>NC_133393.1:78905778-80302444 GCF_047511655.1 Castor canadensis
AGTTAGGAAATATTTAATCTGTTTCTGTCTGATATGCACAGAAATTAATGAAGTCTCTTCCTTCAAAGTGAAAGTGAAAGGAACCCCAAACTTCTGTTTCTTTCCTTCCAGTAACCCAAATGATACCAGAGTTTCCATTTCTTACTGTCTCTACTTGAAGATGTAAATAACCAAATGAGATACCTTGGGATTTGTCTACCTTAATTTTTATTTTTTAGTAATGCAATCTCATGCACTAAAATCTAGTGTAGGATGGGTAAACAAACTCACAGACCTAGAAAAATTCATATAGGTGGCAACACGTGTGAATATTCAATTAACTTTACTATCTCACTCTCACAAGGAATTTGCACTAATATTATTAAAACAGACTAGCCTTTTCACATGCAGGCTGTCCTCTTCACGTCTGCCCAAAGCACAGAAAGCCATATGTTCTTTCAGGAACTTCTCTTGGATGTGGAGAAATGGTTTTTAGGGTCACTTCCTGTCACTTTTCTTATATGCATTGACTACATGCAATGTAGGCTTTCTTAATAATACAAGGTGATCAATATCTACCAAAAATATTCTATAACATTTTCTTTCTTTCTATTTATTGATTTTTTTTTTTGGCATTACTGGGGTTTAACAGGGCCTCACCCTTCCTAGGCAGGTAACTCTACCACTTCAGCCATGCATCCAGCCCTTTTAGAAGTAGTTATTTTTTTGGATAAGGTGTTGTGCTTTTTTGCCCAGGGCCAGACTCAAACCCCAGTGTATCTGGTAGCATTGCCGTATATCTCCACATCTGTCTTGTTGGTTGAGATTGGGTCTTACGAACTTTTTGCCCAGATCACCTCAAACCACAGTCCTCCTGACTTCTGCCTCCCAAATAGCTGAAATTATAAGCATGAGCCACCACAGTGGGCCTAGTTTCTAAAACATTTTCTTTTTTTCTAATTTTTTAGATACATTCTAATTTTTTAGATACATTGTGATATTTACAAAAGTTCTTACAATATATCATAGTTGAATTCACCCCCTCAGTCATTCTCCTTTATCTCCCCTTCCCCCATTCCTGGAATAGTTTCAACAGGTCCCATTTTTCCATTTACATACATGTACATGTACAAAATATTTCCACCATATTCTCTCCTACCCCTTTCCTTATATCATCTCCCTTCCATTGGTACCAATGCCCCAGACAGAATCTGTTTTGCCTTTCTGATCTCTCCTTTTGTAAAAAAAAAAAAAAAAAAGACATTTTTGCTTGTTTAAGATAGCTATACAGGGTGTTTCATTGTGACATTTCCATGAATATATGTATTATAACCCAAACTGGTTCAGAAGATTTTCTAACACCCAAATTACTTTTGCTCATATTCCAATTATATGAAGTTCCCTTCATTCCTGATTTACTATCCCCTATAATAATGAACCACTTAATTTGTAAAATTTTTTTTAATTTTTATTAAAACAAACTTAATATTAATTATATCATTCTTTTTGAAGGAGAAGTTATATTGGGGTAATATTTGGAAGCAGGTATAAGTAGTCTCAACTTGACCTCCACCTGTTTAGTGCTTGTGTGCTCACTGTGAGCCTCGGCTTCCTCATCTGTGAAAAGAAGATAGCAATAATATGTATCTCTGAGTCTTGATTAATATAACATATGAGAGCGTATATTACAGTGCCTGCACATACACCATGTACATCTGTGTATTTAGGGACCTGCCATCGTGCTCATAGCTCTAGATGAAGAACCGCTTCCAGGTTTTACACCGCCTTGAAAACTACCTTTCACGTGTCACATGAGGATGACAGAGAAGCACAGTTATGGGTTTGCTTGTGGACAATTTGAGACATGGGAATGTCTAGGTAGAAATATCCAGAAGGCTTATGGAAGCACAGAGCTAAAACTGAGGACAGTGGACTCACTGGAGTTGCAGAGCTAAGACTGTTAGTACTTTGGTGTTGGTTGGAACCCGTGAATTCACACATTACTCAGTAAATATTTATTATACATCTAGTTCATATTAAAGACTTTTAGGCACTGAGAATATAGCCAAAAACACAGTACCACTGCTTTTCTAGAGTATGTATTCAAAAGAGGAAGAAGATAATTTTTAAAAATTTAAAGTCAGAAAGTTTCAGATGAAGATAAGTATTAGGAAGAAAGTAATGTGAAATGCTATAAATTTCTTTGTTCTTGTCCTCTTTTGTTTGAGCTTTGCACTACAACAATAATCTCTCCTGCTTTTCATGTTCCAGTGATTTCTCATGGTTTCTAACCTTATTTTACAACATGATTATGACTCTTTTAAAATAGATACTTTTCTTACTCATTCTGAGGTTTTGGACCAGGAGAAGAGACAATAGTCTATATCTATCAAAGTATGCCTATTTCTCCCGTTCAAATTTAGATCTTTTTTTTTTTCCATCGTTGCATGTGTGTCCCTCCTATCAGTTCTATATTCAAAATGTGTCAGTCAAATGGCTGTTTTTGTATTTTAAAAGTAAAGTAAAGTACTAGTTTTCTTTTTAGATTAGAGGCAGCAGTAGCAGCAGTGGAAAATGAAAGACACAAATGGATCTGAAGAATATAGTTAAGAGGCAAAATTGGTAATTGTTGAAATGTGGAAGATAAAGAAAGTCCAGATAGAAGATTAGTTGTTTTTATTGAACAAATTACTGCAAATTAAACAGAAATAAAGAAACTCCAATATTTAGTAAAATACTTGAGTATTTAGCTTTACAACTTCATGTGTGTGGTAGCTAATAAAAATCACTCTGATTCAGTCCTTAGATGTGCAAACACAGATCATGGCAATCCCCACATACATGATTAAATATACAGTTTAAATTTTTTTCATTTTTCACATCAATCTAAATGTTAGTTTTAAGCCTAAAGATTTCACAATGACTACTTTTTTTTTTCACTTCTCCTGGATATAATGATGCTTTCTTTTCAGCTATCTGAGAGACATAGTGACCCAATTAAGTTCAGAAGTAAATATTTTTTAGCGATAAAATGTTTCAGATTCCAGGCTGAGCATTAGGAAGCCAAAAATAAATAACACACTGTCTTCTCACAGTGTAAATGTAGAAACAGGAAGGCATATATAATTATACCACTGTGAGACATTCACAATAATAAAACACAGCAGTGGTACTAAGAAGCCAGTTACTAACTCTTCAGGGAGTGACCAGAGAAGAAATGATACCCAAGCAGAATTTTCAACAAGCTGATGCTTAAGGTAAGAGAAATGCAAGAGGTTGAAGCCATCAATATGCACAACAGGTTCAAGGAGCTACAAATATTTCCACCTAACTGGATAGTTACAAAAAGTTATGAAAATTGTAAGAAGCAAAGAAAGACATAGAAAGAGCCCAGGTTATATTATAATGAGAAACTTGGATTTTATACTATAGGTTATGGGAAGATGATTCCACACGAGAAAGGTCAGACTGGTACTCCAGATAGACCCATTTTTGTAGGAATGGAGAGGACAAAGTTGAAGGAACAAAACCCAAAGGAGAGAGACAGAAGACTACGCTTTTTACAGTGTAAGTGTGACAGGAAAAGGACTGGAATTAAAGTGTTGGGAATTTATAGAGACGGGTTCAAGTAAGGAAATAGTCAGTTCTTAATGCATCAATTATTTAGGTAGACTGTTAACTTTTCTCTGTGTTACAAGTTGTTATGATCCCAGTTTTCCTTATAGTCAACTACTGACCAAAGTCATTCTGGCAAACTTGACATTCAATATGATTTGTCCTCTTTGATAAATGTTCCACAGACTCAAGACAGTCACATGTCAAAATTGATAAGTGAGATGACAATGGGATATGCAGTCTTATTTGTAATGGCATAGCTGCCAGAACTTGGCAACTGTTTACCTCTAGGATGATTCTCTCTTCCTCTGAGACTTTTCTCTCTCCACCCAAACAGCCCAAAACACATTGAGGCTATGACTACCTATGTGTGATATTCATTCCAGACTAGTCTACAAGAGCAGGGGAAGGATAAAGAGGCTATTTTCATTAGGCTATTTTCACAACTGAGGGGCTTCAGTAGCTTTCAGAGGGAAAGCATGAACTCGGCCAATTCCCTAGAGGCACTTACTACAAACTAGATAGTAAATTCCATGAAACAGAAGAGCTCAAGGGATTATTGTGAAGCATACTTCTGAAATCCTAAAATGTTCATTACCTCATGCATGGAAGGTATCTGAGGAACAAGGAGCCATTTTTTGATTAAAGGAACTTTGTTCTGAATAACAGAGTGGCTGGTACTTTTACATTAAAACACCAGAAGGCAGTTAAACTTCATCTTCTGCTTTGGTAAAGGATTGAAAGTCTCAAAGGACCACCATGTGCTGATGAGAAGTCCATCGTGCACTGTGTATAACAAACTTTTTCTTTCTTTTTACAAATGGGATTGTGGTTATCTATGCACGTGAACACATGGCTGGCAAAACCCAGGAAGGAAAGAGCTAGAATCTAAATAGAGCAGCAGCAGGCCTTAGGTCTACCCACTGTGTGCTCATTAACAAAACTTCCCCTCACAGTGGAAACACAAAATAGTCTTGAATATCTTTTTAAACGGGAAGCTTGGAACAGTTAGACAAACCCTAATTGCAGCAGGCTTGCATCCATTGCCTCTCATCGCCGTATCATCCTGCCTCACATAGGAAGCCATATTTTTGAAGATTAAATTGATTTTTTTCTAGAAAGCAAAGAAAGAGTCTTTGAAACTATAATTTACTTTTCCTTCCAGCACATGGCAGTGAATTGCAAGGTTTTTCTCTTTAACACATCTGTTTTCAACAGTTGTTATGGCCCTGGTAATGTTCAGTCCTGCTATTCATCACCTGCACACAGTTGCCCTATTTATGGTTTAGAATTTTTCATTTTTTAATACTTTCTGTTATACAGCCTTCGCATCTTCTTGCTGAGGTTATTCCAAGACCTAATAGACTCCATCATTAGAAAACATTTTCTAGTACTCAAATTGGCTTTTCCTATGTTGAATTTTCATCCAGTTTTTCCTCTCCATTGCCCATTACAGAAGTAATTTACAGAATCTTTGCATTTTAGCCAGGAGCACTCAGAGAAAGTAACTTCCTGGGGTGCTAGAAACCAGTGGCCCTGCCAAACTGGAAAACTCTGAGCCTTTTGGGGATGGTGTGTATTCAAGAGGGGTGTATGTGTGTGTATGTGTGTCTACGGCAGAGAGAGAGAATGACAGACAGACATACACAGATGTATACATGACTTACTGTCTATATTACCTTTTTAATTTTTTTATTCCTTTATAAATGTATGGAAACCAAGTGGCTGCACAAGCCTTTTTCCACACACACATACTTGTCTTAGAGTAGTTCTGGAGTTAAATTTGGGCACATTTAATGGTATTAAGACATAAGTAGAAGACTACTTCAGTGTTGCAGTAAGTCATGAGTCTTCTTTTGTTTTTAAAAATAGTATCTCTCATATCTAGATCCAAACACATTTAAAGGTTGTTTTGTGGAAGTTCTGTTGGATTCATACATTCATGCAAGGTGCATACATTCATGGAAGGTACTATTAGGATAAAAGAAATAAATAATTTCTACCCTCAGTGAATTAACATATATTATTCATTTTAAGGGCACTAATAACCACAGCTAAGTTCTCTTCAAAAATGCCTATCTTTAGATTAGCAAAGAGAGTAAGAAATCAATATTTTTCAGATTCTATACTCTCTTCTAGTTGTTTTGGGTTCTTCAAGTCACCCCTTAAAAATCCAAGAATCCAAGAAGATTCTGGAAATCCTTAGAATCTCCTATGTGCTCTCAGACTGCCTTGTTGCTACCTCATAAAATCTGACCTTTTTCCCTTTCTTTTGGCTTCAACTGGGCTGATGCCAGCCTCTTCTGGACCTAATGTTCTGGTGTCCTCTCTCTTTCCCTCTATCCATTTCTGAGTGGCTCAGACAGATTGCTCAGAGCTGTACACACGCCATGCCATTCCACAGTTACCTCAGAGAAAACATGACCTCCCCCTGACATGCTTCAGTGTCATAAAGCCGAAATGGATCTTTGATTTTCACTTGTTCTCTATTATATTTTAGGACAATGAGATAAGACTGTAATGGCAGGTCTAAAATAGTCTGAGTGAGCTATGCTGCAATGCTGACTCTCCTTTAAATAAAAGTGCAGTGAGTGCTCATTACCATACCCAGTTCTAGAAAAAGAGCATTACGGTGACATCGAGAACTGAGAATGACTCTCCCTGACCCAGGTCCTTACCTTCCCCCACAGAAGTAACCACTGGATTTTGTGTTTATCACTATCTTCCTTATCTTTTAGATAAGCCACATAAGTTTATAGCTTTAAACAGTATGTCCCTTGATTCGCATGCAACCATGCTGAATGTGTGCTTCTGAAACCTGTGTTTTCCTGAAAGTTACAAGCCTAGTTCCTATTTCATCTCAGTTGTCATGTATCACTGTAACTCACTAATTTCCGTTGCTATGTAGGGTTAAGAATTATGAAAATGATGCACTATTCACTTTGTGGGCATCCTGGTAATCCCTTGTTGTACTGTTGCAATGTTACTATTAACATTCTCTTATGGTATGTGTTGGGAGAGTCACTGGAGGACTCCTGGGCTCAGGATAGGCGCTTCTTAATATTTATGAGGCAGTGAATACTTGAGCCAGTTCTAATTCTCAACTATGTGGAGGTGCTGCAGGGTACCACATTGTCAAAAAATACCATTTTGGGGTTTTTTTTATACCATTTTCTCCAGACTTATTTTCTCCTGTTGGCTTGAAATGTTATCATAATGAGGCTTACAATCTCCATTCCCTGGGAACCCAGAAGGCCAAACATCTTCCCCTGTGTTTATTGGCCTATTCATTTGTTTACCAATTGCTTTGTTTTGTTTAATTACAGACTTAGTTACATTTTTTACATTTTAGAATCTCTCATTTATTTGCATTGCAAATTTCATTTCCTAGTTTGTGACTTGTCTTTTTTATTTTTATGGTCTTTCTGATAAACAAAATTTCCTAATTTTGGTGCAATAAAATGCATTCCTAAATTTTTTAAAAGAATTTTGACTTTTATTTCAATCTTTAATCCACACAGACTTTATTTTCTATTGTAATTGGAGTTTGAGGCCCAAATTTATTTTCTTTACCTTGTATAACATATTCTGTCAGCACTACTAGTTGAAAGTCCATTTTTTGCCTAGTACATAACTACAAATCCATTATAAATCCATTTCTCTATATGTCTCTCTCTCTCTTTCTAGTCTTTCTGATCTGCTCCACTGTTCATTTTATCAAACTCTGAATCTACACCATCTTAAACTGGTATATAGCTTTATGAGAAGTCTCGGTAGTGGCCTGAATAATCCTCTTACCTTATTCTCCTTTACAAGCCTTTTCTCTGTTCTTTGTCCTTTGCTAGCTCATATGAATTTGGAAATTAACTTTGCAAGTCTGCAGCAGTGCTATGGGGATTCAGAATCTGCTCATCAATTTAGGAAGAATTATCTCTTTATGCAACCCATTCTTCTAATTATGATTATGAGCTCTTCTTTTCTCTAGGACCTCTTTTTGATGTTTTACAATTTTCTTAATAAGGTGTTTACACATCTTTTTATTAGCTTCATTGCTAAGTAGACCATATTTTCCTCAGTATTACATAGTAGCTAAGAGCATAGACTCTTGAATCTCAGCTCTAGCATTTACTGCTTGTGTTACCTGGGAAAATCACTTCATATCTTTGTGTCTCAGTTTTATCATAGTAAACAGGGATAGTTATATACCAAATCCTTAGAATTGTTATGAAGAGGAAATGTGTTCTAAAATTCTTGCAACATTCAATAGCATAAATTAAATATGCTTGCTATTATTATGTTGAGCAAAGCATCTTCATAAAAGACTAATCCATAAATAGCATACATAATCCATGTATGTTGGGGACAATATCCAACAGCTTTGCATCAGGTCAAGGTTGTTAATCATACTGTTCAAATCTTCTATAGCCTTGAAAATACAGTGCCTGATTTATCTATTACTACCACTATATAGATTAGTCAAATACTACCTCTAGTTCTGTCATTTTTGGTTTTTAAATTTTGGGGTCATGATTTGAGGCACATCCAAGTCCAGAAATTTTATGTTTTTTCCTGATCAATTCAACTTAAAAGTACACACACACACAGACACATACCACATATGCAATCCCTTGTTATTTACTGTGAGCTCTTTGTCTAAAAGTATATTTTATTTGATAGTATAACTATACCAGCTATCTGTTAGTGTCTTTGGGCATATCTCTTACCAAGTTTTTACTTTTAACTGTTTTGATTCAATGTATTTTACATGTGTTTCTTATAATTTCTCATTACAAGTGTTTACATATTTTGTTAGCTGAGTTGTTGTTTTGCTAGTGGTGATAATAGTTTGTTTGCATTTCTATTTTGTCATTCTGTCTTGTAACTGCACTATTTGACTTATACTTACAATCATTAATTTTGAGTTTAGATTTAATTACATTATTTGATACTGTGCTTCATTTGTTTTTTCTTTTCTGTGCTTCTTTTTTCTCCCTTTCTTATCATTTATGTGAATTGATTGACTATTTTTCTCATTTCACTTTTTACTTTGCTAAACTGGAAGAATAAACATTGCTCATACTGTTTTAGTGCTGTATTAGAAATTTAAATTGCCCACTTTTACAATTAGTTCCTTAAGCAATACAGTCTTTTACAGTCCTCAGGAACACCTAAACTTTAACCACTCCCCTCCTGACTTATGCTAACTTTATAAATATTTACACTTTTCTGGCTCTCTTTTAATTTTTAAGCCCTTATGTATATTATGAGTTATACACATACTCCATATTCAGTTAGATTTTCTTTGTGATTTATTCTTTTTTTGAATCTCAGAACTTCTATCAAGTTTATCTTCTACGGCCTGGAACTGAGGCGGGGAGGAGAGGAGAGAGTGGAGGAGGGGGGCAGGGTGGAGAAATGACCCAAACAATGTATGCACGTGTGAATAAATGAATAAAAAAAGTTTATCTTCTAAACTTGAAGTGTAGTGTTTAGAGTTTTAATTAGTAATAGTCTGCTCTTGACAAAATTCTTGTTATTTGTTGGTTTTGGTTAATTGATTGGTTGGTTGCTTTTTCATTTTTTTCTGAAAGTATCTTCATCCTTGTTCCAAAAAGTTATTTTCCCTGTGTACAGAGCTCTAGATCAGCATATGTTTTATCACAGTGCTATAAAGAAACAGTCCACTCTATCTTTACCATCTTCAGTTCAGTAACATTCTCAGTCTTTATCCCCATGCTACCTAATTTCTGCTTTCTGCTTTTCATTTCTCTTGCATACATTCTAGGTGATTTTGTCAAGTCTGTCTTCTAGCTCACTAATTTCTAGTTAGGGTATTCTCTCATCAGGAATATCAAATCTGCATTGAAAAACACATCCATTAAACTTTAATTTCAATATTGTAATTTTCACTTCTGTTAGTTCTTTGTCATTTGTGGTGACTGTTTTTATATTTATTATTTACTCATCTTTGCAATCTTTGTATATTTCTTTCATCATGTTAAATCTTTGTCATGTATATTTCCAATGACTATAATTATGATGCCTGTTTTATTTTTTTTTTCTCCTCTGAATCTCTCACAAGGTACACTGTTTTTGTGTATAGTTTGAGAAATCTAAGCTTATTCCACCTTTGTCTCTGGGACCCTCTGAGACCTGACTTTCTCTAGCCAGAAAGTGAAGTTTTCTTCTGCCAGATTCCTGGGGAAATCACCCTCCTAGGACAAAGTAAAGCTCAATTATCAGCTCAAAGTCTATTAGATTCAGTTCATAGGGAATTTGAGCTGCTAAGCTTCCTGAAGGTTGCACAAGGGCCAGCTTGGTTATTGTGCATTCTCAAATCAGACTTTTTTCCTTGTACTCAAGAATAAAATTCATGGTAGATAATTTTCTTTACAATCCCTGGGGATGGGAATGGAGTGTTTCTTGTTCACCATTAGACTAAGAGTATAGCTTTTGGGGTTCCCACTCTCATTCCTATGGTCTCCTGGTAGACTCTTCATCTTCAGTGGCCCTGGGCTTTCATGTCCTATGAAACTGTTAACATTGAGGCCTACGATCCCTTAAATTACTAAATGCTCCCAAGATTAAAATCTACTGTTTTAATTATCAAAATTTGGAAGCAACAAGATGTTATTCAGTAGGTGAACTAATAAAATATGATATATCCAAACAATGGAATATCATTCAACATTCAAAAGTGAACCATGAATGGAATGGAACAGATATAGATGCATGTTATAAAGGGGGAGAAACCAGGAAGAAAAGGCATATGGTATACTGCCAATGATATGAAAAGGCAAAAAACTATGGAGACAGTAAAATGATCATTAATTTTCAGTGGATAAATAGTTAAAGGCTAGAGGAATTTTAGAGCAGTGAAAATCCTCTGTGTATACTACTACAATGGTGGGTACATGTTGTTGTATATTTATTTTATCTAGTGGAAACTAGACTTTAGGTAATCATGTGTCAATGTAGGTTCATGAATCATAAATACACTATTCTGACAGACGACACTGATAATGGTGGAGGCTATGCTGTGGAGGAAGGGTGTGTGTGGAAAATAACTGGACCTTTCATTTCTATGGACCTAAAACTGCTTTAAAGATCATATCTATTAACAGTTTCTTTTAACTCTACTTTCTGATTATTCTCTAAATTCTCACCTTCACTCATTTGTGTTTGTCCTGTGGGTGTTTAGCATTATTTTGTCATCTCAGTAAAACTTTTAATAAAAACTTCAGCAGCATCATTAGTTGTTTTCAGCAGGAAGACACTCCAGCATGCTAAGCACCAGATACCAGCAAATGTGGACGTCCTGTGTCAATACTCTTTTTCATGAGAAGATTCTGAAGTCCTCTTACAAATAGGTCTTAGCAGGCCATCTACAGCCATTTTCTAGATGTGTTAAGATACAACTAAATCCTAGTACAGAAGTGCTGTAGACCCTAAAGCTTGGACTATCCCTGTACTCTGTAAGAATGAAATGTACTGAGATAGCATTGCAGAGACCTCTGTGTATTCAGAGGGTTGGAGCTCTTCTGGGTGATAAGAAAGACTGTGGTGAAGGTGTAGTTTAAATGTATGCATTTACTCAGCAAATGGACACTGAGCCATTCTTTGACAAGGTCCTCCAGTCAACACTGAGATACAAAATTGTATACAGTTCTCCACCCTTTGGAAGTTCATATACCTTATATCATAGGTGGAATTTTAATTGGAATCATAAATTCATTCACTTTTTTTTTGTGAAGATGAAGAGGGCATGGCAGATTCAGAAAATAGTTCCTGTAACAATTTGGCCAGACCACCAGACCCCTGAGTGGAAGAGGAAAAGTTGGAGGAGGAAAGGTTTGAAATCATATTAGAAAAGGGTCTCCAGTGTCCACATGAGAAGTCTGGACTTAAGTATACAATAAGAAGCATTTAGTGCTTTTCAACTAAGGACTTACAGTAAGGAGAGTAATTAGGCTGCAATAGTCCAGAAAGATTCAAGGAGGTAGAACAGTTGGGGAAGAACTAGTACAGGTCTAAATTAGAGCAATAAGAGAGGGAGTAGAAAGGAAGGTGGGAAAGAGAATCATTTTATAGGCAATGACCAATTATCTCCAAGAGACTAAGGTTGAACAATAAAAAGTAACCCTGAAAACCTAAACCTGGCTGATTGGGACAGGTGATAAGGTCATCAACCGGCTTGGGAAAAGGATGAGATTTGTGAAGGCTCAGTGCATCCAAACTGCTCATGCAGAGCTCTGCCTCTGCTTCCAGCACAAAGAACTTCAGGCCCTGGTGCTCAAACTTTGGCTGAAAAGCTTGGCTCACTTTGAGCATAAAAACAAGTGAGGATTAGTGTGTGTCTCCTTTAGGTGAAAATGAAATGAGCAGTTTTTTTCTTCTAATTATGCAACATTTTGCAATTGCAAACTCTCACAAATTGAGCATTCATTGCCTGTTCTTTGTCCCTTAGTAAGTAAGACTTCAGAATCTCTACCCCACATTTTCCAAAGGTCCTATTCTATTAAGTCATTTTCTCTGTTTCTCCTGGGTTAGGGAGACATGCCTATGATGCTGACTGAGTTCTACCCAGATACAACAATAACCGGGCTTTGCTTGCTTTCTTCTCACTCCACTGAATCAAATTATACTTTTTTTATATTTTTATCAATACTTTCCAGTAAATAAGATGATCAGATAGAAGGAAATGAATAAAAATCTGTAAACTTCCATGATATCTACATTACCCACTACTTACCTTTTCAATGCCAAATGATTCACATTTAGATTTTAATACAATGCTTATCTTTTTGATTCTAAGTAAAAACATTCTTACAGAATAAATGCTGGAATAAAAAAACATTTAAAAGTAATTATCATAATAACGTCACAAAAGTTAACTACTCTCATAATTCCATTCTAGGAGTTTTCTTCTAATGTAAGACTTTTTAAAGATGGTATCATGTGTTACATAAATTTGTGTTCAGTTGTATTACTTAGTATTTCATCATGATCATTTCCTTTTTAATAAATGTTCTCTAAAACTAAAACCAACCATGGTTTAGATGTTTCCCTAGTTATGTAATAATTCTCATATTACAGACATTGAGGATATTTAGGATACTTTATTGCTACAAATCACATGGGATCTGGGAGTGTAACTCAGTGGTAGAACACTTGCTAAGCATATGCAAGGCCCTAGATTTGGTCCCTAGAACATGTGTATGTATATATATATATATATATATATATATATATATATAAAATATATGTGTGTGTATTTATATATATATGTATATTTGTGGTTGTGAACAGATGGTTATATAATGCAGTCTGATTTTGAGGAACACTGTCTTTGTTATTAGCTATAAACCAGACTGCAGAAAAAATAATGCAGTAATTGAAATTGATTTTCAAATAACCAAAATGATCAGATTAATCTCATTAAGAACAAATAGAGAAACATGCCTAGTCTTCAAAGGCCCAAGGAAAAACTAGTTTATAAAACAGTTAGGTAAATAACCATGAAATCATTTTGATAATAAATATGCTAAACAAATTAAAAAATTTAAATTTATCTGATGACTCATTTTGTTTGTCAATCCAAATTTCATAAACTACTACTAAAGTTTCTTTTTAAAAACTACAGGTTGTTAGGGGCGTAAAGGAGAGCAGTAGAGGGGGTGAATTCAAATATGATATATTTGATATATTGTAAGAACCTTTATAAATGCCACAATGCACCTGCACTCAGAACAACAATAAATGAAATAAAGGTTAAAAAAATACAAGTTGTTAATGTGACTAAACAAACATAATGCTGCACCTATGTACCAGTTACTAGAAAAATAATTATACCATTTAGAATTTAAAAATTGATGTTTGAATGTAAATACAGTCTTATGAAAATTTACCAGTTCACACTAGCCCATCAGTGTCAGATATTATAATGCACTGATAATTATGGATCTTATGGATACAGGCAAATAGCTGTGATCAAACTTGGAAAATATGTGTGTATGAAATTTTAGCATAAGTAAGGTACACACATTTTAGATGCTCCTCCAGTAATTAAGAATGCACACACCTTCCCCAAATGAACTTTCTTCTTTCTGCAAGTGTGTATTTAAAATGTATAACTTTCTGCTTAAAAAAAACTTATTGAGTATCAAGTATCTTTTTTTGGAGAAAAGGGAAAAATAATAAAACAAAGCATTAGCATCAACATTTTATGACCTTTTGCTATATTTTGTAACAAATGTATTTCTAGAGTTTAATTTCCTTGCTTAGATCATAAATATCTGTGCACATTTAATATATTAAAAATATAGAGCTGAGCATAGTGGCACACACCTGTAATCCTAGTAATCCTAGAACTTGGGGAGCTGAGGCAGGAAGATCATGAGTTCGAGGCCAGACTGGGCTACATAGTGAGATAGCAAGACCCTGTCTCAAAAAAAAAAAATCTTTTACCAAATAAAAAAAGAGCAGGAAAAAACTGGGAAACAATTGTTACTGATTTATAGAATCTTGACACCTTTAAGAATCTTGTGCCCTTTCCTGTTACAACCATGGGAAAAAATCCCTCAACCCTCAGTATAAAATATCTTAGAAAAACCTTGCAATAATAGCCCACTGCCTCATTTAAAAGGCTGTTTCCTGCTCCTATAACCAGCTGATAGAAGCTGAGTTCATCTTGTCAACAGGCTTATTTATTTCTTCTTCTTTTTCTTCTTCTTCTTCTTCTTTTCTTCTTCTTCTTCTTCTTCTTCTTCTTCTTCTTCTTCTTCTTCTTCTTCTTCTTCTTCTTCTTCTTCTTCTTCTTCTTCTTCGTTAATCTTCCTCTTATGTTTCCTTAATAATACATGCTAGAGAGTTTCCTGTATGTTTTTCAAATAAAGAGAAGCTCTGAGAGGATTGACAAATTTCTGTTGTGTCAACATAGGCTTGGGGCATCTCCCAGCCTGGAATTCAATGTGTAATATCTGAAACAGACAAATGTAGACCCTACTTTCTTCATTCATCACACCAGCAGATATCCAGGTCTACTAACTGGTTTTAATGCATGTTATTAGAGCTTTATTGCCAGTATAAAGATGCAATGCATTTGGTGTATCGTAATAGCCTGACATTAAAAAATAACTAAGAGGGTCAGTTCCAAAAAGAAGGAAGAGAAAGGAAATATCTAGAATGTGTGCCATCAAATGAGTTCTTTGGACAGTGTGAGGTTAAGGCCAGTGACAAAATGCCAAACCAATTAAATATGAAAATGTTCATGAATTCATGATCAGTCTGTCACCTTGACTTATCAGTATATATTTGTAAGGAAACATTGTTATTATATAAACAAAGTTTATATAATACTAATACTGATCTAATCTGAAAATAAGGAACATTAAGCTTCTTTTAATAATTAATCTTGTAGATTAAGTTCCTTACTGACCATTGATTTTAGAATAAAATGTCATATTTTAAGTTGTCATAGTAAGGAATGGAGAAAATTTAAATCATTATTTGATCATCTTCTTAACCAATGCCTAAGCATTGAATATTAAAAAACAATAATATGAAAAGATTTCTTTGATCCACTCCTAGAAACACAGATTAATTCTGTGTAATGCTTACAGTGTCAAAATCTCTATAGTTATCTGTGCAACTTTTATAATTAATTTAATCTACCTATGAAGAAAACAGTGAGTTTACACCAAGTTTGCAAGAATTCCCATTACTTATCAGCGCATAGGTCCTGCATAAAGCATGCTGAATGGAATACCATCAGTAGTTTTTTTTAGCATGCCCCAGATTCTTTTCTTTCATTAACTTTTTGCTTAAGTTGACAGTGAATCTACCTGCTTTATTAAACTTTGTGCCATTTGAATCAGATTTTCTGTTCTAGCTAGCCTAAATATATTCCTTCTTAGATTCTCTCCCTATAATTCTTAATTTCCCCGCTTTATCTCTTTGTTCTTACCACTCTCTTTTACTTCTCAAGGAGTAAGCCATTTTTCCAACTTATGTGCCAAATATTTAACAGAACTTCCTATATTGCCAGTGGCACTCTTTCACACTAAATAATAATAACCCTTACTACCATACCTTGTCAAGCAAAGTTGGTATCAACCAATTTCATTCCTAGTTTACTAAATTCTCTTGAAGGCACTCCTCTGGATTATTTGGAGATGTTCACATGTCGCTTTTTTGCCCCACAATGCTCATTCCACCCTCTAGAGTAGCTGTAGATTGTCTCTATCTGCCCTTCTATTTAGATAACAGGTATTTTGCTGTGCCTCTCCAAAATGTTTTGTTTTGTTTGTTACTTAAAAACAGCATCCCCAACTATAGGTGCTATCCCTTTATCTGAATCAGGGACAATGGCACAAAGGGCTTCCCTGCCCTTCCCCACTATTTACTTTGCAGAAAGTACATAGTTAATATCAAAGAAATGTTGCTAACACTTTCTTTGTAAAAGCTATTTTCTGTAATTCAAAGAAAAGTCATTTACAGATGCAGACACTGGAGATAGAATAAAGACAGCAGGACCAAGTGAAAAAGCAGCACCTTGAGATGACAAGAAGTTTGAGCCTCTCAGAGAAGGAACAGGACTTTGATATAAAAAAGTAGTGAGTTCTTTCCTCTTTTTAACATTGATGTCAACACTAAACATTGAAAGAATACAAAAAAAAATTCAGTTCAAGCTTTGCTCTCCTAAAGACCACATGCATCACCCTTGATCCTGCCTCTGCTCACTTCATCTGCATAGCCTGCTTCCTTCAGCATCTCATCCCATTCAGTGATTCTGCCACCCCCAAAATACCCTTCCCTGGCCCTCCAGCCCTCCTCCCCAGGAGGGAATTAATTAGTGAATAATAGAAAAATCAGCAAGATAACAGTAAAAAGGAGAATTGAATGACAGTCGGGAGGCCTGCTTCTACTTAGTACTGCCACTAAATTACCAGCTCAGTGTGGGTAAGTTACATCCACTTATAAAAGATGGATGGCTAGTTAGATCATGTCTAACTTACCTCCAAATAATTCTAGGAAATAAATTGTAGTGATATTAATTTCCTAAAAATTTAATCAATCTTAAAGACCAAAACAAAAGAAATGTAGGCTTCTGCCTGAGTTGAGTACCAGCAAATCAAGTCCTTGATTTCTTTTAGTTGTTC
Source organism: Castor canadensis (assembly GCF_047511655.1). NCBI lineage: Eukaryota > Metazoa > Chordata > Mammalia > Rodentia > Castoridae > Castor > Castor canadensis. The sequence continues at coordinate 78,922,533 of NC_133393.1, forward strand.
TAATTTCATAAGGGTTTGTGGTTTATACATGTTGTAAGACCATAAATTTTGTATATTGACCCCCCCCTCTCCTTTTTCTGTCCAGTGGTTTGAAATTGGTGCTGCCCTGTTCCTCCAGCATCATCTGCTGATGCTTCCCCAGCCACTCTTTGCTCCAGCCACACTAAAATTCTCCCTTCCAGAATAATAGCTCTCTCTGGAGCCTTCCCTCTGTAGCTCATCATATCCTACTTTACCACATATCCCATTGTGCTATAGTGAGTTCTTTATGTGTCTTAACCCTCCATCTAGACAATGAACTCTTAAATCACCATTGGACTAAAAGAGCATTCTAACAAACTGTTGCTGAGATAACATAAGTAAATTACTTAATGCTACCTCTGAATTCCCTTATGTTTAAAATGAAACTCACCATATCTGAGAAAAATCCATCAGGGCTAACATCCAAAAAAACAGAAGAACCAAAACAAATGCTTAAGGGGACAAAAAGGAGTTTTATTGTCTCTCCTAACTGATAACTCCAAAGGTTTGCTGTTGCAAATATAACTTGATCTACAGGCTCAACTGATTCCTGTGGATCTTTTAGTCCTTTGCCAGCCTTTGGCTTTTATGTTCTCCTTTTTAAATCTGTCCTCAGGCTCCATATATTGTAGCAACCTTGCTTTGAGCTACTCTTGATCTAATTCATGAGAGCTTAAGTACAATAGTAAAGACAAGTGTTCTTCATTCAATAGTTTCAATGAAAGCCATGGTCCTGATTTTAATGGGCTTGAGCTGGATCAAACACCCTTTCTGAAAGAATCACTAAAGGTAGGGAAATAAAGCCTATCTACATCACATGCTCACTCCTAGAGCTAGAATCCGTCCTAAACAAACACAGAGACTAGAAAGGAAGATGTAATTCTGTAAAAGAAATTAGGGTCATGTTTCTGTATGGACAATGAATGAATGCTGAATACATCAGAAATAACTACTCAGCACTGTATTAACCTGACAGATTTTTATAAAATTAAATGAGACATTATGCACAAAACATTTAGCACAGTGCATACTATGTAAGAAGTTTCCAAAGTTAAGTGTGGTCTTTAGTACATACGGGTGCTAAAAAAAAATGTCAAGTGAGTAAAGTGGATAAGTGAAAACTGAAGCTGCTGAAGGAATTCTTAGTATAGCACTTTTAGATAAGTTTGGTTTATTTTATAGCTCATTCATTGTCTTTCTTATTGGCAGAGATTACAAGACAGTCAAATCTACTGTTTGTACAGCTTTCTAAATGAATTCTACTTAATCTAATACAATTACACTGCAGTAGAAATACAGCCAAAGCAATTATGTCCTAATTTTACTATAGCAAGTAACTCATCCAACAAATGCATGTGGGCTTCTCCTAGGCTCCCAGCACCATACTGGAATGCCAAGAAAAGGAAGACAAGGCACCGTCCTCAAAGAACCAAATTTCTTTGCCTCATGCGTAAGACTTGTAGAACATAATAATAAATATAAAAGTCATCTACCTGATATAGAATAATAGAGGAAACAGGCAATTGAAAATATAAGCACTCCTGTTCTCCAATTTTTAAAAAAATAAAATGACATTTTTGTTTAAGATAGCACTACAGGGAGTTTCCTTGTGGCTTTTTCATGTATATATGTATTATAGCCTGAACTGGTTCATCTCTTCTGCTTTTCCTTTACTTTAGTCCCCTTCTTATAGTGATTTCAACAGGCTTAAAAATTCTATAATTGTTCTTGTATAGGAAGTACATCAACATACTCACCTTAACTTCCTTCTTTTACCCTCCCTCTGTCGAATGTGACCTCCCCTTAGCACAGATATTTAGGCTGAACTACAATTGACCTTTCCCCAAGTGATACAGTGGAGGAAGAGAATAAGGGAGTTGTGGATTTTTATAAAGAACGATTATGCCTAACTGTGGATTCAAAAAATATGAGAGGGGTGATGGCATGAGGGAATTATTCACAGTGAAAAGTGGCAGGCTCAGTAGGTTTGAGATCTAGGAGAGCAAAAGAACTGGACAGAGAATACAAGGATGGAGTGCTAAAAACTGTTAAGCAACTTTAAAAATGACATTTTATGAAGAGCCTTTCCTGAACATTGCTTATGTCATGTTAAGCTATTTTGATGAAGATTCCCCAAAAACAACACACCAAGAATGACATCTCATCACAAAGGACTAATACTATTAGAAAGCTGACAAATGCTTCGTTTATTGGTTACTCAAAAGTTAAGTCAAGTCTGAAACTTTGGATTCCTGGACTCTTAGGAAGGTAAACAAGATGATTACCTAACACTAATTGCAATTTCCTCAAAATATATAACAAGCAAAACAGAGGAGGGAGTGACCACATTTGATGTAAACAGATTCTAATCTAAGCAGAAGTTTTTGCCTCATTTCTTCTTATGCCTTTGTCTCTTGTTTTAGACAACATGGTTGGGTGGAGTCCATTCTAAGATTGGCTTCCATGCAGTCAGCCTGGCTCCCTAGCTGTTAAAACAGAAGGAATACAAAATTAATGGACAGTTTCCCACATATCATGACTTTGTTTACCATTTTTATTCCTGGCCCCAAATCTATGACATCAACAATTAACCATGAATCTATCCGTCTTTCCACTTAAGAATACAGTGAAATTAATATTTCTTTATTATGGAATGAAATCCACTCAAAACAGGTCATTTATGAATTAATAAGTTGATCCAGAGCCTAGAAGCAGCCAATCTGTGTCTATTTCCCAAAGAATGCATAAAGCCTCTGATTGTAAGACCAGGAAATTGAGGATTAAAAGCTACCTATATTTTAATACCTCCAGTGTTGCCCTTTTTTGCTCAGTACTGCCTTGGCTATTTGTAGGTTTTTGTGCCTGCAAATAAACTTTAGGGTTGATTTTTCAATCTCTGCGATGAATGTCACTGGAATTTTGATGGGGATTGCATTGAACATGTAGATTACTGTTGGTAATATAGTCATTTTCACAATATTGATTCTACCAATCCATGAGTGTGGGAGATCTTTCCATCTTCTGTAGTCTTCTATTTCTTTCTTCAGTGGTTTATATTTTTAATTATAGAGGTTTTTCACTTCGTTAAGTTTATTCCTAAGTATTTTATTTTTTTGAGGTTATTGTAAATGGAATTGTTTTCCTATATTCTTTTTCTGTCTGTTCATTGTTGGTATATAGAAAGTCTACTAATTTTTGTAAATTGATTTTGTGTTCTGCTACATGGTGTTTATGGTATCTGGAAGTTTTTTTGGTGCAATTTTTTGGGTCTTTTACATATCAGATCATGTCATCTGTAAATAGGGATAGTTGACTTTTTCCTTTCCTCTTTGTATTCCTTTTATTTCTTCTTCCTGTCTTATTGCTCTGGGTAGGAATTCCAAGACTATGTTGAATAAGAGTGGAGAAAGTGGACACTCTTTTCTCATTCCTGACTTTAAAGGAAATGGTTTCAGTTTCTCCCCATTTTTTATGATGTTGACTATTTTTTATACCTGTTGAAATCATCATAAAAAGGGAACTAAGATAGAAAGGAGAAAAACAGAAGGGATAAGCCAATTAAGATTATCATACATATTTACTTGGAAATGTCATAGTGAAACACCCTATAGAGCTACCTTAAACAAAATGCCTTTTTTTTCCCCCAAAAAACCAGAGAACACGAAGGCAAAACAGGTCCTCTCTAGGGGATGGTACCAGTGGGAAGGGGGAGGACAAAACGAAAGTGTGTAGGAGGGTGAACATGGTGGAGATATTATGTATATGTGTATGTAAATGGAAAAATAAGACCTGCTGAAACTATTCCAGGAATGGGGAGGAGGATAAAGAAGAATGATGGAGGTGGTAAATTCAATTATGATATATTATTAAAACTTTTGTAAATTTCACAATATACCCCCAGTTCAACAATTTTAAAAAGCTACCTGTATTTCAAAGTAGATGAATAAGGAATTGGGTTTAAAGATATTAGAGAATAGATATGACCATAAATTCAGCTTTTACCCTTATGTCTTTATAGAAATTTGATTTAGTTACTATTGTGCCAAGTTGTTATGGATGTCTGGAGTTGTCATAAGGATTAGATATTGCATGATTTTTATTATTTATTTCCATCTAGGTTTCATAACAATATTATAATACTGACACTATAGATAATGATATTGAAGCAATATTTGGGGTGGTAAGGTTGAGACAGGGTCTGGTCTCACTGTGTAGCCCAGATGGGCCTCAAATCATATCCTCCTGTTCAGCCTCCTGAGTATTATGATTACAGGTTTGCACCACCAGAACCCAGCTTTGAAGAATATTTTTATAGTAAACAGTCTAAGCTTCCCTTAGCTTCAAGGGCTAACGTTTTCACATTTCCACTTGATTTTTTTTAAATGAATGCTTTCTTGGAACAATTAATCATGGTATTTCACCAGTTACTAATCAGCATTTCAGAATGTAACACAATGATAGATGATGAACACTAAGCTTGGGTAAAAGTGCATTCACAGTTTAATACATGAAAAGGAAGAAAATAAATGAAATAAAAATAAAAATATGGACTTCCACCTGTTAGAAATGACCATCCCGTCTATCCCTGTCTATTTTTCAGACTTGAATGATACAGACTAGCTGTGAATTTTTTTTTTCTCAGAGGAAAAACTTCATGGTTTGGGCCTTAGTTCTTCAGAGTTTGGGAGTGACTATACTTAAAGTCATTGCAGGCAGTGTCAAGCCTTGCTTCTTCCTCCATCAAAGGAGTCCTATCTAGAAAGCAAAATTTTTATTTTAAGTTCCTCGATCCTCTTTAGACTTAATCATAAATTATAAAAATTTTACAACACTGTAGTGCTACTGATTTATATACACATCCCATTCTTTTTTAAAATATTATTTTCAATTGATAACAGTAATTGTACATACTTACAGGGTAGAGTGTGATATTTCAAGACATGTGTATAACGTGTAATGATTAGATCAGGGTAACCATCATACCCATCACCTCAGACATTTATCATTAATTTGTCTTGAGAATATTCAAAATCTTCTCTACTGATTGTTTGAAGTTTTCAATCTATTGTTGTCATCCACAGTTAACATACTATGCCACAGAATGTTAGAAGTTATTATATCTATCCAACTGAAGATACAGGGGTGTCTGCTAACCATCCTCCCTCCTCTTTCTCCTTCCTTCCACTCCTATCCAGGTTCTGATAACCACTAATGCACTCTATACTACTACATGATCAACTTTTTAGCTTCCACATGTTCTCACCTATTTGTCTTTCTATGCCTGGCTTATTTCACTTAGCATAATAATGAATGGTCTCTTATTCTATCCATATTGCTGCAAATGAAAGAATTTTGATGGTTGACTAATATTCCACTGTATATATAAACCGCCATTGCTTTATCCATTCATTCATGAATGGACACCCAATTTGATTCCACATCTTGTCTGTTGTGCACAGTGCTGCAATAACCATGGGATTGCAGATGTCTTCTTGTCATACTGATTTCCTTTCCTTTGAATATATATCCAGTAGTGGGATTGCTGGATCATGTGGTAATTCTCTTTCTAGGTTTTTGAGAAACCTCCATACTGATTTCCATATGACTGTCTTAATTTACACTCCCAACAATTAAGAGAATTCTCCTTCTCCACATGCTTACTTGCTTTTATTTGTGTGTGTGTTTTGATGATAACCACTCTAACTGAGGTGAGATGATATCTCATGGCTAAAAATCCCATTCTCATCCTACGATTAGAAGCATGTTTCATAGTAAGCTTTTCTAGCTAACTGTAATCTTCTACTCCACCTTCAATCTACATGGAATCAATTTCTCACACTATTAGATACCATAATTTTTTTTAAGGAGACCTTATACACTTTCCCAGAGTATAGCATCTTGAAGCAAATTTAAGTGAAAATGAACATGCTCTCACTGGGTTTATGAAGTGATTCTTCCTCTTCAATCTCACATGAATTATGGGTGGTTAGCACTGAGGCTTGGCACTGATTTGTATACGCCCATGAATTGTCTCCATGGAGAAAATGTATGCAGGTAGCATTTCACTTTTATGTGTTCCATCAAACAGCTTCCTAGTGACAGAGGAGAAGGTATGAAAGTTGTTAGGGAAAGCATTCTGTATTACCAGGAGGTAGTTTCCTCAGAAGTCAGAAGCCTGTGCACACTGTGAATGGAATACTTAATTGAACCTGTGCTTGGTGTATGTGAAACATTCTCAACCAAAGAAAGAAATACAGGTTCACACTTGGGACTTGTGCCCTGTTGCTTGTGGAGTTCAAATGCTCTCGTGTGGGTTTCTCAATCTAAAATCTTACCATGGTAAATTCAATCCTTTGATTTAAGGCTTTGTGTTTTCAATCTTTATTAGTACGAACTGAACCATGTTAGGTCACATTTTAAGTGATTTTTAATGATGGTCCTTTCAAGAGAGATTTATTTGTCAATTATCTTTCTGCCTCAAAAGGTATTTGTGAGAGAATGGAAGTCTACACCAAATGCCAGATTTTGCTAGGGGAATAGGTAAAATGGCTAACCTAAACACCTACCTAGAAGGGGATTGCACATAATGCTGTGAGTATGAGGATATTGGGTCACTGAAAAAGGGAGAGATTAGACAGGCATGGTAATGCATAGCAGGAAGATCTGAAAGAAAAGATGTGAAATCCCAACAGGAAGATCTCTAGTGTGAAGCCAATCTGGGCTATACAGCAAGACCTTGTCTTAAAAAAAAAAAAAAAAAAAGGACTGGGCACAGTAGCCAACACCTGTCATCCCATCATCTACTTGCAAGGCAGAGACTGAGGCGATTACACTTGAAAGCTGACCTGGGCAAAAAGTTATTACGGCCCCATCTCAATAAAACAAATGGTCATGGTGGTGTGCCATCCAGGCTACAGGGGCAGAGAGGCATAGGAAGAAGGTTTCTGCTCCAAGGCCAGCCCCAAGCAATGACACTAGACCTTATCCAAAAAGTAACTAAAGCAAAAAGGACTGGAAGTGTGACTCAAGTGCTAGGGCACTGCCTAGCAAGGAGGAGGCCCTGAGTTCAAAACTCCAGTATTGAAAAAAAAGGGTATTAAAATCATAGATTAGGTAGACAACTTTGAAACCTGTCTCACTGTTTTGCTTAAGATCAATAGGATGACTATATTGAAAAATTATTTTGATCTTTTAGTATCTCTTCCTGAGATTCTTGGATAGTGCTCTGAGTTGGATATTGAAGTTCTCATGGGTAGATTCTGCCCTTTTGGTTTTAATAGCTTCATCAATTGTATTGCAAAACATTTTGCTGTGCATCTTCTAAACAGACACCAAAGTCAAAGCATACCACTGAAAACATGTTAAAAAACACTCAAAGAAAGAGTGTTCCCCTCTGAAATGTCTCCTTACAACATGCAAAGATTCTCCCATGCTTTGACAGGATGCTGAAAGTTAATGGAGTTTAGCTTTGACTACAGGTCCTTATTGGCCTTGATTTAAAAACCCAACATCAGTTCTTTATGGAGTGTTTAGGTTTCCTTATTGGTCTCTGAGGAATCAAAGTCTTCTTCACTGACTGTGTACCTTGTGGCTGTAGTGGAAGCTCTTCTGTTGCTGTAATTCCTCCCTAATGTTACAGGTGTAAGCAAGTGCTCTTAACCTCCAGAGGCATTCATTATTGCCAGTTTTATAAAGACCCTTGTTTGGTGTATACATTTTTGCTCCTGGTGCCAGATCATACCACTGTTTCCTATCCTTCATCTAGATGAAAGGACTTTTTCATCTTTTTCCATTATTGTTTAACACGTGCCATTCTTTTCAAACCATTATATACAATTTAGAGTACCTTTGCCTACCAGGCAGAAGATATTTCACTAATTTCCCATACCTCTTTAAGGATAGAGGACTTAAACTTAGGTTTATTTACAGTTAGCTGTGAAATAATTGGTCACTGGAATTATGATGGCAAAAACTCCCTGAGGACTTACCCAAAGTTTATAGCTTATCATTAAAATGAATAGTTATCATCCAGTGATAGGGACTTCACTCAAATACAAGGGAAAGATATTTGCTCAAATGTAGCACAGTATTCTGGAAGATATTCTCTTGTTTGAAGTTAAGAGAATTTTTCTTCATTTATTACTATTTCCGATGCTAGACAATTAAATGGATACTTTATGTCTTAGTCCTTTCTGGCTGCTAGAACAAAATGCTATGAATTGGATGCTTATAAACAGAAACATTTCTCACAGTATGGGATTGGGAAGTCCAGGGGGAATCCACCAGCACATCTGGTGCGTGATGAAGTTCAACTTCCTTGTAAAGGGCACCTTCTCACATGGCATATGGGGCAAGCTATTCACTGAGGCTCCTTTTATAAGAACATTCAGGGGCTCAACCCTTAAGACCTAACTAGCTTCCCCCTAGGGCCCCACCTCCAAATACAAAAATTACTTTAAGGATTAGGATTTGAACATACAAATTTTGGGGAACACAAACATTTAGACTATATTATTAAACTTCATTGTCTTTTTTACACACATACCTAATTCCAATCAAAGAGAAAACTCTCCTTAACTGTTATTTTTACAAAAAGCTGTATACCCTAGGAAAGATTTTGAAGTATAATCCAGCACCCTTCCTAGCACAGAGTGCCTAGGTTGAGGCTCCCTCTTGCAGGCAATAGAGAAGGAGGAAGCATTCAGCAAGGCTGGAAACTGCCTACCTCCCACAGAGCTGAGTTCTAGAAACTAGACCCAGACTCCACTTCTCATTTAAATATACCTTGTTCCAATAAGAACAAGTCCTCTGTGATTAGAGCATCAATTTGCGTTTTAATGCTTGGAATTCTGTGATTTAGCCTGAAGTCTTCTGCTTCTGAAAGCCGTACAAATCCATTTCATTATAGAAAAGTGAAATGCCCTGAAATTTATTATTATTTTACTAGACATAAATCAGGAAATAGATTCAGTATACATTACCTGAGGTCTGACACTTCCAGCCCCTTAGCCATGTGTTTCAGTAAATGTATTTTCTTGTTCATTTACTGCTGCATTTTGAATCATTGCCTCTGTCCCATAAGGCTGTTGATGTCTCTCCCTTCAGCCTGGATGAACCCATTTCTTTCCAAGGGTGAAAGTTTCCATAAAACAATAGAAAACCTTGACCTGACTTACACAAAACACTTACTTATTGTCATGTACTGTATAGAACTCAAAAGAAGAACTGAGGGGAAGAGGCCTGTATAGTCTTTTTTAAACTTCAAACTTACTTCATTTTATTATAATACAAAGGAAAACATAGCAATTCTGAATAATTTTTATGAAGAATTTGCTTCCTATTTTGATATTCTCAAATATTTTATAGATTCTTGCTTAATGATTTATATATCATTGTGTGAATTTTGCCTATTTCCTGCTTTACAATGAAAATGTAAAAAAACACTGACTTGATTCTAAAGAAACACATATTGAAGGTAAATTGCAATGATTTTGGTTACAAAAATTAATTTCAGAGGTCAAGCAGTAATTATTTAAATTTTCAGGGTGATCCAAAATATGTCCATTGGTCCTCCACTTGCTGTGGGTTTCTCTCAGGTAAATGTCGCTCTGTGCGTGTGTCTTCCCTCAGGAGGTGGAGTTGTGTCGTGTTAGCAGTCAGGAGAAGCTTGGCCTGACAGTCTGCTACCGGACAGATGATGAAGAAGACACTGGCATTTATGTCAGTGAGGTAAGAGATGCTGTTGATGGGAGATTAGGGGAGAGGAAAGGGGTGGGATGAAGGGAAGTGATTTCAATGAGAAAATCCTTTCTTCTGAGTAGGCTTGAATGTGAAGACTTGGCCATGTTCCAATACTTGTCACTTTCAATTAAGAAAGTAAATTATGCTGCCTAAATAATGTAATTATAATCAGATGTTTAATGTGAAGTCAGTTACCTCAGAACCCCAGAAAGAAAAAGTACGAAAGTAGTAACATTATCTAAATTTGAAAAATTCCCTTAAGAATGCAGGGAGCTGAGAAGTTTTTTATTCACAAACATTTGTCCTTTCATTTCATTACATATTTTATTATTCTGTTAACAATATCATTGACTGATTATTTTAAGTTAATAGTCACAATAATCACATTTTTTACTCAAGTGATAGCATGGGTAAATTTAAATACCCAAGGGCTATAGTTTTCATTTGTTTTATTCGAAAAGTGAGCAACTAAATGTGAGACATCATTTTAGTAGTAATTATTTGAAGGACTGTCAAGCAAAACTTATTACCATAGGTGATTTTTTAAAAAAACTCCCAAAAAGATCATTTTAGAAGAAAACAGTACTTGTTTTTTAAAAAAATTACATATATATGTATGATTTAAAATTATACATACACACATACATAGTTTAATTCCTATAAATATGTATACAAAAGTTAGACAAACTAGCATTGTCATTCAGTGTTATTCCAAGTTTTCATGGCCATGAGTTAAAACACTACCTAACCTCCAGCTTTCAACAAGAAACAGTACAGTGTTTATATCATTGGTGTTTTTTATTTGCTTGTTGTTTTTTTGTTGTTTTGTTTTAAGACAAGGTCTCCCTATGTAACCCAGGCTGACCTCAAACTTGGAATCAATCTGCCTATACCTGGGATTACAAAAATATGTCACTATGCCAGGGTCTGTCCCCTCATCTTTATTGAGTTGTTGAAACTATGGAAGAGATCATGTAGTTAATGCACTTACAAATTTTGTAGTTTTCTATAAATGTAAAATGTTTTCACCCTTTATCATTTTGCCGACTGGCTCCTACAATGAAAAATTCTCCAGAGAATATTTGATTTTTATACTTCTTTTAATATACAACTAGGATAATCCATCTGATTAAGGTGAAAAGGTATGAAGAAATACCTGCTGAAATATCATTTGTAATATGTACAGAAATAGGTAGAAATTCCATACTAATTTGATTATAGTTCTGCAGACAAAGTTCTAGATTATGAATGGTTTTTTAATAGGATACAACTGATTAGTCATCTCATAAGTCTCTATTTACAATATGAATACATCAATTGAAACGTCACTTTTCCAGGATGATAAAAAAGTCACAGATACTAAGCATATCTGCTTGGATTGCTGTCCTTACCCCTTTCATTTTGTATACAATTACAGTATATATATACTTTGTGTCTGATTCACTTAAGATTTGGTTATTAAGTGGTGCCACTAGTAAGAAAATAATGTCTGACATCTAGATAGGAAGGATCGACCTCATGCTCCACTTGAAATACTTTTCTCAGACAAAAGCCTTAAAACCATCACATGAAATCTAATAGGTAGAATTAGCGCCAGGTGAACTGAAATCCATCACTAAGTTCAGCCCATTAAAATACTGATAATTTCTTAATAGAGCTTCAGCTATCTATTTATTCTAAAATAATTCAAAATTAATATAATTTGCCCTATTATAAGGTGGTACTGAGTTATAAAATGTATAGAGAGGATTTCTTTATATCTTGAGCAGTATAGATTATTTCCTCTACTTACAGTGTAGCTATCAGTTTTTGTAAGAAGCTAGGGAAGGATTTAAAAATACCTTAGTAGAAAGAAAATGTTCTAGGTCCAAAAAATCCTAGTGTTAACATCATCCCCTGTCAGCTGAAGACCATGCATGTCAATTAGGATTCAGAAATGAGCGAATAAATGTGAAAAAAGGAAATGTGAAGGAAAGAAAGAATGAATGGAAGGAAGGAAGAAAGGAAGGAAAGTGATCTTCAAATCAAATTCTAGTCCACTTTTTAAAAAATTTTAACTCTAAAATAGTTCATTTTTAGAATTGTGATTTTTGACAGAGAAAAACATGGCATGCTCTGTCATGAATCAGCAGAAAATTTTGAACCAAGTTTTTACAAATATATTTTTAAACTATAAATTTTTGGGAGGACATTGCATATTGAATTGAAGATTCATGTTTTCTCTATTACAGGTAGATCCAAACAGCATTGCTGCCAAAGATGGCCGAATTCGAGAAGGGGATCGTATTTTGCAAGTATGTGGTGTGGTGCATTTATTTCCTTAAGATTTCTAATGACTATCTAATAGTTTTTATTTTATTTCTTGTAAAATATTAGAGAAAATAATTTGTCTTTACTAACACAAAATAAAAATTCTGCCATTTAAAACATTTTTTCAATGGTACTATTTCTTAAGAGTTATTGGCTGGTAACTAGTGGTTAATAAAAAATACCAAGAGAGAGAGATTACTTGACTTCAACCTCTAACTCCACCATTGCCTTGGCCTTGCCACTTAAAGTCCTTATTTCAAGCCCATTTTCTCATCTTAAAAAAATGGCAATAATAGTATAACCTATTATTGTTGTGAAGGTTACATAAGATTATTCACATAATATGGTCAGCACTGATAAGTGCCCAATAAACATTAATGGCTATTATTCCTAGCAGCAGCAAGTACTGCCTTTTTCAGAATAAACTACTTGAACACAGATCCAGATGTTCCTTTAGTCTACAAAAGTTCAACTATTGACTAATGACTTGCTGCAGCCAGATAGAGGAAATGTGATTTCTTTTCCATATAAAAGACTGATAAAATTTCAGCTTAGTGAGAAAGCCAGTGAGCAGGTCACAAGGAGGTTTGGGCATGAGAGGAGAGTTCCAAGGCCTAATCAGGAATAACTAAAAGCCAGAGTTTCTGTTCTAAGCTTGCCTGACCCACTCCTTCCCTTCCCAGCCCACCATATAAAGAGTAGCTAAAGGAAGACATACAACCCCAAACTCAAGTGGTAAATTGAGGGAATGCAAATTGTTAAAACATTCTGCAGCATTTCTAGTTGGTATGAGAGTTCTAGTGTTCCCATTTCTCCTTGCTAGATGTGGACTCCCCCACACCAAGTATTTGTTTACATTCCACACTCTGCTGAAAACCTGGACTTCCAAATATGCAAGATACTTCCCAGTATTTGGGGTACCCTCTCCTGTGTAACTGAGAAGCAGCTGTCTTCCCATTTATACAGGATAATCCCAATACAGTGGGAGATTGTCACGGTGGAGGTGTGCCTTAGCCGCCAGGCCAAACATCCTGCCCAGTCTCCTCTTCTCTCCGTTCTTCAAGGTGACACGCACTGAATAGCCCCACTTCTACACATCTTTTCTTCTCTCTTGCTAGGACCCTAGAACTCCTTTTCATGAAAGACCCTCTACTAAGACTATAATTAAGAAAGAATAATAAGTATGAATTGGTGGTCACTTGGGGTTCTACTAGTTTTCAGAAAACCTCAAGAGTACATAGTTCTGTGTGAGCCCTGCAAGTGATGACCTGTAGTTACTAAACAAAACAGAATTGTGTCTGTCATTGGATATATCAGGGGACGAAGAAGCACATCTTAGGAAACTAAGACATACTTTCATTTGCAACCACATTTTCAGGGTCATTAACACACATCTATGAATAAGCCAATGAAGGAAACAAAGGCATTCAGTGGGAAAGATGGGACAGATGAGTAACATCTGCAGAAGAGTTCTATTTGTGAAGCCTAAGAAAGAAACTAAGGGTACCATTTAGTGCATCATCTAGATAATGAAAGTCCAAAATGATTTGTTTTTTAATTAAAAAAAATTTATAAGTACCATCACTTTGTTAATATCTCTAATTAAATATACTAAAAATAATATACCTTTTGATACTTTGAGTCAGGTTAGGCCCAGCAATTATTACTTAATGCTATGATAGAGTAAATTGCTCAGTGACCGAAAGTCTGGAAGATTTTGTCCCCCCAACATTTTTGGATGTATGTTATCATTTTTCTGACTGGTTTCTTGATGTTGCCAGCTGTTACTTCTTCCTCTCACTCTCAACATCCCTCACTTCCCATTGTACTCTTACCTGGCTTTCTTCCTCATTTCTACCTAGCCACTCTCCCACAGAATAGGTTCACAGATACAGTGAAGATTACATCTATTAGTTCTGTGGATACAGTTGGATAGAAATAAAATGCACGTGTTTCCATAAATCCATACTGTAGGTTTTAACCCTTCCAAGTTCTTAGCCATATAGTGAGCAGATAAGTTTCAAAGGAAATATCTACAGGATAATAAATTATTCTGTAGTGGAGTTGGCTCTTTGAAGAAGCAACAACAGGATTGATGAAAATGCTGTTTTCTGCCTGATTACTTTATATTCTGTGACACATATGTCACACTTAATGAATAAATATATGTCACATTAAAAAGCCTAGAATTCAATTCTGCCTGTACACATAGGAAACAAAGTATCTAAAGGGTGATAGTGAAATTTTATTAAATAAAACTGTGACAAAATTGTACCCATAGACAAATAGCTCCCATATGGCTGGTGAGGAGATTATGGGAGACCCTGTAATGAACAATTAATGACTCCTTTCCCAGGGAGATGAGAGTAGGAGAAGCAGAGGATTTACTTCCTATCCTTGAGGTTTCCTGGCTGGCTTTTATTTAAATGAATCTCTCTAGAGCAATTGTGATTTTAATTTTCCATTATGATGACCTAAGTAAAGTACATTTATGGTCTTCCCCTCATTGTGTATCTAAAGTTTTCTTCATGTACCACACCATGGACTTGTTAGATGACCTCACCCAGTCATACCACATCCATAGACTCAACACAGTCACACTCACATGCAGTCACACAATCACACTCATACTCTCACACTCACACGTGATTGACAGTAGGGATTATGCAGAAGGCACTCCGTGAACCAACTTCATAAGAACATTCCTGGTGCCCATGTGTTTTCTCTGCATGTGCTTGATGGTTCTATCTGCTGTTTGCATTTTTCAAGAACTTATATCCAATTGTCACCTTAGAATTAATTTCAGGAAGTCCTCTCTCAACATTATAGAGCTGAGGAAGGTATTTGTGAACCAGAGAACAAGAAAGAAATGCCACATAAATAATCAGCTTTCAAAGGAGAAAGCTCTATATTCTCATTTTCTCCCTGGGATGGTAAGCACAGAATATTCCCCAAAAGCAGTCTCATCTTAAGTTGGCCTAAAAGTTAGTCATGTTCCTAAGGATTTTCCCCACAAAATTCTGCCAAAACTCCATCAGTAGAATAACAATATCTTGACAACCTCTCTTTTCTTGCTCTGCCCTACACATAAACTGGTCCTCAGAATTCCTTCCTACTCTTATTTTCTCCCCTTCAAGTAGCTGTTTTGCCCTACTTCTGATATTTCCTCAACTATATCTTTATGCTTACCTTCTTTCTGTTCATAATAAAATACAAACACATTTGACCTAAATCTTCCCTCTTTTGCCCACTTCCTTAAGAAATTCCCTAGGTAGTTGGATGCTAAGAATTTTAGCTGCCCATCTGCCTCTGAGATGATGATAAAGTGGAAAACCTAAAAATTGGCATATTTAAGCAGAAAAGCTACATTAAACCATTCCTAAGGTTTTGAGCTCTGTCTCATGCACATACAGGAGATTGGACTTAAAGTGAGATTTTTAACTCATTTATCTATGTAAGTATCACAGATCTCCTCTAAGACTAAGACAATATCTAGTTTGACATGAATACTTATAAGCAATTATGCACAGAAAATAAAACAGACATATATCATCTATAAAGGTTTTTCTTGTAATGAAAGTTACAAATTGTCTTCCTCTTGGTTCACTTCCTCTCTTTTCTTATGCTGGAATTCCTTAGTAAGTTGTGGTGACATGACAAGTCATCTGTCTCCTTGCCTTGTTGCTGAGCCCCTTGCCTGTATGCCTGCCTGGCATTTTCCAGGCACAGCAAGCTACTTCCCCATAAGCAGTCCAGAAACCATAAGCCATTATTTCAGGAAGAAGGGCAACTGAAGGTTGAAAGATCTATCTGATTCCACCCCTCAAATCTTTTCGCTTCCAAGAGGAATCTTTGCTGAAACACATGACTGCATTTCTTGCCTTAGCATCAGTTTGAGTATCAAACTAAACTCCTGAGTACAAGACAGTCTACTAAACATGGTCCTGACTTTAAAAACAGTAAATTGAATACTAATTCAAATTTCTGTGGTGAATTCATTTTTCCTATGTATGACCCTGAATATAAAAGCATTCTGCAAGAAATGATCTGTCCCTGCAAAAGAAGGACTAACTGTCAGGACTGGAGAACATGGCTCTGGTCACTGTAAGTTTACAAAGGAGAAGAGTGACACCAACTATCAAGGAACTGAAAAGCAAACATAACCACATTGTTTACTAGTATCTCTCAAAGAGTTAAAGATATATATGAGGTAAATACCTTTCTAAATAGAAGCATGTTTACTGCTTCGTTCTTAATTATTTATGAATTTTTCACATTTGCTTAACTTAGAAGGAAAGAGACTTGTCTTTACTGAGGATTAATATATAAATGGTGATAGTAATAATAACATAACATTAACATAGGCCATGCCAACACTGAGCACCTTTAACCAGGCACTTATTTAAGCTCTTTACAACAACCTTCTGAGGAAGGAATTGTTATCTGTATTTTAAGATAGCAAACATAATAGCAATATTAGACTAATAAAATTGAGGAGTAGATTATTGGCAAGTGAAATTTAGATTAAGAATGGAGAATTATTATATATTTTGAGTGAATACCAGGAAAAAGTGGTGAGAATTATATTTCCAACAGAAAAGATGAAGATAAGCTCTGTGAGACTCAACTCAACTGAGTTTGGATCAAATGTACCCATGGTGAAAGGAAGATGAAATGATTAGGCCATGTTTGGCAGACAAAGATGAATCCAGGTATATGAATAAGAATTTCAATGAAATGGACATAAGTCCTCAAAGATCAAAGGGTCAAAATTATACTTTAAAACTATGTTTAATTGAGGGGAGGAATTATTGTGGAATCCACCGTGGCCAAAATTTCTTTATTGAAGAAAAACATGTCCTTGGAATCAATGCATGCATCTCTTCTCAGATATATTCCTGAACATCTACAATGTATCCTTCCCCATCATTATTCTCTATCTTGTATTCATGGCTTATATTTCCTACTTTGACAAATTATATTTGTGAATTGTTTTTAAAAAGGAATGCAAATGAAACTTGTAAAAGGTAACTTTCTCAACTACTTATACAAATGAGAAATAAAGGTGATAAGACACTACATGTGATTCTTTCACTATTATGGCCTTGTTTTCCTAAATACATATGGATAAGTATGACTTATTTTGGCCCAAAATTCAGATTCTTGGACTTTTTTCCTCCATAATTATGTCTGTCCTCATGAATCAGCCAGAATCCAAGAGACTCACAGTGAGAAAACTTCAGTAGTTTCCTGCATGCTTTTACCCAGAAATCCTTAGTGAAAGAAATTAATTATTGAAAAAAATGGCTAGTGCAGCCACATTTGTATTTAATACTTATTTTAGACAGAATTTCCTCTTTAACTGAAATTTCTTTCCACATAGTTTGATTACATGTTAGAGATCAAAAATCTTATTATCTCTGTGGATTTAAGCAATCAATAAGATAAAATAAGCTTAAAATATCCACAGAAAAAAATTGTGTTACCTAGGAAATAAATACATTTGAACCTTAAAATCTAGTTTTAAAATGCCAAACCTTAGA
The DNA here is from genome assembly GCF_047511655.1 of Castor canadensis. Taxonomy (NCBI): domain Eukaryota; kingdom Metazoa; phylum Chordata; class Mammalia; order Rodentia; family Castoridae; genus Castor; species Castor canadensis. The sequence continues at coordinate 78,940,148 of NC_133393.1, forward strand.
AACCTTTATTTACTCTACCTTTAGAACTTAGGAAAAATTAAAATATAGATTTCAAATGCCCCAGGAATCTTTTCTGTGTAATCAAAAGTTTCCTGAAAGCTAGTTTCTTTCCCTTATTTTTTAAAAATACAATTTTACTCTGTTAATCTTTAAATTTTTCAGTATGTTTAAGGTACGGCATTTGTTTTGTTGTTTTAAGAAGCGGGTAAATCTTAGAAAGGAGCTAGAATATCCATAAGGATGTTACTGGTGACCTGTTCTTCCCTTTGATTAGTTAATCACTGGGATCTAGCCAAGAGTGATGTTTGGGCAACTGAGTCAGAGCACACACAACTAAGAGATGATTAAATGGAAACACAATCAGCAGTGGCCTGGGAGCGTTGCCTGGTGAGAGATAATGCAGCAGCCTTCTAATTGGCTCCCAGCAAGCATGCAGGATGACGGATTTCAGTTGTGGTTTTGCCAGTCCTGCTTTCCCCAGCACTATTATCTCAGAGTGACACTTCCATTACTCTGAACGGAGAAAGATGAACGTCACCTGTCAGGAGCTGGTTAATTGTGTTGCTAGATGTATGTTGCCAGGGCGCAGGTTGGACATTTATGAACATAACTGCTTCCTCTGATGTCTGCCATCCTTCAGGGATCGATATGGCTCTTACAGTAAGCGCGTAATTGAGTGAAGGCACTTTCCACAGAGGGGCTGAAGATGAGCCCATTGTGTGAGCGTCACTGTCCATACATTTGCCATAAATGAGCTGATATTTGCCATTTATTGTGTGCAGCATTGTGGAAATGGAAACTAATGTGCCACTTTCATTTGTTTTCTAGATAAATGGGGAAGATGTCCAGAATCGAGAAGAAGCGGTAGCACTGCTGTCTAGTGATGAGTGTAAGAGAATCGTGCTTCTTGTCGCAAGGCCAGAGATTCAGGTCGGGACAGAAATCACCATTTCTGAGACTGGACTTCATATTCCTTGAATTTGCAAATGAATTTATATTCATTATCTGCCATTTTATATCAAATCACTATCATAGATATTGTAAAACCAAGTCTACAAAATATAATGAAGACTAATGTTTCCTAACTTACTATCCTCAACCAAAAAGCGTATGTTAAAGACTCCTGTACAATGCTCCGTGTAAAGGCAGCTAAAATTTCCCATTTGAGGAAAAAATTTTAAAACACACAAAATTATCATTATCCTCTCCTTCTACTTGCTGGTCGTTTAAGTGAATGCACAAGTGAAAAATGGTTGACTTTGCATGATATTTAATTCTGTGTGGGTCCTTGTTTTAAGATTCCATCTAAGAATCCTTAATTGGTATATTAAAGTGAAAGAACCCATAATGAGAAAAGCGTTAGCATATCTAGCTATCATCTTAAATTTTTTTTAGAACAACTTTATCAAATAAAGTACCTTAAGTAGCATGGTGTGGTTTTGTGTATAGTGGATGATTTTTTTTTCTCAAGTTTAGTGTGACAGAACCATTTATCTAGCCCCAAAAACGGAGGCATCTAAAGAAATTTTTATACCTTTACAGAGAAAGATGTCAGGAAAGTAAAGGAGAGGAAGAGCTGGAAGAAAAGTCCTACTGATATTTCCTGTTACATCCTTTTTATATCCCACCACAATGCAGAAAGGACAATCCGTTGTCACTGTTGCATCCATCTGTCAGTCGTTTGAGTGAAGTTAGTTATGTTGCCATTTGTCTCCTAGGTTATTGATCTGATATTTTTCAGACTCAGTAACTATATACTACCTATAAATTACATTGAGTAAGTGTGTTTCAATGTCATACTGAATCCTGACTTGAATATAGTGGTTATAAAAGATCACCCTTTACGCATATATTTCCTTTATGCCCTTGACCATTCTAAACGGCTCTCATAAAGTCTGCCATCACCTGGAGCAGGGTAAAGCTGTACACCTGAGGTCTTAAGAGTGGGGAAATCAGCCCATGCAACTGGCTTCACTGCCCACATTGGAGTGGATTTTTAAAATACGTATGAAACTGTATGAGTTACCTGGACATGTCTCAAACCAGTCATCTCATAGATCCCATTTTCTTGAAAAACAAAGGAGCCAAATACATATTGGTGAAATTCATAGTGAATTAAAATTTTTCCCAAGTTTAGAGTGACAAAAGCATGTTTTTTCTAGCCATCCCTGTTGTAGAAAAGATAGTTTCCTGCCCATTCCGTGTAACTGCTAGAGAAACTCATTAATTTAGAACTAAAGCATTTCCTTAAACTGTGCCACATATTAGCCATAATGAAGTGTGGAAGGAACAGAAGTTAATGACATAAGACCTGTTAATATTTGATAGACTACATATGCTAAGCAGAACCAGTGGCATTTTTTTAATCTGGCTTACACTCCTGAACTTTTCTCCCAAAAGAGTCAATGTGGGAGGCTGAATTTTCAAATGACATTTCCTTTCCATGGTTGATGAAAGATAGTTGTCTGATGCCACAGGATGCCATCTTGCCTGTCAAAATCGGGGTAGCATTCACCCCTTGATCCTAAAGAAGCTTTAATGCCTCTGGAAGGAAGCCAATTACTTTAGAAAATCAGATTTCCAGAGAAATCAGCAAATAAAATATATTTTAACGGTATAAACTTTCATTTAAACTGTACATGCTATAAAATTACAAAAGAAATGATACTAACAAAAACCTTCTCTTTATAGCAACCCATCTTTTCCCCCAAAAATTCAGTGTATCTCATTGCATTTTTTTGCATGTGTATTTTATTCAAGGAGAATGTGGAAGCTTTTGTGTGCTTTTTTCTAGCATGTTTTAAAGATGTTTCAAATACTTTCTAGATTCTTAAAAATGATCTATTGAGTTGCTGAGAGCAGTATTGTGCATCTGCACTATATTTTTAAATAACTCATTTCCTTCATTCCCTGTCACCTTTCTTTCATTTCCTGCCCATTTTCTTCCTCACACCATTAAAGATATTGCTTTTCTGTCCTATTTCCCTCAGGACATGGGGGCAGAGAAGGAGCTCATAGGAACTTGTAGCCACTACTTTCGAGACAGTGTATTTTGCTCCTTTTTCCGCAGTATGGTGGCATTTTGTACAACAGATCCCCCCAGTATTATAAATGATGATCCTTCCTTCATTCCTGCCTCTCAGCTCAGGGGGCAAGCCAGTCCACCACAACACTAGACTCACACTACAACGAATGAGTGTTTGGTACTAAGAAAAAACAACAGGGGAGGAAGTGAACAAGCAGGCTCTCCCCTTTCTTACTGTGCTGTGGGTACCTCTGGCCTAGAACGAAGCTTTTGGAAACAGACATGAACTGACTACACATGCCAACTCAGGAATGTAGGGATTTCATTAGTAAGAAAAGAGTTACAGGGAATCACTAATTTCTACTTCTTTCTTCCCCACACCTTTATTTAAATCTCAGAAGACTCTGTTCCATCATACACTATTTGTCTTCAGAAATATATACTTTTGACTTGATGAAAGAAAATTATGTTTATAAAAAGCAAATAGTCTTAGCATTAAGTAATTTCCTTTAGAATCTGGCATTTGTAGTTTCATGACACTTAAAAATAATTAATGAGTTTGAAATTTGGACAATTACAAATTGGATTGGATTTAAAATTTTAACCGGAATAATAATCATAGCTCATCTGCATATCAAAGTCAGGGGGGATAGAATTTGATCAACTTATTCAAGCCACATACAGATAAATGAGAATGAATAAATGTGTCCATACTTTTGGCCCCAGTTGGATCTAAGGTAGTTTAAGTTCTACAGGGCTTTTAATAGATATCAAGAAATCTATAATTTTTCTTCATATTAATGATGGTGATACATTTAGACTAATGCCTTTTTGGTGCAGTTTAATGCCCTTTCAAGTTTCCCTTTGAAAGTTTTAGAAATTCAATTATCTTTAAACACATATTTATTGGTAAAAACACCTCAAACCGTTGTCCATTTTTTGTGTACCAGAAAGCTGCTGATTCCTTTTAGCAGAATTTTGACAGGAATCCCATTTATTTAATAAGCATTGTCAGCTAATTTATGTAATCCCTCTCCAAAAATCTACTTTGAGGCAAATTATCTGTATTGTCAACAGCTCATATGTGCAGGGTAATCCCAAGCTTTTCACTCACTTAGTATGGGGAAGACAACAGGATTTGTTCAGGTTAATTTGTAGAAGACTCCCACAAGAATACTTGCATCCAGCACCCACAAACAAAACCCTGCACATGCAACACTTCTGTTAAATGCCACAGGGCCTATGGCCTTTTTCCTTACAGTTGGGCCCAAACAATAAATCAAAATTGACATGATGGGAGCTGGGAGTGTAGCTCAGTGATATAGTGGGTGCTTAGCATGCACGAGGCCCTCGGTTCAATCCCCAGCACCCAAAAGAATAGACATGCTTTTTTTGTAATTGAGAAGAATAACTTATCATTTTCCTGTTTTTAACAAATAAAATAAATGTTATCTGTCTGTTCTTTCGTGACAAGCAGCCACTTTGCTAACTTGGGAGCTACTCACCTAAAAATTAAAAAAAAGAGGTTAACATCGGCTTGTGGTTGCATTTCGTGTAATTTCAGTGGGGATTGTTGTTTAGGAAAAAGCCTGATTGTCTCATCGCCCCGTGAGGACCTCTGCAGTGCTCCTCACAGGGGTTGTCGGAGGTAATAAGATGAGAGCTGTGGATTATGCAGCGTGCTATTCATACTACTTGAAAGAAGGCAGTGTTCTATGCTGTGAGTTTTACTCAGTTAAGAGAGAAAATCTGTAGCTCTGCTTTAGGAAAGGATAAAAGACCCAAGATTCCTTTTTTTTTTTTTTTTGTATCACCTTTTCTTCATTCTGAGAGGTGAACTATAGGAGACTGGTATTCCGAAGAGAATCATTATGATAAAAGGAGCTGGTCAGGCGTCACCATTTAAGTTTACCCTGTTTTAGCATGAGTTCTCACTAATATAATATAATGTACTAATGTATTCTTTTGCAGCTGGATGAAGGCTGGCTGGAAGATGAAAGGAACGAATTCTTAGAGGAGTTAAACTTGGAGGCATTGGAGGAACAGCATAATGAAGCAATGCAGCATACTGCCAATGAGGTGGAGCAGGTAGAGCCAACAATCTGAACTGTGTCATTTGAAATGTTGCTAGTTCTTTTTTTAATGTAGAACCGTAAGTGGGGAAGAAAATGTAATCAAAGGATTTGATCAAATATCTCTGTAATAGTAATTTTTTAGAGCAAATGAGAATCTCACATGAAGCAGAGGAAATACATTTTTTTCTGTTAAGAATCTTTGCAGCTTAAATTGTGAATATAATACAACAGTATTAAAATGTTGATCCAGCTCCTGTTTCAATCTAAAATGGCAGAATTTTACTAGGAAAAATGTGTGTTCTTTGTTAATATGCTAGCTTGGGACAAGCTAGACATGAGACAATTCTTTTAAAAAAAGAAACTTTTGAACTTTAAAATATTAATGAACCTATTTGAATATGTAGGATAGAACTACAGGATGATGAGGACATGGTGTAAACCATCAGTGTTATTTGTTTACCTGGTAGCATGATTACACCTGTACACCTGGATAGTCATAGAGATTATCTTTGGTCCAATGGCTAATATTGACATAGTATGCAACATTTCCCATCGCATAATTTGAGATTATTAAAATCATTTTAATGTCACAGATTCATTCAGTAAAAGTTTTGAGCTCCTAATATGCTCTAAGTACCACACTTGATACCGAGAATACAAAGAATTGAACAGAGTCCTTACCCTTAAATTGATTCATAATTAGTAAACGATCCCAGTGTGGCTTTGGCAAATTGAGCCTTGGGATTGTTTTCATTTTTGTTGTTTTCTCACTGTATAAAAACGAGATCAATATAACCTAGATTTCTATGTGTAATTCATGTCATTCATCTGCTTGATATAATTTTGTTAGCACTTCACTGTCAGTTTACTGATTTGTTTAATTATCATCCTATTCTCGGCGTTAATTTTTAACACATCCTAAAAGATAATTTTAAAAAATTCTGACAGATTTAGCCACATGAATCATAAACATTTTATCACTTAACCAAGCTATGTAAATGGAATGTGTCTTATGTTTACATGCTAGCATCTCACAAAAATGTGTGTGTATGAACACATGCCCATAATTTAAATAAATCATTTGATTACAAAGTAAAGTGTCAACATAGCCTGTGTGAAATAATCACGTGTAAACTATGGTTGCTCATTGACCACTTCACAAACAACAGTTGATGCTCAAAAGTGATGCTGCTCCTGTGGTGATTGCTTTTTAATAGATAAGACAGCTTGGAATTTTTATTATGACTTCAACACCATCCACAAATAAAGATATTTTTGGTGGCAGCTGTTGGTTACAAGCAAGAAAGTCCTTGCTCCAGGCTTTTTCTCTCTTAGATACAAAATGTGACCTGATACAGAATTGACAGGAGGAGGTTGGAATAAAAAAGGAAGGGAAAAATCCTGTCTAGGTGAAGTGATACAAGTCAAATGCTGCCTACTCATCAGACATAACACAAATGTTAGGTCTTTTGAGGGACGAGATGTCCCTAAGGTTAGATTCTCCTTGCGAGGATATTTTTCTTCACCATGAGAGTGAAAAATGATGAGAAGTACAGAAACTGTTAAAAGTCTCTTACTTTTATAAACAATAATACTACATTAGAAATGTCTTGGTAGAACCATTGCCTATCAAAAAATAATTCCATAGGGAAGTGATAAATGATAGAGTAGCATTACATTAGTAACCTAGAATTCTAGGTTTGAGAATAGAAAACTCTTTATTTTTAGTTTCTCATAGACCAGTAACAAAACAAATGGAAATTCAATTAAAAAATTTATATACATATGTATCCCTACTTTATGGAAAGTTTCACTTTCCATATTACCATATATGGCTGATGGGGAACAATTATACAACATTTCCCATAGTATGGACTGTATCTTTTGAACTACATAGAAAGTAAAAATACTAGCCTTCTTATAGTTTTGCAACTCATTACAAGATAGTAAACTCAAATTTCCAGTATCAATATCATTGAAACCCAGCATACACATCCTATATTTGATATTATCAACTTATAGTAATGACAGAGATGTGACAGTCTTTCCATTGTTAGCTAAAATTACTTATAATTCTGTTATCAAAACATTTAAAGTAAACCCGTCTGTTTTTTAACAAATGAGAAAAGATATTCTGGGGAAAGTTTGAGAATACTTGAATAACATAATACATGGTCATTTTCTCTCCTCTCCAATTTATGTTACATTTTGTTCTGCTATTACTTCTATGGAACAAAACAATTATCTAGAGAGATCCATTTAGGCTTGCTTTAGATTACCTTTAATTGCCCAACACACATAGGAGCCAAGACTATAGCACCAGATTTTTGCAAAAATAAAGGTTTTATTGCATGGTCAACCAGCCCAGAGGCCAGGAGCTAAAACAGAGCTCACACCTGCCTCTGTGATTGGTTAGTAGTCCAGGAGTTTATAGAAAGGAAGAGGAAAGCAGTTACTTGTTGGCTGGTTGGCATGTCTCTCCCCAGGTCATAGTTTTCTTTTGGGGGAGAGTTTTGTTCTGCACAAGGAATTTTGAGGTTGTACATATTGACCAGACAACCTGGCTTCTTTTGGTCACATCCATTCTTGAAAAGCCCTTCCAAACCATAAGAATCATTCATGAAAGGCCTGGGGGCTTTCCTAGAAGACAACTTAACTTTATTATTTAAGGAATTTATGTCCAAGTGTGTCCAGGCCTTAATCAATTTTACTTGCAATAAACTAAAATCCACCTTTGAAGGAAATTACTGGTTGAAAGCAGAAAAATCTTTTTATGTAACTCATGTGAGCCCTAACACACTGTTGTTGCTTTTGGTAAACATGATTTGGAGATTTACTAAAGTCAAAACACACGTGCCTAGGAATACAACAGCCCGGCCATAGAAGAAATGCTGGCCCTGGGAGGTATTTTACCTTCTTTCCTCTCTGGCGCTAGTAAGCTCAGCTCCTCTGGGATTTAGCTTCCTCATTTGTAGATAGGAAGGTCCTGGGCTCCAGCACATGATGTTAACTTCACCCTGCAATTTTATGATATTCAGCTTATAATTGTCAGCTTATTTCTGAGTGAATTAAGTTTCCTCTGAACTGAAAGTTAAGAAAAAATGATAATTAGGTGATTGTGACTTCTGAACACCAGGCCTCCATATTGTTGAAGACTATTTATATATTCTGTTTTACTGATTCTTTTGCGTATTTTCACCTCAAAAATTTGGAAAGTTACTTCATTTATACACCTTTATTTCAGTAAGAGAATTGTTCATTTACATGTATGCTATCTTATTTGTACTCAAGTAACTGTCCTAGCCATCCATATTCAAGGACTTTCCTTTTCTCTATTTTATTGCATGAAAGGCTGTCATGAGTCTTTATTTCTTAGATTGTTCCATGCACTAAAATTAGAGCAGCTTTCTATGCACTGCACTTTCTCAAGAAGCATTGTTTCTCGGGCAAGTTTTCAACAAGTCATTTTCAAAATAATTAATTTCCTTTGTTCTCTCTACTTTGTTTTCTCAGCCAAAAAAGCAAGAAGAAGAAGAAGGCACAACAGACACAGCAACCTCCTCCTCCAACAACCATGAGAAGGACAGCGGAGTGGGTCGCACAGACGAAAGCTTGCGGAACGAGGAGAGCTCAGAACAGGAGAATGCAGCCGAGGACCCCAACAGCACATCTCTGAAGAGCAAGAGAGAGCTGGGGCACAGCCAGGACACCCTAGGGAGTGTTGAGCTTCAGTGCAATGAAAGCTTTGTGTCTGGTGAGTACATTGATTCAGACTGTGTTGGCAACCACAACGAGGAGTGTGACCGATTCCGGCAGCTCTTGGAACTCAAATGCAAGATTCGAAACCATGGAGAGTATGACCTGTATTACTCAAGCAGCACAATTGAATGCAATCAGGGGGAGCGGGAGGGAGTGGAGCATGAGCTCCAGTTGCTTAATGAAGAACTAAGAAACATTGAGCTTGAGTGCCAGAATATCATGCAGGCTCACAGGCTCCAGAAAGTGACAGAGCAATACGGAGACATCTGGGCGTTGCATGATGGAGGATTCCGAAATTATAACACCAGCCTCGATATGCAAAGGGGAAAGCTAGATGATATCATCGAACATCCGGAAAAGTCAGATAAGGATAGTTCTAGTGCTTACAACACAGCCGAAAGCTGCAGAAGTACTCCACTAACTGTAGACCGTTCCCCGGACAGTTCCCTTCCAAGAATGATCAACCTCACCAATAAGAAAAACCTGAGAAGCACAACTGCAGCCCATCAGTCCTCTTCTGGACAAGGCAGCAAAGAGTCCACATCCACCAAAGTCAAAAGCACCGAGCAAGGTTGTGGCATTGAAAGCCAGGAGAAGATCCTGGAAAGCAAGAAGCTTCCAGATCATGAGAAGACAGTCAGCGAGCACATCCCTTACCTGTCCCCTTACCATAGCTCCTCTTACAGGTATGCAAACATCCCAGCACATGCCCGACATTATCAAAGCTACATGCAGTTAATTCAACAGAAGTCTGCTGTGGAGTATGCCCAGAGCCAACTCAGTTTGGTGAGCATGTGCAAGGAGTCTCAGAAGGGTTCAGAGCCCAAGATGGAATGGAAAGTTAAAATTAGGAGCGATGGGACCAGGTACATCACCAAGAGACCAGTGCGAGACCGAATTCTGAGGGAACGTGCCTTAAAGATTAAGGAGGAACGGAGTGGCATGACAACAGATGATGACACCATGAGCGAGATGAAGATGGGGCGTTACTGGAGCAAAGAAGAGAGAAAGCAACACCTGGTTCGAGCCAAAGAGCAGCGTCGGCGCCGAGAGTTCATGATGAGGAGCAGGCTGGAGTGTCTCAAGGAGAGCCCACAGAGTGGTAGTGAGGGCAAGAAGGAGATCAACATCATTGAACTGAGTCACAAAAAGATGATGAAAAAGAGAAACAAGAAAATTTTGGATAACTGGATGACAATCCAAGAACTGATGACCCATGGGGCCAAGTCCCCTGATGGCACGAGGATTCACAATGCCTTCTTGTCAGTCACCACTGTATGACCAAGTGAATGGAATGCAACTGATGTTCAGAGGGTGCTACCAGTTTCGGTAGAGTACTATTGCCTCGTTCAATGTGGCATTTTTATATATATTTTGTGACTCTTTATAGTTTAAATTTTTTGTAAGCAAATAATACCTGGTAAATTTTCATTTGTTTTTCATATACTGGTACCTTCTTTTTTGGCGGAGATCAGTCCTTAACTTGTGATATATTCATATTAGTCATTTATAAAAAAAAAACAAAACAAAACAAAAGGAAAGAAAAGAAAAAGAACTTGAATAAAAATACTGAGGAGCTAATTAATTTCCTACTTTAATGTATCTAACGTAAGTTAAAATCTGGATTTATTTCTCTAATTTACTTACTTTCTACTTTAAAAATAACCCAATGCCAAAACATTTGTATGCTTCCTTCTTGGCATAATATGTGCTGAATCAAACCTGCTAATAAATCAGGTGCCACATCCTGTCTTACGCATAATAACACCTCTTTTTAACATCTGTCCTGCATTTAACACATAAATGGCCGTTGTCTTTGTCTCAGTAAAGTGTAGTGGACAATCTTCCTGTGATATGTAGTGACATTGGTCATGTAGCTAGATAATTGTGGTAAGTGTGACAATAAAAGAGAAATAAATTATTGATTATCCTTAAGGAAAGTTACAAGGAGTGTTTTATTTTCATTGTCCACTGTGGTAAACAAAATATAAATTAGCTATATGTATACAATTTAGAAGATTCTCAATTGTGAATTATAAACTGTGCACATTTTCTATCACTTTTTTCAATAAAGTTGTCTTGAAACACTTCTTACAGATCATTGTGTCACAGATTCCTACCAAGACTAAGTTAAATAATATATGTTGTGTCTAACAGATGCTAAATAAATATTCAATATGTATGAGTTCATGCTCCCCTCACCTGCCATTCATGTAATGTAAAGCCAAGAAAGGTTTTAGGAAAATGGAGACAGGATCAGCAGAGTTTCAGAAATTACTTATAATAGTATGATGTATATCTGTCTGCTCAGGCTGCCTCAACAAAATATCACACATAAGGTTGCTTGAACAACAAGAAACACTTTTCACAGTAAGACTGGTAGACTCAAGACCAAATACATTGAGGGTTAGAATTTCATCATCCAAATTTGAATAGGACACAATTCAGTCCTTGGCAATTAATGTATTCATTTAGCTGATCATTTAGGAATAAATTTTGTGCGATATCTTTGCAACAATTTTCTGCATGGTCAGTTAAAATGCCTTATATAGCAGTGTATTAAGAGACATGATTGGTAGATAATCATATCAGTTTTTAAAGTATAGGTTTTCATCATATAAATATATAAAACATATCACATGTCAGTCTATCACAGTGTCCAGAGTGAAAGGTGAGATCAACTAATGGCATACAAATCAAATTTTAATTCAACCCAACAGGTTGTTTAGAATTAAGGCTATACAACATCTGAATATTTCTGAAGCTACGTTCCTACATGAAAATCTGTAGTGTCCGTCTATTAACTCTTGGTGAGCTTGCCTTCCTTGCCTATCGATCCTCCTCCTTAGACCTTCTCTGAGTTATTCCTGGATCCCACCTAGCCTACTCATTCCCAGGAAAGTTGTTGTATGTTATTTTTCTTTCCCAGATTTGTAACACATTCTATTTGTAGCACCCCCCTTCCAGTCTGGTTGCATACATATTTTTTTTCCTGGGGACTCTTGATGATATCAGACTTCCTCAGTTCTTTGGCATACATCGTTATCATATTATTTCACCTTGGAAATTTTATTCTTTTGTTATTGAATCACTAAATAGAACTTATTTTCTCCTTGGAGAGATTTTAAGTTCATGGAGAGAGGCCCTTGTATCCCCCTCTGTCTCTGTAGGCTTCTGGTAGAATGTCATTTTAATAATAATGAATACTAGTTAAGCTAAATTATTTTATTAACTTATCTCTCTCCTACATATATTGATCCCTTTGAAGGGCTATTACATAGAGGAAGGAATCTAATCTTACTTACTTATAATGAAAACTAGACTCAAAAATTTAAAAATAATGATAAAACAGCAAACTAAGGCAACTAAAAATGACATGGTTTCTAAATTTAGCTGTTGGGTTTTTTGTTTTGTTTTGGTGGTACTGGGGTTTGAATTCATGGCTTTGAGCTTGCTAAGCAGGTTCTCTACCATTTGAGCCATGCCTCCAGACCAATAAAATGCCTCCAATAAAAAATTCTGGTTATTTTTTTTATTGTTGTGCTGTGTGGGGGTACATCGTGGCATTTACAGAAGTTCTTACAGTATATCAAAAATATCATACTTGAATTCACCTCCTCCACCATTCTCCTTCATCCCCCCTACTTTGGTTATTTTTGAGATAGGATCTTGTTTTTTTGCCCAGCCTGGCCTGGACAGCAGTACTCCTATTTTACATTTTCCATTGTATCTGGGATGACAAGTGCATGACACCATACTCAGCTTTTTCCATTGAGATGGGGACTGGTGAAGTTTTTCTGCCCAAGCTGGCCTGGAACCACAACTTCCTAATCTCATCCTCTTATGTAGCTGGGATGACAGGCATGCACCAATGTGCCTAGCTATTGGTTGAGGTGAGGTCTCACAAACTTTTTGCCAATGCTGGCCCAACCTGCTGTCCTCCTTGTCTCAACCTCCCCAGTAGTTAGAATAATAAGTGTGAGCCACCAGCACCCAGCTAGTGGCACTGAAATTATTCTGACTACACCCAAAGGTTTAATTTCCTTTTGTTTCTTTTTTGCAGTGCTAGGGATCAAACTCGGGACCTCAAACATGCTAGGCAAGTTCTCCCACACTGAACTACACCCCTAACTACAGAGTTAACTTTTGATCTCATGATTTCAAAGTAGTAATGCCTGTCTATCTTAAGAGTTCAGTTCTTTCCAGACCTAACGCCTGTAGTGACTGCTTATCTTTTACATACAACTTTAACCAACATGTAGATTTTCCTGAAGAAACAGGTATGCAACTCACAGATTTAGTGTTTCCAAAATTACCACTTTAATTTTATTTTTCTTATACCAAGTGTGCTTGCCAATTTTTCAAAACTGTGATATTTTTATGACTGTATTTATACAGTACTACAAGTCAAAAAATATCTCTTTTCAAAAAAATATCAGTGGAGATTTGAAGTTTCTGCTTTATCTTTCTACATAACTTATCTTTGTGCTAAACATGTTAATTTGGTAAATGAACAATAAATCTGCTCAGCAAGAAAAATAATATTTTATGTCAGTTCAAAAGAAATATGTGAAATGTAAAGAGGAAAACATTTTTCTTGGGCTTAACTTTGAAATTCCATTTCTATTCTTGCTTTTTATGTTCAAGATGTGACAGAAACCAGTGTTAGGATCCATATGCCAAAGGACAGAAAACAAAGTAGGTTCATCGGCTGTTCCTTTTTTATATGCCATGAAGAAAGCTATTACTGCCATCATACTGTCCACACTAACCCTTTATGAGCACATTTAGAATCTTCTAACAATGCCTTGATGTAGCTAAATACTGACTTAATCCATGCACCATTAGGATGTGTACAGCTTCCACTGGAATTCAATCTTTTTGCCCTTCTCATGAGCTTCTGCTCTATATCAAATCTCTCATTTGTGATGCCACCACTGTTTATGTGATCTCTCATGCTTGTCACCTGAGCCTTCTTGAGCTTCTCCTTTATCAATTATTCAGAAAGCACTGTTAACTCTTGTTGGAAATGTCTCAGATTATTTTCAATGCTCTTAAACTGTCCAGAGGCTAGAATGTTGCAGTCTTATGCCTAACTTCTTCAATAGGTCTATTTCTGGTCTCCTGGTGCCCCTTTCCAGTCTATCCTGCATATGATAGGCAACACCTACTCTCTTTACCATCAATTTCCTCATTGTGCTTATGTACCAGTAGCATCTTTTCCTACATATAGGATAAAATCCTGAGACCATTATTCTAGGATTTTCGTGTTTAACCTCAACCTGTTTTTCCACCTAATCTCATATATCTTCCATGAGGGACTTCCAACTCAGATCTTGGGAAATCTATGCTTAGGTAGATGATTAATTTGATGCCCTTTTAAGTAGATATTCCTTAAATATTAATTAAAATTCAGTTAAATTTTGTGTTTTATTATCTTCTATTATCAATTCCTATTATTTTTATTAAAATTATTAATATAATTCATATAGTATAAACATATAATTATTAAATAACTTTTATCAACTCTAAGTCAATAAAGACTAACACTGTAACAGATTCATTAACTAATTCATTTCTTCCAGGAGAAAAAAGTAGAAAGTAGATCTTATTCCTAGAAATACTTGACCCTGACCTCTCCAGATGGTTCTCCCTAAGTTCTGGGAATATTTTGTACTTTACAATGTAGATGAATAGAGGCATCCATACTCCCCTGCTCCTCCATGAAGTAAAACCAAAGCAGCAGGTGTATAGCTGCATATTGAGTGAGGTGACCATGGACAAACACTGGAAATCAGCAGAAAAACTAGAGCCTTGAAAGATTCAGAGACCTGAGACAACAGTATAGTAAGACAAACAAAATATCCAGTCAGTTTGATCTCACAGCTGAGAGAAGTGAAGTCTCCCCTCTGCAAGGAAAGGGTAAAAGAGAGAGTCCTAGAAAATAATCTTACCATCATGGATACTGGCAATCCAAGCTGTTGGCTGCACCCCAATTTAAAAAGTAATCTGAAACCTGTACATTAGCTTTGCTTTGGGAAAGATTCACACATCATCTCCCATCAAATCTCCAGGGTGCTGGAGCCAAGAGACATCTTGGAAGGGATGTATTGTCTGAATTTGAACCCTTGTATATTTCCTTCTTGGAGACCCCACAGACACTCCACTGCACAGGCTCAGGGGGTAGCTGCCTTCTGAACCAAACTTGGCCCAGTAGAGTGACTCTGAATCAAACCTGTTGGGTGCCCTGAACTAGAGAGGACAGGTATTGCAACACAGAAAGTAATGGAAGGTGCTGCCCTCAAGAACCAAGACATAGAGAGCTTGTCCTCTGAGTACAGGGATGTGTCCAGTTGCCTGTGGATTCATACCAGCACCAGGAATAAAGGGGAGTGACCCATATGGTACCTTCCATCCCTTGTTCCAGTGTCATGCATGGGCACCTGTCACTAATATGGCAGGGAAAGAACTCCATGGTTCCACTGCTGCCAAATCATGCTAGTTCAGCTTTGAGTTACACTGAAGTTCCAGCTGTCACCAGTCTTGGGGGCACACAGCCTAGAAAGTTCCCAAGAGAAACTTTGTGAGTGCTGGCTTTGGTCCATCCCCTGCTCACTCCACAATGGGCACTACACTGAAAGAATATGGGACGGAAATTCCAGTTATTGTCATGTCCCTAGGCACACATGGCTGTGGGACATCCGGAGAGGAATTTTACCACCAAGCTCTGGCCACAACCCTTTCGGTTTATTCCTGGGAGGACACTACAGTGGAAAGAATCAGGAGAAGAAAATTCACCGCTAACAAGAAAATGTGGCCAAAGGAGATCTCTAGAGAAATTTGCTTGGCTCTGACCACATCTCACTTCTGCTCACTCCCTAATGGGCACTGCATTTGAAATACTCAGGGGAAAAACAGCCCCAGATAATTCTGTTCCCAGGCTCACACAAGTAGGGGACTCTTGAGGTATGAATCTATCATAGCCAGTCCCATAGTAACAAATGTTACAGTAGGGGTGGTAGGAACACCACAACCCCTACTATATCACACTACATTGTTCGTATGGCCACTACATATGCATCTTATCTGACCGTAAATTGTTTTCAAGAATGATTGTGAGCACTACAGAAGGGGACATGGTTCCTGCAGTGAACTCACCCCATGAAGCACCTGACCCACACCAATGTCTTGTCAGACTACAAGTGCTTCAGCCCCATAGCACTATTGGTGTGGCCAATTAACAGTGCTTGAATGCTTGCTTCAGCACCATATATACTAAAATTGGAATGATACACAAAAGATTAGCATGGCCCCTGCACATGGATGACATGCAAGTTCATGAATCATTCCACATTTTTGCCATTGAGATTTATCCAAGATGCAGTTATTGTTAATTGAAAATTTTTCCCAATACTTTGCTGTGACAAGATGTGAGAGTGCCTGAGAAACACCCATCACCTGACAGGAGCCACTATTCCCATTGTAGGAGTAAACACATAGCATGGACCCCACATACACTGCTGTTCACACTGCATCTGCCTAAGCTACTTGGGTGTTCCCACTCTTACATTGTCCACAAAGACAGTGGATCACTCTAACTCTGATATTGTATGCATTGTACACAAATTTACTAATCATAGGCAAAGAAACTATAGGAGACTATCCTTCACACCCAGCTGGAAATAATACCAACATTACATATTAAACCAATACAAGACAAATCATCAGGAGAAAGCCACTTACTAAGGCCATTGAAGTGATAGAGATATCTGATCCACCAGATGTGTAAATCTCACCATAGGAACAGCAGGAATATGAAAAATCAAGGTAATACAACACCAACAAAAGATCACAATTCTCTAGTAACAGAGTCCAAAGAAACCAAACTGCTCGAAATGCCTAATAAAGAATTCAAAAGAATAGTTTTTAAAAGCTCAATGAGATCCAAGAGACTAGAAATAAACCATTAACTAAAACCAAGAAGGAAATGTGGGAAATGAATGATAAAATTAGCAGAGATATTTTGAAAAAAAATTCAGAAATCTTTGAAATGAAGAGCTCAATAAATCAAATAAAAAATTCAGTTGAAACCCTCAACAAATTGGATCATATGGAAGAAAGGATATCTACACTTGAAGACAAGTCTTTTGAAATTTTTTTCTTTCATCTTTTTTTTGGTGATACAGGGTTTGAACTCAGAGCTTTGTATTTACAAGGCAGGCATTCTACCATTTGAACCATACTTCCAGTTCTGAAATTTCTCACTCAGACAGAAAAAAAGTGGAGAAAGAAAGAATGAAGAGGGCAATCAAGATCTGTGGGACACCATTCAGTGATCAAATAGCCACATCATTAGAATATCTGAATGACAGGATATAAAGGTTAGAGGACAGAAAACCTTTACAATGAAGCAATAGCAAAAATTCTATGAAAAATATAGACTCCACATGCTGGAGGCTCACAGAACCCCAAATACACAAGACAGGAACAGGGGAAAGAAAGAATTTTAAAATCTGCAAGAGAAAAGTACCAAGTCACATTGAAAGAAATCCCCATTAGGCTAGCAGAAACCCTATGGGCCAGAGGAAATAGAATAATGTACTTCAAGTCCCAAATGAAAATAACTGCCAAACAAGTTTACTGTACCCAGCCAGACTATCCTTCAGAATGCAGGAGAAAGACCTTCTAAGATAAGCAAAAACCAAGGGCACTGTAAGATTGGCCTTACAATAATAGATGCTTCAGGAAGACCTACATCCAAAAGTGAAAGATAGATAATCAACATCACAATAGCATGCAAAAGTATATAAATCCTGTTTAGACAGTAGATACACAAAAGAAAAATAGAAATAATTAAATATCATCAATGCAATAAGCCATCAATCACAATGTTTAATAAGAGTTAAAACAAAGAACATTCAAAAGAACTAGAAGAAAATGAATATGAAATACACATGTCCTACCTTTCAATAATAACCTTGAATGTAAATGGGCTTAGTTCTCCAATTAAAAGATACAGACTTGCTGAATGGATTTTAAAAGTATAACAAGACCCAACAATATGAAATTTACTTCACCAGTTAAACACATTGACTGAAAGTGAAAGGATGGAGAATGATATTCCAAGCAAATGGAATCTTAAAAGTGAGCAAAAATACCTATACTTATATTTGAAAAAAATATACTTCAAAACAAAAAATTTAAAAATAAAGGTCACTACATAATAATCAAGGTATTAATTTATCAAGAAGACATAATGACTATAAATCTATAGTCATTTGTTGCCCTTAACGCAGAGAAACTAAAAGCAGATACCTTAAAAGCAACTGAGGCCAATAGGAAAAGGGGACCAGGAACTACAGAAAAGGTTAGATTAAAAAGAATTAACCTAGAAGGTAATACACATGCATAGGAAATTAATGTGAGTCAATTCCCTGCATAGCTATCCTTATCTCAACCAGCAAAAACACTTGTCCCTTCCTATTATTGCTTATACTCTCTCTTCAACAAAATTAGAGATAAGGGCAAAATAGTTTCTGCTGGGTATTGAGGGGGTGGGGGGAAGAGGGAGGGGGTGGAGTGGATGGTAAGGGAGGGGGTGGGGGCATAGAGGAGAAATGACCCAAGCCTTGTATGCACATATGAATAATAAAACAATAAAAAAAAGAGATAATACATGTAAGATTCTAAGAACTTTCACAAATCACTAGATATTAAGGAAAGTGTCCAAGTGTTTTTGAATTAGCTATTTCCTGAAATCTGATAAAGAACAATGAAGTTATACAATATAATTAAACACAATTTTCAGGGTTGCAAGACTTGTTTGATTTGAGGGAGGGGTTAAGGAAATATTATAGAAGGGATGAACTTATTCAAAGTACACTGTATGCATCTATGGAAATATCCAATTTGAAACCCCATTGTGCTATTAATGTGTGCTAATAAAATAGTAAAAAAAAGAATTGCTTGATTTTAATAGACTATGAATTGACACACAGAGAGAGACAGATGGACAGAGATTTATAGATAATGGTGGATACTCCTGAAAGAAACTAGAAGTACACTCTAGCCAAGAAAAGAAAAGCCAAAAGAGGGAGACAAGAGGAAAACTGCAAAAAAATTTAATGGCAGAAAAGATGGCACTTCTGAGACAAAAGGATTAGACAGTAAGGGCCAAGGCCGGAAGAGTCACAGATGACAAGGACTTGTCATGGGCCAGAAAATGATAGCAACTGGGGCCCCTGGTAAAGGGCCCTCAAGTCCCACCATCAAGCCCTGACCCAATTCTCCTACATGGTTTCTCAAATGTTATGTAAGCATCTTTAAAAAATAAATAAATAAAAATGAAAATAGATAAAGGTCACTACATAATAATCAAGGTATCAATTTATCAAGAAGACATAATGACTATAAATCTATATATATTAATGTCAGACCCATCAATATAAAAAAACCAACACTATTAGACCTAATGCAAATATAGGCTGCAATATACTAACAGGAGATTTCATTACCACATTCTCATAGATAGATGGATATCTAGACAAAAATGTCAACAAAGAAACATCAGAGTTAAACTACATTAAAGTTCAAATGGAGTGCAGACATTTACAAAACATCTCACCCAACAACTGCAGAATGCACATTCTTTTCATCAGCACATAGACCTTTTCTCTAGACTAGACCATATATTAAACCACAAAACAAGTATTAACAAATCTTTGAAAGTTGAAATTATATCCTGCACTTTTCTTATCACAATGGAAAGAAACTAGAAGTCCACACAGGAAGAGAAACATCAGAAATTATACAAATACATAAAGATTGAACACACTTTGCATGAATAGTGAAGTTACTAAGGAGGTCAGAAGGAAATTTAAAAATTTCTTGACACAAAGGAAAATGGAAATACAATATATCAAACATATAGGAAGCAGCAAATGAGTGCCTACATTTAAAAAAAAGTTTCAAATAAACAACATAATGGTGTATCTCAAGAACTTGGAACAGTAAGAATAAACCAAACCCCAGATTGGTAGGAGGAAAGAAACAATAAACATCAAAGCAGAAACAAATGCAATAGAGGCTAAGAAAGCACACAAAACATCAAAGAATTAATGAACTAGTTTTTTTTAAAAACAAATATTAATAAACCTTTAGCTAGACAAACCAAGAAAAAAGAAAGAATAGCCAAGTTAATAAAATTTGAGGTAAAAAGGAAATATTACAACTGACACTACAGGGGAAAAAACAAAGAATCAAACACTCAGGATTATTTTGAAAAGCTATGTGCTAGCAAATTAGAAAATCTGAGAAAAATGGAAAAACTTCTGGGAACATGACCTATAAAAATTTAGCCAAGAGAAAATAAAAGGCCTGAAAAGACCAAACACAAATCATGAGATTGATAAAAAAGTCTCCGAAAAAAGAAAAGCCTAGGACCATATGACTTCACTGTCAATTTTACCAAACTTTTAAAGAAGAGCTAACACCAATGCTTCCCAAAACTATTCCATAGAATTGAGAGGCAAGGAATTCTTCCAAACTCATTATATTTGAGGCCAATATTACCCCATTATTGGAAACTAACAAGGACACAACAAAAAAGAAAATTATAGACAAACATCCATGATCAACATATATGCAAAAATCTTTAGTAAAATACTAGCAAACCAAATTCAACCTCACATCAAAAAGATATACACCATAATCAAGCTGATTTCATTCCAGAGATATAAAGATGGTCCAGCATTCAACATCCCTTTGTGATAAAAGCCCAAATAAATTAGGTATAGGGGGATTGTATTTCAACAAAATAAAGCCTGTATCAAACCCACAGCCAGCATCATACTGAATGAGGGGGAAAAAGTATTTTCTCTAAAATGGGAAACAAGATAAAGGTGTCCATTCTCATCACTCTTACATATTACAGTGCTAGAAATTTTAACCAGAGTAATTAGGCAAGAAAAAGAAATAAAAGCCATACAAGTAGGAAAGAGGAAGTCAAATTATCCCTGTTTACAGATAAGATGGAATACATAGAAAAACTTAAAGATTCCACCGAAAGACTACTCAATCTGATAGACAAATTTTATAAGGTAGAAAATCAACATCCAAAAACCAGTAGCTTTTCTACATACCTATAATAAATTTGATCAGAAAGAAATCATGAAAGCAACGCTATTCACAATAGCCACAAAAATAATACATACCTAGGAATAAACTTAACTAAGGAAGTGAAAGACCTGTACAATTAAAACTATATAACACTGTGGAAAAAAATTGAAGAGGATGTTGAAATAAGGAAAGACCTCTGGTATTGTTGGATTGGAAAAATTAATATTGTTGAAATAACCATACAAAGTAAGCTACAGATGTGAGCAATTCCCATCAAAATACCAATGGCATTCTTCACAGAACTAAGAAAAACAATCCTAAATTTCATATGGAGGCATGAAAGACCTGAAATAGTCAAAGCAATCCTAAGCAAACAGAGTATAGCTGGAGGCATCTCATAATACCTGATATCAAGGCATACCATACAGCCATAATAACCTAAACTGCATGGTATTGGCATAAAAACAAACACACAGACTAAGAGAACCCCAAAATAGACCCACACGTCTATGGCCAACTGATTGCCAACAAAGATGCCAAAAACACATGCTGGAGAAAGGACAAGCCTCTTCAACAAATAGTGCTAGGAAAACTGGACATTCACATAAGAAGATGGAAACTTCAATCTTCTCTCACCTATCTCTCACCCTTATCCCTCATCCTGCACAAAAGTCAACTCAAAACAAATCAAAGACCTTCACATAAGACTCGAAACTCTTCAAGTACTAGAAGAAAACGTAGGGGAAGCACTTGAAGATATTGGCACAAGAAACCGTTTCCTCAGCAAGACTCCAGTAATTTAGGAA
The DNA here is from genome assembly GCF_047511655.1 of Castor canadensis. Classification (NCBI taxonomy): domain Eukaryota; kingdom Metazoa; phylum Chordata; class Mammalia; order Rodentia; family Castoridae; genus Castor; species Castor canadensis. Next base: position 78,961,930 of record NC_133393.1, read on the forward strand.
ACAAAATCAGGAGTTGACAAATGGTACTGTGGCAATCTAAAAAGGGTTTGCACAGCAAAGGAAACAATCACAGAGTAGAGAGACATCATTAGAGAAAATGTCTGACAACTATTTGCCTGAGAGAGGGTTAAGACCCAGGATATAGAAAGAACTTAAGAAATTAACAAAAAACAAGTAACACAATTTAAAAATGAACAAATAATAGGAATAGATATTTCTCAAAAGAAATACAAATGGCTAACAAATAGATGAGAAGATGCTCAATATCATTAGCCATCATAGAAATGCAGATGAAAGCTACAATGATATCCCATCTCACTCCAGTGATAGTATATATCGTTTTAAAAATAAAAGGAAATCATAGCCAGTGTTGATGGAATGCAAATAAGAAGAACAAAGTGGATATTACTCAAAAAACTAAAATAAAACTACCAAATAATCCAGCTATAACATTCTGGGTATATATATCCACAGAAAATAAAGACAGCATGCGTGACCATGTTTATTCTGGCAATATTCATGCCAATTTAAGATATGGAGGACTAGAGGTGTGGCTCAAGTGATACAGTGTCTGCTTTGCAAGCACAAAGCCCTAAGTTCAACCACTTCTTAACCCACACCCCAAACCCCACCCCCAGAAAAGATATGGAATCAGCCTATGTGCCCATGGACAAATGAATAAAGAGATGCAATGCTTATACACAATGGAGCTTAATCCAGCCATAAAGAAGAAATAAATCTTGTAATTTCATAGCAAAATGGATAGAACCAGAGAATATCATGTTACATAAACTAAGTCGGGTACAGAAAGACAAATACCACATCTCTCATATATGGGAACAAAAAAAAATCAGTTGATCTAGGCTGGGTGTGGTGGTGCATACCTGTAATCCCAGCTTCTTGGGAGGTGGAGGTAAAAAGATCATAGTCTGAGGCTGGCCTGGGAAAAAGTGAAAGACCTTAGCTGAAAAACAAACTAACATAAAACGAAGTGCTAGAGGTGTGGCTCAATTGCACAGTGCTTGTCTAGCAAGCATGAGACCCTGTGTTCAATCCCCAGTGCCACACACACAAAAAAAAGTTGACCTGAAAGTAGAGTAGAGACTGGGAAGGGAACCAGAGGGAGCTAAAGAAGCACCCTTCTCCAACATGATCAGTGTATGCAATATGCATGTATAAAAAAATCACACTGAATCCCACTAATCTGTACAATTAATATGTATTAATATGAAACTTTTAAAAGGTTTTCCAGGAAATTATTTCCTACTTACCTATAGTTTGTATCTTCCCTTCTCTTTTCTTTCATTGTTTTCTAAAATATGTGTCTTTACAGGTAGTCCAAAATTCTGATAAACTATTCATTCCTATAAATATGCATGATTTGGTCTCAGAGTTTCAGTGAACAGCAACTATAAGAAGCTATATCAAAAATGACTGACCAAGATAGGTCACCTCTTCAGATCTTCAAGGATTGGGGGAGGGGGAGAATTCAAGTATGATATTCTTTTCTAACAGAGCAGGACCAATTTACACTGTAACCATCTTGTAAGAACTCACTTTGTAGGCTTGGGGAATAGTTCCCATATTACTAGATTTTGTGGGGACTTTTTGTGATATTTCTAGTGTCCTCTGCTCCAGCCAGATAGGAGACTCTGTAGCTGTCATACCTTCCATTCTCATTTCCAGCAGGATTCTTTCCTCCTGATATTTTGTGCTACATAAGCCCTTCTCCTTTCTCTATGTCCCTCACCCCTTCAATGTTCATTCCATGCTTTCCCATCTATAGGAGATATTTCTAAACTCTTATGAATAGCTACTCTTATCTCTAGACACTAACAAATGGCATTTTCTTATCACTCATTTGGCCTTCTACTCAATAGTGTCTAATGTATGCTTTTCTATCTCGTGTTTATCATGACTACAATATGCTGCATACTTAGGAACCACTGCCATTTTGGTATTTCTTCTATTTTACTAAATAACAGCTTCTCAGGATTTGGGGTGTGAAGCATTTTTCACATATCCTGGCCAACAGTGGCATCTATTAGCAAACACTGCTCCTGGATTCATGGCTCATCAATAAACCAGGGTCCTGCTACATTTTTTAACTTATTAATATCTATTATTTACTTATTGCCACTTAATAGGCTTGTAATCTTGAGATAGTTGCTTAAGTTTGCTGCTGCTCAGTACAGTGGAGATAATTATAGCCTTTTCCACAGGTTGAGCATTAAATGAGTTAGTACTTACAAAGAAGCCAAATCCATGTTGGCACAGACTGAGCACTCAATAAATACTAGCTATTATTTTTATTTACAGGTGAGCAAGCTGTGACTATGCAATTCTAGTAGTCTACACAGCTGCTATACAATGGATTTTGGATTCAAACTCATGATGTCTGACCTGGAAGTTTCTTTTCTTTCTACTACTTGGTACCTGCACATTAATTCAGGATGAACATACGTGACTTTTCATGTTATCCCTATCAGTTCTGCTTCGAACAGAGGTGCAGACACTGATACTTTTTCTGTGTCATCAAATGTATCCTGACTTTCTTCATTTGATTCTGCTTTGTCAGTCAGTCTACATTTTGAATTGCATGCTGCCTATGAAGGGGACTCACGGAGAGATATTTTGATTTTAATCAGTCATTGAGCTTATGATAGTTGCTCTGGAGCTAGCCAATACATAACTGCAGTCTACCTTAGACTTACCATTGCTTTTGTCCACTGTGCTGTGTGCCACATCCATGATCAGAAATTTGACACTGCTGTAAAGAACCTCTTGGATATCCATTTGCAGAATCTCAGGTACCTGTAAAACCTGGGTGTTTTATGAGAAGTATAGTTGATGCTGGATATTTAATCTCCAAGTGTTTTTGAGCAAGAAATTTAATAGAACAAGGCATTTATTCAACTTCAGTTCTCTGATGGTAGGTAAAAGGTTGGATGGAATGCAGTAGCTTGGAATATTTGTGATACACTCTGGAAAACAAAGCCTACTCAAATGTGTCAGGAAACCCGCCCTCGTCTAGTGTTCCCATTATGGAAGGGTCAGTGAGTACAGCGTTGATGTCTATTTGTGTCCAGTTAACTCAGTCTGATTTCATTTTGAACAACAGAACACTAATCAGAAAATCAATAGGTATTAAAATATACTATGAGAAATGCACAAAAAAATAGAAACTTCACAGAATCACAAAGGGAAGAAAATGTGTTTGAGAGCCTGAAACATTCACTGTGTGGGATGTTTTGTGTGGGTCATTAACAAACTTGTCTTGTGGAGATGAACTAAGAACACATGAAAATAAATCTTTTTAAAGCAAAGTGTATAAAATACAGAGTAACAGAGCCAGTGAGGAGCACAGGAGGGTTAACAGGAGTAAGGATTTGGTATGGGCTGTCACCATCTCTGGGAAGACTTCGTTGGTCTTGCAGCCTTCCCAAAAGACAAGTTCTCAACAGTTCCATGATCTTAAGCAAATACACACTTTGACTCTTCATCTATAAAATGAGGATATTGGAATCAATGACCTTCAAAGCCCATTTCATTTCTAACATTCTAGAAATTGCAAATAATAAACATTTTGTTCCAAAATTTCCTTTTGATGCAGCCATGCACAACTTATTATGAAGCTACCTTTGATAAATTCATCATTGACTAGTGGAGCAAATAAGGACATTTGCAAGAAGAAAAATAAGAAAGTTATCCCTTGGTATAAAATAATTACACCATCGTTTCCATTACTCACCAGCTGCCAACATCATGAGCTTTCTTCCTAAGAGCCATTTTTCATTACAGTTATCCCACTCTGAAACACTACATGTGTTTTGTACATTCTCAGGACATCATGGACTTGTGCCCTAGACGAGAGACACCGACTTTTTTTAGAATATTTTCTTTTATTGTACAAAATGATGGGTTTCATAATGACATTTTCATACATGTACATAATGTATTTTGATCATATTCACCCCCATTACCTTCTCTTATCGCCTTCCCCCATCCTGCTGGTCCGTTTCTCTTCCTAAATAGTCCCCCCTTTAACTTTCAAATATTTATATTTTAATCTGGATCTGCATAGAGAGAAATATGTGATATTTGTCTGAGTCTGGCTTATTTCACTTACCCTGATGATTTCTAGTTCCATCCATTTTCTGCAAGTGACATAATCTCATTCTTCTTTATGGCTAAACAATATGCCAGTGTGTACATATACTGTGTTTTCTTTATCCATTCATCTGTTAATAGGCACCTGTCCTCATTCCATAACTTCATTATTGTGAATAATGTTGCAATAAACATGGTCATGCAAATTTCTCTATTATAAATACTTGGCTCTTCTGATGTTGCATATTTATGGAGAAAGTAAGAATGTAAAAGGGTCATCCATTCATGAGGATATCTGAGCTTTGCAAACAAGGTTAATGATTTCTCTGCTAGCATGAGAAAGCTTGTTGCTGGGCTACCTGAAGGAGCACCTCTAAAGTCATACAGCAGACACATTAGCTAGTTTCTCCAGACAAAGTATAACTGGAATTCAAGTTATACAAAGCATGGGTATTAGGCAGGATCCAGGTCAGAAAGGGTTATGAACATGCAAATAAGTGGGACAGTGAATGCAATCACAGTTATGTTGTAGAAAGATCAGTCTGTTAGCAATTTAGACCTTGTATTGGGTGGGAAATATTTAGAGGAAGGACAACAATCAGTTAGGAGATTGTTCTAGTTATGCAGAAGATTAAGAGTCAAGGTCTTGATCGAGGGGCTGATGGGTATGAAAAGAGTTGCAAATTTGACTGATGATGAAGGCAAAGTTTGAAGATTCATGAAGATTCAGCAAAAACAGGTACAGGGCACCCAGTTAAATCTGAATTTCATAAAAACAGTTAAGTTTTTTTTTAATGTAAACATATATTGGTGTCATACTTATATTAAAATTAAATTTTAATTTAGATTTACATTTGTCTTAGCATATATATTCGATCTAGTAACTCTTAAAGAGCAGAACAGATAGATCTTGGGAGGAACTAAATACAGTGGGTGATCAACAGGGGGGAGGAAGCCATTGAAGATGTTAATAAGGCTTCTGATAAGGAACCAGGTGAATGGTGCTGCAACTCAGAACAGTCTTAACATGAGAAAGATGTTCCAGACGGAAAGATGAACAATTCAGCCTTAGGATGCTTATTTTAATGTACCAATAAAACAATCCACGTGGAGATGTCTATTTGGTAATTGAAAATACAGATACAGAGCTCAGAACAGGAGTCAGAAAGTGAGAAATTCATGGGGGCTGGGGGAGGAGGGGAGAGGACACCAATAATACTACCCACTGAGTTTCTGTCTTTCAGCTCCTCCATGGCCAAAAGGACAAAAGCCATGATCAGAAACCTGCTGAGTGTCAAGGAGGTAAGGGACACACTAAATTGCCATTGTCCTTCTTCCTCCAGGGCCCTAACCTGTTTATGTGGAGCACATGACTTTCAAATACGACTTCTCAGCCTCATTAAGCAGGGAGGCTAGAGCATTCCGCCCTCATACCCCCAGCTTCCCTGGAGCTACCATCAAACCTAGAGAGTGAGTTTCAGAGGCATTCCCAGCAGTGTCTGTGGAAGCACCTTATAACCAAATTCATAAATATTTCTTCAGCAAAAAAATGAATATTTAAACCACAAATTGCTCAAGTAACTTCAGGCTAGGTTTTACAACTCAATTATGAAAAAAATTATTTTCAGAGATTTACAAATTTTGAACTTTATCAGTGAAAGCATTTTAATATTATTCCATTTAAAATTATTCCATATTACTATATTAAAAGTTCCCTCTCTCATCCTCTTTTTTATTTTTTAAATTTTTTCCTTTTACTGTGCTGGGTGGGGGTACATTGCAGCATTTACAGTTTACTACAATGTATCAAATATATCATACTTGAATTCACCCCCTCAACCTCCTTTTTAAAGGGAACAGGATACCATTGTACTAACTCTTAAGAGTTAGTACAATGCAAACCACAGGATTAGCAGAGCAGGGGAAGAAATATGTACCAGAGGACAAAAAAAAGGCCAAAAAGCACAGCAAGAAAGTGGCAGGCACAAGTCCTTTCACACTCTGCAGGTGGAGTTGAATCATGTCACCTCTGTGGAGAATAGTGTTTAGACAGAAAGTATCATCATCATAGATTTATATATCCTTTCACTTAATTTCACTTCTAGAAACACATCTGGCATATATTCACTTATACAAGAAATAACATACTTTAGGTTTCTTAATTGAGGCATCAATTGCAACAGCTAAATGTTAGCGACAATCATAATATGCATAAATGGATAGCAGATTGATACATTTATGCTACACAAAAATAATAAGGGCAGCAGGACTCAGTCAATGGGTGTCAACAACAGGAGAATGGAGGCCAAGAGGAGGGAAAGGCATGGCATTTATATTCATATCCAGCTTTTGTGAGACCAGTGACTTAAACATTTGTTTCCTAACTAAAAAAAAATTTTTTAATTATGTGCTTAAAATTAAGTACAGAAATAAATACTTAAAATATTAAAAGAAAATTCAAACAACTACAAATTTTGAAAAGCTTACAAATACACATCATGAAAATTTTGAGTTAATAATTTTATGCAATAGCTACCAAACATACATGTTTAATACCTATTCTTCCTGGTGCTTTAGCTGTCTACTCTAATCATCTCTTTAGATGACAATTATTTTGTGATTATTTATAGGAAGCAAATGGAAAGATAATTCAATCTTTCTTTTATCATAGTTCATCAAAACTTGTTTGACTACTATTGACAGTTTAAAACATTTGATCTTCTCAACTCATTACTGGTAATGTCATATAAATGTGTAGGATTATTTTGACTTTTTGAACAGTTCTTTCAAGTGCCTTCTTTACATGAGTTGAAAATCTATGAAAAAATTTTACCTTAGATTTGTTACTATCTCTGTGTACTTTAAACTGCATTTCTCCACCATTACTCATACTTTCACTGCCAAGGATTGTACAACAAATTCACAGCCGAATAGGAGCTCCAACTCTTTTCCTTTGTATAATTGTCAGCAGGTGAGTTAGGATAAAGGGTGATTCCTAAAAGCCATTCATATCGCAGAATATCTAGAAATAACCTAATGATTTTATATATATATATATAAATATATATATATATCACTGTAATATTATATATATTACATATTATATATGTTATATATATATTATATATTATATATTATATATATATTACATATTATATATATTATATATTATATATATTATATATTATATATTATATATATTACATATTATATATATTATATATATTATATATATATATATATATATAATATATATATATCACTGTAATACATATGAATGTGTCCTAACAAACCAAAAATAAATCTACTCTTAACTTATCTTCTCTTTGGTCTGAGTTCAAAGTGTCCATGAACTTCCCATTATCACCTGACAAGAGGAGAAATGTAAATGCAAGACAGTAGAAAAGGCATCAGTCTTAACCAAAGTTCTCTTTTTACCAATTTTGCCAAAACATGTGAACACATTGTCAGGCCACTCCCAGGGCCTTGGAGGGAAAATGAAGAGCACTGAGCTCAACCTTTTCTGGATCCACTATCAATCTGTCTCTGATCCCCCATCTCCAGGAAAAGCTGCTTCTCCTCTTTGGTTACAGCTTCCACTAGACAAGTACACCATGGTCCTAGATTCCATCAAGTGACCCTAGCCCCTGAACACTTAAAACACAGTCCAGGGATGGTAGTGGATTCCCATGGTTTCTAATTTCTCAACTGTCTCATTCTCAGCTTTTTCACCACTCTTGGCAGATTCCAGGTATTAAACTCTTATTTAAAGCAATTTCTGTTCTCCTGCTTAGACTCCATCCAATACTCTTTTTGATCCTGGATATGGTCCCAGTAAACAGACTTCCAACTATGGTTATAGAATGGAATTATTCTCATTTGTGTGTGAGTGCATTCATGACCACCTTTAAGATGGAAAATGAGACCTTAATTGTGTAGGCAACTAGGGTGACACCTGTGGTTGCTTGGAATTTAGTACCTGTGAAATCAATAGTTTAGGGAATCAGATAGGTTTGTAAGTTGCTATGCTTGGCCAGTAAGGAAATAATAATGATTAAAAAGAACGTGGGTATGATAACTCTTTCTGATAACATTAGAGACTTTATTTATAAAGTGAAAAAGTTCATTTTTAAAAGTGTGTTTTAAACAGAGACCCATCTATGGAAATCAAAAATAAACATTGATGGTCTTATAGTGTATCACTCTGTTAGCCAAGCTATGTTTAGAATGCCTAAAACATACATGCTCTTCTATGTAGTTCTTTTTCATGAAAACCAGCACCCCTAACTATAGTTCTTTAGTCCAAATTGTGGGCATCATGCCAAAGAGCATCCAAACTTTAGGTCAGTATCTTCTTAAGAAGTGGATTAGAAAATGAGCATTGTCCAAATTAAAGTAATGATCAACAAAACCAATCAAACTTGCAATGTTGACTATAGTTAACAAATATGTATTGTATTCTTGAAAATTGCCAAGAGTAGACTTTAAGTGTTCTGATACAAATAAAAAATAAATATATGTAGTAATGAGTACATCAATCAGGTCAATTTAGCAATTCTATAATACATATTTTAACACAACTTGCTGTATGCAATAAATATAAACAATTTCTGTAAATTAAAAATGTAAAAATAGGGAGGTAGAACAAGACATCAGCTGTAAGATCCTCCAGTGATCATTTCCCCACAGACATACCACGTTAATGCACCAAACTACCATCATAAGAATTAAGGAAATCAGGTGAGACACCATAATGTCTGCTTCAGACATTATGAATTGAAGAAGTCAGGAAGGGAAAAGTTGCCAGCATCATCCCTCCCCCAAATCTGAGCAGCCCAGAAAGAAAGATGTCTCCTGCTTGGAAGAGAGATAGAAAAATGAAGTCCAGGCCTTGGACTTGAAAACCAGTACTAGGTTCAACAAGGTAAAACCCAATACTGGGTTCTACCTGCCAACCAGCCTAGTGACCCATAGACTGAGCCACTATAATGGTGTTGAGCCAGGCAGCTGACTGCCTCTACCACACCTGCTCAACCTCAGGCAGCAGAACAGGAAATATACCCCACAGGGCTACACAGGGCTTTGATTCATAGACCAGAGAGTAGTGCCAGGTTCACTGTGGTAAAACTAAACACATAGTTGAAACCTACACATGAAACACATACATAGGCCACAGCTCATAGATGGAGCATACAGACAGACTCCAGCATCAATCAAGAGAACTGTGCACTGTCATAGCAGACTCAAGTTTTAACTATATTAGGTCCAGCCATGGAGTGAGTTTGAAAAACACTTGCTCTCCTCCTAAGAGTGTGCAGGTCACCGCAGTTTTGAGAATTAGATATGACCCAGTTTAGCACTAGCCTTGTGGTTGAAGAGACTGTCTCCACCACCCATTCCCTGAACTTAGGCAGCCAGTTATTGCCAAGCCAATATTCACAGACAGGGCTTTAGAACCGCCCTGACACCAGTCAGAGGCTTGCCCCTCAGTGGGATGAATGCATGTTTTGATCTGTCTTACCTCCAGCTGTGGAATGGGCTCCAATATGCACTTAAAACTGTGCAGGACTTTGTGTCTATGAGACTGATTAGGAAAACTGGAATAAATACCCGATCTTTCAATAAATAGATGATATCACACACCAGCAAGTATCAAGAGTTTATGAAAAACCATGACTTTGCTTAGTGCTAATATAAGGTGCCAGAAATTGACTGACCAGGAAATAATTAGAATGGAAGAACTCTTATAGAATTTAAAACAGCTGTTTTAAGAAAACTTGATGAACTTGAGGAAAACACAAAGAAATGTTTCAGTACTCTAATAGAAAATGTTAATGAAGACAAGGAAGCAACTAAAATATTCAAACATATTTATGAGCTGAAGAGTGCACTCAGTGAAATTAAAAGCACTACAGAAGGTACAGCAAGATATATTAAGCAGAAAGAAGAATTACTGAAATTACAGATAGGCTATTTGAGGCTACAGTTGGAGGGAAAAAAGGAAAAAAGAATGAAAAAAGCTTATGGAAACCCTGAGACAGTATTAAAAGAGAAAATATTCAGGTTATTGAGGTTCTAGAAAGACTTGAGAATGCGAAAGTGGTAAAAAGCTTATTCAAAGTCTTAACAGAAAACTTTCCAAACCTAGAGAAGGATACAATATATAGGTACAGAAAGATTGACGGTCACCAGTCAAATTTAACTCAGCCAAGTCTACACTAAAACATCTTATACTCAAGCTGTCACAGGTGAAAAATAAAGAGAAAATTCTCAAGGCTAGAAAAGAAAAGAAATCATCAATACATAGGGGTATCCCAATTTTCCTGACTACAGACGTCTCAGCAGAAACCATAAAGGCCAAGAGAGACTGTCATGAGATACAGCACTAAAGGAAAAAAAAAAAACTTGTCCATCAAGAATATTGTACCCAGAAAGGCTATCACAGAAATGGAGGGATGAAAACATTTCCAAACAAAGCTGAGAGAATGTATCTCCACCAAACCTGTTCTATAAGAAATGGAACTAGAGAAAAGGTTAGATCAAAAAGAATTAACCTAGAAGGTAACACCCACGCACAGGAAATCAATGTGAGTCAATGCCCTGTATAGCTATCCTTATCTCAACCAGCAAAACCCCTTGTTCCTTCCTATTATTGCTTATACTCTCTCTACAACAAAATTAGAGATAAGGGCAAAATAGTTTCTGCTGGGTATTGAGGGGGGGAGCAGGAGGGGGTGGAGTGGGTGGTAAGGGAGGGGGTGGGGGCAGGGGGGAGAAATGAACCAAGCCTTGTATGCACATATGAATAATAAAAGAAAAATGAAAAAAAAAAAAAAAAGAAAATGAAAAAAAAAGAAATGCTAAAGTAAGTTCTTCAAACTACAAGAAAGTGATGTCAATGAGAAAGAAGAAAAATAGGAAGGTAAATAACTAACTCGTAAGAGTATATAAACTCAGAGTTTTCTCACACTGCATACTATAAGCATGAAAAACATTCAAATCTTTAGTATGAAGACTAAAAGTGATTTGAAATTCCTATAATAATGTTATGTCATATGCAATATGGAAAGGTGTAAAATGGAATGTCAAAATTTCATAATGTAGCTGGGAATGAAACACTAGAATGTTTTCTTATTATGTATTTGATCTTGCTCTTTTGTATGATTGTTTCTGTCATTTTTGTTACCATGTTAAATTGCTATTATTTCAAAATAGCTTGATATATTAAAAAGATGTTTACTATAAGCTTCACAGTAACCATAAAGCAAAAATTTATAATAAACAAACCAAAATAATAAGGAAGGAATCAAAGCACACTACTATATTAATTCACTTAACCACCAAGGAAGACTGTAAACAAAGAAGGAAGAAAGGAAGGAAGGAAGAGAAGAAGGGAGGGAGGGAGGAAGACAAAAATAGAAAGCAAATTGCATAATTGGTATAGTAAGACTCTACCTATCTGTAATTACCTTGAATGTAAATGGATTAAATTCTTTAGTTAAAAGATACAGAGTGACTGAATAGATTTTTAAAAACAAAGAGCCAACTACATGTTGCTTCCTCAGAATTCATTTCACTTCTAAAGACACACACAGACTGAAAGTGAAGGGATGGAATAAGACAATCTATACAAATAGAGTCCAAAAGAAAGCAGTGATGGCCATATCATTCAGATAAAACAGACTTTAAATCAGAATCAGCAAAAAGAGACAAGCAAGGCTATTTATATAATGATAGGCAATGTCATCATATAATCAATGTGGCAAGAGGCAATAGCAATTCTAAACAGGAATGCAACCAATATTGGGACACGGCAGGGCACAGTGACTCAAACCTGAAATCCTAGCTACCTCAGGAGTTGGGAAGCCTGCAGTTTGAGGCCAGCCTGAACAAAAAGTCCATGAGACCCCATCTCAACCAATGGCTATGGGCTGTGGCACATGCTTATCCTTACAGTTATGTGGAGAAGCTCAGATAGGAAGATCATGTAACAGTCTGGCCTGGGCATAAAGTGAGACCCTATCTCAAAAATAACCACTGCAAAGAGGGCTAGCAGAATGGCTCAAGTGGTAGAGTGCCTGCTCAGAAAAAGCAAGACCCTGAGTTCAACTCCCAGTACTGCCAAAAAAACAATATTGGCACACTCAAATATATAGAGAAAATCTTAGTAGACTTAAAGGAAGAGATAGACTGTAATGCAGTGATAGCTGGGGAACTTTAACACACCACTTTCAACAATGGACAGATCATCCGGACAGAAAACCAATTGGACCTAGTAGATATCTTCAGAACATTCTGTCCAACAATGGCTAAATATGCATTATTCTAATCAGCACAAGGGACATTCTTCAGGACGGATTATATGATAGGCCACAGAACAAGTGTCAACCATATTTTTGAAAACAAAATTATGTCATCTTTTCTGACCATAATTTAATAAGGATAGAAATTAATAATAAGAAAAACTTTGGAAACTATATAAACACATGGAAATTAAACAACTTACTTTGAAAAACTAGTGAATCAAGGCAGAAATTGTTTCAAGAAATTTCTTGAAACAAGTGAAAATGGAGACACAACATTCTAAGAGCCTAAGGGATAGAGCAAAAGCAGCACTAAGAGGAAAGTTTATAGCAATCAATGCTCACATCAAAAACTAGAGAGACTGCTAATGTAAATAACCCATAACTACATCACAAGGAACTAAATCCCAAATTAGTAAAAGGAAAGAATAATAAAGATGAGATCGGAAATAAATGAAAAAAACCCAAAAGATTAACAAAGTGCTGATTCTTTGACACAAGTTAAATAAAACTCTTAGCTACACTGGGAAAAGGAGAGAAAGACTTAAATCAATCAGAGATGTAAACGGAGACATTCCAGCTTATACCAAAGAAATGTAAAGGATCGTTAGAGATTATTATGAATTACTATATGCCGGTAAATTTGCTCACCTAGAAGAGATGGAACTTTTTCAAAATACATACACCTTACCAAGACTGAACCATGAAGAAGTAAAAAACCTTATCATATTAATAACAAGTAACAAAACTGAACTGGAAATTTTAATCAAAGAAAAGCCCAGGTCAAATATTCTACCAAATAGTAAAGAAAAACTGATACCAATTCTGAAGTTATTCCAAAAAATAGAAGAAGGAATTCTAAACACTCCTACAAAGCCACCATTACCCTGGCACAAAGCCAGATAACAATCCAATTAAAACAAAAGAAAATACAGGTTGAAATTCTTTGTGTGTGTGTGTGTTTGAATTTGAACTCAGGGCCTCACACATGCTAGACAGGCACTCTAACACTTGAGCCACGCTACCAGCCCCAGGCTGAAATCCTTAATGAACATAGATGCAAAAAGATCCTCCACAAAATACTCGCAAACCAAATCTGACAGCACATTAAAAAGATTGCATAACATGAACAAGTGTGATTTATCCCAAGGATGCAAGGATGATTCTGCAAATCAACAAATATTATACACCATATCAATAGAATGAAGGACAAGAACCATATGATCATCCCAATTAATGCAGAAAAAACATTTGATATAATTCAACATCACTTCACGATGTAAACACCAAACAAATTAAGTATATGAAGAACATACCTCAACATAATAAAAGCCATTTAAATGAATCCAACTGCTAGCATTATGGTGAATGGGAAAAAGCTGAAAGCCCACTTTTATTCAGTATTATGCTGGAAGTTCTACACAGAGAAATTAGGCAAGAGAAAGATATATAGGGCACCCTAATTGGAAAAGAAAACATCAAATCGTCATTGTTTGCAGACTACATGATCTCATATAGAAAACCCCCAAACTTCAACCAAAAAGTTATCAGAACTAATAAATGAATTAAGTATAGCTACAGGATACAAAATAAACATATGAAAATCAGCAATATTTCTACACGTCAATAATGAATTCTCTGAAATAGAAATCAAGAAAGCAATCCCATTTACAACATTTGCAAAAAAATAAATCCTAGAAAAATTTTAATTAAATAAGTAAAAGACCTCTGCTATGAAAATTATAAAATATTTATGGAAGAAATTGGAGAGGACAAAAAAGTGACAAGACATTTCTCATGTTCATGGACCAGAAGAATTGATATTGTTAAAAGGTCCAGACTATCCAGAAGTGACTTACAGAGTCAATGCAATCCCTATCAAAATATCCATGCCAACCTTCACAGAACTGGAAAAATAATCCTAAAATTGATATGAAAATTAAACAAATCACTTAATAGCCAAAACCCTCCTAAGCAAAAAAGAGCAAAGCAGAAGGCATTGCACTACCTGAGTTCAAAACATAATAAGAAGCTGTAGTAATCAAAACCACATGACATTGACATAAAAGCAGACATGAAGATGAAGAGGACTGAATAGACAGCATAGATAATCCCATATATGTACAGTCAACTGATTTTCCACAAAGGTGCAAAGAGCACATGTTGGAGAAAGAACAGTATTTTCAATAAACAGTGCCAGGAAAATTGGATGTCCACATGCAGAAGAATGAAGCTAGACCCCTATCTCTCACCAGTTGCAAAGACTTAAATGCATGAACTGAAACTCTGAAAAATAAAACATAACATTTTCCAAGGCTTTGGAATATACAAGAAATTTTTTTGCCAAGACTCCAAAATCACAGGAAGCAAAAGCAAAAATAGACAACTGGTATTACAGCAAACTAAAAAGCTTCTGCACAGCAAAGGAAACAATCAACATACTGCAGAGGCAACCTGTAGAATGGGAGAAAATGTTTGCAACATATACATCTGACAAGGGGTGGATACCTAGAATATATAAGGAACACCAAAACCAAAAAGAAAAAAAAGCCTCAAATAACCCAATTTAAAATGGGCAGTATATCTAAATAAGTATCTCAAAAAAAAAAAAAGACATACAAATGGCCAACAAGTACATGAAAAAATGTCGACCATCACTAACCATCAGGGAAACACAATCATTTCACCTCAGTAGGAATGGCAACATTCTTAATTTAAGGTAACAAGTGCTGGAAAGATTATGGAGAAAAAGGAACCCTGGCATACTGTTGGTAAAATGTACAGCCATTGTGGCCCACAGTATGGAGGTTCCTCAAAAAATTTAAAATAAAACCACCATAATATCCAGTAATCCCACTACTTCATATATATCCAAATAAAATGAAATCAGTATGTCACATCTATACTCCTGTGTTCACTGTAGTACTATCACCAACAGCCAAGAAATGGAAACAACCTACATGTCCATGATTGAATGAAGAAAATAACAAAATGGAATGTTACTCATCCATAAAAATGAATGAAATCCTGTCATTTGTGATAATTTGGATGGACCTGGAAAGCATTATGTTGAGTGAAATAAGCCAGGAACCAAAAGATACGTACTACATGATCTCACTCATATGTGGAAGCTATTGCACAGAAGTTGAAAAGAAAATGATGGTCACCCAAGACTGGGGAGAGTAGGGAAAGGAAGAATGCGAAAATGTTGATCTGTGTCTACTAAGATACATTTAGATAACAGCAAGAAGCTCTGTGCACTATTAACAGTGCAGAGACTATAGATAACAATAGGTACTGTACATTTTTTTTTCAATTCCAGCTTTTGTAGATTTTTGAAAGTTTTCACCACAAAGATAAATGATGAAGATTTGAGGAGATAAATATGTTTAATCTGATTTAAACATTATACAATTTATAGATGTTTCAAACATTACATAGTAATCCATTAATGTGTACAACTCTTACATTTTATGTATCAATTACAAAATAAAACTTAAAAGGAAAAAATTAAATGACATTTTAAAAAAGAAAAAAGTATGCTAGGAATTTGAACTGGAGCTTTAGTCAGATTTTCGGTAATTAGCTGATACTTAAGCCAAAAGATACTCAAAGAGAAAAAGAGTTTCCTTAAGGTGATCAGATACAGTAAGGATTCATGCATTCTTAAGACAAGAAAACTAGTCACCAGCTTGTGAGTCACTATCTAGTTGCTCTTTCCACTAAGCTTGACTCAAATTGCAATGATAATTTTTGGTAATAAAGTTACTTCCGGTTTCCCGCTGGGGCTAGCTGTGTGATTGAGGTTCTTGTGTCCTTATCTTCCTGTGTAGGTTTATGAAGGGCCTCCATTCTTAGAGTAACTTGAGGACGTCTCCCTCCACTGCAACCAAAAACCCCCAACTAACCTAAAGTCCTCTTGAACACATCTATGTGTAATGATGATTTTTACTACAAGATCCCATCCTATGATACATTGTATCTTGGTTGTTTAACAATGTATTTATTTTTCTATAATAATAATAAGTGTGTCTGACCATAATCTTCAGTATTTATAGTATTCATTATATAGATCCATGACTTTATGGAACAGTTTCCTTTCTCCCCCATTTTCTTCTGTTAGCATAATAAATAATGATGTAATTAATATACTTGTTGATAGATCTATGTATGCTAAACTGAGTATAAATACCCAGCATTCTGGATGAAATAATATACTCATTTATATGATGTTCCAATCATATTGCTAAAATGCCCTCCAGAAAGTTATGAACAGTCATAATCTTGACAACACATAGAATACCCATTTCTACAAAATTATGAGCTTTTTTAAAAAGCATAACGTCCTCATTATCTCTGGGATTTCCCCAGTCCTGGCAACTAGAGGCACCAAGGGATTTCTAACATTAAGGGAACAATTTTGAAATGAAAGAATTTATTGAACATGGACATGCTAAATATCTAGAAAGTTTTCCATAACTCAGTGGACATTTATCGTAGCTGGGCCTCTTTGCCAAAGACACTGATTTCTACATCTCTCCCTAGAAAAATTAGTATACACTTCCTGGAAGGGTATCCAGAATTTCTTTATATATGGGTTTTGCTTCCCTTCATAGTTTGAAAGTACTAGCAAATATCTGTTTTCAAGATTTACTTCAAAATGAGGAATAAGTATATTTTAATTACGTATATATATGTATTTATACACAACTTAATTATATATATATTTGATATATATATCACATACATGGACAAAACATTTACATATTTGTATAAATAATTTATGTATGTGAAAAACAGTGTATTGTGTGTTTAGTACAATGAAGTATAGCATGGAAAGAAAGACGAAATGGTAATCAAAATAGTAGGCCTACCTTGTTGCTAACTTCATGAACTTGCATATATTACTTCACCTTTAAAAGTCAGTAAAATAAAGCATCCAAACAATAGGATGCTTTCTAGCTCTTAATAAGAAATGAATCAGAGTCAGACAATGCATTAGGTGATTAGAACTATTAATCTCTTGACAGCACTCAAAAAATTTCAGCTATTAATCTGCGATCTGTGAAAATTACGTCTTAAGAAGTTGTCACTTCTGAGTGACCTGATACAAGTCATATATGATGGGTGACAATGAGCAGAAACATTAAGTTCAACTCTATGGTCCCACAGTATTGCATTATACAAGTATGACTGAAAATCCTTGACTTAGAGAGAATTCTTCAGGGAAGAATGCCTGAATTCTCAAATATCTTGTTTGAATACAAGCCTGAAAATGTTAAGAAGAATATAAAGAGAACACCCATTCATCTTCTTCCTAAATGAAGAGTCTTACACTGAGAATTAATTTTTTATGCCAAAAGACAAAAAGGTTGACACCGTATTTTTGATCACTGGACCTTCTTTGACAGTAACCATGGAAAAAAATTGAAGATGGAAGTTGTGCAGTCAACAAGCTTATGAAATTCACTAGAGATCAAAATAGTCCCTTTTGGGACTTTCAAGGCTTCCTTCTTATTTTCTGAGATTATTTAAACCTGCTGCCAATCTTGGCTATGCATAAATATTTTCATGGCTTTGAAATCACCATCCTAATGGCCTCTAGATGCTATACAGTGAGAAACAAGAAGTATATAAATATTCATATCAGTCAAGAAGCTGTCATACCTAAGACAGGATGAGATCTCCAAAATTAAAATACAAAAGAATATTCCATTTCTCCTCTCCCTTTGTCTTTGACTTCACACTTAAGTAAGTGGGGAGGATAGAGAAGTGGACCCTGAAATTCATATTAAGTTTCAGGTGTACAAAATTAAAACTAAAGACCAGTTCAACCCCGACTGTTTAATTTATTTCTCTTAAGATCTTTAATACCAAACTTATCAGTTCTCTCTGTTAGGCATTAACTTGTTAAATGAGTCTTAATTATACATAAGCAGATGGAGATTTGAATTAAAATTACCTTACACTCGAGTGGCTTTAGTTCATTATAACATATCTTCCTCTTAATCATTTAGGCAGTCTCATCATTTTTCATATAGAAACTTATTAAAATATTCCAATTTCCATATTTCTTCAGATACAGCTACTATGAAATGGCAAGTAAGGCACATTAGTAGGTGACTTACACCATCCAAGAGTTGGTGAATTATTCATGTCAGGAAGAATTTTTGTACTTTTCTGTCATCTGTAGCATTTTCTTTTAAATACTTTATATTTACTTGATACATGGAACCTCACCTCATTTAACTTTAAGTACCAATTTTAATTACATTCCATTTCTAGAAAGATGGAAACAGACCATTATCCCCTCTATTCTGTACTTTGGTTCATCAGAGTACAGAAAACAGAGGTGTAGAGAGTTATAATGATAAAAGCTACGTACTTCTTAATCACATCAGCCTTGAAAAACACTCCTACATTCCAAGGCAAAGTGCTTATGAAAAACTAGCAATGCTTAAAATTAGCCACAATATTTCTAAATACTGAGGCATAACCCAATAGCAAGTTTACCTTGGCAACCAATATTTCTTGGCCTAACAGTGAATCTAAGATTTGTTCTTTTCCAAGGTCGCTAAGAAAGCTGATGCCAGGTGACATCTGGACATTTTTCTAAAACCAATGAATAACTCCAGAGTCCTAGGTTAACTTAAGTCAACGAGTGCCATCTTAGTTTTCCTGAAAGTAAGAGGTTTACAATTATTCTCAAAGAAATCCCTGGAGAAAATTTCAAAGCCTGACACTGCCATGCCTTCCTTTAGAAGCAGAGTCCCCCTTGGGCTGCTATTTTACCCAAAGTGGTTAATCAGTATCCAATAATGTCTGTTCCAGAGACATCACCGGATTTATAGGCAACAATGACAGTGGCAGCAGAATCAAACCAGACAGCTGACAAAAATGGAAGGTCCTGAGTCTTGGCTGAGTCATCAAGATGAAAGTTCCATCAGTGTTGTCAAGCCCTATCATATTTTATTTATAAAATGAGGCACAATATCATCCTTTATGTTCGACAAAACTCAATATTCAGCACAACTTTTTCTGTGCTGCTTTGTCTGTGCAAGCAACACAAACGGTGAGATCCCACAACTACACACAATTTGAAACATAAGGTAACCTGGGCCTGGGTTACACAGTGAAATATAGTAGCCACAAATGGGAGTCCAGTAATGCTATAGGAAAGACAAGGGATTCTGAAAGAGTCCTTTTAAGGCAAAGAACATTTTCTCCAACCAGCAGGTGAGAGTTAGGTTACTTTTTTTGGCGGGGGGGGGGTGGTGAGACTGGGATTTGAACTCATTACTTCCAGGCGCTCTACCACTTGAGCCACACCTCCAGTCCTTAGCTTACTTTTTAATTGTAGCCTATCATCAGTTTAACATCACATCATGCTAATACATGGTTCCATAAAAACATGAAATAAAATGTATAATAACATTCTATCCTTGAAAGCAAACATTGGGAGGATATAAAATGTGATAGAAACATTACTACCCTTGTTTTGTTGTTTTCTTGAAAGAGCACACACACATTTATCCAAATATGAATGTTATGTATTTGTGTGCGCATGTGTGTTCCTTCTTCCAATCCTCATGAAGGTAGACATAAACTGTTAGTTTTGGAATTTGCTTATTTCACCTACTGTCCTATGTTACTGAGTTCTGAGTTACTTGAGAAATGAATACATAAATGTAATATGCTCTCAAAAGTAGTTTAAATTGATTAATAATCTTTGAAGGCTTTGAAAATCATCCAACCAGCCATCCTGCCAAAGCTGCTAGATTTCAACACAGTCACTTTCCGCTGAAATCCCACACACTGGGAATCCTCCAGCCAGCTCGGGTGCTGTACTCCAACTAATTAAGTTTTCTGCTTGCTGCCATTGAAAGCTTCAGTCAGGTATAATTAAAACTGAACCAATGACAGCAATGGCATTTGTCAAAATTATCCAGTGGTTCAAATACCAGTTCTGACAGAAATGTCAAACTGATAGCACCCCCATCTTCCCAGTGCATCCTAGGGAAAAGCAGGGGGACTTTTATAGAGAATGCTTGGCCGATAACCTTTTTGAACACCAAATGCCTTGCATGAAATTTCATTATTCTGGAAAAGAATTCAGCTCAGAGATGCCTCCAACCAATGATGTAAAGCTTGACTTAGCTCCATGTTCTCTTTTTCTGGTAGGGCTTTCAAAGAATTTTGAAGTAAACAAACAGAAACTAACAGTCATGTCAAAAAAAGGATTCTAGTTGGAAAGGCATCAAAATCCTAAGTGAAAATCTTCTGAGTTAAATGTGTTATCAATTTCTAGGTTCATTGTTGGATTTGAGTTTCTCCTTTTGTTTTAGTGACAAAAGACTGCCAAAACTTTATTAGGCACCATCATGAAAGGCAAGAAGCTCAAAGTAACAATCACTAACTAATGTTACAACATATTACTTACCATAGATCCTGATGGCAATAAGACTATTACCCAGCATATGCGCAGTGGGTTAAGGGTGAATGAATGAACATAATACATTCTCAAAACTACAATTTCTAATTCATAAAGTGAAAATAATCACAGAATTTTAAAATGAGAAATTAACTTCCTGATTATTTATGTTAGAGGTAAAAAGATGAGAAATGGAAAATTATTTTTTCCACTCGAGTACCTGGTGGTAAAGATTAGGTACAAAGTAATAAATGCAAAGCTCTCTCACCAACCTTATTGCCAATAGAAAAGAATTACTATGTCCATGAGCCAATAGTAGCAGATAGGAAATGAGGTTCAAACACACCAGAGCTTTTGAATCTTAGTTTCATATCTATACAGGAAATGTCAAAACTGCCTAGTTCTGTTTAGCTATATCCCAAAAGAAAGTTTCTGATCCCATGAAAAGACTTTTAAATGCCTGCTTTTGCGTGTTCAGGTAAAACATGCCCCAGACAAGAAGGAAACAGAGATTACAGAAAGCTTCAGTGACACAGAACAATGACTCAGACAAGTTCAACTACGTACCAAGATGCCTAGCACACATGGGAAATACTCAAGAAATGCTCGTTGACAAATAAGAAAAATCAAAACACAAAACGAGAATTGTTTTGGAACAGGGCTCAGTAAACACTTTGAGAGTCAAAGGTGAGGTTCTAGGTCATAGATAAAAAAAAGACAAGAGATGATTAAACCATTCTCCATAGGACAGACACAGAAAATGTGAAATGGAGAGAGAAAAGATCTGAAAGGAGGGAGGAAGATTTGTCAGAACCACATGGTAAAAAGGAGGGCCCTCTGTCAGGAGGTGGCCAGGCTTTTAGTAACTGACAGATTAAGTGAATTTTGAGTATAAGAATTTTATGAAATTATTTGAAGAGTTTTGCATTTTATGCCCTAATTTCTCAAAACAACCATCATAAGGTCTATTACACGTACTGACTGGAGAAACAAAATGGGATCATATACAGTTTTGCATAGAACATTCTTGGGAAGTGAGATATAAGTAAGATCATGAATTCAGTGGACATAGGAGCTCAGACCCAGAAATGCACACAAGAATGTAAAACCTTGTGGAAATGGAAGGGCAGGAGTTGGATTCTTAAGCATAAAATAGTATTGAGTTAGTTGTACAAGGGCTGAGGGCTGGAGATGTGGCTCAAGTGGTAGAGCATGAGGCACAGAGATCAAACCCCAGAACACACACACACACACAAAACCCCTCATAAACAAGGGCTGAGTAATGTCAATTAATATGAGTTTTGCTCTCAATAGTTTAATGACTAATGAATTGAGTCATTGCACAATTATCTGAAACATTCTTAAATAGTTTATCTAAGAATCTTTTTCTTACCTTATAGTTATCTTAAATATAATACAATATCCAGAATTACTATACATCAATGGTCTTCAAATATTTTTGCAAGACCAGTTCTTTAGGATATTAGATATGCTTTTTAAAAGTGGAATAAGATTTCAATTTCTTTTTGAAATTAGATTGTGGATATTAAGATAACCAAAATAATATAAGATTTTTTAATTATAGGGTTTTTATAGACCCCATAAGTATGTTAATCTGAAAAAGAGGGGTTATTTTGTAAGTGTTTCCTAAATACTTGTGAGCATGGACTCTTATTTTCATGGAACATATTAAAAGACTCAGTGTTATTTTGATCAACCCATGAAAAGGTTAGCTCATGGATGCTTTTGAGAAAACCCTGGAAGCTTTAGCCCTTCCCCCAAAAGGGCACCCCATGCATGCACAGAGAACACTTATACACACAACCTTGAAGTGAGTATAGGAATAGGAAGCCTTGAAATTCAAAGGACTTTTAGATATACAGAGGATATTTATTATTTGAGTATATAGTTATCCACTCTACTAATGAACATTTTGGTTTCTAGTTTTGTTTATTTTTTTTATTTATTTATTAACTCATTCATTCATTCATTTTTGTGGCACTGTGGTTTGAACTCAGGGTCTCATGCACTTTACTCCTTGAGCCACTCCACCAGAGCCTTCTAGTTTTGTTTATTAAGAATAAAGCAGTCATGAGCACACTTGTGTTCATTTTTTTCCCCTCGTAATAGGGATTGAACCCAGAGCCTCTCAATTGCTAGGCAAGCACTCTACCACTTGATCCATACCTCCAGCCATTTTATTATTTTACAGATAGAGTCTTGGACTAACTTTGCCCAAGCTGACCTCTGATTGTGATCCTCCTACCTCTACCTCCTGAGTGGCTAGGATTATAATCATGCACAACCATGCTTACCCCTTCCTTTTCTAAAAAAAAAAATTGTTTTTGAGACAGGTATCCCAAGTTAGCCTCAAACTCTCAATCTTCTGACTCTGCTTCATGGATTACAGGTGTGTACCACCGTGCTCAGCCATTTGTATTTATTGAGATTTGCTTCAGAAACTACCATGTGTGCTAAACTGGAGAACATTCCATGTGTACCTAAGAAGAATGTGAATTCTTCTATTACCTGGTGGACTCTTCCATAGATGTCTGCAGGTCTAATTGGGTTTTAGTGCTGCCCAAGTTTTCTACTTCCTTGTGGATACATTCGCTGTTTATGTCATTAATTTTTGCTATTTTCTACTACTACTTTTCTGTCCTACTTTTCTTCATATTTAATTTGCTTTCCCTTTTGAAATTTTTTAATAAGCATGATTGGAAAAATGTTTCTAAAGTTATTTTTATTACTTCTCTCTAAGCCCTTTAGACATGTTTTTCCTAATTGCCTCTTTTGTGAAATGTAAATCCCACTGATACATTGTGTATATGTTCGTGTACTGTACATCTGTTCATGCTTCATACACAAACAAAGTAAAATTGGTTCACTATTTTTTGCCCCCTTGGAGATGATATTGTTCAGGTTGAAAATATGAGAGATAGGTAATTTATTTTTAACCCATGTTCTCTTAGAATATGTATACTTAATGCAATCAATGTCCTTCTAAACATGGTTTTAACTACCTCTCAAAATTTCATCATTAGTAAAAATAAAATGCTCTAATTTCTACCATGACTTCCTCTTTATCAATTTCAAAGTATATTGATTAATTTTCAAATATATGGAGATTTTATATTTTCCTTTTTATTGATTTTTAGCTTAATTCATTAAGTTAAAATACACTCCAGGAAATACACTCTACATAATTGTAACCTTTTGAAGAAATTTTTTGAAACTTGTTTTGTGACCCCACATGTGATCAGTTTTGGATATTTTCCCATGTTTGCTTGAAAACAAGTTCTTGGGCACAATTAAGTCAATTAAGTTACATGTGTATTAAATTTGGGGCTTGAAATAATGTACTTATTAACCACCATTTTGTCTACTTATTCCATCAATAATTAAAAGAAACATGCTAAGATTGTCCTTCTTGATATCTTTATGAAAATTTCTAGCTTTACTCCTATCAAATTTTGTTTCATAAATCTTGAAACTAAATTATTGGATCCATAAAAATTTAGAATTCTTAGCTTTGGGTAGAATGACACTTTTATGACCTTTTTTTTTTTTTGGTGGTACTAGGGTTTGAACTCAGAGCCTCATGCTTGCTAGGCAGGCACTTTACTATCTGAGCCACTCCACCAAACTTTGTGTGTGTGTGTGTGTGTGTGTGTGTGTGTGTGTGTGTGTGTGTGTGTTGAGTTTTTTCAAGATATGTTCTCATGAAGTATTTGCCTGGGCTGGTCTGGAACCGTGATCCTCCTGTTCTACTGCCTCCCACACAGCTGGAATTATAGTTGTGAGCCACCAGCACCTGGCTTTTATGATCCTTTTTATCTGTAGTATCTCTTCTTGCCTTGAAGTTCACTACAACTGGTAGTATTGTGATACCAGCCTTCCTTTTACCTTCAATCTTTGCATAGGTTACATTAAACAATAAATAGCTAGGGTTTGTCACCTGATCCAGTCTATTTTACCCAGTGTCATCTTTGTCTACCTCTATTACTTTAAATATAATTAGTGATATATTTGATTTTAAATCTACCATCTTACTACTTGTTTCTGCTGGATCCACTTGTCCTATGTCCCATTTTCTCTCCATTTTGCCTTCATTGGAATAAGTTATTATCGTTATTATTTTCTCCTCAGTTTATATTATTATAAGTACTACTAATTTATTCCATATTATACTAGAGGTTACAATGTGCAATATTAACTTATTAAATCTTAATATAACTAATCATTTCCCAAAAATGAAAGGAACTTAGAATATTGAAATCCATTTAACCATCTTCCAAATTTAAGTCATTCATTGTAAGTATTATTACAGATACTTTCAATAGCCACATGCAGTTCCATTGGTTTCATCAGTCACTAGCCATTGAAGTTTATCTGCTTGTTTTTCCTCCTCATTGTTCTTCATTCTTTCTTACATCTTTCTGCTTCATCTGGGATAATTTCCTTATGTCTTCTTTAGTTCAGATACACTAACAAAGACATCATTATTAATTTTTTAGAAATGTTCTTATTTGACTTTTTTTTAACAGCTAGAGACAAAATGACAAAAAAGGCTGAACATATTCATAATATGCAATTGATAAAGTTTTTGTTGTTATACATTATTGTTTTCAAAACTGCCTAGAATCGCAACCAGCACCTTGTCCTAATTGGTAAGTTTTGGCTTACATAATACATGCATGAAACCATTTCATAATGAAGAAAGTGAACATATCTATCAATTGCACAGTTTATGCCCCTTTGTAATCATTGCTTCCTGCCCTCTCTTCTCATCCTAAGTGAACACGAATCCACTCTGTTACATTCAATTGTATCTTATAAAGATTATATAGAGAATCATATTTAATGATTCTGGGCTTGCTCTCTCAGTTTAGCTATTTGAAGATTATCGATTTTGTTGTTTCATTAGTTTATTCATTTGAATTGTTTAGTATTCTGTTGTATGGACTTACTACAGACATTTATTTACCTTTTGGGAGATACTTAGATTGTTTCCAGTTTGGGCTAATATGAATAAAATTGCTGTAAACATCTGTGTTCAAATCTTGATGCAAACACATGCTTTTACTTTTCTTAGATAAGTAGCTAGGAAGGGAATGGTTTGTTCATATGGTATATATATGTTAACTTTTTAAGAAGCTGTCAAACTTTTCCAAGGTGGTTATATCATTTTAAATTCCACCAGCATAGCATAATTACAAGAGATCCAGTTCCCCTTACAATACTTGGTATGATCAGTTTGTTTAATTTTAGATATTCTAACTGGTAGTATTATATACTCCTAAGTATAGTAAGATATATTTGTGGTCTTAATACCCACTCCTCTTATGATTAATGATGTTGAGCACCATTACATGCTTTTATTTGCAGTCCATATTTATTCTTTGGTGGGGAGTCTGTTAAACATTATTTTATTGGGTAGTTTGTTATCTTACATTTAAATTTTAATGGTTTCCCCTCCTCACACTTGGTCTGCAAAGTCCCTCATGGCAATAAGCTGAGGTCACTATAGGGCTTACACCTTTGTTTTGCATCTCTCAAGGAATCATTTTCATTGTCTTAACATCCAGTGTTTTCAAACTTTCATATATTTGTCTAGTTTTTTGTTTATTTCAAGCAGGATGGTAAATCTGGTCCCTGTTGTTTCATATTGGCTGGAATCAGAAGTCCATATCTACTTTCCCCTTTTTAATGCTCTTTTTTCTGAACACAAAAACATCCAGCACTTTGAAGGGAATGTTCATTGTACTTTGACTTGTGTCATTTTTATTGATGAATTATCTCTTGGCCTTGCTATTGTTTATAAGATTATAAGTATGTATAAATATATTTATTTATATATATATGTTTATAAATATTACCATATTTCTCTCAGACTTCTTTTAATAGCTTAATCATATTAAATATTTTCCTCTTAGTCTAGGAATTTTTTGTTTGTTTTGTTTTTCAGAGACCATCTCACTATGTATCCTTTGAACTGGCTGGCCTTGAACTCATGATCCTCCTGCTACAGCCTTCAAGTGCCCATCTCATTTTGAAAGTTTTTGTGGCATAATTCCTTCAAATATTAAATATTTATTTTCTTTCCTTCTCATTTATATTTTCTCCCTCTCTGTATCATATAATTCCAATTACACATATGTTAGACTACTTGACATTCCATGCACCTCTAATGCTTTCCTTGAACTTTCTATTTTCTGTAATCTAGTCTATCCTGTGCTTTAGGTAGGACACTTTCCTCTGACTAGTATTGAAGGTTAATAGTTTTTTTTTTCTTTTTCTTCTCTTGAATCTAATCTATAGTTGAATACATTCACTGATCTCTTAATTTTTGACATTTATTTTTCAGTTCTAGAATTTCTATTTAAGTCTATATTACTGCTCTGCTGAAATTCTTCATCTTGTTATGTAATGGCTGGAACTTCTTTTAGTCTAACTATTCCACTATTAACTGTATTAACTAAAACTGTTTCCATTTTTCTCCTTTGGTTCTTGGCTATTTTTTTTACCTTTTATTACATTGAGTGTTTTTTAAATTCTGAGTAACATACTTTTGTAAAAAAAAAAAAAATTCTCAAAAGAATTTGAGGCCCTGAATGATTTTATAACCCTCCAGAGAGCACTTTTGGTTTTTGAAGAATGTATGTTTGGGGAGAGATCACCTTAATATTATTCTGGATTGAGCCAACAATTCAAACAGAGTTCCTTACTCCTATTTTCCTCCTATCCTATCCACTATCACCAGAAATACTTATTGATTCTTTTCATCAATTGCATGAATTCTGAAAATCTAAGAAGGTGGTTCAGTGACTGGGTGACTAAAAAGAATAACACAATGGCCATGCAGTTAATTACCTAAAATGTGTAAAGTCTAGGAAAGTATCAGTTCTGCCATGTTCTGCACACATAGCTACTTAAATATCTAGGAAACTGATTTCACTTATTTAAAAATATCTTAATGATTGTCCTGATGATCTGGCACATTCATAAAATGTATAATTCTGGATTCTCTGTTACAGGGGTAATAAATGAGTTCCTGTTGTTTTTATTTTCCTAACTGTGAATATACAAAGATAAACCTGAAACAGACAAAAGAGCACATTTTCTCTTCTAGAGCATAAATTGTTAAATACCATGATTTAAGTAGGATGTACAGCAGTGAATACTGCTCATCTTTTGAGGGAAGATACAGGTTCTATTTTTGTCAATGAAATTAATACCATCTTTCTCTCCCAAAAGGGAAGTGTACAATGCAATTTACATACACAAACCCAATGTTAAGCCTGTAACTCCAGCTACTCAGAAGGCACAGATTAGAAGGATCGTGGTTTGAGGCTGGTTTGGGCAAAAGGTTAGAAAGGACCAATCTCAACAAACAATCTGGGCATGGTGGTAAATACTTTAATCCAAGGTACATGAGAGGCATATGAGGAATATCGCAGTCTGAGGCTGACCCACTCCTAAAGCTTGGCACCCTATCTGAAAAAATAACTAAAGCTTCACAACCAGAGAAGGGAAAGTCTCCACTCTGCAGGGATGAGAGTGATAAGGTCCCAACACACATTCTGCACAGATACTGGAAGTTTAACAATCTTCACAGGCTTGCAGACTTACTAGATAAGTAACCTAAGATCTGCACAGTAGCCTTGCTTTGGAAAAAGGAGATCCCATCATCTCCCTCTCCAAAAGAGGTCTACAAAGAAACTTTGCCTGGTTCTGGTTGCATAACACTATCACTCTTGTCCTTGGGTACTTTGGCTAAAGGAGTCATGAAGATAAAAGTTCCAGACATCATCCTGCCACTAGGCCTGTTACCAAGGGAGGACACAGAAAAATCTTGCCTGGTTCCAGCCACAGTACATTCTTGCTCACTCCCTGGCAGCACTCTAGTTGAAAGAGTAGGGGCAAGGGGAGAAAAATGTCCTAACCATAGGACAGCTGCTTCAGACCCCTCACTATTACTGGTGCTGACAATAGCAGACCTTTACAAGTAACAAAGTTACCACCAATAGTGTCTGAGGAAACTCAAATTTCCTGATTGGCCACTAATCCCATTGTAGGAGTAGCCACATAGCATGCACATACCTGCCTCAACTGTTAGAGTGCCCCAATCTTAAGGAACTATGAAGACAGAAGTCTCTCCAACTCCAAGATTGTGCCTCAATTCGCTAATCATAGCCAAAGAAAGCTGCAGCTTGACTACAGTACAGTGCCTAGCTGGAAATAAAATCATCGAACCGATTCCCCAAAACACATCTGCAGAAGAAAGTCACAAAAGTGATAGAAATAAGCAAACTAAGTCTTCTGCCATGCCGTCCTGAACACATTTGATCTCAATAGATTTTGGAAGCTAAGTAGAATCAGGCCTGATTAGTACTTGGATAGAAAAATTCAATCCACCAGATGTGCAAATAGGAACACAAAAAAAATATGAAAAAAACAAGGTAGTATGACACATCCAAAAGATAATGACTGTGTTATAACAGATTCCAAAGAAATCCAAATGGATGAATCCCTAATAAGAAATTTAAAGCAATGACTTTCAAATAATTCAATGAGATCCAAAGGGATATGTATAAACTGTTAAATAAAATTAGGAAGATAATTAAACAGATGAATGAGATATTTGGTAGAGATAGATCTTTAGAAAAAGTACCAAACAAAAATCTTGGAAATAAATAGCTCAATAAGTCAAGTAAAATATTCAGTTGAAAGCCTCAGTGACAGATTAAATCAAGCAGAAGAAAGAATACAGGTGCTGGAAGAAAGAAGATAGGCCTTTTGTAATAACACATTCAAGCAGAAACCAAGAATTGAGAAGAAAAAGAAAGAATGAAGAGAGAAATTGAGCTCTTTGGGACACTATTCATTGATAAAACATACACATCATTGAAAATCCAAGGGCAAGGAAATAAAGGTTAACAGCTTAGAAAACATATCCAGTGAAGTGATAGAAAATTTCCCTAATTTTGGGAAAGACATGGACATCCATGTACAGAAGGCTTATAGAACTCTTAACAGACATGCCCAGAAAAGATCATAACCACTACATATTATGGTCAAACTGTCAAAAGTTCTTTCTTTAGAAAGAATTTAAAAATATGCAAAAGAATATGCCAAGTCACATTTAAAAGAAAAGAGACTAGCAATATATTTGTCAGCAGAAACCCTAGAGGCCAAAAGGGAATAGAAGGATGTGTTCTAATGCTTGAATGAAGATAACTGCCAATCAAAGTTAGTACACCCAGCAAAACCATCTTCAGTAATGAAAGAGAAATAAAGGTTTTCCAAAATAAGCAAAAACTGAGGGAATTTATGACTACCTTTACAAAAATAATGACCAGGTTTACAAAAAATGCTTAACAAAGACCTACATTCAGAATGAAAGAACAATAACTACCATAATGGTAACATGTAAAAGACTCTCAAGAAGAGTAGATACACAAAAAAGATAGAAATGACTCAAGCTTCAATTCAGTAAACTATCAATCAACAGAAATGAATGAGAGAGGAAGAAAAGGACAAAGAATGTTGAAAACAATTAGACAAAACCAACAAAATGAAAGGCATAAGTCCATACTTTTCTATAATCACCATGAAAGTAAATGGACTAAATTCAGAGATTCCAAGATGGTGAATAGAGGGACGAAGCAGAAAGCGTGCTTCCTAAAGTAAAATCTTGGAGAGATGCTGGAGCTACACCTTGCAGGAAAAACCACCAAGAAGAGGCAAAACTCTGACATCTCCACACCCCCAGCCTGCACATAGCATCCTCACTCCACATTAAATGGAGAAACCAGGAGGGCTCCCATGCCACCAGATGCCAGCTCCTACCAGCTCAAGAGAAGCAGAACAATGGGTGAGCTAAGCAGAATGCAGTACTCCCACAAACAACCCTGGGCCAGATCAGCATAGCACCCTGGATAGACTGACCCCCATCCAGGGAAAAAAGAGAAAAAAAAACAAACTGAATAAATAACAACAACAACAACAACAAAAAAGACACATAGCAAAGAGGGCAGGGCACCCTGAGTGCCAAAGATGAGAGGGGGGCAATCACTCGTGGAACTTTAATAAACAAGCTGGCCAGAGAAGGCAGGAGTGGCGGCCTCCACCCAGCAACCTTGGAGTGGGAAAGCTTGAAACAGTGGCTGTCATGAGGAAAGCTCCATTGGAGAGTGGGGAAGGGGCACTTCCACGTGAAATGTAAATAAACATGCTGGCCAGAGAAGGCGGGCGTAGCACCACCCTCCCCAGGGTGCTTGGAGAGGAGAAAGCTTGTAACAGTGGCTGTTGTGCCCAGGAGAACTCTAAATAAACAAAGCCTGTGGGGCTAGGTGAGTGTTAAACTCATTCCTGAGATCTGCAATCAATAAAGCCTCCAGCAACAACTGGCTGACAGTAGCAGGCAAGTGAGCCGCAGCCTCAGACAGACATTCACAGAACTGTCTCAAGACCCTCTTTATTTTTTTTTTCCTCTTCCTTTGATGAGACAACGACTGAACTAGAACTGCATGCTGAAGGTCTAACTGAAACTGTACTGCATTTGAACTTGGGATATTTTGTTTTGTTTTTGTTTTTTTGTTTGTTTTGGTTTTGTTTTTTTTCCCCTTTGATGAGACATTGACAGAACTACTTCTGAGATGCCATCTCCAGGATTGGAAGCTGAGGGACTAACACCAAAATTATTAAGACTGAAATTTTATTGCATTTGAACTTGGGGATTTTTTTTTAATCTTCTCTCTGTCTCTCTAGTGCCTGTTTAGCCTATTGTTGATTAGTGCACTATCTCTCCCTGTTTATTTCTTTGCCACTGATTTTTTTTGTTGTTGTTCTTGTGTTTTTTTAGTTGTTTATTTGTTTGTTTTTCCCTGTTTGTTTACCTTCTTTGCTTTCCCTCTCCTCTCAACCTTCCACTCTACATAACAGCATTGTTATTATTACAAACTAGATAATACTGAAATACACACAGTACAGGAACAGTAACAATAGCAAGGGCAATGATGGGAAGATGGAAAAAAGAGGGAAACCAGTTTCCCCCCCCAGTAGTAAATTAGTACAGGAACCAGAGGGAAATGAAGAAAACAGATACTCAGATCCAGACTCTAACAAAACGAAGATAAACTATGCCAAAGAACCCAATGAAGCCCACAAGAACAATCTGACAGAAGAAATCCTGCAAGTAATCAATGAGAATTTTATAGAGATGATACTGGATATGTTCAACCAAAATGTACAGAAGACACTCAAGAAATTCCTAGATAACTTGAGAAAGCACAAGAACAAATAAAAGAAATATAGCAGCACTCTATAAACACCAAAATGAAACAAAGAACATGGTAAATAAAGAGATAAATGAACTCAGGACGAAAATAGACAATATTAAAGAGGAAGTGACTCAGGATATGGAAAACCCCAGAAAAAAGAATGAAACAGAAATGCAAAACAAAATGGAAGGCCAATCCAGCAGAATAAAACAAACAGAAGATAGAATCTCAGAACTTGAAGATGAAATGGTAATTAAAGGAAAAACAAAAGAACTATTGTTAAACAATTCAAACCTCTGAAAAGAAAATGCAAGAACTCACGGAATCCCTCAAAAGAACAAACCTGAGAATCATGGGCATTGAAGAAGGAGAAGAGGTGCAAGCAAAGGGAATGAGTAATATATTACACAAAAAAATTATAGAAAATTTCCCAAATCTAGAGAAATCTATGCCCATACAGATGCAAGAGGCCTCCAGAACACCAAACAGACCTGATCAAAATAGAACAACCCCATGGCATATTATCATTAAAACAACAAGTACAGAGACTCAAGAAAGAATATTGAAGTCTGTAAGAGAGAAAAAACAAATAACATACAAAGGTAAACCCATCAAAATCACAGCAGACTTCTCAACAGAAACATTAAAAGCAAGAAAAGCTTAGGATGAGATCTTCTGGGCACTGAATGAAAATAACTTCAACCCTAGGATACTCTACCCAGCAAAACTATCATTTAAAATAGATGGAGCAATAAAAGTCTTCCATGATAAGCAGAAACTAAAACAATATGTGACCACAAAGCTACCACTACAAAAGATTCTGCAAGGGATTCTGCACACAGAAAGTGAAACCCAACATAACCATGAAAGGGCAGGCAGCACCAAACTATAGGAAAAGAAAAGGCAAGAAAGTAGAGAGTAACATCGATTTAGCTACACACAAACAAACCTTCATACAACTAATACAACTAAATGACAGGAATCACCACATACCTATCAGAACTAACACTTAATGTTAATGGATTTAATTCCCCCATCAAAAGGCACCATTTGATGAACTGGATTAAAAAGGAAGACCCAATAATTTGTTGCTTACAGGAGACCCATCTCATTGATAGAAATAAGCATAGGTTTAGGATGAAAGGCTGGAAGAAGATTTACCAAGACAATGGCCCCCGAAAACAAGCAGGAGTAGCAATACTTATATCTGACAAAGTAGACTTCAAACCTACATTGATCAAACAAAATAAAGAAGGACACTCCATACTAATAAAAGGGGAAATAGACCAAAACAAAATAACAATTATCAACCTATATGCACCCAATGTAAATGCACCCAATTTCATGAAACATACCCTGAAGGATATGGTTGTGGGAGACTTTAACACCCCATTATCTTCAATAGATAGGTCATCCAAACAAAACGTCAACAAAGAAATCTTAGATCTAAAGTATACCATATATCAAATGGACCTACTTGATGTCTACAGAACATTTCAGCCAACTCCTTCACAATATACATTCTTCTCAGCAGCCCACAGAACCTTCTCCAAAATAGTTCATATCCTAGGGCACAAAGCAAGCCTTAGCAAATATAAGAATATCAAAATTATACCATGCATTCTATCTGATCACAATGCAATAAAACTAGATCTCAACAACAAAAATAAAGACAAAAATCATGCAAACAGCTGGAAACTGAATAACTCATTGCTTAATGAACAATGGGTCATTGATGAAATAAAAGAGGAAATTAAAAAGTTCCTGGAACTCAATGAAAATGAAAACACAACCTACCAGAACCTATGGGACACAGCAAAGGCAGTCCTGAGAGGAAAGTTTATAGCCATGAGTGCATATATTAAAAAGACTGAAAGATCTCAAATCAATGACCTAATGATACATCTCAAACTCCTAGAAAAACAAGAACAAGCAAATTCCAAAACAAATAGAAGGAAAGAAATAATAAAAATAAGAACTGAAATCAATGAAATAGAAACCAAAAAATCCATACAAAGAATTAATGAAACAAAAAGTTCATTCTTTGAAAAATAACAAGATCAATAGACCCCTGGCAAACCTGACTAAAATGAGGACAGAAAAACCCAAATTAGTAAAATCAGGAATGCAAAAGGGGAGATAACAACAAACACCATGGAAGTCCAGGAAATCATCAGAGACTACTTTGAGAACCTATATTCAAATATATTTGAAAATCTTAAAGAAATGGACAGAGTTCTAGATACCTATGATCATCCAAAACTGAACCAAGAGGACATTAATCACCTGAATAGATCTATAACACAAAATGAAATTGAAACAGCAATCAAGAGTCTCCCCAAAAAGAAAAGTCTAGGACCTGATGGATTCTCTGCTGAATTCTATCAGACCTTTAAAGAAGAACTGATACCAATCCTCCTTAAACTGTTCCATGAAATAGAAAGGGAAGGAAAACTGTCAAACACATTTTATGAAGCCAGTATTACACTTATCCCAAAACCAGGCAAAGATACCTCCAAAAAGGAGAACTATAGACCAATCTCCTTAATGAACATTAATGCAAAAATGCTCAACAAAATAATGGCAAACCAAATTCAACAACACATCAAAAAGATCATTCACCATGACCAAGTAGGCTTCATCCCAGGAATGCAGGGGTGGTTCAACATACGAAAATCAATAAATGTAATAAACCACATTAACAGAAGGAAAGACAAAAACCACTTGATCATCTCAATAGATGCAGAAAAAGCCTTTGATAAGATCCAACACCATTTCATGATAAAAGCTCTAAGAAAACTAGGAATAGAAGGAAAGTACCTCAACATTATAAAAGCTATATAAGACAAACCTACAGCCAGCATTATACTTAACAGAGAAAAACTGAAACCATTCCCTCTAATATCAGGAACTAGACAAGGATGCCCACTATCTCCACTCCTATTCAACATAGTACTGGAATTCATAGCCAAAGCAATTAGGCAAGAAGAAGGAATAAAAGGAATACAAATAGGTAAAGAAACTGTCAAAATAGCCCTATTTGCAGATGACATGATCCTATACCTTAAAGACCCAAAAAACTCTACTCAAAAGCTCCTAGACACCATCAATAGCTATATCAAGGTAGCAGGATATAAAATCAGCATAGAAAAATCATGAGCATTTCTATACACTAATAATGAACAAACTGAGAAAGAATGTATGAAAACAATTCGATTTACAATAGCTTCAAAAAAAATCAAATACCTAGGTGTAAACCTAACAAAGGATGTGAATGACCTCTACAAGGAAAATTATAAACTTCTGAAGAGATTGAGGAAGAGTATAGAAAGTGGAGAGATCTCCCATGCTCATGGATTGGTAGAATCAACATAGTAAAAATGTCAATACTCCCAAAAGTAATATACATGTTTAATGCAATTCCCATCAAAATTCCAATGACATTCATTAAAGAGATTGAAAAATCTACTGTTAAATTTATATGGAAGCACAAGAGGCCACGAATAGCCAAGGCAATACTCAGTCAAAAGAACAATGCAGGAATTATCACAATACCTGACTTCAAACTATATTACAAAGCAATAACAATAAAAACAGCCTGGTACTGGCACAAAAACAGACATGAAGACCAGTGGAACAGAATAGAGGACCCAGATATGAAGCCACACAACTATAAATAACTTGTCTTTGACAAAGGAGCTAAAAATATACGATGGAGAAATAGCAGCCTCTTCAACAAAAACTGCTGGGAAAACTAGTTAGCAGTCTGCAAAAAACTGAAACTAGATCCATGTATATCACCCTATGCCAAGATTAACTCAAAATGGATCAAGGATCTTAACATCAGACCACAAACTCTAAAGTTGGTACAGGAAAGAGTAGGAAATACTTTGGAACTAATAGGTATAGGCAAGAACTTCCTCAGTGGAACACCAGCAGCTCAGCAACTAAGAGATAGCATAGATAAATGGGACTTCATAAAACTAAAAAGCTTCTGCTCAACAAAAGAAATGGTCTCTAAACTATAGAGAACACTCACAGAGTGGGAGAAAATATTTGCCAGCTATACATCAGACAAAGGACTGATAACCAGAATATATAGGGAACTTAAAAAACTAAATTCTCCCAAAACTAATGAACCAATAAAGAAATGGGCAAGTGAACTAAACAGAACTTTCTCAAAAGAAGAAATTCAAATGGCCAAAAAACACATGAAAAAAATGCTCACCATCTCTAGCAATAAAGGAAATGCAAATTAAAAGATAAAGTATTCCACCTCATCCCTGTTAGAATAACCATCATTAGCAACACCACTAACAATAGGTGTTGGCAAGGATGTGGGGAAAAAGGAACGCTCTTACACTGCTGGTGGGAGTGTAAACTAGTACAACCACTCTGGAAAAAAATTTGGAGGCTACTTAAAAAGCTGAACATTGATCTACCATATGATCCAGCAATACCACTCTTGGGGATATACCCAAAAGAATTTGATTCAGGTTACTCCAGAGGCACCTGCACACCCATGTTTATTGCAGCACTATTCACAATAGCCAAGTGAATATGTCCAAGTACCGACGAATGGATTAAGAAAGTGTGGTATTTATATACAATGGAATTTTATGCGGCCATGAAGAAGAATGAAATGTTATCATTCTCAGGTAAATGGATGGAACTGGAGAACATCATTCTGAGTGAGGTTAGCCTGGCCCAAAAGACCAAAAATCACATGTTCTCCCTCATATGTGGACATTAGATCAAGGGCAAACACAACAAGAGGATTGGACTTTGATCACATGATAAAGTGAGAACACACAAGGGAGGTATGAGGATAGGTGAGACACCCAAAAAACTAGATAGCATTTGTTGCCCTCAATGCAGAGAAACTAATGCAGATACTTTAAAGTGACTAAGGCCAATAGGAAAAGGGGACCAGGAACTAGAGAAAAGTTTAGTTTGAGAAGAATTAACTTAGAAGGTAACACACATGTACAAGAAAGCAATGCGAGTCAACTCCCTATATAGCTATCTTTATCTCAACTAGCAAAAACCCTTGGTCCTTCCTATTACTGTTTATACTGTCTCTTCAACAAAATTAGAGATAAGGGCAAAATAGTTTCTGCCTGGTAGCGAGGGGTTGGAGGAGTAAGGAAGGGGGTGGGGCATAAGGCAGGGGGCAGGGAGAAGGGGGGAGAAATGACCCAAACATTGTATGCACATATGAATAAAATAAAATGACATAACATTTAAAAATAGACTAAATTCTCTAATTAAAAGATAGACTGCAGAAGTGATTTGAAAAAAAAGAAAAAAAGACTCAGCAATATGCTGTCAACAAAAAAGTCACTTGACCAGTAAATAGAAACAGGACTGAAAGTGAAAGGAAAATTGTGAAAGCAAAAAGCTGTATTCCAGGCAAGTGGATCCTAAAACAACTAGACATTTACAGAAAATCCCACTGAACAACTGCAGAACACAAAATGTCATCAGTGTATGGAAATTTCTCAAAAGTAGATCATATGTTAGGCCACAAAACAACTCTTAACAAATTATTAAAAAATTGAAATCACACACTGTATCTGTTTATCACAATGAATGAAACTAGAATTCAATAAGAGACAGTTTAGAAATTATCCAAACACATGGAGACTGAACAACACAGTTTTGAATGAGCAGTGGGTCTTTGAGGAAGTTGGAAATGTAATTTAAAACTTTCTTGAAACATATGAAAATGGGAATACTATATGCCAAATCCTGTGGGAAGTAGCAAAAGCTGTTCTAAGAGAGAAGTTTACAGCAATGAGTGCCTACATCAGAAAAATAGAAAGGTTTCAAATAACCTAATGATGCATCTCAATGACCTAGAAATGCAAGAATTAACCAAAGCCAAAATTAGTGGACACAATAAAGATCAGTGCAGGAATAAAGGAAATAAAGACTTAAAATATACTGCAGAAGATCAATAAAGCAATGGTATTTCTGTGAAAAAATAAATAACATTGATAAGCTTTTAGCTAAACTAACCAACAACAAAAAAGAGAAGCCCCAAATAAATATAATTAGAAATTTAAAAAGAAGGTGTTAGAACTGATACCACAAGAATACCAAGGACCATTAGGGGTTATTCTTAAAAAACTATGTGCTAACAAGTTGGAAAATCTAAAAGAAATGAACAAATTTCTGAATACATATAACCTACCAAATCTAAACCAAGAAGATATAAAACCTGAACAGAGATGAACAAGTAATGAAATTGAATCAGTACTGAAGCCCCATATCATGGGGCTTTACTGCTTGATTTTATCAAACTTGTAACAAAGAATTTATACCATTTTTCTCACTAAAAAATTAGTAAGACAGTATCTCAAATAAAACCCAGGTGAGCAGGCATATGCCTGCAATCCCTATCTATGTGGGAAGCAGAGGTAGGGGAATCAAAGTTCAAGACTAGCCTTGGGCAAAAATCAGGAGATTCTATCTGAAAAATAAACTAAAACAAAAAAGACCTGAATGTGTGGCTCACATAGTAGAGTGCTTGCCTAGCAAAAGCACAAAGATCTTAGTTCAAACACAGTACCATAAAAACTTCTAAAGCACACTGTTGTAGTTTGGATATGAAGTGTCCCTCCAAAATATTCAGGGGTAGAAGGCTTGGTCCCCAGAACTGATTGGGTCATGAAGTGTCTAACCCCATCAGCTCCTAACTACTTATGAATCCATAATTTGATGGTATTATTGGAAGATGGTGGAAACTAAGAAGTGGAACCTAGTATGAGGAAGTAGGTCACTAGGGGTGTGACTTGAAGGATATCCCTTACCTTCAGTCCCTTCCTCTCTCTGCATCCTGGCTTTCATGAGGCAAACAGCTTTTCTCTGCTACCTGCTTCCTGCTGTGACTTTCTGCCTCAACATGAGCCCACAGCAAAAGGTCCAAATGACCATAGACTAAAACTTCTGAAACCGTGAGCTAAAAGAAAAGTTTTCCTCCTTCTCAATTGATTTGCTTATCACAGCAATGAAAACTGACTAACACAGAAAATTTGTATGAAGAGTGGGTTTGTTACTGTTATTATATCTGACTATGTGGTTCAGAAGCTTTTGGAACTGGTTTGTTGCAGGAATTTGTAAAAGTTTGGAGAAGTAGGCTAAACAGTTGAAGCTTAGAATGATATAACCACAGAGCATTCTAACCATTGCCAAGTCCAGAGTGCTGATAAGAATTCAGACATTAAAGACCATTTTCATGAGGTTTCAATTGGAAATGAGGACTCTATTGGGACCTGAACAAGAAGCTATCTGTGTTACATTCTGGCAAGGACTTATATACATTTTGTCCATGTCCCGAGACTTTGTGGGCAGCTGAGTTTAAAGGTAATAACTTAATCAATATGTTGGAGGGTATTTCAAGCTGTGGCATAGGCATTGATAGCTATTTTTAGAGAGATTTACAGTGAGACTCAGGAGCAAATAGCAGAGCAGAAAATTTTGGGAAACTTGAAGTTTGGCCAGAAAAGAAGTATGTGTAAAGTTGTGTCCAGAAAAGTATGGCTGCTAAAGAGACCTGTGCTACTAAAAAGAAGCCAACAACTTTTCATCAGGATAATAGGAAAGATGCTTTCTGAAAGTATCTCAGGAATTTGCAAGACCCTACTCATCTCAACATCAAGGATATAAAATTGTAAACTCTTTGGAAAGACTTTGCTTTGAGAAAAGAGTACAGGGCACCCTGCTCCAAGGGCCATGAAAGAAAGTGCTTCCATTCATTCAGCCATCCTCAGTCAAACTAGCATTCATCACTAGCATAATCCCCATAATTATATTTCTCCACCTAGGTAACGAAACCATGGTATCCAATTGACACTGACTCACCATCCATACCACAAAACTCTCACTCAGCCTCAAACTAGACTATTTTTCATTACTATTCGTGCCAGTAGCCCTATTTGTAACATGATCAATCATAGAATTCTCTCTATGATACATACACTCTGACCCCAACATCAACCAATTCTTTAAATATCTACTAT
The DNA here is from genome assembly GCF_047511655.1 of Castor canadensis. NCBI lineage: Eukaryota > Metazoa > Chordata > Mammalia > Rodentia > Castoridae > Castor > Castor canadensis. Next base: position 79,002,083 of record NC_133393.1, read on the forward strand.
TTTTCCTTATCACCATACTAATCCTAGTCACAGCAAATAACCTATTCCAACTCTTCATCGGGTGGGAAGGTGTAGGCATCATATCATTTCTCCTCATCGCATGATGATACGGACACACTGATGCCACCACCTCTGCACTACAAGCAATCCTATACAACCGGATCAGAGACATTGGATTCATCCTATTGATAGCATGATTTTTAATATGCTCCAACTCATGAGACCTACAACAACTATTCATAGACCCTAAAATAACAACAATCCCCCTACTAGGCCTACTACTAGCCGCTACTGGAAAATCAGCCCAATTCGGACTCCACCCATGACTCCCCTCAGCCATAGAAGGCCCCACACCAGTATCAGCCCTACTCCACTCAAGCACAATGGTCATAGCAGGAATCTTCCTCCTAATCTGATTTCACCCCCTCCTAGAATCCAATCAACTAATTATATCAAGTATACTATGCCTAGGAGCTATCACAACCCTCTTCACAGCAATCTGTGCTCTAACACAGAATGACATCAAAAAAATCATCATATTCTCAACTTCCAGTCAACTAGGTCTAATGATAGTCACCCTCGGAATTAACCAACCATACCTATCATTCCTCCACATCTACAATCATGCATTCTTCAAAGCAATACTATTCATATGCTCAGGATCCATCACCCATAGCCTCAACGATGAACAAGACATCTGCAAAATAGGTGGATTAGCCAAAGCCATACCATTCACAACTTCCTTTCTAACAGTAGGAAGTCTAGCACTCACAGGCATACCCTTCCTAACAGGATTTTACTCCAAAGACCTTATCATCGAATCCACTAACACATTGTACACCAACGCCTGAGCCCTACTAATTACACTCATTGCAACTTCCCTTACAGCTGTATACAGTACACGAATCATCTTCTTTGCCCTCCTAGGACAGCCCCAATTCTACCCACTCATTAACATCAATGAAAACAACCCACAACTTATAAATTCTATCAAACAATTACTCATAGGAAGCATTTTCGCTGGGTTTATTATCTCAAATAACATCACCCCCATAAATAACCCCACACTCACTATACCATTATACCTAAAACTAACAGCCTTAGGAGTCACTATCCTAGGTTTCACTATCGCAATAGAACTAAACAACATAACCTACAACCTAACACTAAACCTAAACTCCAACACCAAATCATTTTCTACAATACTTGGATTTTTCCCAACTATTATATACCGCACTTCACCCAAAAACACAAATACTCAACCAAAAACCTGCATCAACCCTCCTAGACATAATCTGAATAGAAAAAAACCACACCCAAATTAATAGCCAACATACAAATTAAAGCCTCTATCACCATATCCAACCAAAAAGGAATAATCAAGCTATACTTCCTATCCTTCCTACTATCTATAGCCTTAGCACAAACAATTATTATCTAACTACCACAACTAATCTCAAGAACAATAAAAATGCTTACAAAGACCAACCAGCCAACACCATTAATCAACTTCCATAACTATAAACAGCCACAACACCCATAACATCTTTATTAACATACTCCACCCCCTCGCCACTATAAATAACCCAATCACTTGTATTATAAACACCCCCCAACACATCCACCTCATCATTCTTCACCAATAAAACCAAAAAAATCAACTCAACAAACAAACCAAACACCAGAGCACCTAAATAACCACATTAGAACTCCACGTCTCAGGATAGTCTTCAATAGCCATCGCCGTAGTATAACCAAACACCACTATCATCCCACCTAAATAAACTAAGAACACCATTAAACCCAAACAAGAACCACCAAAACTTAAAATCAACCCACAACCAACCCTACCACTGACGACCAACCCAAAACCACCATAAATAGGAGAAGGCTTAGAAGAAAATCCTACAAAGCCCACATAAACATAACACTCAATAAATACATAGAATAAGTCATAATTTCCACATGGACTCAAACAAAGACTAATGACATGAAAAATCATCGTTGTAATTCAACTACAGAAACTCTTAATGACAAACATCCAAAAAACGCACCCATTAATAAAAATTATTAACCACTCATTCATTGACTTCCCAACTCCATCCAATATCTCAGCATGATGAAACTTCGGCTCCCTACTAGGAATTTGCTTAATCCTACAAATCACAACAGGATTATTTCTAGCAATACACTACACATCAGACACCACAACAGCATTCTCTTCAGTCGCACATATCTGCTGAGACGTAAACTATGGTTGAATTATCCGCTATCTCCATGCCAACGGAGCTTCCATATTATTTATTTGCCTATTCATACACGTAGGATGAGGAATTTACTACGGATCATACACCTTCATAGAAACATGAAACATCGTTATTATCTTACTATTCACAGTCATAGCTACCACCTTCATAGGATATGTTCACCCATGAGGACAAATATCATTCTGAGGAGCCACAGTAATTACCAACCTACTTTCAGCAATCCCGTACATTGGATCCAATCTAGTAGAATGAATTTGAGGTGGATTCTCTGTAGACAAAGCCACCCTAACCCGATTCTTCGCATTCCACTTTATCCTACCCTTTATTATCACAGCACTAGCAATAGTCCACCTCCTATTCCTACACGAAACAGGATCAAACAACCCATCAGGAATCAATTCTGACTCCGACAAAATCCCATTCCATCCATACTTTACTATCAAAGACTCCTTTGGATTTCTACTTTTATTTGCCCTTCTCTTGGTACTAGTACCATTCTCACCAGACCTATTAGGAGACCCAGACAACTACACACCAACCAAGCCCCTAAATACACCACCACATATTAAACCAGAATGATATTTCCTATTCGTATACGCAATCCTATGATCCATCCCCAACAAACTTGGCGGAGTCATAGTCCTAGTATTATCAATAAAAGCTGTTTCAGTGATTGTCCACATGGGTCCAGCTACTGCTCGACTTGGCATCAGACCTGTGATGTCATCCATGTGATGCTGATTTTGCAGGAATTCAGAATACAAGAGTTGTGGGGTCACAGAAGCTTCCATCCAGATTTCAAAAGAAGATCTGGAGGCCAAGCAATGTGTGACAGAGTTGAAAGTCTTGTGGCCAGCCTCTGAGAGGATAATGCATGAAGTTGTGAGAATCAACCAAAGATGGAGCAGAGACCCCAGGAAGTTAGAGATGTCAAGAATATGGAACATCTTCAAGGAAAGATTCAGGCAGTGAGTATAGCTAGCTTGAAAGAGGCCATGTGGACCAAAACTGGCAAAGCCACTGGAAAGGAAATTCCCAAGTCCTTTGGAACTTACATCACATCAATGTGTGCCTCAAATACTGAACATGGAACTTCAGAATTTAATGTTTGGCCTGCTGGGTCTCAATCTTGATTTGTTCCCATCTTTCTATGCTTCCATCCCTTCCTCTTTGAATGGGCAAATTTGCTGTATGCCATTGAATCATAGAAGAATGTAACTTTTTATTTTTTTAAGAGAGCATAGCTAAGTGCTTTGACTTTCATAGGATTCTTTGAAATTGAACTTTTGAGTGGTGCTAGAATTGTTGAGACTTTGAAGACTCTTGGCAATGGAGTGTCCTTGCATTATAACAAGGACATGAGTATCTGGGGGCTAGGAGAAGAATGTGATGATTTGGTTATAAAATATCACCTCATGTGTTGAAGTCTGGTTCCCAGCTGGTGGCACTTTGAGCAAGTGTTTGGGTCATGAGATTTCTAACCTCATCAGTGGATTAATCAATGATGGATTCATAACTTGATAATATGAGGAGATAATGGAAACTAGGAAGTAGGGGTTAGTATAAGGTCACTTGGGACATGCCCTTGAAGGGTGTACCATCTTCTTGATCCATTTCTCACTCTGCTTCCCAGCCCCTCTGACATGAACAACTTTGCTCTACCTCATGCTGTCTACCATAATGTTCTACCTCAACGCAACTGCATGGAAATGGGACCCCGTGAGCCATGTGCTGGTGGATCATGCCTATAATTCTAGCTACCTGGAAGGTTGAGATCAGGAAGATCATAGTTCAAGATCATCCTGAGCAAAAATTTGTGAGACCCCTCCCATCTCTATCAATAGCTGGATGCAGTGGTACAAGCCTGTCATCCCAAGCTACAAGAGAGACTGAGATAAAAAGGATCATAATTCCAGGCCGGCCATGACAAGAAAAGTTCACAAGATCCTTTTCAGTATAAAAAAACAGGGTGCAGTAGCATGCACCTGTCATCCCCGTGACAGCAAGAAGCCTAAAATAGGAGGAGCACAGTCCAGGCTAGCTTGAACATAAAGCAAGACCCTATCTTCAAAATAACCAGTGCAAAAGGGACTGGGGATGTGGCTCAAGTGGTAGAGTGCCTGCCTAGCAAGTGAGAAGTTCTGAGTTGAAACCCCAGTAGTGCAGAAGGAAAGAAAGGAAAGGGAAGGGAAGGGAAGGAAAGGGAAAGGAAAGGAAGCAGAAGGGAAGGAAAGAGAAAGGGAAGGGAAGGAAAGGGGTGTGGGGAGCAGATTATGAGAAGCCTATGAGAACTTGACAAGAGCACGGTTGTGCTCAATGATCTACAGGTTGAGTTTGGCATGGCCCCAGCTGCATAGGGGGTGAGAGGCAAAATGCAGCACAGCTGCTTTTCCTAAGTTGTTTATGTTCAGAGAAGTAGGAATACAGGTTTCTCTTGTTACAAGGTCACACCCTGCCTTGGAACTGTTGTTCCACCTCCTTGTTTACCACTGGATAGAAAAGACTCACTGAAGGAGGATGTAAGGCTTTGTGGTGGGGAATTTTGATTGGCTGCTGCTGCTGCTGCTGCTGCTGGCTACTGTGTGTCTCCACCAGAGTAGCTTTCTGCACTGAGAACTTTATACATAGGCTTTAGAAAAGCTAAGCTACAGAAAATCTAAAGAGAACATGGGACAGTGCAAGTCTAAGGAAAGAGACTTTAAAGAACAGAAAAGAAGAAAGACTTTAGAAGTGAGGTTTTAAAGAATTGTAAAGGAGTAAGGCCTTAAAGAATAGAGAAGAAAAGAAGTGAAGTAAAAGAGTTTCAGAGAAAAGAAGAATGAGGCTGCTGTGTGTCTCCATCCGAGTGCTCAGCACACCTGGCCCCAACTTTCTTCATGTCTGTCTTCTATTCTTTGTCCTTTCTGGATCTCCCAGTTAGGTCAGAGAGCAGGGGAGCTCAAGAAAGCTCACTACAAAAGGGAAGGGAAGGGAAAGGGGAAGAGAAAGGGGAAGGGGAGAGGAAGGGAAGGGAGGGAAGTGAAAGGAAGGAAAGGGAAGGAACCACAATAACCTACACAGCATGGTTTGGGCAAAAAAACAAACATGCAGATCAATGACAGAATAGAGAACCCAGAGATAAATGTAAACATCTACAGCCAACAAATTCTTAACAAAGTTGCCCAAAACATACATTGGTTAAAGGATGGCTTCTTCAACAAATGATGCTAAGAAAACTGGATAACCACGTGTAGAAGACTGAAATCCTGATGCCTATCTCTTACCCCTGTACAAAAATCAATTCAAAATGGATCTTGAAACTCTGAAACAACTAGAAGGAAAGACAGGGAAAACATTTCAAAATATTGGTATAGGTAATGCTTTTCTGGATAGGATTCACAATCTCAAGAAACCAAAGCAGAAATCACAAAGATTTATAGCAAACTAAAAAGCTGCACAATTCACAATAGCCAAACTATGGAATCAACCTAGGTGTCCATCAACCTATGAATGGCTAAAGAACGAATGGTACATACACACAATGGAGTATTACTTAGCCATAAAGAAGAATGAAATCATGTTGTTTGCAGGAAAATGACGGAACTGGAGATCATCATGTAAAACAAAATTAGCCAGACCGAGAAAGACAAATATTTCATTTTCTCTCTCGGGATTGGAATCTAGACCAAAAAGAGAAAAATGTCATGATGGTAAAGAAGGACTGTTTGAGGAAGAGAGCCACTGTGAGGGCAGAAGGTAGAAGAAGAGGGAGGTGAAAAGAGAGAGTGATGAGGTGACTATGATTATGTACTTTACATGCATGTGTGAAAACAGAATAATGAAATCTGTTAAAATTGCTTTAAAAGAGGGGAAAGGAGATAAGAAAGAACAATAGAGGGATAAATTCAATCAAAGTATATTATATGCATATATGGGAATATCAAAATGATACCCCTTTGTACAATTAATAGACTCTAATAAAAAGGGGAGAGGAAAAGGTCCTGGCCAGCCAAGGAAACAATCAGCAGAGTGAAAAGGTGACCTAGAGAATGGGAGAGAATATTTGCCACTCACTCACCTGACAGAAGGTTTATGTCCAGAGTACAGGAAGAATTCAAAAAGCTTAACCATAAGAAATCTTATTGAAAAGAACAAATAATCTGAATAGATGCCTCTCAAAAGAAGAAACACACATGGGCAATAAATACATGAAAAATGGTCAGTATCATCAGCTCTCAGGGAAGTACAAGACAAAGTTACAACAAGGTATATTGTGCCCCAGTTACAAAGGCTATTTTGAAAGAACAAAAATTTTTTAAATGCTGCAAAAGGGAGAATGGGAAACTCTCATCCATTGTTGGAATGTAAGTAACTATAGCCACTGTGAAAAATAGGATTGAGTTTTCTCAAAAACTAAAGCTAGAACTCCCAGATGGTCTTCTAGGACCATTCTCTACATATACCAGCAGAAATAAAGACAGCATACAAAAGATACCTGGGGCTGGAGGTGTGGCTCAAGTGGTAGAGCACCTGCCTAGCAAGTGTGAGGCCCTGAGTTCAAACCCCAGTACCACCAAAAAAGAGAGATATCTGAGTGTCCGTGTTTATTGCAACACTATTCACAGTAACTAAGATATAGAATCAGTCCTGGGTACCCAAGAACAACACACACAACCACATATACATATATACATATGTATGTGTGTGTGTGTGTATCACAAAATGGAGTATTATTCAGTCATAAATAAAAATGAAACCCTGTAATAAAAATGAAACCCTGTCATTTGATACAAAATGGATAAAACTGAAAGACATAATGTTAATCAAAATTAGCCAGACAAAGAAAGATATACATCACATATTCTGTCTCATATATGCAAACCAAAAAAAGAAAGAAGTTAGCTAGGCATGGTGGTATATGCCTGTAATTTCAGCACTAGGGAGACTAAGATAAGAGGATTGTATGTTCAAGGCCAGCTTGGGATTTATAACAAGTCCCTATCAAAGAAAAGAGAAAAGAGACAGAGAGAAGGGTAGAAGAAGGAAGGATGGAAGGAAGGAAGGAAGATGAACGAAAGCAGAAGAGTGGTAAGGTAATTACTAGGATAAAAATTATGGCAAAGGTGGAAGAAGGGGATATGAAAATATCACACTAAATCTCATTAATACACACAATCAATATGTGTTGATTAAAAATAAAATTTTAAAAACCTATGCAAGGAATACATGTATTGAAAGATAACATTAATATATAATGTTATATAATACATAAAATTTTTACATTTTTATGCATCAGTTTTAAACTTTCAAATTTCATATTAATGTTCTAAAGCAAATATAAAAATTCTTTTCAAAAGTATATTTAACCATAACAAACAGCAACTCAGCAGACACAAACACTAAAGGAGGGATGACTATAGACAAGCAGGCAGATCTCAGACAACAGGAGGACCCAGCCAATCCCCTGGGACCAGTACAGAGCTAAGGCTGTCCTGCTCGTGATATCCTGTTAGGTTCATACAGCAGTTCAAACATTTACGGCAATTGTTCACACTCAGAAATTGAAAGAATTTGCATTAAAATATGTATTTTAAAAGTCAAAACACATAAGGTATGAGCAGTAGAAGCCAAAGGGCCTTGCCTGTTACCAGCTTAGCACACTTCCAGAAGCACCCACAGCACTCCCTCACTCATTGCTAGTAGTGGCTGTCCTTAGTGGCCACTGAATTTGGTGCCCCATGTGGTCAGCCCTCAAATAAATGAATGCTGACCCTGTGTCACGAACATTCTGCTGGAAAGGTTTGCTTTCCCATTTCTGTTCTTCGTTGAAAATTACACCTAGCTCCTTGACCAAAGATTCCAAACTCATCCCATGCTCTCTGAATTCGCACCACTTAATTTTTTCCAGATAACTTCTGGTTGACCTCCCACCACACTCTCCTAAGAACAAGTTTCCTGAAGGAATGGAGTGAGAAAGGGCTGCACCTGGAACGCTGGCCTCACAGTTAACAAGCTCAATGGTGTTTTCCTGTCTCTACACCACTCTCTCCTTGTTTTGCTTTTTTTGGGAGTTTTCACGTTTAAATTTTGAGCTTCATTAGAAAGGTCATTGGGCTATTTAGTGCTGAAAGCTTATGTCTGGGAAAATTATATGTCTTAGTGAAACTGTCTTAGAGATCGTGGAGAGTATTTGTGACACAGCTGGGTCAAAATTAACATACTATAACAACTCGTGTCAGCCAAGGTTGCAAACTTTCCACAAGAAAGGGCAGGCCGAAAGGTCACACTCATCAGCTTATACCACAGAGAACTGCAGAATCTTAAAACATGATTTCTTCTCTTTATAACTAAAAGTCACTGAGCTCCTCTTGCTCCAGCTGCCACACTTTCCCATGCACATGACTTCAATGTATACCACTTTCCCTGCTCCACCGCTAGTTTCTCCCCCACTCTCTGATCTGTTTCTGTGAGCTTGACTTCCTGCATCAGTTCCTAGTCTGATCACATATGTGTGGCATTGGCCTACTTTTTTACTCTTAGGGAAATCCATATTTAAATCATTAACAAGGCACTAACCAGACCTCAAAGACAACTGCATTTAATAACAAGGAGTACTCCTTTGGAATACATCTTGTGCAATCTAGGCTCCTGGCATGATCCACTAGTTAGGAAACTTCTTTAATGCCTCACTCCATTATACAAATAAAACTGAAAAAGTTCTTCCCAATTTTCCCATCTGCAAGCTGTGGGCCAGATTGTTCATCTGCCCCCATAGCCTGCAGGTGGGATGCTGGCATGTAGAGGATTTGTTGTTACACAGATTGATCCTCAGGTCACGCTGCACCACCTGGGAGGATGAGCCTGACTTGACCATTCACTCAGTGTGATGTCAAAATGACAGCTTATTTTCTGGTACTCGTCTGTTGCTATTGGTTTTCTTAACCCTGAGGTTGGTGAATATCAACCTCACTTTACCACAAATGCTGCTTGTGCTGAGCTAATCCTTCTAGGAGAGAGCTCTGAGAGCCCACTATCTAGTCAAAGAACAAAAGAGAAGAACTTCAAGTACTTGGCTGAGAACCTGGGCTTTCATTTCCTCTGTGAACCCAGCATCATCACCATATCAGCAGTTTCAGTGGGAAGACAGAAAACTCTGAAAGGTGCAGTAACCAATATTTCAAACTACAGGAATCTTAGAACATTTCAGAGTTCCATGTCACCAGCATTTGCTTAGGCCACCCAAGGAGAGCCACTTGACTTTGCAAGAGGCTGTATTCTTCATCCAATACCTTTGTCCCAAACCACCACCAACTCATATATTATGTACTGTGTATACTGTGTCTTAATCATCTCTCTCTCTCTCTCTTTCTGTCCCTATTTCTCTCTCTCTCCTTCTGTCTCTTCCTCTCTGTCCTCTACAAAGCATTCTGTCTTTCAATTAACATAGTGATGACCTATTGTCACCCGTTACTGTGCTAATCCTGAGCTGGTGTGAAATTACTTTATAATAAACACTATGGAGTTCTGACTTTCAATTAATTTTTCACATGCTGTGCTAAATCAGATTAACGCTCCCCACCATCACCGCCCTTTGACCACAGACGTAATTCCTTCCTTATAATGAAATGGAGGATTAATTTATATGAAGCATATCTGTACACATTTGCAAACAAATGTAAAGATAGACTTTGTGCCATATTTGCATTGCACACAGTGTCAAGTTTAATACAGCCTCTCTGAGATGATTAATTTTTGTGTTCACTGGGGTGGGGAAAGATATTTCCAGTTGTTGTTGCTGTTTCTCTGTTAAATTCTAAGTAAATGTCTTCACAAAGAATAAGCAAAGAAATGCTCATAGATGCCACAATGCTGAGAGAGTGGTGACTTCTTCCGTGAATCACACCACACCCTATTAGGAGAGGCTACAGGAAGATGTAAACACTCTGAGATGGAAACAATGAGCGTTAGCTACAAAACTGATCGTTGTTCTCCTTGGATGTGCATCACATTTGTCCAGAATGAATGGAGGGGAGGGGTGGGGAGGGGTAGGTAGGGGGATTTTTAAATGACCATTAAATTGAAGGAATTTGATGACATTTTAAGCAGATGATAGCTCATGCCTGTTTAAAACTAATACGGGCCCCACACTAAATTATATTCTCAGCAAAATGATTATTTTCATCTTTGAAACTCATTATTAGAGTGGAGTGATGGAAGATGAATGTGAGCACAGACTAAATGAACAAATTTGTGTTAAAAAATTAATCATACTACCCAGATATTGGCTGTATTTTTTCTTGTCAGTCCCCAGTGTATTTCATTCAGCTTCTTTTATTACTACAAAATATTGATAGAAAATTTCCCAATACATATTTTCTTTCTGACACCAAATGAGAAAAACTGCCAGAAGAACTAAAGGTATGGCACATATAAAAGATAAATGTATACTTTTCAAATCCTTCTAAACCAGTCTTTTAATAACAATAGCAGAAATAAAATCCTGTTCACTGTTGCAATAATGAAAACATTTTACCATTGAGTTATTTTAAGACAGACTAAGCAAATTATAGTTGGCAAACACCAGAAATTTATTGATTCACTCATTCAACAGATATTTATTTAATGCCTGCTGTGTGCTAGCCACTACTCTAAAGTTCACCTGATCAAACGATGAACAAGACCAACTCCCCTGCCCTCATAGAAAGTCTCATTTGAGTAGATGCAAATTTGAAGCTAAAAAGTCAGTACTACCAGCCTTGTGATCCATTACTGATCTCTTCCTATATGTTCACCAAGTACCAAATTGTTTCCATGCATTATAAATTTCAATCTTCATATTTAATAGCTTCTTTCTAAATTAGTATCATACACATTTCAAAGATGAATAACTAAACCTGGGAAGCTAAATGATTTGTCCAAGAACCCCGCCCGCTGCCGGATACAAAGTAGCAGAGGTTGAATTCAAAAGGAAGGCTTGAGGACTAAGAATCTTGGACTGTTATTCACTGTACTACACTGCCTTCCTCATTCATTTTCTCAAAGATATGTATCATCGTTTTCTATTTGTCCAAATTTTGTTTTTTAGATAATGGTATATAAAATAAGAACAGAAGGTGCAATCCTTGACCTAGGAAGATTTTCAGCCAATTGAGAGAAAATTGGAAATGACTGTTCTTGAAATTTTTTATGCAGTTAACTTTATAGGCATAAGTGTGCATGTCATATGGCATGGGGTCAAGGGTCAGGACTATTTCCTAACACTTATCTCTGTCTGATGGTTTCAGGTTTTCCCCATTAAGTATGATGTGTAAGTTTGTCATATGTAGCCTTTATTATGTTGAGATACATTCCTTGTATTCCTAGTTTTCTTAGAGCTTTTATCATGAAATGATGTTGCATCTTAGCAAAGGCTTTTTCTGCATCTATTGAGATGATCAAGTGGTTTTGTCCTTGCTTCTATTAATGTGCTGTATTACAATTACTGATTTGCATATGTTGAACCATCCTTGCATCCCTGGGATGAAGCTGACTTGGTCATGGTGACTGATCTTTCTGATATGTTGTTGGATTCAGTTTGTCATTATTTTATTCTAGATTTTTGTATCAATGGTCATTAAGGAGATTGGACAGTAGTTCTCCTTTTGGCATGTGTCCTTGTCTTGTTTGGGGATGAGTATAATACTGGCTTCATAGATGAGTTAGGCAGTTTTCCTTCCCTTTCTATTTCATGGAAAAGTTTAAGGAGTGTTGGTCTTAGTTCTTTAAAGGCATTGTAGAATTCAGCAGAGAATCCATCAGATGTAGACTTTTCTTTTTTGGGAGACTTTTTATTGCTGCTTCAATTTCATTTCGTGTTATAGATCTGTTTAGGTGGTTATTATCCTCTTAGTTCAGTTTTGGATGGTCATAAATATTTGGAAATTTGTCCATTTCTTCAATATTTTCCAATTCATTGGAATATAGATTCTCAAAGTAGTCTCTGTTGATTTCCTGGGTGTTTGGTATTATCTCCACTTTTTTTGTTTCTGATTTTACTAATTTGGGTCTTTTCTCTCCTCATTTCAGTCCAATTTGCCAATTGTCAATCTTGTTTATTTTTTCAAAGCACCAGCTTTTTGTTTTGTTGATTCTTCATATGGTTTTTTTGGTCTCCGTTTCATTAATTTTAGCCCATATCTTAGTATTTCTCTCCTTTTTATTTTTGGTTTTGCTTGTTCTTGTTTTTCTAGAAGTTTGAGATGTAGCATTAGGTCATTTATTTGAGATCTTTCTGTGCTTTTAATATATGCACTCATGGCTATAAACTTTCCTCTTAGGACTGCCTTTCTGTGTCCCATAGGTTCTGGTAGATGGTGTTTTTGTTTTCATTAACTTCCAGTAACCTTTTGATTTCTTCCCTTATTTCTGCTATGACCCACTGATCATTGAGCAATGTGTTATTCAACCTCCAATTATTTGTGTATTCTCTGCTGTTGCTTTTGTTGTTGAGTTCTAGTTTTAATGAATTGTGATCAGATGGAATGCAGGGGGTTATTTCTATTTTCTTATATTTGCTAAGGCTTGCTTCATGCTCTAAGATATGATCTATTTTGGAGAAAGTTCCATGGGCTCCTGAGAAGAATGTATATTGGCTATTGTTGGATGACGTATTCTGTAGACATCAGTTAGGTCCATGTGATCTATGGTGTCATTTAGTTCCAGGATTTCTTTGTTGGTTTTTTGTTTAGATGACCTATCTGTTGGTGATAGAGAGGTATTAAAGTCTCCCACTACTACTGTGTTGGAGTCTATATGTGCTTTTAAGTCCTTTAAAGTATGTTTGATGTGCACTGACATTGGATGCATATAGGTGGATAAGTTTCCTTTTTGTGTATTGCCCTTTTATTAGTATGACATACTCTTCTCTGTCATGTTTGACCAATGTAAGTTTGAAGTCTACTTTGTCTGATATAAGTATTGCTACTCCTACCTGTTTGTGGGGGCCATTTTCATGGCAAATCTTCTTCCAGCCTTTTACCCTAAGCCAGTGTTTATTTCTGTCAAGAAGGTGGGTCTCTTGTAAAAAATAGATTCAGGTCTTCCTTTTTAATCCAGTTTGCCAAACGATGTTTTTTGATAGGGGACTTGAGTTCGTTGTCATTCTGTGTTAATATTAATAGGTATGTAGTGATTCCTGCCATTTGGTTGTTTTTGTTGTTTAAGGATTTGAGTGTGTGCAGTCAAATCAATGCTCCTCTCTGAGTCTTTGTCTTTTCTTCTCCTGTGGTTTGATACTTCATATCCGCTCATGCTTTGGTTTGCTTTCACCTTCTGTGTGCAGAACTCCTTGTAGAATTTTCTGTAGTGTTGGCTTGGTGGTCATATATTGTTTCAGTTTCTGTTTATCATGGAATTTTTTTTTGCGTGGTCAACTTTGAATGATATTTTTGCTGGGTAGAATATCCTAGGGCTGAAATTATTTTCATTCAGTGGCCAAAATACTGCACTCCATGCCCTTCTTGTTTTTAAGGTTTCCATTGAAAAATCTGCTATTATTTTGATGTGTTTATCTTTATACATTATTTGTTTTTCTCTCTTACAGCCTCCAATATTCTTTCTCTGTTCTCTGTGCTTGTTTTAATGATAATATGCTGTGGGGAGGTTCTTTTTTGGTCAAGTCTGTTTGTTGTCCTAGAGGCTTCCTGTACCAGAATGGGCAAAACTTTCTGAAGATTTGGGAAATGTTCCATTATTACTTTATTGAATTTGGCTTGCACTGCTTCTCCTTCTTCAATGCTCATGATTTTCACATTTGGTCTTTTGATAGTCTTGCATACTCTGTTCACAGCTCTTAAGTTGTTTGACTAAGATTTCTTCTGTTTTTTTTCTTTAATTTCTTTTTTATCTTCAAGCTCTGAATGTCTGTCTTCTATTTTTCTAGTCTGCTGGAGTGGCCTTCCACTGTGTTTTTTGTTTGACTAAAGGGACTTTTTATTTCCAGGATTTCTGTTTGATTTTTTTTTCTAGGGTTTTCCATATCTTTGTTCCACTCCTCTTTTATATTTTGTGTTGTATCTTTCATTCTTATATCTCTTTTTTATATCATTCTTTGTTTCACTTTGGTGTTTTTTGACATCCTCTCTGAGTTCATTTATTTGTTTCTGTCTCTTTTCATGTTCTTTATTTTCAGTGTCTTTAATTTTCTTGAGTGTTTCTTACACATTTTGGTTAACCATGTCTAGCATCTTCTTCATGAGTTTCTCAGTGATTTCTTCCAAGATTTCCTCTTTGAATGTTTTTTAATGGGTGTCACTGGGCTCCTTAGTGACATTTATCATTGTTTTATAGGGGTCATGAAATGGCTGTACATTTTTTTTAGTTCCCATTGAATCCTGTATTGAATTATTTTTTTGAAGGGTGTAGTTTTCATCCCTTCTTCTTCCCATTACATCACTTGGTGCTGTGCAACTATGTTTTTGTTAGGCTAGTTGGTGGTTTTAGTAGCCTGTTTTCTTTCTTTTGATTTAATTTTTGTCTTGTGCCTGACTTGGTTATTAGCTAGGTTGATGTGCTCTTTCTGTCCCTCGCCTAGAGTTGTAATTTAGCAATAACAAATTCACAGGTTCAGTGCCAGTTCAGTTGTTTACATATTATATAGAAAACCCTTGGTGATAATGTCTATAAACAGTGGGAATTGTTGCGGGGGGGTGGTAATGGTTATTAGGCTAGATATAGAAACTTGGGTAGTTCGTAAAGGTGGCACAAAAGGGGGTGGTGGAAAAGAGGGGAGTGGTATGAAGGCTGCTGGGTTTTGTGGCCCTTGTGTGTGTTTGGGTGTATTTCTGTTGCTGTAGTGTAGTGTGCTTGGGCCAGGGATTTCAGGGAGCTGGGGCTGTGTTCAGTTGTTACAGTAGGCTCGTCAGTGGTTAGGAGGGAGAACAACAGATTGTAGCACAGAAAAAGAAGAGAAAGTGAAGGTGATGAAGTTAATAATACAGAAAAAAAAAAAACCACCAGGCACAGGAACAACAAAAAGTTCAGTCTGTTTGGTAAAAGTTCTAGAGTTATTCCTTAGACGTCCAATCCTGGTATGGGAGTACAAGCCAAAGCTCTGATGTGGTCTCACCAGGTGAGTGGCTTGTGAGTAGTATTTGGGTCCTTCTGTCCACAGGGCAAGTTGCAATTGGGAGCTGACATAACCCTGCCAGTTTGTGCAAAGTGGTCCAAGCTGTGTTGTTTTCACAAGCTGCATTGCCCTACAGCTGCAACTCTGTTTAGTCAGCACCTCCCCTAGCAAGGTGGGGCAATTCAGTTTTGAATACTGCCCTCTGTCCCACAAGGCTAGCTCCAGGATCCACCACCTGCCCCACTTTCAGAGGTTGTCTTGTTGCACCAACCCCACTCTCAGCTTTTGTTGCTTTTCATTCTGTGTGAGTTCAGGAATGAGAGTTCAGCTTCTTTCTCCCCACCCCCATTCTCTGGGCAGGTTCAGCATTTCACTCCCCCTCCACTGTCTGTGCTAGATTACAGTTCACTGTTTATGCTTTTCAGTTTTGTTGGGGGCATTCAGTTTGCCCAGTGGCTGTGCTGGACTATGTTTCCAGGGGGTGGGTAGAGAGTCATGCATGGTGCATGATGCTCACCTGTTTGTTCTGCAGAACCACACAAGCAGGTTTGGAACCAGCCAGCAGGGAGAAATGGTGCCATTTTTCTCAGTGCGTTGCAGCATAGGGAGGCTTTCCACAGGTTAGGGGTCCAGGATGTCACAGAGTTTGATTCTGATTGATACTCTATCCTCTGCTAGTTGGGAGAAAAAAAGAAACAGCCAGGGAGTTTTTTTCCTAGGGCAGAACATGCCTTGCTGGCTGTGCTGTGCAGGATTTTTGTGGCTTTTAGGTGCAATTAAAAGCTGATTTAAGGGTCAGTCCTTAAATTTTATGTGCACCTAATGTGTTTGTGGGTTATTATTTTGGCTAGAAGCAATCAGAAATACCCACATATAGCGCTGATGTCTCAAGGTGGTTTCTGGAGTCATGAAGCTTAAGATTTCTGATTCCCTAGCCTAATCACTATCCTGGATCCTCCAGCTTATTAACATTTAAAGCAAAAAAAAAAAAAAGGGAAGAAAGCAAATTCATATATATATATATATATGCATACATTAAAAAGTCATCAATAGATCAAAAGATAAGACAGATATGCAGACGGAATAGGTTGTTTCAGAGGTGTGTGGGTGCAGTGGATTAGCAGTGAGGGCACAGTACCACTCATCTTGCATGTACACCCTTGGCAAGGTGATTTTGCAGTTCTTTCCGTCAAAAGCTGGAATCTATTTCCTTATACCTTGAATCTGGTCTGGCTTCATGATTAGATTATAAAATAGAAGTAGCATTTTGCCAGTTCAGAAATTATTCCTGAGGTTTCCTGTGTTTCTGCTCTTTCTCAGACCCCTGCCTTTGCCACCATGAGAACAGGCCTGACTTAGCTGTTGGACAATGAGAATGTGCCCATTGGAGGGCCCAGTCATCTTACCTGTCCCAGCCAATGTCATCATAGGCCAGATGCAGCCCTGCCAACCCTCTTAACCTTAGGCACAATGATGGAGCCCACTGAAACTAGAAAACTGTTCAGCTGCTGCTTAAAACTATGAATACTTTCTATTTTAAGTGGATGAGTTTGGGGTGGTTTGTTATATCCAATAGGTAACTGATAAAGAGAAGAGTATATGAGAACGTGCAGCAAGGATTGTCTAAGAATATTAATTGTGATTGCTAGAAGTCAGGATGAACTGATAAATATATTTCACTGTAGACCCTTCTAGCTCACTTTTCTTTCATGATTTACAGTCATCACCAATTCTTAAAGAATCTATTTTTTTGGTGGTAGTACTAGGGTTTGAACTCTGGGCCTTGTGCTTGCTAGGCAAGTGTTCTACCACCACTTAGGCCATATATCCAACCCATTTTGTTTGGGTTATTTTTTGAGATAGGGTCTCACATTTTTGCTCAGGCCAGCCTGGACCACTATCTTCCTACCTATGCCTCCTGTGTAGCTAGGATGACAGGTATTGTCCACCATCAAGAATTTTTAAGTGGACTCACTAATTCTCAACCAGATCTAAGCCAGATGGATGTCATAGTTATAAACTAGCAAAGGTGATGTAGAGTAGGCTTTATATGGAATTTCCAGACAATCTTGTAGTGATAAAACTGGCCTCTTGAAAAAGAGGTCACTCATGGCTTCTTTTCTCAACATACATAGCCATACAGAGGATGAAAGACACCTTGAAGATGCATCAATTAAGAGTTTACAAATGAAAATGTCACAATGAAACCCATTATTTTGTGTAGTTAATATATGCTAATATAATGTTTTCTTTAAAAAAAAAAGAATTTATAAGCCAAGGAACATCTAGAGAGAGGCTCACCAGAAATGGGAAGAGACAATTTTTCTCCTAGAGTCTTCATAGAAAAAATGGTCTTGCACATACCTTGACTATGGACTTCTAGACTCCAAAAATGTGAAAGAATGACTGTCTATTGTTTTAAGTCCCTTAATCCCTACAAGTTGGATGTGAATCATGTATGACAAAAATAATGGAGAAAACACAAGTTTTAATTTATTAGTTTAATACAATTTTTCTGATTCCTTACAGCCTCTTATTTTAATGCACTTTTTAAAAAACTAATGTCTACTATTTTTTAACAAATATTTACTGATTGTTCTATAACAGAGTAATAACAGATCTCTAAGCTCTGTCCAGCATAAAGTTCAGTCTTTGTCTTCAACAAACAATGATAAAACAGTGCATAGAATGTATAATAATTTTTACGTGTCTTATTCCAATCTTTCTTGTTATAGATTCTTGGCTAACATTTTTAATCATGTATGTGTAAGTTCTTTTAATATTATCACATGCATACTATATACTGAACAAAATACCATTTAGTTGAAAACTTATGAACAATAAAAAAGAAATCAGATAGCATCTAAGCTTCAGTGTTAGACATGACACTATGTAATACTTTAAAACTAAAAGTAATATGAAATTATTGATAAATATTAATCATCTTTGAAACATAATGAACTATATTTCAAAACTGTGAGACATGATATCTTTCCCCTGTAAGAAATTAAATGTTAATACCTTTTAGCATTTTCTGTGCCAGATGAATAACATATAAAATAACAGGTATTCTTTGAGGAAAGGGGAAAGGTGAAGTACAGAAAAGAATAGAATCACACTGGAAAATAGACAAGGGAGTGGTAGTGCAAATTGCAGACAATAAGAAGGGGACTAAGGTAGAAAGATAGAGGACATGAACCCATATGGTTACAGTACAAATATACATGGAAATGTCATAAGGAAACTCCCTGTACAGTTATCATAAACATAAAAGAACTTTTTATTTTTTACAAACTTTCAGAACAGGAGGTAGAACAGGTCCTGTCTGGGGGTGGGGGGATTGGTACCAGTGGGAGGGAGGAGGCTGTAGAGAAAGGGTGTAGAAGGATGAATATGGTGCAAATACTGTGTCCACATGTATGTACATGGAAAAATGATACCTGTTGAAACTACTCCAGGAACAGGAGGAGGGAGAATGATGGAGGGGGTGAATCCAACTATGATGTATTTGATATATTGCAAGAACTTTTATAAATGCCACAATATACCTCCACCCAGCACAATAAGGCCTCTGGTAGGAATAAGTAAGGGTGTGTGTGTTTTGTGTGTGCATGTGTGTATAAATATATATGCATTTGGGCATGTTAAATACATATATGCACATGCATATCTATGCTGCTTAAATGCATACACACATAAATATACCAATATGTGCTTCCATTTATGGTAAGTCATTTAACTCAGGCAAAAATCCACTAGACTCAGTTCCTTAATACCTGAAACTCCATACTTCTGGTATCATTCCTGATAATATTAGTTACTCAATAAATATGTGTTCAATTAATAAATGAACACTGCACAATAGATATTGAAATTTTAAGGGTAACTGTTCCAAGATCAAAGAGTTGGAAAAATGTATCTTTGATGTTTCCTTTTTACTCAAAAGTCATACATGGACCAGAAGCATCAGCATCAGGGAGTTTACTACAGATGCAGAATCTCAGGCTCTACCCCAGACCTACTCATTCAGCATCTGTTTCTAACCAGATCCCATGGTGATGTACATCAATGGCACAGACAAATCAGAGAGACACTGCACTACTGTGCACTGCATCCTGGAAAAATAAGGTGAGTTAAAGAACTCTAGAGGTCTATGAAAAAGAGAAATAAAAAATAAATGTGGAAACGAGGCTCAGAACCACGTCAGAGGAGGCTGTGAACACAAGGCTAAGGAATTTATCTGCTAAACCCAAAGGGGCAACAAGAAATCAATCCACTAGGATGTAGGATGAAAATTCTAGAACCCATTACTATTTAATTTTTATCTAAAAACAAAGAGTTCCCTGTATATTCTGGTTATCAGTCCTTTTTCTGATGTATAGCTGGCAAATATTTTCTCCCACTCTGTGGGTGGTCTCTTCAGTTTAGAGACCATTTCTTTTATTGTGCAGAAGCTTTTTAATTTTATGAAGTCCCATTTGTCCATTCTTTCTCTTAGGTGCTGAGCTGCTGGTGTTGTATTGAGGAAGTCCTTGCCTATACCTATTAGTTCCAGAGTGTTTCCTGCTCCTTCCTGTACTAATTTCAGAGTTTGGGGTCTGATATTAAGGTCCTTGATCCATTTTGAGTTGATACTAGTACAGGGTGATAGACATGGATCTACTTTCAGTTTCTTGCAGATGGATAACCACTTTTCCCAGCAATATTTGTTGAAGAGGCTGTCTTTTCTCCACCATATATTTGTGGCACCTTTGTCAAAAGTAAGGTGGGTATAGTTCTGTGGATTCATATCTGGGTCCTCTATTCTGTTCCACTGGTCTTCATGTCTGTTTCTGTGCCAGTACCATGCTGTTTTTATTGCCATTGCTTTGTATTATAGTTTGAGTTGGGTGTTGTGATACCTCCAGCATTGCTCTTTTTTGCTGCTAAACTCTCCTAAAATCAATGAACCAATTAAGAAATGAACAACTGAACTAAACAGAACTTTCTCAAAGAAGAAATTCAAATGGCAAAAAACCACATGAAAAAATGCTCACCATCTCTAGCCATAAAGGAAATGCAAATCAAAACCACACTAAGATTCCACCTCACCCCTATTAGAATAGCCATAATCAAAAACACCAACAACAACATATGTTGGCGAGGATGTGGGGAAAAAGGAACCCTCATACACTGCTGGTGGGAATGCAAGCTGGTGCAACCACTCTGGAAAAAAATTTAGAGGCTTCTTAAATATCTAAACATAGATCTACCATATGATCCAGCAATCCCACTCCTGGGGATATACCCAAAGGAATGTGACACAGGTTACTCCAGAGGCACCTGCATACCCATGTTTATTGCAGCACTATTCACAATAGCCAAGTTATGGAAACAGCCAAGATGCTCCACTACTGACAAATGGATTAAGAAAATGTGATATCTATACACATGAAATTTTACTCAGCCATGAAGAAGAATGAAATCTTATCATTTGCAAGCAAATGGATGGAACTGGAGAACATCATTCTGAGTGAGGTTAGCTAGACTCAGCAGATCAAAAATCATATGTTCTCCCTCATATGCAGACTTTAGATCTAGGGCAAATACAGTAATGTGGTTGGACTTGGATCACATGACAAGGGGAGAGCATATACTGGAGATATGGGAATAGGTAGAAAACCCAAAACATGAAAGCGTTTGATGTCCCCACTCCAGAGGAACTAATACAGAAACCTTAAAGCAACAGAGGTTATCATGAGAAGGGAATCAGGAGCCAATGTAAAGATCAGTTAGAGATGAATCAACTTGGGTTGTAACACATTTGTACATGGAAGCAATGCTAGGAATCTCTCTGTATAGCTATGCTTAACTATCAAAAATGCCTTGTCTTTCTTATTATGCTTATGTCTTCTCTTCAACAAAATTAGAGATAAGGGTAGAACAGGTTCTGCCTGGAAGTGAGGGGGGAGGGTGGGAAGGACAGAGGCAGGAGGGAGAAATAACCCAAACAATGTACACACATGTGAATAAATGAATAATATTTTTAAAAATAAAAACTAAAAATATCAAAAAAAACCAGGAAGGAGAATTGACTTTACCAATATTTAATATTCAGATAGATTGCTACACACTCACCTGATCTGCTTGTCTGTTATAATTCAGATATGGAGCATGGGAACCACAATTCTAGTAGCTGACAGTGGAGTCCCTTCTTTCCCACCTTTGTTATGCTATTGACTATAGGGAGTTTACTTAAGAAAATATGTGTATCATTTATGTTGTTTCCATTAAAATAACCTTCATGAATGGACTAGTGGTTTTAAATTTATTCCTAAGCAAGGCACATGTGCAGATATGCACACACACACACACACACACACACACACACACACACACACACACAGACACATAGTGGATACCAGTCTTAAACACAAGAAAATGAGAAAATGGTGGCACTAATCCTTCTCTTACATCCAATAAATGCTGTTAGCCATTACAGGGGAGAAACAATAATGATCTCATTAAATCAAGAAGGCAACCAACAAGTAAAAATGTAACTGCTTTTCAAAAGAGACATGAAGTCATCATGTCAATCATAGATGTCTGCAAATATTTCCATGGATTGTGTTTTGTTGACAGTAATCATGAAAGTACATATTCTATTTTAAAAAACGTGTATATCTGCATATTTAAAAGTGTTGGGGACAAATTTCTAAGGCAAAAAACCTAAATAGAATCACATTAAGTTTAAATAAAAGTGCAACACCTTCTGTTTAGTTTGCAAAAACAAATGATTGACATAAGAAATAATGAAAATTTATGAGCTGGCTTTAAGCAAAAACCTTGGCTTCACTGTTTATTGGGATTGAATAGTAAGTATTGTGATTTAGTAAGTATACCCAATCTTGAAGTTCATTGGTTTAAACACATGAAGTATGTACTTTTGTGAGGTATCTTTCTAAAATATGACATATATCAGTACTAAGCACGCAAACTGAATTCAGAAACAGCAATGACTCATAAATAAACCAAAAGCTTTTTAAAATAATGAAACATTTGACCACACTGTTCTTTATGAATGTATTATGAGTGCTAACAAATTTATACATTAATACATCTTAAATTAATATATCTAAATATCTACTTTCTGTACATCAAAATGCCTTCATTATTGTTTTTTGTGTATATTTGGTAATGTTTGGTATTATAACCTATAGCTTCTCACTGTTAGTCATTAATTATAAGTTGCCATGAGTTAAAATAGGTAACATAATTGTATGTTGCAATAAGAAAAATAAGAATGCTACAAGACCACATTAATTGTTTAAAAGCACCCAGATTTCAAAGATATTAAAATATAGTGGTGGTTGGATAAGTATATTTAGAGTGGTTATGATTAAGTTTGACTCCAATAACAAAAAATGAAACAAAATCAAGCAATGGCCTCAACAATACAAGATTTTTTTCTCATAAAAATGCAGAGATATGCACTCTAGGCCAAGTAAGTGGATCATGGTTTAGAAAGACATCAGTGAACCAAGACCTTCCATCTTTCCGCTCTGCTGTCCCAACAGTGTGTAGTCCAACCTAATGAAATGAGAAGAATGGAAGATAAATGCCAGTTTCCTCTTAAGGAAGGGTTCCAGAATTTCTTACACAGGGACAAAGTGTACGTGCCCAGTCAAAAAGGATTGATGTTAAATGGGAAACATTTATATTTGGGGGGGGTTGCTCACTCTATCTCACTTAATACGCTAGCTCTCAAACCCTTGTTGTCACTTTCTAGGAAGCCAGGGATGATCCTTGTGCCTGTTTCAAAGTCTGATGAGGATGCATTTGAATCAAGGCTTTGTGATTCCTATTCCTCAGTAAAACCACACAAGAATAAAATATCGGGTTATTGGGTTGTGGTGCAACACACCTGGTATATACAAATAGCAGTATTTATGGAATGTTTAAGAAGTCTTACAGATTTAACCTCCAAACAATTTCTCAAATTCATCTACATCTCTTCCATCATCACTGCCACCACATGGCTCAACTCATTACCAATCCTTGTCTTGACCACTATACTTCCTGACTCCCTCCTTAGTCCATATAAAGTGTCTGAAATCACTGCCTGTTTACAATCGTTCAGTGGCTTCCCCTTGAACTGACGATAAGAACAAATGCCAGTGTTTGGTCTAGTCTCCACATATACTCTGTGGGAGACCAGTAACCAAACAGACTTAGAAGAAACCTTGCCATGTCAAGGTCCTTTGTACTGAGAAGGCAAGGACCCAGAACAAAGGAAGTAAGCAAGTTTCAGCAAGACTGCTTTGCAAGAAAAACAGGACATGCTGACCTAGTCAGGATAGTCTGTACTAAATAACAACATACCACAGCTCCTCTGTTACTGCCACCTATGTGACTGGACCTGCATTTCATCCCGCTTCCTCATACATGCTGTATAAATAAATGCACTTGGAGGCAGAAGGGGTCACCAGCATGTCACATCAGGAATGTTGGACCCACCCGACCCCAGCTTTCTCTATGTCTGTCTTTGTGTCTTTTTCTTAATCCCCAGTCTCTCCCATTCAGGTCAAGGGACCTACTCACACTGGCCGTGAGATACTTTCTCCATCCTTCACATCCTCATTATGCTTCTGCACATTGGTCCTTCCTTCTTTTCTTTGAATTCACCAGCCTCTTTACTGCTCTGGGCTTCACTCACACATTTCTATTCCTTCCCTCAACTCCTCTGGATTAATTTCTTCTCAACCCTTCAGCCCAGTTTAAACATTACTCTTATTCCTTCAAATGCCTTCCCAGACTCAAAATCCAAGTTAGGTCTTCCTTGTTATTACTTTCCCCATTCTTTTCCTACCTAGCACTAATCACAATTTCTCATTATATCCTCGCATGTGTGTCTGCTATCTATGTCCCTCAGTCCCCCTACAAAGCAAACATTGTATGTGTTTGTTTGCTTCATTCTCATGTGCGTATGGATTGCTACTGTGTCTGGCAGGAAGTACCTGCTCAATAAACACTTCCTGAAGAGCCTCGTGTGACAATTACTGGGCTCCTATTCAGTGATGGAAACTGTTTTAAGTTTTACATTCTTTTTTAATGCTCAACTCCACTATGTAGTTACTATTGTCCAGGAAACTGAGGGAGAAAGATTAAGTTCACCCTAAGTTCAGAGTTCATTCATCAAACATTTATCCACACTTACTAAAAACATACCATTTCATGCACTTAGACTATATCAGTGAAGAAAACAAGCAAAAAATACTTATTGTCATGAATATTACTATCTTGCAGATAGTAAATGATGAAGCTAGGGCTTAGGCACTGCAGTGTGACTCTAGAGGTTCATGGATTTCTCCCTAACTCCACACAATACCCTCTCTCCAACAGAATGAATGATAGGAAGAGACCCTATCATTTTCAAAATTTTCATTTTGAAAACCACACTTATCAAACTTCAGGTTATTCATTCATATCACTGTTGATTTGTTTGTTCTTCAGTATATGATGATTTCCCAAAGCAAAATGAAATATAAATCATTTCCCTTAGAACTTTATTCCTTTTAATATATACCCAGAACATTATACCTTTTGGGCACACAGTGTCACCAAATCATATATATTTTGAATGAGTGAAAGAATAAAGGAGGACCAATTACTTGTTCTGAGCTATGTGTATGACCACTTGGCCAATAGTATGAAAGTTTCTCTTATTATTTGCTTTGATTTTTAGGCAATAGACTTAGCACCTAACTCACTGAGACCACGTCTTACCAAGTACATGAATATTTAAAGTGATAGTCAGAACAGTGCTCTCCCCTGCAGAGAAGGCAAGAACATTGTGAAAAAGTGCAGGGGAGGACAGAAGCATTGATCTGCAGCTTAGCTGTACTTGATAGCAGGAAGGAGGTAAGGCACTGGGAAGTAGGAGGAATCAGAACACAAGAAAGAAGAAGAGTAAAGAGGGAGGGATAGAGCGAAAAAAAGACATCAGACAGAGTGGATGCTTTTAGCACTATGGAATGATCATTTTATGAAAGAAAAAAATGGTTACTGAGTATATTCCTCCCCTCCCACCTTTCCTTGATTTTTTAAATGGACATAATTATTTATATTTAATTTCTTGCCAGTTCCATATTTAATTTTTATGCCTAATGAGATATTACCATTTAAATAAATATTTAATATTTACTAACAAGTATTCAAAAGGGATAAACCATTCACTTGCTTAATTCGTTTTTCTCATAATAGGAAGAAAATCATTACCTGAAAGAAGCTTCACACATTGACCATATACTCATCCTACTCAGTATAACTAACCATTACTTAATTCTTAAACATACCCTGGCAAACTTGTCAGTAATTTGAAAGGTAGGAGAGCGAGGAGGTGAGAAGTGATATTGCATATAAGTAATTCCTTCAAGCCATATCATTTCATGTTCCTCACACTCAAGGATTTATCTTGCATAGTAGAGTAATTTAAAATATCAAAATATGAAATATTTGTTTCATTCTTATCTCTCTCCTGATAGCTCCTCAATGGTGTTAACTATGAAATGGGCTAATCTGTTATCATTTTCTAGAAAAATGAGAGAATCATGCACTCCTGGGACGTATTTCCTTTAATTATTAATTTTACTATCAGACGCAGAACATTTCTTTAATTGGTATATAAAATGCATGCCCTAAAAACACATTGCTGACTGCTGGGTGAAAGCAAGACTGTAGAATTCTGAGTGTATTTTGCACACTCTAAAGTAGAGTTTTAGAATGCCATTTTAGTGAACCGCTACCCTTAGTCAAGTATTCTGACAATATCCACTGTTACCTTTAGACCAAAACAACAACAAATGAAACACCAAGGTCCAATCAGGGCTGTAAAATCTCAAAAAAAAAAAAAAAAAGGTGAGATTTGCTCCTAATACTGCATGCTCTTCCCTGTTGTTAAGCGCACAGTGGAGAATCAGGGACAGGATCAAGTGTAGTGGGATCTTGCATATGATGATAGCAATTATTTAGCAGCTATAAAAACCCACAAAGGCCATTCTTCTTGAAAACAGAAAACTTACCAAAAACAGCAGGGGTAGTTCTGGCTTTTCCATGTGGTCATACTGTGTTAAGAAGGCAGGACAAAATGGACATAGATTTATCAGCTGACAAAAAAATGCATGTAGCAACCTTCTTCAAGGGGATGTCAAGCCTTTCTTCCTGAACAAGTGGACTTCAAAAATAGGAAGAAAGCTGCAGCTTTAAATATTTCAAAATGAAGCTTGTAACCTTCATAGGGACTTTTATTCCAGCTGTGTTCACACTCATTATAATGACTCTGGAGAACAGCACTGACTCATTTTAGATGATGACTACATAACTATTCATTTATACCTAATGAGTTTATTTCACCAGGTATATGATGAACTCTAAACAAATAGTGTCATTGAATCACACATGTCAATAAATTTGAGTACTAAACTGATTTCACCTAGCCAAAGTAATGATAAACTGGAAGGAAAGAAAGCTGTGTCTAATTAATGAAAATGCCCTTTGTATTTTCTAATGGCTGAAACATTAACTTGAAAATGGCTTTCCCTGCAATAATTTACAGACAAGCACTCTTTAATGGGAAAACAATTTAAATTTATGTGCAATTGAACTACAATTATTTGATTAACTTTATTAAATTCTTGTTGATTCTACAGTCTGGATGAAGTGTGTCATTTTTTATAAGTTTCGTATGCTGCAGTCTTAAGTTTTTTCAGTCTCAGGATCCAATTGATCCAGAAAATGTCCTTAGGAACCTACTTTTGTGTTTAATAGGTACAGCTTAGGTGGCTAGGATTTGTTTCACTTGTTTCTTTCCATAATGGTAATCTTATTTTGAAGTTCAAGAAGCACTTGAATGAATTTAGTAGCAGAATTCAAATGTTTCTCTGCTGGTTTGATTATGATTGAAACAACGAGAATTGTTTGACCAAAGGAAGCTCCATTCAATTAAATGAAATCCATATATGTATCTTTAGGTTTAATTAGACTGTACTGACAACTCAAAGGATTTTCATATAGCATGGTACACTGAGAGAGAAAGAGAGAGATTGAGATCAAACCCTAGATTCTAAACTTATACATGAAGAAACTAGGGGAAAAAATAATCAAATTAAACAAATGATGGGAGAGGGCACAAACATGCAGACAAGAGAGAGCTTTGAGTAAGACATTATTTTGGGTATGAAAAAGACAAAGCCAGTAGAAAGGAGAAAAGGACAAGAGCAATAAAACAGAGAAAATAAAAACATAAATCAATAAAACCAAAAGATGATTCTTTGAAAACATCAATAAAATTTATAAATCTCCACTGGAATAATCAAGATAAAAAAGAAAGAATATACAAATCATCAATATCAGGAACTAAAAAAGATATTTCTTTACCGATATTACAATGTTAAAAAGCAGTAATTAAATATTATGAAAACTATGACCAGGAGTTTAGCAACTTACATAAAATGGACAAGCCCTTTGAACAACAAGAAACTCATTCAAGAAGAAATAGATAATTTGAATAGTCCTAAGTGTGTTAAAAAAAATAGAATTTATAATTAAAAGCCTTCCAGCAACGACAGCAAAAACAAAACTCCAGGCCCTGAAAATTCTATTTAATTTTTAAAGAATAATTAATATAAATTTTACACAGTATTGTCCAACAAATAGTAGAGAAGATGATACTTCCCAACTAAGTCTTATCAGAGCAGAATTACTGTGATATCAGAAACAAAAAGAATGTAAAAAGGAGGAGGACAGAGGGGAAGGGGAGGAGGAGGGGGAAAAGAAAAGGAGAAGAAGAAGAAGAATTAAAAAATGATAGACCAATATCCTTCAGGCAAATAGGTGCAAAAGTCTTTGATAAATAGTAGGAAAACTGAATCCAGCACTTTATATTATGACAAAGTGGGTTTATCCTAGAAATTAAAGACTGACTCCATATTTTAAAACCAACATAAATCAGAACATTAGTAAATTAAAGCAGAGAAGCTAAATGATTATTTTAATATGTGCAATAAAAATTGACATGAATGCAGCATTCACTCATGATCCAAAAATAGTAGCACTCAGTGAACTACTGACTACTGAGCTCACTAAGAGCAAATTTCCATATCCTAATGATAAACAGCTCCATAACATCTACATCTAACATTATACCTCATGGAGAAAGCCTAAATGCTTTTTCAATTGGGACAAAAGCAAGAATGTCCCTTCTTATAATTTTTATTCAGTAGCATACTGAAAGTGCTAGCCAACACAACATGGTAACAAAAAGAAATTAAAAAGCACATGTATTAAAAATAAATAAATAAAACTTTCAATTGCAGATGATTTGCTTATCTTTTTAGAAAAGTCCAAAGAATCTACAAAAGTCTTCTAGAACTAAAAACTAGGTTTGGCAAAGTTATAAGATACAACATCCATTTTAAAAATTCAAGTGCTTTCCTAATATACTACTACTATAACAATGAACAATTGGAAAATGAAATTATAAGAGTACCCTTTAAAATAGCAGCAAAAAATGAAATTCATATGTAGGAATGTAACAAATTATATTTGCAATCTGTCTGC
This sequence comes from Castor canadensis, assembly GCF_047511655.1. Taxonomy (NCBI): domain Eukaryota; kingdom Metazoa; phylum Chordata; class Mammalia; order Rodentia; family Castoridae; genus Castor; species Castor canadensis. Next base: position 79,031,030 of record NC_133393.1, read on the forward strand.
TAAAAACTACAAAATGTAGTAAGATACATGGAGATATATATTGTGTTTATGAGTTGGAGGACTCAAAATTTTTAAGCTGTCAATTCTCCCTAAATTGTTCCATGAATTCAAATTCATAAGACTCCCATTCAGACTCTCAGCAGAATTATGTGTAGTTGTTGACAAATTATTTCTAAAACTTTTATCAAAATGCGAGGATCTTAAAACAGACAAATAATTTTGAAAGTTGGAGGACTCCCACTACCTCATTTAAAGACTTATTATGAAGTTACAGCAATCAAAATAGTGTGGCACTAATAACAGGATGTAAACATAGACCCATGGGAAAGAACAGATGAATTTTGACAACTACTCAAAGAGAAACTCAAGGAATAAAGTATAGTCTTTAAATGAGTGATATTAGAATGAGGTAACATGTAAAAAACAAACTTCAACCTACTCTTCACATTTCATACAAAAATTAATTCCAAATGCATCATAGACTTAAATGTGAAATTAAAACCCCAAAGTCTTTTAAAAGAAAGTTTAGTGGGAAATCTTTATTATCCTGGGGTAAGCAAGAATTTTTAGCTATGACTCCAAAATGATGAACCATAAAAAACTGATTAATCAAAATGTAAAATGTGGGCTCTTAGTCTTGACAAAATATCCCAAGTTGGGCAGCTTTCAAAGAACATAAATACATTCTCACAGTTTCGAAGCCTGAGTCCTCATTTGATAGCAGGACAAAGTGACTAACTGAAGTCTCTTTTATAAAAGTCACTAATCTCATTTTGGTGGCTTCTGCCATCTCCCAAATGCTCCACCTCCTAACACCATGACACTATTCAACCTACCTATTGGGGAAGGCAGACACAAACATTCAGACCACAGCAGGCTCTGAGTAATGCAGTATTGTGGGAATGAAGACAAACTATAGGTTGAAAGAAAATATTTCCAATTCACATATATGGCAAAGAATTTGTAAAGAATGCTCAGGGGTTGCAGGCATGGTCCAAGTGGTAGCACCTGCCTAGCAAGAGCAAAGCCCTGAGTTCAAACCCCAGTTATTCCTTCCCCCCCAAAAAAAACTCAACAATAAGAAAATAAACTTAATTTTAGTTCTATTATTTTGGTTTGGTTTGTTTTTTTGTTTTTTAAGACAGAGTCCCACTATGTGTCACAGGCTGACTTCAAACTTTCAGTCCTCCTGCCTCAGCTTCTTGAGTGCTGGAATTACAGGCATGCACCACTGAGCCCTAAACTCAATTTTTAAAATGGAAAGTATTAGGTAGACACCATGGCTCACGCCTGTAGTCCTAGCTACTTGGTAGGCACAGATCAGGAGGATTGGAGTTCAAGGCCAGGCCAGGCAAAAAATCCACGAGACTCCATCTCAACCGATAAAAAGTTGGGTGTGGTACAGCTTTTAAGGTGTGGTGGTACACACCTGTCATCCCAGCTTTGCTAGAAGTATAATTAGGAGGATCGTGATCTAAGCCAGTCCAGGCATAAATACGAGACAATATTCGAAAAATATCTAAAGCAAAGAGGGCTGGGGATGTGGTTCAAGTGATAGTGCACCTGCCTGGCAAGAACAAGGCCCTGAGTTCAAACCCCAATACTGCCAAATAATAATAATAGTAAAGGAAATTATTCACAGACATTTCACTAATGATGCTACAGGGATGATAATTAGTCACTTGAGAAATGCAAACTAAAACCACAATGAAATAAATACTACTTACACAACTATTTGAATGGTTAACAGAAACAAAGTAGATGATTCCAAATGCCAACAAGAATGCAAAACAACTGAAACTCTCATACATTGCTGGTGGAAACATAAAATGGTGTAGTCATTTGGAAGTTCACTCTTAGATATTTGCCCCAGAAATAAAGAAAACTACATTCACACTAAAATCTGTATGAAAATGATTTTAACAGTTGGAGGCATGACTCAAGTGGTAGAACACCTGCCTAGCAAGCACAAGGCCCTGAGTTCAAATTTTAGTACCAACAAAACACAGTTTTATTTACAATTATTCAAAACTAAAAGCAACCAAGAAAACCTTCATCTTATGAATGAATAACAAACTACACAGCAATATTATAGAATAAAATGATGATGCAGGCACTATGGATAAATCTCAACAGCCTTGCACACAATGAGCAAAGCCAAACTCAAGTGCCTTCACTGCACGTTTCTATTTTGAAAAGGCAGGGCAACATGAACAAGAAACCGACCAAGTTTTGCCAGAGATTAGGAGTTGTGGGAGACATTGACTGCTCAGCACAAGGAAATTTGGGGAGGGTGGGATGGTGGTAATTGATACACGACTTTATATATTTGTCAAAATTCATAGAATTGTTCTGTTCATAGAATAGTACACCAAAAAGAGTGAATTGCTTGTTTCAAATTAAGCAGATCTACAGAGAGTTAGACTGGCTGACTCTCTTCTGCATTTTCTACTTCCATTCGCCTTATTCTGCCTCTAAATAAAAATTTGTACTAATCAATTTGTACTAATCAATTGTCTTTGGTGCTTAGACATCATTTCCCTACTTTTGATTTTTTTATTACATTCTCAGTTATTACTATCCCATTTCTGATTGGTCACTACATTCTTCCAATTCCTTCATATTTACCTTCTCTTTCTCATTTCTATAGTCACCATGCTTTCCCCATTCACTAATCAATCACACATCCCACTGGCCAGTTCGCTTGCCTGAGGCAAAATTTTTATAACATTGTGTTTTGATATTTTCTTTCCTCTGATCAGAAATCTGTAGTATTTCCCATTTGTAATGTATCTGTTCACAGTGCTTCAAAATTGTTGACTGTCTTACCTAATCTTTTCCATCTTCATGCCTTAAAAAATCTCCCTTTGTTCCAGACAAACTAACATTACTAAAAAAAGAAAAAAGAAAAATCTACTGTTTGACAAGTAGTACTCTGGTAAGTTATTCCTTATTATTTCTAGCTAATGAACTAGATTTAGTTTCATTTCACAAATAAGAAAACTGTGATCCAAGTAGTAAGTTTTATAAGACATCAAATAAATGGTTAAACTGGAATTTAAACCACATCTCTCTGACTTCACATCCTGTGCCCTTAACATCTAAAATCTTTACAGTCCTTCAAATTTCTTTCATTCGACTCCCCTTCTCAAATTGTTTCTTCTCCTTGAAGACTGTCTTCCCAGCTATTCTTTCCCAAATTCTTCAAGAATCCTTCTCTGACTACCTCACATCAGTTAACTATCCTCAGCAAATATTTTAAAGATATATTTCCTGCCACCAATTGCAACATTGCTCTAAGATGTTTCATATCTACCCCTCACCCCACAATCTAATTCATTCACAAGAGAAAGGATCATAGATTTAATGAGTATGTATTATATGCCTGGCAATGAGCAAGATAGGCCACTGCTTCCAGGAGCTCACAGTAAATTGCCTGGGAGCAGAAATTCTGTCTTTTTCCTTTTGTTTTTACCCCTTCCCCAGTCCCCCAAATGCTATTATGCTGCATTCCATCTGCTTTCAGGATAGAAGAGTTTAATGGGCTGGTTTGTCATAGTCACAGATACACAACATCTGAAAGTCAGAAGGGCTATCACAAGCTTTATGTGGAAAAACTGCTAATGATGCCATCAGGCCCAGTGTCCTTCAGGGGAGAAAATGAGAGCTCGAGGCAAACGCATAGAGGCTGCAAACCATTTGTAATCAGAAAGTGAAGTCTGCAACAAGGGAAGCCTGCCAAGCTCAAGAACTCAGTGGTTTTAATGAAGGGATGGTATTACCAGTGGAAATCAAACTTGCCTACCAGCTGGATGATCTCATCTTCACAATGAGCTTTGCTGGCTGTTAACAACAGGGTCCTGAGAAATTAAGCAGACCCACAAATTACCTGCATAACATTCTGGCTAGATGTTAGAAAGTTGAATTAATTGCCTGAAAATAAATGAACAAATGGGGTAGGGCCAAGAATTGACTCATTAGTATTCAGCAACACCACTGTCTTTTGAAGAAAAGCAGAGAAGGCAGGAGGGAGGAAGGAGAAACAATGGGAAGTTGAGAGAGGAGGGGAACTAAGAATAATGAGGGAAATCATTATGAGTGCATCATGAGTATCTTGTTTATCAAACTACTTACAGAATTCTCTAGTTCAAGGTGTGTAGGTACACTATTCCCATGCTTTCTGATACAGCGTCATGCTCAAAAGCCCAGCAATTGAAGTATGTGCAAAATATAAATCTATTAATGACATGGACACTTTCCCTTTATCTCCCAAATGAGAGTCAGCAGCATTCAGGTGTTTTTCTTTGGCAAGGAAGGGGGAAATGAGAGAAATAGTGCCCAACAGGTGCACCACTCAAACATGTTCATTGGTGACTGTTCCAGCCAACACTACAGCAAAAGCCTGAAATCTACAGGCATAATTATGCTTTCTCTTATAGCACGTTTAATTGTTTTTCAGTTAATAATTCTATTCAGTCTCCAAACCCACAGTTGCTATGTTCATGTAATGCTTATGTGCACGGTATCTCCAAAACTCAAACTTGTTGCATTGTTCGAGGATGCCACACCTAGGCAGCCTCTTGACAAAAGTCATGCAAAGACGATACATCAGGGGAATGTTGAGGACAACATGTTAGCCAGACATTTTGTTATAGACAGAAGGAATGTTTGTGCCTACCTTCACCACCAAATTCATATGCTAAAATCTCGGTGGGATGGTACCAGGAAGTGGAACCTTTGGGAGGCGACTAGTTCATGAGAATGGAGGCCATGTGAAGGGAATTAGCACTCTTATAACAAGAGACAAGGAGAATGTGTGTTCTCTCGCTGCTTGTCCAACACCTTGACATTGGACCTCTGGCCCCCAGAACTGTCAAAAATGAATATTATTTAAGCCAATCAAATGTTATTTAAGCAACTAATTTGTTAGGACAGCCCAAACTCACTAAGCACTGACTTACTCTAAGATGGGCAAGTACCTCATATTGGTCAGGGCCCTCAAAGTATCAGAACAATATATATATATATATACATATATATATATATTATATAAAACTTATTGCATATCATTTATATGCATATTTACAATTCTAAGAAGGGATTTTCTTACAATGAGCAGAAGCTGAATGGTTCCACGATGGTCATCTGCAACCTGGAGAGCCAAGGAAAACAGCAGCTGCTCAGTTCAAGAATCTGAAAGCCTCAGAACAAAAGGGACCATGGTTGAATTCCCATCTGAGGCTGAAAGCCTGGAAGTCTCCAGAGAGGCACTAGTGCAAGTTCCCATTCAAAGACTGAAGAATCTGGAGTCCAGAGTCCTCAGGCAACAACAGCAACAAAACCACTACTCAAAGAAAGCCAAGCATCCTTGTGCCAGCTTCTCCCTTCTGCTTTTTGTTCCATCTAGGGCTTTCAGCCCTCACATTCTGGGCAGGTCTTCCCCACTCAGTTCACTGACATACATGCCAATTATCTTTACAACCTCCCTAAAGACACACCTAGAAATGAGCTTTTCAGCTTTTTAGGCACCTCTCAATCCAGTCAAGTTGATGACCAAGATTAACCATCATACTTTCCCAGGAAGAGTCACCCAACATGAGCCACCATTTCTCCTGAAAACCTGTGGAACCATCTGTTTGATCTTTGCATCCCAATTGCTCCCTAAGGTCAGTTACTTGCTTCAGGATCTCTGATATCCTCTCAACTTCCCAAAGCCCTTCTGCGTGGAGTTTATTCTATCTAAACCTTTCAAGATATACCCTCAAATCCTAGAAGCAAAACAGGTAGAATTTGGCTTCATTATTTGGGGGCTGCTTTCTTTGCTGTGCTTCTGACAGGGCTGTCAGAAGTGTGTGCTGTGATAACTTCCAGTTAAAGGCTTTGACCCACTCTGAGTACTGAGAATATGCCTGTCTGGGAACTTGGACCCTGCACCACTGATTTCCCTTACACTTATTGTCCTTACTGCAGCTTGCTGCTACCTAATAAGACCACAAAGTGTCTAAAGATTAGGTTTCTAAAGTTCCCATTGTTTTTATGTTCCTATTATTTCCTTTATCCTTCAAATATCAAATTGGTTCTTACTTTACTCACACTTTTCTTTTGCATCCCCAAAATATAGCTGTATCATGGCAGAAATCTCAAAAAAAAATTCTTTCTCACTCATGGTTTATCTTGGATGAGAGTCTACTTTATTTATAACTAGTAACATAAACATGAACATGTCATTTTCTAAATCATATATAGCAAAAACATTTTGGTTTTCTTCAAAAACAAAAGTTTTGAGGTGCTAAATCTGTCATTGCCAAATATAGATTGAGAATTTATTTGTGGCACTTGGTGTGTGTTCTGGAGGTAAATAATGACCTGTAAGAACAGGGACTCTGACTTATGACATGGATGTTTTCCTCTTTTGCTTACAAGATGTTGGGCCTAATAATTATGCCAGTGATTCATATGCCACATTTTTTCATCAGTGATCTGTTCTGATTCTGCATATTTCAGTTATCTATAGTTCAATCTAAAAATTCTCATTGTCAGGGAGAGTGAGTTTCCAGGAAACAATGAGTACATGTTCTCATGTTTGCTTTGATACTCTTGTTATCTTGCTTGCTGAACTCCTTTATTGGTTAGAATGATTTTGGCTATAAATACAAGAAAATCCCAAAGCAGCTTAAACAATGTGTTATAGGTTGACTTGTGTCCTTTCTCAAGTGCATGTGTTGATGACCTAACCACAATACCTTAAAATGTGACTGTTCTTGAGGAAAATGTCCTTGCAGAGGCAATAAGTTAGAATGAGGCCACTAAGCTGAGCCCTAATTAAATATGACTGGTGTCCTTAATGAAAAGGGAAAGTTGGAAACACACAGGGAGAATGCCATGAAAATGAAGGCAAAGATCAGGTGACACTCCATAAGCCAAAGAAGACAAATGAAGAACAACCAGAGTTGGTTGAGAGGACTGGATGGATTCTCTCCCACAGGCCTAACAATGAACCGCCCCCTACTAACATCTTTATCTAAGATTTCTAGCATCCAGAACTGTGAGATGGGAAGTGACTATTGTTTAAGCCACTCCAGTTTCAGTACTTTGTTATGGCAGCCGTAGCAAACCGTTTTACACAAAAAAACAGTTAATAATGTCCACTACTAGCAAGAAGTAGTGGTGCACACCTGCAATTCCAGCCCTTGGAAGAATGAGGTAGAAGGATTCCAAGTTCAAACCAGCCTCAGCTACATAGCAAGACCCTGCCTCAAAAAGAAAAGAAAAAAATCACTAATCATGTCCACTACCCTACAGTCAATTTTCCTATCTGGAAAATGATCTAAAAACAAAACAAAACAGAGAAGGCGAGGTGATTAAGACAGCAATATAGATGGGGTGAATTTAGTCAAAGTATATATGCATGTTGTAAGTATCACAATGTAACCCCTTTGTAAAATTAATTTACACCAATAAAAATCTTTGAAAAACTCACCTGAAAAAGTTTTTCTTAAACCTGTATGTGAATGACTTTCATAGTTACCACAGTTTAGTGATACCATGATAGCACAGCAAGTATCTCAGATATACAGGACACAGCTTGAGACAGAGCAACATGGAGAAGGTAAAGAACACACCTTTAGAAGGAAATTTGAGTGGTCCTAGAAGACTGCCCATTGGGTCTCCCCAGTTTCCTTCTCCTTAACTTTTGGGTTCTGTCTGATTTCTTTCATAATCTTTATCCACACTAAGTGCATTAATCAGAGATTTTAATGGGTTTAAAAGGATTCTCTTTTATTTAAAAAAAAATGTGTCTTAGGAAGGACCCACACTGTTAGTAGAAAAAAGAACTGAAATTTGGGAGTGAGACAGAGTTAAAGTCAACAACAAAATAAAACATTACTGCTAGAAATGTAGCTTAGTGGTAGAGCCCTTGCCTAGCATGCTCTAGAGTCTGGGTTCAATCCCCATCACTGCCAGAGACTTTTTAAAAAGTATTATTTCTGTGTTGCAGACTCAAGGACATTTAAAAACACCAAGGCTTTGATGCTTTAGACTTGAGATTTATTCATTCACTCACTCATTCAGTTCAAATTTATGGCATTCCTCTAGCCATAGTAACTACTAAGAATATAAGAATTAACAGAAAAGACAGAATGTCTGTCCTCACAGAGCCTGGAGTTCAGTGGGGGACAAGGGTACAGAAAATAAATAGAAAATCATAACGTGGCAAGTGCTAGGATAGGTTTCTGCCTGGTTTTATGGGTAAACATGGGAGGATCATAATCGGGGGTTTAGAGTGAATCAGGGCCAGTTTCTTGGCTTTGTCTAAGCTCAAATTTGACAAACAGGAAATATTCAGGCCAAAAGGAGTATCTATGGAAAGATAAGAGGGGTCATGACTAATGGTAAAATCCAGGTTAAGAATTATGGGCTTTAAGCCAGCTCTGGTGGTTCACACCTGAAATCCTAGCTACTTCGAATTCTGCAATCAGAAGGATCTCAGTTTGAGGCCAACCCAGGGTAAAAAGTTCTCAAAACTTCATTTCAACAGAAAAAAAGTTGGGCAAGGTGCTGTGTGTCTATAATCTCAGCAACAGTGGGAAGCATAAAATAGGAGGATCACGGTCCAAGCCAGCTTGGACAAAAAATGAGACCTGTCTCCAAAATAACTAGAACAAAACATCTGGAGGTATAGCTCAAGTGTTAGAGTGCCTGCTTACCCAGCCCAAAAGTCTGAGTTCAAACCCCAGTATCACCAAACAAAAGAAAGAAACAAAAAGAATTGTAGTCTCAATTCTGAAGAAAATGGGAACGCATGAAAAATAATAGTATAAGACATGTAATTAAGAAAGGTGACTCTAAATTACCCAAAGTTTCATCTGCCTTAAATAGTCAGGTTACCAGTCCTTCTAGGCAAGTCAAACTGACCACAGTAATGCAGAAAAGTATCAGTCTAAAGGAGCTTTCCTCATGAATGGCAACACCATCACAACCTCTGGGGAAAATACTGTAACTTTTTCACTGATGATCTATTTTAAAAGTAGAACTATTTGAAACATGATTTGAGAATAGACAGCACTACATGTAAAAGATATAGGCACTAATATAGCAGGGTGTTTTCTAAATTTACCAGGTAATCAGTTAGATTGGTGACTCCCAATAAATCTCACATTCCACGTTCATACCCTTTCATGATCTCCCTACTTGAATCTAGAGGAGCCATGGCTGGTATTAACTAAAAGAATGTGACATATGTGCTTGTGCAAGTTCTAGGCCTGAGCCTGAAACTGCCCGATACTGACAACCTCTGTCTTTGCAGTCTTGAAAGCCTTGAGTCACCCTGTAAGAGGTCTGCCTACACCTGGGGGTGCCACATGGAGAACCATGCAGAGAGGAGAGCCTGCAATTACAGGAGAGTTCCAGCTCTGCTTCAACATACAGCCTCTCACATAACCCTTGTCTCAATTTTCTAGTGTAAAGGAAGCAAAAAAGAAGAAAATTGAAAAATATCTTGAGTAAGGAAGACAATCATAAATCCTCTAACCATCCAAGAACACTGGTCAAGAAGTTGGGTACTAGATAAATAGAATGCTCTCTGCTTTCTTTGTATTGCCTTCTGTGTGCCTGTGTACTCACATGACCAAACACTCTAGGAAGTATTTATACAGTGCATGAGTACTAAAGACTGAAAGTCATTCCTACCGTTTGCACACCACTCTCATTACTTCACTTCACACTGTGTGTTTGTAAGCTATTTCTCAAGTCTTCCAGGAGCTTGTGAGCTGCAGGGTCAATTGACAGAAGTGGGCATCCAGTTGACTCCCAACCTGCTTACACAAAAGACAAGACTTCAGTATTTTGGAGAGGCTTAGTGTTCCCAGGTGAGGCCTTTCTTAAGATGCCTGATAACAAGGTCTCTCAGGTTCTTTCTCATTGTCCCAGGAGCTAGTGCCTTTCGAGGCAGTTCATAAATAAGTAAGTTATCCTATTCTCAAAAGTCTCTAGACAGAAACACTTTAATAAAGCAGACCTAATTTTTCAATCTCACCTTTTGTAACTGGGTCTGAATGAGCTATCCTTCATGTTCTTGTAGCTTGACAGGAACAAGAAAGTGTACCAAATCATTAATTCTCTAATTTGCCCACATAACATAAAACCAGCTGGCTTTTAATATTTAATTAAATTAGTGTGCTCCCCGACTGAGTTCTAATATACCAATTTCAATTTTCAGCACAAAGCTAATATAAAACCAAAAAGCACTGAGTGATGTGGAAAAGGAAAATGTGACCTTGGTAGGAGAATGTGAAGGTGTCTACCGATGAAAAGAATTTTTGTTTTTCTTCAGTAATGTAAGGTGTCCAAAGTTAGCAGTCTGATTAAAAGCATTTCATTCTCTTTTGAAAAGTAACATCATGTGGTAAAAAATGCATGCACATTTGGGGCTGCTGCTTTTTTTTTTCATTAATTAATTGATTTCTCACCCATTAATTTTCATGCCTATTGTACTGGGTGCTCAGGTATAAGGACGAATCTCATCTTTCCTCCCACCCCAAAGGAGCCCATTGTCTTTGTTTACAGGGGACCTTGTAGCCAGGTGTGAGACACAGTGTGTGTGTGTGTGTGTGTGTGTGTGTGTGTATGAGAGAGAAAAAAAGACAAGAGATATCGTAGATAAACTTAACCTTTGAGTTTCAGTCCACTGTCTTCAAATGAGCACATTCACAACACTTAGTTCATGGATCGCTGTGAAGATTAAATGAGATCCTGTCTTAGCAAAGAGCTTAATGCATTGCGGAGTTTTAATCAAATGAACAGAAATCATGAAGTATTTTGTGCAGGTTTTTGGTCATTGCTTGTGTACATTTGTATTTATGGGAGGCAAATAGGGAACAGATCCTATTAGGACTGCCTATTTTCTAATTGGTCACTCTTCACTTACACACATAGGTGTTGAAGTATGGCCTCAGAAAATTCAATCTGAGGCCTTTTATTTGTAATTACTATAAAATGTTTCCTACTCTGAATATCAACTTCAGCTTTCAGTGGTAGTTTATTTTTTGTTTTGATTAGATTGGATTACACCAAATTTAGGCAAATTTTCTTTTCTTAGCTTTTCTCATGATTTTGTCCACATGGGTGAGTGTTTATTTTATAGCTGCTGAGGGTAAGGTAGATAAATACATAAATAACTTTTACATATTAGTACCTACAAATGTCTACATATCTTTAAGTATATGTGTGCAAATGTGTTTTTAAATATATGTGTGTTTGTATACTATTGGTTCTGTTTCTGTGGGGCACTCTAATACAGATACTTCTTAAAAAGGTGACTTTAATTTTATTTGTGATTTTCTATTTTTCAAGTTAAAGTAATTTCATAAGAATTATCTCATCTCATTACATACTCTTAATTTTTTTTTTTTGTTTTCTTGTTCTTTTGGTTTTTGCTGGTACTAGAGTTTGAACCTTGCAAAGCAGGTGTTCCTCTGCTTGAGCCGTACCTTCAGTCCACATTGCTATGGTTATTTTGGAGATGGGGTGTCTCACGCACTATTTGTCTGGGCTGGCCTAGAACTGTGATCCTTCTAATTTCAGCCTCCTAAGTAACTAGAATTATAGGCATGAACCACAGGCATCAGACTCTTAGGAAGTCTTTTAACAGCTCCACAATGTTCATTATGAGACGTAAAACTGAGCCTTCCCTAACTACTTTTCCCTCTGTTCTGGTACGGGGACGTTGTACTCATTAGATGACCTATAGGACCATTTAAGTTACTGCGAAGACAGAAATGGAGAAGAAGGAAAGGAAAGAAAGGAAAGGAGAGGAGAACAGGAGAGGATAGCCTAAAATTCTAATGTATATTTCTCTATCACACACTAGTCCACAGGCAGCTAAGTACCCAAGACTGGTAGGATGCTCTGCGTTCCTCACCCTTGCCTCCACTGGTAAGCTTCAATTGGTTGGTTTAGCTCTCATTATTTTCCAGTCAGCAGGAAATGGAGAAACTAGCAGGGCTGTGCCCTCACAACCCTTCAATAGCAAAACCAGGAGAGCATATGCTGCCGTCTATCATTGCCTAGCCTATGGCCATATCAGCAGCAAGAGAAACAGAACTCTATACTTTCCTTAAAAAGAATTAAAATGAAATCAAATGGAGTATTGAACACACATTGTGTGATTAGCACTTTCAACCCCTATTTCATTTAATAATCTCTTACTAGATATTATTGTCAGCATGGTACCTGGGGGTTACCAAGACTTTAGAGAGGTTATAGGTCACAGCTTCTCTTTTTTGCAGCCAGAACTAAATCCAAGTCTAATTCCAAAAGTATTGGTCTTCCTGCTACATTATTATGCTTCTTAATTAACTTAAAAATTAATATCTAAAAATGCAAAGGAACTATTACCAAGAATTCTGATTTTAAAAAAGTAATTCTTATTGAAATGAATAATTTCTGTTATATTCAAATAAATTGGAAATTCTAGAAGAAATGAACAAATTTCTAGACACATGTGACCAATCAAAATTAAACCAAGAGGATATAACCTGAATAGATCTATAACAAGCAATGAAATTGAAACAGCAATAGTCTCCCAAAAAAGAAAAGCCCAGAACCTGGCAGATTCACTGCTGAATTCTTACCAGACCTTTAAAGAAGAACTAATATTAATACTCCTCAAACTTTTCCGTGAAATAGAAAGGGAAGGAATACTGCCAAAATCATTCTGTGAAGGCAGTATTACACTCATCCCCAAAATAGACAAGGCCATAACAAAAAAAGAAAATTATAAGCCAATCTCTTTGATGAACTTAGATGCAAAAATCCTCAATAAAACACTAGCAAACCTAATTTAACAACATATCACAAAGATCACACACCATAGTCAAGTTGGTTTCATCCCAGGGATGGTTCGATATATGTAAATCATTAACTGTAATACAGCACATTAACCGAAGCAAAGACAAAGACCACATGATCATCTCAATAATGCAGAAAAAACCTCCAACAAAATTCAACATCTTTTCATGATAAAAGCTCTGATGAAACTAGGAACAGAAGGAATGTACCTTAACATAATAAAGACTATATATGACAACAGTCTCTACTCTCTTCACTCTTATTCAACATAGTCCTAGAATTCTTAGCCAGAGCAATAAGACAGGAATACAAATAGGAAAGAAAAAGGTTACACTATCCCTAATTGCAGATGGCATGATTTTATACCTAAAAGACCCAGAAAACTCCACCAAAAACTCCTAGACATCATGAACACCTTCAGCAAAGGATATAAAATCAATTAACAAAAATCAGTAACCTTCTATATACCAACAATGAACAGACTGAGAAAGAATATAAAGAAACAATTCCATTTACAATCACTTGTTTGGCCTTCAAGTACAAGTTTATAGAAAATATTATAAGGTAGTTTTAGGGTAAGTTCTATCTCTAGACTTCTTGGAATTTAGTAAATAGCTAGTATTTACAACTCTTCCATATAAATTATGACAATGATAGTTATGGTTTTCAAATGTTTCTTGAGCTTAAATCATAGATCTTTTTGTGACACAATGCACTGGGGAAAATACTTCTCCTTCACCCATACACACACTAATAGCACTAGCACAATAACAGTGATATTGTTTTGCTAGAGGTCAGGTCAAATGGACCTCTGTATATAATCAACAAATTCATAGAAACACGACAGAGTATACTTGCTTTTTAGGAAAACTAATGGGGCAATCAGCTGCAGGTCTGTCTGCTGGGAAGAATGAACAGGAATTGGAGTCTGCAATTTCACCTTCACTTACAGGAAGACCTGAAGGGATCACATCTGACACTCAACTTTGCATGACACAAAGAGACCAAAATGGAGGATTAGCTTCTTGTGTGGCATAGCAGAGTTTCCCAAATGGGATGGGCAAGCTCTACCCTGTTTTCTTACACACAATATTGCTCTTTGTTTTGAGAGCTATCAGAGCTTAAGAAAAATGTGCACATTTCCTTTATACAGGGTTTGGTCTGCAGAAGCTGGTCACGATAGTAGGTCCTTGGAGTAATTGGTCTCCAACCCTCTTTCCAGGACTACGGTGGAGGGTGTGGGTAAAGGAGGGTCTCCATCCTTCCATCAGCACCCATTGCAAGCATGGAGCTTCCTGCAGGATAGAAAAGAAGGAATCACTCCACACCAGCCTACCTACGCATGTGTATAGTAAGTCCAACTAAAAGGAAGGGACTCCTGAGCTCCTCTAGCTCCAGGTGCCTCTCAATGAGAGTGGAAATGGCTAATTGAAAAAAATGCACAATCATTAAATAATGAGTTGTTAGGGTTTTGGTTTTTTTTTAAATTCAACATTAGCTTCTAAAAGGTTTTTACTGATTATGTTTTATTATCTGGTTTGCTAAGCATCTATTGTAAAGTGTTGTTAAATTATAATGGATTTGCTTTCTTTCCTCAGAAGTGTCACTTAAATGTACTTACTGGCTCATCAATGCCACAAATATGTAGCTATTTATTTTATTAAACAGTTTTGTGGGCTTTTACACATCACAAAGTGTTTTTTCATTAGTTTTACCTTTAAAAAAATTAAGCTATTGTAAAGTGTGAAGTTGTATGGCACAGTTCTATTCTCACAAAATTCCAAAGTTCTAAACAGTTTGTTAGCCTTTGGATAGGTTTAGAATTTTTCATTTGATCTCCAGATCAAAGACCACAGAGAGAATCTCATTAAAACTATAAAAATTTTTCCCCCAAAATGAATGTACACAAACCTTTGGGGTTCTCGTGGCTCCCCAGAAAGCTATTCCATGGAACCCTGGTTAAGTAACTCTGAGTAAAAGGGATTTGAAATTTTTTTATAACTTACTTAATAAATTTTTTTTATATTCTATGCTTTAGTTTTTCAAGTATTTATGTTGTAGAGAGGCAGAAGACAATTGTCTTATTGCTGTAGTGGGAAAGAAGGCAAATGTCATTTCAGTCAGGACTTTGTTAGTTAAAAAAAAAAAAATGCTCCACCCCTTAATCTTTTATATCAACTCAAAGGCACATTGTCTGGTCCCTTCTCCCAGGTGAATTTTACATGAAAGAGGAAATTACTTTAGTCATTGCAGCAATGTCAAGTCTTAAAGAACTGAGAAAATATGTCCTGGTCTAAAATTTATTGAGTGCTTGTTCTGAGCTAGACATTGGGCTAAGCACTTTTCATGCATTATTGCACTTGATTCTCACAATTATCTACTATTTTTATCTCTGTCTTACCTATAGAGAAATTGAAAATAACACAGTAAATTCAAATAGGGTCACACTGTTAATAAATGATGGAACTGACATTCAATTCTTCTTTTCCAATTTGGCAGCCATGCCAAAACTATCAGAAACAGGTGTCTTTTATTTTTCTAAAGTTCTGTGAAAAAGGAGCTGTTTTATTTCATTTCCATGAAACAAGTGACCTAAATCAACTTGCACCTGCCCTTGGTTTTGTGCAAATTTATTTATAATGAATGTGAAGGAAAGGGCAATAGTTCTAAATTCACAGAACTTTAAATAGTCTTTAAATAGTCTTAAATCAAGCATGGAACATGCAATCCCATTTTTTCCAGAAAAGAGGCAAAAGGCAGGGCAGTAAATCTTTAGCACAGCAAAATTATCACCAGGGCATGTGAGTCCTCCAATCTTGAGGACTTTTCCCCATTGAATGGAAACTGCAAATCACTGGGTTATTATGTGGTATAAGTAGTGAGTTCATCAATCTCTTTTGCTCTTCATTTGCCAAGGATTGATTTGACTTTGTGATAATGCATCCTTCTGATCACTCTGTGCCAATCTTGACATGGAGTCTCCAGAGAAAGCTACATACAGATAGGGAAAAAAATCTGATAGCTCAGTCTTAACAGGGTCTTAGAAGAGGAATGGCAATATTTGGGAGTATCTTCAACAAAATAGTGGTACCCAAGAGAACATTCAAGATATAAACCAGCAATAAAACATAGAATAGAAGTGAATGCAAGGCAGAAATTGAAAATGAACTCCTTTAAACATTCCAAGTCAGTGTAAAGTTTTGCTGTGAAAGATGTAATACTTGGTTGCCCACTGAGCAAATAAATATTCTGCTAATTATGCACCATGGTGGGTTATTCAAGTTAAAATTCAGGATTTTTGCATAATCAACTGAAGTCCAGAGTAGCTGAATTACTTGAAGTCTCAATGAAAATTGATAGGGCTTATTCCAATGTTTGTCTTCTATATCTCATTTATACTATAGTGTACTGTAGACCAGAGATTAGCAAATTTTCCTATAAGTCACAGAATAAATATGTAGGGCTTTGTGGGCCACTCTGTCTCTGCAGAAACTACGGGACTCTGCCAATGTGGCATGGAGGCTGCCAAAGATAACAATGCTGAATGGGTATGAATTCCAATAAAACTATATTTACAAAACAGATAGCTGGGTGGATGTGGACAGCAAATGGTACTTTACCAATCTCTGCTATAGATTACAAATTCCAGCTCTGCCATTTATCAATTATAGGCTTTGGTTTAGTCATTTCGTCTCTTAACCTCAGTTTCTTCCCCCAATGAAACAAACATACTGTTTCCCCAATAGTGGAAGCAGTTTTTCTCAGATAAAGTTATTGAAAATGGTTTCCCATAGAATATAACTTGGAGAACACGACTCTTTAGATTTATAAAATCACATATAAGTATTTGTGTGTATGTATATAAGCATATATATATCACAATGGTTTTATCTGATTGTCAACTTAACTGGATTCAGAAACACCTAAACAAACCCTCCGTTCCAGAACTCAGGTTGTCTGCTTCCCAAACACATGCATTCCTATTTCAGCACACTTTCTTCAACAGCCCCAAAACATTATTCAACCTTCATTAAACCTAACTAAGAGCTGTGAACCCTTCAGAGCTCAGTTAAATACAGACCTGTCTAAGAATTCATCAAAACACACTCTTACCTTTGTTGGCCTTTTTCCTCCAAGAGACAAGTACACTAGTCATCCTCACCAGGCCTTTGGTAGATAAAGTAGCCCATGCTAATATTGTTTTTTCAAATGTTTATCAGCCTGTATCTGCTCCTCCCCTTTAGACTACAATTTCTTAAAAGCACTGTCTTTGTACTCACAGCCTTCTTTATGAAAAAATTCAGTAAGTGGTTCTCATGATAAAATAAGTAAATAATTAAAGTAAAATAACTTAGTAACCTAAAAGGCATATGAGTGAAGATTCACAGAAGCAAAGGGTAGAGAGTGACTGCTGGTATAATTTAATTTTCCTAGCAGCTGTGTCTACAAGACATCTTTTAGTTTCTCTAGTAGGAAACAGTAGAGACATTAACTTTCAAATAACAAAGATGGTAGGTAGAAAGAACCTCTAGAAAGGAAGTTACTTTCCTAGAAGGCAGAAAGTAATCCCATGGAGACAATGTATGTACAGATGTCAGTTATAACATTGATGATATTGAGAAGGCAAAGAATGTCACACAGGATAGAGTCATACAACTCTTGCATCAGTTCCAAGGACTTTTTCAGGTTTTTAAGCATATCTTCTTTCAAATACTCAAAAATAGAACTAAGAGTATGATTCTAGGGTTAGAGTGCCTGCCTAGCAAGCGCAAGGCCTTTAGTTTAAACCCCAGTACCAAAAAATAGTACAAAATTTAAATAATACCTTTTGAGGTTTAAAAAAAAAAATCAAAGGATGTCTGGAAGAGCTCTCACACTTAGAAATTTTCCTGTACTACAAGATTTGGGGGGAGGGGTGGTCTCTACAGAATACAAACACCTGGAGACTTTGACAGGAATCGAAACAGAAGAGGCAAGTGTATGCATCATTAAGATCCAGTATAAGGGAAACAGCCAGGGAAGGACCACTGGGACAGGGATGAGAAAAGGCTCCAGAATTGCTAGTACCCTAGGAAAGCACTGAAGATCTGGAGTCAAACATTGCTAGGAAAGCCCTTGTTGTTTTTCTGTGGCTCTTAAATCCAGGCTGCTGCTCTTTACTCCCCAAAAAGTGAGTGTGTCAGAGTCTAAATATTTATTTTGCTTCTACTTTGGTTTCCTAGCTTGTTAATTTCTCAAGAAGAAAAAAAAGAATCTGAAAGTAAAAAATATTTATTTGTGTGGGAATAAATATGCATGAAAATGCTAAACAAAAGTGCAAAACCAGTATTTATGCCCATTTGCATGAATTTTAAAGCAATATGAATCAAGAATGCTCTAACATTATCATTCCAACTTCCTATAATGGGACAGAGAATAAAATAACATACATTTAAAATGTATTCTATGTATGAATAGATGCACATTGCATGGATGAATTTCTTTGTGAAATAATTGACTTTTTTTCTTGTAAATCTAATAAAAGCAGTTTGAGATCATCAAAATTAAGAGATCAAGTCAGTATATGACAAAGTGAAACATTCTAATCTGTATATGCAAATGAGGTAACAGTAACACATTCACCATCTGTTAAAGTCACAATATATAATATTTATTTCGTAAGGTTTGAAATACAGGCATGAGTATTATGAAGGCTAATATAACTGCACTGAGAGAACTCCATGTGACATTTTTTCATTTCATATTTACACTCAGCTATATGTGTAAATAAACAAGTAGTTTAATATCTATACCAAATGAAAAAACAATATATTGCACTAGTTTGAGCTTTGATGCACATGGTTTATATGTGTAGTTTAATTTCGAAGAAGAAAATGATAGAAAGCCTAGAGATTATCAAAGTTATGCCTAGAGAAATGAGAAATTATCACCTTAGCCACCTTCCCTTTTGAATAGAAGTCCATGTGGAAATGAATGTATTTTATATCTACCAAAAGCACACCACTGCCTGGTGAATAGCTACATCTCATAAAATGCAGATTATCTCTAATTAACAAAAGAAAGACATCGTCTTTCTAAGTCTGGGAATGCTATCTTGTGATTTTGTCATAACTGATCTGTGTTTAATTGTTCCATTTTAAGGATTATTTATCTTGTTTTCGCCTCTTTGATTGCCTCCTTCTAGTGCCTTATAATTTGAAACCACTATTAGCAACATCACTAATTTCCCCTAAAGATCATCTGAGCTTTCAAGCTGAAACACTGCACTCAGTTTTATTTTTCATAAAATTGAAATGGTTTTAGATGGCTAATTTTTATCATCTTTAATGCAAGCCTCAAAGGTAGCCAATTTTTTTTACAAGTAAGTAATTGCTTGGACTGACAAATTTAACCACAGTATTTCAAAGGAAGATAATGCTAAAGTGGTGTTGGTTATAATAATTAAGCTCTTTGTTCCATCAAAAATAGACTCTTTAGCTAAAGGCCACTAAACTTCACAAGGTATATAAGAAATCATATTTCAAATTATTGAACACAGATATTTTTTCTTCCTTGTGTTTAGTATTTGTCATTGCCATACATAAATAGAGAATTAGATTCAGAATAAATTAAGCGTAGTGATAATTTTTGGCAGCCCTGATAAATCATGTCTATATGCACTGTGATTACATGAAATGAAAGGACCATCCACACATAAGGCTGATAAATTGCTCCAGGTCCAGAAAGGGTTTGATCTGCAAACCAGCTCTCTTTCATTTTTACCCAGGCAAAAACACATTAACTAGAAAATCTTTACCTAATATTTCAAATGAAATTTAAAATATTGCCCATGCTAGGTGTGATGTTCAGTGATTGGGATGAAACACAAGAAGATAATAAATAATATTTAAAAGACAGAACTGAAAACTAAAGATGTGTGACAGCTCATGGATAAGGAGAAGACATGCCTGGCTGAAGTGGTGAGGAATAATATGATACTGAGGACAATTATATTGGAATAGAAAGCCACAGCTACCTAATGGAGGGCTTATGGTGGAGTATTTCATCTGTTGGTAGTGGAGAGACACTATGAATTTTGTACAGGATCTTATGTGATTCATGTTCTGAAGCTGTTTTTGTCCTCCAACAGTCCGTTGTGATTAAAGTGTTGCTACCCAGGCTGGCACAATTAGGAGGTGGTATGGAACTTTAAGAGGTAGAGCTTAGTGGTAGGTCCTTAGGTCATTGGGTATGTGCCCTCAAAAGGGACTGTGGAACTCCAGACTCTTTTCATGACTTCCTGTTTGGCAATGTAAGCTCTCCCATGTACATGCACTCCCAACATCCACAACTCTCACCAGAGGCCAAACCAATGGGTTGCCACTTGATCTTAGACTTTGAACTTAAATAGAAGTTTTACTTCCTTTCTTTTTAAGTAGCATGTGTCAAATATTTCATTACAGTGATGAAAAGTTGATAATATATCCATTCATTCTACATGTAAATGGTGGTCAGCTGGTCTCTGCAGCACATTACTGGCCATACTTGAGGATGGTGCTGATGACTGCAGCAGAAGGAAAAGACAAGGGAAAGCACACTACATCTGACAGTTTTCTAATGGAAGGAACACAGGAGACTTCCTTCCAGGTCCTGTTACTAAAGGCAAGTCACATGGCTCTGCCTAGCTTTAAGAAGCTGGACATTAGTCATTATTATTCAGTAATTACAATTACTTCTTTCTCCTTTTTGCAACAGGGCTGGGTATTTGATGTGTAAGAATATTGGTTTAGACTATGTGCTACAAAACATGAAAAACAAACTATCGTCCTCTTCTCTTAGGGACGAACTATTCTTGAATCAGTGTGAGAGGAAGTAGAAATCCAATTATGTGAAAAAAAAAATGCCCCAGCTATATACGATCAACTTCCTAAGTACTTAATCTCTAAAATATTTGGTTTGCCATTTAATAGGGCTTTCTACAAGTTTCTTATGACTCCTGCAACAAATAACCACAAATTTGGTGGGTTAAAACAGCATACATTTATCCTTAGTCCTGGAGGTCAGAGGTTCAGTTTTTACTAGGCCAAAATCAAGGTATCAGGAGAGCCATGCAGTCTCTTGAGGCTTTAAGAGAGAATCTGTCCCATGCCTCTACCAGGATTTGGTGACATTGGCTATTCCTTAGTGTGTACTTGGTTGGAATACTCCAGTGTCTGCCTCCATGATCACATCACCTTCTCCTCTGAGTGAATTCTCCCTCTGCCTCTCTCTTCTAAGGACTGTTTTTATTATATTTGGGCCTATCCAGATAGTCCATAATCTCTTCATCTCAAGTTCCTTTATCTAATCACACCTGTGAAATGTCTTTGGCCATCTGTGGATTCCAAGGGTCATAGTTTGATATTTGGGGGCCATTATGAACCTATCACACTCATCATAGTATCTCCCCATGGCTCCCGTTGTGTTGAGATAAGGACATAGAAGCACCACTGTCTTTAGCCTCCAAATCCTCAGCAGTTTCTGAGGGAGGTTACAATTTTACTTGAGGCCTTAGAGAGAAGGGTCAAATGAAGTTTAGCTAGCTTTGGGAATAGTTGGTCCAGGATGATTCCTGGAAGAAGGAGGATTGTTCCTCTGGATCAGCAGCCAGGTTTTGTACAGTGTGGATTTCATCTGGATGGATGAGGAAGAACAGTTCAGAGCTAAGATCAGGCATGATCAGATTGTAGGGGAGGAATATCTGCAGGTAAAGAATACAAGTGTGAGGATCACAATAACAAAATCTCAGGTTTTCATTGTCTCTTGTAAAAAAAAATCTGTATTTATTTATAGACTTCCAATTGAGAAGAGCAATTATCTAAGGAAAGGAGAGACTTCTGCTATCCTGGACATTTCTGTATAAGCCTGATTCTTTGTTCTCAGACCTTTTGTCCTGTGATTCTGAAGAGAATAGAAAGAAATCCAGAAAAGCCAGACATGCACACATTTAAAAAGGCAATGAGCATTCTTTGCAAGAAAACAGTAGATCCAAAAGTGCAGAAAATGAAGAAAGGATATAAAATTTAGGGTAGACAGAAGAACAAATGAGAGAAGTGGAGAAAGACAATTTAAGTCATTTTTCTTGCTATTAGGAATGTAATATTTACTTATCCCTCTTCTACAGGCTTTAGAAAACATGTAGATATTCAAGACTAGAAGCAAATTCCCTACACAAAACCATCTCATTACATATTTGGTCTTATGCACTAAAATCAGCAACTCTCTTAACTATTTTTATGTAATATAGTGGGGGTTATAATATTTCTCATTGGATAAGTGTCCTCCAACAATAATCTTGCCTTATATTTTCTTTATATAAAGAAAGTACTTCTAAGGACTGACAATGCTGCTGAAATGGTAGAGTACCTGCTTAGCAAGCTTGAGTACTTGAGTTCAAACCCCAGTTCCATAAAAAAGCATTTCTATTGATAGTATTGTGTATAAAACAATTCTGGGCACTTAGACAAAGCCAAACGAGAATGTCTGAACAACTAATCATGCGTTATATTGATTGATCAGCAAGTTAACTGTATGTTGAGCCAAAAAGAAGCGTAGCAAAAGCTAAAATGATCAATTTATTAGTATAAAGAGGGAAATGTTAAGATTTCATTTGTTCTTCTTTAAATCCCCATCTATCCTGAATTCAAAGTATGTTATTCTATGTGAATCATATCCCAAACAATCTCTTGTATTCTCCCTATATCAGCACATGAATTACTTTGCATGAGTAAAGATAGTCAGGCTCTGCCCAGGTTTAATAGAAAGTCTGCACTGGGAGGTACCTGGATCCATGGAATCTTCAACTGTCAAGGATAACATAGGTCCTTTGGGATCCAGAGATTCATTTGCAACCCTTAAATTCATTTCCTTACTTCAAGCTCACAAAGTAACTCAGGAGTTAGTCAGAATAGTCATCACATCCTGTCTGGCACAGAAACAGTGCTCCAAAAAGTGATGGCATCTCTGTTTTTCCAGAGCAAGTTCTAGAACTCAGGCATTCTACTACCCCTACACTGTCTTGTAACTATCTTCCTAAAATACAAGCATTTTTCTGGTTAATGAACAGCTCAAATTTACAAAGCCCTAAGAGTGTGTATCACCTTCACAATCCTTATAAAATGAAAAACTCAACTGCAAACTGGTCTCTGAATATAAACAAAGTAGTGGTCAGAAGTAGAGTCTGGACTTGCAGGCTACAAAAGTCCAGTCTCGTGTCCTCCGCAGAGGATCTGTGTGCTATCTGGTCTGATTTTCTATGCAACCTGAGTGTACATAGTCACCACTAAGCTGTGAACCCAAATGAAACCCAAGAAAAAAATTCTCAACAGCCTTTTCCAAAATGGTATTGTGTATATGCATATACACACACAAAGAAAAATTTTTGGGGGGCTGTACTTTGGTTTGAATTCAGGGCTTCACACTTGCAAGGCAGGCACTCTACCACTTGAGCTACACTTCTACCTCATTTTGCTCTAGTTATTTTGAAGATAGGATCTCACTTTTTGCCCAGGTTGGCTTGGACCACAATCCTCCTATTTCACACTATCCACCATCACTGGTATGACAGGTACATACCATCACACGCAGCTTTTCTCCATTGAGATGCGGGTATTATGAACTTTTTCTGCTTAGGCTGGCCTTGAACCCTGATCCTCCAGATCTCAGCCTCCAAAATAGATAGGATTACAGGAATTAGTCACCAGTGCCTGACTGAAAAATATTATTTTAATAACACTTTTGCCTTTTGGCATAATGTGTTTCCAAGAACTTTTTAAAAATCATTTTTCACATTGAAGGCTTAAGCTTTCCTAATTAAACTATGAATATGAAAATAAATCCATGTTAATCATCCCATGCAAATAGCTAATACCGGGGAGTTGGTGATAGCTTTAACATTAAGTGGACATTCATAATCACTTATTGACTACCCACTTACACACATACATTCCACAGACATAATCTCTGCCTTATTCTCTATTTATTGTGCAATATATTTTATGCATCAATTATTATATACTAATGGGCTGTGTAATATCCTTTCCAGATTTCATCGTAGGTATTTTATAAAAATGAATAGATTCAATTACAGCAAAAAAAATTAAGCCCTTGCCTACTGCTGTTTATTTTAATTGTAAGTAGTTAAGAATTTATGTATTGCACTCTTTGGTTTGGATCTAAACTACGTATGAGATCTGATTCACACTGGCAGATTTTTGTGCATAACCTTTGCATTGTAGGTGAGCCACAATGAGTTTCTGAGGATATGTTTTACACATTCCATTCTTAGCACATTACTTAGTATTTGCTGATAGTTGAAGAAGGTTGTTTCATTCACTCACTCATTCCACAAATATTTATTGCTTGTCTTCTATCAATTTTAGACACTAATAAAGGAGCAGCAAAAAATTAAAAAGACACAAATATCCCTACTATGATGAAGCATCGATTCAAATTGGGAGTGAGAAATAATATGTAAACAAATATGTAAATAAATGTGTGTGTGATATTATATGACAGATGATGCAACTAAAGAAGAAATTGGCACAGAAAGCTGGGACTTTCCAAGGGTAGGTATATTTTGTGATTTTTAATAAGTTGGTTGCCATTCTGGGATGGTATTTCTGAAAGGACCTCAGGACAGTAAGGATACAAACCATGCAAATGTCTTATGAACATATTTATGGTAAGTGCAAAGGCACTGAGGAATAAATCTGTGTGGTGTCGTAAAATTAATCAAAAGGCAGATATGCCACGAGTAGAGAGAGCAAAGGGAAGAGAAATAGGAAGTAAGGGCAGACAGGTAGTACTGAAAATTGTGCTGGTCTGGCATGCTACTCTAAAGGCTCTAATTTTTGTTCTGAGTGACACAGGAAAACATGCTACAATGTCAGTTCTTTCTGAATATGAAGTCATCCAAGGATGCTTTAAGAGGCTGTCCTCTGCATGGTGATTCAGTCACCCATGCTGCCTCTACTTACTATATTCTTCCAGCACTCAGCTGACATATTCACTGACAAGGGTAAGTCAACTGGGAGATCCACAGAGGACTTTGGCTCCTACTAACACTACATGGCCAAGAACTAGCCTCAGGAAATACATTTCTACAGGAGGAAAAGAAAACTTGGTCATGTTTACCACCGAGGGCAAATAAGAAGCAATGGATCCAGATAAGAGAATTTTGCCATAAGACGGGCAAGGAGATGACAATTGCTTGCACTATATTAGTAGCAGATGTCAGATTCTGGATATACTTTGAAGATAGGAGAGGTAGGATTTAGTGATGAATTGAATAGGGGGTTTGAGAGAGAAGGTAAGTTGGAAGAATGGAATTTGCCATTTACCAAGTGGAAAAGACTTCAGAAGTAATGCACTCAAGGAAAACATCAAAAGTTTGGTTTTGAAACACTGAACCTAAAATTTTCATAGGTCACTCCAGTTGATAGGTTGCATAGACAGCTGGGTATATGAGTCAAAAGAGAGATGAATTTAGGCACCATTAACCTAGTGGTAATACGCATGTGCAAAGAAGAGATAAGTGAGCAGGACAAGCAGAGAATCTGGAGAAGGAGCAGCTATGTATTAGGAGGAAAACTGTCAGTGTCCACCTGGTGTACATCCTTCTGATAGCCTCTGTTTTCTCCATGAAATAGGAATCAAAGTCATCAGGCAGAATTAGATTGAAGAAAGTTTGAAGAGAGAGAGGTTAATTTGTCATATAGAAAATAGGAGAGTGACTAGGTTTGGAAATGAAACATGATTTCCAGACTTCTGTGGGTGTCACTGATTGTTAGTGGTCAGGAAATTAAAGTTGGGTCAGTCAGCAT
Organism: Castor canadensis; assembly: GCF_047511655.1. Classification (NCBI taxonomy): domain Eukaryota; kingdom Metazoa; phylum Chordata; class Mammalia; order Rodentia; family Castoridae; genus Castor; species Castor canadensis. Next base: position 79,056,721 of record NC_133393.1, read on the forward strand.
TTGTGGATGTTTTTTTCTCCATCCATTGTCAACAGGGTAGGTGCAGGGGTTGTGAAACAGAAAGAAATTTGGGTTTTGAATAGTTTCATTTTTGTGTTCATGATCTTGTCAGTAACATGCATAAATATTTTAATATTTATACACCTGAGACTGGTGACTCACTATAGCTCTGTCTGCAATGCTCCAGTCTAAATCCACTTTATCTATACCTAGTTTCTCTTTAGCACCCACCTCCTCTGCCAGTACATTTATCTTAGTACCACTTCGCTCTGGAGGACATGGTTCCAATTTTCCTCAACCTCCTCTACCCAGTTTCTCACCTCTCCACTTCTCCCTCATCTCTTGGATGAAAGCATGTCTTGGCAGCCTCCAGCCCAGGTCAGCATCCTGATTCAAAGGCTTTGGAATATAGATTTGAGCAGAGCCCTACCACAAAGAACTGTTCTTTGATAGAAGAGAAATGAACTGAACACCACAGAAGGAAGAAGCTAAAGGTTTCAGGACCCCATCTTGCCACTCTGAGCCCCACCTGCCTTTCTGCTTCATCCATCCAAGAGCCAATTCAGAGACAGTTTGGATGGCGAATGACATGGGGTGACAGATTGCATCATGGAGTTTGTGCTCCTTACCTCAAACTGGACTAATTCTTCCATAGTCCAGAAGGTTAATGATGCTGTGAAGACCTAGTTAACATGTTGCGTTCACCACCACAAATACCTTGCTCCTGGGGAAATTTGAGAAATTGTTATCTAAACAATTGGGAGGTCAGCTTATTTAGTTACGGAGGAAAAAGAGTCTCTGCAGAAACATTTGGGCAGGTTTTAGTTTAAGCAAAAAGCATTTCATTTTAATCCTCTCTGTTGAATAAGCATGAAAAATGTTTTTCATTAGTCCTTCTCCCATATTATACCTGACAAGAAGGGGGAAAACATGAATTTTTTCTGTACTTAACAAATATTCTGCAGTGATATGGAGCAGCAGGAGAGATGCAAAAGGAATGGTAATTTTGCAAAATGAAAAGGCTTGGGACAAAGTAGCTCATTTATTCCCAGAAAGGAGCAAGAATATGCTAGCATATGATAAAAATAAACTGGTGAAATTTCTAATACTGGAGATTATGATTAAAGACAATTTATAATCGCTCTGAAAATGAAGTAGGAAGAAATGATTCATTTTCATTATTTGCTTCAATCTAATTTATTTTTTCAGACTCCACTCATTCAGCAGGGGCCCTCCAACAGTCTCGCCGTAGGGAGAACTTTGTGTCTCATGTGCCTGGTACCACACACATAGCTTACTTCACAAGCTACTTTTCAGATCTACAATTTGAACACTAATGTGATTTTCCTTTATTTTTAATGCTCTGAGAGTAATTGTACACGTGGAATATCTAGTTTTGAAATGTAAATGCTTTTGACATTTTACTTTAATTCCAATTTGGATGGTAATTTAGGGGTTTAATTAACAATAAAGATGAATCAACCTATAAAATGAATACATAAACAGGGAGAAGCAATTTACAAAAAATGAAAGAAATTTTTTCTAATGCATTCTCTATAGATTCTTACTGGAGAGGCAGTATAGTGTGCGTTCATAACCCTCACTGCACAACTGAGTATAAGAAAGACTGGGTTAAAAATGTTGCCTGTTTAAGTAACATTTTCAGCCAGTTAGTGTCTGTGAATACCCAAAATAATAAGTGGGGGTGGGGAAGCAGTGGTTATTTTGATGAAAGCATAAGTAAACCAAACAAGCAATTATAGTTTAAAAGGAATACCTTCCTTAGGTTTGCATAACCAACAAGCATCTCGTTTTAGTAACTTGTTCTAGTAGAACACAGAATTTTTCCTGAACACTAGCTATAGGCCCAGGAATGTGCTAAATATTTTGCCTGCATTGTCTCATTTACCCTCATAAAACTCTATGAGTGATTCTATTGTCATTCCTTTTTTCACAGGTGAAATTCAGAGAGGTGCGTTAACTTGCACAACATCACACAGCTAGTAAGTGGAATGGGCAGAGTTTAAACTCAAGTCATTCTGACTCAGACGTATTTATACAAAGGTAATTTCTTAAAATATATTTTTTCTTCATACAAACCTTTTTAAAATGTATAAAAAATATTGTAAGCAGCCTTGTACAGAATATCTCCTTAAATATACAAAGAAGAGAAAGAATCTTCTTGAAATACTTAGAATAGAAAGCTATGATAATGAAAGTGCATACCCACTAGATGTTAGATATAAATTGACAACTGACGTAAAATTTTTCCATTCATAATGGAGATAAAATAACTCTTATTTTCCCCATTAATTTTGTACTATGTCATGATCAACCTTGAAAGGAATCCTCCTGAGTTTACAAGATAGCATTTGCTGATGGAAATGAACTTTTAAAGAATCTTGGAACATAAATACAGAAAACTAAGTAGATAGTGAGTAATAAAGTACCCATAAGCTTTTGATAGTTTATACAACGCTTTCAGATAAAATTTCATTTATTTTTAATAATATTCCTTGACCCGGGTGGGGCAGGTATTATGTTCATTTAACTTAAAAGTCAAAGGAAGCCAAAGAAGGTCAAGCTGCTTGTCCAAGGTTACATGGATTTTAAATACCAACATTGGCCTCTGGCATAGGCCTTTTGACTCTGTCAAGATTTAATATTGATAAAGTGATATTATCTGGAGGCATTTCTCTGTATATCATTACACAGAAAGTTCTCCTGGGGTTTTTCCTGAAGACGAATGCTTCTCACTATGTGACCACCCGTGCCACAGCATTTCTTAATATGAAATCCAATGATACGATGCCATCATCACTGGAATCCTCAGGATCACAAGTGTACCTGTATTTTCACACATTACCTTTTTCACTCATCACAAAAATTCTAATGAGGTTTGTATCATTGTTCCCTTTTCTGCAGCAGCTGGGACAGGAAGTAACATCCCAGCAATGCTGTTAAGTAACTGCATTAATCAGGCTATGTTGTAGTTACTAACAAAACTCAATAGCAAGCAAAGTAATACAACCTCAAAGGCACACTTTGAGGTCATGCCCCACCCTTTTCCCTGGAGTTCATTGGCCAAAATAAGTCACCTGACCAAGACTAACATCAAAGGGTAGGATGGATAATCTCTCAGACAGAAGGGCCATAAATAGGCAGCACCTGTTTTTAGGTAATATCATACTTTACCAAAATCTGTAATCTGGATGACAAATATTTGGTTATTCCTTTACTGAAGTCATTCCAAAAGTTATATCTGAACATGAGATGGTACTAAAAGTCTGAGATTTTTGGTAGCCTTCCATCAAGCCTAATGTGCCTCCTGTGATGTAGACTGTGAACAATTAATTAGTGTCTGCTTCACACCTATGATGTGCAGGAGCTGGCTTATACCCTACTTGAGCAAGTCAATTGCTAAGTTTTCTGGACTTTTGTAAATATCACATTTACAACTGACCATGGTTGGAGTACAGTAGTCCCTCCTCATCCACAGTTTAGCTTTCCTTAGTTTCAGTTACATGTAGTGAACCGTAGTCCAAAAATATTAAATGGAAAATTCCAGAAATAAACATTTCATATGTTGGGCTACATAGTGAGACCCTGTATTTAAAAAATGATTAAAATTTATTTTTCAGTGCTATTGAAGTTGACTGCAAGGGGATTGAAAATCTTCCCATCTCCTTCACTTAGAGTCAAGGCAAGGGTCTTTACTTGAGACATTGGTGGCTTTAGAACAGAAGAAAAAGAGCATGTGTGGCTGGCCATAAAATAGATCTTAAAGTTCTATTACCTGTTTGCACTGCATTGACATAAAACAAAGGTAATACAGGTGATGATCTTTAGAACACAAATCCCCCATAGGAACCATAGGGACAATGTATCTGTAGGAAGCAAAGATTAAAAAAAAAATAATCACATGCTTTATGGTAGTAGAGCCTGTCTGACTCCGGGTGCTGTGTTCTTAACCAATACAGTACAATACTATCTGTTCAAATAGCCTCATTTTGATGTTGGATAAGTGACACAACTTCTCAGATGCTTTGTGGCACAGAGCAAATACTATTGTGTTTTCATTAGTTATTTTCTAAGTGACATGAAGGCAATAAGGATCAAGATATAAACCCTAGCTGAACTTTTCTCAACTGACTGAAACAGAAGTCACTTCCAACAACAGAAAAATGCTTGCCCACAATAATATAAAGAATATAAAAGTAAGTCATAAAAAATGTGCGCTCAAATGGTGCCTTTCATCTTGAAGGGATTACTTGTAATTACTTACCATTATCTATGATTTAAAGCAGTTAGAAATATAAATACTTTATCCCTCCTATTTTATAAATTGGGAAATATAAACCAGTTTTGTCATTTATATTGACACAATAAGGTAACAAAGTAGAAGTTTAAAGCAATTATAAAGATGATTCAAAGAAATGCTATGTGAATGTGTATGTATACACATACATACATTTATATATACATATATTTATATGTACGCATATACCTATAGTAATTTTTTCCTCCTCTTTTTTTAAGCTGGAATAAATCCAGCCACAAGATCCTGACACACACAAAAAAAAGTTTTTTAAAGGAAAGACATTTGTACTACACATTAGAACATTGTTTTTATTGAAGCTTTGGTTTTAGAGCCATGGCATCTCAAATTTCTCCCCTTATTTTTGACCTAACTAGAATATAAATATAATGTGAGACTAAGAAAAGGCAATAGGTAAAAGAAAGTTATAGTTTCAAAGTTAAACACTAATAAAATGAGAGTCACATTTAGCTAATGATTTTCAGAATGCAATGTTATATTTTCCATAGCTCTTAGAACCAGAGTCATATAGAAATTAAAATTATATTTGAGCATCAAAGCTTGGTATCTCCCAAAAGAAACTTCAACTATTTTTTATGCCCCTGAGACAAAAACTGGGAAGGAAGCTATTATTTATCATAGTGGAAGAATTACTGATGTTCCAGAAGCCAAACCCACCTGCTCAACCATAAGAAATCACTGGTTTATCCTATTTAGATTGTTATTGATTGAATGAAGTCCACCCACATTAGGGAAGTAAATCTGCTTTACTCAGTCTATGATTCAGGTGTTAATCTCATCTAGAAACATGATCTCAGACATACTCAGAATAATGTTTAGTCAAATGTCTGGGAGCCCTGTAGTCCTGTCAAGTTGACACATACAATTAACCTTTACAGAATCATGGAGACATTTATTTGAAAATTTAAAAATTCTAAACATAATTACTGTATATAAAAATGATAGACAATGAATTACATGTGCATTTTATGTGAAAGAGCAAAAAAGTATCTTTTGAATGTTGTTAGATTCATAGCTATCCACAAAAATACTCTGTGTTCTACATTAAAAATAGTAGAGAATAAATTAACATGTTTTAAGGTTAAAATGATGTATGCATGTTTTAATTTATAATGACTTCATGCTTTAATAGATATTTTTTTATTTAATATGCCTAATGGCTATCTCAAACAATATCAGTTAAGAGGGAATCTGTTGTATAAGGCTGTAAAATTGACAAGTACCATCAAGGAATCCAGACATGTAAATGACAGAGCTACTTATAAGGATAGCGTGATTTTGCCTAAAGGCAATTTTTTTCCTGTGCAATTTACATATGTATCAAGTGTTGCTATTTGGTCTTTTAAAGGTCATCCAAAACCTGAAAATATCCATCATGGCCACTCCAGCTTTGGGTAACTTCAAGCATATCATTCCTCTCTTACTATTGACTGCTAAGCATTGTTAGAAAAAATTGTACACTGATAACATCTAGTATAACAGCGATTCATGGTATCTGATATCAGCTGGCCTCCCAAGATTGCTGGACAATCATTTACCTTTCACTGACTTTCACTTCATGCAATTTTTGTTATAAATTATTTCTGCTTTTCCCATGCTGGTAAAGCCTCCAAATCCCCATGCATCTCCTTCACTTTCAGTAAGTAAGAGTCGCCTCCTGTATGTTTGAGAAAATAAAGACTATGCAGTATGAATTGCCTCCATTTCTCTCCATTCATCCACAATTTGTCTGCATATCATCCCTCTTATCTTTCCTTTCTCTTCTCTCAGGGTCTTCTCTCTCTCTCCTTGGCCATCTCATTCATCCACACGATGTAACAACACAATCTCATAGATTTCCAGGTAGGTAATGCTTGAAATTTAAGACCTTAAATTCCCTAACGTTTTCTCTAGTTCTATAAAATTTTGTGGATCTATAAAATTATCTACATGATTGTCTTTTTTTAGGTCAAGATAATTTAATAATTCTTTCCTGTGCGTAACACTGAAACTTCATAGTTGTTTTATTGTGAAGATTCTAATACTCTATCAAATTCTTCCTCCAGGACTTATTCCCATAGTGCATTCACTTCAGCCATCTTACTTATGAGCTTATTCTTATTCTAACAAGAACTTTCCTTTTCTGTTTCTCCAAATAACAAGCCAAATCAAAGATCACTGCCAATAAATTTCTTAAATGATAACCTAAAGTTGCCAAAATACTCTCCTGAGAGAGTCTCCCTTCACTCAGGCAAATTCTAAGTCCAATATGCAGAAGCTCCCTGAAGGCCAAACCTGCCAGCTGTCGCCAAATGTTTCCAGGTGGGCATCTCAGTTAATTGACATTACTGTTGAAGGAGTTGGAATCCAACTATGGCAACTCACAGAAAGGCAATTTACCTTTCTTTCAGGAATGAAAGGACAAAATGCCAAATGTAGCAGGTTGCATATTTTTACTCATAAAATGTATAATTTATCAAAATAATTTTTCTTTAAATACTTTAATGGAAGTCCTTGGCAGGCACATACACTAATGATTTCCATATTAATTCAGTGTTCAAGTGTTCCATTTTGCCTCCAAACTCTCTGCACCTCTCAGGTGGTGATATTATTCCTTTGATTATGAATCACGTGGCCAGGCCGTTTTCCAAGGAACAGCCCATATCTGTTATATTTGAAAGTGCTCCATGACTATGGATGCTCTTGCTGAAATTAATAATAATAGGCTGGATTGACTAATAGTTAATGGCTTCTTGCAATGTTGAATTATATAGGCCCAGAATAAGTGAAGAAACATACTATAAAGCAAAAGAAAAGGGAAAATTTACCTTATTAAGAGTGATTCCCCAATTTTAAAAGCATTGCTAAAATATTACAACATTTTATTTCCTTTAGATAGTTCAGAAAATTTTTTTCTCAAGTAAAATTTAAAAATTTTACCTAACCCCTAAAGGGCAGGGTTAATTTGGCTGCCAAATTTATAAAAGAATAGATTGGAAAAAGAAATGAAACCACTCCATCTCCTATTCTAATAATACAGTCAAAAAGTGCAGGTTCTTGGGCCCTGAAGTGTATGTGAGCTATATTATACGCCTATTAAAATTCATGTCACATCACAAGTTTGTTTCTACTGAAAACTGCTCTGCTTGATCTGATATGTTATCAGTCAGATTTTAAGCAGCACTCCTCACGTTTAAGAATGTGATAAGGTTTCCTGCTGAGCCATCAAACTAATTTTATTTTTTGTTTAGTCTTTCACGGTACTGTTGCCAAGGAAGAAGGGAGCCCAAGTGAAACCATTCTACTCCTAGGCAGATGCTGGCTGCCCTTCTCCCACCCTAGTAATGCAGTATTTTACCTCTCCTTTCCAAGGGCAAGCTATTCCAGTCTCACAGCCATAACAGTTTTACCTCTCTTTTTCTCTTTTGCCCTCAAGAAATTCTCAGAGGGGTTTTACTCAATGCCCTAGGACGCTGAAGTGGGACAGGAGTGATATGGTAATTGCATGTGAGCTACAGTTAGGGCCTAATGAACATTGTTTACGAAGAATGTAGCTCTGATTTCTAAAAGCACTTTGGTAAATTATACAAATTAAATATTCATTACTTTGTACTTCATTAGTTCACATTTGGAGCACTTTTTCTTCATTATAATAGCCTGAAGTAAAAGCTTTTTTAAAAAAATACATTTTATTCTGTTGTTTTTCAGAAACCCTTTACTTACATTATTAGTGAAAAGTTGTATTTTTTCCAGGGGGGCCATAATAGTCATAGTTTTCTTTTTAAAAGTTATATATTTATTTCACACAAAGAAAGTGAACATGGGCTTTTTTGCAGTTCTTATTGTCAGCATAAAAATAATACAAACAAACTTATAATTGCAGTTTTCTGTCACAGTTTACTTATTGCTCTTTTTCTTACAAAAGAAATGTGATCACATTAGTAAGAAACCTCCATTCTAAGCTAAAGTTACCATAGAGTTATAAAAAATGTGCATATTCCATGTTGGAATAACTTTACCATGATTTATTAGTCATCAAGCTCCCAGAAGTTAAAAATCCTTTAAGTAGTAATACTGTTTGTCTGAGGTAGGTGATACACAGCCTTCCTTGGCACATGGAAATTAAAATAGAAGGAAGAATTATGATTGCAGTTACTCTTTTTCCACTTTAGCTAAAATGTATTCTTCCCTCAACATATTCAGTAAATGCTGACATGAGAAACCCCTGCTAGGATCCATCCACCATTTGAATGGCTGCTGCCGCAGCCATAAAGCCAGTGAAATACTGGAAACAGGTGACTTAAAAATGCACTTGTGAGCAAACTAAGTATCTCCAAACTTTGTGCTCCGAAGACTTGAGACTTACAGCAATGAGTGGTGGGGTTTTACTAAAAGATGTTGGAGAGAGAATTCCAAAATAGATTTTAAAACATCACAAATAAAATGGTCTGCCCAAACTCAAGTAAAAGGATAATTTTAATGAGCACTAGAGTAAGAAACAGAAACCTTATTTGAGTTTTGGTTACATCATGTACATGGAGGAGGCCCCATTTTAAGGACATATAGCAAACAAAAACATACCAAGGAACAAAGGGAATGTGGGAATGGATCAGGCCCATCAAAGGGACCAGATGGAACACAAAAGCAGGTCAAGTGCAGCAAGTGGGCCAGGTAGAACAGGGAAGTAAAAGCCAAGCTTATGGAAAGCTTCCCACGAGTGAAATTCAAAGCATGATCTGAAGAAGAGACAACCAATCAGCGAGGTGCACAAAAAAAGGAGGCAGTCAGTCTCATCTAGGTATATACTTTTACCAAACTACAGCTCCAAAATCCATGCCAATGTAAAGTTTAGATCTTGATAACAAATGTTAATCTCTCCAAATATCAATAAACGAATCTAGTAAATGGGAATAATAATACCTGCTTTTCCCACTTCTCTGATTTGCAGTTCACAAATAGTGAGGTTATAAAATTTGAAGAAGTAGGAACCTAAAAACTTGTCAAATGTAAAATATCCTGTAGATTCATTATATTAAAAATTCAAATATGAACTCTCTAACTTCCATACACGAAAGTATCAATGATAAAAAATGAGCTCCAATTAAAGCTTGAAAAGTGAAGAGATAATGACAGTGCAAGTGATTATCTTCCCTTGAGCTCTAGCCAGATCATATTCTAGCAGCATGCCTTGGCAAGACGGTCTTTACATCATGTGGATGAGAGTTCATCCATTATTCCTTTTGCTTCCAGCATGTTTTAACTGACTTTTCTCCCATAAGTTACTTAATAAAATAATAGATACCTGCTTTCAGCAAGAACTTGAAAGAAATGACAAGAAATGAGTGGCTCTGGAGGTATTAAATCTACTGATGCCAAAATTGAAAGAGTCCAGCGAATGTCAGAAAGAAATGAGGAGGAAAAAAAAAATGTGAAAACACAGGGAGTTTAGGGAACAAAACGAAAAATAGAACAGAGAGTAGGAAAAAGCCGCTGGCAAATTGTTTCATTTGCCTGATAAGTTGGAAAAGAAGCTCTTTAAAGCTACCAAAAAAGAAGAAAGGTAAAAGTGAAGAATCTACTTAAGAAAACTGATTGGAACAGCAGTATTTTAAATGTTTCCCAGGAAAAATACCTGATAAAAGTCTAGGAAGCCAGAAAAGCAATCTATATAGAGAGTCTAACATTCTAAGGATAGGAAAAACAAAATCCCGAAGTGTTCTTTTTCCTATTGTCTACTCTCTCTCAACACAGAATGTGCCTCTGACCCCTTACGGGTGGGGATTTTTCCCAAGTAATTCTGCAGCTGATGCCAGTTGAGTATCCTCTAATTTACTTCAGTTGTGACACTTTCTACCTGGAGACAGTGCCAGGTCTCTCAGGTGGAGGGTTTAGTTCCCAAAACTTCCCCTCACTTCCAATGCCAATTACAGACTCCAGGTTGTGACCTCTCCTTTTGACAAACCAGCTATAAATCAGATTTCCCAAGACACCCTTCTCAGATTTAGAAGCTGGAGTTTTGGACCCCATGCCCTAATTCCTGGGATTCTACATTCCAGGTTCAGCTTCTTCCCTCTGTACACCAAATAAAGAGACATAGTGAAAAGCAGAGAGAGAAGATTTATTACACTGCTTGGGTGATGCCAGGGGAAGAGGCAAAGAAAGCACTGGCCCATCTTCAGCCATTTTCCGGGTACAGATATGAGTTATAAGCTTTAATGACAAAGAACTGGGAATGGGAAAGAGAGGTATCCATAGGTTTGACTGATTTACTAGAGCAGTTCACAGAACTCATTAATTATCAAGGATACTATAAATGATACAAATGAACAGCCATATTGAAAAAAATGCATGGGGTAAACCCTGTTGGAAGAGGTAAGGAGTTTCTATCCCCTCTCTGGTGTGCTACCCTCCAGGAACAGCTGTCCAGAATCTCTCCAACCATGCATAGTATGGTTAGACAAATCATTGATCATCAGTGATCAACTCAATGTTCAACTCCTTTTCCTTCCTCAGAGGTTGGAAGGTGAGGCTGAAATACAATCCTCTAATCATCCATTTGTCTTTGGGAAACCAGCACGCCTGTCCTGAAGCTACTTCTGAGACCCCCAGAAACCAAGTCATCTCATTAGCATACAAAAGATACTATAATCACTCCAATGGTTTTAGGAGCTATATGTCAGGAAATAGGACCAAAAACCAAGTTCATACTTCACAATATCACACGTGTTAAAAAGAAACATCAGAATTTGTCAGCCAGTTCATTTGAGGAGAGAATGATAATTTGAAGATATCAAAGATAATGGGAAAGTTGCAAGTTAAAGTAATGGGATAGCTGAGGATAAGAATGACAAGATAAGATAAATATTAGGGCTAACACAGAGATAAGAAATAATGCATATTCCTTTTCTCTATTGATCTATATTCATTCCTGACAATGCTTGTTTAAAATTCACTTTGTTCAATGATCCTCTTTGGAAAATTCACAGAATCATGATAGCAAGATAGTTCAAGAAGTTTATGCAGTCACCTACTCCTTGAATCCCTTCAACAGCAGCACAAACAACTGGTTGCTTGGCTTTTGTGTAAACACCTCCAAGAATGAGATAGTCACTGTTTTCAGAAGCAACATATGCCACATTTTGTGCACTTCAGATATGAGAAAAGAATTCCTCATATTGAGCTGAAATTGACTTTTCATTGCTTCCTCCTATTGGGGCCATTCTCCCTCCTTAAAGTCTCAAGGCTGATGCCTACCTGAGTTCTACTTTCCTCACTTTCTCATACTATTATATTGAATAAATATTTGTAGATAAAGTATATACTGAGCTACTATAAATTTATCCCCTCTGTTATCCTCCTCACAGTGATAACAGTGGTCACCCACCAAGATGCATATCTTGACATCACCACAGGGTTCTGTGATAAACACACTTCCTCAATTTTCCAAAAGAAAGTATTACCGGATGAGGAAGGGACAGAGAGTAGCTTGGCTTCACAGTTTTCACGCAATTCATAGAAATTTGAGCTCTATGACAAAAAAGCATTTACAAAAAGGAGAGCCTCCTCAAGAAGAAGGGCAGAAGTTTAGCAAGGATTTATTTTAGTATAACAGGATGATGTAGGAGACATCCTTCCCATACAGGAAATGGAGTAAAGAAGACACCAAATGATGGTTCTTGTTGAGGCTACTTATCTTGGGGATTTCATGTGGAATTTCCATGTAGACAGCTGCTCACATCACCTGGCAACCCCTAATCATTAGAGGCAATGAGTTCCAGGTAGGTTTATTACCAAAAACATGTCCAATATGGGTCTTGTTATTGTTCTAAAACATGGAGATATGGTTTAGGCTTACTCAAAACATAGGGACAATAGGTCTAAGTTTCAAGATTTTATTTGCCAGATATGAACTTTAATTTTGTCTCTTTGCCTATTCACTGAGCTTTCAGCTTCTTAATAGCTATAAGGAGGCAAACTTGCCCTTTGTTGTATGTCTTCCATTCTATTAACTTCTTTAACATCTAAAAGGAGAGGGTGATGGAAGGAGAGCTTGCTACTCTGATTTTTCTTTTTTTTAACTTTCTGGTTCTGTTTTACTTTCTGAGTTTGGCCCTCCAAATATTTATTATTTTTAATTTCCCTGTCACCTCATCTATCTAACCTGCCTCAGAAAAGAGCTTACCTTTGATGAACCCTGAGAAGTGTTAGGAATTTGGCATAAATTATGTCATTCAGTCCTCCATCCTTCCTAAAAACAGTTTGCTAGCAATACCTTCAAAAACATGATTTTATCCCTGTGCACTTAGAAACTGACTGTATTTTAACTTTTCTGGGTACTGATTTTCTATGTGTACTCTTACATTTCTTTTTTCAGTGTTTATATTTTTATCTTTATATTTACTATCATAGAAGTGTATTTCTATGCTTTCTTAAGTGAGGAAAGATATAAATAAAATAAACGGTATTTTAAATAGACACTTCACAGATGGGGTACTAAGGCTCTAAGAGGTTGAATAGCGTGGCCAAGAGATGATTAGACCCTGGAAAATGGATTCTCAGAAATGAAGCCCCTGAGACTCTGATTTATAAACTGAAGTCCCATTTGCTACTTTTAATGGAAGATATATGTGGAAGAATAACTGATGCCCATCATTGCACAAAGCACTCAAAGACCAAGTCACAAATCAAACTGTGTATCAGAAGACTGCTTAGTTAGAGGCATTGGAAAAAGTCTCTATGATACTAAAATGATATTTACATAAATATAAAATAACTTGACTCTTATTCTTCTTTGCCTAAGTGTGTTTCAAGCTAAGGGACTTAAAAATATAGCCATTAAAATTACAACATCAGCTCTCTTAGATATATTTTTCAACCTCGGCTGTCCAAGTTTTACTTTCTAAATTTAATTTTTCAATGTTATTTATTAGTTGCCTACATTTTCAAGCAGAGAATTTACTAACATTATAATTTTGAAACTTGTTTACATTTAATTGATTATACTTCAAATATTTTTTTATCCAGAGAGAAATGTCTGTTAATATTTTAAAAAACCACAAAGATACCACATTAATTTAGGTAGTCTTTTTAGTTGCCATATCATGGGATGACATTTTTTTATTATCTCAGTCCTAAATACTAAGGCTATGCTTTCTCTGAGGCATGAAGGGCAGACCACACCCTGTGAAAGCAATGAAATATTTCCCTTGAAGATGATGAATGTTCTCTATGTGATAGAATAAGTTCTGAGAAGAAGAGTAATGGGACTTTGGTGTCTACTCTCATGTAGCCCATGAGAGTAAGAACACAAGCCTGGAGCTAAGAAATGATCAATGGATTTCTCTAAGGTTAGATGGGGCCAGGGACTTCCAGTTTCCCATCACCATGTAAACAACTTAGAAGTTTCCACTCCATCTTAAAAATAAGTAAAAAGCTGAACAAACTGAAAAATCAACAATTCTTCTCAGATTCCTCAGAAATGTGAGGCCACATGGCAAATCATTGCCCCCAACATCAAAAGACAAGCAGATATAGAGAATCACAATTTATCAGAGAAGAAACCTTGATGGGAAGTTGTGATGGAACAGAAAAGCCTGAACTGAAATGACAAATTACTGGAAGTTCAATGTGGACAAGCCTGAGAGCTTAAACTCCAAATCAGGGACAGCCCTACGGCAGTTTTAAGGCTTACCTCTAGGAGCCCTACCACATCCTCTCAGTGAATACCATGGTCCAAACTTCCTTGTTATCTTGTCCCACCTGAAGGTGATGAGTGTGTTTTGGATTGGACTGAGAAGCACCGATAAACTTTTAGTCCAAGGCCCAGACTCACCAAAACACTGAAACCCAATGATAAGACTATAGGGTGGTTCCTCCCCCCACACACACACACCTTACCATCACATTACTAAAGGCTTATTTGCTGCACTTCATTTTATCCAGTATTTCTTGTCATTTTTGCAACAAAAAAATGCATACCAAAAGATTAAAAACATAGTTTAAAGAGACTGAAATATATGAGAACCAGAGTCAGATGTGGCAGGAATGTTGGCATTATCTGACCAATTTCTAAATTGGTCAGATAAATTTCTAAAACAATGACTAAGGGATCTAAGTGAAAAAGTAGATAAATGCAAGAACAGATGCATAATGTAACTATAAAGAGAATTCTAAGAAAGAATCAAAAGGAAATGCTAGAGGACAAAAACACTATAACAGAAATGAAGAATGTCTTTGATAGGCTCATTCATATGCTAGATTTAGCCAGGGAATGAATTTCTGGGCTTGAGAATATGATAATATAAACTTCCAAACTGACAAGAGAGAATAAAAATAAAACAGAATATATAAGAATTGTGGGGCAACTACAAGAGATTTATACCTTAAGGAGAGGAAAGAAAAGAACTGAATCAATATTTGAGGTAATAATGACTGACTTTCTCCTAAATTAATATCAGACACCCAACACAGATCTGGAAGCTCAGAGAATATCAAGTAGAATATGCCAAAAACATTAAACATAGACACATTATATTCAAACCTAAAGAATTAAAGATAAAAAAATCTAGAAAGGGTAGAGGGCCAGGATTGATGGACATAAAAAATACTGATTGCTCTGATAAAACTGCATGTTCTATGTGCAATCATGGAATTCTCAAGTCTTCAAGGAAACTTTCTTAGAATATCACATCTTGGTGTTATATTTGATGGACTTAAAAAAAAAAGGCAAAAATCAGGATTTCTTAGGAAGGAAAGAAAGAAGAGAAGAAGGGAGGGAGGGAGGAGAGAGAATGGGAGAGAGATGGAAAGAAGGAAGGAAGGAAGGAAGGAAGGAAGGAAAGGAAGGAAGGAAGGAAGGAAAGAGACAGAGAGAAAGAAAGAAGGAAAGAAGGAAGAAAAGAAAGGAAAGAAGGAAGGAAGGAAGGAAGGAAGAAAGAAAGATAATGAAAAGTATGTAAGCAACTAACAGTATTTGCCTCAGAAATTGAACCACAGGAACAACTGGGGGGTGGGGAAACAGTGTTTTTCCTGATGTTATCTATAAATACTGTTTTGAAGTTTAAGTTTTGACAGTCCCCATTGAATTTTTCGAATTATGATTATAATAAGCCATATTCCCAAATGGATATATTATCAGCTATGTAAAATCAGAGACATAATTTCAGAAAAAGAGATAAGTATGGCAATTTGTTACATTCACATTGATAAAACAATGCAACTAATAGAAAATATACTCTTCATTTCATAACAGTGCAAATGAATAATAAATGAGCATGAAAGTGTACTTATAACCATTCAAAAATTGTTATAAAATTGTTACATACTTTGATTCTTCTTTAAACTGAGGCATCTTCTATATGTGAGAATCAGGATTTTTAGGGTCTCAAAAATCAATAAAAAATTCATATTGCTAAAATATAATTCACTGAAACTGATGTGAAAAATTTAAAAAGCTTTCAACCATTAGATTTCAGAAGTATATAATAAGTTATACTAGCTTAGAATCACTCTTTAACTTATAAGAATTATGAAATTAAAATATTAAGTCCACTCAATTCAGTTATATAACGAAACCTAATCAGTGCTTTCAACTCTTTTATCTTTCTTAGTTGTGTCATATAAATATGTTATCAAAAACATTAAGGTTTTAGAGTTAAAATATAAAAGGTACACAGATACCTTTTATACAAATAAAGTCTGTTAGAAATTAAAGAAACATGGAAGAGGCAGAGAGATGGCTCAAATGCCAGCACAGGATTTATTGTTCAGGAAGGAGCCCTGTGGAGCGGGACCCCAGCAAGAGAGCTGGAGCCTATGGGCTTACAGACTTGGGGTAGATATAGGGGAGCGGTCTGGAGTGAAACCCCACTGGATGGGGAAATCCTTCCAGATTGGAATCAACCATTCATAGGTGAAGCTGAAGGAGATAAGTGGTGACTAGGTAGATAAGTTGCTCAGGGAAACTAGAAGAGAGAAGTGGTAATTAGGTAGATAAGTTGCTCAGCTCCTAGCCCCCTGGTGAGGTGGTGACTTGTCATTTCCTTGAGGCTTGATGTGGTCTTTCAGTGGGTGGTGGGGTGTCAGTAAGCTGCCTGTAAGCGTGGGGGTCCAATCTTAAGGTGACTTCTTTTTGTTCACCCTAACAATGTCAATTTAATTTTCTATAATTGTGTTTACTTTCTGTCTTGCTCCTCTATCCCATCTGATGGCAGCAGTTAAATCTCTGTAAATCTTTCAGAGTTTTCTCAGCCAATTTTCACTTTTCCTGAGACAATTTACATTTCCCCTCCAGTTGCAATGGTTGTGTACAAGTTTGGGGAAGAGTCACACAATGATTCTTACATATGCATGCTGATTCCCTCTTGCCCTCTTGCCTGTATGGTCCCCAGTTAACGGAATCTGGAGGTCATCCCATTTTTCATCCAGTCTCCATTCACAAATCACAGTCAAAAACCTACTGCTGTGCAAATTTCCTCTTAACAAATGCAGCACTATTTCTGGTCTGTCATATCATTCTCAGTTACTACTGTCTATCTTTGGTGATAGAAAATTTCAGATGACCTTCAATCATCTCTGCACCAGAGGGAAATCACAAGGGACAATCTCCATTCTTTTCTGACTAATCACATGCAGGTTCAGCCATATGACTTAGGGTACGAATGTTAATGTGACTCCCTGAGATATCTGAGTAATTGGCACTTCATCTTTTGTCACCAAGAAGTGTTCAGGAATGAGCTCATAGTAGGCTTAGATGCTGAGATGTGATGACTGAGAAGTATCAGCCAGCACAGTACCATGTGCTGTTCTCCATTGACCATAATGTGCTTTGTGTACTCATGAGATTCTGGTGGCATAGATGACAGGCTAATTTTCTTATGCCTAGGAAAACTCTGAGCTCTTGTTTAGTATTCACTAGCATTCTTTCTTGCTTAGGACTTGCTCTGTGTTCCCCTCCCTATGGAATCTTTACCTTCTTGTGGTAAGACTGAAAATGCTTTAATATCAGGCATTTCTCCCATATAGATTTTCATGGAAAAATTCTTGGCCATAGATACTCCAGAGTCACAGATTTTGAGACCAAAAACAAAAGTCATTGACATGCAAAATGTTCTCTGTCACACCTTTGTCTTTGTCCTGAATTTCAGAAAACATTAGATGATTTAAAGACTTGTTAGATCATTTAAAATACTCTGGCATTTAAAAGACTATAATTTATATAATTTTCTGTATTTTGATTTTTAAACATTCTAATCCAATCAATTAGGTTATGAGATAAACTTTCAGCTTAATAACCAGCAACTGAATAGATAATTTCCTCTGAATTATAAATAATTTCAACTTGAATATGACATTATGTTTACTTGATTGGAAAAATTATAATCTTGTTGAAATTTTTTAAAGTCTGTTTTCTAACTCCTTTTAGCATAAGATCTTTGCCAGAAGGTAGGAGAAATCTTTTTTTTCCCATGCTAATGGAGTTTTAACTACAGAAACCATTTTTATCACACAGCTTGAACAATTCTGTCTTGAATCCAATGTTTAGACAATGTTCTATAATTTTCAGGTTCTTACCCTCACTTGGTATATTTTTTCTAGTACTTTTATATCACCTGTTTTTACTTAAAAGGACTGGCTTTATTTAATTTCAGCCAAAGTAACCTACACTAGAAAGAACCAAGGCTGTCTTTCCAACTTAATGGGATCATGAGTTAGAGTTTCCATTTTATAAAGTAAAACTGACTTTCCTTGCCTCTAAGATGTTGTTCTTAGGCTATCCCATAACAAGTCAGTAATAACTCCAGATTTACATTTCCACAGTGCTCTTCAGATGAATACTCTCTTTCTTGCAAAAGACAAAAACATGCAATGCTTATACATGTTATCAAAAATTAAATGACTATGTAATATAGATATTTTTTAGGTTAAAGTTACTGCTGGTTGGAAAAACAAATGACATGATAACTTCAGTAAGTAATTCTGAAGCATCTAAGAAAATAAAAAAGATGAGTTTATCCTAACACTTGGCAGACCCATGGCTTGAACTCTCAAAAACATAATGTTGAGTGGGAAAAGAAAAATGCAGCTTCAGATTAATACGTAGAGTATGATGAAAATTACATGCATTTAAAAAGCTACAGTAATCAAAACAGTGTGGTACTGGCATACAGGCAGAGAGCCAATGGAATGGAACACAGAGCCCAGAAATAAGCCTTCACACATATGGTCAAATGATTTATCATAAAAGTGCCAAGACCATTCAGTGGGAAAAGGAAAGTCTTTGCAACAAACAGTGCTGGAAAAACTGGATAACCATATGCAACAGAATGAAGTTGGGCCGTTACCAAAAACTATATGAAAAGTGACTCAACACAGATCAAACACCTGACCCTATAAAATGCAGAAGAAAATAAAGGGCAAAATCTTAATGACAACAGATTTGGCACTGATTTCTTGTCCATGGCATCAAAAGTACAGGCAACCAAAAGAAAAAGTGGACAAACTAGAATTCATGAAAAAAATTTAGAATGTGTATCAAAAAATATTGTCAACAGGGTAAAAATGCAACCTATTAGATGTGAGAAAATATTTGCCAATCATTTCTCTGATAAAGATTAATATCCAGAATACATAGACAGCTCCTAAAACTCTACAACAACAAATGGCAGAGAATTTGAGTACACATTCCATTACGAATAAACACATGAAAATATGCTCAATATCACTGTTAGGAAGTGCAAGTTAAAACTGCAATGAAATACCACCTTTTATCAATTAGAATGTTTAATATAAAAAGGAAAATAATAAATATTGGTTAAGATGTGAGTATTGGAACACTTGAGCACTATGAGTAAAGTATAAATTAATACACCACTATGGCAGCTCCACAAACAATTAAAAATAGAATCGCCATACCATCCAGCAAATCCATTTATTGGTTTATACCCAAAAAACCTGAAAACTGAGCCTTTAAGAGATATTTGTACACTCATGTTCAAAGCAGCATTGTTAATAAAACAAGATAAATAGCTAAACTGTGGTATATACGTACTATAAAATATTATTTAGCCTTTCAAAGAAAAGAAATTCTGACAGATACCACAACACGGATAAACTCTGGAGACATTATGTTAAGCAAACTAAGTTGGTCACAAAAAAATATAAATACTATATGATTCCATTTGTATGAGGTACTCAGAATAGTCAGAATCATAGAGAGAAAAACAAAAGGGTCTGGGGAGAGGCAGAAATGTGGACGGTGGTGATGATTGTACAACACTTGAATATATTTAACACTACTAAATCATAAACTTCAATTGTTAAGATGATAAATTTTATGTTATATATATTTATCACAATAAAAATTTAGAAAAGGTATTCAGAAATAGCAATAACATGTTATCCTATGTACAAGTATGAATATTAAAAGTGAGCACACATGAAACTCTTCCTCATAAAATATAGAGTATTTTTGATCAAGAATGTTTCTGTTTTACAAAATTTATACAATGATACAACGAAACAAGAAATCCAAGACCAATATATCTGATAATCTGCAACAAAATACTAGTAAACCTAATTCAACAGTACAACAGGCTCATCATAATCAAATGGACTTTGTACCAGGGACAAAGATGATTCAACATATATAAATCAACAAATATGACACATCATGTTGACAGAATAAAGAACAAAAACCATATAGCCACTTCAATACATACCAAAAAGTTTTGACAAAAATAATATTCTTCATGATAAAAACTCCCAACAGATTAGGTAACAAATAAATACAATTCAATACACCAAGGTCATATATGACAAACCCACAGCTAACTTCACACTTTTTTCTAAGATCTGTAATAAGGCAAGAATGCCCACTTGGTCCAAGCAAAGTTTTTTTTTAAATACAACCCCAAAAGCACAGGCAACAAAAGCAAAACTAGACAAATGGTATTACGTTGAACTGAAAAGCTTTTTCACAGAAAGTAAGCAATCAACAAAATGAAGAGACAACTATAGAGAGGGAAAAATATTTGCAAACTGCACATCTAACAAGGTGTTAATATCCAGAATATACAAGGAGCATAAACAACTTGAGGGCAACAACAATAGCAATAACAATAATAATCTGATTTAAAAGTGAATAAAAGACACAAAAAGACATTTCTCCAAAGACATTCAAATGACTAACAAACATAAATAAATGCAAAGCATCATGAAACATCAGGGAAATGTAAATCAAAACCACAATGAGAAATCACCTTACCCAAATTAGAGTGGCTATAACCAAGAAAATAAGAAATAGCAAATACTGGCATGAATGTGAGAAAGGGGAACTCATATACTATTGGTGTAAACATAAATTAGTACAGCAACTATGAAAATCAGCATGGAAGTGCCTCAAAATATTAAAAATAGAACTAAAATAAATCTCACAACTGGGCATATACCCAAAGGAAATAAAATTAATATGCTGAAAACACATCTGCACTCCCATGTTTATTGCGTCTCTATTCACAACAGCCAAGATACAGAATCAAATTAAGTCTCCTTCCACCAAGGAATGGACAAAGAAAATGTGGAATACTTTTCAGCCATGGAAAAAAATTAAATCCTGTCATTTCTGGCCACATGGATGAATCTGGAGGACATGCTGTCGAGTGAAATAAACCAAGCACAGAAAGACAAATACCATATGATTTCAAGCATATGTAAATTGTAAAGTAGCTGATCTCATGACACAGGTATAAAAGTGATTTCCAGAGAAATCCAGAGAGGGAGGGGAAGAAGGGATGGGGAGAGTTGGCCAACACATATAAACTTATAGTTAAGTAGGAGGAATAATTTCTGGTGTTCTTTTGTACTGTTAGGGTAACTATGAATAACAATATTCTGTTGAATATTTCAAAATAGCTAAAAGAGGACTTGGGGTGTTTCTTACCACAAAAAATAGTAAATATATGAGGTCATGGGCATGCTAAACACTCTGACTTGATTATTACATCATGAACACATGTATCAAAAATAACACCATACCCCTAAATATGTACAACTTTATGTGCCAATTTTAAATGATTTTTTAAAAATATTCATCTATTTCAGACCTTACAACTCTATCTGATACATAGCCTGGACTCACTAATACCTGTTGAAAAATGCATGCATGATAGTAATTGCCTGAGAGGGGGTTTGGAAGGAAAAATGGAACTGGACGTGAGGAGAAAGTGTAGCAATTTTATCTGTAGTGTGATGTTCCTCAGAGAGACAGAGAGAGACACAAAGAAGCAAATATGAAAAGGGTTAAATTTCAGTTGTTAATTGTTACAAAAATATCTTCAACACTGTCCCTATATTGTTCAGGTTTAAAGAAATGCAATCTCACAAGATCCAACCCATTTTTCTAGAAGACATATACCTTAAGTACTAATAAGGAATTTTTGCAGCAGTCAAGTGGGAACATCCTCACCTTCCATTTTAAACTTGCCCTTTACAATTATGTTCCAGTTGTTTCATGGGAATTCATTTGCTTTCTCCTTTCTGTTGTGAGCAACAGACACAGAGTCTCTCAATCTTCAATGTCTGCTGTATTTCTCTGAATCTCTTGATTCACAAGTCAGAATATTTGACTTCTAGCCTCAGTTCCACATTTAACTAGCTGTGTGACTACCATGAGGTTGCTCGATCAGTACGGGACTTTGCCCTCTCACTTGAAGGTTAGAGATATTGCAAAAGACAATCCTCACAGTCCTTCCAATAGCTTTTGTTTTTGTTTTTTTTATGGTGTTTGAACTCAGGGTCTCAAGTTTACCAGGCAGGCATTCTACCACTTGAATCACTCCACCAGCCCCTCCCCACAGTTAAGATTTGAGGACTTTATAATTTACGTGTCCTTTCAATTCTAAAATATGGTGCTGATTTTCCCATTATATTTATTTTTTAACTTTACCATAGTATCAAGCACACACTTTCCCTCACAGTGACCACAAAGCACATGGAAGGATACAATAAACACATGCTGTTTTAAAGTGAATAACTTCTAGAATGTCAATTGAGAATTTTCAAACAACTAAATCTAATGTCAGTTTGTGTATTCATAAAAATTACATAAATTTAAACCACACAATTATGAGAGAAGAGGCTGTTTTGGGTTGTTTGCTCACAGCAAATCAATGGTGGAATACATATTGTTTTGTCCCAATGTTGCAACATATTGATATGAATGTGTGTATTGCCTATCTCTTCATCCATGCCTTTGAGCATTTGAAGATCAAATGGCATGTAATCATGTCTCTTTCTCCTTCTCTCCAACGGGATCCTTTTGAAGTCTGTGCAAAGTGGACTTGTTTCTGTGTGACTTTCAAGTTCTATTTCAACAGCCTTGCTTGAAAATTCAGTTACTATGGTGATAGGTACCACTGCACACAATCTCCTTTGCAACAACTAAGTTATACCCTATTCAGGAAAAGTGGTATCTGTAGCTTAATGGTTGAGCAAAAGGCCGACAGATCTATGGTTTTATTTCCATTTGAGAGGTTTTTAATAAGCAGTTTGAGCTCCTGGAATCTGAGAAGACTGAACAGGAACTGTTCTAAATTTAGCCAGGTCAATCCTGGAAGACATTTTCTGGACAGATCAAATGCTGTATAAATTGAAATGTGCTGAATCGACATGCCACGAGTTGACTCTTTTCTGAAGCAATGAAAAGGGAAGCAAACAGAATATTTCAAAAGGAAAGAAAGCTGGCACACAGGAAGTAGACACTGCTCCCCCAGTGTGATTCTCCTTTAGGATCCCCCTCTCTGTCCAGTGCCTCCTCAACCAGGCACCCACTTAGCTAGATTTCCACTTGCACCCTGGAGCTGTGTGGCTGTGGATCTCACTCTTGAGAGTTGGGGCAGTGGAAGCAGGGGGCAGTTTCCTGTCTTCACTGAGAAGCAATCTTAGCGTGCTGAGTGGCATCTCTGAATGCATTTTCCCTAAATACATAGTATCCTATTCAAGGATCTCATTCAGGAACAGCATATGTCATGGGCTGCAAGGGATTATGGTTGACTTACTGTATTAATACCTTATGACAAACCACATTCTGAGTTCTGAACAAGTGATTTCAAGTAGAACTTTTGAAAGATAAATTGTTATTTTAGGTAACTTTATAGATTTCTAAAATATGAGTACCTCAAAAGATAGGCAATTAACGTAGGCCTTATTAGCATAATGACAGGACCATGGTATTTAAGTGTTGGAGGTGAATAAATCTAATCCAAAAATCCTCTGATAGGGGAAAATACTTTAAAAGCATATTACAAATGTTTATCACAGTTCATCTTTAGCTGCTGTCAGGAGAAACTTTTCTAAAGCCTAGATAAAATGACCAGTCAAACTCTCCTGTGAAGATACCAATGAATAAGGAAAGCAAGAAAGCTGTGTGTTAATAAAGTGGACCAGTAAAACCTGCATTTATGATCACAAATTGCAAATTAACAGGGTCACAGTCTGTAAATAAAGAACATCTGATGACATAAGCATTAACATCTTAAATTAATATCTGCTCTGAGGTAAGGGCACAGCTTGAGCAAAATGCAGACTCTGGCAATTTTCCAGTGTGCACAAATTGGTGATAAGGCCTGAATCAGCAAATATTTTCATCATTAGATAGAATCTCTACCTTGGAGACTATGATTTTAATGGTGTCTCTGTATTTATAGTTACTAATCCAAACACATGGGCCAAATAATTATGTTTTAATACTATAACACTATTTTTCCACTTTGATAAAAGATGTAGTCCTTCAGTGTGTGTGTGTGTGTGTGTGTGTGTGTGTGTGTATTTGAAGGTTGGCTACACAGTCTCAGTCAGCCATGGGTCCTTGCTTATTTGAAACCCTTCTTTGGTTGCTAAATTGTAAAAAAAATTCCAAATCAATATGCTGAGAAAATTGTTAACTAAACTCAAGGGCCATTTTCCCGGTTTGTCTAGAGATAATAACAACTTTTCTAAGCTAACTTAAAAAAATCTTTCTAAATATCAAATTTGTGAATTGTATAGCTCTTGATCCAATTATCTTGCAAAACATATTAAAAATAGATTACTGAAGCATCTGCTTGATTTGGTCTTTCTTCTTTTTAGCTCCCCAAGGACCCCACAGTTCCAATTTTCTTTCTTTTTCTCTCTGGTATCTCTCACTGTGGGTGCTTTCCCTTCAGTTCCATGATACACATGCTATTTAATGTGATCTTAGCTGTTCCTATCTCTTTCATTATAGCACTGAGGGCTGTAGTGACCCCCTGGATCTGCCTCTCAAACCCAGCTTCTTGTAGTTCCAAACTGGAAGCTAGAAATCTTTATTCAAGTAATACATCTAAACAATAGGAATCATTTTCCCCCTCCTCCCTCCACCCAAAATAATCCACTTTTGTCATCTCTATACATTATAAATGTCTCTTTTTGGTAATATAGCCCCAAATCTCAGAATCATTTTTCATGCTTTCCCCTCCCATCTGCCACATCAAATTAGTTCCATTCTGAAGTTTATATTTGCAGATTTGTGTTTCTTTTTTCCTGATCTTTGGTAGCCAGGCTGTCTTAACTCAGATTCTCTTTGCCTTCCACATATACTCTGATCATAGTTGTTAAACTGGCCATCCACTTCCTTGTTCCAATTAACCAAGCCAGCACTCCCTGAATAATACACAGCATCATATAAAGTCTCAAATTTTTAAATTCTTCCATGTGTGTGTGTGCATAGACATCCCTGCCATTTGACTGTTTAAAGTTTTCTTGTCATTTAATCTAATGACTAGAACTCATGCACCGCTGGTGGATACACAATAGTATAACCCACTGTGGAAAACTGCATGGCGTATCTTAATATCTTAATAAAATCAAGCCCATACCTACCATATGACCCAGCCATTCCATTCCTGAGTATTTACCCAAGAGAAATCATTTAAGTCATTTTGATAGTCAACCTAAAGAATTAAATTAGCCACTCTTAAAGCCAATGTTTTACTACATAACAATGATGCATGAGTGCATTTCTGTGTTTTTTTAAAGCAATTTTAAAGTGCTTGAAAAAAATAGAACTCAGAAGGGTATGTTTGGGGAAACAGGCCACATCCTCTCTAATTATATTAAAGAAACAGACAGCACTATAGTGCTAACTTCATTATTTCTCCCAAAGAAATTGAGCTTGTCTTCAGTTTTATTGGCAGACATGATATGTGTGAGTTTACTCACCGTCTCATTGATATGGCCTGTTCCATTTACAGTAGACAGAACGAATGAATACAGGGAAGAAGTGACAGTGGCAAAGTAGCAAACAGGCCTTTTAGTCATTAAATGTGTGCAGGCTGTGTCAAGCTCCTTTCACTGAATACCTCAGGGCACTTTACAAATGTCATCTATTAAACCCGTTCAACATCAATGGAAAACTAGAATAAGTACCCTACCATCTCCTTTTCAGGTTTAGGGGAAAATGTCCTTGACGGAAAAAATATCAAAGTGCTTGTTTACTAAGAAGATGAAGAGCAGAGAACAGCACAAATTCTTACTCCAAGACTATGATGTCCAAACCCTCAGATGTCAAACTCTGCATCAAGGAGGTGATTTCAGTTGGGCCAATTACATGGGAGAAGGGGGAAAGAGTCAGATACCATTCACACATCTTTCATCTCTCATATATATCTTATCTGTCTTGTATCCCCAATACATGGCATATGGTAGGCGTTTTGTGCTTTTGCTTTTTCATTTTTATAGAGTCACACTTACATAGCATAAAATTCACCCATTTACTATATACAGAATGAGTTTTAATAAATTTATACAGTGCCACAACTATCATTCTATTCCAGATTTAGAGCATATCTGTCATCTCCCAAATTCTATCACATCCATCTGTAGTTAGTTCACATTTCCTCCCTCAATTACCAGGAAAAATAATATGTGTTCTGTCCTTATAAATTTCATTTTATTTATTTATTTAGCAGGACTGGAAATTGAACTCAGGGACTCATGCTTGCTAGACAAGAACTCTACCACTTAAGCCATACCCCCATCCCTTTTGCTTTTTGTTTTTCACATAAGGTCGCTAGCTGAGATGATGGGTATATGCCACCACACCTGGCTCAAATTTCATGTAAATTGAATGTTACGAATATAGTTTTTTGCACCTGGCTTTTTTTACTTAGTGTGTTTTTCGGGTTCATCTTTGATTTTACATGCATTGGTTTTGTTTTAATTGATGCATAGTCTTTGATTATATGAACACACCATATTTTGCTTTTTCCTCCCCAGTAGATGGCCACTTGGATTGTTCTCATTTTTTATCTACATGAATGCATTATGAGACATATGGACATATATTTTAAATATTCTAGGATAGATACCCAAAAGTGAAATGCCTGAGTCAAATGGTAACTATTTGTTCAACATTTTATGAAAATGTCCAGGTATTTTCCAAGGCAACTATGTCATTTGCATGCCACAAACAATATTTGAAGCTTGCAGGTTTCACACATTTTCTCCAACACTTAGTATTTTCAGCCTTTTTTTTTTAACCAAAGTCATTTTAGAGGATAGAGTGGTATCTCATTGTGTATGTTTTATTAGTATCTTTATGGAAGTATAATTTAGATAAAATAAACTGAACATGTTTAAAGTGTACAATCTGATAAATTTTGTCATATTATATAACCATAAAATAGTCACCACAATCCAAATAATGAAAATATCCATCTCCAAAAGAAGTTCTTTTTCTCCTTGCTAATTCCTCCCCCTTTGCATTGCCAGCCCTACTCCATCTTCAGGAAATCAATGATCCACTTTCTGTTAGTTAGTTGCATTTCTATAAATTACTTGTATTTTCTGAAATTTTATTAGAAAATAAAATCATGCAATATATAGTTTTGTCTGGCTTATTTCACTTGATGTAATTATTTCAGATTCATCTATGTTGTAGATTCTACCATAATCCAATCTTGTCCATTGCTAAATGGTATTTCATGGCATGGGTATACCATAGCTGTTTGCCCTTCACCTGTTGAGGGACATTTTGGTTTTTTATTACTATTACAAATAAAGCTTCTATGAACATGAATGTATACAACTTTGTATGAACATATACTCTCATTTCTCATGAGTAAATACCTAAGGCCATATAGTAGATGTATTTTAATTCTAAGAAACAGTCAAAATGCTATCCATTGACATTTTTATCAAATTGGAAAATTTGATAAAATTCTTTAAAAGTTTTTGTTCACATCTCTCTCTCTCTCATCTCTTTCAGGTTTTCCAAAAACTTGTGTATGTAACTTCCGGAAGTTATCTTACCACTTATCATCAATTCCGTTCTTGTTTGTTTGTTTTTTTTTCTGCCCTCTCTGTTTCATTTTGGATAGTTATTCTTTTTTGTTTTATTAGCATATATTAATTATACAAAATATAATTATGACATTATGTCATTATGACATTCCATACATATGCAATGTATTTTGATCATGTTTACCACCCCATTACCTTCCATCCCCTCTCCCCCTTCCTGCTAGTCCAAATAGACCCCTTTCCAGATAGACTCCTTCAACTTTCATGTATTCTTATTTTTAATCTAGATTCTACAAATGAGAGAAAATGTGGGATGTTTGTTTGAGTCTGGCTTATTTCACTTAACATGATGATACCAATTACATCCATTTTTCTTCAAATGACATAATTTCATTCATCTTGTGGATAAATACAACTTCATTGTGAATATACACACATTTTTATTCATTCATTTGATGATTAGCCTAAGTGCTAATCCATAGTTTGGCTAATTCCATAGTTTGGCTATTGTGAATAATGCCAAGAAAAACATTGGCGTGTGAGTGTCTCAACTGTATGCTGACTATTCCTTCTGACATATGCCCAGGAGCAGTATAGTCAGATCGTATGGTGGGTTTATTTGTAGTTTTCTGAAGAAAACTTCCATAATGGTTGCACTAATTTACATTTCCATAATGTTTGCACTAATTTACATTTCCACCAACAATTTGTAAGAATTAATTCCCCTCTCCTCCATCATTGACACCCTTGGTGGTTTGTTTTCTCAACGATTGCCATTCTGACTGGGGTGAAATAGGATCTTAATGTAGTCTTGACTTGCATTTTTCTGATGGATAAAGATGTTGAGCATTTTTTCATGTATTTATGGACCATTTGTACTTCTTTTGAAAACTTTTCATTGTACATTTACTGATTGGATTATTTTTTGTTTGGTGTTTAAATAATTGAGTTCTTAATATATTCTGGATATTAATTCTTTATCCAATGAATGGCTGGCAAAGACTTTCTCCCATTGTCTCTTGGTTCCCTTTACTATCCATAGCTATTCTCACTTGTTGATTCTTGCTTTAATTTTCTGAGCTATTGAAGTATTATTCAGAAAACTATTGCCTATGCCTTCATCTTGAAGTGTTTCTCCTCTGTTTTTCTGTAGCACTTTCAATGTTCCAGGTCTTGCATTAAGACCTTTGATCTGTTTTGAATTGATTTTTGTACAGGGTGAGAGATATGGACCAATTTTTACTCTTCCACATGTGGGTGTTTAGTTTTCCCAGCACCATTTGTTGAAGAGGCTGACTTCTCCAATGTATGTTTTTGACAATTTTTTTAAGAATCAGATGGGTTTAACTGCATGCATTTATTTCTGTGCTCTTTATTTTATTCCACTGGATTGTATGTCTGTTTTTGTGCCAGTGCCATGCTGTTTTTATTACTATGGCTTTGTAGTATGATTTGAAATCAGGCATTGTGATACCTCAAGCATTGCTCTTTTTGTTGAAGATTAATTTGGCTCTTCATGTCTTTTGTACTTCCACATGAATTTTAAGATTGTTTTTCTAGCTCCCTGAGACTGTCATTGGAATTTTGATGGGAATTGCATTGAATCTGTAGATCACTTTTGGTAATGTAGCCATTTTTGCAATACTAATTCTGCTGATTCATGAACATCAAGGTCTTTCCATCTTCAAGGGTCTTCTTCAATTTTGTTCTTGTTGTTTTATAGTTTTTGTTGTATGGGTTTTTCATCTCTTTGGTTAGGCTTATTCCCAGATTTTTAAAGGCTATTATAAATAGGATTATTTCCCTGATTTCTTGTTTGTTAATGGTATACAGAAAAACTTCAGATTTACATATGTTGATTTTTGTATCCTGCTACTTTAATAATGTGTTTATCAGATTTAAGGTTTTCCTGGTAGAGTCTTTAGAATATCATTTGCAAATTTAGATTATTTGATATCTTTCTTTCCTATTTGTATTTCTTTTATTTTTTCTCTTGCTTTATTGCTCAAAGAATTCAAATGCTACATTAAATAAATAAATGTAGAAAGTAGATACCCTTGACTAGTTCCTGATTTTAGAGGAAAAGCTTCATTTCTTCCCCATTTGGTATAATGTTGGCTGTAACCCATTTACAGCCTTTAGTATGGTGAAGTAAGATCCTTCTATTCCTAGTTGCTTCAGGACCTTTATCATCAAGGGATGTTGAATTTTGTCAAAAGCGTTTTCTGGATCCATTGAGATGATCATGTGATTTTTGTCCTTGATTACGTTTATATGCTGTATTACTTTTATTGATTTGCAGGTGTTTAACTACCTTTGCATTCATGAAATTAAACTGCTTAATTATACCGTGTGGTCTTTTAACATGTTGTTGAACTAGATTTGCAAGTATTTTGTTGAGGATATTGTGCCTATGTATATAAGGGAAACTGATCCATAATTTTCATTGTTGTTTTTGTTACCGTGTTCTTAGCCAGTTTTTGGAATCAAGATAATACTGACTTTGTAAATGAATGTGCTCTCTTTCCTTCCCTTTCTATTTTATTGAATATGCCTAATAAGAGCAAGGACCTGTGTTCAAATCACAGTGCCACCAAAAAGAAAAAGAAAGAAATCTGTTTTATGGTATAGTTTGAGGAACACTAGTGTTAGTTCTCTTTTAAAGGTCTGGTAGAATTTAGCAGTGAATCTTTCTAGTCCTGGACTTTCTTTTGCTGTTAGGCTCTTTATTACTGCTTTAATCCCAATGTTTATTCTAGATGTGTTCATGCTTGTTGTATCCTCTTGGATCAATTTAGGTAGATGACCTATGTCTAGAAATTAATCCATTGTTTGCTAGATTTTCCAATTTACTGGAATATAAATTTTCAAATATTCCCTCTGGATATCAATGGTATCTGTGGTATTATCCCCCTTTTCATGTCTAATTTGTATTAACTTGAGTCTTATCTCTCTTTTGGCTAGTTTAGCTAAGGGTTTTTCAATCTGTTTATCTCTAAAAACAAATCAAATTCTTCATTTAATTGATCTTATATATTGTTCTCTTAGTCTTCACTTCCTTAATTTCTTTATTCTTTCCTTCCATCTACTAATTTTGGGTTTGGCTTGCTCTGGTTTTTCTAAAAGCTTAAGGTGCATCATTAAGTTATTTATCTGAGATATCTCTGACTTTTTTAATATAGGAACTCATAACTACATACTTGTCTATTAGAAATGCCTTTTCTTTCTGAATGCTATTGGGAATAAGCATACTTTAATTTATATTTTGTATTGATTTGTTTTCAAATAAATAATGTTACAGTGATATATTTGAGCAAAGTATTCCATTTTAGTGAAAGTTTAATTGTTCAGAATAAATCACTTGTAAAAAAGAAAAGAAGAAAGAAATGCCTTTTCTGTAAAAGGTTCTGGTAACTTGTGTTTCCATTTCCATTTGATTCTAGGAATTTTAAAATTTCCTCCCTGATTTCTTCAATGACTGACTGATCATTCAAAAGTGGATGATTCAATCTCCATATGTTTGTATGGTTCCTGTAATTTCTCTTGTTATGGATTTCTAATTTTATTACATTGCATCCTAGTAAGAATAAATGTTTAATATTTTTGTATTTGTTAGGACTTGCTTTATGGTCTAAAATGTGAAATTTCAAAGAATATTCCATGGGCTGCTAAGAAGAGTGTGTATCCCTCAACTGCTGGATAGACTATTCTGCAGGTGTCTATTAAGTCCATTTGACCTATGGCTCAGTTTAACTCTCAGTTAACTCTGAAGTTTCTTTGTTGATCTTGTCTGGATGCTCTATCCATTGAAGAGAATGAGGTGTTGAAGTCAGTCACTATTACTGTGCATGGACCTATTTGTCCCTTTATGTCCAGTAATTTTCATTTTATGAAATTGAGCACACCAATGTTTGGTGCATATATATTTATAATAATTATTATCTCCTTGATTGCTTGTCTTCTTTATTACTAAGTAGTCATGATCATTTTTATCCCTTCTGGCTAATTTGGGCTTGAAGTCTGCTTTGTCCTATATAATACTTTTAGATTCCATTTGCTTGGAATATCACTTTCTATTCTTTCATTTTCAGTTTGTGTGTGTGTGTTTGCCAGTGAGGTAAGTTTCTCATATAGCAGAGTTGGATTTTGGTTTTTTAATCCATTCAACCAGTGTGCATCTTTTAATTGGAGAGTTAAGACTATTGAAAGTTATTATTGAAAAATACTTACTTTCTTTTCCCTTCTTCATCTTAGAGATTTTCGGGATCAGAGAATTAATAATAATTAATTCTCTCCAATTTCTCATTTGTTTATTTATTCTTCTAATTAGATTTATTCTTTCCTGAGCTCTAATGCTCAGGTATATCTTCCTTCTTCTATATATAGTACTCCATTAAGTATCTTCTGCAATGCTGGGTGAGTGGTCCTGAATTGCTTTACTTTATGCTTATCATGGAAGATCTTTATTTCTTACTGGATTTTAAAAGATAGCTTACTGGATATAGTACTTTGACTGACAGCTGTTTTTGTAATTCATCAATCAATGTTCTCCTATACTTTAGAGTTTGTTGAGAGGCCTGCTGTTATTCTTATGGATTTGCCTTTATAGGTAACAATGGCACTTGTCTCTTACAGCTTTCTGTATTCTTTCTTTGTTCTGTACTTTTGCCATTTTAACTATAATATGATGTGGAAAAAGTCTTTTTTGGTTATGTCTATTTGGAGTTCTAAATGCCTATGTACTTGGATGTCCATTTCCTTACCTAGATTTGGCAAACGTCCTGCTATAATTAAATCAGTTGTTTATCTATATTATTGTCCCCTCTTCTACACCACAGATTTATAGGTTTTGTCACTTAATCATGTCCTAGAGGTCTTGAATTTTTGGTCATGATTGCTAATTTATTTTTCCTTTATTGCTATCAGAATGAAATAATTCCTCAGCCTTGTCTTTAATCCCTTACATTCTTTTTTCCGTACATCTAGTCTACTTGAGATGCTTTCCATTGAGTTTTTTATTTGATTTTTTAACTTTTTCATTCCCAGGATTTCCATTTTGGGGGGATTTGTTGTTGTTCAGAATCTCTATCACTTGGCTGAATTTTTTATCCAGAGGAATGAAATTCTTGTCCTACTTGTTAAATTTCTTATCTGAGTCTTGAATTGACTTCCTTACTTCATATAGGTATTTATTTGATTGTCATTGAGGTCATTCATCATTTTTAAACACTAGACTTTTTAATTGTTTTTCTGGTATTTCAATCACATTTTATCATTAGATTTAGTTATTGAAGAGTTATGAACTTTTGGAGGATCCATGTTGCCTTGCTATTTCATATTTCTTGGGTTTCTAATTTGTGATTTACACATCTGTTGGGGTGAATACCTCCTCTCATTTTATGTTTCTTTTGTTTGTTTTTTGTTTTGTTTGTTTCTTTTTTGTCAGCAGCCTTCTCTTGAGTGCTCAATCTCCAGTAACACACAAACATAAGAACACTGTAACATCAACAACACTAAAACAAATGAGATATTGAAATACAATTAAAATAAATTTAATCCAACAACTATGTCACTAATAACCATAGAAAAGAAAGTGGCAAAAATAATGTAGAGCAAGCTATGAGTTTAAAATTAATATAGATAAAAGTAATAATAATGAATTAAGTAAAGGAGGGTATCAGGGAAAGGAAATATAAAAAAAGAAACAAAGATAAATAAAGAAAAGGAAGAAAAAGGAGATGATTGTGAGGAAGAAAATAGAGCAAGAGATAAAAATCTGGTCACAAAACAAAGAAAATTACATAATTAAAATTAGATGAGGAGGAATAAAAGATTTTTAGACTAAAACACAATTTAAAAAATATTAAATATATAGTAACAAGAAAAGACTGATTAAAAAAATAAAAACAAGCAAATACTGGAGAAATTTATTTCTGGTTCCTTTAATATTGGAATCTGCCAGGTGGTGGGGGTAGTGAGTCACAGCTGGAGTCATAGTTCCTACTGCTTAGCCTGATGCTGTATTTGGGCTGAGGGCTAGGATGGTCAAGGGTCAGTTGTCAGCTTTAGAACTGTATTCACTTTAGAAGCTTTCCTTCTTTGCATACCAGAAGTCACTACTGGCCCCTATGGGCTTTGCATTCTGTGAGGGTGATAGGTTGCCACTCAATCCAGTTTGTGCCCCTAGGAACAAAATGTCTACTCCAAGGGGTGTACCCTGAGTGCTTCAGAAAGTAGGCAAAGCAAATAGAGACTGAGATTTGTAATGAACAGGAAGAACTGAGGAAACACCACATTCTACCTGCCAGTCTTAGTGCTTTCAGATCTTACCCAGCAATAAACCACCTTGCACAAGGGAGAAAATTGGGAAAATCAACTGATCACTGGACCTGAGCTCAGAGCTCTTAGTTCCTTGGCAGAAGGCAACTCCAGAGGCTGAGCAATCCACTAGCTATAGACTTAGAACTCCTAGTTCTGAGTAATCCACAGGCAATGGGGCTTGCTCCTCACCACAAAGCAAGGAACCACCAATACACCCCCTACACCCTAAGCTTTCTGCTGCCTAATCTCAGAGAGTCCATGTCTGACCTTCCCCCTCTCTACAACTGCTTCTCATAGCCATCTCCCACCCAGACATTGTGGCAGAGCTCCTTGACTTGTGATTGTTCCTTGTTTTCAGGTCCTCAGAGTAGCTCACAACCAAACAATAGGCCCCCTCTTAAGATGGTACCTGATTGTAATATGGGGAACAATGAAATGAATTTCTTCTCCAATGCTATCCTACCACGCAGGAGTAGTTATTGTCATGCCAAATACACACACATACACACACAAGATTAAATGCTTTTGATAACTGTGGGTTTATCCTGTGACTAGGGCTGCCAATCTGTTGTCATCAGGGCTGCCTGTCTTACCTTGAAGTACTTACAGCTTCAGCTTCTCTATACACTCGGCACCAAGGAGCCAGGGTTGCAGTGGCAGACTGCCACCTACTTTTTTCTCTGTGTTGCCTTTTTTTTTTTTTTTAGCTCTGGATAGTTTTGGATTTTTTTTTCAGTGTGTTATTTTTTTTTCTTTTATTATTCATATGTGCATACAAGGCTTGGGTCATTTCTCCCCCCTGCCCCCACCCCCTCCCTTACCACCCACTCCGCCCCCTCCCTCTCCCCCCTACCCCCTCAATACCCAGCAGAAACTATTTTGCCCTTATTTCTAATTTTGTTGAAGAGAGAGTATAAGCAATAACAGGAAGGCACAAGGGTTTTTGCTGGTTGAGATAAGGATAGCTATACAGGGCATTGACTCACATTGATTTCCTGTACATGTGTGTTACATTCTAGGTTAATTCCTTTTGATCTAACCTTTTCTCTAGTTCCTGGTCCCCTTTTCCTATTGGCCTCAGCTGCTTTTAAGATGTCTGCTTTAGTTTCTCTGCGTTAAGGACAACAAATGCTGGCTAGTTTTTTAGGTGTCTTACCTATCCTCACCCCTCCCTTGTGTGCTCTCGCTTTTATCATGTGTTCAAAGTCCAATCCCCTTGTTGTGTTTGCCCTTGATCTAATGTCCACATATGAGGGAGAACATACGATTTTTGGTCTTTTGGGCCAGGCTAACCTCACTCAGAATGATGTTCTCCAATTCTATCCATTTACCAGCGAATGATAACATTTCGTTCTTCTTCATGGCTGCATAAAATTCCATTGTGTATAGATACCACATTTTCTTAATCCATTCGTCAGTGGTGGGGCATCTTGGCTGTTTCCATAACTTGGCTATTGTGAATAGTGCCGCAATAAACATGGGTGTGCAGGTGCCTCTGGAGTAACCTGTGTCACAGTCTTTTGGGTATATCCCCAAGAGTGGTATTGCTGGATCAAATGGTAGATCAATGTCTAGCTTTTTAAGTAGCCTCCAAATTTTTTTCCAGAGTGGTTGTACTAGTTTACATTCCCACCAACAGTGTAAGAGGGTTCCTTTTTGCCCGCATCCTCGCCAACACCTGTTGGTGGTGGTGTTGCTGATGATGGCTATTCTAACAGGGGTGAGGTGGAATCTTAGCGTGGTTTTAATTTGCATTTCCTTTATTGCTAGAGATGGTGAGCATTTTTTCATGTGTTTTTTTGGCCATTTGAATTTCTTCTTTTGAGAAAGTTCTGTTTAGTTCACTTGCCCATTTCTTTATTGGTTCATTAGTTTTGGGAGAATTTAGTTTTTTAAGTTCCCTATATATTCTGGTTACCAGTCCTTTATCTGATGTGTAGCAGCCAAATATTTTCTCCCACTCTGTGGGTGTTCTCTTCAGTTTAGAGACCATTTCTTTTGATGAACAGAAGCTTTTTAGCTTTATGAGGTCCCATTTATCTATGCTATCTCTTAGTTGCTGTGCTGCTGGGGTTTCATTGAGAAAGTTCTTACCTATACCTACTAACTCCAGAGTATTTCCTACTCTTTCCTGTACCAACTTAAGAGTTTGTGGTCTGATGTTAAGATCCTTGATCCATTTTGAGTTAATCTTGGCATAGGGTGATATACATGGATCTAGTTTCAGTTTTTTGCAGACTGCTAACCAGTTTTCCCAGCAATTTTTTTTGAAGAGGCTGCTATTTCTCCATCGTATATTTTTAGCTCCTTTGTCAAAGATAAGTTGCTTATAGTTTCGTGGCTTCATATCTGGGTCCTCTATTCTGTTCCACTGGTCTTCATGTCTGTTTTTGTGCCAGTACCATGCCATTTTTATTGTTATTGCTTTGTAATATAGTTTGAAGTCAGGTATTGTGATACCTCCTGCATTGTTCTTTTGACTGAGTATTGCCTTGGCTATTCGTGGCCTCTTGTGTTTCCATATAAATTTAACAGTAGATTTTTCGATCTCTTTAATGAATGTCATTGGAATTCTGATGGGAATTGCATTAAACATGTAGATGACTTTTGGGAGTATAGACATTTTTGCTATGTTGATTCTACCAATCCATGAGCATGGAAGATCTCTCCACTTTCTATAGTGTTCCTCAGTCTCTTTCTTCAGAAGTTTATAATTTTCCTTGTAGAGGTCTTTCACATCTTTTGTTAGGTTTACACCTAGGTATTTGATTTTGTTTGAGGCTATTGTAAATGGAATTGTTTTCATACATTCTTTTTCAGTTTGCTCATTGTTAGTGTATAGAAATGCTAATGATTTTTCTATGTTGATTTTATATCCTGCTACCTTGCTGTAGCTATTGATGATGTCTAGAAGCTTCTGAGTAGAGTTTTTTGGGTCTTTAAGGTATAGGATCATGTCGACTGCAAATAGGGATATTTTGACAGTTTCTTTACCTATTTGTATTCTTTTTATTCCTTCTTCTTGCCTAGTTGCTCTGGCTAGGAATTCCAGTACTATGTTGAATAGGAGTGGAGATTGTGGGCATCCTTGTCTGGTTCCTGATATTAGAGGGAATGGTTTCAGTTTTTCTCTGTTAAGTATAATGCTGGCTGTAGGTTTGTCATATATAGCTTTTATAATGTTGAGATACTTTCCTTCTATTCCTAGTTTTCTTAGAACTTTCATCATGAAATGGTGTTGGATCTTATCAAAGGCTTTTTCTGCATCTATTGAGATGATCAAGTGGTTTTTGTCTTTGCTTCTGTTAATGTGGTTTATTACGTTTATTGATTTTCATATGTTGAACCAACCTTGTATCCCTGGGATGAAGCCTACTTGGTCATGGTGAATAATCTTTTTGATGTGTTGTTGAATTCGGTTTGCCATTATTTTGTTGAGGATTTTTGCATCAATGTTCATTAAGGAGATTGGCCTATAGTTCTCCTTTTTGGAGGTGTCTTTGCCTGGTTTTGGGATAAGTGTAATACTGGCTTCATAAAATGTGTTTGGCAGTTTTCCTTCCCTTTCTGTTTCGTGGAACAGTTTAAGGAAGATTGGTATCAGTTCTTCTTTAAAGGTCTGATAGATTTCAGCAGAGAATCCATCAGAACCTGGACTTTTATTTTTGGGGAGACTCTTGATTGCTGCTTCAATTTCATTTTGTGTTATAGATCTATTCAGGTGATTAATTTCCTCTTGGTTCAATTTTGGATGATCATATGTATCTAGAAATCTGTCCATTTCTTTAAGATTTTCAAATTTATTTGAATATAGGTTCTCAAAGTAGTCTCTGATGATTTCCTGGACTTCCATGGTGTTTGTTGTTATCTCCCCTTTTGCATTCCTGATTCTACTAATTTGGGGTTTTTCTCTCCTCATTTTAGTCAGGTTTGCCAGGGGTCTATCAATCTTGTTTATTTTTTCAAAGAACCAACTTTTTGTTTCATTAATTCTTTGTATGGTTTTTTTGGTTTCTATTTAGTTGATTTCAGCTCTTATTTTTATTATTTCTCTCCTTCTATTTGTTTTGGAATTTGCTTGTTCTTGTTTTTCTAGGAGTTTGAGATTTATCACTAGGTCATTGATTTGGGATCTTTCAGTCTTTTTAACATATGCACTCATGGGTATAAACTTTCCTCTCAGTACTGCCTTAGCTGTGTCCCATAGGTTCCGGTAGGTTGTGTTTTCATTTTCATTGACTTCCAGGAACTTTTTAATTTCCTCTTTTATTTCATCGATGATCCATTCTTCATTAAGTAATGAGTTATTTACTTTCCAGCTGTTTGCATATTTTTTGTCCATACTTTCATTGCTGAGTTCTACTTTTACTGCATTGTGATCAGATAGTATGCACGGTATAATTTCTATTTTCTTATATTTGCTGAGGCTTGCTTTGTGCCCTAGGATATGATCTATTTTGGAGAAGGTTCCATGGGCTGCTGAGAAGAATGTATATTGTGTAGAAGTTGGATGAAATGTTCTGTAGACATCTACTAGGTCCACTTGATCTATTGCATATTTTAGATCTTGGATTTCTTTATTGATTTTTTGTTTGGATGACCTATCTATTGATGATAATGGGGTGTTAAAGTCTCCCACAACCACTGTGTTGGTGTTTATATATGCTTTTAGGTCTTTCAGGGTATGTTTGATGAAATTGGGTGCGTTGACATTGGGTGCATACAGGTTGATGATTATTATTTCCTTTTGGTCTATTTCCCCTTTTATTAATATGGAATGTCCTTCCTTATCTCGTTTGATCAATGTAGGTTTGAAGTCTACTTTGTGAGAGATAAGTATTGCTACTCCTGCCTGTTTTCGGGGGCCATTGGCTTGGTAAATCTTCTTCCAGCCTTTCATCCTAAGCACATGCTTATTTCTTTCGGTGAGATGGGTCTCCTGTAAGCAATAAATTGTTGGATCTTCCTTTTTAATCCATTTCATCAAGCGGTGCCTTTTGATGGGTGAATTAAGTCCGTTCACATTAAGCGTTAGTATTGATAGGTATGTGATGATTCCTGTCATTTAGTTGTCTTAGTTGTTTGAAGGTTTGATTGTGTGTTCCTAAGTTGAGGTTACTCTCTACTGTCTTGCTTTTTCATTTCCTGTAGTTTGGTGCTGCCTGTCTTTTCATGGTTAAGTTGGGTTTCACTTTCTGTGTGCAGAATCCCTTGAAGAATCCTTTGTAGTGGTGGCTTTGTGGTCACATATTGTTTTAGTTTCTGCATATCATGGAAGACTTTTATTGCTCCTCTATTTTGAATGATAGTTTTGCTGGGTAGAGTATCCTGAAGTTATTTTCATTCAGTGCCCAGAAGATCTCACCCCACACTCTTCTTGCTTTTAATGTTTCTGTTGAGAAGTCTGCTGTGTTTTTGATGGGTTTACCTTTGTATGTTCCTTGTTTTTTCTTCTTACAGCCTTCAATATTCTTTCCTTAGTTTCTGAACTTGTTGTTTTAATGATGATATGTCATGGGGTAGTTCTATTTTGAGCTGGTCTGTTTGGTGTCCTGGAGGCCTCTTGCATCTGTATGGGTATATCTTTCTCTAGATTTGGGAAATTTTCCATCATTATTTTGTTAAATATATTATGCATTCCCTTCACTTGCACCTCTTCTTCTTCAATGCCCATGATTCTCAAGTTTGGTCTTTTGATCGAGTCGGTGAGTTCTTGCATTTTCTTTTCACAGGTCTTGAGTTGTTTAATTAATAGTTCTTCAGTTTTTCCTTTAATTACCATTTCATCTTCAAGTTCTGAGATTCTGTCTTCTGTTTGTTCTATTCTGCTGGATTGGCCTTCCGTTTTGTTTTGCAGTTCTGTTTCGTTCTTTTTTCTGAGGTTTTCCATATCCTGGGTGGTTTCCTCTTTAATGTTGTCTATTTTTGTCCTGAGTTCATTTATCTGTTTATTCATCATGTTCTCTCTTTCACTTTGGTGTTTATACAGTGCTTCTATGGTTTCCTTTATTTCTTCTTTTGTTTTTTCAAATTCTCTATTTTTGTTTTGGAATTTCTTGAGTGTCTCCTGTACATTTAGTTGACCCTATCCAGTATCATCTCTATAAAATTCTCATTGAGTACCTGTAGTATGTCTTCTTTTAAATTATTCTTGTGGGCTTCATTGGGTCCTTTGGCATAGTTTATCTTCATTTTGTTAGAGTCTGGATCTGGGTACCTGTTTTCTTCATTCCCCTCTGGTTCCTGTACTAATTTTTTGCTGTGGGGAAACTGGTTTCCCTGTTTTTTCTGTCTTCCCGTCATTTTCTTTGGTGTTGTTACTGTCCCTGTACTGTGTGCAATTAAGTATTTTCTAGCTTGTAATAATAACAGTGGTAATATTTAGAATGGAAGGGTGGGCTGAGATGGAAAGCAAGAAGTTAAAGAAATGGGAAAAACAAATACACAGACTGGAGGGAGAAAACAGAACCAGGTATCAGACAAGAAAGTTTCAAAGGTATAAACAGGGAGCATTAGTGTACTAATTGACAGTAAGCTGAACAGACATTAGAGAGACAGAGAGACTATTGAGAATCAAAATTTTAAAAAAAGGTAAGAATAAAAATAAAAAATAAGTAAATGAAAGAAAAATCTATTTATAAAAGTGTATTAAAATAAAATGAAAAAATAGAAAATTAAAAAAAACCAAAAAACCAAAAAACCTCCAAGTTCAAATGCAATGAAGTTTCAGTCTTAATAATTTTGGTGTCCATCTCAGTCTCCAATCCTGGAGATGGTGCCTCAGATGTTGTTCCGTAGTTGTCTCATCAAAGGGGACACATAAAGTAGAACAAACTACACACACATGCACAAAAAAAACCCCACCAAGTGTCCCAAGTTCAAATGCAATACAGTTTCAGTAAGTTTTTCAGCTTGCAAGTGTAATTCGGTTGTTCTCTCATCAAAGGTAGGGAGACAAAGAAAAAAAAAGAGTCTGGAGACAGTTCTGAGAATGGTATCTGCAACTGTGGCTTGCCTGCCCTGCCTGCTGTTGTCAGCCTGCTGTTGCTGGAGGCGTTATTTATGCAGATCTCTGGGGTGAGCTTAGCACTCACCTGGCCCGGCAGGCTTTGTTTGCTCAGCTTTCTCCTGTGCGTGAGCCTCTGCTACAAGCTTTCCCCTTTCCAAGCACTGGGAAAGGTGACACTGCAACCGCGTTGTCAGGCCTGTGTGTTTATTTGCAGTTCATGTGGGAGGTGGGTCTTCCCCCCTCTCCTGTGCAGTTCTCCTCCCACCTCCGCTTTCACAAGCTTTCCTGCTCCTGATTACTGGGTGGTGCTGCTGCTCCTGCCAGCCGCTATGTTTGTTTACAGTTCACGTGGGAATTGGGTCTTCCCTCCTCTCTTGTGGAGTTTTCCTCCCTCTACCACTCTCATAAGCTTTCCCGCTCCTGGTTGCTGGGTGCACGCCCCTAATCCCACCAGAGGCTCTCCAGCCTGCCTGGCTTGTTTATTTACAGTCCCGAGAAAGATTCCCTTTCCCCAATCTTTGGCGCTCAGTGTGCCCCACCCTCTTTCCTGCATGTCTTATTTGTTCTTATTGCTTATTACTCAGTTTCTCTTTTTTCCCCAGGTGGAGGTCAATCTGTCCAGGGGGCTATGCTGCTCTGGCTCAGGGTTGTCTGTGGGAGTACCTCAGTACTGCAAAGCTCACCTGGTCCGAGTCTTCCCAAGCTGTCTGGGCGCCAGCAACTGGTGGCCCGGGGGCCCTCCTGGTTTCTTCATTTAACGTGAAGTGGAGATTCTCTGCGCCAGCTGGAGGTGTGGAGGGGTCAAAGTTATGTCTCTTCTCAGTGATTATGCCTGCAAAGTGTGTCTCCAGCGTCTCTCCAAGATTTCACTATAGGAGGCTCGCTTTCTGCTTCCTCCCTCTAGCTGCCATCTTGGAATCTGTTTTGGGGTGTTTTTTATTCATTTATTCACATGTGCGCACATTGTTTGGGTCATTTCTCCCCCTTGCCCCCCATCCCACCCTCTCCCCCTCAACCCTCCTCCTCACTTTTTTTTTTTAATTCTTATTGGTCTGTGTGGCGATACATTGTAGTTTACTAAGGTTCTTACAATGTATCAAATATATCATACTTGAATTCTCCCCTTTCACTGCTCTCCACCATCCCTCTCCTCTGATTCCTGGAACACTTTCAACAGGTATCATTTTTAAATTTACATACATATGTATACATTATTTGCACTATATTGATCCAAACACCCTCCCCCCCACCCCACAGAACCTGTTCTGCTCTCATTTTCCGATTTTGTAGAAGAAAAAACATAAAGGATAAAAAAAGAAACATGGCAGTTTTGCTATTTTGAGGTAAAGATAGCTACACAGGGAGTTTCTTTGTGTTGTTTCTATGCATATATGTATTACAACCCCAATTGGCTCATCTCTTTTAGTCCTCTTCACTCCTCCCTAGTCCCTTTCCCATGGTGACACTGCCAGCTTAAGGTTTCTAAATTCATTCCTGTACCGTGAGCACATCAACCACATTAAGCTTTTACGTCCCTTCATTTGCCCTATCCCTCCCATGTATGGCCTCCCCTTAGTGTGATCCATGTCCCGTAATATTGCTGTATTTTTTAGGTCTATAATTCACATATGAGGGAGAGCATGTGGGTTTTGGCCCTCTGAGCCTGGCTAACTTCATATAAAATGATGTTCTCCAGTTCCATCCATTTACCTGAGAATGACAAAATTTCATTCTTCTTTGTGGCTGAGTAAAATTCCATTGTGTATAAATACCACATTTTCTTAATCCAGTCATCAGTACTGGGGCACCTTGGCTGTTTCCATAACTTGGCTACTGTGAATAGTGCTGCAATAATGATGGGTGTGCAAGTGCCTCTGGAGTAACCTGACCTACAACATTCCTTTGGGTATATCCCTAGGAGAGGTATTGTTGGATCATATGGCAGATGTATGTTTAGTTTTTTAAGGAACCTCCATATTGTTTTCCATAGTTGTTGTACTAGCTTACATTCCCACCAGCAGTGTACGAGGGTTCCTTTTTCCCTACAACCTTGCCAACAATTGTTGTTAGTGGTGCTCTTGATGGTAGCTACTCCAACAGGAGTAAGGTAGAATCTTAGTGTGGTTTTCATTTGCATTTCCTTTATGAGCAGGGATGGTGAGCACTTTTTCATGTGTTTTTTAGCCATTTGGACATCTTCCTTTGAAAAAGCTCTTTTCAGTTCAGTTGCCCAATTCTTTAGTGAGGCATTGATTTTTTAGTTTTTTGAACTCCCTGTATATTCTGGTTATCAGTCCCTTGTCTGATATATAGCCAGCAAAGATTTTCTCCCATTCTGTGGGTGGTCTCTTCAATTTAGAGATGATTTCTTTTGTTCCACAGAAGTTTTCAAATTTCATGTAGTCCCATTTGTCTATCCTTTCTCTTAGTTGCTGAGCCACTTGAGTTCTACTGAGGAAGTCCTTACCTATATCTATTGCTTCCAGTGTATATCCTGCTTTTTAGTGTACTAACTTCAAGGTTTCAGGTCTGATATTAAAGTCCTTAATCCACTTTGAATTGCTACTAGTACAGGGTGAAAATCTGCAGGTGGATTGTGTAGTTTGTTTTGTTTTATTTTAATCACTCTTTGTTCATGAATCTTTTCTTTCTAAAACTATCATTTAGTTCATCCAGTATATATTTCATCTCAAGACATTGTTGTTTTCAATTTTAAAATTTTGATTTAAGTTTAGTTCATGTCTCCCATATCTCTATTTAACACATCTTCATGTTCAGTTTTTCTTTTAGTTTCTTGAATATATGGAATACAGTTAGAACTCATTTCAGTGACTTTGGCCACAGATTCTGTTATTTTTTTCATTTTGGGACCCATTCTGCTAATTTTTCTCCTCCTTATAGGTCATATATTTCTGCTTCTTTGCAAACCTGGAAACTTCTAACTGGATACCAGTCATTGCAAATTCTACTTTTCAGTGTTACATGATTCCAGTGAGTATCTCCCTCTTTCTTTCCATCTTTGTGTCTAGCACATTTGTTGACTCAGTAACAACTGCAATATTTTTTGTAATAATGATCATAGGAGGAAAGAAGAAAACTCAGTTACCTCATATCATTCCATTCATACTGGGTAAAAGTAATATTCCTATAATGCTAACATCATAATTCCTCTTAGGAAAAGAACTATCTTTGTTAGCTTACAGGGTAAATGTTGAGACTCACAAGGCATGAATTAGCAGGAGACAAAGCAATAATGGGCAAAGTAAAACTGCTTTGCATTATGAACAATCAGCAAATCTGAGGGTCTATTTTGAATGGAGAAGAAAGAATAAAAAGGGGAAGAGAGGAGAAAGAATGATTAGGAAGTGGTAGTGTGTGAATGATACTTAAGGTCAGGAATAACTAACATGAAGCTACTTATATTAATAAGAAGTGAATCTGCTGTTTCCTCAAAATTTCATTATAATCTGATGCTTACATGTCTACTGAAAGTGTTTTTGGAAGTTTCTTTTCCAGAATATAGATGAAGGACTACATCCTACATTTGATCTATACAATGCCAAAACAGGAATAAACACCCAGAGTACATATGAGAAAATGAGAAATCAATGGGAGCAGATAATGAAAGCCAGACTGATCATGAGAAATATGCTCTTCATCTCCCCAGTAATTTTCAGTAATTTTGGGGAAGGCAGGAAA
Organism: Castor canadensis; assembly: GCF_047511655.1. Classification (NCBI taxonomy): domain Eukaryota; kingdom Metazoa; phylum Chordata; class Mammalia; order Rodentia; family Castoridae; genus Castor; species Castor canadensis. Next base: position 79,101,384 of record NC_133393.1, read on the forward strand.
ATTTCCTCGGGGCATGAGTAAAGGTTCAATATAATTTTATTACTATCTAAAAGACTAAATATACCTACTTGAAATCTGTGATGAGCATAGATCCCTCTATGAGGCAACACCTCCTCATTTTCACCAAACAGAAGTGTTTGCTTGTATTACCAGCACTAAAAATACCCATAATCATTAATTTCTCCACAGTTTTACTTCCAAATAGTGCTAATGTACACTATTTCCATTTGTCCTCATGTTCAGATGCTGCCTCTACTAACTAACCTCTCATCACAGACAGTTATACCTACCAGATGGTGGTTTCTTCTTTCCCTTCTTTGCATTCACACTCCCTACAATGTGCACTGCATAAACATTGAGCACAATAAACATTTCAGCTGCTCAAAAATTGTTCTGAAATTTATGGCAGAGTCAGTTCAATTTAGGAAAGGCAGCAGATGTATCAGAGCTACAAAGAGATATTAAAATAAAAACATCAATTAACAGGGCTGAAGTTAGTGACATCACTTCATGTTTCATTTTCTATATCCCCCAACTTTGTATTAACAGAAAAACCAGGATGTTGGGAGAAATAATAGGGTTGCTAATCATGATAGTTGTCATGAAAGACTGAGCCTTGATTAACCCCAATGACTTCTCCAAATAATAAGTGACAACACATCTTAAGAAAGAAAGTTAAGTATTTTCACATACAATAATGAGTAACTCTGGGCACATAGTTGCAGAGGATATTATTACGGAAAGCTTCATAGAAGAGGTGCCATATGAATTTCATCATGAAGGAAGAATAAGAGATTGCCAAACAAATAAGAATGGGAAGAATACTCTCGGCAGAGAAAATGCTGCATTTATCAAAGACTCAAAAACATGAAAGAATTCAGTATCTTTTGTCGACAGTGAGAAGTTAAAAATTCTGTAACGTGTGTTTGTCAGCTTTTCATCACTGTGACAAAATACATTTCAAAAACAACTTAAAGGAAGAAAGGTCTGTTTGGGCTCTCAGTTTCAGCTCATGGTGACTGGTTCTCTTGTTTCTGGGTCTGCGGTGAGGCAAGACATCATGGCCGGAAGCAAATTTGCTCACCTCATGGTGGCAAGGAAGTAGAGAAAATGGGGAGGGCAGGGTCCTAATATCCACTTCAAAGTAATCTTCCTCCACCGACCTTCTTTCCTCCCACTAGGCCCCACTTCATAGCTCCCACCACCTCCAAATAGTGATGCCAGCTGGGACTAAACCTTCAACACATGAGCCTTTAAGGGACATTTTGGATCCAAACCATAACCATGAGGAGTCTATAAGGGCAAGTTGTTGAAGGACTTATCCCAAAAATGACAACTGAATTTCAGAGTCTGTTCAGTCAATAGCATGATAAATTATTTTTTAAAAAATTAATAAAATGAAACAAATACTTTGTGTTTTATGTATGGAATTTCACCAAACTATGACCTCATTGCCTACTGCAGACAATTTCCCCAGGACCCAGGAAAGTTCTGACATCAACAAGTCTCCTTCTCTATGTGGTCTCTGAAAAAAGCTTTATGCCCTCTGTCATCACCCCACCCCAAACACACACATGCACACACAAACATACACCCTGCCTATGGTCCCAAGATAGTTACCTGCTGTCTCTCCCTTTTTGCCAGTTTTCTTCATCACAGACTAGAATCACATCACAAACAATTAGCAGTGAAAAGTCAAAGGATGCTTCTTAGCAAAGGAAAAAATGGGTAGACTCATTAAGAGGACATTTGTACTACTAAATATAAAAATAATATAGTAGTTATTTAAAAACTTGGGGTTCAAAAAAATTCAGATAATGAAACTTCAGCAAAATTTCTCAAGTCATAGGTCTGTGAGTGGCAAGTTCTTACAATTTAATGAAGGGCATAAAAATACCCCCAAACGCAACAGAAATGGCAAACTCTCCAGGCTTTCTCAGAATTAAATATCTGTCTAATATCCTCCTTCTTCCATCCATGTATGTGGAAGTCATTAATTCAAATGGCTTGTGAAGCTGAGGGAAAGAGACAGGGAAGGAAGAATGCAATGTAAGATAACAAATGTAAGTACTCATTTCTAGACTGCAATGCAAAATAATATTAAAATCTAAATCTCTAAAGCATGAATTTAGAGAAATTTGCATGGCATCAAGAAGTCATTTATTATTAGTTTTTCTGCACTCATAGATAAATGAAGCCAAGAAAATTTCCATTTCCCCAGCTGCAAAATTTCTGAGTATGGTGCAATATTAAGCTATTGAGTTGAAGTGTTGTCCGCTTTAATTGCTAATTTTGAATATAACATGCGTAATCAGCATGAAATAGTATGGTTAGACCCCCTCATTGTAATCAGCATGTTATTGTTACAATATTATGGTACCCAAATAGAGTTTCCTCATTCTTAATTTTTGAATGTGCTTTAAGAATAAATGATAATCATTTCCAAGTTCATGAAGGACAGCTTTGTAAGATTGCATCTTTCTCCTAAAAATGATAAGAAAGTCACTAATGAGTCCACTAGCCAGAGTCCATTAAAGGTGACAGGACAAAGATCTCAGAGACCTCATCAAGTGGGAACAATATGCAGGATTAATTCAGTGTCCATTCAGCTACCCCATGCTCAGATGGGAAATGAGGTTTGAGTGACAACTTTATTTAGTGAGTCAAAGACTGCTGAAAATTTTATGAAATGGTGCAACTTTCATGCAAAAATTTTTATTGGGAGAGTTTGATGTAATATAGTGAAAACTTCTCATTAGATATCAGTTAATAAAGGTCATGAAATATGAATTAGCTGCAAGTTTGAGCTGCAGGAAGTCGACTTTGTGTTTGCAATAACAGCCTTATCAGCACATGTTTATTAATATGTTTTTCCCATGTGAAGAATTATGTAGCTGTATGGCCTAAAATCCACTGGGGACAATAACTCACTTGTATAAAGTTTAACATAAAAAGACAAAAACTAATATTATACATACTTCATTGTGTTATTTGAGATATTATTATAAAAGAAAGGAAGTTTTTAAGGAAGAATATGGAAACAGAGCCTAACTTTATATTAAAGCCCTGTTTTTATAATGGTAAGACTCAGTGTTCTCAAAATCATAAAAAGAAAACATTCGCCAAGTAGTTTATACTTACTTAGGTACCTTACTAATAACAAATCCAACATATCTTTGTGTGTGTTTAAGGATGTTTTGACAAGGAAATTTTCCTCCTATAACCATTTCTAAATTGTGAATATGTTAGCCAAAAATAGCACTTTTTAAAAAACAGGATATGACTGGAAAATTCGTACACACTATTTTCTATTATTTTAAAACTTAAATGCCAAGTATTAGGTCTATTTGGGGCATTTTAGTTCTTTGACTATGAGAACCTGTGTATCTGATATCACTGGAGGCAAGCCTAGCATAAACGAGCCTGAGAATCCAAATGAGAGTACTTTCACAATGGTCTCCCAACTACTGAGGCTCTGCTCCCCACCCAAATGTGTAACCACCATCAGGAAATTGAGATCACGCCAGTTGGATGACTGAGCTCCCATCAAGACTTGTTTCCTGGTATCATTTTACAGGTTCCTCTAATCCCAAAACTATTTGTAATTAGGTAGTAAATTCAAGTTAAACACATTTTGCAAGAATATTTTCTAAGGGATGTTGTGTGCTACATCATATCAGGAGTCCAATAAGGTTTTTTCTTCCCACTATGAATGCTGTCAGTTTAATCACTGGATTAGGACAATGACCAAGGATGTCTCTAATATCAAGATAAGCTTTTCCCTCTGTGATTAGCAGCCCATCTATAGGGTGACACTGAGCATCCTATGAAATCATTTGCTTCATGGTTTAGCATCAGCTGATAATGCATGCTTAATTTAAATATTTTATATCATTCACCAGTAAACATATGCAGAGTTTTAAAGCCACTTGAGATCTTTCTCTTCACTCTCCGTGATTCCCTTGCCCACTTGGCAGAGTTGGTTCATCTGTCTCCATTTATACTCACTTTTGAGGCTTGCTTTAGTGACAGCTATATAATGCCCCATGGGATAGATGTCCCAGAGTTCACTCAACCCTACCCTCACTAGTGTCTATCTGTATTTCTGTATCGTTTCCAACTTTATTACAAATTATTTGCCTTTAATTCCATCACCATAGCACACCTAAGTCATTATTCCTTCCATTTTAATATGATGAAAATAAAGGTCAGAGAAATTAAGTCATTTGCCCACTTTTCCCTAGCTACCTGAAGCCAAAATACTGCTGTTATCTTCTAAGTATAGTGTCTCTTAGGCATTCCCATCACCATACTCATTGACCATTTTCTTCTGTTCCTTCTAATTTCAAAGCATATTTGTAAAAACAAACAAACAGACAGAAGGAAAAAAGTAAGTTATCACATGCATCTTTGAACCCAGGGATATGTGTGAAGACAGCCTGGATGGGAGGGAAATTGTCTACTGCCTACAGTTTGAACTAGTTAAACTCTGCTCCAACCTAGCCACAGTCTACTCAGATAATTCCCTACATACCCACACAGGTGCTTAATCAAAATGCACCCTCTAATGCTAGAGAGGTAGCATTTAAGGCACAAATCCTCTGTGGAAAAAAAAGGATAATGGTCATATTAGCTTTGGTATCAGTGTGCTTCTAGATGCATCCAGTTAAAGAACAAATTTGGGTCTTGGCGCAACACATGGAAAAACAGCGCATGGTTAAAAAGTTACTCTTAAAGCCCTAATGAATAGTCTTGACCAAGGAGTATTTTCACATGACAGAAATCAGCTCCTATGTTGAAATTTAAAAAAAATACTAATGGGGGTGACTTGTTTCTTTGTAAGGTACACTTCAGATGGCTCAATGGACATATTCTGAGTGACTTTTGCCCAGATGCTCTGGGGAGTAGAAGAAGGGATAATGAACCAATTCCTTCTCTAAATAGAGAATAGAAACTTATTTTTTAGTTTGAAATTCACCAAACTCACATTGTCTTGGGAGATGTGTATATTACAAAGTTTCCCCCTCTTGGGCCCATTATGACAATCCATCTCTTTTCACCTCATCTAAAACTAGAATTGGCAACATTCTCTTTATTCCATTAACTTCTTTTAAATGACATGCAGGAGAAGAAAGACACTGTGGTTAAATATATAAAAATAAATTTTCTTGGCTTACTGGGGTAGCAAACAAATATCTATGAGTAATGCCCCTCTATTGCCAGCTAGCAAGGCACTTAATAAAACCCAAACAACTGTCACACACAGGTTATAAGGTCATTTCTCACATATAAGATAAACTAGAATTCTGTCCAAAGGATAGAATCAGGGAGAATGTTATGAAGTTTGCTAGAAAATAACAAATGAGTTTCACATGTTATTTCATTTCCCAAGGGCACTTTGATAAGCATACACACATATTGTCAATGCATACTGGGACCCCAGTGCATGTGGTGACACAGAAACAAGCAAGTTCAAACCCATAAATGTCATTTAGTAGCAAATTAAATATTTACCGTGGGTAACAGGAAAACAAATAAGTAAAATAAAGCTATATTTTTGTTTGGCTGCCAACAATGTGCAGAATGGTGAAAATACAAACAAACAAAAAAAACGAAGACACTGTCCTTCAGGAAGGTAAAGGTAAGGTTTCAATTTATAACATTTGCCTGTGAAAGTGTCACAGAGGCTGGATCTGTCAATGTTTATTGAATGAATGAATGAATGAATGAGCAAAAATAAATGTAGGAAAATGAGTTTGTAGAGAAGAAAATAGGAATTCAGGACCTGGTTTAAAAGGCAACAAGTTTCCAAATGAAGTCTGAAACTAAGGAAACCATTAATTTTTAATCTTCCCAGCACTGTTAGAATATGCACAGAGGTACAACAGAAAAATTCTGACCTAGCGGTATTCAAAGATCAGGATGTATTAAGATTCACCTGGGCTGTTTGCTAAAATGGATGTTCTGATTCTGGCTCAGGAATCTACATGTAAGTGTATCATGTGATTCTGAACAAGAGGTCACAGACAATATATTGAAAACCACTGTTCTCTACCAATTGGCAGGTCCAACAACAGAGGTTTGGTTTTTCCCTCCATTCCCCTACAGCCCTTCATTGACAGCAATTTGTTTTGTTTTGTTTTTATTTAGTCTGTGTCATACCTGACTGTCTCGAAACTGTGACTGGGTTCAGTGTTCCAATAGGGAAATATTATTTCTGAGTCTCAGAATTCAAATTTGGAGTATATTTTAAATTAGAATCTTTCTCACAAAAGTCAACATCTAAATAGAGAAAAATCAGCAAGTCCAAGATTTTGATCCTGTAGTAATTATATGGAATTTGGGGGGGTCAAAGGGGAGAGAGTAAGAGGTAGAAAATGAATTAAGGGTTCACTTCAAATAGAGAAAGACATTATAAAAAAGCTGAGATGTAATCTGCCCTTATCCAAACTGCCCACCCCACATCTGTCTTCAAGGACGTACTGACACTTCTGATAAAAGCCTCTTTCTTTTCCCAATAAAAGCCTTTTTCCCTACAAAAACAAAAGATAAAAATAATAAAAGATGGGCAAACATGGGAAATATAGTTAACAGAAAAGGAAACAAGCCAAGCAAGGTGGCACATACTTACTTATAGTCCAAACTACTAGGGAGACTAAGTCAGGACATTTGAGCTGAGCGTTTCAAGGTCAGCCTAGTTAATGAAGCAAAACCTTATCTCAAAAAGAGAAAACACAAAGGAAGCATAAAACCCTTAAATATATGAAAGATGCTCAGTCTTATAAAAGTGTAAATAAATTGTAATACAACTTTTCACCTATCAGATGAGTAAAATCCAAATGATTAAAAACTAGCTGTGTTAGAGCAGTGATCATACATCATTCATAGATGCATAAATTGACACAACTGTGAAAGTTAGTAGGTAAAATTTTGAATGTTGGCATTCAGTACAGCAATATTACTTGAAGAGGGTGAGACTTAATATGTCTATCAATGGATAAGATCCACATAAGAAGCTCCAGAAACCAAACCACAACCTCTGTAGATATAGAATCAAGATTTGGTCAACAACTGTCAGCTTTCCCTATCTTTGCCACAGGATCCAATCCAGAACTAACCAGGAAGAACAAAATGTGCTCTCAAAATCAAGCTTATTAGATGCCCTGCTTTGGGTGAGACTGCCTCCATCTTCTCCAAGTCAACAAGCTCCAAACAGGAAATGCCCAAACACCCCACACTTGTAATCCTGGCACTTGGGAGGCAGCGGCCGGAGGATCAAATCTGAGGTAAACCTGTGCTACATACTGAGACTGTCTCAAAAACCAACCAAACACCCTTTGTAGGATGGTGAGTTTAGTGCAAATACTGTGCACACATGTATGTAAATGGAAAAAAATGATACCTGTTGAAATTATTCCAGGAATGAGGTGGTAAAGGAGATTGATGGAGGGGGTAAATTCAACTATGATATATTTGATATATTGTAAGAATTTTTGTAAATGCCACATTGTACCCCCACTCACACAACAATTAAAAAATTAAAAAGAAAAAGAAAACAAAAAACAAGATTAACACTAAAGAATGGGAAAGGACACACATATATACACCCTGGTTAACACCTCTGTGTACCTTGGTTGTAGGAATATGATGTTTTATTTATGATCTTGCTGCTATTTTTTCCACTTGATTAATGATTATCTAAGGAATAAAACAACAATATAACTGCAAACTTATACTGCTGAGAATATTGAAACTAATAACAACTGTCAGTACCTTTCTTTTCTTTTTCACTTTTTTATTAGCACATACTAATTACACAATAGATTTCATTATGATATTTCCATACATGCATATAATGTACTTTGACCAAATTCACCCCCCTGTTACTCTTTTTATCCCCTACCCCCTTTTTAAACAATTTTAATGAGCTTAATTTATCCATTTTCATACATGCATAAAAAGTACTTCATATTCGCATACCCCCCCCATCACCCTCTCTTTTTGTCCTCTTTGGAGTTTTTTTAATCTAATAAAATCTAAGATTTTGAATAGCATTAAAACCTAAAACAAAGGGGAAAATACAGATTATAATAATATTGAGAGAAAGTTGTAAAGTACCATAAAATATACACCAACAGATTGGTTTGAGAGGTTTTTTTTTTTAACAAAAAGTAAAGGAAGAGCCACCACCGCTATCCCTTCTTCATTTGAGGGGAGAGGTTGGGCCAGGTGCATTTTGGGAGATCTGGCTAAGTCTAATGCAATTTGATCCAATCAAATGAGGTACAATTCATGCTGACATTTTAAGTAAACATTTCAATAGTAAATAAAATTTAATCCTTCTAGGGTGAGGGTGAGTTTCCTCAGGACCCTTGGAGTATGTCTTAGGCTCTTCTAATTCAGGCGCTGCTGTTGACATTCGGGTGACCAAATAATAAGAACAAATGTCTATTCACCATTCAGAAACTTTTGAGTTGGTGCCTATGGATCAGGCATGCGTTGGAGGCAAACCAGTCACACAGACTACTGTTGCTCTTGAGGAGCTAAGCTTTTTGACTTCAGACCCATCCCTTTCTCTCTCTAGTCCTCGATTTCTGGGCTCACACATGGACCCAGGCCATTTAGCTTCAGTTCCAGTTCCTTCGCCAAGGCCTCTTACATGACTGCGTGCAAGTCAATCAGATCTCCCTTAACCTCAGGTTCCTCCTCTGTATAATGGGCATAATAGAACTCATGGCGGGTGGGTTTGTAGAGGTTTAACCTGGAGTCTTCACTCCTAGTTGAGTAAGTCCTGGTGACTCTACCAATCAGTAGCAGGCATGGCTCAGACTCCCAGGAATCTGTGACAGGTGTCAGTTAGGGTGTGGCTCAGGGCTCAGCAAGAGTTTGAGCAGGGTAGATATATAGGCTAGGCCTAGTGCTGGGGCTTCTTCGTGCCTCAGACAAGCACACTGCCTAGGTGTTTCTGCACTGAGGCTTCTGCATCCCAGGGCCAGAAGCAGCCTGCTCTCCAGAGTGGCTGACCAAGACCCATGTGCCCAGGCTGAGTGATATGTTGCACCTAGGGTCCCCTAGAGCAGCACGACCAGACTCAGCTCTGGTAAGGTGGTTGTGCCTGCCTGGGAGCAGGATGGCTGCAGAGTGCATGCTTTAAGCAGTGGGGAAGCTGCAGGCACATTTGGCCTCTGAAACCTATGACCCTGGCAAGCTCTGGAAATACGTGAAGAAACTCCCCACCTTGGCCATCCCAGCAGGCATCCTCTATTTCCAGGAATTATAAAAAACAACACAGGACTTGCACAAAACAAGTTCATGGACAGCCTGGCCAAGGAGTTGGCGGCCTGCTGGAGCACAACCCCCAGCCTGGCAACCAGGAACCTGAGGAGGGTCATTAGTCAAAGCCAAGCATGCTCTTCAGCATTGGGAGAAAATGGGCAAGTCCATTTCCCCAAAAAAACCGGAGAGCCCCTAGGAGTCATGGCACAGCCCCCAGCACCAACCAGTACTGCTCCATGGACCTCGTATACAGCAGCAAGAGGAGAGACAAGAGGAGAAGAGCCCAGACAAGAGAAAGAAGTGCCTCAGAGTGGCCCCAGCTTCTTCAGATTGGGGACCTTCTAGTGACAGCCACATTCAGACATCCCCAGGCTCCACCAAGCCTCCTGAGAGCTCCATAGATTGTTCCAGATCCCTGCAAGATCCCAAGCCCATGGCTCTGGAAATGCTTGGAAAAAGCCGCACTCAGCCTTGCAACACCAGCTGGGCCTCGGTCAAGAGGGTCTCCCGATGGACCACAGGGTACTGGGTGATGAGCCAAAGTGAGGCACACCAATTTTCCCACAAAGAAAATGGCCTGGTGGGTGTCAATGGTGCCCTTGGAGGACAATGCCAAGGAGAGACATCCATCTACTGGTGTCAGGAAAGATAAGGAACAAGAACGCCCTCCTACAAGCAGGCTTCAGACAACCCCCTGAGAAAACCAGAATGCAAAGGCTCCAGGGAAACCCAACCCAACTGAGGCAGGCCAAGTGCACACAGCCTGGATGTAGGACAAGGGACGGCAGACCTGTTGCCCAAGGTCAAAGAGATCTCTAGCAACCCAAAGACTCCAAAAGGGAAGCTGTAAACCACCACTGTGGAGAGAGAAAGAATTCCAGGAGCATGCCATATCTTTTGAGTCTACCTCAGCTGTGACCAGCCACAGAGGAAAAAGAAGACAAGCGGAAAAACTTTCCCAGCTGCACTAGCAGGAAAGGAACTTAAAATACATGATTCTATAAGCAATAGTGAACACTTGGACTTGGTTCAGAAATTACTTACTGTGAACAGGAATAAGTCAAAGAAATGGCAGCTGGCTGAAGCCCAAGTTCTCCAAGGAAGCAACGATATACCAGGTCTTCTATCACCCAGGCCAATTCTAGGCCCCTTCCTATCCTTGAATGGATGTTCATCTTCAACCGTGTGGAATAGCTCTATCTGCATCCCAGGAAGATGAAGAGGAAGAAGTTCAACATACTGGTCACAAAATGAATTCTAAAATGCCAGTATATGCTGGTTCCAAGTGTAACTACCTCCCCAGAAGATGGCCTGTGACCAGCAGTACATCCAGGTACTTACAACCACATCCATTTGATTTTTCAAAGTGATTAGAATCACATATACTGAACTCAAGTTGGAGAAGTGCACACCTGTTCAGCTCGATCGCATAAATAAATATCATTAAGAACTAATTGAAGAGACAGATCAGTTATGGAAATGCATTGTCACAAACACTTGAAGAAAGAAAAGCCTGGGGAGTGTGAGTCCTGACAGGAGATGTACCTATGGCTCCAGGAGGCTCTAGAACAGCAGGTATTAAGCAGTGATCATGAATATCCAATGCACACGTGCCAGTAAGGCCCAAAGCTGACAGACACAGATGATGGTTTACAACACCATGGCCAAGTCAGCTTGTGATGGTCCAAGAAGGCAGAAGAAATTTGGAGGGGGCAGCTGTCTCTGAAAACACCCAGATCAAACCAGCCTCATACTGCACAGGAATCAGCACAGCAAGGCCAGTAAGAGCCTTAATACTGAGACCAGAGATGGGCCTGTGCCTATACCAGAACCAGAAGGGCATCCTCATGTGGAGAGTCAACACCAGGAAATCCACTGCTGAGAAAATTGCCCCACTGATGGCCAACATGATAAGAGATTACAAGAGCAGTGGAATTTCCAAAGGAGACCAGGATATTTCCCCTGAGGGAAACTGGATCTGAATCCTGTACTCTTCCAGTGTTGCATCTATGACTCCACATCTCATGGTTACTGCCTCGTTCTACTTTCAGTGTTCTTTGTAAACAAGACATCCCTTTAATTAATAAATACCCCTTGACTGCATATATAGTAATAAATCAGTTGTTAAATGAAAGAGGCTGGGAAACTTAATATGTAAAATATCTTTTTTGTATTAAAAACTAAGTCAAATACATATTGATGTTGCCAGATGAAACACAGAATGGCCAGTTAATTTTGAACTTCAGATAAACAACAAATACTTTTTTTAGTATAAATAGCAAATTTAACCAACTATCTTGCATTTTTATTTATTAAACCTAGAGCCACTAATGCTTCTTATGCAAAGCAAGAGTTTGGACTTACTTTTCTGAGTGGCAGAGTGAAGACAGTGGATTATGTACCTTCAAGTGGATCATTGACATAATTGCGGACCTGACTCCCACTTGAAAGAAACCTTGCAAGGTATTTCCCATGTCCTGCAAACTGCCATTTATGTCAAACATCTAAGAAATTTCCCCACAGACTATTTTACTCAATCAATATAACAATTCTCTTTCAGCAAGATCCTCTTAATACCCCACAGACCTTTTAAATGAAAGATTGTAGAGGGCAGTTTAGTGCCAAAGCTGCATTCACTTTCTAGATGCATGTAATTGCCTGTAACAACTTGTATTTATTAGCCCTTCTCTTTTCCCCATAGAAAACAAATGTGTGCCCTCCTGCTTCAAGTATTCTTAAATTCTGAAATATGAGGAGGGGTCTTTCCCATTTTTCTTTATCTCTGGTATTTTTCAAGGCATTCTACTTAGTTCTTTATGACAAGGTTTTTTGTTTCTGTTTTTGTTTTCGTTTTCAGTCTCAGCAGTATTGACATTTTGGACTTTTGCTGTGTGTATGTGAGGGGGTCCTGTGTATTACAGGGTGGGGGTTCCAAGGCCTCTAATTCCCAGAAATCAAAAGCACTCCCTGAGATATGATGACCAAAAATGTATCCAGGTGTTGCCAAATGTTGCACGGAGAGCAAAATCACATCCAGCTAAGAACTGCTACTTTACAAAAAGAGTTTATAGTTCATTGCACCTTACCATTCTTTCTTCATTTAAACACTGAGAAAAGAAAGTCATTTATCTTTCCTCTTAATGGGAAAATAAAAGAATTTTTATTTTTAGAATTTAAATTTTTTAAAAATGCACAATTATACATAAAAATGTGTTAGGAAAATAATTAATGAATGATCTAAGAATAAGCTAACAGACAATTTTTTGAAAAATTCACTGACTAAATTCCATAGTTTCACTGAATAATAAAAATGTTTTACTAAGACATATAAAAACAATAGGAAAAGGGGACCAGGAACTAGAGAAAAGGTTAGATCAAAAAGAATTAACCTAGAAGGTAACACACACGCACAGGAAATTAATGTGAGTCAACTCACTGTATAGCTATCCTTATCTCAACCAGCAAAAACACTTGTTCCTTCCTATTATAGCTTATACTCTCTTTACAACAAAATTAGAGATAAGGACAAAATAGTTTCTGCTGGGTATTGAGGGGGTGGGGGAGAGAGGGAGGGGGCGGAGTGGGTGTTAAGGGAGGGGGTGGGGGCAGGGGGGAGAAATGACCCAAGCCTTGTATGCACATATGAATAATAAAACAATAAAAAAAACTGGTTAAGAACAGCATTAAGTATTTACCAGCACAGCATATCAGTAACTTGGTGAATTATTTGAAGTGATTAAAAATAAATCATAAAAGAAAAATGGAATTCTTAAATATTAAATATCTACATAATATAAATTGGTGTAATAACAAAAATGAAAATGCTGTAACAATGTTTCGTTGAGAAAAAGGATAGATAATGAAGGATTAAAGGATACACACCTGTAATATAGTGCATGCTTAGAAGTCCTCCTATGTGAAGTAGTTGTAACAGGAATTAGTGAGTTAATAAAATTAACTTTCAAATTATTCATAAGTACCTTAAATACTTTAGAGTAACTTAAAACATGTAAATTCACAGCTATTCAGCAATCTTTCAACACAGAATCATCTCAAATATTTTGAATATTAGCTAGTTCATTAACAGAATTTCCATATGCACTTTCTTGCAGAAACCAAACTGGTGCATCATGAATCTCCAATGATTTTCAGGAAATTTTTTAATAAGTGAAAATTTTTGTCAAATCTGTGAGCAAAATTCATCTCAATGTTTATGGTGCCTTTCAATACATTGTAATTATTTAGCCCACCCTCAACTCAACTGCAATTGAGTTCAGTTAGCAATTCAGTTAGCAATTAGTCTTTATTCCAACTTTCTGATGCCTTCAACATAGTTGTTACTGAAATGATCTTCTTTTCTAGTCATACTCCACTATTTTAAATAATGTGAAACTTAACAATTACATTTAACAAGCCAATTTCACACAACATGAGCAAAAGTAGGGAAAGCATCGTCAACTCCTGATGTGTGTGTGCAACAAACATGCTTTTTTCTGTATGGATGCTGCTTTTGGTGTCCTATCTATAAAATCTTGGTCTAATCTAAAGTTATAAAGCTTTTGTCATATATCACCTTCTAGAAGGTTTACAAATTTTGGCCTTTATACTTAGGTCTATTACCCATTTTTAGTTCATTTTTATATATAGTGCAAAGAACAGAATTTAGAATTCCTGCTATTCAAAGTACACTGTTAAGAGCATGTAAAGACAAACTACACAGAGAAAAATATTTGCAATAGCAGATCTAATAAAGAATTTTATCTAGATTTCTTGCTCAGTTTTTTGAGACATTGTCTTACTCTGTAGCCCAGGCTAACTTCAAACTTGTGATCCTGCTGCCTCAGCCTCTCAAGTGCTGGAGTTACAGATGTATGCCTCCATCCCCAGCTGTATTCAGAATATTTTTAAACAAAAACTCTTAAAACCCAATAAGAAAACAAGTAACCTACTTTTTATATGGATGGCAAATGAGCACATACAAAGATGCTCAGTGCCATTAATCTTTTAGGACATGCAAATTAGAATCACAAGATGCAACCACACCCCTATCAGAATGCTACAGTTAAAAAGACTGACCTCATGAGGTACTCAGACCATGATTGGAATGTAAAATTCTATAATCACTATGGAAAGCAGTTTTCCAGTTACATACCAACTATGATGTTTCATGGGTGCATAGATATGTGAAAACTTAACAACTATACACTTTAAATACATGAAGTTAGTCACATGTTGTACACAGATATTCTAGATTAGTAGTCTCATATGTAAGGGATATAAATTGATATGACATGTGCTCCTCTGTATTCCTCTATGCTCCAAAGCAGTTGGAATGCAGAGTAGTCCATGATACAGTTTGAATTAGAAGAGAAGAGAAAGGAAGGGAAGGGAAGGGAAGAGGAGAGGAAGGGAGAAGAGAAAGGAGAAGAGAGGAAAGGAGAGGAGAGGAGAGAACAGAAGAGAAGGTGTGAAAAACAAAACTGCAACAGTTGATGGCTGGGAGCAGGGATGAGCCAAAAACATGGAAAGTTTTCTGGAGAAAACTTTCATTTTTACAGAAAAATTTTTACAGAAAAATCATAGAAAGGAAAAATATGTAGCACCCCTATTTCTCACATAAAACAAAAAATTGAGCTTTCAGAGTCCTTCCACATGCTTCATCATAAATCTATCCCACCCCTACTATGTTCACTGTCATGATTTCCTTTAAAGTTTCACTACCTAAGCTACAATTATTTTCACCTATGTTTTAAAGTTGCATAAAGAAATTACATAAACATTCAGAAGAGCAAAAGAGAGGAAGAACAGCAAGAACCATGAAAAACAAACAGGACAGCTGAAAAATATGGTGAAACACAAAGGCAATAAGGTAAATTAAGAAACAGTTTGCAGCTCCAGCCCTGGCTCTTCCAGGAGGGGGAGAAATCAATGCCTCCACCCCAAGGTAAGCCAGGTAACCTCTGCAACAGATGGCAGACCTAGCTGTAGGCTAAAAACCACAGCACTCACAAACCTTAATGCCAGTGTGGAGATTTGATGGGACAGGGATTTTCCCAGTAAGATAAGCCAGACAAAATGACTTTTCATTTCCCATACCTTAGAGAGCTGTGGCCAGGTGTCATTTTCAGAAAGAGTCTCCTGATTAAGACTGAGGTACTCAGGGTTGAAGGAGGGGTTCTTTAAAACAAGTAGCAATCACAACTTAGGGCATCTTGAGACATCTGGAAACAGTGTATAAGAAGTTGCATATGGAGAAAGAAATTTCCATGGAGGCAAGCTGAGAAGTTAAAGGGAGTCAGGAAAGGGGATAGGTGCAGTGCTCAGTGGTCTTACCCTACCTAGTGAGAGAAGCTCCATAGTCTGAAGACAATTTGGAAAATAAAACACCTAGCATACGCTTATAGAGAGCTCAGGTTACAGGAGCTCCCCTAACCTGCTGATGACAAGGTGGGCTTTGAGACTGAGTCTGGGCACTCAGAAAATTAAGGGACAGTTGCAGCTTGCAATCACATTGTTGAGAAAAAGACACCCACAAGAACTGGTTCGGGCCAGAGAGGGACTGTGGCACATGTGGTCTGAGAAATTAAAGCAGCACCAGAAGTCAGGCAGTAAAGGGCTTGGTGGTTTGATGGCCCTGCCCTCCTGTTAGAGCAAGCCAAAGTACCAGGAAATCACTGCAAACAGTGCAAAGCCTGTGGCCAGCACACTGCTCAGCATCCAGGAGCTACTGGTGGCTTTGGAAGCTTGCTGCCAAGTAGGGATGAGAGCTCTGAACACAGGTCTTGATGCTCATGCAATATCCCCCTGTCCCATCCCTGATCCCTGGGTGAGGTCAGAAAGAACTGA
Organism: Castor canadensis; assembly: GCF_047511655.1. Lineage (NCBI taxonomy): Eukaryota > Metazoa > Chordata > Mammalia > Rodentia > Castoridae > Castor > Castor canadensis. The sequence continues at coordinate 79,117,506 of NC_133393.1, forward strand.
GACCTGAAGGCAGAGCACCTGAGTCCTTCAGTTCTACACCACTAGTGCAGAGCTCAGTGTGTTACCTCTTCCCCTCTTCATAGGCACATTTGAGGAATGTTAAGGGTTACCAATGTATTGCCACAAGTAGCAGAAATGAGGGATCTGTCTTGCACATGGGAACTTGCCTGACCAATAGAGATGAAAAGGAGACATTACAACAAATATCAATGAAATCTAGAGGATTGTGAGGGAATACTTTGAAAACCTGCAAGCAAAAATCTAGAAGAAATAGATAAATTTCTCAATTTGACTTAACAAAATTGAACCAAGAGGATATAAACCTCTATAGTTGGAACTATAACGAGCAATGAGATTAAAGCAGTAATAAATAGTCTTCCAACAAAGAAGACCCAAGAACCCAATGGATTCACTTCCAAATTCTACCAGACCTTTAAATAAAAACTAATGTCAGTACTACTCAAACTTTTCCAAGAAATAAAAAGTAAAAGAACACTATAAAACTCATTCTATGAAGCCAATATTACACTCATTCAAAAACCAGACAAGGATACAACATAAAAAAGAGATCTATGAACTAATCCCTTTAATGAACATTGATGCAAAAAATCTCAATAAAATAGTTGTGGAAAGGAGAAGACCCAAGATGGTGGTAAGGGTAGGGAACCAGAAATCCTAAGCTCCATGACTTAAAAAACCACCTTGAGATATTGGAGCTACATTTGGGTAATTCTTACTGAGTCTAGCCAAAATAATAATACTCCAACACATTAGGTGCACATATAATTCAAGGACCAACCTTTAAAACAGCTTCTAATTGCACCTAACACTGGGGAAATCTGGCACAGCCAACAAGACATGTCCCACCCTGGGAAAAAAGCTCCCTGGCCATTTCTTTTTTTTTTTTCTCTCAACAATCAGAAGATAGAACATCAATCAGAATCAAACTCTGCAACATCCTGGACCCCTAACCTGAGGAAGGTCTCCCTGTACCACATCACACTGAGAGGTGGCACACCATTTCTCCCTGACAGCTGGCTCCAAACCTACTTGCATGAATCTGCAAAATGAACAGGTGAGCATCACGCACCATGCAGGACTCCCCTACTACCTCCCTGGAACATAATCCAGTGCACCTTCTGGGCAGTTTGAATCTCCCCCCAACAAAACTAAATCAAGGGAAAGAAAATAGGCAATTAACACCATCAATCAGACTCTCAAGACCATAATTGCACAGCACCAAATGGAGCAATAGGAAGAAGAAGGGATGGAAACCACTCTCCTCAAAAATAATAATAATAATAATTCAATAGAGGATTCAGTGGGAAATGAAGAAAATGGACACATAGCTCCTGACCCCAACAAAACAATGATAAACATCACTAAGGAGCCCAGTGATACCCAAAAAAAATCCCTCAAAGAGGAAATCTTCAAAAAAATCACAGAGAAACACCTGAAGAAGATACTAGACATGGTTAATCAGAATGTACAAGATGTACTCAAGAAATTTCAAGACACCAAAAATAAAGAGCATGAGAAGACACAGAAACAACTAAATGAACTCAGAGAGGACTTCAACAAACACCAAAGTGAAACAAAGGACACTATAAAAAAGAGATGTGAATTGAAGACAGCATGAAATATAAAAAAGGAGTAGAATAAACATATGGAAAACCTCAGAAAAAAGAATCAAACAGAAATCCCTTTAGTCAAATAAAAAAACACAGTGGAAGGCCACTACAGCAGACTAGTTCAAGTGGAAGACAAAATCTCAGAGCTTGAAGATAAAATAGAAATTTAAGACAAAACAGAAGAAATCTGAGTCAGACAATTCAAGAGCTGTGAAAGGAATATGCAAGAACTCAGTGACTATCATTAAAACAACAAGCACAGAGAACAGAGAAAGAATATTGAAGGCTGTAAGAGGAAAAAAACAAATAACATATAAAGGTAATCCCATCAAAATAGAAGCAGATTTCTCAACAGAAACCTTGAAAACATTTCAGGCACTGAATGCTTTACCCTGCAAAATTATTATTCAAAATTGACAGAGGAATAAAAAAATCCACAATAAACAGAAACTAAAACAATAAATAACTGCCAAGCCACCACTACAGAAGATTCTACAAGTGATTCCACACACAGAAGATGAAAGCAAACAAACCCTGAGATGACAGGAAGCATCAAACCACAGGAGAAGAAAAGATAAGTAATCAGAGAGTACCAGTGATTTGACTGCACACAATCAACTCCTTAATCAACAAAAACAACTAAATGGCAGGAATCACCAAATACCTATCAGTATTAACACAAATGTCAATGGACTCAACTCCCCCATCAAACACACCATTGGACAAACTGGATTAAAAAGAAAGCTCTAACAATCTGTTGTTTACAAGAGACCCACCCTATTGACAGAAATAAACATGGGCTTAGGGTGAAAGGCTGGAAGAAGATTCACCAAGCTAATGGCCCCTGAAAACAGGCAGGAGTAACAATATTGTATCAGACAAAGTAGATATCAAACTTACATAAGTCAAATGAGACAAAGGACACTTCATACTAACAAAAAAGGCAATACATCAAAAGGAAATAACAATTATCAACCTATATATAACCAATGTCAGTGTACCCAATTTCATCAAATATACACTAAAAGAATTAAAACTCCAACACAGTGGTAGTGGGATACTGTAATACACCTCTATCACAAATAGATTAGTCACCCAAACAAAAAAATCAGCAAAGAAATCCTAGACCTAAGTGACACCATAAATAAAATGAACCTGAAGTCTACAGAATATTTCATCTGACAACAGCACAATAAACATTCTTCTCAGCAGCCCATGGAACTTTCTCCAAAATAGATCATATCTTAGGGCACAAAGCTAGCCTCAGCAAATATAAGAAAATAGAAATATCTCCCATGCATTCTATCTGATCACAATGCAATAAAACTAGAACTCAACAACAAAAGCAACAGCAGAAAATGTGCAGATAACTGGAGGCTGAATAACACATTACTCAATGATCATTGGGTCATAGAAGAAATAAGAAAAGAAATCAAAATTTAATGAAAATGAAAATACCATTTATCAGAACCCATGGGACACAGCAAAGGCAGTCCTAAGAAGAAAATTTATAGCCATGAGTGCATACATTAAAAGGACAGAAAGATCTCAAATAAGCCACCTAATACTACATCTCAAATTCACAGAAAAATAAGAACAAGCAAAACCCAAAATAAAAAGGAGAGAAATAATAAAAATAAAGGCTGAAATTGAGGAAATAGACACCAAAAAAACATACAAAGAATCAACAAAACTAAAAGCTGATTTTTTGAAAAATTAAACAAGATTGACAAGCACCTGGCAAATCTGACTGAAATGAGGAAGGAAAAGACCCAAATTAGTAAAATAAGAAACAAAAAAAGGGGAGATAACAACAAAAAACAATGAAATCTAGGGAATCATCAGAGACTTTTGAGAATTGATATTCCAATAAATTGGAAAATCTTAAAGAAATGGACAAATTTCTAGATACTATGACCATCCGAAACTCAACCAAGAGGATATTAACCACCTAAACAGTTCTATAACATAATAAAATCAGAAAGATCATTGACAATGACAAAGTCAGCTTCATCCCAGGGATGCAGGGATGGTTCAACATATACAAATCAATAAATGTAATTCAGAACATGAATAGAAGCAAAGACAAAAACCACCTGATCATCTCAATAGATGCAAAAAAATCCTTTGATAAGATTCAACATGGGGGCCGGGGGGGTTAAAGAGGGGGTGGGGGGAAGGGGGGAGAAATGACCCAAACATTGTATGCACATATGGATAAAAGAAAAAAAGAATATCTTGAACAATAAAAAAAAATTCAACACCATCTTATGATAAAAGCTCTAAGAAAACTAAGAATACAAGGAATGTATCTCAACATTATAAAGGCTACATATGACAAACCTATACATCATACTTAATGGGGAAAAACTAAAGCCATTTCGCCGAAAATCAGGAATGAGACAAGGGTGCCTATTCTCTCTACTTGTATTCAACGTAGACCTGGAATTCCTAGCCAGAGCAATAACACAAGAAGAAACAATAAAAGGGATACAAATAGGTAAAGAAACAGTCAAAGTATCCCTATTTGTAGATAGCATGATCCTATACCTCAGAAACCCAAAAAATCTCCACCCAAAAACTCCTAGACACCATAAACAGCTTCAGCAATGTAGCAGGATACAAAATCATGTTACAAAAATCAGTAGCCTTTCTATATACCAACAATGAACAAATTGAGAAAGAACATATTTACAATAGCCTCCAAAAAATTGGATACCTAGTAATAAACTTAACAGAGGATATAAGTGACCTTTACATGGAGAACTACAAATCATTGAAGAAAGAGATCGAGGAAGACTACAAAGGTGGAAATATCTCCCATGCTCATGGATTGGCAGAATCAACATAGTAAAAATAGCTATTCTACCAAAAGCAATCTACATGTTCAATGCAAGTCCATCAAAATCCCAATGACATTCATCACAGAGATTTCATTTGGAAACACAAAAGTCCTCAAATAGTCAAGGCAATACTGAGCCAAAAGAGCAACACTGGAGGTATCACAGTGCCTGACTTCAAACTATACTACAGAGCCATAGCAACAAAAACAGCATGGTACTGGCACAAAAATAGACGTGAAGACCAGTGGAACAGAATAGAGGAGCCGTTTATGAATCCATGAACCACAACAAGTGTTGGTGATGAAGCGGAGGAAAAAGGAACCCTCATACACTGCTGGTGAGAATGTAAGCTAGTACAGCCACTATGAAAAACTTCTTAAAAAACTAAACATAGATCTGCCATATGATCCAGCACTACCACTTCTAGTGATATACCGGCAGGAATGTTGTAAATCAGGTTACTACAAAGGCACCTGCACACCCATGTTTATTATAGCATTATTCACAATAGCCAAGCTATGGAAAGATCCAAGATGTCCCACTTCTGATGAATGGATTAAGAAGATGTGGTATTTATACACAATGGAATTTTACTCAGCCACAAAGAAGAATGAAATTTTGTCATTCACAGGTAAATGGATGGAACTAGAGAACATCATCTTAAGTGAAGTTAGCCAGGCCCAGAAGGCCAAAATCTGCATGTTCTCTATCATATGCAGATTATAGACCTAAAAAAATGCAGTAATATCACTGGACACGCACTACTCTAAGGGGAGACTGCACATGGGCAATATAGGGCAAGTGAAGGAAACCAAAAACTTGAATGTGGTCGATATGCTTGCTGTATAGGACAGAATATAGTCATCTTAAACTGGCTGAGGCCACAATGGGAAGGGGACTAGGAAGTAGTGAAGAGGTCTGGTAGAGATGAACCTATTTGGGTTGTAATACACATGTGTATGGAAACAACACAAGGATTCTCCCTGTATAGCTATCCTGATCTCAAACTAGCAAAAATGCCATGTTTTTCTTATTATGTTTTATGTTTTTTTCTACAAAATTGGGAATACGAGGGTGGAACAGGTTCTGCCTGGAGGCAGGGAGTATTGAGGAGGTTGGCACCAGGGGTTGGGGGAGGTGGCAGGAAAAGGAGTAGGGGGATAAATATTGTGCAAATGATGTATACACATGTATGTAAATGCAAAAATGGTATCTGTTGAAACTGTTCCAGGAATCAGGGGAAGGGGAATGGGGGAAGGCAGTGGAGGGGTGAAATATAAGGATGATATATTTGATACATTGTAAGAACTTTTGTAAATGTTCCCACATCCAGCACAAAAATAAAAATAAAGAGATACAGGAAGAGACCAGCACAAGACATAGTCCCAAGGACTCACCCTGAGTGACCCACTTCCTCTTCACCCCTCTCTTCTAAAGCTTCCAGCACCTCCCAAAATAACACCACCAACTGGGGACCTAAGCCTCAACACATAAGCCTGTGGAAGACATTTTTTATTCAAACCATAATATAAAGAGAACACTTTAGTAGGATTGGATTTGTTAGGTCATATAAGTGGTGTAAACCAGTTCTCTGCAAAAGGACTTGATTAGTACGTTCTCATATCAATGGTGCAAGTGCTCCCACTATGGCTGATTTGCAGTTATCAATGATTGAATAACTGACTTAAAGGCTTCTTTTTCTTTTTCTTTTTCTTTTTTGGCTGTACAGGAGGTTGAACTCAGGGACTTGTACTTGTTAGGCAAGTGCTCTACCACTTGAGCCATGACCCCACCTCCAGAATACCTTTTGACAGTCAGCTCACTTGAGCTGCTACATGTAGGCTCCACATACTTCCTGACTCAGCTGACCACACAACTCATGCTTTACCTATAACATTGAGTTTACTAGATAATTTTAAACTAGTCAAAACAGTTGAAAAAATGAATTTACACTCCACCAAAAATGTGAGTGTTCTCTTCATTCCACATCCTCACCATCCCTTCATATAGTCTTTTATGGCCATTCTGTGGAGTCTGAATTGATATCATTTTATACCTTAATTGCATTTGTATAATGCCTAGGGAGGTTGAACACCCTTTAGTATGTATCACAATGGCATTTGGGTTATTTGGTTGTTTTGTTGTTGCTGTTGTTTGCAGTAAGGTCTCATTATGTAGCCCAATCTGGGCTCAAATTTGTGATCTTCCTGTCTTAATCTCCCAAATTCTGTATTTACAGACATCCACCACCACATTCATCATCACAATGGCATTTCAATAGTCACTTTTATGAAATGTGTGCTAGCAAATGTGTAACAAATACATGAAATACCAGTTTATTAAAAAGGAAAGTTTAATATTGGCTCACAATTCTAGAAGTTTCAGACTATGATCAACTGGCCCTGTTGCTTTAAGGCCTGTGGCAAAACATGATGGCAGGGAACAATTGGTTCACCAAGCTGGTCTTCTTGAGGTGGCCAGAAAGAGAAGCAGAAAATATATTCCCATTGTCCCATTTGAAAGCATACCTTTGAGGACCTAAAACCTCCCATGAAACCCCACTTCTTAAGGTTTCTACCACTTTCCAATAGCAGCAAGCTGAGGACCAAATCTTTGACACATGGGCCTTTGCAGGACATCACAAAATCAAACTATAGCAACATGCCTGTCCTTGCCCATTTTTCTGTTGGGTGTCTGTCTTAATTGATATGTACTTCTTATATTTTGGATATAAGTCTCTCATCAGTTTTGTGTGTGGCAAATACCTTCCCTCACTCTGCTTGAATTTTTTTAACTCTCTTAATTTATTTTTGACTGTCTTTAATTGAACTGTTCTGAAATTCTTAATAATAATTTTGTTTTTTTAATCTTTCCTTTCATAGTTGGAAAACTATAAGGAATATTGTATAAATAATGTGATTTTAAGACGTCTATCTTCCTTCAAAGGGCATAATGATATGTTCCCCAATTATTTTCTAGAAGTTGTATTCTTTGTCCTTACATATTTTCTGATTCTCTGAAAAAAAAGTATGCATTTTGTTATGTGTTATAAGAATATATTTTTAAACTTCAATATCTGAAGTTCTCATTTATCTATTTTCTTGTTTGTTGTTTCTGTTTACTTGTATTGTCAACATGCAGGTTGATTTTTTCCTACTATCTACCAGACATTTGTTTGCAAAACTGGAAAATGAAAAATAGAGTACAAAAAAAATCTATTATCTTTCTCTAGAGAGGATCCATGTGGCTTCTGTCAATTGTTTGGGAGACTTGACAATCTGGACCACCTCCTTGTATTCAGAAATAGACCATATTTGCAGGAAATTCAGTCTGTTTCAGAACTGTTTAGTTCTGGTCTATTCTTACTTTTAGAGTGTAATTCTGTAGGATATAAGCTCAAAACCAGGGATTTTCACCAGAACACTTTTTGGCATCTTTCCAGGCCTGAATTTAAATTCCTATTTCCTTTCAAAACTATCCATAGTGGATTCCAAGATGGCGGCTAGAGGGAGGAAGCAGAAAGCGAGCCTCCTATAGTGAAATCTTGGAGAGATGCTGGAGACACACTTTGCAGTCATAATCACTGAGAAAAGGCATAACTTTGACCCCTCCACATCTCCAGCCGGCGCAGAGAATCTCCACTTCATGGTAAACGGAGAAACAAGGAGGGCCCCTGGGGTGCCAGTGGCTGGCACCCATACGGCGTGGGAAGACGCGGACCAGGTGAGCTTCACGGTACCGCAGTACCCCCACAGACAAGCCTGGGCCAAAGCAGCATAGCCCCCTGGACAGACTGACCTCCACCCGGGAAAAAAAAGAGAAACTGAGTAATAAGCAGTAAGAACAATTAAGACACGCTAGAAAGAGGGTGGGGCGCCCTGAGCGCTGAAGATTGGGGGAAGGGAATCCTTCCTGGGACTGTAAATAAACAAGCCGGGCTGGAGAGCCTCTGGCGGGAGCGGGGCACGCACCCAGCAACCAGGAGCGGGGAAGTTTGTGAGAGTGGTGGAGGGAGAAAAACTCCACAGGAGAGGAGGGAAGACCCACTTCCCATGTGAACTGTAAATAAACATGGAGGCCAGCAGGAGCAGCAGCACCACCCAGTAAGCAGGAGCAGGAAAGCTTGTGAAAGTGGCAGTGGGAGGAAAACTGCACAGGAGAGGGGGGAAGACCCACCTCCCACATGAACTGTAAATAAACACACAGGCCTGACAACGTGGTGGCAGTGTCACCTTTCCCAGTGCTTGGAAAGGGGAAAGCCTGTAGCAGAGGTTCCTGCACAGGAGAACTCTGAACAAACAAAGCCTGTGGGACCAGGTGAGTGCTAAATTCACCCCAGAGATCTACATAAATAACGCCACCGGCTACAGGCTGAGAGCAGCAGGCAGGCAAGCCACAGTTGCAGATACCACTCTCAGAACTGTCTCCAGACTCTTTTTTTTTCTTTTTCTCCCTACCTTTGATGAGAGAACAACCGAATTACACCTGCAAGCTGAAAAACTTACTGAAACTGTATTGCATTTGAACTTGGGACACTTGGTGGGGCTTTTTTTTTTGTGTGTAGTTTTGTTCTACTTTATGCATCCCCTTTAATGAGACAACTACAGAACAACATCTGAGGCACCATCTCCAGGACTGGAGACTGAGACAGACACCCAAATTATTAAGACTGAAACTGCATTGCATATAAACATGGAAGTTTTTTGGTTTTCTTTTTTTTTAATTTTCTATTTTCCATTTTATTTTAATTCATTTTTTATATAGAGATATTTCTTTCATTTACTTATTTATTATTTTTTTATCTTTGATTTTCAATCCTCTCTGTCTCTCTAATGTCTGTTCAGGAAAGAGTAGGAAATACTCTGGAGTTAGTAGGTATAGGTAAGAACTTTCTCAATGAAACCCCAGCAGCACAGCAACTAAGAGATAGCATAGATAAATGGGACCTCATAAAGCTAAAAAGCTTCTGTTCATCAAAAGAAATGGTCTCTAAACTGAAGAGAACACCCACAGAGTGGGAGAAAATATTTGCCAGCTATACATCAGACAAAGGACTGATAACCAGAATATATAGGGAACTTAAAAAACTAAATTCTCCCAAAACTAATGAACCAATAAAGAAATGGGCAAGTGAACTAAACAGAACTTTCTCAAAAGAAGAAATTGAAATGGCCAAAAAACACATGAAAAAATGCATCTCTAGCAATAAAGGAAATGCAAATTAAAACCACGCTAAGATTCCACCTGACCCCTGTTAGAATAGCCATCATCAGCAACACCACCACCAACAGGTGTTGGCGAAGATGCGGGGAAAAAGGAACCTCTTACACTGTTGGTGGGAATGTAAACTAGTACAACCACTCTGGAAAAAAATTTGGAGGCTACTTAAAAAGCTAGACATTGATCTACCATTTGATCCAGCAATAGCACTCTTGGGGATATACCCAAAAGACTGTGACACAGGTTACTCCAGAGGCACCTGCACACCCATGTTTATTGCGGCACTATTCACAATAGCCAAGTTATGGAAACAGCCAAGATGCCCCACCACCGATGAATGGATTAAGAAAATGTGGTATCGATACACAATGGAATTTCATGCAGCCATGAAGATGAACGAAATGTTATCATTCGCTGGTAAATGGATGGAATTGGAGAACATCATTCTGAATGAGGTTAGCCTGGCCCAAAAGACCAAAAATCATATGTTCTCCCTCATATGTGGACATTAGATCAAGGGCAAACACAATAATGGGATTGGACTTTGAGTACATGATAAAAGCGAGAGCACACAAGGGAGGGGTGAGGATAGGTAAGACACCTAAAAAAATTAGCTAGCATTTGTTGCCCTTAATGCAGAGAAACTAAAGCAGATACCTTAAAAGCAACTGAGGCCAATAGGAGAAGGGGACCAGGAACTAGAGAAAAGGTTAGATCAAAAAGAATTAACCTAGAAGGTAACACACATGCACAGGAAATCAATGTGAGTCAATGCCCTGTATAGCTATCCTTATCTCAACCAGCAAAAACCCTTGTTCCTTCCTATTATTGCTTATACTCTCTCTACAACAAATTAGAAATAAGGGCAAAATAGTTTCTGCTGGGTATTGAGGGGGTAGGGGGGAGAGGGAGGGGGCGGAGTTGGTGGTAAGGGAGGGGGTGGGGGCAGGGGGGAGAAATGACCCAAGCCTTGTATGCACATATGAATAATAAAAGAAAAAAAAAGAGTTGGTTCTTTAAAAAGATAAATGTGATTGAGAAAACATTAACCAAACTCACTGTTTAGTTGTACCAGACCTTTAAAAAGCAAGTTACACCAATGATCCTCAAACTAGTCCATAAAATAGAAAAGGAAGGAATGCTTCCATATCCATGATATGATACCAGAATTACCTGACATGAAAATCAGGTAAGTGCACCACAAATAAAGAAAATTATAGACCAATGCCTTTGATGATGATAGATACAAAGTTCTCAATAAATTACAAAGTAAACTGAATAACACATTAGAAAGATAATGCACCATGATCAAGTTGTTTTCATTCCAGGGATGCAAGGATAGTTCAACATATGCAAATAAAACATAATACAGTACATAAATAGAATCAAGGATAAAAATTGCATTATCATTTCAAGAGAAGCAAAAAAGTCTTTTAGAAAACTCATCATTCCTTCGTGATAAAAGCCTTGAAGAAACTAGGAAAGAAAGATCATTCTTCAACACAATAAGGGGTACATATGACAAATCTATAGCCAACATTATACTGATTGGGGAAAAGCTGAAATAATTTTCTTTAAAATCAGGAACAAGGCTAAGAGTGTTCAGTCTCACCACTCTTGTCAATATAGTGCTTGAATTCTTAGCCACAGCAATAAGACAAGAGAAAAAATACAACACATACAAATAGCAAAGAAAGAAGTCAAATTATTTCTATTTGTAGATGATATAATCCTATATTATATGGACCCTGAAGGCTCTATCAGAAAACTATTAGATCTGATAAACACTTTCAGAAAAGTAGCTTGATACAAAATCATACAAAAATAAATAGGTTTTCTATGTATTAACAATAACCAAGTCTGAGAAAAAAATTAGGAAAAACAATCCTATTCTCAATAGCCTAAAAAATACCTTCATATAAACCTAACCAAGGAGGTGAAAGACCTGTACAATGAAAACTATTAAAAAACTGGAAGAAGAAATTGAAGACATCAGTTCAAGATGAAAAGACCTTCCAAATTCATGTCTTGGCAGAATTAATATGCAAAAGTGGCTATATTACCAAAAGTGATATGCAGATACAATGCAATCCTCATTAAAATTCCAGTAAGATTCTTCACAGAATTAGAACAAGCAGTCTTAAAATTCATATGGCTGCACAAAAGACTCTGAATAGCCAAATCAATCCTCAGCAAAAAGAACAATGCTGGAGGTATCACAATACCTGATTTCAAGTTATACTACACAGCAATAGTAAAACATTATGCATGGGCACAAAACAGATATATAGACCCAGAAATAAATGCATGCAGTTACAGCCACCTGATTCTTGACAAAGTTGTCAAAAACATACACTGGAGAAATGATACACTCTCTAATAAATGTTGCTGGGAAAACTGGATACCCACATGTAAAGGCTGAAAATAGATTCTTACCTTTCACCCTGAATAAAAATCAACTCAAAATAAAAGATCTTGTTGTAAGACCTGAAACTTTCAAACTACTACAAGAAAATAGGGAAAACACTTCAGGATCTAGGCATAGGCAATGACTCTCTGAATAGTACTCCAACAGCTCAGGAAATAATAGCAAGAATTGACAACTGGGATTATATCAAATCAAAGTTTCTGCACAGCGAAAGAAACAATTATCAGAGTGAAGAGATAGCTTACAGAATGGGAGAAAAAGCTTCATTTGAAAGAGGATTAATATCCAGAATATAAAGAACTCAAAAGTTAAACACTAAAAGAACAAATGATCCAATCAATAAGTGGAAAAATGAACAGTTTTCAAAAAAAAGAAGTCTGAAATGGCCAATAAATACGTGAAATAATGTATAACAGCCTTAGCCATCAGGGAAACACAAAACAAAATTCCATTAAGATTCCACCTTACCCCAGTCATAATGCCTTTCATCAAGAAAACATGGAAATGTTAGCAAGGATGTGGGGAGAAAATGAATCTTTATGCACTAATGATAAGAATGTATAGTATAGCCACAATAGAAATAAGTATGGATTTTCCTTTAAAAAAACCCCTATAAATATGATCCATTTATACCATTCCTGGGCATATATACAAAGGAATGTAAGTCAGAGATTCTTGCACACCTACGTTTTTCTTGGCAATATTACTCATAGCCAAATTACAGAATCAGCCTAGGTGCCCATCAACTGATGAACAGATAAAGAAAATGTGGTATATGTACACAATGGAATTTTATTCAGCCATGAACAAGGATGAAATCATGTCATTTGTAGATCATCATGTTAAGCAAAATAAGCCCAACTCACAAAGACAAATATCACATGTTCTCTTTCATATGCGAGATCTAGACTTATAAAAAGAATGAAACTAGAAGACAGACTATTAGGAAAGATGAAGACAAACAGGAGGGTGAAGGGAAGACAAGACAGGAATAGGGTGGATGAACATCATCAAAGTACATTATGTACGTGTTCAAAATGTAATAATGAAGCACATTATTTTGTAAAATTAATATACCTTAGGAAAACAGTTTTTAAAAAGAGGAACGTAGGAAGGTCAGAATTGGGGAATGAGATGTGAAGATAGAAATGGAGATTAGAAGGTTAGAGAGATTTGCAGGTGTACATTGCTGGCTTTGAGGATGGCATAAGGAACCACAAGCCAAGGACGACAGGCAGCCTCTGGGAAGCTGGGAACTGCTAGGAAACAGAATGTCCCATGAAGCCTCCAAAAAGAACATTGCTGACATCTTGAGTTTAGCTCAGTGAGACTGATTTTGGACTTCTGACCTCTAGAACTATCAGATAACAAATTTGTGAAGGTATTTAAAATTTCTTTTTTTAGCCAGTAATTGTGTGGTAATTTCTCACAGCAGCAATGGGAAACTAAAACCCAAAGTGGTCTCTTCCCTTCTTAAAAACCACAGTGCTGGACTCTTAGTGGCCTCAGACTTTAGGCTTCAGAGAGCATCACATTGACTTGTACGTAAGACAGTTCCAATTCAGTGCCATTATTTCCATCATTCCCTACACACCAGGCGTGAATTTGAATGAAGAGTCTGACTCAACTTTATTGTATTTGGCTGCTGACATCTTTTAAGCTTCACTGCTCTTTTATCCTTTCTTGCACCAAGTCTGGAAACACCAATGAGAAGACCTCAAATTTTGAGGTTACCATCCTACTATCCTAAAAAAGAACTCAATTGCCCTTATCCCTTTTCTCTATTACTATGTCATCAAAGATTCGTAATGTAGTGGAAGATCCTTGAGTGACTGTTCCAGGAAATATGTGTGTGTTTGTGTGACTGTGACTTTGTGTGTGTGTGTGTGTGTGTGTGTGTGCATAGATAGAGAGAGAAAGAGAGAGAGAGAGAAGCAGAGACAGAAGCAGAGAAAAAGAGAGAGAAGCAGAGAGAGAGAGAGAGAGAGAGATGAAAAGGACAGTCCAATCAAAAATATTTTCTGTGATATTTTATTGTAGGATTTAAGTGTTATGATAGTATCTGCTGGGGTGCATTTTCTAAACTAAAAGTAAACATTTTCCAATGTATTTTATGATTTTAAAGTCATATTTTACACTATTTGCCTTTCTGTAAGCTTAATTGAACACAAAATTCATGTTAGAAACGTAGACCTCAGAAAACCCTGCATGAACTTTGGGGCTGTGCTGCAGGAAGTCTGGCTGGCACACATAGAGCTTCTTCAGTTCTTAGAGCTGGCCTGCAGGGTGCATTACAGATGCCTCACACTTGTGCTGGTTAAAGGATAATGGAGACAATCAGCACAGCATGTACTTTTCACCCACATCCCAAACTAACTTATCATTGCCACTATTTCCATTTCTGTTCTAATGAGCATAGAGGGACAAGGAAGCTGGAAATAAAATCCCTTCAAATTGCTCATTGCTTTCTTGGAATTTTGTTTTTTTAACTAGGTACAACACATTCAACACATTTTCCCTTTGTGACCTACATCAAATCCTAGTTGCTAAATGATTTTTTTTCTGATTATGACTCTTCACTTGCAAGAAATGTCTCCTTTATCTGTGCTCCTTGGTGATTCTTACCTGTCCTGTTCACCTGGGAATTAACTCATGCATTCCTGTGTGATTTAAGTCTTAATGCTCTTGACCATATTTATTAGTTTTAAGCTTTATCTCTCCATATTTAATAAAGATTTTGATGGTGAAAGCTGCATCTTAATGTTCTTTTATCTTCCAGATGACCAATTAGAATAACTCAGGCAATAATTATTTTGTAAGAAAATGTTGAATACATATTGATTAAGTTTTTACTCATTGAATACTTATAAAAGGAAGTTTGAGTTTCAGAACTTTTTGGTGACTGCCAGTGATCTTGCTTCCTGATGACTATTAATATTAAAAGGATATTCACATGTGCAGTTAATTCAATTCAAAATATATGATTATTACATGCCAGGGACTGTGTGAGGTTTGGAGAATGAACAGACCACTAAGAAATGCTCGTGAAGTCAAAGACATCACAGTGTAATGGAGAGACAGAGGCACAAATTAGTGACATTAAAATAGCACAAATTCTAGGGCAGAGTTACATATGTAGGGATTTACAAACAAAAGGAAAACTTTGAGGCAAAGTAGTACCTAGTAGGCAGACTCAACCAAACGAATTGCCTGCAGATCACAGATTTTTGCTGTATTCTCTTCAAGTTTTTCAGCTTTAATCCCAGTGTTTAACTGTTGTATATAGATTCAATCTGACTCTACTGAGAAGGATCAGGTTTCATAAACAAAAACGTTTTTTATAGCTTGTCTTTTTTCTGTGGGGAACCTGGCATGCTTCATTTATTTCCCCTCAGTAATTTCAGCTAATTGCTTATGGAATGCCATGAAAAATCAAAACAGCAGAGCTAAAGATCAAGCAAGTTGTAACTCATTTTTTTCCAATTCAGTGGTAGGGGGATAAGCACTTTCCTAGAAAATCTGTGCTAAAAGGGAAGGACATTTTTAAGACTGTTTTTCTATCTTGACTTAATCTATTTGAGATACATTTAGATGGACTGTTTGGGGAATTTCCTTGACATATGACTCTGGTAATTAAGTGAGACATCTAGTCCTCGAAAGATGTTTTGTAGTGAGTATGTTAACATGAAGCATTACCAATTGTTAAATCCATATATTGATTGTATAGGCTACAATCAATAGACTAATACCATTTGCACTGAGGATAAGATGGATGTATTTTAATTAGAACAAAGGGCATACAGGTGCATCTTTGTTTTGTGATTGGTGATTAATTTTTGGAACACTAAGCAAATTGCTGTCAGTATTCTTTATATTGGGATGAAGGTGGCCACTATCCCTCTCACCTGTTTTTTTTTTGTTCTTATTGTTTTTGTTCTTTTTGTTATTATTGTTCTTATTGTTTGTGAAACTTGATATTCTTATAATGTAAGGATACATATGTGAGATAAACCGCTGGTTTGTTTGGTGGGGAACATATGTTTTCGAAAATAAAGCCTATGCATTTTTTATTTAAAAAGTGCTTTTTACAGCAGCAGCATAATCTGCAGATGGAGCAGCTGATATGGCTATCTAGTTGGTTGTTAAAGAGTTTATTCTACATTAAATTGACTCCCAAGGGCTACATTTTTTAAGGCTGTTACGACCACCAACCTTTCTTATTGAGAAGGTCAATAGGCCTGATATGAAGTCTTGTAAATCATCAACTCACTCTTTCTGTAATATCTAATATGTCCCAGTTCACAAGACTTAAAAATTATAAACCACAGCACATACTGTACATCAACCAAATAAATCAGCTGCTATAAATATAGGTTTTCTTTTGGTTCTGGACAGATTCATCATAGTGCATTTCACAGGTTTTAAATGCTTTTACCTTGATAGACAGAATCTCCTTCTGTATCCAAGTAGCAGAGAGCTGGGGTTCAATCTGTTCGCAATACTCCATATGCACAATTGACCCCATGAAATTAAAAACAGCTCCTTGAAATTCTAAAGAACAGAGATACAAAACAATAAATGTTTTGTTAATCACCATATTACTGGTTGATGGCAAATGCTGAAGTTTTATTTTGTTTGTAAGAGAGGGGATGATGAGAACCATAAGAAATGTTTACCTGGCCTTGCAGTTTGCTTTCAGACACTGGAGTGTATAATGTATAGATTATTTATCTCACATGTAAAAAATCCATACAGACTCTTCTCTGGGTGAACTTAGAGAATTCTTTGTCTATTCTTTCCGTATTTGCTAGAGGAACTGGTTTGCATGGATATCTTTTAGTACAACAGTAGAGTGAACTAGATATTTATAAAAATATGGAACATGGGGTGGAGGTGGAGGTCAGTGGTAGGGCCCAAGGCCCTGGGTTCCATCCTTAGCACTATGTCAATAAGTGGAGAATCAGCATGAACTCATTCCCACTTTGCAATTTCTTTGTTCCTTTATTAATTAAATAGTAAAAATGCCCGTGTCACCTATATAGCTATCCTTATCTCAACTAGCAAAACCCTTGTTCCTTCTTATTGTTGCTTATACTCTCTCTTCAACAAAATTAGAGATAAGGGTAGAATAGTTTCTGGTGGGTATTGAGGGGGTGGGAGGGAGGGGGAGGGGCAGAGTGGTTGGTAAGGGAGGGGGTGGGGACGGGGGGAGAAATGGCCCAAGCATTGTATGCACATATGAATGATAAAACAATAAAAATTTTTAAAAAAGGCTTTGTAGTATAAAGAATGCTATTTTTATTAAAAAGATATTTAAAATTCTGTGTTAATCAATGTCCTCAGGTTATCAAAACTATAGAATGATAAACTACTTCTTGATTTTGATCTTGTTCTATAGTCATGCAGGATGTCAGTGATGGGGGAGGCAGGTGTAGGTTACAAGGATTTTCCTGTTTAATTCTTTGTAACCTATTATTAATCTATACTTAATTTATTTAAAAATAAACATTTTTCAAAGTTTTTTTTTTTTAAATGCCTGTGTCAAACTTGTGGCATTGTGGAGTCCTTCCCATTTGTTTCCCAGCCAGTGTGCCCTGAGTGACCTTCTTTTGCTTTTATTTTCCAGAGTAATTTAGTATTATAAATTCATTTCTTAAGCTAGCAACATAGTAAGCCTTACTCTCTAGCCTTACTGGATACAAATTAAAAAAAAAAAGAAAGGAAACACATCAAAATTATACAGATAGATATAGATCTGGAAGCAGAAGGTGAAGATTCTGGTCACAATTCCATCATTGACTAAATGTGTCACCATAGGAAGGTATTTAATTTCTCAAACACAGCCAGTCTTACTTATTTGCTGATTCCATATTTGTGAATTTGCCTCCTTGTTCACATTTATGTGTAACCCCTAAACCACTACCTGTGATGCTTTCATGGTTACTAGGGACATGCACAGGGCAGGGGAAATTCTCGGCCACCTTGAAGCACACATTGCCAGCTGAGACTAAGCAAGGAGACACTCAGCTCTTTTATTTGTTTTAGCTCTTATTCTATAAGCAAGTGGTCTTTTTTAGTGCCATGATTTTTGAATGTTTGAGCTTTTTTGGGGGGGATTTCATTGTTGAAATAACCCACAAGTATAGTGCTAAAGAGCTATTTTGTGTTCCTAAGGCTGTTACATGCCCTCTGGAGAAAATATATTTGTGAGATAAGTTTCATCCATGCATGAATTACAGTGCTATTATCATGAGTGCAATGCTAATTAAGCAACTATATATATATATATATATATATATATATATATATATATATATGCAGAAGGACACATAAAACCAGAGTGTGTATTACTGATTGAAAAAAATGTGAGCAGAGGTGCTCAGGAACCAAATCCTGTATTTCCCCTAGGAGTGATGGGGTTCAGTATTTGCCAATTAATTTTTCATGGATATTTTATAGGATTTATCTACTGCCAACAAATTTGACTGTGTAATTGTTTTGTAAAGAAAGTGGATATTTTGTATAACAGTTCATCTTACAACCTTGAAGCATCAAGTTTTAGCCAAGAAAACATAAGGCAGTCCATGTATTAAAGTACAAAAGATTTTGAAAGAGAAAGTAAAGCCATACACCATGTTTAGAAAGACTGTGAGGACAAAAGTCAAGGAAGCATCCAAAAATGTTATCAGTCTGTACCATTGAGATGACATATCTTTTTTTTTCAATTTTATCTTTATTTTTTAGGGGTACATTGTGGCATTTACAAAAGATTTTATAATATATCGAATATATCGTAGTTGAATTTACTCTCTCCATCATTCTCCTTTATCCTCCCTCTCCTTGTTCTTGGAATAGTTTCAACAGGTCTCATTTTTCTATTTTTCTCATGTGTGCACAGTATTTGCACCATATTCACCCTCCTACACCCTTTCCCCACATCCTCCCCACTTCTACTGATACCAACCCCCAGATAAGACCTGTTCTGCCTGAGAAGACACACCTTAAAAGTTTCCCCAGGAGTTTCTTGAAGAAGCTCACATGTTTGCAGCTGTCTCTGAAGTCCAGTGGCTACTTCTTCCCATCATTTAAAATCCCTGAGTCTCTCATTAGCACCTGAAGCCATAGAGGGAAGGGATTCTGAAAAATCTAGTTCTCATTCCCTGAGATCTTCAAAAAACGTGATTGTGAGTCTATGTTTACAAAGGATAATCTAGAACAAGCAGTAGTAATTATAATGACAAAAATGATAGTCTTGTAATAACAATAACATAATCAGGACAGTGCAGTGTCAAGCTGAGTTTTTTACGATAGCTACTGTCACAGACACAATGACTCTTTACAGAGGTTCTTCTCAGTACATGGTCATAGATTTTCCAGGACAACAGGTCACACTTTCAGGGCACCGGTCAGGATTTATTAGAACCCAGCTACTTTCCCTCCTTCTAGATGCTTCCATGAGGGTCTGGAGGAATCTCTTTTTACAGCCTCCCAGTACAAGAAGATCTGATGATGGCACTTCCTCCCTCAGGCAATGGAGTGAACTGATGACAGCTGCACCCCATCCTTGTTCACCATCATAATGACAGCTGCACCCCATGCCATTCAGGGTGGGGCAGTCACTCTTGGAAAGAAATAGCCTTAGATACCTCAAGGATCATTTGTTCATCTGAGGGTGATCAAGATGTAATAATGGTAAATGCCTTCAATTCTTTATTCCAGATACTTCTTTGGAAGAAAATTCAGGGTCAGTGGTGGAGACATTAGGGAGGAGGTTCAGTGTGGTTAATGGAATTATCAGGTCTGTATTTCAGTTCCAGCTTTGAGAGCTAGCTATTGTGAAAATCATCATGTTTTAAAAACAGGATTTGAAGTCCTGACAGATGATCTCTTGGGGGTTTTGAATATTGCTTCTGAAAGGTCACTTGAAGTCCATGGTTTGATTGCAATTTATAATGCCTTACTTTTCTTAAAAAGTAAAAAGAAAGCTTTGGAACAAAGACCTGGATAACTCCCTCAAAGAAAGAAGTGAGTAGGGATGGGATTTTTTTCATAGACTTTAGGTTTCAGTAGTGAGATGGATTCTGGCATAAATGAAATCTTGTTCAAGTTTGATTTTTAAAAAAATATTTCTTACTAGGTTATTTCCTATTTTGGTTTGACTAGAGGTAGTTTATCTTGAGATTTGCTCGTTTTATTTAAAAGTGTTACAGAATTTAGAAGGAAGGCTTTATGTCAAATGCTTTTGTTATGTTATAAAGTCAACATGTCTTCATGTGGGATCTGTTGTCGGGGAGAAGTGTTGAGCTTGTAAATGAGTCTCACTCTTACCATCTTTCAGAATGGGGACAGTGATGCCAGGAGCTTCCCTTACAGACCCCTACTGGGTTTCCTCTCATGGCCGATTACATTTTTTTAGTTATTATCTCTCTGTATTATGTAAAGCCCTATTCCTGGAAGGTTCCAGCTTAGCCGATAAAAACCAGTCAGTTTGATTTCCATCCTTTTATAAGAGAACGATAAAGGCAGCGTAAGAAGTGTTGATTATTCAAGTAAAACAGTAGCTCTAAATTCTTTGACTTTCCAGGCTTGTCCTTTAATAGAAAATAATGTTGTAAATAGAAGCGAGCCCGTTAGCTAGAAACAATTCAAGGATTGAATTCAATAAAAACTCCCCTGGGTTTCCGCATGAAAGCTATTGAATTTGGCTGCAAATGAGCAAAAAGCACCTTCAAAAAATTTTTTCCTTTTCCTTTCCCATTGTAGGGTCCTTGACTTAGTTTATTAGACAATAATGGATCTCCGTTGACTTACCCAACTGGTGTATTTAAATACCTATTTCATTTAAAGATAGGTATTCAAATACCTATTTCATTAAAAAATATGTACAAAAAAGAATCTAACAGCTTGTTCAGCCATCCTTCTTAATAGCTCCTTTGGAGTCTGCTCTGTGCTCTCAGCTAAATCCAAACTTGCAGAATTTCATTATGAGAGAGTATTGAGTCAATTCAATTACCCTTGGAATTTGTGGTGGTCTGTCATGTTAGAATTTCACCCGAGGGAACTGCAAAGTACATTCATTTTAATTTTGCTAAATCCACATGAGGCTATCTTGATTGAGGAAGTTTGGGGAGTGGGATTTGCTTTTTTTTCTTTTTAAGTCGAGGCATAACACATACGTGTGATAAGCAGAAAGTGCACTGAGGTCAGGTATATGGCTCAGTAAAATTTTACTTATGCATACAACCATAACTATCACCCTGATGAAGACAGAGAGCCTTTCCTGCATCCCAGAAGGTTCCCTGCACTTTTTTTTTTCACTCAATATGCCCACCCCAGAAGAAGCCATATGGATAGAAAAATGGTCTCTATCATCTTTAAGAAATTTTTTCTTATCATATTATTGTGGTACTGGAGGTACATTGTGACATTTACAAAAGTTCTTATAATATATTGTAGTTGAATTCACTCCCTCCATCATTCTCCTTTACTACCCCCCAATTTCTGGAATAGTTTCTTTATGTCTAATTTTTCCATTTTCATACATGAGCACATATTTCTAAATAAGTCTACCCTCTTACACCCTTTCCTTATAGCCTCCCCCATCCCACTGGTACCAACCCCCAAACAGGACATATTTTACCTTCCTGATTTCCATTTTTGAAAAAAAGACATTTTTGTTTAAGATAGCTATTTAGTGTGTTTCACTGTGAAATTTCCATGTATATATGAGTTATAACTCAAATTGATTCATCCCTTGTATTTTTCTCCTTTCTACCTTAGTCCTCTTCTTCAGTTTTAAAAAATCTATTATCATTCTTATATACAAAGTACATCAACCCCATTCATCTCCTTAACTTCCTTCTTTGGTCCTCCCTCTCCTATTAGTGACCTCCCCTTAGCATGACCTGTTTTTCATAACATTGCTTGTATTTGTATTGGGTCTATCTCCCACATATGAGAGAAAATATGCAGCCTTTGGCTCTCTGAACCTGACTAACTTCACTTACGATGATGCTCTTCAGTTCCATCTGTTTACCTGTAAACGACAAAATTTCATTCTTCTTTATGGCTGAATAAAATTCCATTGTCTATAAATACCACATTTTCTTAATCCATTCATCAGTTGTGAGGCGTCTTGGCTGTTTCCATAATTTAGCTATTGTGAATAGTGCTTTACTACACATGGATGTTCAGGTGCCTTTGTTGTAACCTGACTTACATTCTTTTGAGGATATCCCAAAGAGTGGTATTTCTGGATCATATGGCAGTTCTATTTTTAGTTTTTAAAGGAGCCTCCATACTGCTTTCCACAGTGGTTGTACTAGTTTACATTCTCATCAACAGTATATGAGGGTTCCTTTTTCCTCAGATCCTCACGAACATTTGTTGTTATTTGTGTTCTTGATGATAGTCACTCTAACAGGAGTGAGGTGGAATCTTAACACAATTTTGATTTGCATTTCCTTTATGGCCAGGGATGTTGAGCATTTCTTGTGGTTTTTGGCTATTTGACTTCTTCCTTTGAAAAAGCTCTGCTCAGTTCATTTGCCCATTTCTTCATTGGGTCATTGATTCTTTGGGAGTTTAATTTTTTGAACTCCCCGAATATTTGGTCATTAATCCCTTGTCAGATGTACAACTGGCCTAGATTTTCTCCCATTCTGTGAGCAGCCTCTTCAATATGGTGACCATTTCTTTTGTTGTGCAAAAGCTTTTTAGTTTCATGTAGTCCACATTGTCAGTCTTTTCTCTTATCTGCTGAGGCATTTGAGTTCTACTGAGGAAGTCCTTGCCTATGCCTGTTAGTTCCAGTGTATTCCCTGCTCTTTCCTGAACTAGCTTCAGTCTTGATCATCTTTGAATAGGTTAGTTTTGCTTGATCTTCCACTTCAAATATTCTGTATTATATGTTCTTTTGTGTTTTCTAACATGCATGACTCATCTATGATATTTCATGTAGCATCTCCTTTCTTTTTATTTCTAAGTAGTAGTCAGTATATGAATGTACCAGAAGTCATCCATCCAGGCTATCATTGGACACTTAGAGTGTTTCCAAGTAAAGGTACTATGAATAAAGCTGTTATGAATGTTTTGCAACGGACATAGATTTTCCTGGACAGATTTACTCATTTCTCTCGCATGTATGTTTTGGTGTTGGAATGCTAGGGCAGGCTTATTGTTAGATTTTTATAAATAGTGCCAGTTTTCCAAAGTGATTGCTTCAGGGTACAGGAGTGTAAGAGTTCAAGTTGCGCTACATTCTCACCAACATCTGGTATTGTCAGTCTTTTTAAAATGTAGCCATTCTGATGAGGGATTGGTGGTATGTCCCTGAATTTCACTTAGGGAACAGTTCCCTGACAAGTATTGTTGTTTGCCAATTTTCTTATGCTTATCGACCATTTTAATATCAGGACTTTTTTTTGCCAAGCATTTGTCCAGTATCCACTTTGAAAAATATTAATGTTTAATCTTCTTCCTGACATGTGAATTTCTTTGTATGTTCTTTGTCAGCTATGTGTATTGCAAATATTTTTCCTAGTTCATGTGGTCTCTTTTTCATGGTTTTAATGATGTCTTTTGATAATGGAAGTTAATGAAATAAAATTATTACCATTTTCTTTTTGCAGTACTGTTTTTTTGTGTGCTATTTTAGAAATCCTTGCTTGTTATAAGGTGGCCCTGTCTTTTCCTATTGTGACGGTGTGGATGTTTTGCAAATTCCATTCAGAAAGCCATTAGTCTGAGTAGCTAATTCTTAAAGCTCTATTCAGGGAGTTAATCCTTCATTTAGTTATGAGGAAAGAAAAATTTTTTTAGAACAGTTACTGTGAGATTATTCTTGTTCATTTCCACAAGGAGTATTGTGATTGCATTCATTTCTGACTGCACTCATAAGTAGAACATTAAAATTATATCAGTTTTTAATATGGACCTGATGTATTTTATTTTTTGACATTCAAAACAGAATAGGCCTTTTTCGTACAGTGGTATGAATGAATTATTAAAAGCATTTCAGAATGTACAGAAAGAGGGAAGGAAAATATATCCATAATTAGTTAAGAGAAGGACTGTTTAAGTAGGTACTGGAAAATAAACATCTTTATGACCCGAAGTTTAGGAGTACAGAGATAGTCAAAGTGCTCTAATAAGCCTTGAGATGCTATTGAGAAGCCTTGGGAAGCTATTGGGAGGCATTGGGAATTATGTTAATTTCCCCCTTCACCTAACATGTGGGCCAACTGAATAGACTTAGCTCATAAAACAGAAGTCAGTGTCAAAGTTTCAGAGGATAGAAAAAATAGAGGTAGCACCAATTGTCTCTCCCTGATATGTCATCCCTGAAAATAAGGTCAACTATACCTTGGACTGGAAGTGGCCAGCAATGGGTACAATGGCAGTAACACTTCTGGACCCTGGCTTCATGCGTTGCTGGAGCATTTGTCTCAGGTTCACTATCAGACAGAAAATCATGGAATCAGATTGGGACTACTTGTCTGTCATCTGTACTGGGCTGCTTCCATTGCCTTTGTAGATATTCTCTCTATCCTTTTCCCCACTGCTTTTTGCTGTGAGAGCTGACCTGGGTGTCATGTATCCTGGCTTTCTGGCTCTTCTGGTTGGGTTTGGCCAAGAGTCAACATTACTGGACATCAGAAAGAGGAAAAAGGATAAGGTGAACATAATTATTCCCTCTCTTCATGTTGCTGCATGTTGGCTGTGTCTAGGCCTTAAGGTAACAGCCTCTCGGTGACCCTTTCCACACAGCATGACTCCAGGTTCTGGAAACTGCTTTTCCCCTAACTTCTTAAGGCATGGGGTACCCATATCATGTGTCCTGAAGCACTGCACTACCCCATGTGACTTCCTTGGAATCCAGTATTCCCTGGCTACTATCTTTATGAGTCCTTATGCATAGATCTATTGTCAAATCTCCCTTTTCTAGTCTCAGAGAAGAATCTGGTATTTTCTGATGTATCTCTACTAAGCTTGTTTCTTCTTTTTACCTGGCTCCATATCCTTCAAGTCTCAGCTTAAATATTAATTGCAAAGTTACCTTAAGGTGTTATGTACCGATCATTCTTAGCAAAGAGTAATTTGAATAAAGAGAGCTAAAAGTTTGATTTAAAATATATTTGTGCTTTTGTTTTATGTATGCCCCTCCCCCAACATGTGGGCCATTGGCATTTTGTTCTATTTGCCACTATAATAATGTCACCAAATACAGTGTTTAGTACCTTTGTAAGTGCTCAATAATCATTCATTGAGTAAATGAATGATTGATAATCAATGCAATAAAAGAATTGAGCCCTACTGAATCTTTGCAAATGAATTGGTCATATATTATTAAAAAATAAAAATCACTTAACTGTAGGGTAAGAAATATAGTAATTACAGTAAAAATAAAGGAAACAAAAGAAGGGCATTCACCCAAAGCCTATCACCCAAAATATAAAAATCATCGTCTTTTCTCCTACTCAATTCTGGACTTCATCTTTATTGTATATCTCTCAAAAATGCTATTATAAGTGAAAAAAATTTTACTTTCTCTTAACATTTATAATATTGCATAAGCATTCATATTGTGTTAGTCTAGTTACAGTTTTTAATAACTTCATAAAATTTTATAAAATTTTAATAACCACATAACATATACCATGATTGCTCTTTGCCCTATTGTCTGACATTTAGGTTGCTTTCTGTGTTTTGCTATTATGAGTCTAATCTATATGAATTGTTTCATGACACTCCTGTGCAAGAAAGGTCACATTTCTTTATTTTCCTAAATCAAATTAAATCTGGCTTGGGCTCCCACCTGTGAAGGTTAACGAGAAATCCAATCTCAGTCATTTTTGAATTCTATCTCTTCTATATGTTTTACTAGAAACCTGGGGCTTATATAACTCAAGAAAATTGGAGAAGGACTCCTTATCCTCAGCTTGTGTTTGTGCCTTTAGTTTTAACTTACAATCCAATGTGGAGGGTCCGTCCTTGCCATCTTCTAGTTATGGCTGCTTCAAATGGCAGCAGTGAGGTCTGCTTGCAGCACCCCTGCCTACTGTTGGAAGCTTTGACTTGTAATCACCACCTTCCTTCTACTTCCATCAAGGTCTAAGCCACTTCTGGAGGACTACATTCAACCATGTGCACAGTATAGTCACCTGGAGCATCACACTCAGTTATACAGTTTTCTCACCCAACAAACCCAAACCCAAACCTGTCTTCTCTTCACAGTCTTCTGGGATGAATGCTTTCTCCTGGTGGCTCCAGTTTCCATTTCTATTACATAATTTAAATTTCTTCTATCTGTAATTCAGACCTTTCAAACCAAGGCTTCATTGGGGTTTTCTTTGGGAAACAAAGAGAGCTCATTAAGCCTCCTGGAACTTCACAACACAAAGAGTCTAGGACTTATAATGTAAAAGCATACATTTGGTCTGGAAGTGTACCTCAAGTGGTAGAGCAGCCATTTAACAAACATGAGGTCCTGAGTTCAAGCCCCAGCACCACCCCAAAAACTTAAAAGAACATAAAAAGCATGAATATCCTTTATGTGAAGGAGGGAAAGAAAATGATGTCATTCTTCTAGGTCTTGAAAGCATTCATACTTTTATTGTCTCATTTTCAGAATTCAACTCATTGTCTTGCCATGTGAATAATGCTATAATAAATATTATGAACTATATAATTTTTACCCTAAGAAATTTGCCTATTGGATCAGCTTTGCTTTACTAGTCAATTTGAAAGCTAAATTTTAATAAAACAAAGAAAAAAGATAATAAACCATAGACAGGTGGCTTCTATTTCTGTTAATGGCATAAGAAATAATTTAGGAAATTCTTCTACTGAAAACAAGGACAAGGTATGGAGCTTACAATGTTAAAGATAATTTGGAAAGAACTCCTCATCAATAAAGTTACAATAACATTTTCTGCTTATGATCCACCAAAGAGAGCTCGTGCGCTTCTCTGGACTCAGGAGTTCCAAAGAGCAGGACTGGTGAAGTGGCTCAAGTGGTAGAATGCCTGCCTAGCAAACATGAGGCCCTGAGTTCAAATACCATTGCCATCAAAAAAAAAAGTTACAAAGAGCAATGAGGATGTTATCAGTGAAGGCATCAGAGAGCAGAGTTAAATCAGGATAGATCCAAGGAAGCACTGCTATCTGGGGAATCTGGGGAAGTGAGGTCCCTGCTTGGGACTGATTTTTTTAGAATTGAGTGGTTGTTCTAGAGAAAAGAAACATAAGTCTTAGCCTGATCATTGCTATGGATAGTTTTTTTTTTTTAATGATACAACGTTCTTATTTATTTCCAGGCTTGTTGTGACCTAAAAATCCAACATTAGCCATTGAAAACCTTTTGGGAATTAACTTTACCTCTGGCACAGCATGTTTTAGAATATTCTAATATGGTTGCCAATCATTTATGATTCTTTCAAGTCATATCAGCTGAAATAGTACAATAAGAACTATTTGATCTTATATCCAAAGTTAAAATTATGTGTAGCTGTAATTACATTGCAATTAAGTAATGTTATCAATGCCGGTGTTTGTTTTGGTCATCATTAAGAGATATACCACTATAACAGAAGAAAGTTCACTTTTTTCATGCTCTCCTGCCAGTCTGCAGTTTTATATCTGATCAGAGAACTAGCATTCCTGCTCTTAATCAATATGGTTTCCACTTTCCAAGTGTTTACTCCTTATGTTGATGATGGAAATACTTGTTCTCTTCATTACTTTCATTTAAAATTTTTTTCCCCCGAGGGATAAATAGATCTATATTTTATTATTATTTTTTTCCTTTTTCTTTTATTATTCATATGCGCATACAAGGCTTGGGTCATTTCTCCCCCCTGCCCCCACCCCCTCCCTTACCACCCACTCCGCCCCCTCCCTCTCCCCCCTACCCCCTCAATACCCAGCAGAAACTATTTTGCCCTTATTTCTAATTTTGTTGTAGAGAGAGTATAAGCAATAACAGGAAGGCACAAGGGTTTTTGCTGGTTGAGATAAGGATAGCTATACAGGGCATTGACTCACATTGATTTCCTGTGTGTGTGTGTTACATTCTAGGTTAATTCTTTTTTATCTAACCTTTTCTTTAGTTCCTGGTCCCCTTTTCCTATTGGCCTCAGCTGCTTTTAAGGTATCTGCTTTAGTTTCTCTGCATTAAGGACAACAAATGCTAGCTAATTTTTTAGGTGTCTTACCTAGCCTCACCCCTCCCTTGTGTGCTCTTGCTTTTATCATGTATGTGCTCATAGTCTAATCCCATTGTTGTGTTTGCCCTTGATCTAATGTCCACATATGAGGGAGAACATATGATTTTTGGTCTTTTGGGCCAGGCTAACCTCACTCAGAATGATGTTCTCCAATTCCATCCATTTACCAGCAAATGATAACATTTCGTTCTTAATGGCGGCATAAAATTCCATTGTGTATCGACACCACATTTTCTTAATCCATTCATCGGTGGTGGGGCATCTTGGCTGTTTCCATAACTTGGCTATTGTGAATAGTGCTGCAATAAACATGAGTGTGCAGGTGCCTCTGGAGTAACCTGTGTCACAGTCTTTTGGGTATATCCCCAAGAGTGCTATTGCTGGATCAAATGGTAGAACAATGTCTAGCTTTTTAAGTAGCCTCCAAATTTTTTTCCAGAGTGGTTGTACTAGTTTACATTCCCACCAACAGTGTAAGAGGTTCCTTTTTCCCCGCATCCTCGCCAACACCTGTTGGTGGTGGTGTTGCTGATGATTGCTATTCTAACAGGGGTCAGGTGGAATCTTAGCGTGGTTTTAATTTGCATTTCCTTTATTGCTAGAGATGGTGAGCATTTTTTCATGTGTTTTTTGGCCATTTCAATTTCTTCTTTTGAGAAAGTTCTGTTTAGTTCACTTGCCCATTTCTTTATTGGTTCATTAGTTTTGGGAGAATTTAGTTTTTTAAGTTCCCTATATATTCTGGTTATCAGTCTTTTGTCTGATGTATAGTTGACAAATATTTTCTCCCACTCTGTGGGTGTTCTCTTCAGTTTAGAGACCATTTCTTTTGATGAACAGAAGCTTTTTAGCTTTATGAGGTCCCATTTATCTATGCTATCTCTTAGTTGCTGTGCTGCTGGGGTTTTATTGAGAAAGTTCTTACCTATACCTACTAACTGCAGATTATTTCCTACTCTTTCCTGTATCAACTTAAGAGTTTGGGGTCTGAGATTAAGATCCTTGATCCATTTTGAGTTAATCTTGGTATAGGGTGATATACATGGATCTAGTTTCAGTTTTTTGCAGACTGCTAACCAGTTTTCCCAGCAGTTTTTGTTGAAGAGGCTGCTATTTCTCCATCATATATTTTTAGCTCCTTTGTCAAATACAAGTTGGTTATAGTTGTGTGGCTTCATATCTGGGTCCTCTATTCTGTTCCACTGGTCTTCATGTCTGTTTTTGTGCCAGTACCAGGCTGTTTTTATTGTTATTGCTTTGTAATATAGTTTGAAGTCAGGTATTGTGATACCTCCTGCATTGTTCTTTTGACTGAGTATTGCCTTGGCTATTCATGGCCTCTTGTGTTTCCATATAAATTTCAAGGTAGATTTTTCAATCTCTTTAATGAATGTCATTGGAATTCTGATGGGAATTGCATTAAACATGTAGATTACTTTTGGGAGTATAGACATTTTTACTATGTTGATTCTACCAATCCATGAGCATGGGAGATCTCTCCACTTTCTATACTCTTCCTCAATCTCTTTCTTCAGAAGTTTATAATTTTCCTTATAGAGGTCTTTCACATCTTTTGTTAGGTTTACACCTAGGTATTTGATTTTTTTTGAGGCTATTATAAATGGAATTGTTTTCATACATTCTTTTTCAGTTTGCTCATTGTTAGTGTATAGAAATGATAATGAGTTTTCTATGTTGATTTTATATCCTGCTACCTTGCTGTAGCTATTGATGATGTCTAGAAGCTTCTGAGTAGAGTTTTTTGGGTCTTTAAGGTATAGGATCATGTCGACTGCAAATAGGGATATTTTGACAGTTTCTTTACCTATTTGTATTCCTTTTATTCCTTCTTCTTGCCTAATTGCTCTGGCCAGAAATTCCAGTACTATGATGAATAGGAGTGGAGATAGTGGGCATCCTTGTCTGGTTCCTGATTTTAGAGGGAATGGTTTCAGTTTTACTCTGTTAAGTATAATGCTGGCTGTAGGTTTGTCATATATAGCTTTTATAATGTTGAGGAACTTTCCTTCTATTCCTAGTTTTCTTAGAGCTTTTATCATGAAATGGTGTTGGATCTTATCAAAGGCTTTTTCTGCATCTATTGAGATGATCAAGTGGTTTTTGTCTTTGCTTCTGTTAATGTGGTTTATTACATTTATTGATTTTCATATGTTGAACCAACCCTGCATCCCTGGGATGAAGCCTACTTGGTCGTGGTGAATGATCTTTTTGATGTGTTGTTGAATTCGGTTTGCCGTTATTTTGTTGAGGATTTTAGCGTCAATGTTCATTAAGGAGATTGGCCTATGCTTTTCCTTTTTGAAGGTATCTTTGCCTGGTTTTGGGATAAGTGTAATACTGGCTTCATAAAATGTGTTTGGCAGTTTTCCTTCCCTTTCTATTTTGTGGAACAGTTTAAGAAGGGTTGGTATCAGTTCTTCTTTAAAGTTCTGATAGAATTCAGTAGAGAATCCATCAGGTCTTGGACTTTCCTTTTGGGGAGACTCTTGATTGCTGCTTCAATTTCATTTTGTGTTATAAGTCTATTCAGGAGATTAACTTCCTCTTGGTTCAGTTTTGGATGATTATATGTATCTAGAAATCTGTCCATTTCTTTAAGATTTTCAAATTTATTTGAATATAGGTTCTCAAAGTAATCTCTGATGATTTCCTGGACTTCCATGGTGTTTGATGTTATCTCCCCTTTTGCATTCCTGATTCTACTAATTTGGGTTTTTTCTCTCCTCATTTTAGTCAGGTTTGCCAGGAGTCTATCGATCTTGTTTATTTTTTCAAAGAACCAACTTTTTGTTTCATTAATTCTTTGTATGGTTTTTTTGGTTTCTATTTCGTTGATTTCAGCTCTTATTTTTATTATTTCTCTCCTTCTATTTGTTTTGGGATTTGCTTGTTCTTGTTTTTCTAGGAGTTTGAGATGTATCATTAGGTCATTGATTTGGGATCTTTCAATCTTTTTAATATATGCACTCATGGCTATAAACTTTCCTCTCAGGACTGCCTTAGCTGTGTCCCATAGGTTCCGGTAGGTTGTGTTTTCATTTTCATTGACTTCTAGGAACTTTTTAATTTCCTCTTTTATTTCATCGATGATCCATTCTTCATTAAGTAATGAGTTATTTAGTTTCCAGCTGTTTGCATGTTTTTTGTCTTTACTTTTGTTGTTGAGTTCTACTTTTACTGCATTGTGATCAGATAGTATGCACAGTATAATTTCTATTTTCTTATATTTGCCGAGACTTGCTTTGTGCCCTAGGATATGATCTGTTTTGGAGAAGGTTCCATGGGCTGCTGAGAAGAATGTATATTGTGTAGAAGTTGGATGAAATGTTCTGTAGACATCAACTAGGTCCATTTGATCTATTGCATATTTTAGATCTTGGATTTCTTTACTGATTTTTTGTTTGGATGACCTAACTATTGATGATAATGGGGTGTTAAAGTCTCCTACAACCACTGTGTTGGCGTTCATATATGCTTTTAGGTCTTTCAGGGTATGTTTGATGAAATTGGGTGCGTTGACATTGGGTGCGTACCAATTGATGATTATTATTTCCTTTTGGTCTATTTCCCCTTTTATTAGTATGGAATGTCCTTCTTTATCTCGTTTGATCAATGTAGGTTTGAAGTCTACTTTGTGAGAGATAAGTATTGCTACTCCTGCCTGTTTTCGGGGGCCATTGGCTTGGTAAATCTTCTTCCAACCTTTCATCCTAAGCATATGCTTATTTCTGTTGGTGAGATGGGTCTCCTGTATGCAACAAATTGTTGGATCTTCCTTTTTAATCCATTTCATCAAGTGGTGCCTTTTGATAGGTGAATTAAGTCCATTCACATTAAGCATTAGTACTGATAGGTATGTGGTGATTCCTGTCATTTAGTTGTCTTAATTGTTTGAAGGTTTGATTGTGTGTACCTAAGTTGAGGTTACTCTCTACTGTCTTGCTTTTTCTTTTCCTGTGGTTTGGTGCTGCCTGCCTTTTCATGGTTAAGTTGGGTTTCACTTCCTGTGTGCAGAATCCCTTGCAGAATCTTTTGTAGTGGTGGCTTTGTGGTCACATATTGTTTTAGTTTTTGCTTATCATGGAAGACTTTTATTGCTCCGTCTATTTTGAATAATAGTTTTGATGGGTAGAGTATCCTGGTGTTGAAGTTATTTTCATTCAGTGCCCTGAAGATCTCACCCCATGCTCTTCTTGCTTTTAATGTTTCTGTTGAGAAGTCTGCTGTGATTTTGATGATGGGTTTACCTTTGTATGTTACTTGTTTTTTCTCTCTTACAGCCTTCAATATTCTTTCTCTAGTTTCTGAACTTGTTGTTTTAATGATAATATGCTGTGGGGTAGTTCTATTTTGATCTGGTCTGTTTGGTGTCCTGGAGGCCTCTTGCATCTGTATGGGAATATCTTTCTCTAGATTTGGGAAATTTTCCGTTATTATTTTGTTGAATATATTACTCATTCCCTTCACTTGCACCTCTTCTTCTTCGATGCCCATGATTCTCAAGTTTGGTCTTTTGATCGAGTCGGTGAGTTCTTGCATTTTCTTTTCACAGGTCTTGAGTTGTTTAATTAATAGTTCTTCAGTTTTTCCTTTCATTACCATTTCATCTTCAAGTTCTGAGATTCTGTCTTCTATTTGTTCTATTCTGCTGGATTGGCCTTCCGTTTTGTTTTGCAGTTTTGTCTCGTTCTTTTTTCTGAGGTTTTCCATATCCTGGCAGTTTTCCTCTTTAATGTTGTCTATTTTTGTCCTGAGTTCATTTATCCATTTATTCATCGTGTTCTCTCTTTCACTTTGGTGTTTATAAAGTGCTTCTATGGTTTCCTTTATTTCTTCTTTTGCTTTTTCAAATTCTCTATTTTTGTTGTCTTGGAATTTCTTGAGTGTCTCCTGTACAGTTTGGTTGACCCTATCCAGTATCATCTCTATAAAATTCTCATTGAGTACTTGTAATATGTCTTCTTTTAAATTATTCTTGTGGGCTTCACTGGGTCCTTTGGCATAGTTTATCTTCATTTTGTTGGAGTCTGGATCTGAGTTTCTGTTCTCTTCATTCCCCTCTGGTTCCTGTACTAATTTTTTGCTGTGGGGAAACTGGTTTCCCTATTTTTTCTGTCTTCCCATCATTGTCTTTGGTGTTGTTACTGTCCCTGCACTGTGTGCAATTAAGTATTTTCTAGCTTGTAATAATAACAATGGTAATATTTAGAATGGAAGGGTGGGCTGAGATGGAAAGCAAGAAGTTAAAGAAAAGGGGAAAACAAATACACAGACATGAGGGAGAAAGCAGAACAAGGTTTCAGACAAGAAAGTTTCAAAGGTATAAACAGGGAGCATTAGTGTACTAATTGACAGTAAACTGAACAGACATTAGAGAGACAGAGAGAGGATTGAAAATCAAAAATAAAGATAAGAATAAAAATAAAAAATAAGTAAATGAAAGAAATATCTCTATATAAATATGAATTAAAATAAAATGGAAAATAGAAAATTAAAAAAAAAACAAAAACCAAAAAACCCCCAAGTTCAAATGCAATGAAGTTTCAGTCTTAATAATTTGGTTGTCTGTCTCAGTCTCCAATCCTGGAGATGGTGCCTCAGATGTTGTCTGTAGTTCTCTCATCAAAGGAGATGCATAAAGTAGAACAAAACTACACACACACACAAAAAAAAAAACCCACCAAGTGTCCCAAGTTCAAATGCAATACAGTTTCAGTAAGTTTTTCTGCTTGCAGGTGTAATTCAGTTGTTCTCTAATCAAAGGTAGGGAGACAAAAAAAAAGAGTCTGGAGACAGTTCTGAGAATGGTATCTGCAGCTGTGGCTTGCCTGCCTGCTGCTGTCAGCCTGCTGTTGCTGGAGGTGTTATTTATGCAGATCTCTGGGGTGAGCTTAACACTCACCTGGTCCTGCAGGCTTTGTTTGTTCAGAGTTCTCCTGTGTGGGAGCCTCTGCTACAAGCTTTTCCCTTTCCAAGCACTGGAAAGGTGACACTGCACCTGCGTTCTCAGGCCTGCATGTTTATTTACAGTTCATGTGGGAACTGTGAAGTTTTCCTCCCACCACCACTTTCACAAGCTTTCCTGCTCCTGATTACTGAGCAGTGCTGCTGCTCCTGCCAGCTGCCATGTCTGTTTACAGTTCATGTGGGAGGTGGGTCTTCCCCCCTCTTCTGTGGAGTTTTCCTCCCTCCGCCACTCTCACCAGCTTTCCCGCTCCTGGTTGCTGGGTGCACGCTCAGTCCCCGCTCCTGCCAGAGGCTCTCCGGCCCACCCAGCTTGTTTATTTACAGTCCCAGGTAGGGTTTCCTTCCCCCAATCTTCAGCGCTCAGGGCACCCCACCCTCTTTCCCGTGTGTCTTTATTGCTGTTATTGCTTATTACTCAGTTTCTCTTTTTTCCCTGGGTGGAGGTCAGTCTGTCCAGGGGGCTATGCTGCTCTGGCCCAGGCTTGTCTGTGGGAGTACCACGGTACCATGAAGCTCACCTGGTCCATGTCTTCCCAAGCCGTCTGGGCACTGGCAACTGGCGGCCTGGGGGCCCTCCTGGTTTCTCCATTTAACGTGAATTGGAGATGCTCTGCGCTGGCTGGAGGTGTGGAGGTGTCAAAGTTATGCCTCTTCTCAGTGATTATGCCTGCAAAGTGTGTCTCCGGCATCTCTCCAAGATTTCACTATAGGAGGCTCGCTTTCTGCTTCCTCCCTCTAGCCTACTTGGAATCCTCTCAAAGAACCAACTCCATTTGATTCTTTATATTGTTCTTTTAGTCCCAAAATCATTAATATCCATGCTGATCTGTATTATTTCTTTCTACCTACTAATTTTGGGTTAGGCTTGTTCTCATTTTTTCTGAGACCTGGAAGTGCATCATTAGGTTATTTATTTGAGATCTCTCTTGATTTTTTAATGCTGGAACTGATAGGTATAAATTTCCCTATTAGAACTACCTTTGCTGTATCTCAAAGGCTCTGATTAATTGTGTTTACATTTTCTTTTGGATCCAGGAATTTTCATATTTCCTCCCTGATTTCTTCAGTGTCCCAATGATCATTCAAAGGAGCATGGGTCAACCCTCAGGTGTTTGAAATTTTTCTTTAGTTTCTTTTGCTGTTGATTTCTATCCATTGTGGTCTAAGAAAACAGGAGCTTATTTCAATTTTCTTATATCTGTTAAGACTTGTTTTATGTCTTAAAATTGAAGAAAGATACATGGGCTGCTGAGAATAATATTCTATGGAATATTTTGTAACTGTGTATTAAGCCTGTTTGATAGATGGTGCAGTTTAACCTGAAATTCTTTGTTGGTTTTTTGTTTTTTGGGGGGGAGGTTGGTCTTTATGATCTTCGTAGTAGGAAACCTTCTCTGGAGGGCTCTATAGCCTGTGCCACTCGGAGAGGAAGAAACAAACTGCTTGCAGTTGTAGCTTCTAACTTGCCTCCAACCTCCCACCTGGGGGATAGGGTTGGAGCTGCAGACTTTTTCCGACTTTTTAGCATCACCTTTCTGTTTTTCTCTGCTTTTCAGATGCCCTTTAACCTTTTTTTCTGGTTCCTGATACTCTTCCTATCTTTCTTTTTAGAATATAATCTTTCATCTGTTCCCTTGATACTTCTCATTCATAGAATTGTTAGCAGGAAGCTTCTAATCTGCCATTTTACACCAGAAGCCTCCCTTCCTCTTATGAAGACTATTATGATTATATTTGTCCCACCCAGATAAACTGAGGCTAATATTTCCATCTCCTCTCCCCCCCACCCTTTTTCTTTTGGCCATACTGGGGTTTGAACTCAGGGCCTGTGGTGCTTTACCACTTGATCCACTCCACCAGCCCTTTTCACATTGGTGATTTTTTAGATAGGCTCTTGACTTATACCCTGCCCAGCCTGGGCCACAATCCCCCCTATTTCTGCTTCTCCGCATAGCTGGGATGACAGACGTGTACTGCCATGCCCAGCCATTGGCTGAGATGTGATCTCACTAAATTTTTGCCCTGACTGGTCTTTTTTTTAATTCAACAAATATTTATTAACAACTTGATGACAGGTTCCAATATTTACTGTCATTTTACTACTGCAGGTATTTGATTGCTACTCCCTAAAACTTTTTTTTGTTTTCTCTACACTGGGCCTGCAATTATCCTATCATGTCACTAGATGGCAGTAGGCATACTGATATGCTGGGAGGTGTGCCCTGGCTGGTCTTGAACTGTGATCCTCCCGATCTCTGCTGCCTGAGTATCTAGGATTATAGGCTTGGGTAACCATATCCAGCTTCAAGGTTCTTAAGTTAATTACATCACAAAGTCTTCATTATCATTTAATATAGTCTCTGGTTCTGGAATTAGAATATGAAAATCCATAGAGGCATTATTCACCATACCTTACTTTAAAATCCTCAATAATGACTATAAATCCAAAGAGGATAAGAAATATTTTAATGAGGATCTACATTGGGTATTTAGCATATGTAAAGGCATGCATAATGTTAATTCATATCTTGGGTACCTGTGAAAAAGAAATTTCCAGACCCTTTTTTAATCTCAAAGGGGAGAGACATTGAATATGGAAT
Source organism: Castor canadensis (assembly GCF_047511655.1). Classification (NCBI taxonomy): domain Eukaryota; kingdom Metazoa; phylum Chordata; class Mammalia; order Rodentia; family Castoridae; genus Castor; species Castor canadensis. The sequence continues at coordinate 79,154,442 of NC_133393.1, forward strand.
TGTTGATTTTGGTCAGACAAGACAACCAGGTCATTTCCAATGAGGAAAATATCTAAAACTGTATAGGTGGGGGCTGATTGTTGACAAGGGCATCTTCAAGAAATTTCCCTAAATTTCTGCTTCCTATGCTAATCTTGAGGTCCTATACTTGATCTAGGATATCCCAGTAGGCAGACAGACAGCAGCAGGTGGTCAACAAGCTGTATTGCAAGTTGTAGCAGCGCTACCACCCAAAAAATGCAAAAATTCCCTTTTATGACTACTCAGTTCATCCTAAAGAACTTCTCAGAAGACCAGTGCATCCAGAAGAGGGATGGTTTCCTTCTTTTTGTACCATTGCATCTCCCAGGAACTGAGGACAAGGTTACTTACTTCATCTTGAAGTGGGTATGCTGGGAGGCTCAGGATTGGCTCTTCTCTATAAATGCCATTTTCACTTCAAGAAGGAGGTCTCTTGTGTTTGTGCAAAACCTTCACAGCATGATGCCTTCATGACCCAAGGCACAATGGACAGCTGAATCAGAGTCACCAGCTCAAGACCTACGAGAGATTCTATCTCCAATAGGTGTCTTGGAGTTGCCATTCTAATTGCGTGTGAGGCAAACTGAAAGGGACAGTTTCTGTACTAGAGCAACTTATGGTGATTGAAGTTGACAGAGACTCCAGGAAGCTTGTGACAAAGTGGCTGATATCTTGAAAATGAAGGAATCTCTGGTGAAGCTTGCATTAATGGTGAAATTTCAATGCAAGTGAATTTTTAAACTTTTGTTACAGGGGACCTACTTAAAAATGTCAATTTATGAGTAATAGTATAAAGCAAAACTTCTCAATGAGAAATATACTGCCTCTAGCATTCTAAAAGGCCTTAACATATTGACTTTGTTTTCCAGTGGAAAAGCTTGACCATGGCAGGGATGAATCATGTAAGGGAATTTTAGCAGAAATTATAAATGGATTTCGTATTATCAGATATACTTTTCTAGAGGGGGGGTGTCCTCTCTACCCTGTCCACATTCTTATTCAATCACCTGTTTATGAGAAATTTTAGTGAGGTGTTCAGATATTGTACTTTGTGGGGGTTATTGGCTCATTCCTTTTTTTCATTTTTTTTATTATTGTGCTGGGTGAAAGTACATTGGAGTATTTACAAAAGTTCTTACAGTTTATCAAATATACTATACTGCAATTCACACCTTCCACTGCTCTTTTTCATCCCCCCACCCCTAGTTTTAACTGGTATTATTTTTGCATTTACATACGTGTATATACATTATTTGCACCATATTCCTCCTACTACCCCATTCCTTTTTATGAGTGCTTGTTTGTGAGCATTTTTAGGTCTTGCCTGAGTATATTAAACTCCTTGGAGACGAATGTTATCAATATGTCAGATCTAGGTGCCTAGAAAAAGTTGGATGTTGTTCCACTCTTGCCTGCAAGGATTGTGTGTGCATGGTTTGACTATTGGAATTTCTTTTAAGTGTTGGGGTAAGGGTACATTGTGTCTCTTCAAAGCAGAATACAATCTGTGGCAGAGAGGCTATCCAAATATCCACTAAATAGAACATCCAAAACTACAACAGTAAAATAATTCTCAGTTTCTGTTTGAATAGTCAGTATTTTCAATCATAATAGGTGTGGAGACCTTAGACATGATGCCATAGTATCACGATTGTGGCAATCCACTATTTAGTGCTGTTGATGTTCACCAAGTTTGAACCCTGGCTAAATTACACTATTAAAGGACAAGACAGTAGGAACAGTAGCCCCTTCCTGCAGTAGGTCTTTTGTGATGGGTCTTCATCCCTGGAGTTCTAGCTTTAACCTATAATGGGACATATTAACTTTAACTACATGAAGGAACAATAAGGAAAGGTTCATGGGGTTCCATTTTGTCAATCTGATGATCAGTGCTAAATAAATCATTTTATTTCAGTATATTACTTACTGGGTCAAACCATCTTTATCTACTATAGAATATTTTAGTGCAATAAGCACTCTGGGGAATTCAGACAAGGTTTAGACAAATTTACAATGATTAAAGTGAGGCATGCTTGCTTACTTTCACTTTTACGCACTGTAATGTTCCTACAAATACAGGGAATGACTTATTTGCAATTAGTGACATCACCAGCTATCACTGTAATTTGAATTCTGATATTAATGCTGTGAAAGTTTGCCAATTGGTATATGCCAATAGCTATAGAAGCTAGTTTAAAACTTATATTGTAGAGGTACAAAAAACAATTAGCATCTTTTTTATGTTTCAGTTTTATTTCTTTTCCCCACATCACAGTTTTTGTTTATTGTTATTTGAAGGGTTTGGGGGGCTGGGGGTGGTTACTGGGTTTCTTTTTTTTGAGAAAGTCAGTATCCTCACTACCTTGTCCATATTTCCAAATTTCTTTGTTCAAGAGTCTCAAGTCAATTTCATCAGGAATGAGGCATCCCCTGTGGTAATCATTGTTTTCCTGGAGGAAATTGGAAAAGTTTGAAGATATGTACTATATAAGCCCTAGAATGCAATAAGCAGAGTTCAATGGATAATTCTGGCGGGAGTTAAGTAGACCAGATGTTGACAGGAGTTTAGACAGTGAAGTCCAGGTTCACGAGTTTTCAGATGGAAATGAGGATTCTATTGGGAAATGGAATAGAGGCCATTATTACATTTTGGCAAAGAACTTGTCTGAATTTTGTTGGTGCCCTAAGACTTTATGGGAGGTTGAATTTAAAGGTAGAACACTAGCTAATCTGATAGAAGAAATTTCAAGGCAGCCCAGCATTCAGGCTTTCACATGGGTATTGGTTGCTACTTTTAGCCAGGTTTATAGTAAGAATTGGGAGCAAAAATTAGAGTAGAAAGATTTGAGACACTTACAGTTTAGACTGAAAAGAAGGGCAGTGTGTATAAAGTTGGGTCCAAGGAAGGTACATCTTCTGAATCATTAGCATCATTAAAAAGAAGCCAAATACTTTTCATAAGGACAAAAGGAAAGATGCCTTGTGGGCATCTCAAGAATTGGCTAGACTTTATATATCAGTAGGTTTAAGGGTACAGAAGTGTAAACTCACTTGAATGACCTTCCCTTGAACAGAAAGGAACCCCTCCCCCAGAGCATCTTGCTTACATAGGGCCACATAGGAAGTTGTTTCCCTATTATTCATTTGACCATGCTCAGCTACATAAGCACTCAGAGGCTCCTGCAGCCATGATCCAAGGGGCTACTTGGCTGCCACTTGATCTGGTCCAGACCTAGGCATCATTCACATAATGCTAGTTTTGCTGGCATGCAGAATGCAAAAGTTACAGGGTCATGAAGGCTTCCACCCAGATTTCAAAGAAAGGTCTATGAGACCAGGCAATGTATACCATAGTTGAAGTACCTATGGACAAACCCTGAGAGGTGATGTGAAAAGCTGTGGAAATGAAGCCAAAGATGTAATGAAAACCCTAGGAATTTAGAGATGCAGGTAATATGGAACATCTGACAAGAAATCCACAGACAACAAATGGAGCCAGACCAGGACAGAGGCCATGTGGGCAGTTTGCCCAATGCCTGGGAGTCATATCCCAGTACTATAATAATGTTTGTCCTGCTGAGTTTCAATCTTTCTTTGGTCCCATTCCTCCTTTCCCATTTCAGAATGGGAATGTTACTCTGTGGCATTGTATCTTGAAAGTATGTAGTTTGTTTTTGACTTTCAGGTGTTCACAAATAAGAGTTTGCCTAGCATCTTGCACTTTTGAACAATGTTAGAACTATCAAGACCTCTTGAAGGAAATGATTGGGAACTATTGGACATACACTAAATTTATTTTACATTGTGAGATGTACATGAGTCTTTGTGGGACAGGGGTAGAATGTTAAGGTTAAAATAGGAAATTGTCCCCTATGGGCTCATATGTGGAAGGCTTGGTCTCTAGATAATTGTACTATTTTAGGGAGTGAAAACTTCAGGACAAGAGGACAAACAGGAGAAAGTAGTTCACTGGCAGTGTGCCTTTGAAGGGCATGTTGACCTTGGTCCATTCTTGTCTCTCCATTTCCTGGCTGCCATGAAGTGAGCAGCTTCCTCCACCCCATCCTCACACCACCCTTACTTTAAAGTCTTACTTTAAGCCCAAAGCAATTGATCCATGGATTGAAATCTCTGAAACCATGAGCCAAAATAAACATTTCCATGTTTTAAACTGTTTCTGTCTGGTATGTGTCACAGTGGCAAAAAACTAACCCAGGGGCACTGAATTAACTCCTCATCATATTGTTAAGTTGCAGCACTTAATTTCTCAGTCCATTTTACAGTTATCCAATGGAGCCCATCTTAAGGCATGAAGTGAAGCATTCAGGGTTTCTTTTCTTAAGAGTTTGTTCCCTAGGTGCATTCTCCTAAAACCTTGAGGATCACATTTTGTCTAATGAGAGAAGCATGATCAGCAGCAGAAGAATTGTGTACAGTACTAGTAAGTCATCAGCTTTTTGGAGCGTAGAACTCAGTCCTGTACATACTAACTTTTCATCCTCACACTGATCGTCTGATGAGCCCATATAAAGCAGAGGATATAGTCTTTCCTCTGGGCAGTCTGTGGAACAAGGACCAATGCCTGCTTGAGACACACAACTAACAATGATAGGAGAAAAGTCATCTAGCATCAATCACTGCTTCTGCTGACATCCAGACACAATTCAACCCAAGACTCATGTGGATGTCCAAGACAAGATTTATAGCCCAGGACCAATCTAAGGAAAGTGCCAGTCTTGCACTCCTATCTTTAAATGGCAGTTATCAAAATTCCAATTTATGTCAGTAGAATGTATAACAGAGACTTGGTAGGAATTGGCAGACGTAGCATAAAGTCTCCCAGTTCAAATCACAAGATAACAAGCAGCAACAGCTCAAAGAGCATGCTCACCAGCAGACAAAAATACAGTGAGCAAGCCAAAAGCAAGAGAAGACTTCAGGTGGTAGTGGTACAGGTGGTGGTTTCCCACACCATCCTACTCACAGCACCAATAATTTTGTGGCTGCCCTTCAACAGGGGGCGCTAAACATATGTGGTTCATATGTTGAGACTGGTGATGTAACACATGCAGCAGAAGGGTATGGAAAGGTGTGTTAGTCACATAACATGGCATTCAAGGGAAAGGAGGGAAGATATCCAAGCTTGAGTAAAGGGAAGGTTAAATAGCTTTGGCTTTTGTCACAGTTATAGCAGGGCCAGGGTGAAGGTTGCCTCCTACAACCCATAAATTGCATGATTTGAACTTCCTACTGGTGCTAAGGGAAAGAGTGCATGAATTTTCTTAATGGCTTGCCTGGATGTGGGGCAAGAAGAGAAGAGTCACAGAGCTTGAATGCAGTAGTGGTCAAATATCAAATCTGGAGTCAAACTTTCTATTAAACACAGTATGAGGGACTGGGATTTAGCTCAGTGGTAGAGAGCTTGCCTAGCATACACAAGGCCTTGGGTTCAGTCCCAGCACCACAGGGGAAAAAAAGTGGGTTTAACAAGTATTATTTTACCTTAACTGCTATAAAATCTTTCTTGGTTAATTCTCCCTCCTTATCTTGAAACAGCAATATCTAAGGGAGATTCCCTGAATCTCCAGAAATTTTCATAGTTCCAGGAGGAAAAATTCAAACTCTACATGTGCTAAAGGTAAATAGTTAGAACAATATCTCAGATGTCAGCAGAGTGCAACTCAGTGATTTAGAATCTGATTCTACTAGAGTCAGAAGTAATTGGAAATTGTTTTTACATTCTCCTAGTCAAGAATGAATGTATACTTTTTATTTTGAAAGGAAAGTTAGAAGCTAATGATTTCTTGTGATCCAGATTCTAGATCCAAAAGAGTACAAAAACTTTCAAAGAAATAAATTATTTTGATGTCATTCAAGCATTTTCCCTTCTCTGGAAGACAAAGAAAGAACTTTCCAAATTAGAGACACCAAGAAAGACATAAAGTTAGTCTACAAAGAACATGACTCACGTTTATGTGATCACTGACTCAGACAGTTTCCAATCTAATTGTTTTTTATTTTTCTCTTCCTAGCCAACTTGAAAGATTTCTTCAGAATCAATGGTATCAACTACCTGGTCAATTCAATTTAGTTACTAAGAAGGCAAAAGTTGACTATATTTTCAACCCAGTTGTGTTACGGAACATAGTTCAGTCAGAAAGACATAGCTATAAATTTTCTTTGAGAGGAAATCTGGGTGGGAAAAGAAATGGTAGTGTTAGCTAACAAATGCTGCTTTTCAAACCTGCTAATCCTCTCAGATCATTTATCACTGTCCAAAAGCTTCAGACTATTCTATAAAGGAAAATGCATTATCCTTTGAAGTTGTAAAAAAGTTTTTTCAAAGTCACATTTATAAGACCTAATACCTCCTGAAACTAGAAGTCTTGTCAATCAATAAGCTAATGGCTTTCAACCACAAGGAAGCCTGAAGAGCTCCTGCTTGTATCCTCTCACAAGTAAGATTTTAGGTATCTCTCATCTCCAGGTACCAGCTTCACATGTGCCTCTCCAAAGTCTCACTGGTGGTGGGTATTTAAATGGTGTTAATAGAAGTCTGGAAAGAAATGGTATCTGGAACTTTCAACCCTACCTGATGAGGGAAGGATGAAATAGTAACCTAGACAAGTATCTCTGGAAGGCACTCTTTTGAGGGATTTTGTGTCACTCCCTGTGTGGTTTGCAGAGAGGAAGATGAGCTTTGATCATTTGTAGCCCTGTGGATTTCAAGCCAGGCCTGGTGAAATGAGGCAGCCCACTGCGGTCACAAAGCTCAAGACACTCATGATAGAGTAGTGGAGCAGACAAGTCAGACATACAAGTAAATAAACACAATTCTCACGGTAAATGTAGTAAGTGTGTGTGCACACAGAGGAAGAAGCTATTCTTGTACTTGGGAAGTACAGAAACACTAAGACTTCCCAGTGAGGCAGCATTTGAGTGGGCACTTGAAAGAAAATGAGAGCTCCACAAATGAGAACAAAGCTGTCATTCTAGGCATGATGAACTGTGCAATGGTGAATACACTGTGTGGTAGGGGAGAACAAAATTATCTGGTTGTGTGGGGAGCTTAGAAGTTATAAATGTAGAGAAATAAAATCAGACACGTAAGTTGGGAATTTGGGGGTGATTCACAAAAGGGCCTGATTCCTGAATGAAATCTATAGAACTTCTATTTCAAATTTGAGGTCTTAGGCTGTTCTCAGATATTTTTAAGCAGAGAAGTGAATGGTATGATTTGTATTTTAGAAAAATATCTCTAAAAAGGATAATAGAATTTAAAATAGAGAAGCTAGGTTAAAGGAGAATGGCAGGAAGACTATCATGATAGTCTAGCCAAGAGATAATGATGGGAAAACAAGGGAAGGAACAGACAGAAGGGAGAGATGGGCTGCATTGTGGAACTAGCTGAATTTGGAGCCATATGCTTGTAATTCAAAGAATTACCACTGTTATATGATTTTTTTCTAAGATGTTCTATATCTGAACAAGAAAGAGTAACAAACCAACCAACAGATGGGAGGTTTATCCTGAGTACAGGATGAGAAGACAGGTGCAGCTGAAAAGTCATGGGTCTCAGGAACTGAGAACATTGGTGAGTGTTATGCAAATGAGTTTGCAGATGGATGCACATGAAGGGTCTGAGGGAATAGCAAGGACTCATAAGAACAAATGTCCAATGAGGCTAAAGAACTGACTACAATAAGGAAAAGAAGGCCTAAAAGGAATTTCATAATTAAAGATTTCAAATATTAAGCAGTTTTAGATGTGACAAGGCTTTGATGAAACTAATTCATTAATGTAAAAAAGAGGTGAAAGTTCTTAGAGAAAATTATTTTAAGGTATTAAGAGACTCAGTTCTTAAAAGGTCATCAAAAAGGACACTGAAGTCACCCAGGATAATGACGTGGGCTAGAGATAAGACAGACTGCAGAAAAGTACTGCAGTCTTCGAAGAATGTGTGAGAAGGCTTTGGAGGCATACAGAGGAAGTTCCCAATGAGTAGAAGAATTCTAATTTAGACCATTTCAGGGGCAGTGCTATGAATGTTGTACAACAGTGGCCTGAAAGCATAAAGAGAAATCAGGAAAACATAAGTCTTTTCTCCAGACCCTATCAAATCTCTGTTATCAATCCTGGGGCCCTGCTGCCAACTTCAAGGCTAGGACAGCCTGACTTAGAAGTTGGACTCTTGGACTCTTTCAAATGTCCCAATGTGACCTCTGAGATCAGCACACTCCTTACATCCTCAACATATTGAAATGCCCCTTAGTGAAACATGGTTGTCCCCACATTATGAGTAAGTATTGTCTGAGCCTCCAACTCTTCAAGTGTCCTCCATTGCTACTCCAGACCATCCTTTCCCCTCCTTCCTGTAAAACTCCTGCCCTTTGTTTGATACTATATCCTTTCCCCTTCTTTTTTTATACATTAATTTTTATTAGGATATATTCATTGTACAGGGGATATTCATTGTGACAATTCCAAACAGGCTTATATTGTACATTGTTTAGAACGCCCTTACCATTTCTCCCCCTTGACCCTCAATTGTCTCTCTGCCCTATTGAAAACTACTGCGAGAGGTTTCTTTGATCTAGTTCATAAAAGTACATGAAGGCTATCAACCATATACCCTCACATTAATCTCCTTCATTCACCCTTCCCTCTCCCACTATGTAAGCACCACTCACACTTACACACTATACCTATTTTATAGTCCTGTCTTTCATTATTAATATCTAAGTTGATGTTCAAAGGGGTTTCTCAATGTCTCTCAATTGTGAGTATAATTTTCTTTGATCTGTTCAACCCTTTCCATTACTCTCCCATAACCCCCCATTTTTCAACAGCTTTCAATACATACCCTTATATCCTCTACCTTCACAGATGTTATATCTTACAATATTGTTGATGTGTTATCTTTCTCTTCTCCTTTCCCTCCTTCCCGAGTTCCATAGAGTAGTTCCACTGTTACAAATATGTTCTACATATGAGTTTGTATATGATACTGTTTGATTTTGTGTACATATTTATCTTTTGGATCTATCTTCCATATATGAGAGAAAAAATGCAGCCTTTGTCTTTCTGAATCTGGCTTACTCCACTTAACATTATGTCCTCCAATTGCATCCATTCACCTTCAACCGCATGGTGTCGTTTTTCCTTATGGCTAAGTAAACCTCCATTGTACATATATACCACATTTTCTTGAACCATTCATGAGTGGTAGGGCATCTAGATTGCTTCCATAGCTTGGCTATTATGAATAGTGCTGCAATAAACATCAGCATACAAATATTGTATTCTCATTTACATTCCTTTGGGTAGACACCCAGGATTGGTATCACCAAATCATATGGCAGTTCTAACTTAGCTTTTTGAGGACTCTCCACACTGCTTTTCCATAATGGCTGTACAGATTTGCATTCCCACCATCAGCATGTAAGAGTTCCTGTGTCACCACATCTTCATCATCATTTGATGTTGTTTTGCCCTTGAATATGGCCATTCTAACTGGGGTGAGATGAAATGTTAGTGTAGTTTGATTTGCATCTCTTTTATAGCCAGGGAAGTTGAACAATCAGTAGCCTTCCTATATAACAACAATGAACAGACTGAGAAAGAAATCAGGGAAACAAAACATTTGCAATAGCCTCAAAAAAACCTTAGAATAAGTTTAACAAAGGAAGCCAAAACCTTTTCAATGAAAACTATAAACCATTGAAGAAGACATCAGAAGATTTTCCATGCTTGTGGACTGGTAGAATCAACATTTTGAAAATGGCCATACAACCAAAAGCAATCTACATGTTCAGTGCAATACCTATCAAAATTCCAATGACATTCTACACAGAAATAGGAAAATCACTCCTGAAATACATATGGAAGCCCAAGCAATTCTGAGCAAAAAGCCCAATGTTGAAGGTATCATAATTCCCAACTTTTCCCTTCTTTATTGTTAGCAATATTCTCTCTTCATTACTTCCCCTGGCTTAATGCTTTTTCCTTGACTCCCATGATTCTTCTCCTCCATAATTCTTTTCTTCATTCTTATTGAATTCAACATCCCTTACATGAGTGATCCAACATCCAAGTTTTCCAGTTCCTTGAACTCGTCATATGGACTCCTCAGCCACTGTCACATTCTTACTTTATCACCTCTAGAAAATGAACCCATCTGAATTTTTCCTATTATGTTCTCAAACATGATTCTAACCTCTAGCTCACTAAAAGCCTCTGCTTTTACAAGTCTCTGATTTTTCATTCATTAGAAAATGAGCTCCCTGAGGGCAGGAACTATTGAGAATTGTAGCTTCAGCATAATGGTTGAGGTCTCACATTTTTTTGTTATTTTTTTATTTTATCATTTTTACATTTACTCACATGTGTATGCATAATTGTGAGGTTTCACAATTTTTGAAAGAATGAAAAAATTAATTTTCACATTTATGGATTCTGAGAAGCATTTACTACCAGGTTTGAGTTAAGACAATGATGTAGAGTGAGCATCAAAGAGGAGGAGAAAAAAGAAACAATTGAAGATAATAAACTAAAATCAATTAGCACTTACCATGTGTTGTGTGTTATCTCTGAACAGATGACAGATATGCAGACACAAGCAAACTTATTTAGAATGAGGCCAGGGAAAGGGAAGAAAATGAACTGGATTAGGCATGTCCTCACTCCAGAAAGTTCCAACTTAGATTATAATGACAATCACAGGGTGGTTGCAGAGTGATAGTTAATCTTAATTGTCAACTTAATTGGATTGAAAGATTCCTAGGAGATTAGTAAAAAATACTTTTGGGTGTGTTTATAAGGGTGTTTCAAGAGACAATTGGTGTGTAGGACAGTAACTGAGGGAGGAGACCCACACTGAATGTGGGCAGCACCATCCAATACATAGAATAAAAGCAGAAGGAAGAAGCCCATCAGTACAGCACAGAAATTCTCTCTCTCTCTCTCTCTCTCTCTCTTTCTCTCCCTCTCTCTCTCTCTCTCTCTTTCTCTCTCTCATTTCTACCCCTTCCTTGCCAGCCACTATAAGGTGACCAACACAGCTCTACTTAGAAACATGGAACCAAATAACCATAGACCAGGGATTTTTGTCACAACAATGAAAGACTTACAAACACAGAAAATTGGTACAAGGAGTAGGGCTATTGCTATGATTTTACATGATGATGTGATTCAGAAGGCTTGGAACTGGTTAGTGAGAACAGTTTTTAAAAGTGTGGAGAAGTAGGCTAAAGAAAGCCTACAATGTGGTATGGCAAACTTAACTTGTGATATGGTAGGAACTTAGAAGACCAGAATGCCAAAAGAAATGTGGACAATTAAGACCATGATCATGAGGTTTCAATGGAAATGAGGACTCTATTGGGAATTAGACTACAGGTCATTCATGTTACATTCTGGCAAAGAACTTAACTACATTTTGTTATTGTCCTGAGACTTTTGTGGGAGGCTGAGTATAAAGGTGACAGACCAATCTGTCAAAGGAAATTTTAAGGCAGCTCAGCACTCAGACTGTCATATGGATATTGCTGGCTGCTTTTAGCCAGATTTACAGTGAGAATCGAATGCAGAAAGATATGAAAAACTTGCAGTATGGCCAGAAAAGAAGCACATGTAAAGTTAGGGCCAAGGAAGTTGTAGTTGCTAAAGAGATTAATGCTACTTTTTAAAAGCCATGTACTTCTCACCAGGACAATATAAAAGAAGCCTTGGGAGCATTTCAGGAACTAGCCAGATCTTGCCCTTTGTAAGCATAAAGATATGAAATTGTAAACTCATTTGAAAGATTTTATCTTAAGAAAAGACCACTTCCAGGGTACTCTCACTTGCACAGGGCCATTTAGGAAGCTATTTCTCTGGGACTCATTTCACCACTCTCAGCCACCCAGGCATTTAGAGGCCACTGTAGCCATGGCCCAAGGAGGCATGGCCAGTGCTTCAGCTGGCAGCAGACTGTGGCATCATTCACATAGTACTGGTTTTGCAGGCATGCACAATGCAAGAGTTATGAGATCATGGTAAATTCCACTGAGATTCCAAAGGAAAACTTGGGAAGCCAGGCAATTTGTCGCAGGGTAGAAGTCCCTGCAGTCATGCCCTAAGACGGTAACACATGAAGCTGTGAAAGTGGGGTTGAAGCTGCAAGAGAGACCATAGGGTTTTAGAGATGCTAGGTACCTGGAACATCTGCTGAAGAAAGCCATAGGCAGCAAACATAGCCAGTCAAGGAGAGAGGTCATGTGTTCTGAAAAGGGCCAGGGCACAAGGGATGGGCTGCCCAATCTCTTTGGAGCTTATATCCTGAGTCCTAGGTTGTGGGCATGGAGCTACAGGACTTAGTGTTTGCCCTGCTGAGTCTCAGTCTTGCTCTGGTCCAAACATTCCTTTGTGTTCTCCTATATCATCCCTCTGAAATAGGAAAGTTTATCCTCTTCATTGTATATTGATAGTGTGTAAAATGTTCATTTGTTAATTTTCATAGGGGTTTACAGCTAAAAGTTATCCCTGAGTCCAAGAAGAAACTTTCAACTTGAACTTTTGAGCAATACTGGAACTGTTGAGACTGGGGAAGGAATAAGTGCATTTCAGTTACACACAGATTAATTATATTATTTTAGGGAGAATTATGACTTCGTTATTATCTTTATTTGGAGATTAAGTATGGTTTATGGAGATGTGCTTCAGTGTCAAGCTGACAAGGGGTAAAATTGTGATGGTTAATTTTGATTATCAAATTAGTTGGATTGAAAGATACCTAGAAGATTAGTAAAGTACACTTCTGGGTGTGTCTGTGAGGGTGTTTCAATGATGATTGACATGTGGAACAGCAAATCAGGAAGGTCCTCCCTGAATGGTGATGGCAGCACCAGTAAGCTGGAGGCCTAGATGGAATAAAAGAAAAAGAAAAAGGAAGCCCACCAGCATAGGCATGCTCTCTTTCTGCTTCCTGGCTAACACAAGGTAAACAATTATGCCCCTCCGTGCCCTCTCCACCATGACACTTTGCCTCAACACAGGCCCAGAAACATGTAGCCAAGCAAACATGGACTGAAACCTCTATAATCACAAGTCAAATTACATCTTTCCTCCTCTTAAATTATTTATGTCAAGTATTTTGTCACAGTACTGAAAAGCTGAATAACATAGAAGGGAAGGTGGGAAACTGGTAAGTAAGCAAGAGATTGACTGATGTGACTGACCATCTTCAGAATTCCATCTGGAATGTTAATGTGGAATCATTGCAGTTTTCTTCTAAAGGTCAGGGAGGAAGACAAGCTGGGATGAATAGCTGTGTATGTGCCATGTTCAGATACCCTTGGCTAGAAGTGGAAGGGGCATACCTAGTGGACCACATGAAAGGCGGAGGGAATGCACAGACCTAAAGGAAGAATATTGAAATTTCATCTCAGAGTAACTGCAGCACATAGCATAATAAGAATCCTTAATAATTCTGGGAATATCATTTTTTAAATGCTGCAACCAAAGTTTCGCAATCAAAGCTACATGGTTCTAGAAAACAAGTCTTCAAATCCATCTTTTAAAATACCTTAGCAAACTGATTAACAATACTTTGTTTTCCTTTTTATGGTAACACTATTTAATCAAACTACAATTTACATTCATCTGTACAAGTCTTCAGTGTACAGCGTCATGAAGGCTGACATATGGATCCATTCCTTATAGCTATGGCCTCACCTAAGAAGACAAAGCAATACTGACACTTCTACTAGCCTCAAGTTGAGAAACAAAATATTCTTGTTTATTGGTACTACACTCCTTGCTCAGTCCAAGGAGGCAAAGGTAATTTAGAGTGGTTGAGTTAATGGCTGGAACAGAAAAGTCATTTTCACTGAAGTTGTCTTTATGGTATCAAAATACCCCAGAGGTATGTATTGCTTCATTCTTTTCTGAAAGAAGTGTCAGCCATGGAAGCTCTATATTTAGAAGAAAATAAGAAAAACATTCCAATGCTTTGGAGAGTGACATGTGACCCTGCTTCTCTGAGAGGAATTTTCCCTGGTTAGTCTGTTCCTAACAGTCACAATTCTCCTGGCTTGCTTTACCTTTGTGTTCCCAAGGGCGACACATGTATGATTCTGTCAGATGTAAAAGCAAAGGGACCGGAGCCTCAAAAAAAAAAAAAAATCCGTAAAAACACTGCTCTCACTTTTGTGTATCTCATCCTTGTGGGACACTATGGTTTCCATGGCAATGATATCTGGCAACAATGCTGGGCAGCCTTCCAGGAACTGGGGGTTGGAAGCCATGAGGCTAAAATACATCTGTCAGAGATAATAAAGAGTTCTCTGTAAATGTATGTCTAATTGCTCCACTCAGCCACCTGCACAAATCCAGAAAGTAATGGACACAATGCAGTGGCAGGAATCTGGGGAAGGTAGTGTCTGCCGGAGACTATTATATCACATATCACACATTCAGTCTCTATTGAGTGAATCAAGATAAGACCAAGACTCCACCCAAATGGATGGTGTATTTACCCAGATAAATAAGTGAAAAGCTGATGTGTCTGACCTCTGGAAATCTTTGCCAAAGACAATTCTCAGATTTGGATTTAAAAGTTGAATTCCTCACCATTTCACACCCTGCCACCTCTAATATGTTCCTTTCCCTAAATTTACTGTTTCTGTTAACACTATCTCCATTTTAATAACCTTCCCCCAAAGACTTCAAGTTGAGCTTTGGGCCCCTTCCTTGAATTGAGTCAAAAAAACCCATCAGGTTTTCCTTCCCATTTTCTTATATCTATTTTTATGTCCATTCATTTATTCATATGCCCATTCATTCGAAACATATATATAGGTCCCTACTATAAACTAAATGTGCAAGAAAGAACAAAATAGGAAAAAAGGCCAGTGTCTATGAATGGGCTCATATCACAGAATGAGACAGAATGTGACTCCTCTCCAGGGTGACAACTCAGGTCAGATTTCTGCCCTCTTAGACCAGGAATTCTCCCAGTTATAAAGGTCAAGGAGAACTCTGGTAGGCTGCTGATCTCTTTCATTTCTTTGGAGAGTTAATTAATTAGCTACCACCAATGATCCTTGTAGGTTCAAGTATTTTTATATTCCTGTTACTATTAACTATTTCTACTCACAATGCCTTATTCCTGGCAAATGAGTGTCAGTAACTGACCTCTGCCATTGGAGAATCCCTTCAGCTCCGTCATAATGTCTCCCACCATCAACCCAGCCTAGAAAGGGTGATTATTTGAAGGATACAAAGATTTTCCAATGCTTTCATGGAGTGAGAGTATCATGGGCTCACCAATGGATATCCACCTCCAAAAGATTCTCTCAACATCCAGATAGCCAAAATGGCACATTCTGTGTAGGTAGCCTCTTCCCCAGTCATATCATGATCTGTAGCAATAAGGATGGTGGGATTGGAGGAGCTTAGGAACATGGAATTATTCTCTCCGATTGGCCATTGCTACTATTGAATGCCTAACCTGACAATAGCAGAGATCAAAAGTGAGCCTCTATCATTTGTCAGGGAAACCAGAGAGCCACCTGGTAGCAGGTTACTCATACTGGAATTGTTCATCATAAGGAGCAGGTACTTGCATTCATTAGCATGTAGATTTCTCCATCTATAATGTTTCTTCCCATACCATTATCCTCAGACGTATTCTATGCCTTATTCACCAACATCATACCCCTCACAACATTGCTTCTAACCCAGGAACCCACGGCAAAGAAGCACAGCAATGGATCCATGACCCTTAGTCTACTGATCTCACCATGTGTTCACATCTGCCAGAAGTAGTTGCTCTGATAAAACGGTGGGATGCCCAATTAAAGCTGAGAGCAAGAACCCTGAAGGTTAGGATTCTATCGTATGCTTTGAATCAGTGACAGATACACGGTGCAATTTATCCCATAGACAGAATCAAGGAATACAAATTGCAAATCAACACTCCTACAATTATACCTAAGAATCTACTGAAATCATTTCTGTTGCCTATCTCTACAATTTGGAACCCTACTGATTTAGGGATCTTTGTACCAAAGAAAAAAATATGAAGTTTATGACTTGGTTTTCAAGTTTTAGAATATTCAGATAGATATGATTGCTACAGGAAATCATCTCTTTGGGGGAGGAAGTAATATGGCCTTCATTTGTATGAAAGAGAATTACATCTTATTAGGCAAAAGCACAGAGTTCATTTCATTGGTTAGAATATGGATATGGATGTTAATTAGCCAAGGAGATAGACTGTACTAGTTACTTACCTATTTATAGTACTTGAGCTCCAAGTACTATATTCTGTAATGTTGGGCCTATATTTGCATACTATATACCCCTAACCAGCTGCCTAAACTCTATTAGGCTCCACCAGTGGGAGGCGCCAGAGGGTATGGAAGGTGTGAAGAGACAGAAAGGTTGTCCCTACTACTTTAGTCTCTTTCAACAATGTTTCTGCAGACACAAATGATTGGTGCTAACTTCTTCAGTCTCCAATTACTAGACTTTCCATGCTCCTTTGGGGTCCCTGCAACAGTGAGGCTGAGCATCCTTAGTAATTCAGTACTAACCGTGCCAGCCTTCCTCTCCTAATAAGCCAGGCCTTCAGGGGCCTGCATCCAACAGGTCATGCCCACTTCTTCAAAGTTGAAGCATTCATTAGGCCATACTCCTGCTTCAAAGTCCAGCACTCCCTTAATTTTTGCTTTTCTTCAGAATTTGGAACACCAACAGTGAAGGGTCTCTAGATTCTGGTAACCCACCAACCACTTCCTTATTTCCTAGTTCTAGATTAGTAACTGACTCTTGCTATTTCAAAAAAACAGTTACCTTAGCACCCTTTCCAATGTTGTGTATATAATTACCTCTGTTAAATCTTATTGTTTAAAATGTCTAGTTGGTTACAGTTGGTGGTTTTGTCTGGACTTTGGGTGGCTGGTTTGTTTTTTTGGTTTTGCTTTTCCTCACAGGACCCTGCTTGATATTAAAAAGAACAGGTTTGGAGGAAAAGCTGGTTAACATCACTACGCATGCATTGTAGCTCCATTTGTTCACCTACTCACTCTTCCTCATTCAACATATGTTCAATACCTACTAGGCACTTAACTAGGCTTTGGGACTATAAAGTCCCAGAAGATGCATGGCTTGTCCCAGCCAGAAAACAACTTACTGAGAGTCCAGGGGAAGAAAAACGCAATGAAACCAGCAGTAACATGAAGGTGTAATGATGATAGGCTACTGACCACAATTAGATGCCAAAGGAGGTGGTAGATTCCAGAAGCAGTGACATGGACAGAAATGGAGTGTGGCTTAAAGTAACAGTTTAGAAAGTAGAAGTTGAGAAGGAAGAGTTCCAAGGCAAGGAAACAACAAATATAAAGAGAAAATGTTTGAAGACAATGTGGCAAGCTTAGCACTCCAAAATACATAGAGCTTAGACTGCAGAGAAGGGAAGAGAAAAGCATGAGATGATGGATGGAAAGAAGAGGTCAGGCTGGCTGGGAAAATCAAGGCTGAGCAGGCAGAAAAATAAAAGCTTCATCATTCTTATAAGCCATGACATCTTTCCTTCTCTTGTTCCCTCTCCTACTGAGTGTTCAGTGGTGGGCACAGATTGGTCATGTTATCTATGGAAAAGGAATGGAGTGAAATTAAGAGTCTCTTATTCAACTCCACATCCTCAATCAAAAGTCCTCATCACAACTCTTCTCAAGTCAGTCATCTCACCTCCAAATTGGCTCATTTCCTCTTAAATTTGGCTCTCCACCAAATTTCCTTTTAGACTTTTCTCCCCTGTCTTTCCTGGGGTTTCCCTCTCAGCCTCTCTCACTTCCTAATACAGACAAATTTTTTCTCTGAGTTCTTCCAAATGTGTATCATCACCCCAACACATTGGTCCATCCTGTTACCAGGCTCAGCCTCCTATTACTCAGTCAGATCACATACAACAACAAGAACTTCCTGTCATAGAATAAATACAATGAAAATTTGAGAGTGTCTTACTTAGAAAGCTAAATGGAGAAATGCTGTGTGCAGTTACTGACTTTGCTTGCTAGGGCCAAAGTGAGATGAAACAGAGGGGAATGCTCACAATAACTGGCAGATACCCCAGTATCAGGAAGAAAGTGAACTCACCTAATTACAATTTAATAAATTTTTGGTAATAGAACAGAACCTTAGTACTACAAGTGTCTTAAATTCCGCCTCAAATTCAGCTTATGAAGTTATAGAATCCTTTTGCTTATATGAAGGATATGATCCATGTTGATTAAAATTCTGTTGGTGGACTTCTGCCTTCCATTGATTGCCACATTTAAACTAGGTGTATATTCTCATATAAACTATGCTATACACTAATATGTGAATATTCTCATCATATCATCAGCGTGCACAACCATCACTTATCATTTGAAATCTAGACCAAAAGCAAAACTATACGACCATCCTTTCCATGCTACAGAAAACGTCACTAAACTAAAACACAAAATTATGTGTACAAAAATAAATCTCTGTTTCTTTCACATACTCTCTCTCTCATTCCCTCTCCCTCTGTACACTCAGTATTATCAAGTGTCATGGAATGATAAGTATATTTTTATATTCTCCAAAGTTTCTGTAATGCAAATTTATTCCTTTTAAAACTAAATAGGAGAGTTTTTGAATGATCTATTCATGTATCTAGAGATACCAAGAAAGCCAATAAGGTCAGCCTTCCTAGTACATAATTTCACAAGGAACTGAGACTTCTCAGAGCCAAGAGTGACAATTCTGATACAATAAACAAGACTTGGTCATCATAAGGAGCACATCATGAATGACATGGTCTCTTGGATGTGTCTGTCAACTTTAATTTCATATTTGAGTTCTCTGAAGAAAGAATAGCTAAGATAAAAGCTCACATGCTGCTAAATATTCATTTTTACCTTTAGACACATATATAGACTTCTCTAACTAGTTATAACACAAGGACAAACGTTCTATTCACAACACAGCTGTTTTGGCACCTGGGAGAGACATGGAACCCAGTGAAAGGATGCTGAGTCTCGAAGTCTGAGGAATGCACATCTGGGAAGGGAAGTATCCCAGTGTGATTCTTACAGAAGAGACAGGAGTATACCCTCTCCATGCAAATGCTACCAAGTGAACCCAGTGGTGTCCCAGAAGAGTGCAAGGCACAATGGCAGTCTGGCAGACATGGTAACATGCTAGAGAAAAATACTCCAAGGAGAAGCAAATAAAACCCCCGAGCCACATGGGAACATGTGAGGCACTCCTTGGGGACACCCCCAAAAAAACAGAGAAAATACTTCCAGGGGACTGGAAAAGAACTATTAAAACACAGAGAATGTGAGGGTAGCCTGTCTCCAGTATTTAAACTTTTTAGAAGTATCAGCTTAAATGCCAGTAGAGAAGGTGTCAAATATGACATGAGACTGAAGGTTATGTGAGTAAACAGTGGTGCAACCTATCTTGAGTAAACGTCATTTGTTGTCCTTGTTCTGTCCTCCATAGCAGGTAGACTGCCTGTCCCTTCCATAGCAGTGGCTTATCAAACTAAGTTCCTGGGATCCAATTGAAGGTACGTCAGAGGTAAAGTGGAAATTGGGAAGGCGGTCAGTTTAGTTCCATAAATGATTTTGCTTGGAGAAAAAAAGGCCTTTCTCAACTTAAAGTCAGAGCTCTATGGCAATGTAATACAAGACAACCCATTCTTCAAAACAATAACCCTCAAAATACTTGAAAGCAGCTGTCACAGCTCTGCTCAGTCTCCTCTCCTGAGCTAAACACTTTTAGAATCTGCTCCTCAAGTAAGGTGGCTTCGGATGCATTATCGCTCCATTTGTGTTTTTAAACTGCCCTTTAGCTAATTCACATGCTTTTGAGTATGTGTATGGCTGAATCAGAATTCATAAAGTTTGGCTCAGATGTCTTTTTTTAAGTTTTTATTGACCACAATTAATTTTATCTTGCTCTCAAACCTTTTTCTTGATCATAGTAAGAAAAAAATAACCTTTCAGGTAAATCTAACTATCCCTTAAAATATAGACAGTTCTGATATAACGCAAGTTCCCATAACACTCCCCATATACGGTTGGCTAATAGGATGATGATATTGTAGTGTGAGTGTATCCCAGAAACTTAATCTCCAGTGCAAGTGTTGAGGGGTGGGACCTTTAAAAGGTGACAAGATCCTGGGGTCTCTTTCCTCATGAATGGATTAATGCCATTAACAAGACAGTGGGCTTGTTCCTGTGGAAATGGGTTCCTAATAAAAAGATAAGTTCGCCCCTCTTCTTTCTTGTTCCATCCTCTCTAGCCCTCTTTTGCTTTTGCCACAGGTTTTGAGGCATGAGGTCCTCACCAAATGCCATCATTGTGAGCTTGGGCCTCCCAGCCTTCAGAACTGTGAGCCACATGGATTTCTGTTCATTATAAATTACTTAGTCTGCAGTATTCTGCTACAGCAGAACAAAATGGACTAAGATAGATGGTGTAGGTATAATGCAGAGCTGCTTTATTCATACATGGTTTCTGCAAGGCAAGGGAAGTGAAATTAGAAGGAACTGAATTGCAACATCAGCAGGAAAGGAAAATAGCCTCAAATTGAGAAGATCAGACATGCATAGACAGGAGCCTTTTAAGAAAATTAAAAGTAGATATCTACTAAAGAATTTTTTTCTTTTTCTTTCCTTTTTTTGGGGGAGGATTGAACTTAGGGCCTCACATTTGCTAGACAAGCCCTCTACCAAACTGAACCACATCCCTAGTCTTTTTGCTTTTAGTTTTTTGTTTTTAAGATAAGGTCTCACACTTTTACCAGAATGAGCTCAGACAGCAATCCTCTTATCTCACGTACTAAGTAGCTAGGATTCATAGGCATGCACGACAATGCCCAGTCAAGAATCTTCTTACTTTTTCTTTTTCTTCTTCGTCTTCTCTTTTTTTTTTTTTGATAGTACTGGGCTTTGAACTCAGGGCTTAGTGCTCGCAATGCAGGCACTCTACTGCTTAAGCCATTTTGCTCTGGTTAATTTAGAGACCAGGTTTCACAAAGTATTTGTCTGAGTTGACCTAGAACCATGATCCTCCCAATCTCAGCTTCCCAAGTAGCTAGGATTACAGGTGTGAGCCACCAGCACCTTGCCAACAAATTTTCTTTAAAAAATGAGCATCTATCCTGAGGTTTTTTTCCCCACTCTCAGAACTCCAGTTCTACCTGCCTGATCTCAACACCACAAGTGCATGCTTTTGCACAGTTGTTTCTCTGATTTCCTTCCCTTGAGGCAGTTTGGAGCCTACCAAGGCAGTCCATGGTAACTCTGAGATGTGCTTGAGTTGTTAGTGCTGTGGTCACCCAGTTATCTAGGTTTACAAGTGGTTTTCCCCTACATTTATTTTTATTACATACCTTGCTATTCTTCCTGAGCAATTTTATAGATTGCAAGTTTTTTGTGTGAAGTTATATAATAAAGGTGCATAGACTTGTTTACATCAATATTCAATCAATTTGAAGTTTAAACTCTATTAAGGTGTTCCTCCCCTCTCAAAGTAATTTCCTACGTCTGCCCCACCCATCCCCAAATGGTTTGTAGGTTCAAAGGCAGTGTATGGGTCCTAATGGCAGCAGGGATGGAAGGAACTTCTGGTCATATTCAGTTCTCTGAGTTGTCCCTAGTACCTGTTGACATGTCCCCTCTGGCCCTCAGGGCTAGCACTGGAGTTCACCATCCTCCTGGTATCTCTAGCCATTGTGTGAGTGCTTGCTGGTGAAAACCCTGGTTCCTCTTCCTCCTTGGTTGCAAAGTCCCAGAAGTGTGTCTTCCTCTACCTGACCCCAAAACTTGCCTAGTTCATGGGTTCCTCAACCCTTCTCCCAGTGGAAGAGACAGTACTCTGGTTACACTGCTTTCCTCATACAGGATGGAGTTGATTCAATCCTAGGCCCATCCTTCTGGGTACCAACATTCTCTTCTGCATGACTAGGGTAAATAAGGTAGGCCAAGGACTTTTGTTACATCTTATCCTCCACCCTTCCAAGGTCTAACTTCCCCTATAACTCTCTGTGCATACTGCTGCAGTTTACACTTGCTATGTAAAGGGAACCATTTGAAAACCTGAAATCCCCTTTGCCTCTCAACAGAGCCTGGCTTTCAAGACTATTACCTCTATAGTTTCAAAGGCAAATTTGACTCTCAAAATTGAAAAAATATTTTCCCTTTGCCCTAGGCTATTCTCCCTTCAGCTGAAGCAATCATTGTCAGTGATTTGGATAAAGGAGTCGTGGGACAAGGAGGAACTCAGAAGCATCAGGAATCAAGTAACTTCCGTTTAAAATTTTTTAAAATTTCATCAAAGTTTCACTTGATGACCAGAACTGACATGTAGGTTTGACCAGTATAAAGCTCAGGATGACTAGAACCAGGAATGAGCTGACCTCAATAAAATACATTGCTTCTTCACTAATTTTATCATGCTTGTGAGTCATGTAACCAAATTCAAAGGGGAGCTTTTGCCCACCGTTGGTTCCCCAAGGTCACACTTGGGACATCATCTGAGCTAAGCTTGCTAGTTGGATACTCTTATATTCTGTTTTCATTGCTGTGTGGGTCTGCCCCTGCTCCAGTATGCCTCTAATAACGTCTCTATTACTTTTTGCTGCTAAGGGTTTTGGATTTTTTATTTGTTTGTTTTGTTTTTATTCACAAGAGTTCCTTACAACTGCAAGCACAGAAAACAAATGATGCAGTCTTTCCCAACAGATGGTTGGGCCCCAAGCCTTGCTACAAAAGACACCTTGGCCAAGGAACACCTGCTCCCTTTAGGTGAAAGCTGACCACCCACTGAGGGCAGCCAGCCAACCTGTGCTGCCTCCCATAGAGCATCTAGTGCCTTTGTCCTCTGTGTACCTTGGCAACATGACAAAATACTCTTGCTACTTTATCTTTGTCTTCAATTAATAAATTTCTGGAAGAGGCCTTCAACCCCCAGAAAGGGCCACACAAATCATGAGCAGACTAAAATTTAACAGTTTGTGTACAATTTCCACAGTTTCTACTACCTCTACATGATTTCATGTGCTGATGGAGAACAGAGTAACCAAGGAAAGAGGACAGGACAGGAAGGCAGAGGGAACAGTTTACCCAGCTTCTGAGAAAGCCTGGAGCCACTGTAAATCAATTCTGTAAATCAGAATTTTGTAAATCAATTCTGTAAGTCAGAATTTTGTAAATCAGTCAGTTCTCACACATAGCCAGTATTGTTATTCAAAGGTGTAAATTCTGCCACATACGACCCATCTCCTCAAAACCATCCGATGACTTCTTGTCAAACTTACAACATAACTGGCAAACTATTTCACAGTGGGTGACTATGGGTATTAGTAAAGTATTATGCATTTTAAAAGGCTAGGAAAAGATTTTGAAAGTTTGGGCCATAAAGAAATGATGAATGTTTGAGGAGATAGATATTTTTAACCTAATTTTACATTACACAATGTATGAATACATCAAAACATCAAGCGACACCATTAGTGTGTCCAACATTTTTTTTTTTACAAAAGGGAATTTATTGGATCAGCTCACATGATTGGAGGCTGGGTAGTTCCACAATGGTTGTCTGCACACTGGAGAAGCAGAGAACCTGGCAGCTGTTCAGTTCAAGAATCTGAAATCCTCATAACAAGGGGTCCAAAGCAGCCCCAGTCCAAGGCTGAAGGCCTGAAAGCTCCATGAGGAGTCCCTGGTGGAAGTCCATGTTGAAAGGCTGAAGAAACTGGAGTCTGAGGTCCAGACTGATGGCAGCAGCCATGGACACACTCACTCAGGAAGAGTGGAGCTTGCACGCACTGGCTGGCTTTCTCTTCTTCCACTTTTATCCCATGGAGCCTCCAGCCTATTGCAGGGTGCTTCCCACATTCAGGATGGGTCTTTGCCCCTCACCAACTTTTATATTTTTATTTATCAGTTAAAAATAAGTATTATTTTTGTAATTAATTTCTGCAATTAATTTTTTTAAGTTTAGTTTTTAATTTTTTTATTGTTGTACTGGGGGTACATTGTGACATTTACCAAAGTTCTTACAATATATCATAGTCAAATTCACTCCCTCCCTCATTCTCCTTTATCCTCCCTCCCCCATTCCTGGAACAGTTTCAACAGGTCTCATTTTTCCATTTTCATATATGACTGCATAATATATCCATCATATTCACCTCCTACACCCTTTCCCTATATGTTCTATCCTCCCATTCTACAATTAATGTTTAATTGTTGTAACTAACTTATGATATAATTAAATTGCTTACTCTGGCCTATGATGTCATCCATCATCCAAACCCACACTTCTCTCTCTGAATTTTATTTACTGTGTCTTGTCACCCTGGACTTTGGCTGCTCTGTGCTCCACCATCTTTGTTTCTGCCTCTGGTCCTCTACCCTTGATTTTGCCTCTTTGGGAAGACATTTCCAAGACACCTTTTACTCATACTGTCACATTAAAAAAGAATTTCCAAAACTTCTTGATTCAGGCAACTTTCCTACTCAGTAATATTTTTACACCATCTGTAGGACAAAAGAAATACCTAACAATTCTCCATATTATGTTTAGTCCAAATAACATAATAAGTACTTACATTCTAACAACTTACTAGCCATTTGAAAAAATTGGTGTGCATAAACTGAAAGAAAAAAATACATTTTATTTCATAAATAACATAACCACTAACTGCATTAGGATTACTTCCCAGGCTGTCCCTATGGTAACAAATTACCACAAATTTTGTGACGTAAAACAACAGAAATTTATCTTCTCACAGTTCTCGAGGCCAGAAGTCCAAACCCAAGATGTCACCAGGATATGGCTCCCTCATCTATTTCGTGCCTCTTTTGGCTTCTAGTGGTTGTGACAGTCATTGGCAATCCCTTTGCTGATAATCATGTCACTCTGCTTCTCTCTCCATCTCCATATCGCCTTCTCATGTTTACTGTGGTTCTAGCTCTGTCTCTTTCCTCTCTCCTCTCTCTCTCTTTTTTTGGTGGTACCAGTGTTTGAACTCAGGGTCTCTTGCTTGCTAAGCAGTAGCCAGGTGCTCTACCACTTGAGCAATGTCCCCAGACCTTTTTACTTTAGTTATTTTGGTTGGGGCTGGCCTCAAACTGTAATCCTCCTACCTATGGCCTCCTATGTAGCCATGCTCCACCAAATCCAGCTTTTTTGTGGGTGAGATTGGTTCTCACTTCTTTTTGTTTTCACATGCTGGCCTCAAACCTCGATCTGCTGGATCTTCCTCTCTTGAGAAGCTAGAATTACAAGCGTGAGCCACAATGCCCGGTCACTCTGCCTCTCTCTTAAAGAATATGTATGATTCCATTTAAGACTTGCCCAGATAATACAGGATAACCTCATCCTCTCAAGGCCTTTAAGTTAATTACATCTTTTCCATATAGAATAACATTTACTTTTTTGCCATATGAGGTAATATTCACAAGTTCCAGGGATTGGGAAGTAAACATACCTTGGGGGGCATTTTTTCTGACTACCACTCATAGTAGTGAGATATGTGTACCTATTGAGCACTGCACAACTCCTCAGACTTTGGGTCACATCCCCCTTCACCTCCTCTCTCTTGGTTTTAAATAGGCACTTGCTTTTTACCACAGTAACAAAAGTCTCATCTTTGCAAAGACAAATCATCATTGCAAAGCAAGTAGCATATTATATGTTGAAAGCATGAGTACTACGCAAGCTAGTCATTTATGCAGTATCTAAGAGATGTTGTGTATTGCTGTGCTTGTTTCCTTTAAAACTTTAAAAATTCCTACAACAACCCTATGAGTTCACTGCAGCAGTCCATGACACTTTGTCACTAGAAGTCCAATGCACTATCCATTGCGCAACAGTCCATGACACTTTGGAACACAGTTTGAGAACTGTGGACTTAAGGTATTTGTTGAACTGTCACTCCTCAGAAACACTACTGAGAACAAACAATCCAAAAGCATAAAGAAGTGCAAGTCAAAACAACACTAGGATTCCATTTCACCCCATTCAGGTTGGCAATCGTGCAAAAACAAACAACAAATGCTGGTGAGGATGCAGGGAGAAAGGAACCCTCATACACTGCTAGTGGGAATGTAAGCCAGTACAACCACTGTGGAAATCAGTGTGGAGGCTCCTCAAACAACTAAAAATAGACCTACCTCGTGACCCTACCATACCACTCTTGGGCATATGTCTGAAGGAGTGGAAATCAACATAAAAGGGAAGTACCCGCATGCCCATGGTTTTTGCATCTGTCTTCATAACAACTAAACTGTAGAAACAGCCAAGGTACCCAAACACACACACACACACACACACACACACACCATGGACTGTTACTCAGCCATAAAGAAAAATGAAATTATGTATTCGCAGGAAAATGAATAGAACTGGAGATCATCAAGCTGAGTGAGATAAGCCAAGTACAAAAAGCCAAACATCACATGTTCTAACTCATTTGTGTAACCAGCCCTAAAATTATGATGGTGGTGGTGGTAGTGGTGATGATAATGATGATGACGATAACAGGTATGAATGTTTATGCAGAGCTGTCTAAGAAGGGAATCAGTGGTGGAGGGAGAAAAGGATACTGAAGAGGATGCAAGTATACTACATATAAATATAGAAACCCACAAGACACTGAAAAGGAGTGAAGTAGGAAGAGAGAATGGAAATATAATATAATGGAGAGGTGAACATGTTCAAGGTACTGTATACATATATGTGGAATTATCATAATGAAATCCCCTTGTATTATTAATGTGTGTTAATTCAAAAATAAAATAAGGGTTTTTTTTTAAAAAAAAAAAGAAAGACTATCACAGCCACCATCCCTATCACAATTTCACTATTCCTCTTTATCCATGCATTCTGCTTTATTTTTCTTTGTGACACTAAGCACCACCTTATACTACACTATAAATTTGTTTCTCTACTATGATGTAAGTTCCATAAAAGCAAAGACTTTATCTTCTTGTATCTCTGGTCTATGAAATAGTGCCAGGCTCAAAATGGACCTGAAGAAATAATGCTGAATGACTGAATTATCACTAGAAAAGGATACCTAGGGTCTCCACACCCCCAACACATAAAATACAGGTAATAGGTCTTCTCCATGTACCTCTCAGGTATATATTTTATGACTCTTCATTGACATCTTCTAAAAGTATGTGATACTTAAGTGCAGGCCTCTTTAAGTTCTTCAACAATATGTTATTTATTTCTCTGAATTATGACACTAGAGGACAATGGTTGATCTCACGGTAATGGAGTGAATGTAAGAACACTGATTTACAGTTGCCCTGTCCATACCTCACCATTCTGTGGCATGATAGGAGCAAAATTCAGGACTCAATGAGAGAGGAGTTGGAAGCTCATGTTAAAGGGATAAGAGGAGAGAAACAGATGTCTCTATAAGAGGTGAGAGGCTCTGACCAATTCCCCTGACAGCCTTGCTTCTCTGTCCCTAAATATGGTGGTTTCCCTTCCCATAGGAACCTCTCAGAGAACCTAGGCCTGACATTCATACTTCTGTGTTCTCTGGAGCTAAAAATTTGTTTTGTAAAGTTTTTAAAGCTAATTGTTATCTTATATTGTCTTACGTTTAGTATGTGGTTTCATTTCAAGTGAAATAATCAACCATTTTTTAAATTAGACTTGATTTCACAGAAGCCAGTATTACAGTAAAGAGAGGGAGGCCTCAGGTTGTGAACTGGCAGATTACTCACTCACTGACAGATTACTCTTCTTTTGTTTGTTTTTTATTTTTGTTTTTTTGTTATGTAGCCCAGGCTGGTCTGAAACTCACAATCTTCCTGCCTCTGCCTCCTAAGTGCTGGGATTACAGGAATGCACCACCATCATGCCATTACCCATCTTTTGACAATCCTTTTCTATGTCCCTTTAAAATGACAGTGAAAGAGGGGAGGTGGCCTAAATAATGTATACACATGTAAGTAAATGTAAAAATGATAAAATAAGATAAAGAAAAAATGAAAGTGAGAAAAGTAGTTATTTGTGACTAAATGGAACCAGAATAGAATTTTAACCACAGAACTAAACTCATAACACCCAAGAATTAAACTCTAACAAAAGTGTGTCCTTTGCCTAAAGAGGAAGGAGGGGTGCTCAGTGAGAGTGCTGGGACCTGAGAAAAGAGCTAAGTTTAAGAAAGACTTGGACCTCCAGGAGGGACAAAAAATTTTAAAAAAAGAAACAATAATCAAACAGGAGAGGCAGCTGGGGATTGAGGCTATATAGGGAAACTTGATTCCAGGACCAGAGCACTCCATTGCCAAACAAGTAGCCCCATCCCAGTCATGTAAGAAATCTATTTCGTGAGCACACAGATGACTTTCGAGAGTGCAGTCACCCACCTCAGCTACCTGCACCAACCAATAGAGTTCTCCATTCTGAACATGAATGAACAATAAAAGAGCAGCCGACATCCAAGGATATTCAGAAGACTAGGAGAACAAAGACCTTCATGAACAACAATGGAAAACAACTAATCCTACAAGCTGTGAAGGAAACAGACTTTAAAAATATTTAATTAGTATCCCCAAAACAGTCAAGAAGATATTGCATCCTTAATACAAGGACAAGCTGCAACCAAAAAGGAACAATCCAAGAACCAAAAGGACTAGAAATATGAAGACCAGCTTAAGATGCAGTAATGGATGGGTAAACGAAAATAGTCATAGATAAGGTGAGAGATACACAAGATCAAGTTAAAAAAATCCTCCAGGATGGAGAAAAGAAAGACAAAACACAGGAAAATATGAGAGAAAAAAATCAAGTCAGATAAATTTTGATAGTTCAGTATTCATTCCAAAAGCACAAAACAGACAATGTTGTGAGAAAAAATACATATACACATAAAAGAAATAATAAAGGGAGAATTGCCTGAGTTAAAAATGCCAAGATCATAAGATCCACAAAACCAACCATTTCCTACTGAAATTTCAGGGTAAGATAAAAGGAAGATCTGAGCAACTTCCAAAAAATAAAAGAAAACAGGCTAACTGTGAAGTTTAGAGCCACAGCCAATACCATAAAACAGGGAGCAAAGTCCAGACAGAAAACTTCACTGCAATCTTTCATATAGAACCAGATTCTAAAACATGTGTGAGTATTTTCTTAAGAAAAAAATAGTTTTGGATGCAGAATATCACAAAGTTTAAAACCCATGTTTTATAGTTTAAAAAAAATTCAGACCTGTATACCAGTAAAAGTGAAATGAAGAAATGACACAGAGTGTGAGGAACAAAAGCAACTCTGACACAGAAACAGTGAAGACAATCAGACAAAAGAAATTCCTTAGCCTGCCTGACTTTGAAGATTTTATTTCAAACATCTAATTTGCTTTATTTTCCCATCCACCTGTATTTAATTGTTCTAATTAGTTCTGTAGTGGTAGTTATATAATTATATTAAAATGTTTATTATTTCTTAATTTAGAAACAACTTATAGAGAGAACATAAAAGATTTAATTATAAATTCAGAGCTACAGAACAGAATGTAAATGTTATAATGTACAATTATGTGTTAGACTTTTCATTGCTGTGGGAGAATACCTGACATAAACAGCTTAAGGGTGAAAAGATTTGTTTTGCTCATGGTTTCAGAAGTTTCAGTCCATTATGGTGGGAAGAATGTGACAGAGCAGCTCACAACACAGTGGCCAGGAAAGAGAGAGAGGGAGAAAGGGAGGGAGGGAGAGAGAATGCCTGTGCTAGTGAGTGGACTTCATCCTTCTTCCCCTTTTATTCCATCCAGGCCACCATCCCATAGGGTGAGGTCACCCACATTCAGGATGAGTGTGTCCCACTTAGTTTATGCTTTCTGGAAACACCTCACAGACACACTCAGAAATGTCATTTACTGATCTCCTGGGTGCTTTTTAATCCAACCAAGTTTACAATCAAAAATCAGGAAACAGATGGGAAACAGGATAAGAAATGAGTGTAATACCCTCATCTTTCACAGGAAAGTTATTATGTTATGTATAATTGATAAATTAAGAAGCAGAGGCATAAGTATATATTTCAACAGATAGTAGGAATGTTCAGAAGCACTAAAGACAAACACTGCCCCACCATAGCTGTCCCTGAGAAGTGAGACGGAGACAAGGAGAAGACAGACAAGGAGATTTTACTTTTCACTATATACTCTCTTGTGCTGTACTCTTATAACACCATAGATATATTGGCCACGTAAACTGAAAAATACAATAAATTTCACTGTCTTTTAAATACTTTCTCCTTATAATTCCTGATTTTCAGAATAAAGTCTGAGAATCTTTCCATCAGGAGCTCAATTAACTATGGTCCTGCTATACCTGCAAACCCCACTATTAGGTGATAAATCAGATTTAGGCATGGAAGGCATTGGCTAGAATGTGTTTCATCTGGAAGAGCAAGATAAAACTGATATTCAACCCTTTGTTAAAGGGTTAATTAAGGATTTAGCATAAATTGGTCAATCAGATTAGGTCACAAGAATACACAAAATTAATTCAAGGTTTGGTGTGAAGACCGTGGAACAATAAAAGGGAGAAGCCAGTCTAGGCAGAACACCCCCAACGGGATGCCACAGAGTCACTTCACATCAAAAGAGGGGAAAAAGGCAAGGAAGAGGTCACCTGCTTTCACAGTATTGCTTTGGCTCAGTCCTGGCTGCAAAACTTGATGAAGATACACTCGTACATGAGGTTTGGATTTTTTTCACACACAAAAAAATATCATTGACCATGCTATACAGGCCTCTAATATAAAGCTTTATCCAGTCATCTCCAGAAACCGGGGCAGAAGTAATCAGCCTATTTAGACACAAGCAGGGTCCATGGAGACCAGAGGCAGGTATGTTTTGTAAAGATCAAAGCTGACCTAAAAACACATTGTTAACAACAAATCTTTTGTAATAACCAGCATTATCAGCGGTACCACATGAGGAACTGAAGTACTATTCACTCAATATCAGATAATTGCTGAAAATGCCTTAAAGAATAATAATATTTACTGACCTGCTCTATGTTAATTTAGGAATAATCATATAGGGTTATTTGCAGAGTTCTTCTTAGTTTGTAACCTTTTTTTCTTCTCAAATTCATTTCAGCTATGTAAAAGTACCTTAGTGTAGACAAAAAGTTAGGCCTATCTGAAGGTGGCACTCAACACAAAAATAAAACAATGACAAAAACAAAAGTATTACTATAAATAACATGGGATCACTTGAATGAAAAAAAATTAATAAATGGAGTGAAATTTTCAACCATATTTAACCCAATATATCAGAAAGAGTTAATGTTGGGAAATCATGATTTTGACATAAAAAGGTATTTTTCTACCAAACCCAAATGAAAAGGGAGTTGCCCAGAGCCATTAATAAGGTGAGAAGTGCAGGTGGCTGCTTAAAACTTCTCAATCTCCATATGCTTCCTTCTCAATTGTCTCTAGGGCTTATGTGTTACCCTGCTTTCTTTTCTCAGCTGACTTACTCTGGAAACCCACCTCTAACCCAAATAATCTGGAGGAATTCTTAAAATACAAATCTCCAAAAGAATAGAAAATGTGATTGACAGACCCAATCAATATTACAAAATTCAAGGAGAGCAACTTTTATTCCTCTGCTGTTTCTATTTCCTTTGATTTTCATTTTGAAGGCAAATGGAAAGGTTTTATTTGTATATCTTCTATGCTAAAAGAGTGGCATTGTTTTAAAATTTGCTACTCTTATATTGATATTTGTCCAAGTGTCTCTGACTCTTTCCTATACAGGATCTGAATTTCTGTAACATCTTTATTGGATAATTCACCACTTACCAGTGCCAGTATTTCATGAGAACACAAGAGCCCTGCTAATTACAGATCTAGAGTATTCATTAAACTATTCTGAAACATGACAAGTACCACTCTACAGTGTAAAATAAGGTACAGTGTATACATACATGCCGCTTATTTAGCAGTAATAGGGAATTTAGAGTGCACTTGACACCCACTTTAGGTTTTCATTATGGTCCTGCTTGCCCTAATTCAGTGATGTATCATCTTCCTGCATTTGTCTAAATCACTTCAGAGGCAGATAAATCAAAGCTTTTCTTGCCCTTGCCCTTCCAATCTGTTCAAATCATTTATCTGACCATGGAAAAAAGGAAATAGTCACTTAGAAGAAAAAAATATTTGTATTAACTTGATAACAAACCACTTCTACATCAATGTGTGCAAATGTGTACATGGTAAGTGTGCATGTGTATGTGTGTGTATACACATGCACTTCTGCATACACCCTGTTACCACAGACATTGGAGCAGATTCTGAAAGAAAAACATCAAAGCTGAAATGTTGCTCTTTTTTTTTTACTAGAAAAAGGAAAAGCCAGTTTCAATTCTCTTCTTTTAAGAAGAGAATACACATTCAACATTTCAAAAGCCACGTAAGATCCTATTTTCATATCTTTGTGAGCTGTAAGAGCAGAAAATTAATTGATTCTTTAACAGCCGAATCCTTTGTCAGATGATAAATCCCAGCATTCAGAGGCCTAATGCGTTTTTCTCTTTGTGGTTCTACAGAGGAAGAATCATGCACCAGGAAAGACCTCCTGGGTAGACCTAAAGAACGCAGCACACCCTCTTGCCCCTTTTATTCCCTTTTCTCAACCTACCCTCACGTTTTGATATTTTTTTTCGGCCTTTGGAGATTTTATCTTATCTTCTATAAAGCACATGATGGGGAGAAAAAACTATAAAATGCAAGGGCTCTGAGTGCAACAGGGAGACCAAAGAGCGCTGGGAGTATCCACCAGGGCCTCCAACCTCCTTTAGGAAGTGTCTCCAAGAAATGCAAGTGTCTGCCCACTTTCAGTGTCTCTCTCTATGTCACCTCTTCTCTCTGCGAAGTATTAGTTTGGTTGCTCTTACACTATTTGTTCACATGTCTTTTGGAGCCAGCAGGAATCCATGCAGAGGGTCATTTTTCCACTAACACTAAAGGAAATGAACAGGAGTCTTCACGTGTTCTGGAAAGGGTCAAAGCATGCTTCACCTATCTGGCCTTACTGCACACCTAAGGTTGCATTTAAGTTGAGGTACGTAAAATTTCTAGTATAATTTTTTATTTTTCTGGAGGCAAAATGTACTTATAGTTTTGAGTACTTCAATTCACTATTAAAACAGCATTTCTTTCCTTGCCTGCCTGTTTTTAATTTTTAACACAATTATTCATTCTTTCAGCTATGAAGTTAAATTTTTGAAAATTAGTTGATTAAAGTGATGTCATATACCTTTTTAAAGTTTTTATATGATGTATCTGTGGATACAGAGCTATGCATACACACACATACACCCAGACTCCACTTCTCCAATCAGACAGCGTTCAAGGTTCACAATGGCAATGATGTAACCTGCTCCCCCAGTTCCACTTGGAGGGATAGCATCACAGGTCCAGTGCTGCTCTCCATGGAACATTGGCCATGGTACATGCAGTACACCAAAGCCATGTATAAGATGTAGGGTGATGAGACTTGGAGAAATAGTGTGCACTTCTCTACTTGTAAATTTTTCCTCAAATAAATATAATATACATCTCATCTCCAGCAGCTCCTGTGGTGTATTCCTGATTCTGCCTCACACAACCATTCCAATCCAGCAGACACCTCTTTACCTAGCTTCTCACAAAGTATTCCTCATGGTTTAGAAGAATGGTTTATATTAAATGTACAAGTTTCTGAGGCTAGTCAAGGCAAATGTCTTCATAGTAATAATGTCTATATCACACAATGACCTTGTTTCTAGTATATCACTCCACCTTGCTTCTGATTCAAACAATTTTTGGGCAACGACCCTCACCAACATATTGTTAAATACAAATTGTCAATGTCTTCTAAGAATTTGGGAGATTCTGGGCACAAAACAGAGTAAATGAGCTGTGAGGTTTTTGTCTTGCCATAATTATGTGTAAACTAAGAACATTTGGCTCTAGCAACACAGATTGCTGACCTTATTCTTCCATTGCTCATTGGTTTGTTGGTTCTCTTTACTTATAGCAAATATATACATGGCATAGACTGGGATAATAAAATATGCTAGTAATATTTCTAAAGTTATTTCAAATGATCAAAGTGGTTATTTAGAGTACTCACCTGTTACACCTTATTGGATCTGAAATGAATGCTCATGCAGGAATGTTTCATATAGTCAAGCAGAGCAGAAAGGCGCAAAGTTATCATGCATTCTCCTTTATGTAATAGTCCCAATTAAAAATGGTAGCTAGAAGTGTCAAACACACACATAAAATTAAATATTACTCAGAGCTTTAAAAAGTTTAAATAAAGATATCAGCAACTCACCAAATATTTCATATTCTAAAGGGAATTTAAGGAAATGGCATTCCATATTTTTTATACATTTCAATGAAATCTTACAGCAGCACATGTTCCACACAATTTAGTTGGAGATCTCAGAGGATTCAGAAATATAATCATGGGAAGAGTGCTGTTCTAGAATGAAGTCTGAACAAGCAGTGAAGAGAAAATAGAAGGATTATAACAAGCATACTAAAAAGAAAAAATGATGTTAGATAAATTTCCCTAAAGAAACTAGTGATAAAGGAATAGATTTTACTATGTTTTCTTAAATCAGCTTTGTCTTTTATTTCCAAATAACATGTTCAGTTCAAAAAAAGATAAAATCAAACAGAATTATTTGCCAGTTTATTTCAGGAAAGCTTAGTATTTTAAGATAACAATAGCAAACAATAATGTATTTCCAGAGATTAGTTATAGAAATCTAAAAAAGATGGGTGAGGACAAAGGGTAAGTACAAAGTATTCCAAATGGGAAAATAATTTACTTAACATAAAAGCACTGAACAATTATTGGTCCTTACCTGGCTTGTGACCCACGAACTCAATTATCTATAGTCATACCATTAGGTGAGATCAAATTTTAGAAACTTGGGAAACTTTAAAATTTTTTAAAACCATAGAGAAGCCTTACCTGGCTTGTGACCCACGAACTCAATTATCTATAGTCATACCATTAGGTGAGATCAAATTTTAGAAACTTGGGAAACTTTAAAATTTTTTAAAACCATAGAGAAAAAGGACAATCAGAATATCTAATTACCAGAAGCCTAATTGACCACATTGTATAAAGGAATGTGATGGAACTGCAGTGTTTACCAAGTTTGAACACGAAGTACCAAGTTAGGGAGACAAATCCCCAGCCCACATCTCACTTCTGCATGTTACAGCTGAATTGTGGCATTGATACCAAAACACTGAAACCTCCAGTGAGAACTGCAAAAATGAGGGAGGAAAGTAGGCATGGATTATTTTCACTTTAAGAGGTGGAGTTTTGGAAGATGGGTGTGATAAGCTCAAAAAAATCAGCACTCACCTGGGCTCGTTGGGACCTCTGGTATGACTTTGTTTTAGAAATCACCACTTAGATGACAATGGAGCTAGTGTAGAGTGTCAAGGATGGCAATGCCAAAGGATAAATGAGGGGAGGATTTCCAATATCCTGGGTATGGTGGCACCCATCTGTAATCTTAGCTACTGGAGAGCTGAAGTCAGGAGGATCACAAGTTGTAAGCCAGCCAGGCAAAGTTACCCTATCTCAAAAACAAAATACAAATAAAAGGGCTGGGTTGGGGCTCAAGTGGTAGAATATTTGTCTACCAAGTACAAGGCTCTGAATTCAATCCTCAACACCTCCAGAAAATTAAATATAAAATAAAACCCTCTATCAAAGAAAACTAATTCTAGCCTTTTCAACCTACCATACCGAATAGCATTGCAGGCCACAGTGAAGATTTGGTTGTCCCCCTAAAAGCATTAGGTAGCTACTAAAAGATTTATGTGATATGACTCTATCTTGCTGGTGATTTATTGGGTGTGAAAATAGTCAGAACCTTGAAAGCATGAAGTCTGTCCACAGATGTGTCATTGGATCTCTGCCATGCTTGGCAATGGCTGAGAAACCCAGGCTCTGTGGCCTGTGCTGCTTGTACAAGATAACACTCCCACAATAGATGTCAGTAAACACATTGGTCTCCAGAAATGGAACCAGAGGACTGGAGCCCATCTGGATGTCGCTGCCTCACATAATTTGGAAAACTAGACAAAAGCACAATGGCTGCCACTACACTTGAGAAGACTGTGTGCTAATGCAGACCCCATCACAGGTTACACTGCGGAGCAGGTGGGATCCCTACAGGGATCGCCCTGGCCTCACTCTGAGTGCTCCCACGCCATGACACCTTTTTAGTAACAGAAGATGTATGGATCATCTCAGCCTCTCTTCAAATCTGCTTCCCCCCATAACTCATGATCTGGAAATAGGGCACTGTACAAAAACCAAAACTCAGTCTTTTGAAAAAAGAAAGAATCTGGGCAGCAAAATTCTTATAGCATAAGGCTTCATCTTCCAGAGTGAAACTCATGAGCAATTCTGTAACAAGTTGCTTTTTTTTTTCTCTCTTGTCATTTTTTTTTATACAGTTCATATGCTTGGATTTAGAAAGAATGAGTCATTTTCATATTTCATATTAACATATTACCTAATGTATATTTTCCGATACTCTTCTTACATTGACTGTGTGAGATTTGTGTCTTTCAGGATTTGTTTTGTTTGTTTTGCCAGTACATGGGTTTGAACTCAGGGTTTCACACTTGCTAGGCAAGCACTCTACTGCTTAAGTCATATCTTCAGCCTTTTTTTGCTCTGGTTATTTTGGAAGCAGGTTTTCCCAGACCAGCCTGGAACATACTATCCACCAGTTTATACTTCCCAGTTGCTAAGATGATAGGAATGTGACACCACGCCCAGCTTTTTCCCATTTGAGATAAGGTCTTACAAATTCCAACACCCCCACACACACCCTGCCACCCGCCACTGCCCCTCCACACTGACCTGGAACCTCGATCTTCCTGATCTCGGCCTCCAAAGTGCTTAGGATTACAGGCGTTAGCCCCTGATACCAGGCTTTCAGGGGTTTTTAACTGACACTTAATAATTTTGTCACATTCATGAAATATAGTGTGAAAGCTCATTGCACGTATATAATAGGCTATGGACAAATCTCAGTAATTAGCACAACCATCTCAAATATTGACCATTCTTTATGTTGAGAACATTCAAACTCATCTCTTCTAACTACTTGGAATGATTGCTAAGTACTGTTACAGTATTTGTGGTATAGAACACCAAGACTCAGTCCTACAAACTAACTGTACTTTTGTACCCACTAACCCAACTATTCTCTGTCTTCCCCCCCTCACCATTCCCAGTCTTTTTAAAAATTTATTTATTTTTTCCTTTATTGTTGTGCTGGATGGAGGTACATTGTGACATTTACATTTACAAAGGTTCTTACAATGTATCAAATATATCATATTTGAATTCACCACCTCCAACTCTCTCTTTCATTCACCCTTCTCCGATTCCTGGAACAATTTCAGCAGATATCATTTTTTGCATTTGCATACATGTGTACACATTATTTGTACTGTATTCTCCTCCTACCCCTCCATCTCCAGTCTTTAGTAATCACTATTCTACTTGATTTCTATGAGATCAACTGTTTTAGCTCCTACATATAAGAGCACATTGTGTTTGTTTTTCTGTACCTGGCATATTTTACTTACTATCCTCTGGTTCTTCCCATGTTGCCACAAATGACAGGATCTAATTCTTTTTATGACTGAATAATATTTCATTATGTATATATTCTACACTTTCTTTATTCATTCTTCCATCAGTGGGCTTCAGGTTGCTTCCAGATTTGGGCTATTGTCAGTAGCACTACAATAAATATTGGAGAGGAGGTATCTCTTTGCTATACCAATTTCATTTCCTTTGGATACATACTTGGTAGTAGAATTGCTGGATCATACATTAGTTATAGTCAAAGGGATTTTTATTAATATCTGAGAAAATTATCTTTTCCAAAAATCCCTTAAATGTATATGATACTATATTTTTTAAATAATTACCAAAGGCAAAGGTGGCAGCTTGAACACATGGTAAGTAACAAAGACTGTCCCTAAACAAATGTGAGTCAGGGTCCTCTGAACCTTCTGCTCCAGGAGGCACCAACCTTGGCTCTGTCATTGGCCTGCTTAGTCCAGTTTTGGCAAGAATCCTGCTGTGTCAGTTCAGTAAAAGTCCTCCACCTTGCAAAAGGATCAAATTCTTGATCACTCTGGCCCTCTACTTTTAACAACTTACATGATTATGAAATTGGTTAAGTCCTGGACATAGTCAGATGTAAATTCCTTAAATGGCAAAGTTCTTAAGATATCTTTCAGGAAAACTCTCCAGAATCCACTCAAGGGTGGTTTAGAGACAGCTTTTCAAGGATGAATGTGCATAAGAGAAGCCAGCTTGCCTGGTCTGTGACTTTTTGACATCACAAGCTCAAAATCCTCCATGCAGTGGAGGGAGAACACCGAAACTCCCTCCAGGAAGAAACATTGACCTATAAAAAAGGCATGATGACTGTGTATACCTGCAAAAAAGGACCCTAAAGCTCCCCCTTCTCTCATCTAACAAATAAACATATAGAGATGCTGAACCTATGAGAGCTAGAGGAAACCATCATAAAAACAAGGGCTCTAAGACAATGAAGAACTAAACCAAGACCTTAAAAAAATATAACATGCTTACATCAAACTCCACAAAGAAGACACTTTTCCCCAGGGGAAACAGTGTTGTTTATTTGCTTCTTTACCTGGTGATGGTCTGGTTCACCTATGTCACCCATAAGCTGTGTAGAAGCTATCTTCTGTGGTTACCATTCCATCTTTTATACATAGCATATAGCCTTGCCTTTGGCAAGAACTCAGAAATATTGGCTAGGTTAAGGATTGTAATATTTTAAATTAGAAATAATAACATCAAGCCTGGGGGCCTGGCTCAAGCAGTAGAGCTTTGCCCAGCAGGCCCAAAGTCTGGGCTCATTTCTTGGCACTGCAAAATAATAATGCTGAAGAAGGAGAGGAAGAAGGAAAAGGAGGAGGGGGAAGGGGAGAAGAAAGAAGAAGAAGAAGAAGAAGAAGAAGAAGAAGAAGAAGAAGAAGAAGAAGAAGAAGAAGAAGAAGAAGAAAAATCAGTTACTCCCCAATATGGAGTAACACACAATGAAGAAAAATCAGCCTCTTCATTACTAAGTCAATGCTACTTGTAAGCAATTAGAGAAAGAAAACAAAAACCAGCTCCTTTAGGCAAACCTCTGTGGTCCCTTTTCAAACACAGATTACTAGCACCTCTTGCACGTGGGCTCTTTGAAGTTGACTAACTTCAAGGCTGGCCTTCCTTCCCCTGACAAGTGTAAAAGGCCTCCTGGCCTCCATAAGTATGGTCACAGACCCCAACTCCCCTAACTGGTCACAGGCAATCTTGGAGAAGATCTTCGTGGTACTCAGGTATGAATGAAAACCTAAGAATCTGAAGTGTTACAGAGCCTACAGTAATGATGGCCAGGCTGCCACCTGCTGAGCCACCTTTCCTGCCTCCCTCCTACCCTGCTGCTCTCAACACATACATTCTCAAACTGTGCGTTATTTCCCACAGTCGCCATTAAGATGATGCTTATGAAAGTTTTCGTAAGGAAAATGATTAGAATATGTCGTTAACAATTTTTAAATTACTAAATCAAAATCCACAGAAAAATACTGGCAGAAAATTAACCATTGTTACTTCGAGGTAGTAGAATCTGCCCCATTTTAATTTCTTATCCTTATACCTTTCTAGAGTTCTTTTTATTACTTAAATTTTTGGAGAAAGAAAGCAGCAAACAAAATAACATGGGCGTTCCATATGAAATGTGCTCTACAAAAAAGCATCAATTCTTTTTATCTTTTAAACTGTCAACCATCAGCTATGTATCAACACTGGGGAGTCACAGTGTGAGGAGGATGACTACAAGGATTCACTAATAGAAATACATGGAATGTTGTAAGGACTCCATGGGAGTTTAGAACTAGACAACATATCTGTTCATGAGAGACCATTTTAGGCAGTATTGTCTAAAAATACTGATGTATGAGAGGATAAGGAATTGTGTGTTTTGATTTGAAATCATTAAAGTAATTTAGAGATTGTGAAGAAAAGTAGAAAAGGACAGAGAATATGATTGTTGGTTTCAACAGGGGATGGTTTTGCCCTGCATGGGGACATTTGTCAATGTCTAGGGACACAGCAACTATGGACTCCCAGGATGCTACTAAACTTCCTACAACACTCAGAACAGCACTCCAGAAGGGATATCCAGCACAAAATGCTAGCAATGCCAATTTTGAGGAACTCCAAGTTAGAAAGACAACAAAAAACATAGATAGGGATATAGTAGAAAATTCTTTGGGGAGGGATTTCTTAATTTGGATATGTAATATTAGTGTGTTTACCAGAAGATCACTAGCAGGTAGTTGAGTTGTCTTGCCAATACACTATTTCCAGTGACCACACCTAAAGGATTTGGAAGGACTCAAATTCCTATATTATGACAGCTCAATGCTGTCTAGAAATAGCAAAACTAGATCCACGAATATCAATTTTAGAGCTCTGTCTGACTTGTCTCAGATACAGTATTTATCCTATAATTACAGATTAAAAGATTTTTAAAAAGAGAAAAGGAGCTCACCCTTGTCTAAAGACGTTTTCCAAATATTTATTGTTCCTGCAAGTAACCCTTTGTTTGGAAATCAGTGAAGTTTGTGCAGCACATTGGGTCTACCAAGAAACATTTGCCTGAAGATGTGAATGTTAACATCAGTGACAGTGTCCCTACACATGTCACATTTCCTTTGACTGTCACAAAAAATTACAGCTTCTGTGACTCACTATAACAACAGCTATTTGTGATATTTTAACCTAATGTACAGCCCCAGTAGAGAAGCAACAGAAACAAAACATCTGCCAGGGACTTGCTTGAAGGAAGGAATTCTGCATGTTCTGAGGATTCCAAATTAAAGAGCAAAACCTTGGGTGTCAAATACAACAGGATCTGCGTTCATTGACTTCTCTGTAACTTATGTCTTGATTATCTCCACATCCCAACAGGGAAAATTCTAATCCACCTATGTTAGCTTTTATTTGGCAAAAAAAAAAAATCATAAGCAAAGCTAGAAAATTTAAAGAGCTTGATTTTGCTTTTCTACCTTTATAGGCTGAAGCATGGAAGGAACACAGCTGAACACAAATACAAAGGATTCCCTTTAATGAGAATT
Organism: Castor canadensis; assembly: GCF_047511655.1. Classification (NCBI taxonomy): domain Eukaryota; kingdom Metazoa; phylum Chordata; class Mammalia; order Rodentia; family Castoridae; genus Castor; species Castor canadensis. The sequence continues at coordinate 79,195,737 of NC_133393.1, forward strand.
TTATTCTTCTGTGTAGATTCTTGCTGTGGCTTGAGTTTTGTTGTGTGGCAGGAGGGAAGAATGGCAAGGGAATTGGCTCTTTTCTTTTTTAATGAAAAACCCAGTGACAGAGCCGTCATCAGCATTTCTCCTTTCTTCCCCTCCAACCTATCACAGTCATGCTCACAACAGGCTCAGAAGCAAGGAGCATCAGCTTTGTAAAGACCAAGTCTACTAAGCAAAATAAACCGTGTCATTTCATGCTAATCCAAAGACTCATCCCAACTGCTGTGTGATTAGGAAGCCAAGAACTGAACTGTAACCCAAACATAAATACATCTCACTGCCAGGAAGTGGCTAATGCAGACTCCCATTACACAGAGCTTTCAAAATGTTTTAAGCACTGATGAATACATCATTTTGGAAAGAGTTCAAACATATGTGGCATTAAGTCTACAAATATATCTTCCTTGCAAAATAATCCCACTTGCCTCTGAATGCAAATGGGGAAGTGGAACATTTGAGAGGAGACGCATAGCAGTCCAATTCGCTTATCTGTAGCTTTGTGTCCAGTTCTAACTCAGCACAGCATCTCTCCCTCTATTTTTCTCCCTTTCAGAAAAGAGCTCAACTCTTGTGGGGTCTTCTCTTCATGAATGGGCAGTGCACTGCATACCTCTTCAGGTGTTCCCACAAGCTTCAGTGAGAAAGACACCAGGGCGTTCTTCTTACAAACTCATTTTTGGAGAGAAAAAGAAGAGTGATGGAAAGAAACGTGTGAAGATGGATAATCCCCCTTGTGCCTATGAAAGGAATATGTGGCAAAACCCACTGAGGCTGTGGGACATAGTAAATCAGCACTTGATACCGTTTGCAAAACTGAAGCTGCCCCTAAAAGTCAAAATGTACATACAAGGTCTGGCAAACAAATTATTCCTTCCTAGAGGCCCAAACACTTATCAAGTTCAAAGCCATTCAGTTAGTCTCAAGTTAGACAATTAGAGCTGTTTTCAAAACTCTGATGAACCCAAGCAGCCTTCTGCTCACAGGGCTCCAAGTGGTCACCAAAAAAGCAGAGGGTACAGCCCAGGCCAGCAAGGATGTGCATGTAGTGGGAAAAAAGAACATTTCAGCTTGTGTCTGTGCCACTCACCCATTGCCCCTCAGCTCCATCCACTCTGCTGTATTCTGCTGTGCAAGCCAGACTGGAACTTCCTATGAAGTCCTGACCATAGAAGAGGAGTGAAACTGGTAGGTTGAAAGAGGAAACAGGACTGCCTTGCTGTCTGTAACTCCTCCAGCATCAGTGTGTGGCCACAGCCACAGCTTCCTGAGGCTCTCAGACCCTCACCCCCAGCAGCTGGCAGGTGGCTCATCAGAAACCTGAACACCAACAGGACTTGGCTTCCATTCTCCTAATTTGGTGAGTCCGTGTTTTCTTTGATTTCCTCAGGACCAATTCCCTCCATGTTCCCTTTTTGCTCTTTCAATCCAGTAACACCTGTGCAATGAATTCCAGGTATTAAAGTCTGTCTGTGTGCAATTCTTTTACCTCATAAGGTACTCCACTTTTCTGGCTGGATCCTAATATACAGTAAAGCATGGTGGAAGGTGAGCTTTTGGAGGAGGAGAGGAGACAAAAGTAAAAGACTGGGTTCTGTAGAGAAGTCTACTCCTCTACTTATTAGAGAATCAATCAGAAGTGAGGATCTAAACATTTATGTCCAGTGGGATACCCTTTAAAATACCACTAGTGTGACTGAGGAACAGAATGTAAATTTTTTTTTTTAATTTTTTTTGACAGTATTGGGTTTGAACTCAAGGTCTTGAACTTGCTATGTAGGCACTCCTACCACTTCAGCCCCACAGCCAGCTCCTTTTTGCTTTGGTTATTTTTCAGATGGGGTTTTGCATTTTTGCCTGGGGCCAGAGTCAGAACACAATCCTCCTACCTAGGCCTCCCATGTAGTTAGAATTACAGCCATGTACCCCCACACCTAGCTTGTTTGTTAAGATGGGGTGTTGCAATCAACATTCCAGCAAAGAAATGGGCATTTTCAAAGGAATATGTACAAATGACCAATAAATACATGAAGAAGTGTTCGACTTCCCTGACTATAAAAGGAATGCAAATCAAAACCACACTATGTTTTCATCTTGCCCCAGTTATAATGGCCATATTCAAAGGCAAAACAACAACAAATGCTAGCGAGGATGCGGTGAAACAGGAACCCTTATACACTGCTGGTGGAAATGTAAACTAGTACAGCCATTATGGAAAGCAGTATGGAGATTCCTCAAAAAGCTAAAGATAGAACTGCCATATGATCCAGTGTTACCACTCCTGGGCATCTACCCAAAGGAAAGTAAGTCAGAATAAAATAGAGACACTTGCGCACTGGTGTTTATCACAACATAGTTCACAATAGCCAAGCAATGGAAACAACTCAGATGCCCAACAACTGATAAATGAATCAAAAAATGTGATAAAACAACTGATAAGTGAATCAAAAAATGTGATATATATGTACAATGGAGTTTTATTCAGCCATAAGGAAGAATGACACCATGTAATCTGAAGGTAAATGGATGCAATTGGAGGACATTATGTTAAGTGAAGTACTCAAGATTCAGAAAGACAAAGGCCACATGTTTTCTCTCATATGTGGAAGGTAGATACAAAATACAAGCATATGCACAAAAACAAACATGATCATATACAAACTCATATGTAGAACAAGTTTGTAATAGTGGAACTACTTAATGGAACCCAGAGGAAGAGGGAAAGAAAAAGAAAATAATAAAGCATTAGTAATATAGTAAAACATAATGTCTGTGAAGGTAGAGGACATAAGGATGTGTACTGAAAGCTGTTGAATAATGGGGGGGGGTAGAAAGGGTAAAGGAGAGAAATGGAAGGGGTTGAACAGACCAAAGTAAAGTATATACTCAGCAATGATACATCAAGAAACCACTTTGAACATTGACTTGGGAAATAATAACAAAAGACAGGACTATAAAATAGATACAGTCAAGGGGGTACGTGTGGGAGGGAAAAGAGTGAATGAAGGAGATGAAGGTGAGGGAATATGGTTGGTGAACTTTATCTACTTATATGAAATAGAGCAATGAAACCTCTTGCAATTGCTTTAAGTGGGGTGGGGAAGGGGTCAAGGGGGAGAGATAGTGAAGGTGATCTAACCAACATACAATAAAAGCCAATTTGGAATTGTCACAATAAATCCCCCTGTACAATGAATATATCCTAACAACAAAAAAAAAAGAGGTGGAGTATTGCTAATGTAGTGCCTGGGCTAGCCTCAAAACATGATCCTCCCAATCTTCACCTCCCAAGTAACGGATTCCAAGCATGCAACACCCTGTCCAGCTCTGAAAGTAAATTATTCTTTGGCAGTCAATCCAATTGTTGAAAAACCTTTTAATGCATTTAAACAACTTAAGTAACTAAATCACATTTTTAACTGAGTTTTATGAAATCTAAGTAGAGAACAATTATCTCTGATAATAAGCTAATACATGAAACAATGTATGCTTATGCATAAAACCACACTGAATCTTATATTTTGAATAAGAAATATATAAATAAGCATCTCAATATTTTTATGATTAATCCATGTTGAAATGATACTATTTTGAATGTCAGCTTAAAGAAAAGATATGATTAAAATTATTTTTTAACTTTTTGAATGTAGCTACTAGAAAATTTAAAATTACATTTGTAGTTTGTACTTGTATTGCAAAGCTCTGCTGTTGACTCCCACTCCTCAAATGTTACATGCCCAAGTTCTTCATTCAAACACCAGTGTTAAGCAGGGGGTGTGGCTAGAGCACCTGCCTCACAAGCACAAGGCTCTGAGTTCAAACTCTAGTACTGCCCAAAAAGCAAACAAAAAGAAACACTGTATTAACTGCTGTTCATTAGCTGAAAGAAAACAAATTGTGAGATATGTACAGATAGCAAAAACAAGCAGAGGTGAAACTTGAAATAAAAATAGTAATATTAAAAAATCTGAAGAATATAGCACTTAGCCTGAATTTGGCGCCAAAGGACACAACCCCTATATACACACCTCCTAATTTCCCAGCAGTCACTGTTTGGCCAGATGGCAAGCTAAATAGCAGAAAAACATAAACAGCAAAAGCCAAATAAAAGACTATACCTCTTCTAAATTCAATCTAACAGTTGCAGATAATTAGCTTATGATGTCTGAGCCATTCAATAAGCTTTTAAATTTCACAACAAAGCCATCCAAGTGATTACAAGTCATTTGTTATAAGTCAAGGTTTGTCTTTAAAAAGAAATGAAGGTTCTGGATTTGTGGTTGTGGAGGAAGAAATATAATGAGATAGCATCAGCAATTATACCTTACTCTTAAATTGTGCATTTCTACATATTTCCACAGGAAAGTCTTGCTATTAATGTTGTATCTTTTCTAATGATAAGATAACTAGCTTGCATACAGAAGTTTTCATGTTATAGCCAATATGTCTCCATTATTATAATTCTTTAATTTCTCTAACAATCTAAAGTCCAATCAAACATCATGCAAATGCTTATTAAATGTCTACTATGAAACAAAGCCCTGGGTAAAGGAGTACATATGGATTTTGAGGATATGTCATCTTGCCAAGGTACTTTGGAAAGGACTTTGGGGTCATCTCAGACAATCTTCTAATTGATAGATATTCAACTCCTGTAACTCTCCCTGTGAGTGTCCAATTTCTGCCTAAAGCTGCTTAAATAGAGAAGGAGAGAATTCACTATCACAGTCACCTCTCAACTTCACTTTTGTACTGCTTTGATTTGTAGCAAGATCATCACATGCGGTCAAAAAATGTGCCCTTATAATTCCTTCTTGTAAGAAAGACAAATATCACATGTTCTCTCACATGCCAAATCTAGACCCAAAAAGAGAATGAATGATGTGAGTGTAAAATGGGGATCGACTGGGGGTGGGGACCAATGGGAGGGTAGAGGATGAAAGGAAAGGGTGAAGGGGGGTGAATATGATTGAAATAATTCACAGGCACATATGAAAATAGAATGATGAAACTCATTAAAATTGTTTAAAAAGCGGGAGAAGGAAGATGGGAAAAAGTAATAGAGGGAGTGAATTCCATGTATGAAAATATTGTTTGATTGTTTTGGGGGTTTTTTTTTGGTGGCATTGGGGTTTGAACTCAGGGCTTTGCAGTTGTTAGGCAGGCACTATACCACAATGAAAACTCTTTGTACAATTAATGTATACTAATAAAAATAATAATTCTTACTCACTGGTCCTTTTTGTCTTTTCCTCTACAATAATAGCTCTTCAAGTATTTAGAATCCCCTATCATATCCCCTGACCCCCCCTTTACTGGTAGCATTGTCCTATGACGCCCCATGGAGGTGGAACATTCCATAGTTAAATACACTTAGAAAACACAGCATAATGTAATCCTATCTTGAAAACAGACTATTTTATAAAAGCTGCAAGACCAGCAGTAAGAAAACCTACCTACCTGCACTATATCAAGTACTTATCAAAACCATTTGATGGCAGAAATCTGATTTCTCTCAATTTCACCTGATTAACATCACACAAAATTACAGATCAGTAGAAAATGTATCCATTCACTCACTCAACAAATACTCATTAAGCACTTACTTTGTGCCTACTTTATCTACTACAGTAGATAAAGCAGAAATGATTTTTGGCATTACAGAGCTAAAAGTATAGCATGAAAGATGAAGGAAATGAACAATAATATAAAAAGTTAACTTAGAAATTGGTGGGGAAGTACAGTTTTGAGAACACATTTTGGGTACTGCTACTCTTGGCAGATCTTTCAATAGTTTTTTGTACACTGTGGCTCCAGACTCTTCCTTTGTGGACATGACCCTTTGCCCATACTCATAAGGTCCCTCAGAAAGGGTCCACAAACTAAAAACAATAATCCAGGGAAGATTTGACCAGCATAGCCTCAGACAAAATAACAACACCATTCTTTGTTCTGGATATTGAACTTCTATTATACAGCCTGAAATGCAAATTTTTTAAAAACATTAAAAGTAACAATAAAAGAAAGAAGAGCCCATCACAAATAAAATAAGAGATAGTCCAAGAAAGTCCTTTATATTGTTTACTGTGGAAATGATAGAAAGCCCACCTCCATTGGGGTGGACTAGATAAGGCTTTAAAAAATACTTGAGTTGGATCTTGGTAAGACAATGGAGAGTGCCTCCAGAATGCTCTCAGAAACATATAACCTATGAGATCTGGGGCACCCAAACTTAACCAGGGGCTCCCCATAAGCTTCTTCCAAGCACAAAAAGCAAACTCAGGGTTGAAAAGCAAATATGTGACAACAAATTATACATTCAAAGACTTACAATGAAAGTGGATAGCCATATCAGAGGACTCACATTTAGGAGAGCATTATCTGATCTTTTAGATGTCTTTGGAAGATGGTAGAATCTGCTTTCTCTTACCTACTGGAAATTACCAGGGCATACAACTGGGACTCCTAATCTTGGCAGTTCAGGGTGGGAGAAGAACTCAGAGGTCCTTGTACTAATCTGGGTGCAGTGGCTCAAGCCTATAATCCTAGCTACTCAGGAGGCAGAAATCAGGAAGATAATGGTTCAAGCCCAGCCTGGGCAAAAAGTTCACAAGACCACATCTCAATCAATGTTTGGGTGTAGTGGTCCACACCTGTCATCCCTGTTACATGGGGAAATACAAATAGAAAAATCATGGTCCAGGCTGGCCCAGGCATAAAGCAAGACCCTATCTCAAAAATAACCAACACAAAAAGGACTGGTGGAATGGTTCAAGTGGTAAAGCACCTGCCTATCAAGTGCAAGGTCCTGAGTTCAATCACCAGTACCAACAACAACAACAACAAAAAGTCCTTATACCAGTATAACCAGAAGGAATCTAGAATGCAAGAAACAGAGACCTTTAACCAACCTTAAAGCGACCCTACTCTTTACTTAGTATTGTTTGAGTAAAAACAGCCTGAGAGTCAAATGTGGAAGAAGTTCAGACAGGGGACATTGCAGAGTGACTTTCCCATTGCCTGCTGACCTCTAGTAAACAGTACTGTGCTTACTAAAATTGTCCCAGAATTTGTAGAAGAAAAAAATAGACTATTATATCCAGTCTGCTCCTTTTTGAGCCTTGATTAAATGTAGAGGATATTGAAAGCAATAGCTGGAATGCATTCTTTACGATTGCTATTATCATCCTGGTTTCCATTCGTCCATGCCTCCTGTCTCCCCATTAGCATGGTTAATTGAGAGCTGGCTATAGTACACTGCACTTAAATCAGTAATATTTAACACTAATAGCCTGACTCTATTGCTGCTTCCTAACCTCCCACCATCTGACTGTACCTAGTAACTCTGAAGGACGTGAATGTCCTAATATCATAATTGGCCGCAACTTATTGGTTACACATGAGAGGCTCTTCTCTGTTTACTTTTAATTTGAGTTTCAGAAATGGTTCTATTCATCATCATCAATGGAGAATCCACAAGGGCAAACTGGAAGCAGTATGCCAACACCCTGATGTAATGGAACATTACAGCGGACTATTCTATACCCAGTTATGCCTTCAAAAGTGTGGACACTTCTTGATAGCTGCCTGCATTTTTCATATTTCATTCTGCTGTCTGACCTCAGCATTTATTTACATTTCCCAAGTGAGATATGTCGATAATCTAAATTAGCTGTCAAAATGATCAGTAGCAACTAGTTCTACTTTATTTCCATCCAGTTTACCTGCTAGATAGACATGGAAGGAAGGGAAGGAAAGGGAGGGAGGGAGGGGGAGAAGGAGAGGGAGGGAGGGTAGAAAGGGAAGAAGAAGAGGGAGGGAGGAGAGGGAGAGGGAGGGAATTGATGGAGACTTATGGAACAGAAGTAGATAGAAGAAGTAAAGAAACAATGCTAACAAGCAAAGTACATCAAAATAGATCACAAGTCTGACAAGCATATGGCAAGTACTGCCAAACCTTTATAATTTTTTCTATGTGCTTACTCATTTAATTGATGAGTTTTTCTGGCACACTTTTTTATGTATGAATGGATAAAAAAAAAAAAAAGAGAGAGAGCTATTGTCTTCCCTCAGATAACCAAAAAGGAAAGTGTTAGAATTTTCTATCTCTGTGTGGAAGGCTGAGTAATAGCCCCCAAAGTTATCAAGGCCCTAATCCCTGGGACCTGTGAGTGTTTCTTATATGGAAAAAAGGTCTTTGTAGATGTGATTAAATCAAGGATCCTGAGATGATCCAGGGAGGCCCTAAATTCATTGATGTGTCTTTTTACAAAAAGGAGGCCAAAGAGACTTGACTCTACACAGAAGAGAAGAGCAGGTGGCCACAGAGGCAGAGACTGGAGCGGTGTGACCACAGCAGTGGCCAGCAGCTGGAAGAAACAGAGAACATAATCTCTCCCTAGAGCCTCCAGTCTCTATCAACAAGGCCTGCTGATACCTGGATCTCAGCCCAGCAAAACTGACTTTTACTTCTATCCTCCAGGACTGTAAGAGAAGAAATTTGTGATTTTTTTTCTTTTATTATTCATATGTGCATACAAGGCTTGGGTCATTTCTCCCCCCTGCCCTCACCCCCTCCCTTACCACCCACTCTACCTCCTCCCTCTCCCCCTCCACCCCCTCAATACCCAGCAGAAACTATTTTGTCCTTATTTCTAATTTTGTTGTAGAAAGAGTATAAGCTAAATTTGTGATGTTTTAAGCCACTAGGTTTTTAGTCATTTGTCACAGCAGTAATAGGAAACGAATCCACCCACCTTCTGAAAAACAAAAAATGACCATCCAATAGCTTCAAAAAGCAATCCCTAGCAGCCCAGGATCCCTTGGCAAGGAAGTTCCTCTGAAGAGCCTCAAGCTGTAGATCTCACAGGTTGCCTGTGCTTCACCTCACCACCCAAAGGACAGCTCCATTCTCTCCCAGAAAAATAGCTAATGCAGACAGCCTATCAGCAGAGAAAAACAATAAAGGTAAATTGAATATACAAATACTGAGATGGTACAGAAGATATTTTCAAAGATTATATGACTCAGGAAAGATTAAAGTGCTACCAAAAAGCTATGAAATAATGAGACTTCAAGAGAGCATAGAGAAGACAGAAATGTCCTATGAATCTAAGGTATGTGAAAAGAAACAGTTGTGTATAAGTATGTTCTGCATAGAAGCTGATGAGCAATTCTAAATAAGTTTTCCATTTCCTTAATAAATCCTCCCTAAGGGTGAATCTGATTTTCCTTTTTTATCTCCTCCACAATGCAGTGAAATGTATCTCCATGATTGAGAGGTAGCTAATTAAAATGCACTAAGAAAACTTGGGAAGCTATGTCTCTCACCACTGGAGTCTTCAGTAGGACTAGGGATGCTTGGATCTGAAATAAATCATTTTACAGGAAAGCAGAGTTATTTCCTGCCATAAATCCCCATCACGATGAACACTTCCTGCTGCCAGCATGGCGATGGATGATGCTCTCCAGGCTGGCTGTGTGCACAGGAGTCGGATGGGCCACCACAAGTGCAGATGTTTATCAGAAACTTATCTCAACAAGCCAAATCTCGGGGGCTGCAGAATCAGAATGGCATTCTTTCAAGATTAGCCTCCCTCATGAGATGGCTGGCATTGAACTTTGGGGACTTGGCTGCAGGTCCAGCAAGGATGGATTTTTTTCTTTCATTTTTTTTTTTTGGCATTCATAGTACAGGAAAAGTACAGCCCATGTGCACAGGCATACTTAATAAACAAAGTGAAAACCACATTGCTAAGATTCTAAGACTACCAGCACATGCTTTCTGAGAGTCAACCGTGTGCCTTATGGTTCCTGCTCAGAAAGAATATATGATCAAGTTAGGGAAAGAGAGTCATTTGTAAAATGTTAAAAGAAACTCCTCAGATACAAATGGTCAGAAAAGATAATAATCAATACAGATAGCTTAAAAAGTATTCTTAACAACTCTTCCTCTAAACAGGAGAATAAATTTGCATATGATTCAATAGTCAAGGAAAACACCCACTTATACTAAAAAAAAAAAACGAGTAACCATTATCTGATAAATGCCTACTGTATGCCACACATTGTTTGAAAATGTGCATTATTTCATTTAATCATTTCAACGACCCTGGGTAGGTAAGAATCATTATCTTCATCCTACCCATGAGAAAAGCCGCAATATGGAGTAACTAAATTTCCCAAACACATTCAGCCAATCTGCAGCACAATCAGGGTTTAACACTAGGTTTGAAAAAAATCTTAATATTCTCCAATATTTTTTATTATTGTTTGTCAGGATGTAAAATCATGGTAGGTAATTAACTTCTAACAAATAAAATGTGAGTGTAGTATAGACTAGAAGAAAAGAGGAAAAGGTGAGTTTTTCCTTATAAAATCATAATCACAATCTCTGTCAAGAAGCAAGATTTTTGAACATTATTTTTTAAATATATGTTTTCTTTGGTAAACAGTTAAAATATTGCTTTAGCATTGTATGTGGTATGCTTGGGGTTTGCTTTGTTTTTGTTTGGGTTTTTTTGGTGGTACTGGGGTTTGAACTCAGGGCCTTGCACTTGCTAGGCAGACACTCTTCCACTTAAGCCATACCTCCAACCCTTTTTTGCTTTCTTTATTTTTGAGATGGGGTCTTTCTTTATGCCAAAGCTGACCTGGACTGTGATCCTCCTATTTATCATTCCTGTGTAGCTGGGATGACAGACATATGCCACCACATATGGGGTCTTGCAAACTTTTTGCCCATGCTGGCCTGGAACTGTGATCCTCTCAATCTCTGCCTCCCAAGTAGCCAGGTGTGACTCTCTGCAGTCAGCTTGAGGTTTTCTTGTATCAGATATTTTAAGAATATACTTCAGCATCTCCAATGTTATTTTGTAATATTAACTCCCTTTGCATTTTATTCATTTTCTATTGCTGCTATACCTAATTACCATAAGCTCTGTGGCTTAAGACAAAACAACTCAATGTCTCACAGAGTTTATGGGTTAGAAGTCCAGGTTGGCTAAGCTGTTTTCTGCTCAGAGCACTACAGATCAGAATCAAAATCCGCAGGCCACTTGCTCCTTTTGGGGAGCTTTGGGGATGGGTTAGCTTCCAAGATCATTCACACTGTAGACAGAACCCCCTATTCCATGACAGTACATGGCTGAGGTCCCCATTTCATTGCTGGCTACTGATAAGGTGGCAATGGTTCTTTCTCAGCTCTTAGAGACTGCCCATGTTTCTTGGCTCACAGTCCTGGCCTATCATCTTCAAAGGTCAAGTCCTCATCATACTCCTAATCTCACTTGTATCATCTTTCCATAACACTCTTCTGCTACTGCCTCTTCCCCACATATCTCTGACTTGTCTCTTTGGCTTGTAAAGGTCCATGAGATCACATTGGGCCTCCAGATAATCTCCATATTTTAAGGTCAGCTGCAGTAACCATGATTCTACTTGCAAAGCTGCTTTCCTTCAGTATCTAGAAATACTGATTTCTAGATTGAATCTTAGGTTTCTACTCCAGCACTTATGAGATAGTTTGCCTAGTGCAGATATCTTGTTTTATTAATAATAAAAATAATTTTGATAAGATGATATGTATGAAAATAGCATAAAGAAACCACTAAAATCTGGAAAAAGGAAGGAAATGGGAGAGGGGAGATGAAAGAGCAATAAATAGAATTTGGTCAACATAAACTATATGCATATATGGAAATAGCACAAGGACACCCCTTTGTACAATTAATAAATATGCTAATAAAAAAGCAAAATATAATTGTACTACACACTTTCTACCACTGTTCTGGTCTCAGGAAGATTGAAGTTTCTCCTGTTAATATAAGTCACAAAAAAAAAAAAACAGGTCAACATTATGAAATAAACATTTTTAGTTGTACAAGCTAATAAAAACATCTTTATTAAAATGAAAACATGTTTCATTGCTGGCAATATTTTTGATCTGATGAACATTTTTTAAAGTATGTAATTCTCTAGAAAAAATATAACTTTATAAACCAACTCCTATCTTAATTCCCAGGAAATTATTTGGAGGTCTTAACTACCTAAATAACTCCTTCAGTTCTTCACTCTATGTTCTTATTGAAGCCCATTTAAGTGCTTCTACTTGGAAAAAAAAATGCTTGCTGTTTTTTAAAATCTCTCATTCTAAATCTATTAGTTTGTTTTCTATGTAGGAAGCCAGAAGCATCTCTGTGCTTAAAGTATTTAAAATCTAAATAAACATCTTTGGAACTTTCTTCACTTCTAAAGTCACCCAAGATAATAGAGAAGAAAAATTAGTCCGGCAAAATGCTTGCCAAGTTCCAATATTTTTATGGGATATAAATAATTGCTGATACAGAGCACAGACCTTTCACATGTTAACAGTTCTTGGGGTGCAATACCTTCTACATACAGGCATTCATGGAGCAGTCCCAGTTCCGTGCTATAAAAAGACTTCCCTTCAGCCACCAATCACTTTATCACATAATTAAAAGAGCTTTAAAAATCATCAGTCATCTTGCGTAGGCTAAGTAATAATTTATGCCAAGGGAGTTGGAAAGAATGCTGATTTCATTTATTTTATCTCCTTGGAGGGAAGGTGGACTGATAAAACCCTATGCAAGATGGTAAATTTTTAGGCTTATTCAGAAGACTAAATTAAAACAGCAGACATATTGATGATTTGTGAATATCTTTAATCTCTCTATGCTCTCCTTTTGGAGGGAATAAAAGGTTTTACATAAATATAACAACCCCTCCCAGTTCTCCCTTATTTGTGGTGATGGTTGAGTTTGGTTTTTTTTTAATGTTTTTAATCCAGCCTCCACTTTACTTTTTTATTGGTTAATAAATAATATATGGGTAGCAGATATTTAAATTTTAGATACATGTTGATTGGGTAAGTGCTGGTTCACCCACATATTTTCTTTCTGAAAAACAGCACTGCAGCCCCATTTAGGAGAAATGAGCTTTCTCCATAGTTAATCATTTGTGCAAGTCAAGGTGGGAGTCAGGAGATAGGACAGGTTTGCTTCTGGAATCTGGAGCTGCCGAGGGGAAGTGCAGGCAAAACATTAGTAATTTGCATTGAGTGCACAGGTGAGCTAGATACCTAATTAAACCATCTCACTGAGATGGATTCAAACTTGGCCTACTTTGGTATTAAAATTATCTTATCCCTGCCTTTAGAAAGGGTATGTTGAGATCATTTTTGCAATGTTAGAAATATAAAGATATCAGTTGTGTAACAGTACCTGCTCTTTTTAAAAGGAGCCAGCATGAAATATTCTAAATGCATTCTGTTATCCACTGAGGAAATGCAATTGAGTATTTTTTAATCTTTTAGGATAGTTTATTAGGCACACAATATATCCAGGTCATTATCTTAAAAATACTTACCTTCTGTGAATATGGTTGATATACTCTCTGTACAGGAATGAATATAGGATTTTTAAACCTATTGAAACTGCCATAAGACGAGAACTAAGGTAGAAAGAAGAAAAATAGAGGAGATGGACCAATTTGGGTTATAATACATATATACATAGAAATGTCACAAGGATACTTCCTGTGTAGCTATCTTAAACAAACAAAAATGTCAATATTTTTCTTTTACAAAATCAGAGAACAGCAGGGCAGAACAGGTCCTGCCTTGGGGTGGGGGGATTTGATACCAGTGGGAGGGGAGAGGAGGTGGGGAAAGGGTGTAGGAGGGTGAATACGGTGCACATACTGTATACACATGTATGTCAATGGAAAAATGATACCAGGAATTATTCCAGAAATGGGGGAGGGGTGATAAAGGAGAATGGAGGGGGTGAATTCAAGTATGATATATTTGATATATTGTAAGAACTTTTGCAAAGGCCACAATGTATCCCACCCAGCACAACAATAAAAAAAAAACTTACCTTCTTGTGCAATTGAGTCAAGGGTTAATGATCAAGGGTTGATCATTAATGATCAAGGGTTGGAGCTATGGAGCATTCAAAGATGTGGAAAGAGCAAACGATTGCGAGTCCACTGTGGGTCCTCCTTGCATGCTCAGATCTCTTCACAGTTCTCTTTATTCTTCCCTAAAAATAAAACTATTTATAAATTAACAGATACACCTGCTTCAGAATCCTTGGATATGGCAAATACCCAATTCAAGCAGGCTCACACAGAAAAGGAAAGTCATCATTGAGAAGCCCAGGCACTGTTCTGGCATTCAGTTCTTTCTAAGAACTTGAACACATCACCAAGATGCTCCATCTCTTTTCTTTGTGTATGGGGGAAGGTATTGAACTCAGGGTTCCACACTTGCTAGGCAGGTGCTCTACCACTGAGCCACTTCACCATTCCTCCCGCCCCAAATGCTCCATCTCTTGGCTTTGTATTGTGCTCCATTCACCATATGGTGATCTTGGTCTGGGTCACAGGTCTTAACTACTTGCAATCTGAGCAAAAAAGCACCTGGCTCCTCCCTAATATCTAAATATGTCTCTCTGTGTCTCATTCCTCTGAGTGGATGATGTGCTACTCACTGGGCTATAGGTAGATACTGTGACACACACGTGTGAAGATTGAGGTGACAATAGATCTCCTGAAGACAGTGGGTAGAGTTGACCATGCAGAGAGAAACAAGAAAGGTGCTGAAAAAAGAGTGAAGAAATTCTAGCTTGCCAAAATGAGAAGTTCAGAAAAGAAAATCTCAATAATTCTGCTGTTCCTCTGGTATCAGCTGTATTTGTGACTCCCCAAAATTCATATGCTGAAGACCTAACCCCAATATCTCAGAAAGTGACTGTGTTTGGAGATAGGGCCTTTAAAGGGAATTAACATTGAATGAGGTCCCAAGGGTGGGTCTTACTCTAACCTGACTAGTGTGTCCTTATAAGAGTAGGAGATGAGATCATACACAGACACTAGAACTATGAGTGCAGAGAAAAAACCATGCAAGGACACAGAGAGAAAGTGGCCATCTGTAAGCTAAAAGAAAAGGGTCTCAGAAGACACCAAGCCTTCCAAAACCTTTATCTTGGGCTTCTTGCCTCCAGAACCATGTGAAAATAAATTTCTGTGGTTTAAGGAAAACTAATAGATCTTCTGAATAAATAATGAACTTTTCCTATGAGATCTTTCAGTCTATTTTTTGGAAAAACAGTATGTATAATCCCAGCCTCCAGCTCATCCCCCTCCCCTGCCAAACACACATACAATACCCAGCTACAAGTTAGTTTATTTGATAAATGCCTCAAAAAAGAAGAAAAGAAAGGCATAGGCCCTATTTTCAAGTGGTTGTAGTTGGAAGTTAAGGTTAAGGAAACGGTTTGGCTCTGTTTAAAGGAGTGGTTCTTGACCTCCTTGGTTCAAGGCACACTGGATCAACCAGACTGGACATTTGACCACCCTGCATCTGAAATTTTTTATATTTGGAGAATTGTGTACCTTATAGATCCCACGGAAAGAATTGATACAATCATCTTTCAATACCCACAGGAGAATTGTCCAGGATTCACACACACACACACATCAGAGGATGCTCAAGTGCTTTATATAAAATGGTATAGTATTTGCATATGACTTATGTACCCACATCCCACACAATTTAAATTATCTGTAAATTGCTTATAATACCCAATAAAATGCAAATGCTATGGGAATAGCTGTTATACTGCATTGGTCAGGAAATGGTGACAAGAAAAAAGTCTGTACATGTTCAGTACAGATGTACTTTTTTAAAAATACTTTCCACCCACATTTGGTTGAGTCCACAGATGTGGAATCTACAGACATGGGTTTGTATTTGCCTTCCAGCCTTCTTTGCAGCTGGGTACAGGCAGAGCTCTGCATTTTACTAACTTGGTACACCTGCCTGCACTAAATCTGCAGCTACTGAGGCAAACAAGACAGAGCAGGAGGGGCCTTTCTGGAGGTGGTGGTGTTTACAAGCCATAACAGAGAGTTCCTGGGGTAGGAAAAGGCAGCAGCATCAGCAGAACTGGGAGGGCCAGATGTCAGCTGCATCCACAGTACAAGCTGCAAGATTCCGGCCCTGTCCTGACAGCACTGGCCTGCTGTATGATGCCAGGCATCATTCCTGGCCCCAGCCCAGCCTCAGCCTTCCTTGTCCAGCCTTTTAACAACTTGTTTTCTGCTCAAAATCAGAGTCTCTGTGCTTAAAACTGAAATCCCTGACTGACAACATAGCCACTTAACTCTACCACCTCCAAACTGTCCAAAACATTGTGTTGTATTTTCTTTTTCACCACAAAAATTCTCTCAGCCTGCACAAGACCATGGAACTCACTAGGCTCAGTTACGAGCACTAGAATCTTCTGAGGCTTCTGTTTGTAAATACAGATATCAAGCCCATCTAAAGAAACTCATGTTGCTATAAAAGCTATATATGACAATCCTATAGCCAACATCATACTCAATGGAGAAAAACTGAAACCATTTCCCCTAAAATCAGGAATGAGACAAGGGTGCCCACTATCCCTACTCCTATTCAACATAGTCCTGGAATTCCTAGCCAGAGCAATAAGGCAAGAAGAAATAAAAGGAATATAAATAGGTATAGAAGCTGTCAAAGTATCCTTGTTTGCAGACGACATGATCCTATATCTCAAAGACCCAAAAATCTCTAACCAAAAACTCCTAGACACCATAAAAAGCTTCAGCAATGTGGCAGAATACAAAATCAACTTACAAAAATCATTAGCTTTTCTATACACCAACAATGAACAAATTAAGAAAGAATATATGAAAACAATTCCATTTACAATAGCCTCAAAAAAATCAAACACCTAGAAGTAAACTTAACAAAGGATGTGAACGACCTCTACAAGGAAAACTACAAACCTCTGAAGAAAGAAGCTGAGGAAGACTACAGAAGATGGAAAGATCTCCTGTGCTCATGGATTGATAGAATCAACATAGTAAAAATGGCTACAATACCAAAAGCAATCTACATGTTTAATGCAATTCCCATCAAAATCCCAATGACATTCATTACAGATTGAAAAATCTACCCTAAAGTTCATTTGAAAACACAAGAGACCACAAATAGCCAAGGCAATACTCAGCAAAGAGAGCAATGCTGGAGGTATCACAATACCCAACTTCAAACTATATTACAGAGCCATAGCAATAAAAACAGCATGGTACTGGCAAAAAACAGATATGAAGGCCAGTGGAACCGAATAGAGGACCCAGATATGAATCCACATAGTTTTTGACAAAAGCACAAAAAACATACAATAAAGAATAGACAGCCTCTCAACAAATGTTGCTGGGAAAAGTGGTTATCTGCCTGCAGAAAACTGAAACTAGATCCATGTCTATCACCCTGTACTAGTATCAACTCAAAATGGATCATGGGCCTTAATATCAGACCCAAAATTCTGAAGTTAGTGCAAGGAGTACTCTGGAAGCAATAGGTATAGGCAAGAACTTCCTCAATAGAACTCCAGCAGCCCAACAACTAAGAGAAAGGATGGACAAATGGGACAACATGAAATTAAAAAGCTTCTGCACAACAAAAGAAATGGTCTCTAAACTGAAGATACCACCCACAGAGTGGGAGAAAATATTTGCTGGTTATGCATCAGACAAAGGACTGATAACCAGAATACACAGGGAGCTCAAAAAGCTAAACTCTCCCAAAAATCAATGAACCAATAGAGAAGTGGGCAACTGAACTAAACAGAACTTTTTCAAAGGAAGAAATCCAAATGGCCAAAAAACACATGAAAAAATGTTCAACATTCCTGGCCATAAAAGAAATGCAAATCAAAATCACACTAAGATTCCACCTCACCCCTGTTAGAAGCTATCATCAAAAACATGCAGGGGAAAAGGAACCCTCATACACTGCTGGTGGGAATGCAAGCTAGTGCAACCACTCTGGAAAACAATATGGGGACTTCTTAAAAAACTAAGCATAGATCTGCCATATGATCCAGCAATACCACTCCTAGGGATATACCTGAAGAAATGCAGCTCAGGTTATTCCAAGGGCACCTGTACACCTATGTTTATTGCAGCATATTCACAACAGCCAAGTTATGGAAACAGCCAAGATGCCCCACTACCAATGAATAGATTAAGAAAATATGGTATTTATACACAATGGAATTTTACTCAGCCACAAAGAAGAATGAAATTTTGTCATTCTCAGGTAAATGGATAGAGCTGGAGAACATCATCTTAAGCAAAGTTAGCCAGGTTCAGAAGGCCAAAAATCACATGTTCTTCCTCATAAGCAGACTTTAGACCTAAAATAACTGCAGTAATATTATTGAACGTGGGTCACAAGCTAAGAGGAGAATACATACAGGAGGAATAGGGAAAGGTAAGAAACACAAAACTTGAAAGTGTTCGATGAGCCCACTGTAGAGGAGCAAATAAAGTAATCTTAAACTGACAGAGACCACCATGGGAAGGTGACTGGGAAGTAGTGAAGAGGTCTGGTAGAGATGAACCAATTTGGGTTGTAATACACATGTACATGGAAGCAATGCTAGGAATCTCTCTGTATAGCTAGCTTTATCTCAAGCTAAAAAAAAATGCTGCCTTTCTTATTATCTCTTATGTTTTCTCTTCAACAAAATTGGAGAAGAGGGCAGAATAGGTTCTGCCTGGAAGCGAGGGGGGTGGGGAGGAGAGGGAGGGGGTGGGTGACAGGGCAGAGAGATGGTCCAAACAATGTATGCACATATGAATAAATGAATAAACAATTAAAAAAATAAAAGAAAATTAAGTTGTTCATCTAGCCCAGAGTGCAAGTTTGTATAATGCTACCTTAACTCTAGATACTGTCCACATTGACCAAATAACAAAAGCAGTAAAGTTTATCAAAACTTGAAAGAGGAGGGGTGAGGAGGGAGTCATTGTAAGAGAGTGAAGTATCTTCATTTTCCTTGTGAGGACTCAATAAATAATATCTAAAGCTGATAAACCCAGAATAGGACAAGCATATTTTTCAGGATTGTGGCAGCAACTATCAGGAAAAACTAAAACTGAAATGCTCCAAGCTTTTGGCTTAATTAATTCCCTTCATCCACAGTCACTTCATATCCATTAGATTTTTTTCTGTAATGCTTCATACTTCTATCTAGTATCTTTTTACTTGTTATCTCCAAAGTCATAAGTTCCATAAGGCAAGTATCTTGTCTGTCTTATCCCCCATGTTCCTCAATGGAAACAATGCTGAACATACAGTGGGTGCTTAATAAGTAATTGATGAGAAGAGGAAGGAAGGAAGGAAAGAAGGAAGGAAGGAAGGAAGGAGAAGAGAAAAGACAGAGAGAGGAAGGGAGGGAAGGAGGGAGGGAGAGGAATAAGTAAAGTTAGATATTCCTGGGGAATAAAATGAGGATAGCAAAAGTTTACATCTTATTTAATGCTATTCTGAATGATTTGAACATTTTTAGCATGAAAATATTTATTTTCTAATAAAAAAATTAAATAATATCTTAGTATTCTGATGTGTATCCAGATTTGACACTGGAGTATGGCACTGGAGAGAATACCCAAAAATTTAGAGGATAATTTAAAATTCACTATGGGTAGGTGGGGGTAGATTACTAATTTTATTAATAAGTTTTTGTTTTAATATTCATTCCATTTTTATTGTTGTGTTATTAGCCTTCCCCTTCATCATATGACATGAGGCATCTGGGAGAGGCAGTGCCCAGTCTTTGCCTAGCATTTTATAAGGATTCCTTTATTCAAAACACACTCTGGTTGAATGCCCATTTCAGTCCCCTTTTAAAATGCAAACCTTCTATAGAAGGTAACACATATTGTATAATCAGTACCTTAGCATGAACTTCCAGAATTGTTTACACCTTCTTACCCTGCTTAAAAGCCTAGGAATGTGTTCTCTGTGACATGATCTCAAATATACCTGACTAATGTGGCCATCTGATCTGTTTCCAAAGACTAAGACTCAGGGAAGTTTCTCTTTGAGGCCCAAGCTTGCCTTCCTGGGTATGTTACAATTTACCAACTATTTTGCTGTAATAGTTCATTGACTGCATTTACAGACGATAACTGCTTTATGTGAACTGCAACAATCATCTAGAACTTGAAGAGTTTCATTTAACTTTGACATTTGAAGATGAGGATGGGGATGGACAATCAAACATTTGTTAGGCCCATCTCCATGGAATAAGTGAGAGTCTCTGTGTTTAATCCAGGTTTTTTAATTCCAAAGTAAAAAAAAAAGGAAGATCATAAACCTCTCTCCAGTGCTCCAGCTCTGAATGCTTTGCATAGTGAAAGACATGAGTTTAATCTTCTCTTTGATCAGATGTCATTACACACAAGCTGAAAGCAAATATGGAACTCACAGTTCTGCCCTTTTTTCTTCTTCCAAAGACTGATTTTAATATCAAGGTAGTGAGGATCTTTGCAGTTTGCCTCATATCTGTATGAATTCAATTCATACAGTCTCAAATATTCAAGTTTACTGACAATTCAGTGTTTTAGAGGAAGGGGAAATGAGTGAGTTTCCTGTCAAAATCCTGTTGCTGTCCTCTCCTTATCCACTCTGCTCTGAGATGAAGACTAAAGTGACTGAACATGCTGGCACACAGACATGCCACAGTCTCTTCTCAAATCACTTCCCTTCTTAATGCACATCAGGAACTCTCCTGCTCAGAACAATAAAGATTCAGGTGAGGACACAAGGCTCCAGAAATAATGATCGCATATGAGGACTCAATGATAACAAAGTCCCATCCTATTTAATTATCTTTCATCTTTTTTTCAGGTAAGTCAACTTATTTTTTATACATACCTTCCAAGATGTGAATTTAAATAGTACAAGGATGATTTTACCAAGGATGATTAAACCAGCCACAATCTTATATCCAAATAAGGCCTACTTAGGTAAATACTTAAACTTGGCATACTAATCCATTTTATTACTATAATAGAACACCTGAGGCAGACTACTTTATAAAGAAAAAGAAATCACTCTCTCATCTCATTAAAAGGGGAGATGGTTCTGCATGTACAGATGGTTCTGCTGGTGATGGCCTTCTTGCTGGCAGAGTCCCGAAGCCAGGTAGAGTGTCACATGGCAAGAGATAAAGAACATGTGCATATAAGTGTATCTCTGTCTCTCTCTTCTTACAAAGCCACCAGGATTCAGTCATGGGGGCTCTTCCCTAACCACCTTATCTAAATCTAATGTCTTCCCAAAGGCCCAACAATAAAAATAGTAGACTGATTGAGTTTCCACCTTTTTAATACCTTACTATATGGAGTGAATTTCAACACATGAAACCTAGGAGGACAGCCAAATTATATCCATACCATATCCTTTGGGAAACTACACATTTGTTCCATGGATTCCCATGCCTCAGAACAGTTCCAAAGTCTTCCTTGGAAATTGCCTTCATGGTAGGCAGTACATTTTTTAAAATTCACAAAGGTAACATGTAGCTCTTGAGGAATGTAACTGACTCAGAGTAACTGTTGTCAACAGTTTCGGTCTCAGAATCCTTTTACACCAGTGAAAATTATTAAAGATCTCAAGGAACTTTTGTGTATGTGAACTGCATATCAATATTTACCACGTTAGAAGCAAAAAAATAAATTTTAAGTATATTAATTCATTTAAAAATAATAATAAACACATGCTAATATAAATATTTTTATGAAAAACTGTTTTCAAATACAAAATACTAAAGTTTATAAAGATAACAGTTTGTAATAGAAACAGGAAGATTGTTCTAATCGTCTTTTTAGATCATTGTAACATTCTTTGATACTATGACAAAACAAGTGATGACTTCTTGATGGTTTATTGCAAAGCACAATTTGAAACAATATCTATAAATTTTTCATGCCTTGCTACATTAAAATCTGTTGGTCTCTCTTGCACTTTAAAGGAAACTTTCATCAATGCATAATTTTGTAACATTGTGCTTTGATCATTTAGAAAATATTGGAGAACTGACATGCTGATCTTCCAAATATTGATGCATTTTATTACGTTATACAATACTATCAAAGACCATGAAACCTCTGGAAAACTCCACAGTACTCTTGTGAGAATGAGAATGAAAATAGAAAAAAAAGAAAATAGCAAATAACATCTCAGTATTATCAAAGTGGGGAGGTAGAGGGCTTGACTTCATGGATGCCTCCCAAAAAATCTCAGAGCCACAAGCATTCCCAGATCTGCTTTGAGAACAGAACTCCTTCTATAACAATGAAAGTGAAAATCCAAAAAAGGCAATACTGAATATGCACTCTGAGGTTGAGGTAACCAACATCCAGGTCCCATGGCATCTTGTCAGCATCCTCTTCATAGACTGCAAAGGTTCTCAAAAGAAAATTCTTATTACCCACTCCTAAGTGGAGCAGTGCAGAATATGCTCATTAACTCAGAAAAATTTTAGATTTCTTTTCATACAAAAGTAAGTATCAATGTTTTAAGTTATATTTTTGTAATCTTCCCATAATTCATAGGTGACATTTTATTAGTAAGAGACAAAGAAACATTGAAATCATTTAGTGAAGTGCTTATACATTGCAAAGCTAACCACAACTAGTATATTATTATCTGTTTTATCTGCCTTGTGATATTCTTTCAAATATAATAAACCAAGGTTCAGGGTCTTGAAATAGGCAATAAAAATGATACTTGCAAAAATGACTAAGGAAGGTGGAGTGTCATTAATTAAGCAATAATCCCTTTGAAATCCGTCATTACCAGCAGTTTTTTGCTATGGGCCATTAACACCCTAACTAGCAAGTCATTAATAGTGGTAATAACTAATTCTGAGGGGATTACTGCTCAAATAAACTATATATAATGATTTTTAAGCTTTATAAAAATCTTCACACTTTTATATTAATCTTTGAATAATAAGTAAGAACGGATAGAATTAGCTAAGGACATGACTTGCTCACTTTTTAAAACTTAAATATTTTCCTTTCTCCATCCGTCAGTTCCTCTACATTTGCCTATCATGTCTTCAGCTCCTGAACGTAATTTGTTGTCCCTTTTCTTGCAATATAGATTTGGTGGTGAATGGAAACTGCCTTCCCTCATTTAGAACCAGGCATTGCTGTTGACTTCATCTTTAAAGCCCAAGCCCACTTGAACTCACTTTTTGTGAGTTCAATATCATATAGGTAATTTTGCTGATTTTTTTGGCCTGACAGAAATATTGTCTTGTAAAGAAGTATGTATACAGCCTCTGCAACAACCTCTAAAAGAATGAGCCAAATAAGAAAAGTCATGGGACATATGAAAAACCCTGGAAGGAAAAAAACAAATATGAATAAGGAGAAAAGAACATCCCTTCTTCAAAAGAATTACAAAATCTTCTTTGCTCAGAAAGAGCATGAAGACATAAGAATATTTTATTAAGTATACCCTTAAGTTTCTCTCAGTATTCACGAAAATGTTGCCTCTGGGAAACAGTTAATATAGAACAACCCAAGATGAAGAATGACTGCCAATTTAAAAATGACAATAAGGAAATGAAAAGTAAGTTCAATATTAGACAAAATGAACAAAATCAATTAGAAGATAAACTTTAAAGATTGCTGAGAAAAAAGGATAAAAAAGACTAATATGTAAGACTGCACCAAAACTGGAAAATTTTACCTATTACTGAAATTCAAAATTTTATTTTTTTAATTTGGAAAATATTTGCCAAAATGCAGCCTTGATTTTAAGGAACTCATAGCAAAAATTAGAAGATGCTAATTCCATTAGGTAAGTGGGCAATAAAGAATTCATGAAAATAACAAACATGTAAAGCAACAATCATCCTCATTAGTAATAGAAGATATTTAAATTAAAAAAATATTTTTTAAAATTGAATTAAGAAAACATAAAAATCTGTATACTACTAGCTACTGCGTCCTGTTGGAGGTCTTAAAGGAACCAATCCACTTCACATTTGCCTGTAAAACAACTCAGCAAGTTGGGAACACTGTAATACACTGAGATCTGGCAACCTAAAATCTCCAAGTACGTAATGCCATAGGACTGACACTCTCCCTTTGAGAGATGAGGTCTGTGATCTCTCCCCTCGAACCTGAGGTGGAGTTTGTGACCACTTTAACCAATAAAGTATAAAAGAAGCAAGATTTTGTTCCTTCCAAAACCAAGTTAAAGAAAGGATACAACTTCCACCTGGTTCTCTCTCACTTGTGTTGCTTGTCCTTGGAACCCAGCCACTACAGTGTGAGGAAGCCAAGAATCCATATGAAAAAGCCATGTTCCGGCTGCAGCTTCAGCTGCTGTAGCCTCCCCAGTCAAATGCCAGACTCCACAGCCAGTCATCTGTGGCCACCAAGTGGAAAAGAAACATTGGCAACCTCTCCACAGAGGTCTTTCCAATTTGCAGCTTCATCAACAAAGTCTGCTTCCTAGCTCTACAACTTTAATCATTGTTGGTTTAAAGTTCTCGTCACCCCAAAAGGAATGCTTCTGGTGGGTAATACAATAATTGTCCGGTTGAACTAGAAATTTACACTGCCACTTAGCCGTTCTTGATTCTCTACCAACAAGCAAAAAAAAGGGGTTGGCTGGGTAGTTAATCTTTATCAACAAGGGAAATGAGTTGCTGCTACACATTGTTAGTGGAATAAAACATGTCTTGAACTCAGGGGATTCTCTACGGCATCGGTTAGGACTTCTTAAACAATTATTTGGGATTGTCATTATTGGTAACACATATTAGAGCTTTACAAACTTCCCAAAGAAATGTATCAAGCCTTTTGGTACTCATCAAAGTCCAAAGGAACAATCTCAGTAACAGACAGCCAGAAACCCTAAGAGCCTATGCACAAGAGAAACCACCCAGAGCACATAGGTCATGGAAAAATGATCCTCTCATACTCACAAGATCCCTCTCTAAGCATCAAATTTCAAGTCAAGACAGCCAGATAAGATGGAAGGAAAAAAAGGGACAATGTTGCTTTTTACCTGCTACTCTACACCTCCCTATTTCATCAGTTCTAGTTCAAATGAAGGATAAGTTTTTCTTCCTCAATCATAACAGCTCAATGCGACTTACTCAAACAGCTTATATGCCCATCATGCTTACCCATAAAAATTAATACATCATCTCTATCAAGTTGATCAAATACTTAGACTCAGGCTTCTAAACAGGATTGCATTGCTCCAGAAAAGAAGCTCTCTCATATTTTTGTTTCTTGCAAGTTTTAAGGATAGAAGCAAAATACATCTTTAAATAGAAATACTTCATTTTGACTCAGCAATAAAGAATTATTTTATTACCTGATATGCCTGAGTGCATTTTCTTTAAAAACGAACTGTTATATTAACATCTATTTAAAAACAATAATAATGAAGCCTTGTATTCTGAGCTGAATTTCGAAGTCAGTCGAAGCTCAACACAAAATCATTTAGAAGTTCAAAGACAATATCATATTAAAAATCAAAGCTTCAGACACTTAGCTTTACTTAAAAGTCACCCAATATCAAACTGGAATGTCTTCTCATCTATATTAGTCCCTGACAATTACACCTCAAGGATATTAAAATCTCAGTCTGTCAGAATCTCCAGAAAATACCTTCAAGTGTACACTTGGCAGTCTTTGTGCCATGGAGGTAGTAATAGGAAGTACTACGTATAGCTAGGATGCTGCCTTTTCCATTCTGTAACAGACTTTAAATTAGTGGCCCATTTGCTGACCTGAGTTGAGGGACTGAGTCTTGAAAGAACCACCAACACTGGAGTAATTATTGAAGATAATCAAAAATGAAGAAATACAAGCTAGGGTCAGAATTGTTATGGAAGCAGAAACGAAAGTTGCCAAAAGCCCATAGAACTAAGATATCAGAGTAAAGTGCAGAGACAAAGAAAACACTGGGTTGGACTGATGAATTTTCTTTGTCTGACTTTGTCTGAATTCTTTTCATGTACCCTTCATCTTAAGCTACAATCTCCAGCCAAAAAAAGTATTTAAATGTACAAGATACCTTGTAACTCAATTTTTAGCTTCTCTTAATGCATGGGTCCCCTTTTCTACCACAGTGTTCTTTGCAATGTTTTGTTTCTTTATTCTTTAAAGGAATTGGGAAAACAACATATCCCTCACCTATGTATTTGATTGAAAATCAATATTTTCATAATAACCTTCATGGTTTTAAAGGATCTAATTTCTAGTGTGTTAAAAATATTAAGATTTTTAGATAAAACTGTTAATTCATTCTTTTAAATATATGCCATGTCTTCTAAATATTTGTGCATTATTTTTTTAATCTTAATGTCTCTGAAATTGAGATTTCTGTCATTATTTGCTCTGGTCACATGGAAAACATGCCTCAAGTGTAAGAGACCTGGTGGAAAAATTTTAGAGAAGATAGTATTTAGGAAATGCTCTTACATCAATGCTTTCAACGGAAGAAGAAAATAGTGTGTGGAGAAACCCAGAAATGAACTGGGTCAAAACATGCATTCAGAGACTCAGATTCAGACATTAACAACTTTTGTTGATACCTTAACCAATTTTTGTTCATATTTCCAAATATGCACAAGTATAATTGCTGCAATGATCCAATATGTCTAAAAGATCTCTCCCAATAAACATAGAGTATAATTTTGAGGAGATTGACAAAAACCATCATGTCAGTTTGTTACAGAATTTTTTTTCTTAGTGATACAAAAGAAATAGTACTCTCTTAGATTTCATAAAATAAGAGACAGTAATGATTTAACACCAAGTGATATCATTTTTTCACAATACATTTTTTAAAAAACATATCTTTTTCTTGTGGTGAAATACACCTAACATAAAACTTACCATTTCTAAGTTCAGTGACAGTAAGCACATCCTCATTCTTGTACAACTATCACCACCATCCATCTCCCAAACATCTTCATCATCCCACCTGAAACTCTGCTCCTATTTAACAATAAGTCCCCACTGTCCCTTCCTTTAGCCCTTGGTCATCACCATTCTACTTTCTTTCTTTCCTTTTCAATTAGTTTGACTATTTTTTAAACATTTTTTTAGTATATGATAGTTTTACAGGGATTCTGTTGTGATATTTCCATATATACATATATTGCATCTGGTTTTGTTTATACCCTCCATTATTCTCCCTTTTCCCCCACTCTCCCCACCCTTTTTGTTTTCTTGCTAGGCAGGCACTCTACTACTTGGAGCCACTCTACCAACCCTGTTTTGTATTAGGAACTTTCAAGATTCTCTCTATTTGCCCAATTGGCTTCAAACTGTGATCCTCCTGATCTCTGCCTCCTGAGTAGTTAGGATTACAAGTGTGAGCCACCAGCACCTGGTCCCACTCCCCTTCTTAAAATGACTTTGACAGTTTTCAATGTTCCATATTCATACATGAGTAGAAAGTACCTCGACCATATTTGCCCTTCTTTACCCTCTTCACTTACCCTCCCCTTCCAGCTAATATCCCCCTTTCTGTCTCTATGCATTTAATAATCCCAAGCGTTTTATATAAGTGGAATCACAGAATATTGGCCCTTCTCTGGTCACTCAATCTAATGTCCTCAAGGTTCATCCATGTTGTAGCTTGTATCAGTTTTCCTTCCCTTTTAGGACTCAGTGATTTTAAGGCTAACTAATGCAATAACACTGTATATAGACAACACATTTTATTTATCATTCCAACTTTTCTTTATAGTGAATAGTGCTGTAAATGTTGGTGTACACAGGGCTGTTTGAACCATAGCTTTTCATTCTTTTGAGTATGTACTCTAAAGTAGAATGACTGGATCATGTTGTAATACTATATATTTTTTAAGAACCGTCACATAATTTTTAAACTTTAACACCTATTTTCATTTGGTCCCTCTAACATTCTAAAATGTCAGAATTTTAACCTAACATTAAACTACTTACTGTTTAAAATTTTCTTGATTATCACATAATTCCCTGTAAAAAATCATGTAAGTTAAAATGTAAATTTCCTAACACTGTAAGGATCTAGATGTTAAAATTAATTCTAGATGTTGATTGAAGCAACATAAGTGTGTTATAAATTTTATAAGTATTAAACAAAAGTAAAGTTTTAATGAGAATGATCTTTAAATGAGATAGACAGGATTATGTCCTTTATTTTTCCTATTAGTTCCTGTGCCTATGGATGAATGTTCTATTAGATGGATGATAAATATACAGATAGGTACATACGTACGTACATAGATAAACAGATATGATTGCTGAGATTTTCCACACACATTCACAGCAGTTGCCTGTAGATGAGCCTCCCTCCTTTACCCTTTGTGAGACACAATGTGGAGCCTACTAAACTCTCAGTAGAGTCCCAGTCTGCATACTCACTGCTTCTGTTAATACCACTGGTGCCCCAGCCTCCCCAGGCCTGGGCCAGGCTTCATCATTGCTTCTTTATGGCCTTTGTAACAGCTGCAGTCCCGTTTCAGTCCCCACCCCACCTCTGCCTCAACTCCTAGAGGCTCTAGCTTTTCTAACAGCTTGTCACAGGGGCTGAGTACACATTCCAGAAGTGAACAGAACTAAGGTTCCATGGGACAAAGTTGGACTAGTGAATAGCAGGATATGTCTAGGAGCCCATAAATAAATTCCTGCCTTTCCTCTTCCTAACCAACTATTCTGAGACACAGTATATCCAGAGATGCAGAAAAGCCCCCTGGTAACTAAGCAACGAAGCAGTGTCATATGAGACTGTGACCAATATAATAATATGCCATTTTGCATTTACTTGCCATCCTTCACCACTTCACTTCTCTTTGTCCCTCACTCTCAGTGACCTGGAATCCACTCATCTGCTCCAATAAAATATTAGTACCTAAGCCTTGTTTTAGACTTTGCTCCTAGGGAACTCAGGCTAAGATAACCACATAGATAATAAGAAGAGAATGAGAGGAGCTCATTTATAGCAAGTTCATTCAATGTTTTAAATTCCTTTGCTAGACATTGCCCCAAAATAACACTGTGACTTAACTATCAGAATTGGTTGTGATGATTTTTGGTGGACATTTAAAATGGGCTTCCTTCAATGCTGTTGAAAGCAAAAAATTAGATACCAACTGACAAAAAGTTGTGTTGCCAGTCAGTAGAATAGCCACTTTCCTGACATATACACCAGTATGCCAAATTGTTCCTTTGTCT
This sequence comes from Castor canadensis, assembly GCF_047511655.1. Taxonomy (NCBI): domain Eukaryota; kingdom Metazoa; phylum Chordata; class Mammalia; order Rodentia; family Castoridae; genus Castor; species Castor canadensis. The sequence goes on from NC_133393.1 coordinate 79,224,885, forward strand.
AGTGACCTAAAAGCTTATACAACCAAGGGCAATGCACCAGGCAAAGCACCATACTAAGATTGGAATAGGAGAGTGGTTTGGCTTTCTTTAGCAGATTGGGAAGAAGGAAAGGTCCACAGCTTGAGCAAATGAGGGGAAAAATGGGATTTTCCTCAAATCCACCATCCTCCATTATTGGCTCAGCAGCTATTCCTTCCTATCCCTTCAGCCCCTCCTTGGGCATCTGCTAGATTCATGATGCTCATACACTGAATCCCCAATCCACCCTTTTTAATGGTTCTGGCCTCAAAAGGGAGCTTATATAAGAAAGCCCTGTCCTTTCCTTTATGGACTGATCCCTTTATGCCCTATAACCACACTAACATAAGGCATGTCTTAAGTACTGGGAAGCCATGAGCAACCAGAAAAAAAGGCAAAGCAGAAGAGAAAACTTAAAACTTTACTGTTTACACAACCCAAAGAAAATGCAATAGGAAATAGGCAAAACACCATAACTTTCCCCAGGTACCATAGTGAACACTCTATTCTTCATCTTTCCCAGGACAGCTGTCTACCCTTTACTGCATTTGGAACATTCAATCTTCTAGTCAGAGGGAGTAGCCATACTTAAATAGCTGTCTTCTCTCCCATGGGGAGGCAGACCAAGGCAAAAATAGCCATCTACACTCCTTTCCCCAAGCCTAAGCCAATTAACTGAGAACAGCATCATGAAAGGCTTCAGCTAAACAATCAAAATGGGTTTTCTTACCCCAATCTAGAGCTCTCTGCCAGTGATATATGTTTATATCCATCATCATTCTTCCCCTGCCATCAAGGTAGAAAAATATTGGACCAAGAATGTATAAGAACTCACACACACACAAATACACACGCACGCAAGCGCACACACGCACACACACACATAGCTTCTATAGAAAGAAATTAGTTTTAGAAACAGAACTGTCGAAATTCGTTTTAAAATAGTGTGCATTAAGATAGGCATAGCTGCACATAAATGAACCCTCCCCCAAAATGACCTCAACAAAAGAGAGTGTTTATTTCTCTATCACAATACAGATGTCTGGAGGAAACAGCCCTGAGCTGCTGTGGGAAGAATTGGAGCCCTTTCTAATTCTCCATTTCATCTCCAAAGTTCTGGCCTCCATCATCAAGATGCATGAGCTTCAGTCATCATATCTGAGATCTCAGCCATTCCTTTGAAATGAGACCTCCAGGAAACTTCACATTATACTTCCACTTATATGTCATTGACCACATTTTCCAGTTGTCCCTACCCATGAAGAATGCAGTGCTTTAAAATTATTAAAATGATTATCATATCAATACCTGAGATTCCTCATATAAATAGGACCTACCACAACATCTTACCGTAAGTACAACAGCTTTATCTGTAAGGCTCACCTAAACAGAAGCAGTAATTTAAAAATTTTTTTGATCCAAGTTTAATTCTTAGTCTTAGGCATCCTTCTTTCACTAACCCTTAGACTCTTAAATGAAACAGTATAAAGATTCATTATGCACTTTTACAAAAACATATCCTAGTAGTCAGAAAGAAGGTGAGGGTGAAGAAGTTCACATTAGGTTTATTCACATTTTATCCCCTTCTTATTTCCACTTATTCTGAAATTGAATATATCCAGCAGGCAGTAGTTTCTTCTTTCTTCTTTATATTAATGGAATGCACTTCTACAGGTAACACTAAAAAAGTAAAATTTAAATGGTTCACTGGGAAAATGGCAGATCATTGTGGACAGGAGTAGATGAAAAGAGAAGTTTTAATAATGTAAAAGTTACATAGTGAATCAATGACTTCTGAAAAATGAGAGATGTTTTCAATTGACCAGCAAACCGTAAGATTTCTCTTCTCACCAGAATAAAAAATTATCCAAGTAGCCCATCCCACTAAAACATCACAGAACATAAGACGAGAAATTCTTTTCAGGCCTGGGGAATCCACTCCATGCATTTTTCAGACAGCTCACCGAAGCAAAGTGTCCAACATTTCAGTGTGACTTAGATCTGCGCAGTAGCAAATTATGAAACTCAGAAATAAAGTTAACAAAATTCCAGAGCTTAAAGTGTGAGTTTTTAACAAATATTCAAAGAATTCTGTGTCTATTGCTACCCAGGAATGAGTGAAATTTGGACCAGCATGGAAAGAAAGATGGTAACTGGCAGGTGACGGAAAACCTTTAAAAAGAAAACTCAGGAAGAAGTAGAACACAGATATTTCCTTAAACAAATGTAACAGAGTATATTTTAATTGTTTGGTGAAAAAATAATAAACTTAAACAAAATAGCACACCTTATTGTATGTTGTATGTACTTTATTATATGAGAATGACTTTATAACACAACATTGAAAGAACAACATGTAACCATAGTTCTCTCGGTCACACACCTGGGAATACAAAATGGGTCTGATAAACTGCCTAATAGTGTAAACACCAGCTTATAAACAAGAAGGTTATGTGACAAAAAAAAAACACAGGCTAGAGTCCAGAAACAACTCATACATATATAGCCATCTGTTTATGACACAGGTTACACTACAGTACTATGGGGAAAAGATGGCCCTTCCAATAAACAGTGTTGGACCAATTGGAAATCACGGGTTTGGGGAGAGAAAAATACTTTCACTCCTAACCCACTTCATACATCCAATCAAGCCCAGAGAAAATATAGATCAAAATGTAAAAGCTAGGCAGTAAACATAAGAGAATATCTCTGTGACCTTGCAGTAGGCAAAAAATTTCTAAAAGTATGCAAAAGGCAGGGCTGGTGGTATGGCTCAAGTGGTAGAACACCTGCATAGCAAGAACAAGGCCTTGAGTTCAAACCCCAGTACTGAGAACTGAGAGAGAGAGAGAGAAAGAGAGAGAAAATGAAAAAGTGCTGACCATAAAAGAAAATAATTAATAAACTGAACTATGTTAAAGTTAATATTTCTACTCTTCATGATACCTTTATGGGATACCTTAAGAAAATGAAAAGCAATCCAAAGAAAGAAGATATTCATAATACATATCCAATAAATGATTCTTATCCACAATATATAAACAACTTCTGCATAGTGGTAATAAAAAGTCAGATAACACAATAGGTAAGTGAACAAAAGACGAGCAGACTTTTCATAAAAGAAGATCAAAAAAAATAAGTATATGAAAATAGTAACAAAAAGAAAATTAAAACCAATAAGCCATGATATTTACTGCTCCTTGTCTACCAAAATGGATAAAATGAAAAAGTCAGAAAATGCAAGTTGCTGATAACCTGAAGCAGCAATGTCTCTCAGACACAGCTCCTGAGGGAGTAAATTGCTTCAATCACTTTGGAAAACTGATCAGTAGTACCCACAAATGATGAGCATAAACCTAATCTATTATGTAGCACCCCCATCTTAAATATCCTCAGAAATCACTTAAAGACAGACAGTAGGATATTCATAGCAATACTATCAAAACTGAAATTTCAATATCCAAAACTGAAAAGTACTCATATATCTACAATAGTACAGTGAACAAGTAGAATATATTCAAACAATGAAACACTATAAGCAATGGGAATGAATTACAGTGACATGGATGTAGTTACAACATGCAACCCCGTGGACAACTCTCACACAGTACTGAGTAAAAAAATCCAGGCATAAAAGAAAATGCTGTAGAATTCTACTTACAGAAGTCACAAAAACAGGCAACACTACTCTAGTGCAGTTGAAAGTCAACTTTCAACTGCCCTTGTCAGGGACAGTGACTAGCCAGAGCATAAGACTACAAGGAGGCTGAGTGAAGTTTCTTCACCTGAGTGCTAGTTATATGTGGATGTTGAGTTTGCAAAGTTTATCAATCTGTAGACAAGATGTTAACACTTTCCTGTATGAATATTACACAGTAATAATTTTTCAAAGAGCGTATTATTGTTTTGCCACAGCTCATATTTGCTAGCTGCACTATTTTAAGCAAATGACTTACTCTTAGAATTTCAAGGTAGTAAAATAAGGATAAACATAGTATCTACTTCACAGAACTATAGAGATGATTAAAACTCTACCCTAATGCAATAAACAAAATCCCCCAAATTCAATTGGTTATAAATACATGCTATATGAGAAGTTTCCATCCTCTACAAGGATCATTGAATATGTTACACTTTGTAACAATGAGAATCACTAACCAAGTAAGACTCAATTGATCAAGACTCATCATCTTACTGAGGACAAAAGTCTAACTCAAACTTAGAAAGGTAAGGGGCTTTGTTGAAAGTGTGGAGAGGATTTGAAAACCTCTGGGACTTTTCTTGCCTCTGTTTTGCAGATCTTCCATATCTCCTCATGGCTGGCTTCCTCCACATTGCAGAGAACATAGCTACCCAAAGCTCCTGTGACTCACAGCAGAGTGGCTCTCCAGTTGGCTACCATGTGAAAATCCATGGAAGAACAGTGGGGTTTTCAGCACTTCTGTCAGCTACCTACCCCAAAAATCACTCATCTAGGCCCTAAAGGTCTGGGTTTCAAGGCACAGACAGCCTTGCACAATGGGCAAATCTAAAGGATGGAACATTGTTGATATCTATTTCAAAGACACATTTCTTTCTGGATGTGGCATGGTTTCTATTCTGATTATGACATTTAGTGAATGCAGGGGGTAAAACTAAAAGAATAAGTGACAAAAGAAGCCAAAATCAAAACCTAAAAAGGAGAGACCAATAAACGGGTGTTTTTTCCAGTTAAAAATAGCCAGACGTTAAGTTTAAATCAGCATTGGATTGCATATCACAGCAGTGTGAAAGTGAGTGAAAAGGAAGTTGTTTGTGACAGTCTGATGGCTCCCCATGATAAGGTACTGATCTTCATCTTTAATAATACCCAATAATAAGCACAAGGCATGACTCTCTTCTCTTTCTAATATTATGGGTAAAATCGTGCAGACCGAATCAAATGCAATCACTGCTTAAGGCAGAATGGATGAAAACTCACAGCTCCTACACATTAAAAAGATTCAGTGGGTGAAAGACCTAAAGAAGAAAGATGTAATAATGTTTTTATGCTTATTACTTTATTGTTATTATTTTAGTTTGGGTTATTATAATTATTATTATGATAATTACTTTTTTATTGATACTTCCCCTTACGTTTATCTTGAGATGGAAACAATAACTGCCCAGCTCTCCTTGTAAAAGTGCCAAGGGAGTAGTTGGAAGTAATGATGAAAAAGTCTTTTTCTTTTATATTAGTCCTGCTGTAAAAGGGGTGGTTACTCTTTCTACAAATGTATTCTGTGTCACATGAAATAAAGGCATGTGTTTTTTCCAAAGCTGTTCACTCCAATCTGGAAGTAACTTCTTTCTTATGAAATGGCATATTTGAGAGATTATCAATCAAACCTTGGAACTTCCCTTTGTCATATTATATGCAAAGTTGATAAAGAAGAAATGGCTCAGGTTTTTAAGTCTCAGTGTCATTTTCACCCGTGTTCCAGTGCTCCATTGACTTCACTGATTAAAGAGTTCACATACCTGGGCATTGTGTGATCAGTGTTTATTGGAAGGAGAAGGAGAGGGATTAATTGATCTTCTATCTCTGAGTAATATGATTTGATGGAAATTTAATAGGTATGGGTAGATTTTAATATTACCAGAGAGCCATAGAGAACTTGACATTTCAATTTGTTTCTGAATCATTCATATAGCTGAAGAGCCAGGAATATACATACGTTAATAAGCTTTCTGACAGAGCAGTGAGGAGGAGAGAGGAAGAAAAAGCTACATGGATCATTCATCCATAGGAAATACAGCAAGAAATGAATTTGAGCTAGGTAGAGAGATTTCTTTTCAATCTCCCTTACCAGCTGGGAATAAATGAATGTATTACTCAGGGGGATTATCACACTGCAAGCCTAAAGTTAAGGTTATGCAGACTCAAAGATATTAGAGGATTTAGCAAAGTTCCTTGATCCCTCCTCCTCCCCAGCTTGGCATCAGTTTGCTATCTGCATTGGACTTGGACAGGGGATGAAGTTCATGCTCAGTGCCCCCAGTATCATCCTCCAGCTCCTCATTACTAAGTCATACCTACCTTCAGGAGCATTTTCCCTCCTTAGGTCTCAAGATCTCCTCAATACCCAGTCCCTCCAGTCACAGAAGATGGCAACCTAAGTCACCCTTTCTCCAAGGAAGATGTGACTGATGTATTACCTCTAAAGCGTGTGTCTGTTCAATGGGAAAGGATCATGTTTAGTTATCAAGAATGAAATAGGCAAAATCAAAAGGTTCTGGGAATTTAATGAAAATGAAAACACTACCTATCAGAACCTATGGGACATAGCAAAGGCTGTCCTAACAGGAAAGTTTACAGCCATGATTGCATGTATTAAAAGAGCAGAAAGATCTCAAATAAATGACCTACTGCTACATCCCAAACTCCTAGAAAAACAAGAACAAGGAAAACCCAAAATGAGCAGAAGGAGAGAAATAATAAAAATAAGATCCAAAATTAATGAAATACAGACAAAAAAAAACCATACAAAGAATCAATGAAACAAAAAACTGGTTCTTTGAAAAAATAAACAAGATTGGCAAGCCCTGGCAAAGCTGACTAAAATGAGGACAGAAAAGACCCAAATTAGTAAAAATCAGAAATGAAAAAGGGGAGATAACAATAAACACAAAGGAAATCTAGGGAATCATCATTGACTACTTTGAGAACATATATTCCAATAAATTTGAAAATCTTGAAGAAATGGATAAATTTCTAGATACTTATGACCATCAAAAGTTGAACCAAGAGGATATTAACCACATAAACAGATCTATAACACATAATGAAATTGAAGCAGCAATAAAGACTCTCCCAAAAATGAAAAGTCCAGCACCTGTTGGATTGTCAACTGAATTCTACCAGACCTTCAAAGAAGAACTAATACCAGCACTCCTTAAACTTATCCATGAAATAGAAAGGGAAGGAACACTACCTAACCCATTCTATGATGCCAGTATTACACTCATCCCCAAACCAGACAAGAACACATCCAAAAAGGGAGAACTACAGGCCAATCTCCTTAATGATTATTGATAGAAAAATCTAGAATAAAATAATGGCAAACTGAATCCAACAACATATCAGAAAGATCATTCACCAGGACCAAGTCATCTTTATCCCAGGGATGCAGAGATGGTTCAATATACACAAATCAATAAATGTAATACAGCACATAAATAGAAGCAAAAACATAAACCACCTAATCATCTCAATAAACACATAAAAAGCCTTCGATAAGATTCAACACCATTTCATGATAAAAGCTCTAAGAAAACTAGGAATAGAAGGACTGTACCTCAACGCTGAAAAGGCTATATATGACAAAACTATAACCAACATCATATTTAATGGGGAAAAATTAAAACCATTTCCCCTAAAGTAAGCAATAAAACAAGGGTGTCCACTCTCTCCACTCCTATTCAACATAGTTCTGGAATTCCTAGCCAGAGCAATAAAGCAAGAAGAGGAAATAAAAGGAATACAAATAGGTAAAGAAATAGTCAAACAATCCCTATTTGCAGATGACATGATCTTATACTTTAAAGACACAAAAAAACCCACTCAAAAACTTCTGGTTACCATAAACAGCTTCAGCAATGTAGCAGGATAAAAAATCAAATTACACAAATCAGTAGCTTTTCTATACACCAGCAAGAATAAAATGAAGAAGAATATAGGAAAACAATTCCATTTCCAATAGCCTCAAAAATATCAAATGCCTAGGAATAAACTTAACAAAAGATTAAAATGACCTGTATAAGGAGAACCATAAACCATTGAAGAAAGAGATTGAGGAAGACTACAGAAGGTGGAGAGTTCTCCCATGCTCATGGATTGGCAGAATCAACATAGTAAAAATGGCTATACTACCAAAAGCAATCTACATGTTCCAGGCCATTCCCATGAAAATCCCAATGACAATCATCACAGAGATTGAAAAATCTACCCTAAAGTTCATGTGGAAACACAATAGACTGCGAATAGCAAAGGCAATACTGAGCAAAAAAGAGCAACGCTGGAGGATTCGCAATACCTGACTTCAAACTATACTACAGAACCATAGCAATAAAAACAGCATGGTACTGGCACATAAACAGATATGAAGACCAGTGGAATATAATAGAGGACTCGGATATGAATCCACACAGCTATGGCCACCTTATTTTTGTCAAAGCCACCAAAAACATACAATGGAGAAAAGACAGCCTCTTCAACAAATGTTGCTGAGAAAAGTGGTTATCTACCTGCAGAAAACTGAAACTAGATCCATGCCTGTCACCCTGTACTAGTATAAACTCAAAGTGGATTAAGACCTGAAACCCTGCAGTTAGTACACAAAAGAGCAGGGAATACCCTCAAAGCAATAGGTATAGGCAAGGACTTCCTCAGTATACCCTAGCATTGTAGCAACTAAGAGAAAGGATGGGCAAATGGAACTACATGAAATTTTAAAACTTTTGCATAACAAAAGATATGGTGTCTAAATTGAAGGACCACACACAGAATGGGAGAAAATATTTGCTAGTTATGCACCAGACAAGGGACTGGTAACCAGAATATAGAGGGAGCTCAAAAAACTAAACTCCCCAAAAATCAATGAACCAATAAAGAAGTGGGCAATGGAACTAAACAGAACTTTTTCAAAGGAAGAAATCCCAATGGATTAAAAAACACATGAAAAAACTCTCACTGTCCCTGGCCATAAATGAAATGCAAATCAAAACCACACTAAGATTCCACCTTACCCCTGTTAGAATTGTTGCCATCAAAAACACCAACCACAACAAATGTTGGTGAAGATTTGGGGATAAAGGAACCTTCATATACTGCTGGTGGGAATTTAAGCTAGTACAACCACTTTGGAAAATAATATGGAGGCTTCTTAAAAAACTAAACATGGATCTGCCATATGATCCAGCAATACCACTCCTAGGGATATACCTAAAGGAATGCAACTCAGATTATTACAAAGGCACCTACACATTTATGTTTATTACAGCACTATTCACAATAGCCAAGTTATGGATAGTCAAGATGCCCGACTACCAAGAATGGATTTTTAAAATGTGGTATTTTTATACAAGGGAATTTTACTCAGCCACAAAGAAGAATGAAATTTTGTCATTTGCAAGTAAATGGATAGAACAGGAGAACATCATCTTAGGTGAAGTTAGCCAAGCTCAGAAGGCCAAAAATTGCATGTTCTCCCTCATATGTGGATTACAGATCTGAAACAAATGCAGTAATATTATTGGACATTGGTCATACACTAAAGGGAGAATACGCACGAGAGGGGTAAGGAAAGGGAAGGAAACCTAAAACTTGAATGTGGTTGATATGCTCCCTATATTGAAGTGAATGTAGTAATCTTAAACTGGCAGAGAACACTGTGGGAAGGGGACTAGAAAGTAGTGAAAAGGTCTGGTGAAGATGAACCAATACGGGTTGTAATACACATATGCATGGTAACAACACTAGAAATCTCTCTGTAAGCTATCTCTAGCTAGCAAAAACACTGTATTTTTCTTATTACCTCTTATGTTTTCTCTTCAACAAAGTTGGAGAACAAGACAGGGAACAGTTTCTGCCTGAAAGCAGGGGTTTGGGGGTCCAAATAATGTTTACACATGTAAATACATATAAAAATGATAAAATAAAATTTTAAAAAAGAATAGCTGAACAAAGAAAATGAATGAAACAATAATTGGCTCTCTTGCATCCTTCCTGCCTAATATCTCTCCTAACAGGGCACTATCTCACAAACCTAGGTGCCATAAAGCACCTTATTTGGAAAATCTTAGCTTCTAATCTACCTTCACACATACGAGCTCCACTTAGGTAACCTTAATAATTCACTTTTTAGAAAGCGTTGCTTTACATTTTTTTTATTAAAAAGGTAAGAAGATTCATTTAAGTGAATGTGTAGGGAAGGTTGATTTTTAGAGACAGTCTCACTATCTAGCTCAGGCTGGCATTGAACTCTCAGAGATCCTCCTGCCTTGGCCTCCCAAGTGCTGGGATTGCAGGTGTGCACCACCACCTCTGGCTTGATTTATTTTTTTAATTATTGTACACATAACTTTTAAAGAAAAAAATCTCCTGCATAAAGTTTACCAAACATAGATGTAAATCCCTACACTTATTAAACAAAAAGGTGAAAAATGGACAATTAGACACATCCTTTTAAGATGTCTCCATTGTGGAAACTAATAAAGCATTGTTGGCATCTCTGGCCTGATAAGGTCCTTACACTGGGACAGCCTTTGCAGATTGTAATTAATCATCATACATCACCAAGCCCTACTCCCTCCCGAACAGATGAGCTGTCTACAGCCCTCATGGCTTCACACATTCGTTTATCTACAGATCCATTTGTCCATTTTACTGCACAGCTGAATGAGTCTTTCAGTTTTGCCTCTCATTTTTTGGGAAACAGAGTCCTGCTATGTAGCCCATAGTGTCCTAGAACTCACTATGTAGCCAAGGATGGCCTCAAATTATCTTCCTGTCTCAGGCTTCCCAGGGGCTGGAATTGCAGGCCTGCACCAACACTAGGTATTGGCTAATTTTGCCTTCTTGTTTGCATTAGTAAGAATGATAAGCTGTAAAATGCCCCACCCATAAAAAATATCTACATCCTAGTACCCATGCTCAGTGAATTTCTTCCTCAAATGAGAAAACACTTTTGCATATGTGATTAAATTAAGGATCTTGAGATAGCATGCTTACTCTGGATTATCAGGTATGCCCAGTGATGTAATCACAATGGTCCTTACAAAAGAAGAATGCTTCCACCGAAGAGACAGGACTGTGATGACAGAGCAGAGATTGGAGTGATGTGCTTTAAAAAGAAGGAAGGAACACCAGTAACCACTAGATGCTGAAAAAGGCAAGGAAACAATTTCCCTCAGAGCTTCCAGAAAGAACCCAACACCTTGACTTAAGCCCAGTGAAAAGATCTCAAGACCTCTGACTTCTCAAACTGTGGTAGAATAAATTTGTGCTGTTTTAAGCCACTGACTTTATAGTGATTTATTACAGCAACAAAAGGAAACTAATATGCCAGGTCTTGAATATTTTATTATCCCATAAACATACAAAGACCCTTAAAATTAGAAGGGTATTTTTAACCTCTGGTGATCTATTTATTTGGGAAGCTTATAAATAACACTGGCATTCAGAATAAATATATAAGCACCCTATCCCATAGTTATATGGGTAATTGATCAAAAAAAGTATTTATCAAATATCTACTATGTGCAAGGCATTGTGGTGAGGAAGTGGCATAAGCCACATTGCCCTTAAGAATATTTTTTAAATGGCAAGTATGAAAAAAAATCTATAAAATTAAATTACCTTGAGCTTTGTATCTTAATCACTCCAAAATATTTTCTGGCAATAGTTGATGTTATATGTTTTCTATTGAGCTGTATAAATTAAGCTCATGTAATGCAAAACAATGTGAGAGTTGTCATGAAACAGCCTGTGATTAGCTATGAAGTTGCTTTATTTTAATTAATAACTTAGGAAGAGAGGAAGAGAGAAAAAGAGGGAGGGAAAGGGAAGAAGGACTAGGAGGTGGGAGGGAGATGGGGAGAAAAGGAGAGATCTGCCAGCCATCTTTCCAAACAGCTGGCTGAAAGATGCAGGGACTTCTCAGGAGAGCGGCCATATCTCCAACAAGGTTTGGCCTGTAGCAGTGCCAGGTTCAGCCTCCAGTTTACTCAGATAAACACCATGGTATTTGATGCGTGCAGGGTAGTCACACCATAAATTCCATACAGTAGAGAACATATGCATACTAAAATTCAAGTGAATCTCACAGTGTTGATGAAAGGAGACAGATACAAGATAAGACAAAATATTTGATTCCAGAACTAATTTCTGACTTAGAGTTAGTTATCCTTGTGGGGGGAGAAAGTCAGTGACTGGAAGGAAGGAAGAGAGGAGTGGTAGCATTCCTCCTGGATCAGCTCCTGGATGGAGACTGATCATGCAGTGTTTGTGAGAAATCATTGAGCTCATACATACAAACATTTATGAATGTATTCCATGCTTATTTTTAAAAACGCATTTACGTAAGACACTGCTTGACTTATGATGGTGTGTTAGCCAGCCTTCTTTTCCTATGACAAACACCTGACATAATCAACTTAATAAGAGCAAAGGCATAATTTTGGCTCACAGTTTTGGAGGTTTCAGTCCATGACCATTTGGTTCCCTTACTTTTTCCTCTAAATTATCTGAATGGCTTCCTCCTTCCTCTGCTTTAAGTTTGTGTTTAAATTGGATTTTCGTTGAAAAAGTTTTCTGACTACTTCATTTAAAACGATGCCACCACCAACCGCGGACTTCTCCTTTTCTCTGACTTTTATGTTTTATTTTTCCTCATAGACTATATCTCCTTTTAACTTACTATATTGTTTGGTTGGCTGGTTGGTTGGTTGGTGTTTTGGCTGGTGTGCTTTTTGCTGTCTCCTCCACATTGGAATCTATGTTCCCTGAAGGTGGGAATATTTGTCCTCAGCATTAGGCACACAGTAAATTCCCAATAAATACTGCTTGATGAATGAATACTAGCTCTTACAGCTTTATTACACTTGCTACTTATGAGTACATCTGTCTTTCATAAGAGACTACAATTAACATATGAGGTGTATTTGTTTCCTAGGGTTGCATAACATTGTCACTAACTTGATGGTTAAAATAATAGAAACTTATTCTATCACAATCTAGAGGCCAGAAGTCTGAGTTCACAGTGTCATCAGACCACACTCCCTCTAAAGGCTCCCTAGTGGAAAATTCTTCCTTGCCTCTCCCACAACTCCAATCTCTGCTGTTGTTTTTACAGAGCACCTTCCTCTGTGTTTCTGTGTCTCCTTTTCTGTCTCTTATTAGGATATTTGCCTTTAGCCGTAGAGTGCATCCTAACTCGAGATGGCTTTGTCTCAAGATCTTCACCTTTATGTCTGCTAGGTCTCTTACTCCAAACAAAATCACATTGTGAGGTTGCAGACATACCCAGCTTTTGCGAGATCCCCATTCAGCTAGCTATAAGTAAGAACAATGTCTTTCTCTTCATTTTTGTTATTCCCAGATCTGAATATAGTATAGAACACAGTATCTTCTTAACAAATGATGAGTAATTGGTGAGTAAATAACTAATGAATTCATGTCCTCCAAGTGCACAAAGGACACATTTATTCACAACAATACTGGGATATGTTATAGGCCTGGTTGAGGTCAGCAAGGGACAAAGGTAGAAAAGATTGAAGCTGTATGAGCCATTTTGGACCTTTGTGGAATCATGTGAAAGCAAAGACCACACACATGATATACCAGAATCAAAGGTAAAGAAGGTGGATAACATCTCAAGGTAAGAATTTAGGAAAGAATGAGAGTACATGTAAGCTACAAGGCAAACTCTTAAGTCTGATTGTCTCCATGGATAAGAGACAAAGAGAGGATGGATTTCCTGTGCATTGCTATATTGAGCTGAGTTTATGGTGCTGTGTAAGCATATAAACTTAATGGGAGAGTTTACTAAAAATTCATGTTTTAGAAGTTAAAACCATTTCCGTTGTGCTATGGTTGCAAGTGATTATTGATTACATTGACTGTGTGGTTTTATAGTTAAGATAACTACCCAAATTTCTTCTAGGCCTTTTCTCACTTTGCAGCAGAAAAAAATGTAAAGAAGAAGTAAATCACTAAGCATTGCTATTTATATGCTTTAACTGTATTGATGACTTGGGCTAGCTGATGATTTTAGAATTCTATCTTATATGTCTGATGGAAGAAAGTTTTGGTCTCTCTCATCAGCACATAACTTAAGATCACTTCTGTAGCAGTGATCAAGAGCCCCAGCCTCGAAGGATCCACTTGGGCAAAAATTTGGGAGAGTTAAAACACTTTAACTCTAAATTTATGTGTGATCACATAAAACATAAAGTCAAAAGTGGTTATCCAAGATTTTGAGGGATGTAGCAAAACTTAAACCTTAGGAATTTTTCATTAAAGAAAGACCTAGCTTTAATAAGATCATGTGTGATAAGACTAGAGGCTGACTGTAAGATGTGTTGTGAAAATAGCCCAATAGTCACCTTTGGCACAAAATATCTGAGGTCAGAGCCTTCAAACCTAGGGAGTTTGTGTTTTTCATAAACATTTGATAACAACACTCGTATTTCTCTGCTGATTCTGAAAAGCTTAATACACAGACAGTGAGGATGCTTTGCATTTAAAACACTCAAGGCCCTCTCAGAATGAAGAAATCTATCCCCATTCACCTTACTAATCCCTCAAATTTGCTCCAGTTTGCCCAGAATACAGTTTGTCCCATTTTTCAAGTGGAAAATGCTTAACATTCCAAAAATTGAAACAATCCTTTTCTTTGGTGGGGAGTGGGAGCAGGAGAGGGCAGGGCTGGAAACTGGTTATCCAAATGTGCACTGGTTTCTTGTTGAATAATTTCAAGCCCTGTTCCTCAGGCTACTACTATATACGAGGAACAGATGGACTCTACTCAATTGGCTTCATTATAGATCACTGTTAACATTTGACCATCTTAATTAGAAATCTGGTAAGGATTACATTCCACTATTGAAACTTTTAAATCTTTACCCAATCTTTGATCCTGTGCTCAAGTTAGATGTCAGATTTATCTTTTTATGTCACCTTGAATGAGGTCCCAAGATAATAGATACTCACTACTCCTACATTCCAAAATGAACTGCCAGATCATCTATAGAATTTAAAAGGAAGTGATCAAGAAAGTTTTATGATCCTTGGTTGCTACTTAAATCCAGTCTATGGAAGTTACTGGAAAAGCTTAAATAGGAATTTGTAGTTTAGGTGAATGGGAAGACCTCTACATTTCAGATGGAATAGCAAACAGGCAGCATAAAATAACTTAAATATGTTGAATATTTAAAAGAGACAATTGGAAATAGTTTGCATCCATTTTTAAAAAAGCATATCGCCATTAGGGGAAAATCAGAAAATAAGAATTAAGTGCTGAAAATAAGAAGTAAATACATAAATAAAAATTAACATGTGACACAAGAATGTACAAAAATGAAATAACAAAGTTAAATATGCAATAGAAGGACTGGAAGGAAAAGTCAAGGAAGTCTCCAAGAGTATAAAATAATAATAAAAAGGAATATAATAAAAGTGAAAAATAGAAATATAGAGTATCAATCTAGGAGACCCAATATTGGGGCTTTAGAAAAAGAGAGAAAGCAGAGAGTTATAAAATTCTTTGATGCTTCTTTGGCCAATGAACAAAAGGACTTCCACTTAGATGCTTCCTCATAAAGTTTCAGAAAACCATAGCCAAAGACCCCAAATGCTTCCAGAGACAAAAAGATATCACCTAGAAATAAATTAAACAGAATACTCATTAACAATAGATGTTAGAAGATGATTAAAACTTCAAATCCAGGGCTTCCAAAGTTTTAAGGAAAAAAGTACTTTAATTCCAAATGTCTAGAATTGTAGACTCAGGTTAAACTACCAATCAATGGAGACAAAATAAACATAATGAAGAACACAGAAGTTTTTACATCTCAGGTATTCTTTCTACAAAATTTATTTGAAGGTGTAAATATAACACACACACACACACACACACACACACACACACATCTGAAGAGTAATTAAGTGCCATAAAGAGTAATATTAGCTGTTGGTCATGCACCAGGTGTAGAAGGAAGATAGCCCACAACATCAGGGCAGATGAGGGGCAGTGGGAAGAAGGATCCCAGGGGAATTCTTTAGTATGTAATTAACACAAAGTTATGGTTAGAAAGTTCATTGATTTTGGTGATAAGTTGAAGGCCTTTGCTTGCTTCTTCATTTACAAAAAAACAATTAGAAATATCAGAAAACTAAAAACTGTGGGAGAAATATATGGTGAAATATAAGGCAAATAAAACATGGTATTATTTTAGAGCCTTTAATGGAATATAAGAGAATTTATTTACACTTAATTGTCTTACCATTTTTCTTCTAGCTGTACATGTTTAATAAAATAGCATATAATTTCTTCTCTATTGTTTGAGTCATTTTGGCTCTATACTGAAAAATATTTACATATCATATTGATCTAATGCTCTCAATTCATTTTCTAGATTTATGAAGATGAAGCTTGAAAATATAAATATTATAAGCCTTTACTATATAAAATAGATATAATAAATTCAAAAGAATATAGTGCATGATATATGATAGTACATGAGTTAAAAAGAGATGAGAAAGGAAAGAAAATATGAATGTAATAATTTTCTCTTCATTCTTTTTTTTACTGAATAATAATTGGTAAAGTTAATGGATTAAAAAATAAAATTAAAATTTTAAAAGTATGTGGAGAAAATGGGGAGTGAGAATCTGGCTCCATTTTTATACTCTTCTAAAAGAGTATAATTCAATTTTTTTCACAATGTACCTGGTATTTCTGTAATCAGAAGTAGTAGAGAAAGCACTGATGATAGGCTCATGTGTTCAAATCCAACCTCCTATACTTCCTAACTGAGGGACATCAGTCAACATAGTTAATCATTCTGTAGAGCATCTACAAAATGGTGCTGAAAACAGAAATACTTCACAGAGGTGTTATGAAAATTGACAGGTTGAAAATTTGTCAACATACAGAGGCATAAACACAATGGCATTCATCTACTCAATGCTCCATTTTAATATATTTCATTTCACCATATTTGTTTCAGAACATTGGGTAAAAAAATAAAACAGTATAGAGTGTCACAGCCAGCATGAGCAGGTCCCTTGACCTGACTGGGGGTGACTGGGGGCAACTGGGGATTAAAAAAAAGGACACAAAGACAGATGAGAAAAGCTGAGGTTGGGTGGGTCTGACACTCCTGATGAGAGATGGCTGTGACACCCTCCACTTCCAAGCGCATTTATTTATACAGCATTTATGGGAAAGCAGGGTGAAATGCAGGTCAAGTTCTCATGGGTCCAGTTGTGTAGGTGCCAGGAACAGAGCAGCTATGGTATGTTATTTAGTACAGACTATCCTGACCAGGTCAGCATGTCCTGTTTTTCTTGCAAGGCAGCCTTGCTGAACCTTGCCTCCCCTTGGCTGGGTCCATGCCTATCAGCCAAGAGGCTTTTGACATAGCCATGCTCATGTCAAGGCCTATTTCTTCTGCCTCAGTCTCCCACATCTCCTCCCTTTTTATATTCTTAAATGTTCTCAGTGCAAATTGGTTTTTAATCCAAGGAGCTGTCTCTAGATTGCTCAGCATCCAACTGAAAAGGTACAAAAGCAGATTAGTAGCAAGACTCCTATTCTTAATGAGGTACCAGAAGAAATGTTTAACGATGTTGAATGGATTCAAACCTTGCAGCTCATCTAATACAGTTTTTACTATATCAGCAGAAGAAATGACCTAGTCATATGCTCTCTGCATTGCCAATATCTGTTGTCTGAGGTGTTGCAAATTTAAGGTATCATTGCTGTTTTCCCAGGCTCCCATTACATGAGTTTTGATGCTCTGCCAAGGATACTGTGACTTACTGTAGGAAGCAGCAGTGATACAAATATACTGGAAGCCCATATGACATAGGAAGTCCTGTCTGAATTTTACAGTTTGTAGCTCATCCCCCATAGTGAGGAGAGCCTCCTCCAGGGTTCAACACCAATTTTTTTCATCTAGAGACACTTGCTGTTGAAGGGTGTAGGTGACATTCTGGGTGAGTGTGTTGACATAGTGGGCATTTTGTACGCTTTGAGACAAAGCCACAGAGGCGGCAGCCATAGTGGCAATAGCATTACAGCGGCCAGTATGCTTACTATAACAAGACCTACAACCCTCTTTTCTCTTACCAATAAGCCTTTTACTTCTTTTATAATCTGTAGGCCTTTGTCATGGTACGAAGGACCTGTAAAACCAGTGGTATATGCCTTACCACTAAGATCATCTTGCCCTTGTAGGTGCTGGTGCAGGCTGTTAGATTGCAAGTTAGGCAATATATCTCATTTATGGAGCCATTTTTTGTAATGTTTAGATTCCCCACGACTAGAGAAAAGGATGTTGTATACAGACTTGGAAGCCTTTCTTGTCCACTCCACCACCTCCAAGGTCATCCAAAGACCAACAAGTTAAGTTGAGTAACTGTGGCAGCAGTCAGTTTCCATGTATCTGTTTAGATGTTCTGTCTATCGGTGCCTACCATAGGGGTGGACCAGTATCTAGTCACACTGGTTTCTTGGCTAGCACTTTTGGGCCAATAGACAACAGTGGCTACACTGAGATTAAAGAATACACTATGAGGGAACAGGCATTGCTCCCATGAGGCCTCTTTGCCCAGATGATGTTGGGTCTATTTGGTGCAACACTTAGGAAAGTGTGACCGATATGTGGCATTGTACTGCTCAGTAGCATTGAAGCCTAGGAATTCTAATTTTTTATCTACATAATGGGTCCCATTCCACAAAAGAGCACTCCTCCAGGTGGACGCTGTAGGAAGGCACCATTGTAGTGAGCCTAAGCATAATGGCACTGAAGTGGATTGCTCTATGAAATTATAGGAACTGAAGATGGGAGTCATGTGCCCATTACAGTGGCCTCCCACCAGCTCTGAATCATTGGTGTAAACCAGTACATTTGGTCCTTTCCATGTTACTGCTTGAAGCAACGGTGGATGAGGTATAAAGGTCCAGTGTTGTTCAATTTGGGTCATTGAGCAACTTACCTGTAGGGTGATAATTGCCAGCATGGCCAAGAAAAAGGCCATGGGGATGCAACCCTGACCATGTCATCTGTCATCCTTGTCAGGTACTTGATTTGTCCCCACATGGGTGGACCTGCTGTCTGCATCTGTCTCGCCAGTGGCCATCTCCTCACTGGACTCCCGGACTTGGCTGCAGGCGTGGGGTGGGCAGGAGAGCACTCCTGCAGTGGCAGTGAGCTGTGGGAATGGGGCCAGATGTGGCGGGGGCTAAGCTCTTTTAGGAGGCAAATCCGACGTGGCAGCTCCGCCAGCACCTGCCATGACTTGGTCACTCTCAGCCCGCTGGTTCCTGGCAGTGACTCTGCACTCTGCAAATCCCCTTCCTCCCCTCTGACACCAAGGGCATATCTCAGGGAGTCAAGTCAGATACCGAAGAAGAGAATCTTTGTTTATGTGAGGTAGTGGGAAGCAAACAATCTCTAATCATGGACCATGAACTGAGAGTAAAAATGGGCATGCATTCCAGCCCCTCAGCCACATACTGTTCCCTCAGCCTATCTCCTACCTTGTTCCATGTTTATAAATTTACAGTGCCCTCCTCAAGGAACCACAGGCAAGAATCCTGTACAAAATCTAAAAACTGCACAAGCTGAAGCGACTTGACCCTGTTTTTTCTAGTCTTAAGCATTGCCTTTAGCATTTGTACATAGAGATCTCTCTCTCTTTTTTTTTAAGCCATTTTGTCCCAAGGTTTTACACCTGACTCTATTTTTTTGTGCTCTCACCCTTACCTTAGTCTATGGCATGAGCCACTCAGAGAACATCCCCTCCTCCTCTGAGCCATGAGTTCCCCTGTAGTCAGGTCCCTGTTCGGGTGCCACCTGTCACGGCCAGGGTGAGAGAGTCTGTTGACCTGATTGGAGGTGACTGGGGATTAAGAAAAAGACACAAAGACATACATAGAGAAAATCTGGGATCAGATAGGTCCAACACTCCTGTCAGTGACCCCCTCTACCTCCAAGTGCATTTATTTATACAGCATGTATGGGAAAGCAGGGTGAAATGCAGGTTGAGTTCTCATGGGTCCTATCGTGTAGGTGGCAGGAACAGAGCAGCTGTGGTATGTTATTTACTACAGACTATCCTGACCAGGTCAGCATGTCCTGTTTTTCTTGCAAGGCAGTCTTGCTGAACCTTGCCTCCCCTTGGCTGGGTCCATGCCTATCAGCCAAGAGGCCCTTGACACAGCCATGCTCATGTCGAGGCCTTCTTCCACTGCCTCAGTCTCCCACAATAGAAATTCTGGAAAGGCTCTAAACTGACCCTAGTCCACCCCCTTCCTTAGATAACCATCATCAGGAACTTGGTACAAATATTTTATATCATTATTTTTATGCTTTGACTATATATATGGACAAATAAATAATATACAACATTAGTTATGTTTCTAAATTACCTAAGCAGTATCTAACCCTATAGATCCATTTTTAACTTGCTTTTTTATGTTTTTTGAAAGTAGATGTAGTTCAACCATTTTACCTGCTATATAATATTCTATTGTATAATTATACTACAGTGCATATACATTGCTATTAATGGACATTTATGTTTTTCCAAAATAATCTCTTTCTGCTCTAAAATATTTTTCTAGTAGTTGACATGGGTGTTTGCATTATAAGCATTTGTCCTAATAGATCGATTGTGCTTATATTTTCCTGTATGTAAATTACATGAAACCATTCCTTAAACCCTTTATCGTTTCTAAACATAAAGCCCAGGCTCTTTAGCTGGGTGTGGAATTCCCCAGGGTCCAGCATTTGCCCAGTCTCATTTCCTACCATAAGCTATACATCTCCTAAGCACCCACAGTTCAGCCACACACACTACCACAGAGATGGGAGAGGACCATGTTGTTCTTCTTTTTCACTTCTTGCTTTTGAGTTTCATGCTTTCTGTTTTCTAGGAAGTCTGTTTCTTCCTTTTTTCTTTTGGCCTAGACTGGAACTTTCCTCTCTCCTTCCTCAGGCATCAAACATTACACATGACTATTAAAATGCTTACACAATGCCTGCCATTTAAGTGTGTTCTCCCCTAACCTGTGTACACCTGGGAGGGAGGGATGATATTCTAATTATCTTTGTATTCTTAGCACCAAGTCTTGAAACGGGGTAAGAGCTTAATAAATGTTGACTGAAAGAATGAATGAATGGATGGAACTTTTTCTACAGAAACTGAGAAATATTACATGTTTCTAAGAAAGAGGGATGGATATAATCTGAGGTCTGTGCTTAAAATTGCTTAAAATAGATGGTTCAGAGGGCACTGCTATGTTCTAACAAGGCTTATATATGAAGAGTTGTGATTTCAGTGGTAGGTGATATGGCTAAGCCACAACTGGTTCTGATATACTTAGGCAGGAGGCTGATTACAATTACATTCAGTATCATTTCCTTCACATGGTGCTTTGGTGCAGCCCTAAGCCCCATCTTCATTTCCACCATGGGACATGTGTCATTTATACTTCACAGCCTCCACAAAGCTCTTCCATGGCAACAGACCTTACAGCACTCATTCAGGGACTGCTGGGTGCTAATCAGTGCTTTCCAAAGTGACACAGAAGCCAGGGAGTAGATGATTTGTGAGCTCGCTCTAGAGGGTCATTACTGAAGCTTTCTTAGAAACAACTGTGCCCATGTGTACAGTGTCAACTGTACAACAGCTTAGAAAGCCAGTGGTTCATCCTGCTCATTTCACAAATGAGAGAAAAAACAGTAAGAGATGAGAATGGACTTTTGAGATGACAGCCCAACACAGTCATAATAAGAATGGTTGGCACTTCAAGAGGGTGCATCAGTACTTTATATATTTTATTATTTCATTGAATCTTGGCCACAAATCCATGAAGCAAGCATACTTCGCTCATCTCCATTCTTACAAACTAATTTGCTTCAAGTCATACGATGTACAGGTCATAGAACTGCTTTTCACCAGAATTTTCTGACTCCAACACCTTTGTTTTTCACTGCTTTTACATTATGTTGGCAGCTGTTTCCACCACATGCCTCATGTATGGGGCCAAATCCAAGTGAATGTTTTTCA
This sequence comes from Castor canadensis, assembly GCF_047511655.1. Taxonomy (NCBI): domain Eukaryota; kingdom Metazoa; phylum Chordata; class Mammalia; order Rodentia; family Castoridae; genus Castor; species Castor canadensis. Next base: position 79,246,723 of record NC_133393.1, read on the forward strand.
TCTTATCTACTGCTCAATTAAGAAAATTGCTGACACATACTGTGGATGTCTCAGCTTCATTTCCTTCTTTCTAGTAGTATGTGCTTTCCCATTACTGAAACCAGGAGTTCCTGGATGCTCCTCCTCTGAGTCTTTCAAGATAAGCAGGATGGCCATATGCAAAGCTTGACTCATCCACCCTCTCCATCCCAAGGGTGTGAATTACCAAAGGGCCACAGGCACCACAGAAAACACTAGAATTCACTCATTCCCAGCTCAGGCGGGAAATTGCTGAACAGGTCCCCCTGAGACCCAGTAGAGCTGCCTAGGCCTGCACCTGCCATGCCTGGTTCTTTATTCTTCCTGTCAATCTTGTAAACACCCATATCTCTGTCTAACACATACCAATTCTGCTTAAAATAGTCACTGTCATTTTCTGTGATTTATAACCAAATAACTAATACAACTGTGGTGATTTCCCATTCCTGTGAATATCCATCCCCTTATGGAAGACAACATACAATAGAAGTACCATAGGCAGAAAATGAACTTCATACAACACTCAAAACTGTGCGAAGGGTAGGTTCAAGTTGTATATGTAGTGGATCTTTGACATCCACAGGACTGTGGTTCCAAGAAGCTCGCCACTGAGGAAAAACTGTGTTCAGGATGCAAAGAGGTCAGTGCTATATTGCAGATGCTGGTTTCATTTTTCCCATAACATCACCCAACTTCCTCTAATGACATGCGCCTTTCAACAGCTCTAAATTTTTAACTTTTTACTTCAAGTAAGCACATTCACTTTTACCTTAATTTTGGGGCATCATTTGCTTCTGTGGAGGTAGATTTTCACAAAATGAACTCAAAGAAATACTCGGTAGATCTCACAATGGTTTAAGTACAACTGATAATAAAAGGACTAAGAATGTCTCCACATTCACTGAGTGGTGGGATGCATGTAAGAATTTAAATTTTTTGTTCAAAATTTCTTTTGTTTTTTTACCACGCTTACTCAAAACCAGGTATAATAAATTCATGAATATGATGGGCTTATTTCAGTTATTATCTTCACCCAGTGTTAGCTTAGATGACTTAGTTGATTGGCCTCTAGAGAAAACTCGAGGTTCCTTCTTTCTTATTCTCACTCCTCTCTTCCTCACAAGAAGAAAAATCTTTCTCTGGATTGCTTTGATCTGAGGACATGGCATTAAGACTCAGACTAGGAGGTAAAGTGTGCTGAGGATTTGAGCCATCAAGCATATGTAAAAGAACAAGAGTTCCCACCTGGAAAGACTGGGATGGGCAATGGGACACTTCCGTCCCCAGCCCTTTGGAAAATTCTCAGTAGTTTCCCGTACCCTTCTCTGTGCTGGTGAATACTTTGGGTGGTTCTAACACACACTGGAATGCAAAATGCAAACATTGGGATGGTTGAATTTGGGCCTTAGGTGGGCCACTGTAATGTGGGTTGAGACTCACGATTCTCAATAATGCTATCAACTACTTCTCTCCAACTGGCAAAGTTCTGGTAAGTGAGGCAGAATTACCTTCTCAGGTTCCTTGAATTTCTGCCCTACTTCCCACCCTATCCCCAAGGCTTCAGGTCTGCTGACAACAGCACTATTGATAGACAGATGTATATGCCTGGGAAATCATCTCATAATTATCTTGATTCATCTTTAGTAAAGGAAGTAGGCATTTTGATGAACCTGAATGCTGAGGTGAAAACAAGCCAAAAGAATCTTTTTTACCCTTCTAAAATCTGATGTGTGTGATTTCTCAATTTATATGGCCTTCTCTATAAAAATTAAAGCTTGATAGGTATTCCATTATGTTCTCAATAATCTCTACCAATATATCTAAATATGAGACAACTATCCAGGCTCAAATACTATTTAATATGACCTGATTCCAAAACATGGGAGGTTAAGTAATCCCCTTTGATTCTGACTCATTCATAGGAGAAAATATAAGCTTCATGTGGATAAGAAGTATATGTATTTCTTTAACAATAAATGGTCATCTCCAAGCAATGGTGCCTGGTTTAGAAAATATAGCCATAAAATATTTGTTGAATGAATACAAACAAGATTCCCAAAGATATCAAAGTTAGCAAACAATAGAGATACTTACATACCCATGCTTGTGGCAACCTTATTCACAAGAGCCCATGCATGGAATCAGCTACAGTACCCATCAACACATGAAATATGTAAACAATATGTGGTACATATATACAATGAATTATTAAGCCATATTAAATAGTGAAATCAGCTGGGTATGATGGCATGCATCTGTAATTCCAGCTACTTGGAAGGTATCAGCAGGAGGATCAAGAGTTGAAGGCCATACCAGGGAAGTTAATGAATCCCTGTCTCAGAAACAAAACATAAGCAAAAGAGCTGGGGCTCACGTGGTAGAGAAGAATGAATTTGGGTTGTTTTCAGGAAAATGAATGGAACCAGAGATCATGTTAAATGACATAAGCCAGATTCAGAAAGATAAGAATCACATGTTTAATCTCATATGTAGAATCAAGAAAACAAAGACATGAAAGTAGAAGTTGGACTATTATGGAAGAAAAAGAGGATCAAGGGATGGAGGAAAGGGAATAAGAGAGTGTAAAAATGATGAACTTATGCTATATGTTCATATGAAAGTCTCAAAATGAAGTCCATTATTTTTTATAACTAACATGTGCTAAAATACTAAGAGTATTAGTCAGCTTTCTGTCACTATAACACAATATCTGAGAAAGTCAACTTGAAGGAGGAAAGCTTTATTTTGGCTCATGGTTTCAGAGGTTTTAGTCCATGGTGGCCTGGCTCCATTGTTTTTGGCCTGTAGTGAGGTAGAACATCATGCCAGAGAGGCCATGGCAGAATGAAGGTGCTCACCTCATGGTGGCCAGAAGGAGAGAAAGAGAAGGAGGGGCCAAGAGCAAGACAAACTGGTCCAGGGCACTCTCCCAGTGACCCATCTCCTCCAAATAGACCTCACCAACTAACAAGCCATTCGGCTATGAACTCATCAATGGACTAATCCACTGCTCAGGTCGGCACCCTTATAATCCAGTCACCTCTCAATGGCACCACCAGCTGGACACATGAATCATTTTGGAGGAACACTTCATATCCAAACCACACATATGAGGTGGTAAGAAGGAAGCAGAGTTGTTGGTTCTAACAAACGGAGACCATAAGCAAGATGGTCTCAGACCAAGACCTAATGAATCCTCAGGGCTCAGGAGCAGGGATCCTACAGAGCACCCCACTCTATTCTTGTTCCCACCTGAGTGGAACCTAGCAATGTGAAACCAGACTAACAGGGTATCATGCCAGCCTCAGCCAGTTCCATAATCTTCTAAATAGTTGCAGTAAGCACAAACATTTATTGAACATTAGTGACATTGAGCCCAGCTCCAAACATAGAATTGGATTCGTGCCTCCTGACGAAACAAATCCCAGAAGCCACCAAAACACTATCAAATAATGACTTTCAACCTTACTATCTAGAGACGCATATGTATATGACTACAGAGGTTAAGAACTCTCTCTCAATTACTAAAGGGCACCAGTCTTCTTCATTTTTAATCATCTGTTTTACTGCCACCTCATTGTCAGAGTCATCACCATGGCGCCACACACATTTTTTATACAGTTAATATAGATCTTTATCAAGTGTGAGAAGTGTGTTCATTTCCCTCTTTTAACGCCAGACTCCCTCTATGAATTGTCTCTGATGGTTGAGATGGGATGGATGCTGTGTAAGATTAATGAGAAGCCACAGCCCCTCTGAAACCCTTTCATTTAAGGAACCACTTGAACATTAATATGATCAAAGGATTTCAAAGGTGCCAGGACCACAATTCACACTAAAGCAAGAGTCAATCCAAAGTACCCATCCAAGAAAGAAGAGTTTTTAAAAACAAATGTAAAAGCCTCTTCTCAAAGTTTAAGCAAAATGGTGAATCAAACAGCCTCACCTGCAACCCAGTGTTTATTAGCCAAAGGATAAAGATTTAAAAAAAAAAAAAAGATGAAAAGAGATTTGTCCATCCAGACTCCCTGGTTTTCCTCACACAGCTCAAAGACCATTTCCGCTAGCTGTACTTTGACAAAGGAACTACTTGTCACACTCAAAAGGCAGCATGGTGATTTCAAATTGATAAATTGTATTCATGTGTTGGTATCTGAATGCATTAAATCACTAAAGCAGGCACTATTTTAATGCAAGCACATGAGTAGGCTTTAGCATAAAATTTCCAACAATCAGTACTACCATAAAAGGAAAATGTCAGGGACAGAAATTTTTGCCCTTCAAATAAATTAAAGGATTTTTTTTTAAATAGGCCATGTCTTATTTCTTCCTTGACTTATTGCTGCCTGATTGTTGCTGTCCATCTTCTAGATATCTGCACTTAGCATTTTGAGAAAAGCTTGCTCTATGTATTGGGGTGATTTGACTCTGACCTGAGACCACTGTATTTTTTTTGTGGGTGAAGTATTATTGGTTTGAAGGTAGGCAGAGCTGTTCTTTTTAAGTCTGCAAGACAGTTTTTCTGCTTGTCTGGTGAGAAAGATTGAAATTCTTCTCTGAGGGCAAACTGCTCCCATGATTTCAAAAAATCCTTTCAATGAACTTTTTGGGTTATGTGAAAGGTCTTGGATAAAGCAAAGCTTATTCTGGGATGGAGGTTGTTACTAACCAAGCACTGCTGAACTGTACTGTGATGACTGCCTTTGCATGAGGCAGCATATTTCAGTGGTTACACACTCACACCATGGAGTTAGGTGGCCTGGCTTCTTGTTGACCAGCCATGGGACTTCACTACAACCTGCTAATCTCTTTGCTCTTCAGTTTCCCATCTGTGAAACTGAGTAACAGTCCTCCTTGTAGAACAAGCTGAGGGTTATATGACTGACACAGAAGTAACTTGATGTCCACATATGTACTGTGTACAACTCCTTATTTTCTGCTGGCCTGGTTTCATCTCACAGACAATTTCCTTTCAGAAAAGAAGGAGAGACAAGCTCAAGAGCAGGAGTGAAGGGACACTGGCAATGAGATAGCACCTGGGCTCAAGGACAGAATCATAGCCCAGAGATGAGGCCTCATTCAAACCACAGCCATGTTTTGGGTATGTTTAGATTTTCACAATTATAATCACTTAAATTAGTATGGAGTATTCAATAACATCTCTTCATTTTTGCAACCTATTACAACCATCAAACATGATAAGGATATATTCCCTAAGGATTTAGGCATAAAATGTAAGCCTTCCTTGCTGCCTAGTTCCACTTCCAATCTTTGAGCCATTCCTACCAGACCCAAGTCCAAACACATCACTTCCTTATTCCTAAAACTTAGTGCCTCCCCACCCCTAAATTCGGGTGCTAAACTGTTTGACTTTAGCAAGTCTGACAGCCCTCATCTGTAACTCTAAATCTGAAGACACAAAGGAAAAAGACAGCAACACAGAGAACCACTGGAAGTCTGGACCATGGAGCTGGTAGCAGCCAAGTCCACAACAACTTGTCCCAGGGTATGACTGGCTATGGTCATGGTTACCTGGTCTCCCCACATTCGTACAAGTCCCCAAGACTGGCTCTACAGACATCCTCTCATTTCTGTGTCATGCCCAATGTTCTTCAAAAACAAAATATCCTTATCAATGGGAAAAAATATTTGTAAGCCATACATCAAATAAGGAGTTAATATCCAAAATATATAAAAAATTCAAACAAGTCAATACTAGTACAAAACAATTAAACATGGGCAAAGGATATGAATAGATGTTTTTCAAAAGATACACAAATAGCCAATAGGTATATAAAAAAATGCTCAATATTACTGATCATCAGAGAAATACAAATTAAAACCATAAGAGAGATCACAACCACAATGAGATATATATCACATCACACCTTTTACAATAGCAATTATAAAAAGATGACAAGAGTTGGTAAGGATGTTGAGGAAAGGAAACCCTTAGACTATAAGAGGAAATGTAAATTAGCATGGCCATTGTGAACAATGGAATAAATGTGCTTCAAAAATTAATAATAGAAATACTTTATGATTCAACAATCTCACTATGGGGTATATTTCCAAACAAAATAAAATCAGTATGTCAGAGAGACATCCACCCTTTCATGTTAATTGCAGCAATATTCACAATCACCAAGACATAAAATGAACTCGAATGTTGATCAATGGATGAATAGACAAAGAATACATGTCACAGGCCAGGTGTGGTGGTACATACCATTTGGGAGTGTAGATCAGGCAGATTCTGTTTAAGGCCAGCCCAAGCAAAAAGTTAGTGAGACCCCTCCCCCATCTCAACCAACAAGACAAATGTGGTATTTCATGTCTGCCATCCTAGCTATAGGGAGGCACAGATAGGAGAATCATGGTTCAAGGCCAGCCCCAGGAAAAAAAAATGCAAGACCCTATTTAAAAAATAACTAAAACAAAACGAAAAGGCTGGGATTATGGCTCCAGCAATAGAAAGACTGCCTAGCAAGCAGGAGGCTCTGAATTCAAAATCCAGGACTGTCAAAAAAATTAAAAAGAATGAATAAAGAAAATGTGGTACACGTACAGAAGAAAATATTGGCCCAACCTTTAAAAGGGAGGAAATCTTATCATTTGTAACAATGCGGATGAATTTGGAGTACATTGTATTAAGTGAAATAAGTCAGGCACAACAAGACAAGCATTGCATGATCTCAATCATATGTAGAATCTAGAAAAGTTGAATTCACAGAAGCAAAAAGTAGAATGGAGATGACATGGAGCCAGAAGGATGGGGAGCTGGAGAGATGTTGGTCAAAGAATATAAAACTGCAACCAAATAGAGGGAATAAATTCAACAAACTTACTGTACAACATGCTAACTATGTATTGCATATCTGTATATATGTATATATATAATGTATATATAACAATGTGTTGTATACTTGAGAGATGCTAAGAGTAAATTTTAAGTGTTCTCATTGCAAAAAGTGATGTATAAGGAAATGCATATGGTAATTAGCTTGATTTAGCCATACCACAATGTATACACACATCAAAATATGGTGCTATACACCACAAATATATACAACTCCTGTTTATTAGTTTTTAAATTTCCATCTCTACTTAAGCTAACATAAGTTGGTTTCTCTTTTTACGAGACTTGTGTTTATAACCCGAGATTCTTGACAGCTAACACCAGGTCAATTAAATTAAACTAGAAGCATAAAAACAACTTACTGAGGTCTTCCTCATGAACAGAAAATTAAAACACCAATAGTTGAATATTTTGAAAAGGGGAAATTTAAATCTGGTTCAAAAAGACAGACCTACAGACAGGACCACAGAATTATATTGCCAATTGTATTTCCAGGATATAAATATGTCTTCAGGCTGAGCAAATTCCACACAACTTTGCCCTTAGCAGAATCTTTGGAATGACATCTCTGATCAAAACATAATTAGCTGAAAGAAGTGATGTACAATTAGTCAAATCTAAATTCCTATAAGTCCCCATCAGGCTATGGCCAGCTGACCAACCATAATCTCCTATTCAAGTAATATCCCATGAGCCCCAGAATCCAGGTCTGGGTCACCCTCCAACCCCTATGGAGCCCTCAGACATCCAATTGAGCACTGCAATAGTTGGTGGCTCACTAACCACTAGTCTAGACCAATAATTTGGCTGCAGTGAAGTGGCAAAAAGTAATATTTTCATAAATCTGAATTTATTCCATTTAAAGAATTGGTCTTTGTTAAAATAATTATGACTTAAGATAACTTTTTAACTCCAAAATATTCTGAATTCATTACAAAATGATGATGAATGTAGGTGGTAATCTGAGCAGGATTTTAATATCATTATTTGACAAAATACCAAGTTTGAAACTGAATTTTTTCCTAGCTGGAGAAATCCAGACTTGGAGCCACTAATCTAGAGATCCTACCATGTGCTTTGTTTCCTGTCTTTGTTAACACTCCACTGAATTCTCTGGTGACTAACACAGTCAGGAAGTGAAACTTTTATTAAATAGAACAATTTTACTGTCGTAATGCAAGGACAACCATTAGAATCCCTAGTCACAGAGAATCAGAGATCATGAAAGGAGAGGGGGAAGTTAACAACTGACCACAAATGGAGTGTGTCCCTACTTCAGAGGAGTAATCACACGGTATAGTCAGTCGCTGTCCAGTACCACTCTGTTGTTGGGATTCCTTTTAACCATACATGATCTCATTTCTAACACAATTTTTTTCTTATTTCTGTTCAGTAGCAGACACATGAAAGGAAGTGTTTACTTCAAATCATTCTTATCTAAACCTCTGATACATATAGATGACTATCTGTCAAGCTCATCTCAAGATTTTTTAATTCTGGTGGATGCTAACCAGGTCTTGCTGCTTTCCTATTTGCCCAGCAAATGTCTCCTATGTTCAAGATGTGCTGGTCATTGTTATTCTCCTGGACACAAGTACGCTTTGAGAGAAACCTTCCCTTGCCTGATTTGCCACTTATTCACTCAACATTAACTGAGCATCACTGTGTGTCAGGATGTATGGTGAATAAAGCATGCAGAACACAAGTACCCTACTCACCAAGGGCCTTTAACTATTTCAGGGCTAATTTGGTTTCTTGCCCCTAGGACTCTTAGGAAAAATGTATAAATATCATTTCTTCAGAAAAAATCAGAATCCATTCAGTAATATCTATTCAGGAAACATCTGATCTATTCAGTTGACACACTAATCAAAGTTTGAAGACCGCAGAGACACTCTTAGGAAAGGTAAGTGAAAATAATGTGCTCAGTTAAGGACACCAGTTTTCAAACTTCAGGTAGTAAGCATAGCAGGAGTGTGAGAACAGAGCTGATAGCAGGTACAGAACTCAGGGAAAGCTGAAATCTGGCTGAATCACTGTGACCTATGGTTGTGATCTGAGCAACAGAGGAGGAAGGAAGGAGCAGTGGTCAGGGAGAGAAATAAAATACCCATGGAAGATGTTTGCTCTTCTACAAACCTTACCTTTGAACCAGGGAGAGAAAGTAGACCTACTCTATTAGGCTGCAGAGGATAGAAGTAGAACGCCAATACGCACAGGTGTTGCATTTGAACAATTAACAAGGCAGAACGTGTGCAGAGATGCTGCCTCTGAAAGGGAGGAGTCTCCCATTGCTGGGACTGTTAAACTGAATCTAGGGGAAGCTTAAGCAGGAATATTGCTATGGGTACCCCTACTCCCTACAAGAGGGTAGAGAGCATGACTATGCTTTCAGTGGTGAAAATCCTAGCAGATGTGCCTGAAGAGTTAAACCAACTAATTTCACACACAAAGCACTCTCAGAATAGAGTTTTTATAGTTTTGAATAAAGAGCTAGCTTTCACTATCATCACTAGTGACTTTCCAAAGGCTCTGCCTAACAGAGCATTTCTACCCAAAGGGACTGTAGTCCTGGGAACATCCATTACAATGTCATCTTTTTATGAAACAATATTCTTCAGTATTCCTTTAATCACAAGAGACCTTCTTAGAGCTAATCCTTCAGTGGTGAGCATGTTAACTACAGCCAGCCTGGGGCCGGCATAAGAAACTGAATTTTTCTCACCAGTTGCTGCATTCATTACTTCCCCTTCTCATCATTTAAACTCCTTACCAAATTAGAAGACATTCTGTAACAGGATTAGTTTCAACATGGTTGAATCTGACAGTTGCAGTGAATACAAAAAAAGATGCTTTTTCAAAGGCCTACTATGTCCCAGGGAGCCCAGCATGGCTTAAGTGATAATTAAATGAAGAGCCAAGCCAGCATATACCCTTATGTTATAGAATGGCTCTTGACATGTTGTTACGTATAACATGTATCAAACAGAAAACAGATCAAGCTCAGCATTTCGCGTCTCCTTTACACTGTATAGTTTCTCATTTTATAAGTCACTTGTAAAATTCTCAGGAGAAAGGTATGAGTTGTCGAGGCAGGCATTATCCCCATTTTTTTTCTTTGTTAAATTTATTTTTTTATTCACATATTATTGTTGTGCTGGGAGTATTATCCCCATTTTAAGTGAAACTGAAGAGTCCATGATCACAGAACTAACACTTTGAACACAAAGTGCATGGTCCTGTCTGCTGATCTATAATAAACCATGTCCACATTGTTTAAAATATGCCAGGATTTATGTATCTGAAGGACTATTAACTCTCCTTCCCAGCAATCACAGATTAAAACTTAGCCAATAACAACTATGCGTGACTAATGAACAAACTCGCACATGCCAGAGGCAGTGGTAATTCCAAATCCAAAGGATGGTCTTTGAAATTTTTTTCCAGTGGTTACAAACCCTTGTCCACAAGAGTAGATATTGTTGTTGTAACAGAGCCACCTAGGACTAACCACACTATTGTTTAATGTAATTTTAATTTTATAATTGATAAGCAACTAAATGCAAGAGTTACCCTTTTTCTTATTTTCTCATTCCATTCGTTTTTAATCAGATTTTTTTTTCTAGTTCTAAAGATTGAATTCAGGCTCTTTTGTTTGCTAGGCACTTAAACCATATTACCAATCCTTTTGTTTATCGTCCAGTCCTTCTGTTTATAGTATACTTACCCAGTCCTTTTGCTTATAGTATGTTTTTCAGATAGGATCTCAGGCCAATTTTGCCCCACTTTTTGCCCAAGTTGGCTTCAAACCATGATCCTCCCACATCTGCTTCACCAGTAACTGAGATTACTGACATGCACCACACCCAGCCCTTAAATCACAAATTTTAAAAAAGACAAATTCTAGGAATATTAGTTATTCTGGCACCTTCCTCTCTACTTAGGTTTTCTACTGTCATCAAGTTTAACTTGTACAAAATGCAAATGTAGGCTGGGGATAGAGCCCACTGGCACAGCACTTGACTCACATGCACAAGGCCATGGCATTTGATTCCCACAACTGCAAATGATCCCTCCTAATCCATGAGCCTCTCCTTTTTTCCTTGAATAGATCTGCCAATCATCTTTTTCCCTATAATTCTTCCACCCTTTTCCCATGCTCTCTTGTGCCATGAAGCCACCCATTATCATGTGTTAAATATATTTTTAGATACGTATTTATCCTTGAAAGATGTCTTCATTAACTCATTCAATAAAATATCATTAAGTACCTTTCATCTTTCGGTAGAATCCTATATGCTAGGATAGCAGCTAGCTTTCCTGTATAATGAACGACCTAAAACTTAGGGGCTTAAAAAATGACCATTCATCTGAACTGGCCTCTGCTGGGCTCTCCCATAGTCTGTCATGCATCAGCTTCCAGGTCAGCTAGAGGCTAGTTCTCTCAGATCCCTGTGGCCTTCACCAGGACAACTCATTTCTGCTCTGCTAGCCTGCACTTTTTCACATGATAGTTTAGGAGTTCAGAGAACAGCAAGAGAGAGGAAACCCCAAAGCACCAAAACTACCAATTTCTTTTTTTCATATTCATTTATTCACATGTGCATACATTGTTTGGGTCATTTCTCCTTCCTGTCCCCACCCCCACACTCACCTCCCCCTCCACCCTCCCTTCCAGACAGAACCTGTTCTGCGCTTTTCTCCAGTTCTATTGAAGAGTAGAAATAAGCAATAATAAGACAGACATAGCATTTTTGCTAGTTGAGATAAGGACAGCTATACAGAGAGATTCCTAGCATTGCTTTCATGTATACATGTGTTACAATCCAAGTTGATTCATCTCTAACTGATCTTTACACTGGTTCCTGATCCCCTTCTCGTGTTGACCTCTGTCACTTTAAGGTTTCTGTATTAATTCCTCTGCAGTGGGGGCATCAAATGCTTTCATGTTTTGGGTTTTCTATCTAACCCCATACCTCCCGCATATGTTCTCCCCTTGTCATGTAACTGAAGTCCTACAACATTGCTGCATTTGCCCTAGATCTAAAGTCTGCATATGAGGGAGAACATACGATTTTTGGTCTTCTGAGTCTGGCTAACCTCACTCAGAATGATGTTCTCCAGTTCCATCCATTTACCTGCAAATGATATTGAATCACATTTGCAGTTTCCCAGTAGCCAAAGCAAGTCACATGCCTAAACCTAGAATGAGCTTTAAAGGGAATGCCCCTCCCACAAGCACACAGACACATGGAGGTGAGAACAACCTAACTTGCCCCCTGCAAAAATCAATTATCCTGAAAGTCAAAGAGCAAACCAACAATACCCTTGCCCTCAGGAAACTTACTTCCTCACATTTTCTACCTCTGTGTTTTATTAAGCAGACAAGCATGAGCCAGTATTCCTTTGTGGTTTCTAATTTCTGATTAATGATGAGAATAAGTGTTTCTTTATTTAATCAGTGGCCATTCCCAAAGTCCCTTCTTGCCTATTTGGGACTTGTCTGTTCTTCTGTTGGATTTTCTGTGGAGTTTTTTACTGATTGTAGGAGTTGCTTGTGTATAAGCCAATAAACTCACATGAGAAAGGAATCTTTATAATGGCCAAAAATCTCCTTAGACTGTTAAAACAGGACTGTCACAAATTCCTTTTTTATTTTTTTTATGGAACTGGGTTTGAAATTAGGACTTCGCACTTGCAAAGCTGGCATTCAATTGCTTGAGCCACACCTCCACTTCATTCTGCTCTGGTTACTTTTTTTATCCATATACTTAACATTTTATTTAATTTGTTAATGCTACAGAGTTCTTGCACTGACAATCCAAAGAAAGAAATGGTACAACACCTTCATCCACCCATCGTACGGTATATTAAAGCTTGATTTGTGTGCATTTTGATAATCTCACAATCTTAAAAATTATACTAAGAGTTAGAATTTAAATCTTCTTCATGTCTTCAGATTCCCAGTACAATATGCCATTAACTAAACCCCTTCACATTCGTCTCACTCCATTTCTCAGTAACATAACTCCTAGCAAAACTTTGTGGTTAAAAAAAAAATGAGTCTTTGAAGAAAGTATGTGGCTCGAGGTCCAGATTACTGGTTAAGATCTTGGGTTCCCAAATGAAATCTTTAGTTTAATCAAGAATCTTATTCCTTGTCTAACCATTCAACCTGCCACTGGCTGATTCAGCTACTCACTCACATACATCACACCCATGTACACCAGAAGGCAGGCATTGTACCTGCCACCTCAAGAAATGCCATTATTTGCCAGAAGTGGCTGCCAGTCTTCAGGAGACACTAGTTTTCTGGGATCCTGATTCCTGCACTGACACATTCATCACAGTTGAACTGTTGTAGGAAAATGCTCCCACATGAGGAGAGTTTTACTCACCCATTTGCTTCATTCTTGCCAGTAGCAAGCCTGTAACTCCTGCATTTGGCAAAGGGATGCCAGAGAAACCCAGACTGTGCACCAAGTGGACACATACCATTATGGACTATTTCTATTGAACCAAAGACACAAATCTAGAAACTACTAGACTATCTAATTAGATAGCAAGACACTTCAGTAATCCTGGAGGGGCTTTCCTCAAGTCTCTTTTAAGGACTAAGTACAACTGGATAGTTTACACTGTAACTATTAAAACATAAGTGATACATCATTGTCTTTCTTCCCTGCCCTTCCAAATGAACACTGGGAAGACAACAAAGGTTGACAACAGAGCTAGTTGGGACAATCACTATGTCCAATACCTTAAATATTTGACCACGAGTGTATAAGTAACTCTCATCAAAGACTATGGGAGATCTATGAACTTCAGTGAGTGCTAATGTGAGGTTTTGCTCAGGTTGCTGTCAATCTTTAAGGACAGGTCAGTGAATCTCTTTACCTAAGCAGACACCACTACTTCCACAGCAGTCCACTGTGCAATTGAGACCTGATTAGAGGAGGCTTTAGCAGCAGTAGAAGTAGAGCCTCCACCTTTCACTGCCCTTTATATCAAAGGCTATTTGGTTTCACTCTGGGGATTGGCAAATTCACAAGACAGTTCACAATTCTAATGCATATTTCAGGCTACTTGCTTAACCAACTAGTATGCTCTGTCAAAGAATTCATTCCAAGTCAAAGCAAAGAAGGCCTTAATGTGGAACACAGAAAACACACTATCCAAATTTTTAAAAAATTACTCAAGTTTGGTACAATTTAATTTCAGTTACCTCAGACTAAAACTGAAAATTTAAATTATAAATCACAGCCTCATATAGATGATCCAAACACATCAGATCTTTAAAGAGCAGCATATTAAAGGAAGTCTAACATAAACACAGCCTACTAGAGAGTATTCCCTAGAGCACAGAACAGGTTAATTAAAGACACATAAATCTTCATCTTTTAGAGCAGATCAGAACCCAGATGACTGACTTTCTGTAGGATTTCTGATAAGAATCCAGTAGAGTTGGTTTCAAGGTTCACACAGACACTTTAATTGCTGTAACCTTCGTATCCAGAGGTGTGATCCACATGAAGTCCACAGTAAGTCCAGCAAATCTGAGGCGGTCAACCCTTATGAAGGCTCAGTATCTGAACATAAAAAATTTTTGAAATGACCACTGCTTTTGGTTTTTTGTATTTGCAGAGCAATTGTGAAAAAGTACTGCTGAATCTAGCTCACATATTTATGTAGCTATGAAAACTCCCCTGTGAAAATCAACTAAAGTCTGGTCTTTTCTGTCAAGAGTTACTATATAATATAACTAACGTTGTGTAGATGCTGGCTAACCGTCCTGAATTGCTGCCTACATGCTTTGTGAAACGTTGCTTAACCTTGCAAAGTTCTTGCAATCAAACAAGGAGCTGTTTATCTCCAGATGTCCTAATCTCAAACTGCTTGCTTAAAGATGAATATTGCCGGAAAGAAATTTCTTGATCTCCCTGCTTCTAGGTCCCCCTTACCCCCACATGCCCCTTTTTCTAAGTAGCCATTCGCGAAGATTGTGAACTCAAACCCATCCATCAGGGTGAGGGCCAGACTTCCATTAGAGATAAAAACTGAGCATATTTCCTGCTTGATGTGCTTGCCTGCCTGACTCTGGTTGGAGGCACACCCTTCTGCAGAAGTAAATTTTGCCTTGCCCATCAGCTTTTGAATACATGTCTGATTTGTGATCGCAGCAGCACCCCAATATTTCTAACATCCCCTAAATCCAATGTACATAAAGAGCAGCTGTGACACTTTAAACTTCCATAGAACAATAGGACCAGTCACTGAAATCAAGTGGTCTGCATTGATCGTTGTAGATCAATCAGAGGTCAGAGGATGAATGGTTGTTCTTGGGAGTAAGCTGTGATCTAGTTACTTTAGAAGGGTTAGCAAAGACCATTCCTGTGGTCATTAATTGTACTGTGTGTGGATGCTTTTCAGATTTTCAAGCACAGAATACTGGTGGTCCTCCTGAAGTTTAAGGGCCTGGTTTTTTGAAATCTCATCCCTACCTCTATTTGTATGTCTTACTACTTCAAAAACTTTTCTCCATTTCTTTTTTTTTTTTCTTTTTGGGAGTACATTGTGACCTTTATAAAAGTTCTTACAATATATCATAGTTGAATTCATCCCCTTCATCATTTTCCTGGAATTGTTTCAACAGGTCTTATTTTTCCATTTTCATGTAAGTGTACACAACAGGTCTTATTTTTCCATTTTCATGTAAGTGTACACAGTATTTGCACTGTATTCACCCTCCTACATTCTTTCCCACCTCCTCCCCACCACACACTGATGCCATCCCCCTCCCCTGACAGGACCTATTCTGCCCTCTTGTTTTCTGATTTTGTAAAAGAAAATGATATTATTATTTGTTTAAGATAGCTATACAGGGAGTTTCCTTGTGACATTTCCATGTAAGGGAAAAGAAATGTAATCAGTAACTATGTCTTCTTCACTAGGTATTTTGAAAATATTCTTCCTTGAATGAAGAAAAAAAGTCACCCACCCCTTAGAAGAATCTTAGGAAGGGACAAAGAGTATAAAATCCATATCAAACTACTTTAAGGTTTTGATTGAACAGAAAATATGTAATACTGTATTGAAGCTTTATGGTCCCATCCTCTGAATAATATTGATTGCAAACCAATTTTATGACCAACCTGAAGCCAACTGGAAAATAGCTGTGTATTGACGTTCCTCATAAGATTCACTTTTACATTCAGCAACTAGTAGATGTGTCTTTCTGTACGCATGAGTAAGGGCAACAATTTCTCACTCAAATAAAGTTCTCATCATTCAGTGATTTCTCTTCCCTTCAATTTTGTGGGAGTGGGTCAGATTAGAGCAAGTAAAGAAAGATGAGTATGGTAAGGCACTGCCCTCTCAAAAGTCCATTAATAAAATAGGAAGAAATGTAAATGACATCAGATGGAAGTGGTTTTTTGGGGTGGCTTTTAAAGTAAATCCCATTCTTTTCACCTCTTTGAGAGCACAGCTGGCTTGAATTTAGACTTGGACTTGCTTCTCTGCTCTGTCCTACCAAATGCTCTGGTAATTTTGGTGATGGGGTCTCACAAACTACTTGCCCCAGCTGGCCTTGAACAGCAGTCCTCCAGATTTCAGCCTCTCAAAGTAGCTAGGATTACTCGGCTATCATTTTACTGTAATTATATCATGGATAAATATATAGAGATGAATAAATAGCATATATATAAAATAATTTAAATAACATTTACAACACTCAAGTACCTTTGCCCCAGTGGTCTTAATACATTTATCATTCCTCTCTGATTTGAGATGCCATCTTTAGCATACACTATTGTACTATTGTTATTAGTGTATTTAGATCTATATCTGGACTTTCCATTTTATTTACCATTTATTTAATCAAGAATGGAGGGGGAGGGTGAACAAAGGAGATGAAGGTAAGGGAATATGCTTGATGGACTTCATATACCTATATAAAATAGAGCAATGAAACCTCTTGCAATTGCTTTAAGTGGGATGAGGAGGGGGTCTACAGGAAGAGATGGGAGGACAATCTAACCAACATACAATATAAGCCTATTTGGCATTGTCACGATCAATCCCTCAGTACAATGAATATAGCCTCATAAAAAATTATAAAAAGAAAAAACAAGAATAGATGCTAGGCATCAGTAGCTCACACCTGTAATCTTAGCTATGTGGGTAGCTGAGGTCCAGAAGATCACAGTTCCAGACTAGACCCCATCTTGACAGGAAAAAGCTGTGCTTGGTGGTGCACACTTGTCATCCCAGCTACTTTTAGGAAGCTTAAAATCTAAGGATAACAGTCTAAGCTGGTCAGAGAAAAAAGCAAAACACTCTCTCTTATGTTTTTACATGACAATTTTCATTTTCAGTTTTTTTCTATACTTTGTTATTATACAAAATAAGATGATATTTTGATATTTTACATGTATGTATAATGTAGTTTTACAATATTCACCCTCCATTATCTTCTCTTGCCCCCTTCCACCCTTCCAGCTGGTACCTTTCCTCTTCCCAAATAGTCCCAGTTCAATTTTTTTATTATTATAATTTTTATTAGGATATATTCATTATACAGGGGGGATTCATAGTGACAATTCCAATTAGTCTTGTATTGTATTATTTACATTGCCCCTATCGTCTCTCCCTCTCAACCCCCTCCCCACCTCACTGAAAGCATTTACAAGAGGTTTTTTAGTTCTGTTTCATACAGGTATATGAAGTTCATCAACCATATACTGTCACCTTAATCTCCTTCCTTCACCCTCCCTCCCTTCCACTAGAGCCCCCATCCCCCCTGCACACATTGTGCCTATTTTACAGTCCTGGCTTTCATCACTAATGTTTGAGTTGACATTCAAAGGGGTGTCTCAATGACTGCCCTCTGTGGGTGTGCTTTACTTTGGTCTGTTCAATCCCTTCAAATCTCTCCCTTACCCCTTGGTATCCCACCCTCACTTTCTCAACAGCTTTCAATACACATCCTTAAATCCTGTACCATCACATCTTATGTTATGCGATATTACTGATGCGCTATCATTCTCTTTTCCTTTCCCTCTTTCCCCAAGTTCCATAGAGTAGTTAAACTGTTAGAAACATGTTCTACAACTGAGTTTGTATATGATCATGCTTGTTTTTGTGTATATGTTTATCTTTGGATCTATCTTACCACGTGTGAGAGAAAACATGTGTTTTTTGTGTTTCCAATCCTTATTAGCTTCACTTAACATGATCCTCCAATTGCATCCATTTACCTTCAAATCCCATGTCATTATTCCCTGTGACTGAGTAATACTCCATTGTGTATATAAACCACAATTTCATGACCCATTCATCAGTTGTAGGGCATCTGGGTTGTTTCCAGAGCTTGGCTATTGTAAGTACTACTATAATGAACATCAGTGTACAGGTGTCTCTATGGTATCCTGTTTTACATTCTTTGAGGTAGATTCCCAGGAGTGGTATCACTGGAGCATATGGCAGCTCTATCTCTAATTTTTTAAAGAATCTCCATACCACTTCCCATAGTGGTTGTACTAATTTTCATTCCCAGCAGCAGTATATAAGTGTTCCTGTTTCACCACATCCTCACCAGCATTTGTTGTTATTACCCTTGATTATAGCCATTCTAACCGGGGTGAGGTGAAATCTAAGTGTCGTTTTAATTTGCATCTCTTTTATAACCAGGGAAGTTGAACACTTCATGTTTTTACTGGCCATTTGTACCTCTTCCTTTGAGAATTCTCTGTTTAATTCATGTGTCCATTTCTTCTTTGGGGTGTTGATTCTTTGGGGCTGAGGTTTTTGAGTTTCCTAGATTCTGGATATTAGTCCCTGATTGGATGAGTAGCTGGCAAAGATTTTCTCCCATTCTGTGGGCTGTCTCTTGAGTCTGGTGACTGTTTCCTTTGCTGTACAGAAGCTCTTAGCTTGATGAAGTCCCATTTGTTCATTGTTTCTCTTATATGCTGAACCTTTTGAGTTCTATTTAGGAAGTCATTCCCTATACTTATATGTTCCAATGTATTTCTTACTGCTTCTTGGAGTAACTTCAAAGTTTCAGCCTTATATTAAGGTCTTTGATCCACTTTAAGTTGATTTTGGTACAGGGTGAAAGACAGGGACCTAGTTTCAGTCTTCTGCATGTGGATATCCCATTTTCCCAGCAGTATTTGTTGAGGAGGTTGTCTTTTTCTCCATCATGTGTTTTGGGCTCCTTTGTTGAAGACCAGTTGGCTACAGAGGCATGGGTTTATATCTGGATCTTCTATTCTGATCCGTTGGTCTTCCTGTCTGTTTTTGTACGAGTACCATGCTGTTTTTATTGTTATGGCTCTGTAGTATAGTTTGAAGTTAAGTATTTTGATGCCTTCATCATTGGACGTTTTGCTCTGAATTGCTTTGGCTATTCAAGGTCTTTTGTGTTTACATATGTATTTTACAATTATTTTTCTGTTTCTGTGCAGAATGTTATTGGAATTTTGATAGGGATTGTATTGAACAAGTATATTGCTTTTGGTAGTATGGACATTTTTACAATATTGATACTACTGATCCATGAACATAGAAGTCCTTTCCATCTTCTGATGTCTTCTTTAATTTCTCTCTTGAGTGGTTTATAGCTTTCATTAAAATGGCCTTTGGTTTCTTTGGTCAAATTTATTCTGAGGTACTTTATTGTTTTGAGGCTATTGTAAATAGGATTGTTTCCATTATTTCTTTCTCAGTCTGTGCATTGTTGGTATATAGGAAAGCTACTGATTTCTCTATGTTATCTTGCTACTTTGCCAAAAGAACTTATTATTTCCAATAGTTTTTTGGTAGAGTTTTTGGAGTCTCTTAGGTATAGGATCATGTCATCTGCAAGTAGGGATAGTTTGACTCCTTCCTTCCCTATTTAAATCACTTTTATTTCTTGCTTTTGTCTTATTTCTCTGACAGAAATTCCTAAACTATATTCAATAGGAGTGGAGAAAGCAGACAGCCTTTATTGTTCCTGACTTTAAAAGTAACAGTTTAGTCCTCCATTTAGTATGATGTTGGCTCTAGGCTTGTCATATATTGCCTTTATTATGTTGAGGAACATTCCTTCTATTCCTAGTTTCTTCAGCACTTTTATAATGAAAGCATGTTGGATTTTGTCAAAGGATTTTTCTGTGTCTATTGAGAAGATCATGTGGGTTTTGTCTTTGTTTCCGTTTATGTGCTATATTATATTTATGAATTTATATATGTTGAACCATCCTTGCATTACTGGAATGAAACCAACTTGGTCATGTGTATGATCTTTTTAATGTGTTGTTGAATTCTGTTTGCCAGTATTTTGTTGAGAATCTAGATTCTACATATGGCAGAAAACGTGATGTTTATCTTTTTAGGTCTGGCTTATTTCACTTAACATGTTCATCTCCAGTTCCACCCATTCTCCTGAAAATTACATAATTTAATTCTTCATTGTGTATATTACCACATTTTCCTTATTCATGAATCTGTAATTGGTCACCTAGGCTGATTCCATAACTTGGCTATTGTGAACAATGCTGCAATAAACATGGGTGTGCAAGTGCCTCTATTGTATGCTGCTTTAGATTCCCTCACAGCAGGAGTGATGGTAGCAGTGGTGGTGGTGGTAATGGTAGAGGCTAACATTTATTGAGTGTTTAGTATGTTTGAAGTTCTTAGCTGGATCATCTCACTATTCCACTAGTAGCTCTCTTATTTAGGTCCTCATCTTTCATATATACTATTTTATTAGCTTCCTAATTTGTCTCCCAAGTTGGTTCTGTCCCACTTAAACTCCTACTTACCATAGCAGAGCATCTAAGTTGTGCTTTGAAACCTCCAAGCTGTGTAACTTAGATTATGTTTCACTCACTTGGATTCACTGGGGGCAGGAAACAATATTTTTAAGGAATGCCATGGAAGGTAATTATGTGGACTAAAGTTTTACAAGTATTAGCTGATAAAGTAAAAGCATCTCTCAGAAGCCACACAGTATTCCATCTCTGAAAGAAAATATATATTTATAATTAATGAAGTAATATTAATTTATTACTTGGGTAATTTGTGGCACAGAATATACAGAGTAAACAATAAAAGTCCCCCTTTTCAGTCCCACACTCATTCCTCTCTAAGATCAATATGTGGTGATCACTCACTTAGTCCCCTGTTTATTTAGATCCATTTATGTGTACCTATGTACACCTATAATATGCATATATTAAAAATAAATAAAATTCTACCTCCTTCTGTTTAATGGCGATGTGGTATTCTGTGTGAGAATGTATGATCGTTTATTTAGTGGTTCTTTAAGTTGCTTCCAGTTTTTTCCTTACTACAAACAATGCTACAATAAACATTCTTGTGCACATACCAATATCTTCTAAAGTAGATTAATAGAAATTATTACGTTAAAGCACATCTGTGTGCACATCAATTAGAGATATTTGGGCTGCAAGTGATAGAAAACTCAATCCAGACCAAAGTAGTAAACAAGAGGGAAATTATAATAATTAAATGGGAACTCAGGGAGGACCTTGCATTAGGAAAGGTTTAATTCCATGGATCCCATTTCTTCCCATTTTCTCTTCTTCCTTCCCTAATATTCTCTTCCTCCCAAGGATAACTTACTTTACTGATCTTAGTTAGCCTCCAATAGTTTCCAGATCAGCAAATTTCCACACTATACTCAGCAAAGATGTAGTGCTTTGACCTTGACTTCTAAGTAGAAGTCCTGAGATTCTCTCTGGTTTGAGTAGCTTAGGTCATACATTCCTGCACTGTCAACCCTTGTTTCCAGGGGGAGAGACTATCCTGACTGGCTTCAGTCATACATACCTTAGTTACACATGAAGCCAGCCTACCTGGAAGTGCTTTGATTCTAAAACAGAAATTCCAATCAATTGTTATGGATGTCCACCAGAGTGCATATTTATTTGAATAGATTAACACCAAATTACCATCCAGAAAGAATGGACTAATTTACCCTACCATCAACCATGTATGAAAGTAGCTATTGCTCAATATTACCACCAAAATTTTTTAATATTTATATTTTATTCATAGTTACCTAATTCAGTATCAATAAACATCTTTTTATGTTTGTCAGCTTTGGCATTTCTCCTATAAATTGTTCATTTATAACATCTACTCATATTTATATTTTTTGAATGATTTATAGAATCTCTGTATATACTTTACATAATAATCAGTCATTCATTAAATGTGCTATGAAGAGTTTTCTCAGCATGTCATTCAACTTTTAGCTTTCTCATGCCTTTTATTGTGTAGAGATGATTTTTTAATTTTTCATGAAGTTTTATCAGTTGATCATTTTCTTTGATGGCTTTTGGTATTTATGACTTATTTAAGGAGGCTTTTTTTTTAATTTCAATTTTTTAAAGATATGCTCCAATGCTGTCTCCAAATACTTTTAATTCTTTAATGAAAATTTTTTTCTATTTAACTATTTAATTCATCTGAAGTTTATTCTTGTGGGTGATATAATATTATGGTCTACTTGTTGTTTTACCTGAATCAGAAATTACTTTTCTTAGCACTATTTATTGCATAGGTTAAGCTTTCCCCTGTGGTTTTGAAATACCACCTTTATCACAACCTGTATTTCTACAGATGATACAGGGATGTGTTCTGTCTTTACTTCACTGACTTCCATTCCAGTTTCCACAGTTTTCATCATGCCTACAGCATATGCCTTAATGTCTCTAAAACATTTCCAAGACTTAACTCATTAGCGTGACAAAAAAGGATCTCTAAGATGTATTAGAGATTACTCTCCAGCCTCCTTACTCTTCATCTAGCCCTTCACTTTGAGATTTTAGTAAGACCAAATGTAGTTCATCCCAAACAGACAAATTCTGGAACATAGCTTTCTTATCTTTGCCTTTTCTTCTTGGGATCCCTACCCTCCTTTATTACCTGAGCCACAGCTCCAGTCCATTTTGCTCTGATTATTTTGGAGATGGGGGTATCATGAACAATTTGCCCAGGCTGCCTTCGAACTAGGACTTCAGCTCTCAGTCTCTTAAAGTAACATAGGACTGCAGGCATGAAGCATTGGCACTGGCCAGGAACTTTTCCTTAACCCCAAGACAGGCTTTTCTACCCTGTGCACCAGTTAACTCTCCCACCAGTTTTCCTGTAGCAGACAGTGTGTATTCTTCTTTATACTCATAGTTAGAAAAACCTAGTTTTATTTACTATTACCAATGATCAGAAATGTTTGTAAAAGTATCATGGTAGCTAATTATTGAAATGGATTTTAACTGGTTTATACACCAATTTATGACTACTATCTCAAAAAAATCACCACAGTAAAGGGGGCTGGGAGTGTGGTTCAACTGATAGAGTGCCTGCCTAGCAAGTGTGAGGCACTGAGTTCAAACCCTAGTACTGCCAAAAAAAAGGCCCAAATTATTCAAGATGGGTCCCATACTACCTAATGTATGGGCATTGAAAACACAATGATAGACAGGACCTCTGCAGGTCTGGGAGCCTATATTCTAGGTGGTAAGCCGGAACATTCACACAAGTAATTACAGAACAGTGAAGGGTATTCGTATATGACATAGCAGTTAGAATAGTACCTAAAATACTCAATAATATTGGATTCATGAATGCACTACAGAAAGGGTATTAAATACTAGAAGTGAAGTAAACCACAGAGGAAGACACAAATGCCTCTGCAAGTAGACATGTGAGGATTAGAAAGATGATAATGAACATCCTTTTGAAGAAGGAGGGGCACTTAGGAAAAGAAGAACAAGATGGGCTATGAGTATTTCAGGAGAGCAGGCCCATCTGGAAACATAGGGAAGCTCTCAGTAGTGTCGTATGTACTGAAAATGACAAGTGAAGGAAAAAGTGCAAGAGCTACGTGATGGAAGCTGAATTAACAAGACAAGGGGAGGAGGAAGAAAGCAGCTAATAGAAAGGTAAATTACATTGTGCAAGGAAAGAGAATTAGTAAATGGCATGTTTGTTTGGCCTCTGAAATTTTTAAGTACTAGATCCTTTTTGTTCTCATCCCAGGTGTCCTTGCTCCCAGAGAATTACCCTTGGTCTAATGGGAGCTCTGTGGACCAACAGGCTACACACACATCCCCAACTGAGAACATTTAGCCCCTCATGGCTGACTGACATGGAACCATAAAAGTCCAGTCTTTTGCTTCAAGTTAGGACCTACTTAGTGGTACAACTCATTCTACAGAGCATCCCATCTAGAGATTCAGGTGAAGCAGAGTCCAACTGA
This sequence comes from Castor canadensis, assembly GCF_047511655.1. NCBI lineage: Eukaryota > Metazoa > Chordata > Mammalia > Rodentia > Castoridae > Castor > Castor canadensis. The sequence goes on from NC_133393.1 coordinate 79,270,875, forward strand.
AATCACATCTTTGATAAGCAACTTGCCCTCCTTTTTCCTGCTTCCTTCATATCTCCATCCCAAGATGCCCTGTGTGTAAATCACACACATACATGTCTCTGTCTCAGGTGCTGCTTCTGAGAGACTCGACCTAATGTGCCCTCTGGTGACTACACTATTTGTCTATAGGAAAACTCCCCAAAATAGTCAGCTGAAGTTGCTGTGTCAGGATCTGCTACTCTGTCCTCTCATGAACTAATTCCAATAAGATTTTCATGTCCTCCACACCATCAAGATAGTTCTTGGTCACAAATAATCCCCACATTCTGAAACCTGAATGTCTGAGTTCAATGTTCATTTTATTCACTCCACAAGATATATCTAACATAACTGAGTGTCCCTCCTAAGGACACTGTCTTCTCTCTTCTCCCTGGACAATATCCCCTCTTAGTTCTCCTCATTCACTCCTTCTTTATGCTACTTCCTCCTCAGCTTTCTAATTGCTAAAGTTTCTTAGGTCTTGATCTTTGCTTTTTACCTTTTCATCCACATTAACTCTCTGGATGGTGAACCATCCAGTATCACAGGCTTATGTCTCTAACCCTGGCTTCTCCTCAAATCCCATAACTAGATATACAACTGCCTGTTCAGTTGGAGATCTATAGCCATCTCCAATTTAGCAGATCCAAAGCCAAATTCACAATACATGACTCACACCCTGACCCAAATAAACTTTCTTTCCACACCTTCTACCTTTGCACTTCTCACACCATAAACCAAAATCATTTCTGCTTATCTTTCTCTGATACTCTACACAAAGAATTTGTTGAGAAATCCAATCAATTGTACCTTCAAAGTATATGCCAAATTAATCCTTCTTCATAGTGAATTGACTCATCATCTAGGGTGACCTACTGTCATCACCACAGTCCAAGCCACCATCATTATTGAATTACTGAAGCAGTATCCTAATAATCCCATGGCCGCTACCTTTATACTTTGTAATTTGTTATCTACAGAGAGTCCCAGGTGATTTTTGAAGTCATGTCATATCATTTCCTAATAGCATGCAGCAGTGTCTAAGAGCCTAGTCTAGGGTAGCTTTGGGCCAAGTTCCAGTCTCCTCACTGTGTATACATCTCTTTTCTGTAAAATGTAGATGGTAATAATAATAATAATAGCTACCTCTCAGATTTGTTATTGGTATTAAAAGAGATTGGAGCTCTATAACATAGGACTTGTTGTGTGATAATTTGCTAAATAATTTTTGTTTGGTTTGGTTTTTGTGGCAGTACTAGGGGTTCTGTATTTATCCAGCTTACTTGATAAATAAAATAACAGTGTGTCTTGTTTCAGAAGAGTGAGTCCTCTTCTTTCACTCCTCCTTCACTCCACTCCAGTCACTCTGGCCAGTCACTTTGGAAAGCAGAGCTGTACAGAGGACACTTCAAGTCAGCCCCTATGACTCCCACTGCCCCAATACTTGTACAGCTTATTTCATTCCTTTGCTTCCTTTCCGGTCTCTACATAAAACCTACTGTTATCAAGGAAGTTTTCACTGACCATAAATAAGATAGCAAAACTTATCCCCTGACAGTCCTTCTCTACCTTGCCCTGCTTTATTTTTCTCCACATTTCTCATTTTGCACCATATCATGATTTTACTTGTCCTTATTATTGCTTTTACCTGCCCTACTTCAGTGTATGGTCTTCTGAGTGAGGTTAGCCTGGCCCAAAAGACCAAAAATCGTATGTTCTCCCTCATATGTGGACATTAGATCAAGGGCAAAAAAAAAAAAAAGTGAGAGAGTTCTTTTGCTTGTTTTATTCACAACTCTAGGTTGAGTACCTAGAATAGTACCTGGTACATATCAAGCATTCAGGAAAGATTTGCTGTACTGAAGGATGAATAGAAACTATTTAAATCTCTCACCAGGCTACGAAGAGATATGAATTAGGAAAGTAGCAGAGCAGATTGAAGGGATGAATTGGCACAGCCAAATAGAGTAAGAAAGGCCAACAATATAGGGTCTGGGAGAGAAGACAATGGAAAAAGTATTTTAAGATACTAGTGAAAATGAAAGTCTGCGTGGGACGGCATTGCCCAAAAGCAGAAAAGAAAACACAAAAGGAGGAATTCATCCGAGGGAGAATATAACAAACCTAAGTTACAAGAAGCAAGCAAACATCACTGTGGCCTACCTAGCAGGCAGTTGGAAATTTAGCTTTGTTTAATGACAGAAATCAGAACAGTAACCGTGGTTGTGAAAATCACCAGGATAGACTGTCAATTCAAAGGCAGAGGATGAAATAAGGCTGCCCAAGCGAAGAATATGATCAAGAAAAGGCAAGAAGACCATGGGGAACATCCATACATCATGTGTGCAGATAAAAGAGAACATGTGGAAGAAGACTGGTAGAAAGGACAGAAATAAGAACAAGAATGACTTTAAAAGTACTGAAATATATTAAAACAATAGTAAACAGTATCTGCTGAAATGATATAAATTTCTTTCAACTGGAAACTCTTTCAAGCTGGTCAAATGTTCCAAAAATAGAAGTGGCAGGATGTAGGAATTCCATACCTCCTGAAGACTAAGTAGATTGGGGTTTTTTTGACTGCTAGTATAGACACAGGGAGGTAGGTCTTTGGGGCTTTTCTCCTGTCTTACAGATGAGTTCAGACTCCAAATCATTTTTCAAGACCCACAAAACTTCTGTACCTTTGATATGGCCTGTTACACTTTCATTACCTCATTACTCTTTGCCTTGGCCTTTAAGACTTCCTTTTCTAATAATGTTCCTAAAGAGCTTCACAAAGTCTCCTTTCATAACCCTCCTTTGATCCAGAAATGTAATTCTATTGTGGCCAATACTTCCCCACAATATAGAGCTGAAACTTTTTGTTTTCTCTGTATTATCAGCAGCATCTTCAGAATTAAACACTCCTTTCTGCCTTCTCCACCTTTTGGTTTTAGAAAGCATGCTCACACCCCACCTAAGTCTCCAGCAATAAAGTAATTCAAGATGTCTAAATATCCACGTATTTTACACCTAACAAGCTATCTTAAGCAATGATGGAAATGATAATTATTTCCTCTGAAGGTCTTTCACAGTTACAGTTAAATCATTGCGTGCTGTTAAATTGAACTAGGACATGTTTCCCTTTCCTGCTATTGATCTTATGAGTGAATTGCCCCCAAAACTTCCAAATGTGCTATTGGCTAATTCATTGCCAGTGCAATACATATTAAGTTGAATGTGAATTGCATACATCTTACTTGTAATATGTTTTAGATGCACAAATTTGAGATTTATAACAACATTCTCAAGCAATGCAATACAGATGAAAAAATACAGTTTCCAATGTAATATCCTGTGTTCATAAATATGCCATCTCAGAAATTACAACAAGCAATATACAAAGTAAGGAAATCAGTGGACTCTGGGCACAAATACTGTTTCCCAGGGCAAAGGTCTATTTTTGTGACAATAACTACACTTCTATCCTACTATGGGAATGTGTACTATACTGAAGAAATGATTATTCCACTTACACTGTGCTGTAACCTCCTGGTTGGCAGGCATGGGGAAGGGGAGCAGGTCTTCATATCTGCAAATCCACATGTTATTACACTGAAGTAATATAGCCACAGAAGTAGGCAATGTCTGGGGACCTCAACGGAATGGGGACAAGATCCTGCTAGCATTGTACCTTCATTTAATAGATCATGAAGTGGAACTTTTGAAATTAACTTTGTTAAATTACATATTCTATGTATATATACATATAGCTTTAGTCATCCATTACTCACATTTATCAGGTACTTCCTTATGCTAGGCACTGTGACAGAGTCTATGAAAGTATCAATGAACAGAACTGCCAAAGGCTCTGATGTCACCTAGCTTACCCTAGACTGACAGGGCAAGCAAACAAATAGCACAAGTAGCTACTGTCTTGCCTACATGGGAAACATGACTGGGAGAACTGAAGGAGGGCATTTACACTTTTATGGATTTATTCAAAAAGCACCACCATGTTCATATGTAGTATGTATTTAAGGACACTGATGGTGCAAAATAAGCAAAATACACAACCTTCACCCTATGATCTCCAGCATATTAGAGGAGAGAAATAACCATCCAATGCACCCAGGAAACAAACTTCAAAGGGCAACATTTATACAATTCTAGCAACACAGTACAAAGATGTGGAGTTAACAATGACCTTATTTCCTCCCATTCCCTATATCTTGGTCCATTTAGTTTGCTACAACAAACATTTTAGACTTGGTAATTTATAAACAATTGAAATTTATAGCTCTGGAGACTGGGAAGCCCAGGATCAAGGTGCCAACAGATTCAGGGTCTGGTGAGGGCCTGTTCCTCACAGATGGTGCCTCTTACATGGAAGGGCATAAAAGAAATGCAAAAGGGGCTAACAAGCACACCCAGGGCTTTTTATAAGGCACTAATTCTTGACAGCAGAGCCCTCATAAACCAATTGCCTCCCAAAGGCACATGGGGGATGATATTTCAAATGTAAAATTTGGGGACACAAACATTCAGACCATGGCATTCTGCCTTGTTCCATACCTCCTCACACACCTCACTGGTCCTGCCTTAGGCCATTTGCATCAGCTGTTTCCTCTGAGCTCAATACTTTCCCCCAGAGATTCGCATGATCAGCTCCCTCATTTTTATCAAGTCTTTGCTCAAATACCTTCTCAGTGAGGCCTACTTTGACCACACTATATAATATTGCAATGTACTAGCCCCTGGCATATCTGATCCATCTTATTCTGCTCTACTTTCTTTTTTTTCTGTGATGCTTAACACCTTTTAGATGCACTCAGTAATTTACTTACATATTATGCTTATTGTTTACTGCTTGTGTTGTAAGCCCCACAAAGGCAGAGATCTTGATTCAGTTCAATGGTGAATTCAAAGGACTATAATGGTGCCTAGCACATAATAGAGTCTTACAAAGTATTTGTTAAACAAGTGATAATGATGATGATACTAGGAAATGTACAAATTTATCATTGAGTATGTGGCACTATGAGAAGCATTTTACATCTGGGGTCTCTTTTTGTCCTCATAATGCATTATCTCTTTTTAACCTCATAGTAGACACTAGTTTCAATGTTTGGTTATAAACAACTGAAAATTAATTTATTGGGCATTTATTCTTACTCAAAGAAGGAATGTGAAAGCTTAAGGACCCAGCACCAGAAAGAAACATCTGAGACAAAGCATCACTAAGATGCCACAGGAAAAAAATCTTCGAAGGACACCATCCCTGGAAGAGCCTGCACTGGCACTTCCAACCACACTGCCGGACTGCTGCCCCCAGAGTCTCCTCACCAAGACATTGGGACTCTTCTTTCTTGTACACCTGAATGCCCAAGGTGCCATTATTGCCTTTCAGCCTGAAGAACATCCTTTGTCAGCTCTTGTGGTGACCAATCTCTGTTTTAATTTACTGGAAAATATCTTTACTTCTCCTTCATGTTTTGAAATATATGCCTGCTGTATATAGATTTCTAGGGTGACAACTGTTTCCTGGCAGCACCTTAAAAACACCCCTCCATCATTGCCTGGCTTCTTTTGTTGCTAATGAGAACTCAGCCATTGCTCTTATGAATGTTCTCCTGCATGTGAAGTGTTTTTTTCTTTATGGCTTCTTACTCTTCATATTTTTTCCTCTATATTTCATTTTCAGCAGTTTGATTATTATGTTTAGATGAGAATTGTCTTTTTTTAATCTTGTTTTGAGTTTGTTGAGCTCCTTTGATGTGAGTTTTCATCAAATTTGGAAAAATTGCTGGTCAATATTTTTAAAAGTATTTTATGACCAATTTTCCCTTTTTGTACTTTTTAATATTCCAATTATATATATGATAGATTGTTTGATAATTCTTCCATCACTGAAGTTGTGTTTATCTTTTCAATATTTTTCTACATGCTTTAGTTTGAGTAATTTCTACTGATCTGTCTCCAAATCGATCCTCTTTTCTGTGGTGTTCAACCTGCTGTTAATTCCATTCAGTAATTTTCTTTCAGAGATTTTATTTGTTTATTAGAGTCTTCATTTGTTTCTTTTTTAGAATTTTCAGCTCTCTCCTGAAATTTCCTACCACTTTACCCACTATAGATTTAATGAAAATGATAAACCTTTAGCAAGATTCATATGAGAGGGAGAAGACATAGAGACAGAGACCCAGAGGCAGAGAAAAAAAGAGATGCTAAAAATTTGCTACACCATCCTACACACAGTAAAAAAAGATAGTACTGTGTAGTTATATTACAATGTTAATATAATATGATGTAAGTTAATTCAACAACAAATAAAACATACAAATTCTTTAAGAAATACAACTTCCCAAAGTCAATCAGGAAGAAATACAAAATCTAATTGTCCTGTAATATTTATGAAGGAAATTGAAGTTACCATTGAAATTGTTGTCAAAGAAAACTCAAAGCCCATATGACTTCTTTGGTGAACACTACCAAATATTTTCATAATATTGAAATAATGCTGAATTAGCACAACTCTTTCAGAAAACATCAGAGAAATAAACAAACATTCCTAATACATTTATACAGTATAATACTGGTGCCAAAACTAGAAAAGGCATTACAATATAACCAATATACCTCACAAATCTAAATACAAAATCCTCAATAATCAAATCCAGAAATATATAAAAAATAGAATAGAGTATGACCAATGGAATAAATCCTAATAATGAAAGGTCAATTTGTTAATTAATGTAATTCACTACACTACCAAAATTTAAAAATAATATGATCACCTCAACAGACACAGGAAAACCACTTGGCAAAAATTAACTCTTTCATATTTTGCAAAAAAAATGTCAATACTTATTATCCTTTTACAAAGAACATGTATCAAGGATATCTGTTCTTTCTTCTTAAATTAAGAGATCCTGCATTATGAAAAAAATAGGAAAATGAAATAAAAGGAATTAAGATTACAAACAAAAACAGAAAGCTATACGTGTTGTCAGACAAGTTGATTGCATACATAGAAAATTCCAAGTCATCTGTATACCTCTAGAACAAATAAATGAACCTAACAAGGTCACAGACACAATATACTATACAAAAGAATAATTGTGTTTTCATGTAAGAGTGACATATAATAGAAAAAGTTTAACAAGAACTGTTAGCAGTTGCATCTAAAAAAATTTAAAAATAGAAATAAGCGAATTCTAAAAGAAGTAATATTTTTTGCACTTAAAAACTATAAAACAGAGAGAATTTTTTTTAAATCTGAGTATAGAGATATACATCATATTCTGAGGAACGAAAGACACTATTACAATGTCAAGTCTATGCAAATTAATCTATACATTCAATTTGTAATCTTAATCAAATCCCTGCAGGCTTTTTGGAAGGAAGGCGGTATGCTAGGGTTTGAACTCTGGGCCTACGCCTTGAGCCACTCCACTGGCCCTTTTTTGTGATTTTTTTTTTTTTGAGATAGGGTCTTGCAAACTATTTGTCTGGGCTCCCTTCAAACCTCAATCCTCATGGTCTCTACCTCCTGAGTAGCTAGGATTACAGGCATGAGCCACCAGTGTCCAGCTCCAGCAGGCTATTTTTAAAAAATTTTATAAATATATATTAATTGTACAGAATAATTGGTTTCAGTGTGACATTTTACTGCATGCATATAACATACCCCATCTATCCTGCCTCCTTTTCTTTGTCCTAATAGTTCCCGCTCTACTTTCTTGGGGTTTTTTTCCTAGACTTTGTATATGAAAGAAAACATGAGATACTTGTTTGAATTCAGCTTATTTTGCTTAATAAGATGATCTTAAGTTCCATTCATTTTTCAACAAGGGCATGAATTTGTCCTTTGTGACCGAATAACAAACACTCCATCATGTATACATACATTTTCTTTATCCATTCATGTGTTGATGGGCACCTAGGATGATTTCATAACTTGAGTATTGTGAATAGTGCTGCAATAAACATGGGTGTGCAAGTGCCTCTATTGTATGCTGCCTTACACTCCCTCTGGTATATATCCAGGAATGGCACAGCTGGATCATATGGTAGATCTACTTACGATATTTGAGGAACCTCCATACTGATTTGCATTGTGGCTACACTAATTTACCTTCCCACAAATTGTGTATAGGATCCTTTTTGGTTTTTGTTTTCTTGATAATAGCCATTCTGATTGGGTGAGATGGACTGTCAATGTAGTTTTGATTTGGGTTTCCCTGATAGCTAAAGATGTCTCATTTTAATTATTGATCATTTGTACTTCTTTTGAAAACTGTTCATTTGCCCATTAATAAATTGGATTATTCCTTTTGATATTTAATTTTTTTGAGTTCTTCATGTATTCTGGTTATTGGTTCCCTGTCAGATGAATAACTAGCAAAGATTTTCTTTCATTCTGTTTGCTGTCTCTTCACTCTGGTAATTATTTCCTTTGATATGCATAAATGTTTTGATTTGATGTAATCCCATTTGTCAATTCTTGCTTTTTTATTGTTGTGCTGGGTGTACATTGTATCATTTACAAAATTTCTTACAATATACTTGAATTCATCCCCTCAATTTTTGCTCTTATTTCCTGAGCTCTTAAAGTCCTATTAAGACCATCATTGCCTATGCCTGTGTATTAAAGTGTTTTTACTGTGTTTTCTTATAGTGTCTTCAGAGATTCAGATATTATTTATATGGAAACACAAGAGGCCACGAATAGCCAAGGCAATACTCAGTCAAAAGAACAATGCAGGAGGTATCACAATACCTGACTTCAAACTATATTACAAAGCAATAACAATAAAAACAGCATGGTACTGGCACAAAAACAGACATGAAGACCGGTGGAACAGAATAGAGGATCCAGATATGAAGCCACACAACTATAAGCAACTTATCTTTGACAAAGGAGCTAAAAATATATGAGGGAGAAATAGCAGCCTCTTCAACAAAAACTGCTGGGAAAACTGGTTAGCAGTCTGCAAAAAAACTGAAACTAGATCCATGTATATCACCCTATACCAAGATTAACTCAAAATGGATCAAGGATCTTAATCTCAGACCCCAAACTCTTAAGTTGATACAAGAAAGAGTAGGAAATACTCTGGAGTTAGTAGGTATAGGTAAGAACTTTCTCAATGAAACCCCAGCAGCACAGCAACTAAGAGATAGCATAGATAAATGGGACCTCATAAAACTAAAAAGCTTCTGTTCATCAAAAGAAATGGTCTCTAAACTGAAGAGAACACCCACAGAGTGGGAGAAAATATTTGCCAATTATACATCAGACAAAGGACTGATAACCAGAATATACAGGGAACTTAAAAAACTAAATTCTCCCAAAACTAATGAACCAATAAAGAAATGGGCACGTGAACTAAACAGAACTTTCTCAAAAGAAGAAATTCAAATGGCCAGAAAAGACATGAAAAAATGCTCACCATCTCTAGCAATAAAAGAAATGCAAATTAAAACCACGCTAAGGTTCCACCTCACCCCTGTTAGAATAGCCATCATCAGCAACACCACCAACAACAGGTGTTGGCGAGGATGCGGGGAAAAAGGAACCCTCTTACACTGTTGGTGGGAATGTAGACTAGTACAACCACTCTGGAAAAAAATTTGGAGGCTACTTAAAAAGCTGGACATCGATCTACCATTTGATCCAGCAATACCACTCTTGGGGATATACCCAAAAGACTGTTACTCCAGAGGCACCTGCACATCCATGTTTATTGCAGCACTATTCACAATAGCCAAGTTATGGAAACAGCCAAGATGCCCCACCACTGACGAATGGATTAAGAAAATGTGGTATCTATACACAATGGAATTTTATGCAGCCATGAAGAAGAACGAAATGTTATCATTCGCTGGTAAATGGATGGAATTGGAGAACATCATTCTGAGTGAGGTTAGCTTGGCTCAAAAGACCAAAAATCGTATGTTCTCCCTCATATGTGGACATTAGATCAAGGGCAAACACAACAAGGGGATTGGACTATGAGCACATGATAAAAGCGAGAGCACACAAGGGAGGGGTGAGGATAGGTAAGACACCTAAAAAACTAGCTAGCATTTGTTGCCCTTAACGCAGAGAAACTAAAGCAGATACCTTAAAGCAACTGAGGCCAATAGGAAAAGGGGACCAGGAACTAGAGAAAAGGTTAGATCAAAAAGAATTAACCTAGAAGGTAACACCCACGCACAGGAAATCAATGTGAGTCAATGCCCTGTATAGCTATCCTTATCTCAACCAGCAAAACCCCTTGTTCCTTCCTATTATTGCTTATACTCTCTCTACAACAAAATTAGAGATAAGGGCAAAATAGTTTCTGCTGGGTATTGAGGGGGGGAGCGGGAGGGGGTGGAGTGGGTGGTAAGGGAGGGGGTGGGGGCAGGGGGGAGAAATGAACCAAGCCTTGTATGCACATATGAATAATAAAAGAAAAATGAAAAAAAAAATTTTTAAATAGAAATAAGCTAATTCTAAAAGAAGTAATATTTTTTGCACTTAAAAACTATAAAACAGAGAGAATTTTTTTTAAATCTGAGTATAGAGATATACATCATATTCTGAGGAACGAAAGACACTATTACAATGTCAAGTCTATGCAAATTAATCTATACATTCAATTTGTAATCTTAATCAAATCCCTGCAGGCTTTTTGGAAGGAAGGCGGTATGCTAGGGTTTGAACTCTGGGCCTACGCCTTGAGCCACTCCACTGGCCCTTTTTTGTGATTTTTTTTTTTTTTTGAGATAGGGTCTTGCAAACTATTTGTCTGGGCTCCCTTCAAACCTCAATCCTCATGGTCTCTACCTCCTGAGTAGCTAGGATTACAGGCATGAGCCACCAGTGTCCAGCTCCAGCAGGCTATTTTTAAAAAATTTTATAAATATATATTAATTGTACAGAATAATTGGTTTCAGTGTGACATTTTACTGCATGCATATAACATACCCCATCTATCCTGCCTCCTTTCCTTTGTCCTAATAGTTCCCGCTCTACTTTCTTGGGGTTTTTTTCCTAGACTTTGTATATGAAAGAAAACATGAGATACTTGTTTGAATTCAGCTTATTTTGCTTAATAAGATGATCTTAAGTTCCATTCATTTTTCAACAAGGGCATGAATTTGTCCTTTGTGACCGAATAACAAACACTCCATCATGTATACATACATTTTCTTTATCCATTCATGTGTTGATGGGCACCTAGGATGATTTCATAACTTGAGTATTGTGAATAGTGCTGCAATAAACATGGGTGTGCAAGTGCCTCTATTGTATGCTGCCTTACACTCCCTCTGGTATATATCCAGGAATGGCACAGCTGGATCATATGGTAGATCTACTTACGATATTTGAGGAACCTCCATACTGATTTGCATTGTGGCTACACTAATTTACCTTCCCACAAATTGTGTATAGGATCCTTTTTGGTTTTTGTTTTCTTGATAATAGCCATTCTGATTGGGTGAGATGGACTGTCAATGTAGTTTTGATTTGGGTTTCCCTGATAGCTAAAGATGTCTCATTTTAATTATTGATCATTTGTACTTCTTTTGAAAACTGTTCATTTGCCCATTAATAAATTGGATTATTCCTTTTGATATTTAATTTTTTTGAGTTCTTCATGTATTCTGGTTATTGGTTCCCTGTCAGATGAATAACTAGCAAAGATTTTCTTTCATTCTGTTTGCTGTCTCTTCACTCTGGTAATTATTTCCTTTGATATGCATAAATGTTTTGATTTGATGTAATCCCATTTGTCAATTCTTGCTTTTTTATTGTTGTGCTGGGTGTACATTGTATCATTTACAAAATTTCTTACAATATACTTGAATTCATCCCCTCAATTTTTGCTCTTATTTCCTGAGCTCTTAAAGTCCTATTAAGACCATCATTGCCTATGCCTGTGTATTAAAGTGTTTTTACTGTGTTTTCTTATAGTGTCTTCAGAGATTCAGATATTATTTATATGGAAACACAAGAGGCCACGAATAGCCAAGGCAATACTCAGTCAAAAGAACAATGCAGGAGGTATCACAATACCTGACTTCAAACTATATTACAAAGCAATAACAATAAAAACAGCATGGTACTGGCACAAAAACAGACATGAAGACCGGTGGAACAGAATAGAGGATCCAGATATGAAGCCACACAACTATAAGCAACTTATCTTTGACAAAGGAGCTAAAAATATATGAGGGAGAAATAGCAGCCTCTTCAACAAAAACTGCTGGGAAAACTGGTTAGCAGTCTGCAAAAAAACTGAAACTAGATCCATGTATATCACCCTATACCAAGATTAACTCAAAATGGATCAAGGATCTTAATCTCAGACCCCAAACTCTTAAGTTGATACAAGAAAGAGTAGGAAATACTCTGGAGTTAGTAGGTATAGGTAAGAACTTTCTCAATGAAACCCCAGCAGCACAGCAACTAAGAGATAGCATAGATAAATGGGACCTCATAAAACTAAAAAGCTTCTGTTCATCAAAAGAAATGGTCTCTAAACTGAAGAGAACACCCACAGAGTGGGAGAAAATATTTGCCAATTATACATCAGACAAAGGACTGATAACCAGAATATACAGGGAACTTAAAAAACTAAATTCTCCCAAAACTAATGAACCAATAAAGAAATGGGCACGTGAACTAAACAGAACTTTCTCAAAAGAAGAAATTCAAATGGCCAGAAAACACATGAAAAAATGCTCACCATCTCTAGCAATAAAGGAAATGCAAATTAAAACCACGCTAAGGTTCCACCTCACACCTGTTAGAATAGCCATCATCAGCAACACCACCAACAACAGGTGTTGGCGAGGATGCGGGGAAAAAGGAACCCTCTTACACTGTTGGTGGGAATGTAGACTAGTACAACCACTCTGGAAAAAAATTTGGAGGCTACTTAAAATGCTGGACATCGATCTACCATTTGATCCAGCAATACCACTCTTGGGGATATACCCAAAAGACTGTTACTCCAGAGGAACCTGCACATCCATGTTTATTGCAGCACTATTCACAATAGCCAAGTTATGGAAACAGCCAAGATGCCCCACCACTGACGAATGGATTAAGAAAATGTGGTATCTATACACAATGGAATTTTATGCAGCCATGAAGAAGAACGAAATGTTATCATTCGCTGGTAAATGGATGGAATTGGAGAACATCATTCTGAGTGAGGTTAGCCTGGCTCAAAAGACCAAAAATCGTATGTTCTCCCTCATATGTGGACATTAGATCAAGGGCAAACACAACAAGGGGATTGGACTATGAGCACATGATAAAAGCGAGAGCACACAAGGGAGGGGTGAGGATAGGTAAGACACCTAAAAAACTAGCTAGCATTTGTTGCCCTTAACGCAGAGAAACTAAAGCAGATACCTTAAAGCAACTGAGGCCAATAGGAAAAGGGGACCAGGAACTAGAGAAAAGGTTAGATCAAAAAGAATTAACCTAGAAGGTAACACCCACGCACAGGAAATCAATGTGAGTCAATGCCCTGTATAGCTATCCTTATCTCAACCAGCAAAACCCCTTGTTCCTTCCTATTATTGCTTATACTCTCTCTACAACAAAATTAGAGATAAGGGCAAAATAGTTTCTGCTGGGTATTGAGGGGGGGAGCGGGAGGGGGTGGAGTGGGTGGTAAGGGAGGGGGTGGGGGCAGGGGGGAGAAATGAACCAAGCCTTGTATGCACATATGAATAATAAAAGAAAAATGAAAAAAAAAAATTTTTAAATAGAAATAAGCTAATTCTAAAAGAAGTAATATTTTTTGCACTTAAAAACTATAAAACAGAGAGAATTTTTTTTTAATCTGAGTATAGAGATATACATCATATTCTGAGGAACGAAAGACACTATTACAATGTCAAGTCTATGCAAATTAATCTATACATTCAATTTGTAATCTTAATCAAATCCCTGCAGGCTTTTTGGAAGGAAGGCGGTATGCTAGGGTTTGAATTCTGGGCCTACGCCTTGAGCCACTCCACTGGCCCTTTTTTGTGATTTTTTTTTTTTTTTTGAGATAGGGTCTTGCAAACTATTTGTCTGGGCTCCCTTCAAACCTCAATCCTCATGGTCTCTACCTCCTGAGTAGCTAGGATTACAGGCATGAGCCACCAGTGTCCAGCTCCAGCAGGCTATTTTTAAAAAATTTTATAAATATATATTAATTGTACAGAATAATTGGTTTCAGTGTGACATTTTACTGCATGCATATAACATACCCCATCTATCCTGCCTCCTTTCCTTTGTCCTAATAGTTCCCGCTCTACTTTCTTGGGGTTTTTTTCCTAGACTTTGTATATGAAAGAAAACATGAGATACTTGTTTGAATTCAGCTTATTTTGCTTAATAAGATGATCTTAAGTTCCATTCATTTTTCAACAAGGGCATGAATTTGTCCTTTGTGACCGAATAACAAACACTCCATCATGTATACATACATTTTCTTTATCCATTCATGTGTTGATGGGCACCTAGGATGATTTCATAACTTGAGTATTGTGAATAGTGCTGCAATAAACATGGGTGTGCAAGTGCCTCTATTGTATGCTGCCTTACACTCCCTCTGGTATATATCCAGGAATGGCACAGCTGGATCATATGGTAGATCTACTTACGATATTTGAGGAACCTCCATACTGATTTGCATTGTGGCTACACTAATTTACCTTCCCACAAATTGTGTATAGGATCCTTTTTGGTTTTTGTTTTCTTGATAATAGCCATTCTGATTGGGTGAGATGGACTGTCAATGTAGTTTTGATTTGGGTTTCCCTGATAGCTAAAGATGTCTCATTTTAATTATTGATCATTTGTACTTCTTTTGAAAACTGTTCATTTGCCCATTAATAAATTGGATTATTCCTTTTGATATTTAATTTTTTTGAGTTCTTCATGTATTCTGGTTATTGGTTCCCTGTCAGGTGAATAACTAGCAAAGATTTTCTTTCATTCTGTTTGCTGTCTCTTCACTCTGGTAATTATTTCCTTTGATATGCATAAATGTTTTGATTTGATGTAATCCCATTTGTCTATTCTTGCTTTTTTATTGTTGTGCTGGGTGTACATTGTATCATTTACAAAATTTCTTACAATATACTTGAATTCATCCCCTCAATTTTTGCTCTTATTTCCTGAGCTCTTAAAGTCCTATTAAGACCATCATTGCCTATGCCTGTGTATTAAAGTGTTTTTACTGTGTTTTCTTATAGTGTCTTCAGAGATTCAGATATTATTTATATGGAAACACAAGAGGCCACGAATAGCCAAGGCAATACTCAGTCAAAAGAACAATGCAGGAGGTATCACAATACCTGACTTCAAACTATATTACAAAGCAATAACAATAAAAACAGCATGGTACTGGCACAAAAACAGACATGAAGACCGGTGGAACAGAATAGAGGATCCAGATATGAAGCCACACAACTATAAGCAACTTATCTTTGACAAAGGAGCTAAAAATATATGAGGGAGAAATAGCAGCCTCTTCAACAAAAACTGCTGGGAAAACTGGTTAGCAGTCTGCAAAAAACTGAAACTAGATCCATGTGTATCACCCTATACCAAGATTAACTCAAAATGGATCAAGGATCTTAATCTCAGACCCCAAACTCTTAAGTTGATACAAGAAAGAGTAGGAAATACTCTGGAGTTAGTAGGTATAGGTAAGAACTTTCTCAATGAAACCCCAGCAGCACAGCAACTAAGAGATAGCATAGATAAATGGGACCTCATAAAACTAAAAAGCTTCTGTTCATCAAAAGAAATGGTCTCTAAACTGAAGAGAACACCCACAGAGTGGGAGAAAATATTTGCCAATTATACATCAGACAAAGGACTGATAACCAGAATATACAGGGAACTTAAAAAACTAAATTCTCCCAAAACTAATGAACCAATAAAGAAATGGGCACGTGAACTAAACAGAACTTTCTCAAAAGAAGAAATTCAAATGGCCAGAAAACACATGAAAAAATGCTCACCATCTCTAGCAATAAAGGAAATGCAAATTAAAACCACGCTAAGGTTCCACCTCACCCCTGTTAGAATAGCCATCATCAGCAACACCACCAACAACAGGTGTTGGCGAGGATGCGGGGAAAAAGGAACCCTCTTACACTGTTGGTGGGAATGTAGACTAGTACAACCACTCTGGAAAAAAATTTGGAGGCTACTTAAAAAGCTGGACATCGATCTACCATTTGATACAGCAATACCACTCTTGGGGATATACCCAAAAGACTGTTACTCCAGAGGCACCTGCACATCCATGTTTATTGCAGCACTATTCACAATAGCCAAGTTATGGAAACAGCCAAGATGCCCCACCACTGACGAATGGATTAAGAAAATGTGGTATCTATACACAATGGAATTTTATGCAGCCATGAAGAAGAACGAAATGTTATCATTCGCTGGTAAATGGATGGAATTGGAGAACATCATTCTGAGTGAGGTTAGCCTGGCTCAAAAGACCAAAAATCGTATGTTCTCCCTCATATGTGGACATTAGATCAAGGGCAAACACAACAAGGGGATTGGACTATGAGCACATGATAAAAGCGAGAGCACACAAGGGAGGGGTGAGGATAGGTAAGACACCTAAAAAACTAGCTAGCATTTGTTGCCCTTAACGCAGAGAAACTAAAGCAGATACCTTAAAGCAACTGAGGCCAATAGGAAAAGGGGACCAGGAACTAGAGAAAAGGTTAGATCAAAAAGAATTAACCTAGAAGGTAACACCCACGCACAGGAAATCAATGTGAGTCAATGCCCTGTATAGCTATCCTTATCTCAACCAGCAAAACCCCTTGTTCCTTCCTATTATTGCTTATACTCTCTCTACAACAAAATTAGAGATAAGGGCAAAATAGTTTCTGCTGGGTATTGAGGGGGGGAGCGGGAGGGGGTGGAGTGGGTGGTAAGGGAGGGGGTGGGGGCAGGGGGGAGAAATGAACCAAGCCTTGTATGCACATATGAATAATAAAAGAAAAATGAAAAAAAAATTTTTAAATAGAAATAAGCTAATTCTAAAAGAAGTAATATTTTTTGCACTTAAAAACTATAAAACAGAGAGAATTTTTTTTAAATCTGAGTATAGAGATATACATCATATTCTGAGGAACGAAAGACACTATTACAATGTCAAGTCTATGCAAATTAATCTATACATTCAATTTGTAATCTTAATCAAATCCCTGCAGGCTTTTTGGAAGGAAGGCGGTATGCTAGGGTTTGAATTCTGGGCCTACGCCTTGAGCCACTCCACTGGCCCTTTTTTGTGATTTTTTTTTTTTTTTTGAGATAGGGTCTTGCAAACTATTTGTCTGGGCTCCCTTCAAACCTCAATCCTCATGGTCTCTACCTCCTGAGTAGCTAGGATTACAGGCATGAGCCACCAGTGTCCAGCTCCAGCAGGCTATTTTTAAAAAATTGTATAAATATATATTAATTGTACAGAATAATTGGTTTCAGTGTGACATTTTACTGCATGCATATAACATACCCCATCTATCCTGCCTCCTTTCCTTTGTCCTAATAGTTCCCGTTCTACTTTCTTGGGGTTTTTTTCCTAGACTTTGTATATGAAAGAAAACATGAGATACTTGTTTGAATTCAGCTTATTTTGCTTAATAAGATGATCTTAAGTTCCATTCATTTTTCAACAAGGGCATGAATTTGTCCTTTGTGACCGAATAACAAACACTCCATCATGTATACATACATTTTCTTTATCCATTCATGTGTTGATGGGCACCTAGGATGATTTCATAACTTGAGTATTGTGAATAGTGCTGCAATAAACATGGGTGTGCAAGTGCCTCTATTGTATGCTGCCTTACACTCCCTCTGGTATATATCCAGGAATGGCACAGCTGGATCATATGGTAGATCTACTTACGATATTTGAGGAACCTCCATACTGATTTGCATTGTGGCTACACTAATTTACCTTCCCACAAATTGTGTATAGGATCCTTTTTGGTTTTTGTTTTCTTGATAATAGCCATTCTGATTGGGTGAGATGGACTGTCAATGTAGTTTTGATTTGGGTTTCCCTGATAGCTAAAGATGTCTCATTTTAATTATTGATCATTTGTACTTCTTTTGAAAACTGTTCATTTGCCCATTAATAAATTGGATTATTCCTTTTGATATTTAATTTTTTTGAGTTCTTCATGTATTCTGGTTATTGGTTCCCTGTCAGATGAATAACTAGCAAAGATTTTCTTTCATTCTGTTTGCTGTCTCTTCACTCTGGTAATTATTTCCTTTGATATGCATAAATGTTTTGATTTGATGTAATCCCATTTGTCAATTCTTGCTTTTTTATTGTTGTGCTGGGTGTACATTGTATCATTTACAAAATTTCTTACAATATACTTGAATTCATCCCCTCAATTTTTGCTCTTATTTCCTGAGCTCTTAAAGTCCTATTAAGACCATCATTGCCTATGCCTGTGTATTAAAGTGTTTTTACTGTGTTTTCTTATAGTGTCTTCAGAGATTCAGATATTATTTATATGGAAACACAAGAGGCCACGAATAGCCAAGGCAATACTCAGTCAAAAGAACAATGCAGGAGGTATCACAATACCTGACTTCAAACTATATTACAAAGCAATAACAATAAAAACAGCATGGTACTGGCACAAAAACAGACATGAAGACCGGTGGAACAGAATAGAGGATCCAGATATGAAGCCACACAACTATAAGCAACTTATCTTTGACAAAGGAGCTAAAAATATATGAGGGAGAAATAGCAGCCTCTTCAACAAAAACTGCTGGGAAAACTGGTTAGCAGTCTGCAAAAAACTGAAACTAGATCCATGTGTATCACCCTATACCAAGATTAACTCAAAATGGATCAAGGATCTTAATCTCAGACCCCAAACTCTTAAGTTGATACAAGAAAGAGTAGGAAATACTCTGGAGTTAGTAGGTATAGGTAAGAACTTTCTCAATGAAACCCCAGCAGCACAGCAACTAAGAGATAGCATAGATAAATGGGACCTCATAAAACTAAAAAGCTTCTGTTCATCAAAAGAAATGGTCTCTAAACTGAAGAGAACACCCACAGAGTGGGAGAAAATATTTGCCAATTATACATCAGACAAAGGACTGATAACCAGAATATACAGGGAACTTAAAAAACTAAATTCTCCCAAAACTAATGAACCAATAAAGAAATGGGCACGTGAACTAAACAGAACTTTCTCAAAAGAAGAAATTCAAATGGCCAGAAAACACATGAAAAAATGCTCACCATCTCTAGCAATAAAGGAAATGCAAATTAAAACCACGCTAAGGTTCCACCTCACCCCTGTTAGAATAGCCATCATCAGCAACACCACCAACAACAGGTGTTGGCGAGGATGCGGGGAAAAAGGAACCCTCTTACACTGTTGGTGGGAATGTAGACTAGTACAACCACTCTGGAAAAAAATTTGGAGGCTACTTAAAAAGCTGGACATCGATCTACCATTTGATACAGCAATACCACTCTTGGGGATATACCCAAAAGACTGTTACTCCAGAGGCACCTGCACATCCATGTTTATTGCAGCACTATTCACAATAGCCAAGTTATGGAAACAGCCAAGATGCCCCACCACTGACGAATGGATTAAGAAAATGTGGTATCTATACACAATGGAATTTTATGCAGCCATGAAGAAGAACGAAATGTTATCATTCGCTGGTAAATGGATGGAATTGGAGAACATCATTCTGAGTGAGGTTAGCCTGGCTCAAAAGACCAAAAATCGTATGTTCTCCCTCATATGTGGACATTAGATCAAGGGCAAACACAACAAGGGGATTGGACTATGAGCACATGATAAAAGCGAGAGCACACAAGGGAGGGGTGAGGATAGGTAAGACACCTAAAAAACTAGCTAGCATTTGTTGCCCTTAACGCAGAGAAACTAAAGCAGATACCTTAAAGCAACTGAGGCCAATAGGAAAAGGGGACCAGGAACTAGAGAAAAGGTTAGATCAAAAAGAATTAACCTAGAAGGTAACACCCACGCACAGGAAATCAATGTGAGTCAATGCCCTGTATAGCTATCCTTATCTCAACCAGCAAAACCCCTTGTTCCTTCCTATTATTGCTTATACTCTCTCTACAACAAAATTAGAGATAAGGGCAAAATAGTTTCTGCTGGGTATTGAGAGGGGGAGCGGGAGGGGGTGGAGTGGGTGGTAAGGGAGGGGGTGGGGGCAGGGGGGAGAAATGAACCAAGCCTTGTATGCACATATGAATAATAAAAGAAAAATGAAAAAAAAAATTTTTAAATAGAAATAAGCTAATTCTAAAAGAAGTAATATTTTTTGCACTTAAAAACTATAAAACAGAGAGAATTTTTTTTTAATCTGAGTATAGAGATATACATCATATTCTGAGGAACGAAAGACACTATTACAATGTCAAGTCTATGCAAATTAATCTATACATTCAATTTGTAATCTTAATCAAATCCCTGCAGGCTTTTTGGAAGGAAGGCGGTATGCTAGGGTTTGAACTCTGGGCCTACGCCTTGAGCCACTCCACTGGCCCTTTTTTGTGATTTTTTTTTTTTTTTTGAGATAGGGTCTTGCAAACTATTTGTCTGGGCTCCCTTCAAACCTCAATCCTCATGGTCTCTACCTCCTGAGTAGCTAGGATTACAGGCATGAGCCACCAGTGTCCAGCTCCAGCAGGCTATTTTTAAAAAATTGTATAAATATATATTAATTGTACAGAATAATTGGTTTCAGTGTGACATTTTACTGCATGCATATAACATACCCCATCTATCCTGCCTCCTTTCCTTTGTCCTAATAGTTCCCGCTCTACTTTCTTGGGGTTTTTTTCCTAGACTTTGTATATGAAAGAAAACATGAGATACTTGTTTGAATTCAGCTTATTTTGCTTAATAAGATGATCTTAAGTTCCATTCATTTTTCAACAAGGGCATGAATTTGTCCTTTGTGACCGAATAACAAACACTCCATCATGTATACATACATTTTCTTTATCCATTCATGTGTTGATGGGCACCTAGGATGATTTCATAACTTGAGTATTGTGAATAGTGCTGCAATAAACATGGGTGTGCAAGTGCCTCTATTGTATGCTGCCTTACACTCCCTCTGGTATATATCCAGGAATGGCACAGCTGGATCATATGGTAGATCTACTTACGATTTTTGAGGAACCTCCATACTGATTTGCATTGTGGCTACACTAATTTACCTTCCCACAAATTGTGTATAGGATCCTTTTTGGTTTTTGTTTTCTTGATAATAGCCATTCTGATTGGGTGAGATGGACTGTCAATGTAGTTTTGATTTGGGTTTCCCTGATAGCTAAAGATGTCTCATTTTAATTATTGATCATTTGTACTTCTTTTGAAAACTGTTCATTTGCCCATTAATAAATTGGATTATTCCTTTTGATATTTAATTTTTTTGAGTTCTTCATGTATTCTGGTTATTGGTTCCCTGTCAGATGAATAACTAGCAAAGATTTTCTTTCATTCTGTTTGCTGTCTCTTCACTCTGGTAATTATTTCCTTTGATATGCATAAATGTTTTGATTTGATGTAATCCCATTTGTCAATTCTTGCTTTTTTATTGTTGTGCTGGGTGTACATTGTATCATTTACAAAATTTCTTACAATATACTTGAATTCATCCCCTCAATTTTTGCTCTTATTTCCTGAGCTCTTAAAGTCCTATTAAGACCATCATTGCCTATGCCTGTGTATTAAAGTGTTTTTACTGTGTTTTCTTATAGTGTCTTCAGAGATTCAGATATTATTTATATGGAAACACAAGAGGCCACGAATAGCCAAGGCAATACTCAGTCAAAAGAACAATGCAGGAGGTATCACAATACCTGACTTCAAACTATATTACAAAGCAATAACAATAAAAACAGCATGGTACTGGCACAAAAACAGACATGAAGACCGGTGGAACAGAATAGAGGATCCAGATATGAAGCCACACAACTATAAGCAACTTATCTTTGACAAAGGAGCTAAAAATATATGAGGGAGAAATAGCAGCCTCTTCAACAAAAACTGCTGGGAAAACTGGTTAGCAGTCTGCAAAAAAACTGAAACTAGATCCATGTATATCACCCTATACCAAGATTAACTCAAAATGGATCAAGGATCTTAATCTCAGACCCCAAACTCTTAAGTTGATACAAGAAAGAGTAGGAAATACTCTGGAGTTAGTAGGTATAGGTAAGAACTTTCTCAATGAAACCCCAGCAGCACAGCAACTAAGAGATAGCATAGATAAATGGGACCTCATAAAACTAAAAAGCTTCTGTTCATCAAAAGAAATGGTCTCTAAACTGAAGAGAACACCCACAGAGTGGGAGAAAATATTTGCCAATTATACATCAGACAAAGGACTGATAACCAGAATATACAGGGAACTTAAAAAACTAAATTCTCCCAAAACTAATGAACCAATAAAGAAATGGGCACGTGAACTAAACAGAACTTTCTCAAAAGAAGAAATTCAAATGGCCAGAAAACACATGAAAAAATGCTCACCATCTCTAGCAATAAAGGAAATGCAAATTAAAACCACGCTAAGGTTCCACCTCACACCTGTTAGAATAGCCATCATCAGCAACACCACCAACAACAGGTGTTGGCGAGGATGCGGGGAAAAAGGAACCCTCTTACACTGTTGGTGGGAATGTAGACTAGTACAACCACTCTGGAAAAAAATTTGGAGGCTACTTAAAATGCTGGACATCGATCTACCATTTGATCCAGCAATACCACTCTTGGGGATATACCCAAAAGACTGTTACTCCAGAGGCACCTGCACATCCATGTTTATTGCAGCACTATTCACAATAGCCAAGTTATGGAAACAGCCAAGATGCCCCACCACTGACGAATGGATTAAGAAAATGTGGTATCTATACACAATGGAATTTTATGCAGCCATGAAGAAGAACGAAATGTTATCATTCGCTGGTAAATGGATGGAATTGGAGAACATCATTCTGAGTGAGGTTAGCCTGGCTCAAAAGACCAAAAATCGTATGTTCTCCCTCATATGTGGACATTAGATCAAGGGCAAACACAACAAGGGGATTGGACTATGAGCACATGATAAAAGCGAGAGCACACAAGGGAGGGGTGAGGATAGGTAAGACACCTAAAAAACTAGCTAGCATTTGTTGCCCTTAACGCAGAGAAACTAAAGCAGATACCTTAAAGCAACTGAGGCCAATAGGAAAAGGGGACCAGGAACTAGAGAAAAGGTTAGATCAAAAAGAATTAACCTAGAAGGTAACACCCACGCACAGGAAATCAATGTGAGTCAATGCCCTGTATAGCTATCCTTATCTCAACCAGCAAAACCCCTTGTTCCTTCCTATTATTGCTTATACTCTCTCTACAACAAAATTAGAGATAAGGGCAAAATAGTTTCTGCTGGGTATTGAGGGGGGGAGCGGGAGGGGGTGGAGTGGGTGGTAAGGGAGGGGGTGGGGGCAGGGGGGAGAAATGAACCAAGCCTTGTATGCACATATGAATAATAAAAGAAAAATGAAAAAAAAAAATTTTTAAATAGAAATAAGCTAATTCTAAAAGAAGTAATATTTTTTGCACTTAAAAACTATAAAACAGAGAGAATTTTTTTTTAATCTGAGTATAGAGATATACATCATATTCTGAGGAACGAAAGACACTATTACAATGTCAAGTCTATGCAAATTAATCTATACATTCAATTTGTAATCTTAATCAAATCCCTGCAGGCTTTTTGGAAGGAAGGCGGTATGCTAGGGTTTGAATTCTGGGCCTACGCCTTGAGCCACTCCACTGGCCCTTTTTTGTGATTTTTTTTTTTTTTTTTGAGATAGGGTCTTGCAAACTATTTGTCTGGGCTCCCTTCAAACCTCAATCCTCATGGTCTCTACCTCCTGAGTAGCTAGGATTACAGGCATGAGCCACCAGTGTCCAGCTCCAGCAGGCTATTTTTAAAAAATTTTATAAATATATATTAATTGTACAGAATAATTGGTTTCAGTGTGACATTTTACTGCATGCATATAACATACCCCATCTATCCTGCCTCCTTTCCTTTGTCCTAATAGTTCCCGCTCTACTTTCTTGGGGTTTTTTTCCTAGACTTTGTATATGAAAGAAAACATGAGATACTTGTTTGAATTCAGCTTATTTTGCTTAATAAGATGATCTTAAGTTCCATTCATTTTTCAACAAGGGCATGAATTTGTCCTTTGTGACCGAATAACAAACACTCCATCATGTATACATACATTTTCTTTATCCATTCATGTGTTGATGGGCACCTAGGATGATTTCATAACTTGAGTATTGTGAATAGTGCTGCAATAAACATGGGTGTGCAAGTGCCTCTATTGTATGCTGCCTTACACTCCCTCTGGTATATATCCAGGAATGGCACAGCTGGATCATATGGTAGATCTACTTACGATATTTGAGGAACCTCCATACTGATTTGCATTGTGGCTACACTAATTTACCTTCCCACAAATTGTGTATAGGATCCTTTTTGGTTTTTGTTTTCTTGATAATAGCCATTCTGATTGGGTGAGATGGACTGTCAATGTAGTTTTGATTTGGGTTTCCCTGATAGCTAAAGATGTCTCATTTTAATTATTGATCATTTGTACTTCTTTTGAAAACTGTTCATTTGCCCATTAATAAATTGGATTATTCCTTTTGATATTTAATTTTTTTGAGTTCTTCATGTATTCTGGTTATTGGTTCCCTGTCAGGTGAATAACTAGCAAAGATTTTCTTTCATTCTGTTTGCTGTCTCTTCACTCTGGTAATTATTTCCTTTGATATGCATAAATGTTTTGATTTGATGTAATCCCATTTGTCTATTCTTGCTTTTTTATTGTTGTGCTGGGTGTACATTGTATCATTTACAAAATTTCTTACAATATACTTGAATTCATCCCCTCAATTTTTGCTCTTATTTCCTGAGCTCTTAAAGTCCTATTAAGACCATCATTGCCTATGCCTGTGTATTAAAGTGTTTTTACTGTGTTTTCTTATAGTGTCTTCAGAGATTCAGATATTATTTATATGGAAACACAAGAGGCCACGAATAGCCAAGGCAATACTCAGTCAAAAGAACAATGCAGGAGGTATCACAATACCTGACTTCAAACTATATTACAAAGCAATAACAATAAAAACAGCATGGTACTGGCACAAAAACAGACATGAAGACCGGTGGAACAGAATAGAGGATCCAGATATGAAGCCACACAACTATAAGCAACTTATCTTTGACAAAGGAGCTAAAAATATATGAGGGAGAAATAGCAGCCTCTTCAACAAAAACTGCTGGGAAAACTGGTTAGCAGTCTGCAAAAAACTGAAACTAGATCCATGTGTATCACCCTATACCAAGATTAACTCAAAATGGATCAAGGATCTTAATCTCAGACCCCAAACTCTTAAGTTGATACAAGAAAGAGTAGGAAATACTCTGGAGTTAGTAGGTATAGGTAAGAACTTTCTCAATGAAACCCCAGCAGCACAGCAACTAAGAGATAGCATAGATAAATGGGACCTCATAAAACTAAAAAGCTTCTGTTCATCAAAAGAAATGGTCTCTAAACTGAAGAGAACACCCACAGAGTGGGAGAAAATATTTGCCAATTATACATCAGACAAAGGACTGATAACCAGAATATACAGGGAACTTAAAAAACTAAATTCTCCCAAAACTAATGAACCAATAAAGAAATGGGCACGTGAACTAAACAGAACTTTCTCAAAAGAAGAAATTCAAATGGCCAGAAAACACATGAAAAAATGCTCACCATCTCTAGCAATAAAGGAAATGCAAATTAAAACCACGCTAAGGTTCCACCTCACCCCTGTTAGAATAGCCATCATCAGCAACACCACCAACAACAGGTGTTGGCGAGGATGCGGGGAAAAAGGAACCCTCTTACACTGTTGGTGGGAATGTAGACTAGTACAACCACTCTGGAAAAAAATTTGGAGGCTACTTAAAAAGCTGGACATCGATCTACCATTTGATACAGCAATACCACTCTTGGGGATATACCCAAAAGACTGTTACTCCAGAGGCACCTGCACATCCATGTTTATTGCAGCACTATTCACAATAGCCAAGTTATGGAAACAGCCAAGATGCCCCACCACTGACGAATGGATTAAGAAAATGTGGTATCTATACACAATGGAATTTTATGCAGCCATGAAGAAGAACGAAATGTTATCATTCGCTGGTAAATGGATGGAATTGGAGAACATCATTCTGAGTGAGGTTAGCCTGGCTCAAAAGACCAAAAATCGTATGTTCTCCCTCATATGTGGACATTAGATCAAGGGCAAACACAACAAGGGGATTGGACTATGAGCACATGATAAAAGCGAGAGCACACAAGGGAGGGGTGAGGATAGGTAAGACACCTAAAAAACTAGCTAGCATTTGTTGCCCTTAACGCAGAGAAACTAAAGCAGATACCTTAAAGCAACTGAGGCCAATAGGAAAAGGGGACCAGGAACTAGAGAAAAGGTTAGATCAAAAAGAATTAACCTAGAAGGTAACACCCACGCACAGGAAATCAATGTGAGTCAATGCCCTGTATAGCTATCCTTATCTCAACCAGCAAAACCCCTTGTTCCTTCCTATTATTGCTTATACTCTCTCTACAACAAAATTAGAGATAAGGGCAAAATAGTTTCTGCTGGGTATTGAGGGGGGGAGCGGGAGGGGGTGGAGTGGGTGGTAAGGGAGGGGGTGGGGGCAGGGGGGAGAAATGAACCAAGCCTTGTATGCACATATGAATAATAAAAGAAAAAAAATTAAAAAATAAATAAATAAATAAAAGAAAAATGAAAAAAGAAAAAAAATAATAAAATAAAATAAAAAGAGATTCAGATATTACAGTAAGTTTTTCTATGTATTTTGAGTTTGTTTGTATACAGAGTGAGAGACAGGGATCTAGTTTCAGTGCTCTAGCTAAAAATATACAGTTTTCCTAGCACTATATTTAAAGAAGCTGCATTTTATCCAATGTTTGTTTTTAGCACCTTAAGGTATAGCTATAATGAGATGATTTATTTCTGTGTCATCCGTTCTATTCCATTCAACTACATGTGTTTTGTGACCGTACCATGCTACCTAAATTTTTATAGTTCCATAGTATAATTTGAAATAGGGCGTTATAATGCCTCCAGCATTGCTCTTTTTGCTGAGGATTGTTTCAGCAATTTGGGTCTTTATTGCTTCCACATGAATTTTAGTATTGATTTGTCTATTTCTGTGAGGAACGCCATTAGAACTATAATGGGAATTACATTGAATCTGTAAATCATTTTCAGATAATATAGTCATTTTCACAATATCAATTCTGCCGGTCCAGGAGCACAGGAGGTCTTTACATTTTCTAGTGTCTTCAGTTTCTTTCTTCAGCATTTTATTGTTTTATTGTAGATGTCTTTTACCTCATTTAGGTTTAACTTCTAGGGCTTGGGGGGTGTTAATTATAAATGGAATTATCTCCCCAAATTCTTCCTCACCAAGCTAATTATCAGGATATAACAATAATACTGATTTTTTTTAATCTTGCTACTTTGATGGGTTTTCTTACCAGGTCTAAAATACTTTTGGTGGAATGTTTAAGACCTTCTAAATATACAATCATATCTTCTGCAAACAGGCTTTTTTTTTTTTTTTTTTGCATTACTGGGGCTTGAACTCAGGGCCTACAATGTGAGCCATGCCACCAGCCCTTTTTTTTGTGAAGGGTGTTTTTGAGATAGGGTCTCACAAACTGCTTGCTCAGGCTGGCTTCAAACTGCGATCCTCCTGATCTCTGCCCCCTGAGTAGTTTAGGATTATAGGCGTGAGCCACCTGCACTTGACTAAACAGGCACATTTTGATGTCTTTCTTCTCCATTTGTATTCCTTTTATTTATTTATTTTTGTCTTATTGCTGTGGCTAAAATTTCAAGTGCCACATTGAATAAGAGCAGTGAGATTAAAGATTCTTGTCTTATTCCTGATTTTACTGGAAATGTTTTCCATTTTTTTTCCTATTCAGTATTATGTTGGCTCTAGGTTTGTCATATACAGCCTTTATTATGTTTAAGTATGATTCTACCATTCTTAGATCCTTTGGGGCTCTTATCATGAAGGGATGTTGAATTTTGTCAAAGGCTTTTTCTGCCTGTATTAAGATGATCGTGTGATTTTTATCCTGTATTCTCTTCATGTGTTGTATTATGTTTACTAGTTTTTGTATGTTGCACTATCCTCACATCCCTAGAACAAAACCAACTTGATAATGGTGTTATAAATTTTTGATATGTTGCTGAATTTTGTTTGCAAGTGTTTTGTTGAGGATTTTTGCATGTGTTCATCAAGAAAATTGTTTATAATTTTTTGTTGTTATTATTGTTGTGTCCTTATCTGGTTTGGGTATCAAGATAATACCAGCTTCACAGAATGAGTTTAGAAGTGTTTCTTCCCAAATGAACCAAGCCTTGTATGCACATATGAATAATAAAAGAAAAATGAAAAAAAAAAAGAAGTGTTTCTTCCCTTTATATTTTGTGAAATAATTTGAGGAGCCATTGGTGTTAGGTCTTTTTTAAAGGTCTGGTAGAACTCAGTAGTGAATCCGTCTGATCCTGGGTTCTCATTACTTGTTACTTATCTGTTTAGGGTTTTTTTATCTCCTTTTGGCTCAATTTTAGCAGGTCATGTGTTTTTAGAAATTTATTCTAGAGTTACCAATTTATTGGAGCATAACTCTTCAAAATAATCCTTAATGCTCTCCTTGATTTCAGTGGTATCTCTTATAATAAATAGTCCCTTTTGTCTCTAATTCTATTAATTTGGGTCATCTCTCTTTTTTGGTTAATTTGGCTAAGGGTTTGCCAATCTTGTTTATCTTTTCAAAGAACCAACTCTTTGTTTCATTACTTTTTTATATTGTGCTTTTAGTCTTATATAATCAATTTCTACCCGGATCTTTATTTCTTTCCATCTATTAGTTTGGGATTTCTTCTTATTTTTCTAAGACCTTGAGGTACATCATTAGGTGACTTATTTGATATCTTTTTGATATTTTAATATAGGCACTTATAGCTATAAATTTCTCTCTTAGAACTGCCTTTGGTACACTACAAAGGTATAGTAATTATAGCTTGGTTTTGTCATTTTAAAAAAGCACATTGATCAATGGAACAGAATCAAGACCTCAGGACATATTCAAGACATATGAATGGTTAATTGATTTTTGACAAAACTGCCAAGAGTATGTAATGGAAAGAGAATAGTCCCTTCCATAAATGCTGTTGGGAAAACTGGATATCATATGCAGAATAAAACTGAACCCTTATTTCATACTCTACATAAAAATCAACTAAAAATTAATTAAAGACTTTAATATAATAATGAAACTATTATAAAACTACCCATCAAAAATGTACATAAAAACTACATCACATTGTTCTATACAACAAGGTGAATTTGACCCCTGAAGCACAGACAATGAAGATGAAACTAAACGAATGGGATTATATCAACTTAAAAAGCTTTGCACAGCAAAGACAACAACAATGTAAAGAGATAAACTATGGAGAGGGAGAAAATATTTGCAAGCCTTTTATCCCGTAAGCACTTAACATCCGAAATACATGAGGATCACACATAACAGCAAAAACACAAACAAAAAAATTTAAAATGAGTGAAGGCCCTGAGTAGACATTTATCAGAAGAAGACTGACAAATGGCCAACATATATATGAAAAAAATGCTCAATATTGCTAATCATTAGGAAATATAAATTAAAATCACCACAGTGAAATATCACCTCACACCTGCCAGAATAGCTTTCATCAAAATGGTGAAAGATAACAAGTGCTGACAAGAGTATAAAGAAAAAGGAGCCCTTGCACACTGTTGGTGGGAATATATTTGAGTAAAGCCACTGTAGAAAACAGTTTGGAGGATCCTCAAAAATCTAAAAATAGAAATATCATACGGTTCACCAACCCCATTTCTGGGTACTTGGTAAGTATCCAGAATTTTAAATCTATCAAAAAGATTTGGCATCAGTATGTTGAAGACATGTCAGCAGTCCCATGGTTTTTGCAGCCTATTCACAATTGCCAAGTTATGGAATCAACCTAAGTGTCACCAAGAGACGAGTAAATAAAGAAAATGTGATGAGGACTGGAGGAGGGTTCAAGTGGTAGGGCACCTGTCTAGTAAGTGCTAAGCCCTGAGTTCAAACCCCAGTCCTGCTAAAAAAAGAAAAGAAAATGTGGTAAGATAGCTAGATATATAGTTAGATGATGATAGCTAAATAGATATATGGATAGATAGATAGAAATAGAGGTTTATACAATGGAATACCATTCAGAGTTAAAAAGAAGGGAATTCTGTCATTTCTGACCACATGAGTGAAATTTGAGAAAATAGTATTAAGTAAAATAAAGCCAGACATAGAAAGATAAATGCCTCAAGCTTAATGCATATGTGAAATCTAAAACAATCATGGTGGTTACAGAATTGAAGGTCAGCGGATATGGGCAGATAATGGTATAAAGTCTCAGACAAGAAGTTTTTGTGAGCTTTATTGCACAGTGTGGTAAATACAGTTATCAATAGTGTATTATACATTTCAAAAACTGTTAAGAAAGTAAGTTTTAAATGCTCTCACCACACATAATAAGTATTTGAGGTGATGAATATGTAAATTAACTTGATTTAATTAGTTCACACTCTTTCATAAGTCATAACATCACTTTTTATCCATAAATATATACAATTAGAAATTGTCTATTTTTAATAAAATTTAATTTTTTAAAAAAATTATAAAGTGTTCATGCAACAAATGAGTACTCTCACAGCAGTGTCAACAGAATAAAGTTTCTGTATACTTCTATTTACATAAAATCCAAAAATGAGCAAAACTCAAATGTAGTCATTAAAGTGAAAGTCAGTGGTTCTAACCAGGAGGAGGTGCAAGAGAAGATTCCAGGGTGCTGTGAACATCTATGTTGACCTGGGAAGTGATTTCATGATTATGTATTTTTTTACACACTCAAGATTTTAGCACTTTACAGTTTATATATTTCAACAGCAAAAAATATATATAAAATGCAGACAAAATTGATACTTTTATATTCTTGTTTTATTACTACATAAAGCACCAGAAGAAATATGAGACGAGCACATGAGTTTCTGTTCTCTAGCTACTTAGATTATAGCTAAGTCATTAAATGTGTGTATACATACTTTAAATTAAAAGTAACACGAGGTGTATTGTAGAGCTGACTAAATAAATTCCACAGACTTGGTTGGCTACAATACAGAAATTTATTGTGCCATGATTCTGGAGGCCAAAAATCCAAAATAAAAGTGCCAGAAGGGCCACACATTCTTTTCAAAGGCTTAGGGCAGTAACCTCCCATGCCTTTTGCAGGACATCACCTTGAATTACTTGGCTTGTGGCAGCATCACTCTAATCCCTGCAGCTGTCTTCAGATAGCCTTGTAACCTGTGTGTGTCACTCTATGTCCTCTCCTCTTCTTATCAGGATATTAGTGTGACTGTAGGCCCACTTAATGTCTTATGGCCTTATCTTAACTAGTTACATCTGCTAAGATTCTATTTACAAATAACATTACATTCTGAGGTTCCAGATTGACATGAACAATGTGGGAGGGGGGACAGCAGTACTTACAATAGTTTGGATCTGAGAATATATACTAATAAAAAATAAGTAAAAAAATTGTTTGGATCTGGAGTATCCCCACAGGACCGGGTATTAAAAGCTCAGCCAATAGCCAGTGACACTCTTGGGGAGGCAATGAAACCTTTAGAAGGTGGGGCCTCATGGAAGGAAGTTAGGTCATTGGGGGAATGATCTTGAAGGGGTTATTGGGACCTCAACTCATCCCTATCTTCCTCTTTGCTTCCAGGCTGCCATGAGGTCTACAGGTTCTGCCATGAGCGCCCACCATGATGTACTTTGCTACCACAGACCCATATCAACCAGATCAAGGACCATGGGCTAAAACTTCTAAAACCATGAGCCAAAATAAACCACTCACCCTTTAATCTCAGGTATTTGTTATAGCTATGGAAAATGAACACTCTACTCAACCTACTACACAAAGCAATTTTAAAGTTAAATTAAATGCTGAATTGTTTGGCACTAGGAATTCAGAAAAAAAATGTTATCACAGCAATCTAAAAAAAGTCAGTGATAATTTGACAGGAAAGTGAGCCCTTGAATTCCACTGTGGAAGCTGAGCAGGATTCAGGTGAGCTGGCAATGAGAGGGTAGCAACTAAGAGGTGAGGCTGGCTGTCAGTGAGAGTTCTGCCTGAGAAGTGAGAGAAAATAAGATGGAATAAATAGAGTAAGCCAAGTTATGAGAGTCCTTGAAAGCCTGGCAGATGAATTTAGACTTGACCCAATAGGAAATGGGGAATGACTGTAAATTCACAAGCAGGGAAGTGACATGGTGAAGGCAGTGTTTCAGGAAGATTATGTTGGTGACAGTATCTGGATGGATGGGAGGCAAAAGGGACTGAAGGCTGATGTATTTTGTCTTTGCTGTCCTGGATGAATGTAGGGTAACATGAGATATGTGGTCTAATTTTTTAAAAGAAAAGGCAGCACTACATCACTCTCTTAAATCTTAATAAGCTTCGTAAACTCATTCTGAAATGGAAAAGTAGCACAAGTGACAGAGCCTTTGAAAATGCAAATTCCTCTTTGAGGAAAAAAGGTTAAGAGCCATGGGTCCTTGTTACTCAGAGTGCAATGTCCCTATCAACTGGGAGCTTGCTAAAAACATAGAACTTCAGACCTCACCTCAGACCTATGGAATCAGAATCTGCATTTCCATCAAAATCCCTGGGAAACTCACATGCTTTTGAAGTTCACATTAAAGTTTGAGATGCAGTGCCATGATTGATCTCTATTGAGCTTCTGTTGTTTGTGAGAAATGTGTTGAAACTGCTTTGCTAACGTGAAAAACCAATTACAAAGCCCTTGCTATCTATGATGAGGCTGTCACACTGAAGCACTTGCCAGTCCCAGAGTTTTGGTGCCTACTCACCCACTTAGCTGCTCTCATGGAGAAGAGCGGTTACATGGATGAAATGGAGACACCTGGTCACCATGTGGAATGTGACACTTGGCACATGCAGTTGAAATTGAGACATCTGCTTGTCTCCCACCATTCTGTGGACTTTTGCTGTACTGTGACACTTCTTTTTAATCATTTGAAATATATCTACATACTCAATGGCTTCATTCCCCGGCTGTGCTAGTATGGGAGAGGAAAGTCTCAGATTGGTGCAGATAATGAAAGGCAGCAGACAATCCACTATTCCCAGCCATGGCAAGACCACTTGCCTTGAGAACGTGGTTCCAACCCAACTGAGCAACTTTATCCTCTGTCATTCCATTTCTCAATTGCAAGTGTCCTAGGGGTACCCCAGGACATCAATAGAGAGAAAAATATTTGGTAACTGTCACTGCTGTATCTAGATTGCTAGAAAGAAATGGATTCTCAAGGCCAACCAGTGGAGCCCAGCTTCTCAAATTTTAACACTCATACAAATTACTTTGGGATTTCATAAAAACAGATGCTGAATCAATAGGTCCAGGGTGAGGCTGTAGTATTATATTTCTAATAGATTTACAGGTGACATTGACCTTGGTGCTCCAAGAACCATATTCAGAACAGTAAGACCATTTGCTTGGTAAGGTTACATCAGGCAAGTAGAGAAAGCAATAGCAGAATGGACTCGTGGTAGGAAAATCTCAGTGGGTGGGAAGAAATAGTCAAAGATAAGAAGGGAGATTAAGACTGGCAGAGTGGCTCAAGTGGTAAGAACACCTGCCTATCAAGCATAACGTCCTGAATTCAAGCCCCAATGCTGCTCAAAAAAGAGAGGAAAAAAAGGGAGATAAACATGCTTGAAATGGAAGAACAGAAAACACAGCTTTAAAAAAAAATGGAAGCTGATTTTAGAAAAAGAAGAATTAATAAAAATGAAAATGAAAATATTGGAACTGGGTTAGTCTAGGAACTAGAATTTGGTTAGCAATACTTCTACCACAGACATCCACAGCTAGCAACTCTTGTTGGGGATTTTCAAATCCCTGGGCCAGGAGGATGATAGGGAAAAAATATTGACTCTGGCAGGCAAGAACTTCCTCACTGATCCTGGACATCTGGTCACTAAATCTTTCAGAAGGGCAGATTAGAGATGGTGAATTGAAAACCTCTCCAACAGAGGTACCAATAGTGATTTTTAAATGAGTATGGAAGCCAGCCAATCACTACCACCAGATCTGCAAAACCACATTACATATTCCATCTCGTAAATAGAAACAAAAGAAAACTTATCAGACCATATTTGTTAAGACCCTGCAGGGTTACAAGGGCAGTGAAAAGAGTAAAATGAAGACATTTTACCACCCAATCAACAAAATGCATATGACTCAATTAGGTCAAGCAACCATTAGTAAGGTAGCTTCCATAGGGCAATAGGGAACCTGTGCCACAGGCTTAATATGGAAAACAAGCATGAGCGGTGTCTCTTGGGATAATGACATGCTAAACTGGACATTTAGCAATCAGCAGACTTCACAATTAATTTTTTTATAACAAAGTTTTATAAAAACAGCTGCATGTACTTAGCTCATAATCTTATTTAAGGTTCATAATATACCTTCATCAGGAACCGAGAGCACACCCAAGCTCCATTCACAATTTGCTATAAAAAGCAAGAGGACAAGACAGCATAAAATCAAAGGTCAATCAACTCAGAGAAATCTCCCAATGCTATCATCCCACTGCCTAATGCTGTCACTAATAGGGGAGCAGGTGATGGACTCTAATTAACAAACAATGTAAGCTGTCAGGGAAAGTCTATTTTCCAATGGGAACCAGTTCTGCTCCAACTGAAGCCTGAAATGAATTCACATGCTTGCTTATAGAATCTGATGTTGGCTTCTCTGATCCAACTTGAAGATTAAAAGGGGCCCTGACCTATTTTACCTTAAGGAGCATAGCACAACATGGTCCTGTGCCTGTCTTCCTGGTCCTGCCCCATGCCACCCAATTGTGGTGACTCATGGTGTGTCTGCTGACAGTGGGAGACTGCTCCCCTCTACCTCACTCCTGAGGCACCATCTTTCATGGTGGACCTTTAATGGTAGAAAGAAGTGAGAAGGGGGGATGAATCATAAACTATCCTGTCTTTGCACTCTGTACATCAGCAGAGAGAGCATACAACACTCCCAGAGCATGGTAACCTCCCTATCTCATGACAGCCACATAACCAGGTTCTTGATTCAATGTAAAATTGATTAGGAGGCATGGCCCCAATCTGAAATAATTATACATAGTAGTGTACAACATGGAAAGTGAGGAGTGTGCAGATGTGAAGCTATGGTTAAAAAAAAAAAAAGTGTGAGGCCCCAGCCCTAGCCCCACTCCAGAGTGCAGGTCCTGGTGCTAAACTCCATGCAGCTTTGACAAGAGAAATTACTATGTGACTTCTGAGCTGCTGTTTTCTCATTTGTAAAATAGAGATAACAATGCCACTAGCATAAGTGGTTGAGGATCAAATGAATGTATTCCAAAGCATCTGACACATGGTTACTTTACAAAGTTTTAGAAGGTGCCTGCACAGGAAAAAAAGAATGGAAGGGTGCATACAGTTGGAGTTAACAACCGTTCCTGTATTATTTGAAGAAAAAAAAAAAAACTCTTTGTCTTAAGAGTTTCTCCTTTACAAACAAAAATGTTCGTAACTTTTCTCTGATGCTCTATATTTCTTGAAGACTATTCTTTAATTAGTTAGACCTTATAGCTAAGGCCACTCTAATTTTTCTGAGATCACGTTTTCTGTTTGGGAATATTATCAATCTCAGAATTGCTATGAACATATTTGATGGACTAAGTTAATGACAGTCTCTTGAGGTTAGGTAACCTAGCACATGAATTAAACTCTGCCTGTAACATGAGGGTTTTCTGTTTCTCTGTCTTTTTCTGAAAGTAGGACACTACTTTCCTTGCCATCCCCTTGTAGACTGAATCACAATTCCTCCACCTTCCTCCAAGCTCGGAGTCAGCCCTGAACAGATTGTGCTGGCTGCTTTGGGGGGCGAAGCAGGCAAAGCACATTCTCGTGGCTTAAGGAGGGATTCAGACTTGTGTGGGAGTGTGCTCAACAGCCAACAGCAGTCACGCGGGTGGCCTGGTGACAGAAGCTGCACAGCCACCTGCAGCATCCAACGCGGGCCTCCGTCAGGCCAGCACGCACCTCCTCCCCAGTCCCCATCTGGTGTTCTTCATGACAGCTTTGCTCACTTCATGCTCAGTGTCTGGGGCCTTCCTGCCATGGGCCATGGGGCCTTACTCAGAACCATTTCTCACCACTAAGGAGTTAATCAGATGTGTTTTCAACAGTCCAACCATCTGGGCATGTGACACCAGTCACCAAGTAATTAGAAGGAAATGTGACAACCTAGCCTGAGATTATTTAATAAATATTTCTTAAATGAATAAAGGAAGCTCAGAAATTCCACATTTGCTCCCTCCGAAGACAATGATGGAGAAGCTTCTTGCAGCCCTTTGGTCCCCTCACAGGTGTCCCTTATAGGCACCTATCCCTCTAGCCACAGGACCAGGGTTATGTACAGCAGCCCTGGAGTCCTATCCTTGGATTATGTTCTCCAGCCTCCCTACTACTCTGTAGCAAGCTCATCCATGATCTCTGCTCCAAACAACACTTGTATCCAATAATTAGCAATATTATTCTTGTTCTTAGTACCTTCCCCCAGCTGACTTAAAAATCAATCATTCTAGGGCTGGGATGTAGTTCGGTGGTACAGCGCTTGCCTAGCATGCGTGAAGCCCTGGGTTCGATCCCAGCACCAAAAAAGAAAAGACAAAAAAAAAAAAACTTCTGCCTCCCAAAAAATCAAGCATTCTAATGACCATTTCAATAGCCATTCATGGACATCTCAAACACATTCCTCCACCTTTACATTCTATCTCAATTGATAGCTTCACCATTCACTGTAACAGTTCCTCAACCTCTCTCACTCCCACTCCTGTTCCTACACAATCAGTTTCCAAGTTCCATTGATTTTACTTGCTAAGAATTAGCTGACCCTTCTCCTCCCTTTTGATTTTTCCAGTTCTTCCTCAAACCCTCATTGTCTCTGATATGTGGTGTTGCACTATCCTCCTGACTCATCTCCCAGCATACTTTCTTCAAGCCTCACCAAGAGTCAGTGATGGACATAAAACAAACCTGACTCTTTTGTTCCCTTGTTTGAAAACTTTAAATAGTTTCTCTATAATTAACTGTAAAGCTCAAACTAGGGGTTTATGTGCCAGACTACACACAGCATACCTCCTGGATTATCAGCCTTTCTCAAAGACCTGGCAGGGCAAAGTTCATTCTTATATGAAAATAAGCACTGTTGTATAACAGGGTGTAATGCAAAATTTGCATTAAGCTTGATTATAATACTTGGAAACTACAAGTCTATTATCTCAGTCCATATCTATGGGGAAAACTTCAATCCCTCCCTCTTCCATCTTCCTCTCCCACAAAGTTCCATTTGTTATTTCTTGTCATTCTCAAGAGATATATCCCATGCATTCCATAGAAGCCAGGAGGATTTTATGTTTTATGTTCTGTGGTCCTGGAGCTCAGAACAAGAATTGGCACATAGTAAACATATAATAAATAATTATGGAGTAAATAAACGAAGCCCCAAGCCACTATTCCAATCAGTGCAAGGCAAGATGGCAACCTATTCTTTCTCTTGGTCTGGTTCCCACTTATCCACTTCTGCACTTATCACTGCAGCCTTAACAGTCACTCAGAAAAACCTCCTGGCTATCACCCACTATCAAGATTACACTGTTGCCCAGCTGGATTCCAGAAAGGAATGAAAGCAAACAGCGACCTAAGTGCTCAAACAGTTCCCCTCTGTGCCAGGAGCTCCAAACACCCTTGGACTTCTACCAGTTCCTGGCTACCTCTCTCCTCAAAATCAATCCAGAGGACACTGTAGGCTCCATACCAAACTTCCTCTCTCCAAAACCAGTTGTAAAATAAAGACACCCATACATAACAATGAGAGTAAATACCCTGAAGGAGGCAGTAAACCAAGTGTGCCTTATATGAGTACAAGACTCAAAAGAAATTCCATGAATTGGGGAATAACCCTTCAATTTAGAGAGTTTATTTGGAACATCCAAGTCGGTATTTAGACTTAAGTTTTAAATATTCTCTCTTTAAGGGAGCATCTGACCACTGCCTTTCCTTTACCACCCTATCCAAAAGTGCAAACTCACTGCAGAGAAAGAGCTTCTCTATATCACCATAGGATGCAACTGTGGGTTCTGAAACCAGCACAATTTTCACAACCCTTGTAAGTTGTACACACATACACACACATACACAATTAGACTGTGAAAATGATATTATTTATAGTGAAAAATTCAAACTACAAGTTTTCAAAGGCTTAAAAATATGTTATCTATCAGAAAAAAATCATATTTAACTAATTAACTATCTGGTACCTCTAGAATATCTTTCCTACTTGTTTTACCACTTATTGGTTGAGTACTTTTTAACCACCTCTTTGTTTAACAATGATGTTGTCATAACATTTTCCATAGAGAGAAAGGAAAAAAAAGAATTCAGTGTTTCCTCTGCCACAGTTGACCAAAACTTGTTTTTTTAATGAGAGTTGGACTTCATTAAGACATGCTATATTATTCACAAACTCCATATTACTACACGGAATTTCTGACAAATTATTTTACATCATCCCCATCAAAAACCAACATACAGTTGTTTGTAATCGCATACAAAAGATCTTTCATTTAAACTAGATATAAATTAGAAATACACCCCTATTTACAATTTTACACATTGAATAACTGGGAGAATTTTTTACAGATCAGCTCTGGATCTATACATTTCAAATTTTGTGTTTTCTCTACCCACATTCTTTTGTGCTGGAACTGTGAAACATATTCATATCATCTTACAAACTCTAGCCCTGAGCCTTCATGTCACCATATCAGATGAGTTTACACAAGCCTTCCTAGAAACCACTTCTACCTCAAGATGATTAGCAATATCTCAGACATGAAAGTGACTAAATACACAAGTAGCCTCTACTTGACTACCCTTTATCTCCAAAATGTCTGCTGCTAGTCTTATGCAAGGAAAAGTCAGAGTACAAGAGAGTTACACTCTTACCTGAGTGTGACTAAAATAGCTAACATCTGCAGCTCTTACAAAAATATATGACCATGTGAACAGTTTGCCATGTGTCTTGAATAGGTCTAGCAAGTGAGAGTTCTAAAACTTAAGCTTCATTAATTTCACAGAAAATCTATTTCTAATCACTGCACTTACCAGATTGTATATTAACTAATTATGGTGGCTGGGAAAATGATGGTTGATGGAGAGAAGAAGTCAAGCAGATCTTGCAAAATTTGCAGGAACTGCTAGCTTTGGTCTGTTCACTTCAGGGCTTCTATTTTAAGACACATAGCATGAAAGATGTTGGGAGGAAGAAAGAGGACATGAAGGAAAAGATGGAGAAGGGTGTACAGCAGGTGAAGGAGGCAGTGGGATCTGTATAGGGCAAGATGCAAGCTCTGATGCCAAATTGGAAGGTACTGAATGTGACTCCTGACTCCCACCCTAAAGCAGAGGAACTTCTGTTAAAGTCTGAGATGCTGGAGCCTGCACTGGCAGGGGAGCCTCAAACTAGCTGAGTGTGGCAGAAGGCTGCCCATACCCATTCTCAGAACCACTACTCACTGCAGGAACAAAGTCTCCCTGCAAAACTTGTCAATGGTGCTTCATCAACTGACTGTCATTGAAGATAAGCACTCCTGGTATGGCATGGACAGTGTCCAACAGACAAAACTGGCTATGAAGCTGGATGCCATAATCAATGCTCCTGGTATATTCTGAAGAATACATACCTTTCTCTTTCCTTTGATACTAGCCAAAACCCTATGATGGACCAGCAAGCCCTCAGTGCCTATGACCAAGCAGACAAGTTGACAAGACAGTTTCAGCAATGCTGCAATTACATAAGTATGAAACCAATTCTAGGGAGGCCCTGAAGGGTTTCTCTTGGGCTGTACTCCTGGACCCTGCTGTTGCCCAGTTTTTCCAGTAACAACTCCTGGAATTACTGAACAGATCATCCACTTCCTTGAGACCAAGGGAATGTTGAACACCAAAAAGCTGCACAGTATGCTGGGAAATTTGTGGCTAGTCCATGTAGGCCTTTCTGGTGATAGAGGTTACCTACCCACTCAATGGGCAGAAGGTGACCCTGGAGCCCAAGCCAGCCAAGTGTGTAGCAGTGTGGTGTGAAGAAAGAGTTATGGTCATGCAAAAGGAAGTATTGGCCCCACCACAGAGGAAACAGCCCCCTTTACATTTGGCCTCATGGATTCATGTGGATTTTCTGTGAGCAGTACTCATGGGGACTCTGTAGCCATCTTTAAGCCCAATTTTCACATTCACCAAATTCAACACAAGTGAAAGGACTAATCCTTTTGCAGTATTTATGGGAAGTCCACCTCAAGTGAGTGGTAAATGAGAAGCGTCTGGGTTCCAACAGGCAGGCTCCTGCCACAATGGCATCACAGCCATATCGTAAGTGACTTTCTCTGAGCTACATGGCACAGAGGGAGTGCAAATGAAGAGACAGTTTGGTGCGCTCAGCAGGTGGACAAGCCATATCCTGTGTGTCAACTGGGATAGAGAGGAGGTGTTAAGAGAAGACTTTCCCTTCCTCTGCCTTGGGAGACCTTCTGTCCTATCACCCACATGTTCTAGCTCTCTTCAGGACCACACGTTCCCTTGGTGTATGTCTTCTGCCTCCATCCCTGCTCTCTGTTTTAAGCAAAGAGCATGGAATTGGTAGGCATGTTGGGATCTTGCCATGGGACAGAGTCCCCAAGACTCCTGTTCTTACCTCCTTCCTGAACCTCATGTATTAAATAAGTTCAGTATTTATTGCTAAGACATGGGCCTTAAGTTTTTAATGACTTGGTTTTTTAAGCAATATTTATTTTCATTTTTATAGTTTAAGTCCTTCTGTGGGGCTAGAACACAAGTTTGGGAAAGAATTTTGTTTCTACAAAGTCAAAACTTTATTTATTTGTTTTGCTTTTTGTTGCTACTGTAGATCAAACTCAGGGTCTCCTACTTGCCAGGCAGGCACTCTACCACTTGAGCCCCAGCCCCAGCTCCAAAACTTCTCAAAAGTAGATTCTGTCCTAGTCATCTTTGCATCTTCTATACTTAACACCGTGGCATACAGTAGACACTCGATAAATAGGTGTTAACTGAGACAGCAAAGAAGACAGAACATCCAACATGCTATCTATCTTATTTTTAGGGCATTGATCTTTCTTGCTTTAGAAAGAGAAGCATGATGGTGATCCACATAGATGCTGTCTTCATTCTGTATCCTCCTCACTTGATGGAAGGAACAAACAAGCTTATCAAACAAGCTAATGTGGACATGTGTGTGTGTGTGTGTGTGTGTGTGTGTGTGTAAGAGAGAGAGAGAGAGAGAGAGAGAGAGAGATGAGGTCTTGCTATGTTGTCCAGGCTGATCTCAAACATAAAATGTCAATAAGATATTTTGCATTTAGGAAAAGATGACTGATCAATGTACTTATTTAAAATGTTTCTGGAGAATCATGAAATTCAAACTGCCTTGTCAATGGGCAGTATTACACACATCTGACCAAAATACAACATTCATTCATCAACTTAGCAAAACTGCAAAGATCAAAATAAACACAAAGTCTCAAAAGCAATAATAGAATAAAGAAAGGAGTCACAAAGCACTCATAAATGGAATTTGGTAAATATTTTCATTTGCTTTAATTACATTGTCTAGGTCTGTTCAGATGCTATAATAAAACATCTTAGACTGGGTGGCTATTAGACAACAGAAATTTATTTCTCACAGTTCTAAAAGCTGGGAAGTCCAAATCAAGACCCCATCTGATTTGCTGGCCAGTGGGAGCCTCTTCTTCATGGTGTCTTCACTCCGTACCCTCCTTGATGGAAGGACCAGCAACCTCCCTTGGGTATCTTATTTATTTGTTTGTTTATGGTTTGGTCTTTTTGTTTGTTTTTGTTTTATGAAATGAGGTCTTGCTATGTTGGCCAGGCTGATCTCAAATTCATGGCTCAAGTGACCCTTCTATCTCAGCCTCCCAAATAACTGGGACTACATGCATGTGTCACCATGTCCAACTCCAGACACGTTTATAAAGGTACTAATCCCATTTATTAAGACTCCGTCTTCATCATAGAATCTCCTCAAAAACTCTGCCTCTTAATATTATCATTTTGAGGGAAGGATTTCAACATGAAATTGGCAGATAGGATACAAATGTTCAAACCATGACATAAATGTTTCAGTCTACTTATTTAGCAAGTATTTTGGAAGTTCCTATTGTAGGCCAGGCATTGTGTGCTAAGATCAGCAATTAATTCGGGACCCACCATGAGTTAAATCAGACATAGTCACCGGATACACAAAGTGCAGACATTGGTAATTTACTATTTCACCTAAAGGAGAAGTTCAAACTGAGGTAAATGCTGAGAAGGAAAGAACCCATCTCCATGATGAAGGGTCTTGACCTATTAGTTGGTTAAAGATAGCTTTCCTAAGAAATAAGACACATCAGCTGAAGATTGAAGGATGGAAAAGAATTAACTAGGTGAAGAGGATGGCATTAAAGAAGGTTATTCCAACTGACCTTTGCATTTGCAAAACTTCCATGGTAAGAAGGAGCTGAAAATTATCCATTGCCCCTCTCCATCCATTCTCTGCCCTTCTCTGCCCTGGCCTGCACCTCAGAAAGCTAATCTCTCTATATCAGCCAGATTCTCCGCTCTTTGGCTTCTGATTACTTTTCACCAAATGTTTAGGTATTTATTTTCCTGGTTTTCTTGTTCATGGGCCTTTGGTTAACAATAACTGTGAGTTTCTTCCTAGAATGAAATTTTGTCATTTGTAGGTGAATGAATGGAACTAGAGAACATCATCTTAAGTGAAGTTAGCCAAGTTCAAAAAGCCAAAGGTTGCATGTTTTCTCTCATATGTAGAATATAGACCTAATACAAATACAAGCAATATTATGAAAAACAATACAAATACAAGCAATGTTATGAAAAACAGGTCACACTAAGGGGGACTCAATAACGGGAGAGGGAGGGTAAAAGAAGGAAGTTAAGAAAGTGAATATGGTTGATATACTTTCTATACAAGAATGAATACAGAATTTTTAAGCTTATTGAAACACTGTAATAAGGGGACTAAGGTGGAAGGAAGAACAAATTTAAGTAATTGTATTTATACAATTATATATGTATATATAATACATGTATACATGGAAATATCACAATGAAACTCCCTATATAGTAATCTTAAACAAAAAATGTCTTTTCTCAAAAATTGAGAAAAGGAAGGTAAAAACAAGTCTTGTCTGGGAGTTGGTACCAGTGGGAGGGGAGAGGATATAAAGAAAGTGTGTAGGAGGGTGAATATTGTAGAAATATTAGGTACTCATGTATGAAAATGGAAAAATGAGATCTGTTGAAACTATTCCAGGAGTGGGAGGAGGGAGGATAAAGGAGAATAATGGAGGGAGTGAATTCAACTATGATATATATAAATTTCACAAAGTACCACCAATACAACAATAATATGATAATAAAAAAAGGTTTTTTTAAAAGCAAAAGATTTACAGAATCTGAAGAGAAGTCACAGTATGAGTGATCTTCTTTGCCACCCAGTTTTAGTGGGCACATCTATCTGATAGCTACAGTCTGAAATATCTCAGGAACCTGTAATTATTCCTTCCTCTTATACCTACACAGACCTACATTCTTGGTCACAACTTTCAGATATTTCATCATCTTTTGTTGGCTTCCCTTAACCCTGTCTATATCCTTGTGAAGAACCCCTCATAATCTCTGCTCAGTCACACAGTTGTAATTCACCAGCTAGTTCCTGCTGAGAATGTGACATAATATGTATGAGAAACTGAAAGAAAATGGTTGTGGTGGAAAATGGGGAGAGACTATGAGGATTTATCTAGGGGAAGTGTTTTGTCAGGAAAGTGAACAAAAAGGGAAAAGGTGGGAGAGAGTGAGCTCAAGCCTCATGGTCAACTTTCCTTCCTTTATCCTGCATGCCAGGCCTCAGATATAAGGTTAGGGTGACAACAGGACAACATATATTCAAAGTTAAGTCTCCTTGAGGAAAATCTAATCTGTTCACCTTCCCAACTCTTCCACTCCCCAATCTGCCACTGGCCAAGGCAAGCAGATTCCTGGCAAAACTACATTCACTGCAGACAGGATTGCTTCTGAAGTGGCATGCTACTGACATTAAAGAAAGAAGAAAATAGGGAGCCAAAAGAGATGGGGGCTAATGAAAGAATGGGAAGTAAGCCTAAAATGTTAAAAGAGCTCAGTCTATTATGTATGTTTCCAGATACAGCAGAAGTAGCAGTCAGCAATTGTTGAAATCAAGACAAGGAGTAAGGTCAGTTTTGCCAACTCTGTACTCTTCACACTTGCTGGTCAGGGACAGAGTACAGGAAAATGCCACAGGTCCTTGAATCATCTAAACTTGTGCCTGGCAAGAAACTTCTAATAATTTATACATTCCATCTGGATACAACTTTAAAGACTAATTACCAACCAACTAATACCAGTGATTAATGGATAAGAGCCTTAAGAATGAGGCAAACAGGCACCCCAAACTCAGCATGACTCCAAACAGACAAAAAGTTTCCCTTTCACATAAGCAGAT
The DNA here is from genome assembly GCF_047511655.1 of Castor canadensis. Classification (NCBI taxonomy): domain Eukaryota; kingdom Metazoa; phylum Chordata; class Mammalia; order Rodentia; family Castoridae; genus Castor; species Castor canadensis. The sequence goes on from NC_133393.1 coordinate 79,315,873, forward strand.
GGTTTTAGAGCTTCCAATATGACACAAATGAAAGGTAGTCCCCTTGTTGAGTAAATTATTTAAACTTCACTCCAAGGTCAGTAATTTAAAATGCCACTTGTGTCTTTGCCTTATCACCCCTACCTTTTGGATAACTGTGAACATAAAGAAGTTTTGAAAGAAGGAAAGGCCATCTGGTCCACCCTAGTTACCATTTATCGTTAATTATTATTAATATTAATAATTTTACAGAAAAGCACACAAACCTTGAGGCTTCTAAGTTCTTCAGTAGACATTATAGATCAGGTAAATCTTGCCAAGCCACAAAGCTGAGGAAGTAATTAGCTAGTAAATCCCACCGAAAAAGCATTTAATCAAAATAAAAGTTGGGTTCCTGTACAGTATGTAATGACCTTTTCCTGAAAGACCATATATTTCCAAGTCCTATTTTTACACCAGATCCAATTTCCATTGCCCTTTGGAGTCAAAGTCACCTTTAAACATAGAAGACACAAATGGAAACTTGGACACAATGAAGAGGAGTTCTGGTTTTATCCCAGCCAGCTTTGTGAAGCATTATTCAAGCTTGAAAAATGTATCTGTAGTCACTGTAAAATCTGAAACAACTTATGTTTGCAAATGCCTTCATTCTTAATGAGGTGTTACCCTATAATGCCTGCTTTGATTTACTTTTGAAGTATTTTTGTGGATAACAGATATTTTATTTCATCTTAGATTGAAGATCACAGAATTCTTAGGGTTTGACTAAAATTATATAATATCAGTAATCAAAATTTATATCATCTTAATTCATTATTCAAACAACTGTCAAGTGTTCTTAATTTTTGTTCTACATGTACTTTATTTTCTAATCCACAATATCTATGCTTTTATAGCTTGTAATCTATTAGGCAGAAACATACAAAAATTCCAAAATTCACCACCCGTATTACATCCTTGTACTTTAGAATACAGAATGTGGACTATACCATGCATAAAATGCAAATAAAAATCCTAAAAAGTAATCACTGGAAAACACATAGCTCTGTGAAACACAGGGCATTCTGTAAGTAGTAATAAGTATCACAAACACGGTTTTGTGCTCTTACCCCTTCCTTTGGCTCTATTTCCCTTCTCCAGTTTGGACTATTATCTTTGGCTCTTACATATTGCTTGCCCACTGGCATCCCATCGTAACTATTCCCTACTTTTCCCTTTTCCCTGGCATCCCCAAATAGTGTTTGTTTAGACTGAAGTCTTCCTAATCATTGTCCAGCTTCTTCTGTTTGTAATAATTTCCAAAAGTTTTACAACTATACTCACCACTGCCATCATACACCTGCCTTTTTGCTGTACCCCAGGTGAAGCCTGGCGGCTTCTCCCCACCAGTCTAATTTATAGCGCATTCTCACTGCCCTCTCACTTGCTCTTCTCTTAACTCAATAATCTGCACGCTGGCAGTGAAGGGAAAATTCATCTAGCCTAAGTAGATTTTACATCCTTTCAACATCAATGCTTCCCTTAGCCTATGCCCTTCTGGCCTCTCCTACTTTTGTGCTGTTTAAAATGGAAAAGGAAGGTGGGCAGGATGGCTGACTCAAAAGGAGGCAGCATGTAAGCCCAGTTCTGATTACAAGTGTCAAGTTCTTTCTGAAATATTTCTGAGGAGTGAGAGAACAAGCAGATTTATAGGGTACATACTTCACCGGTTTTTATTTTGGTGGTGCGTATAGATGAGAAAAGATTAAAAGCCCAAACAAATGTCTAAATCATTCTGCGCACTGCTGCAGCACATTCCCCAGCCGCTGGCACCATGGACAGCACTCTACAGGGCAAAATAGTCCCGGGACTTGTTCTCAGAAAATGTAAGGGAAAAAAAATTCCAAAGAATCAGGAGGGAAGTACTAAATTGTCAAAATATCATCATTCTCAAGAAATATATCATGAGAAAAAGTGATTCAGTTTTTAATATGAGTTTTCTTTGAAGTTTTAAGTGCCAAAAAAATTAATCCAAGGGTTTGGGTATGGTATGATTCAAGGTCTGATTTATATTTAACATTTAAGGGTTTAGGGTATTATTTCTTCCAGAAATACAAGTCTAGAAGAATAACACAGTGATGAGAAAGCACAGTTTCTTTCATGGTTCTGAATTCAAACCCCAACTTGAACTCTTTCTATCCAAGTGCAACCAGGTAAATTACCTAACTCTCAAGTATCTGTGCACTGTTTATGAGTCTTACCCTCTCTAAGTGTTATCTAGGAAATGGGGACATTAGTGACTTGCTCTGAGATTTAAGTAGAGTAATTCAGGGAGTGTCACTTGCAACCATTAAACTAGCAGATAGCAATTATTGTATAAAATTTACTTTTTAAAGGGTCATAAACAAAGAATGGATGCCTATAGTTCAAAGTTCTATTTTACCAAGAGTAAATTTGTGGCAGAGGAGCCATCCCAAGCTTTTCAAACCACACCAACCAAGCAGCATCTTTTCCTGCCCTAAACCTAGTCTCTCTTCCATATCTATACCTCAGTCTCACTCACTCCTGATGTCCAACTCATGACCACTTTCTATCCTTTCAAACTAATGATGTCCCTGCCTTTTGTACTAGTTTTTATTTTAATGCTTAAATACTTGAGTCCACTCCTTATGCTGTCAACTTTCATACACACACACACACACACACACACACAAAATCCAACATTCAGTATGCAAAGGACAGATGTTTATTTTCAGGAAATTTGGGGATGGTGTAATAATAAGGGTCAGATTACATATGTGATCAATTTTAGCCTTTTGCATGTTAATTCACATATTCACCCTTGAATGTTTTATGATAGCAAATACTATAGAGGATGTTATTATGCTCATATTTTAATGTCTTAGAGGTCAGCATCTCATGCATAGATATCCACTGGCATATATTCAAATGCAGAATTACTAGCTTTATCATTTTAAGTGATTTAATCCAATGAAAGGACACTCCATTTGTTTGCTCAATAGTCAATTGAAATGGAAACGGTTAGCTGAGTGCATCTCCCCTGAAAGTCTCTTCCCTCTAGTGCCAATTACAGAATATGAAAGGCACAGTCTGCACAGCTTGCTCAGGACAATAAATCACTAAATTGGAAGCTTTGGTTACCTTGCTGATTTTGATAAGAAAATTAATAGAATTAGCAGCTTATCTGCCTGTCCAGAAGTTCACAAAAAAGAGAAAAAGAGAGAGAGAGAGAGAGGAAGGGAGGGAGAGGGAAGGGAGAGAGACAGAGAGACAGAGAGAGAGAGAGAGAATGAAAAGAAAAAAGAGAGAAATATGTTTCTATGGTTGGAGCTGCCTGTATTTCCTTCAGGTGACAGAGAGACAGTCTGGATAGTTTCTTTCAGTCCCCCTTCTGGTGATAAAGCTCTGTTGAAAACAATGCAAGAAGCACTATCAATTATTGTCTACTTGCTCTGTTTTCATGCTTAATTAAAGCAGGACAAAGCCAACACTGGATCAGACATTAAATAAGGTTGCATCAGGCAAAGTCCAGTAGCAGCCCAATTACTGATAAACAAAAATTCTAAACAGATCGAAATTGAAAAGTGGTGAGAGATTATTTTTCCAAAAGGATTTAATTTAGCACTATCTTGCATTTTCTTGGAGAAGGGGATGGTTTGATGCTTTTCTTCTTTTTGTCAAGGGAGGATAGATAATTGCTTCAGTAAAGCTGCTACTCTCAAGTCAGAATGGAAAGACAAGAGTCGTTTAGTAAAGAAGACCCTTAGTAGCCTTCGTCCTGCTCCTTTTTCTTTAAATATACATGAAGCTGTGTAATTATTTCTTTGAAGAGCATTTCCAACAGCTGTAAGTGATAATGAGCCAATCACTGTGTGCTCTTTTTTCTCCCAGCAGCTGCAGAGCCTTCCATTCAAAGCAATTAATTGATATTTGTAAAGCGCTTTGAAACAGAGAAGTGGAGCCTCCTGAGTGCTAAATATTGTTCTTACTGCTGCTGCATTAGAAATTAGGGAAGACAGCTCCTCTTCAGACAAGATTCCAAAGGAGAGCTGCAATGCTAAGTCCATAAAACAACCTAAATCTCCAGGCTCCCCCTAAAAACTGTTCAGGTCAGTGGGTCTTGTTAAGAAACATCAGAGGTTAATTACTAAAGATGACTTCACTGAAAATTGTATGTCAAGTGTTAAGCAGAGTAAACCTTTAACTCTGCTACATTCGTCATTTTCACAAGTTTACGCCAAGGTGTCAGTTTATATAACACTTTTTCTTTAAAATCCACTTCTTAAGCAACATGAAAAGACAGTGCTTGTTTCTAGATGTCCGAGTTAAGACTTTCATAGATATCAGACCAACTTAAAGAATGTCTGCCCTTGTATTACTGTTGTCAAATGAAAAACAACTCTACCAAACCAGAAGATACTACAGATAAACTCAAGTATTTCTTTTTTTCCACCGATATACATATATTTGGAAATGCAAACATTTGGTATTGCTGTGGTTTCCAGCAGACCTGTTTTCATCCAGTGTTTCCTTTCTTAAAAATTTTAACTAATATACCTACATGTCTACTGCCTAGTAGATCACTAACAGCATTAGTCATAAGAAGGGTTGTTATACTGACATTATATCTTTCAAAGCACAAAGTAAAAGAAAGTCTTTATAGAGATATTTCACAGAGATAGCTACAATTGAAATATTATTTCTTGAGGCAATAACTCTAGAGACAGAGTCATAAACCTGCTGTCACTCATTGCTGTTAAGAAGAGCTACAAGTGGCAAAAATCTGCCCCAATCTTAGACCAAGTACATGGATAGGCTTTATTTTCTTTGGTCCTGAAAAGCAGCAGCTTGCTTGAAAATTCTATGTTGCTAAGCAATTAATTATTGTCCATTCAATGCCATTTCTTTATTAAGAAATGAAGAAAATTACAGATGGTTAGCCTCACCCAGAAATGCTTGCACACACATTTTGAAACCAAAGATAGATATTTGTGAGTCAAACAATGGAACTAGTGAGCATGCATACTTAACAACTCTACAGGAAAAAAAAAAATCACAGAATACTACGTGAGAAACATATCCTTAAGATAATCCACTTATTTTGGTGCAATTAAAGAAAAATTGCAACCCAATTTTTTGGGCTGGACCCAAGCTTGATACACTTAATTTTAAGAAGATAATTTTTTTTTCGAAATTGGTAGCTTCAGTAAAGACTTTGAACACTAGAAAATCTAAAGTTATTTTAAACCTTTCCATTGTCAATTGTCTAACCATAAACACAAATTTTATAATACTAAAGCACGGGCCTCTGGGCTCATTTTTCCTGTCATTTTGGGCATTCTGAATCGATAAATAGAGCCAAATTTAATTCCTCTCTAATAGCACAGGAGTGGGCAACAGGTCAATGCATGATCTCTCTGAAATACAAAGATTAAGGTAAAAGTGAGAAGAAAATACTATTAGCACTCATCTCATTCCAAGACACGTAAGGCAGCTCCCCAGAATAAGAACTCTGCAGCTGAGCATTTGCTTTTAGAATATTTATGACCTTTCTTCTAACATACTAACACTAAAGCCTCTTCCACAAAGAGGTGGTTTTATTTAAAATGCTAAACCTAAACAATTTTGACAGTTCCATCTTCTACAGAGTAATGGTACAGAAAAGAGAAACCTCACCAACTTTTCTTTGAACTGAAGTTTTGTCTTATATTTAAAATGATGGAAATCAAATCATAGATCATATAACCCCAAAAAGAATGCATTTGAAAGAGAAAATAGAAAACTAAATCTGTTGCAAGATGCATTTTTGTCATTTTACAATTATGATCTTATTTAATCCTCGCAATACTGCACGAGAAATACCATTACCTCCATTTATTCCTTTTTTTGCAGTACTGGGTATTGAAACCAAGGCCTCACATATACTAGGCAAGAGCTCTATCACTTGAACCATACCTCACTTTGTCACCCTCACTTTAAGAAATCTGGTTTCAGCTAAATTAAGAATTGTGCTCAGTAATGAAAACTCACCAAGTACTGTTTGAAAAGGAGGAAAGGAAGAGTTAAAGAAATGCACTAGAGGGGATAAATTTGTCCAAAACACACTGTACACACCTATAGAATTATCACAGGGAAACTCCCCTGTATTATTAATGTATGCTAATAAAAAAAAGCAAAAAAAAAAGATTCCTTTAAGAATTTTGCTCAGGGGGCTGGGCATGTGGCCCAAGCAGTAGAGTGTTTGCCTAGCAAGTGTGAGGCACTGTGTTCAATCCCCAGTAATGAAAAATAAATAAATAAAATTAATTTTTTAAAAAAGAATTTTGCTTAAGAAAACACAGGGACAGCATCTAGCTTTGGATTTAGGACTGAATAATTTCCAAGAGCTGGCAAACTCCTATGTAATATAGTCTCCCCGCCTGCTACAAACCAAAGAACTTTTTAAGTTAATTGTCAGCCACCTACACAATAAGAGACATCAGCGTACTGTCATAGATAAGGAACTGTACCATGAGTCAACTTACAGACTGTGACGTTGGTAAGATTTCTTAGTTTCTCTGTAAATTGGAATATCACTATATCAATGTCCATGTAAATTTTGCCAATCAGGTGTCAGTTTTGAGGATGAAATAAAATAATGTATATAAATTCCTTGAGAAAGTTCCTAGCATCTATTTTGAGCTCAATGAGCATGTTCCAATACTATCAGTTATAATAGTGTTAGTGTAGCAATGCAGAACAGCCCTTTTGTCATGATTTCCTTAATAAAGAAACCATATTACACTTATTTTTAACTACTAAAGAAACAGTAAGTAGCTGGTGGCATCACCAGGTGTCTAACTAATCAACTGAAACATTTTCTCAAATAGCATCAAATGAATTCAACCACAAGAACAGTTTTCAGCCATCCCTGGATGAGCACACCTTTCAAGACTTGGCACATTTATTCGGAGCTAATAATAAAATTAGATTATTCCTATTTCATAAAAGCAATGAGAAGCTAATCCCTCACAAAGCACAATCTGATAAATTCTTTCTTTAACCACAAATTGACTGATCTACTGACCAAAAATTGCTCAAAATGTCTAGCGAATACTATTCCTCGTCTTATAATTTACTTCCTGCCTTTGTTCATTTTCCATAGATGAATTCAAATCACATATGAAGCATGTTGAACCTGTGCTCATAAATTTCAGTTGACCTATAATTTGTGATACCAAAAAGTCAATACAGCAAACTGGATTCTTCCTTCCCTCCTAAGCTCAAAAATGTGCCAGGTTCATTAAAAACAAACCAACAAGCACCTGCTTTAGAAATATGGCAGTGTGTGCAGACCAAGATCTTGTTTGCCTTTCTGAGTCTACAATGAAAAGATGTGGGAGAAATTTAGTGAGGAATACACATTGCCTCAAAAATCCCTTTAAAATCAAACTAAATAAGAACAAAGATGGAATAATCCTGTTAAATCCTCAGGAAATTGTGCGGGGTTTGATTTTGGATTGTGATTCCCAGCTCAGAAACTCTTAAACCACACAAATAATAATGACCATCTTTAATATCTTTCCATTATCAGGCATTGTTTGTATATTTTTAGTGCAGGACTGGCCCTGACAGGGCTGCTCTTTCATATAAATGAATTGGTCTCCATCTGCGACTCTGAGTGTCACAGTAATGAGTTCAACAGTTTCTCCCCTCCATCTCAAAAGTCACATATTGCATTGCTAACCTCCAGAACTGGAGGGGATGACCATAGTTGGAAAGAGTTTACAAAAGCAATCAAGTTAAAATGAGGCATTAAAGTGAGCCCTAATTTAGTGAGTGGTATCCTTATTAAAAAAAAAAAAAGGAAATTTGGACACAGATACACAAAGGAAAGATGAATGTTAGAATTAGCAAACAAGAACATTAAAATGTTTGTTATAATTCTTCCATGTATAGAAAAATTAAATACAGACATGGAACATATATAAAAGTCTCAAATTGAACTTTAGAGATAAAAACTACAATGTCTTAGAGGACAACACACCGAATAGGATCAACAGAAGACTAGAGAAGGTAGGAAAAAAAAATGATTAGTTAACACAAATACACCCTAAAAGAAATGTTCCAAAGTACAACACACAAAAAGGCAGGACAAGATGGCAGATTAGAAACTCCTGATATTTGACACCATGAAGGAGAATAGTCAGGTTAACAAAGGAAAGACTGTGTTCTGAAGAAAGAAAGAGGAAAAGCATCAGGAATCACAAAAAGGGGACAGGACAACTGAACAGCATGGAGAAACAGAAAGGTCACAAGGAAAAGTAAAATAGTCTGCAGCTCCAACTGAAGTCATAACCATAAGGTAAGCGGGGCAGCCCTGGAGACAGACTGGCAATTCTAGCTACAGGAAAAGCCCATACTTGGGATAAGCCTTAAACCCAGTGCAGGATTTGGTATGACATTGACTGCTTCTGTGTGACAGACTAGCTTTGGAGAATAAAGATATTTTCTCACTCCCCATATCTCAGAGAACTATAGAGAGATACTGACTTGAGAGGGGGCCCATTATCTAAGACTGAACTTAGAAACAAGAAATAATTGTCACTCATAGAGCCTTGGGACCACCCTGCCACAGTGTCTGGGTAGGGGTAGCCATAGGAAGTAATTGTGGAGACAGAAAGGGTGTGATGTGCAATGCTGAGCGGGAAGCTCAGGGTAAAGGGTGTGCTGGTTAGACACCCATCTGTCCCTGGTGAGGAGTGAATCCTATCACTTGAGGATCACTGGAAACAGAGCAACCAGCTTGTGGCTAGCAGAAAGCTCAGCCTCCAGGAGCTGCCTTCCAGGTATGTGTGTTTGCTGCCAGATGGGACTGAAAGTTCTGAGCCCAAGTTCTGTGAATCACAAATTTCCCCAGCTTCCTGCCTCCCACAGAGTGATTAATAGCTGGGCAGGGCCTGAAAGCACTTGAGACCAAACTCAGGTAATTGCCTCCTGACTACCTCTGTTTGCTGCAAGGTGGGACTGAGATTCCTGAGTTCAAGTCCCATGGATCATGCAATTTCCCTAGCCTTCCCACTCTCTTAGAGTAGTGAACTTCTGGGTGGAGATTGAAAGCACTGAGACTAGCAGGCACAGTGTCAGAGTCCCTTAGTTCTTCCCATCAGTTTAGTACTCAGTGCTCTGTTTGCTCACACACACACACTCTCTGACACATTCAGGGGGCACCACAAGGCCTAGATGCATGCTGCCTTTTTGAACACAAACAGGGGAAGGGGTTTGCAAAGCCAGTGAGAATGCTGCCAGCCCGCAGGCTGCAAAGCCACTGTGGCCAGCAGTGGCTCCCTGTAAACAAAGAAAGGAAGCTTCTAAAATGAAAGGAGCCTGGAAGTAGACAATTGACATTTGACCGGCCTATCTTCTGCCCACACATAGTACCAACTGACATACTAGAACCTAGAAGAGACTCCAGCTAGTTTTCCTCTTTCTGAGTGGTACTGGGATTGGGCCAGCGCCTTGAGCATATGGACAAATGCTTGGCTACTGAGTCCTCAGCTCTGTACCTCAACTCTGCCACTACACAGTCCTGAAAGAACATTGAGAATACTTCAACTAAAAAAACCACAGGTGATTAAATCCTTCAATCAATGACTAGGCCTCAGATGCATTAGTACTAATGCAGAAACGCAAGAAATGTAAAGAAATGAGGCAATATCACACCTCCAAATCTCCAGAACTTCACAATAATAGACATTAATGACAATGAAGTAGATGAAATTCCAAAGAATTCAAAAGAATGATTATAAGAATGGTAACAAAATTAAAGAGGATATATATAAATACCTGAGTGAATACAAATAAAAATTGAATGAAAGATGGAAGACAATACAGGATATGAGAGAGGAATTTAATAACAGTATGGAAATCCTGAAAAAGTCAAATTGAAATTCTTGAAATCAAAGGCTCGATAATTCAAATGTTCAGTTGAAACCCTCACTAACAGTTAAAGACAGAATATCAGGACTTGAAGACAAGGTAGATGATTTAGAACATTCAGATAAAGATAAAGAAAAAAATAAGAATGTATAAACAGAACATGCAAGACCTCTGGAATCCCATTTAAAAATCAAAACTATGAGTAATGGGCAGACAATAAGGAAGAGAGGTGCAAATTAAAGACATAGAAAACATATTCAATAACATTAGTTTAAAAAAGCTCCCAAATCTTGGGAAACACATGGTCATCAGTATAGGAGACTTTTAGAACAGCAAATAGACAAGAGCAAAAAGACAGTAATCATGTCATGCTATAGTTAAAATACTAAGTATACAAAAGTAGGAAAGAATATTGAAAGCTGCAAGTGAGAAGAAACAAGTCATATACAAAGGCAAATCCATCAGAATAATGGCTTATTTCTCAACAGAAACTCTAAAAGCAAAGAGAGCATAGAAAGATGTATTCCAAGGCCTGAAAGAAAGTAACTGCTAACCTAGATTACTATAGCAGCAAAATTATCCTTCATAATGTAAGGGGAAATAAAAACTCTTCCATGATAAACAAAACACTGCAGGAATTTGTGACCACTAAGCCAACATTGCCAAAGATACTTAAAGAAACTGTACACACAGAAAAACAAGAGCTAGAGGCATGGCTCAAGTGGTAGAGCAACCTGCCTAGCAAGCAGAAGTTCAAACTCTAGTACTTCCAAAAAAAGAAAAAGAGGAAGACAATCACAACCATAGAAATATGAAAAAGAATAAATTTTACTATGTGAGTAGATAAGCAAATTAAAATTAGGAAAGAATCAAACAGTATGAAAACAACAAAATACAGAAATTACTGCATATATTTCAATAGTAATTCTGAATGTTAATTTCAAGTCCCCAATCAAAAGACACAGAGCAGAGGCATTTGTTGTATAGTGGTTAGCACAGCTGCCTTTCAAAAGACACAGAGAGAGAGATATGTTAGATTAAAACACAAGAACCAATCAACCATTTGTTGCCTACAAGAAACGTACCTCCCTGGAAAAGACAAACACAGGCTTAAAGTGAAATTATAATAAAATACTCCTAGAAAATGGAATCCAAAAGCAAGCAGGAATAGCTATACTTATATTACCAAAGCAGATTTCAAATTAAAATTACTCAGAAGTGACAAAGTAGGTCACTTCATATTGATAAAAATAAAAATCCATCAATGAATAGAACAACTGTAAACATAAAAACACCAAACATAAGCACACACAATTTCATAAAATGAACACTGCTGGGGGACATAAAAACCCAGATAGACCAACACACAGTAATAGTGTGTGACTTCAATACACCACTCTCACCAACAGAGAGTATCCTGAAAAAAGTTCAACAAAGAGACTTCAGAAATAAATGAGACTATAGATCAAATTGACTTTTTAAAAAGACATCTATAGAATATTCTACCCAACAGCCACAGAATTCACAATCTTCCTGGCAGCCAATGGAACTTTCTCCAAACAGGTAATATTTCAGGATATAAAGCAAGTCTCAGCAAATACAAGAAAACTAAAATAAGTTCAGGGCTTGAAATATCTCATGTTTTCTCTCATATGCAGAATCTAGACCTAAATATGAAATAAATTTTAAAAAGGAACTGTTTGGGAGAAAACCCAGAAGGAGGGTGAAAGGAGAGGGTGATTGGGGGGGGCAGGTAAATATGATCAAAGTACCTTATATGCGTATATGAAAACAGAATAATGAAACCAACTGAAATTATTTTTAAAGGGGGTGGGGAAAGGAAGGGGAGATAAAACATTGACAGAGGGGAAAATTTGATCACAGGGCATTATTTGTATATGTGGGAAAATCACAATGAAACTCCCTTGTACAATTAATATACACTAATTTGAAAAAGATATAATTCACATACCAGAAAGTCAAGACAAATTCACTGCATAATTCAGTGGTTTTAGTATATTGCCAATGTTGCACTATCTAAATTGAGAATATTTCTGTCACCCCAAAAAGAAACATTCTGCCTATTAACTGTGACTCCCCACCCCACCAAGACCCTTCACCTGTAATACTGTAATCACTAGTCTATTCTCTCTTTATGGATATGCCTCCTCTGAATATTTTATATAAATGGAATCATACATGGTACCCCAGCACTGCAAAAGAACCAATACAAATAAATAAGCAAATGGAATCATAAATATATAAATAAATAAATAAGTCACAGGAAAAAAGAATTAAAAGACAAACAATGTGCTTTGGAAGAAATTTAAGCATCCGGATGAAACATATTATTGGAATAAAGAAAATGAGAGAGAAGGAGGAGAGAAAAGATATTTGGGAAAAGGAATGATTGAATAGTTTCTAAAGTTGATGAAAATTATATACTCACACATCCAAGAAGCTCAAAGAATCACAAGTGCAAGAAACATGAAAAAAAAACCAAAACTATGCCCAAATATCATAATGCAATTGCTTACAACCAGTGATAAAGAGAGCATCTCAAAAGCCATCATGTTTTAAGATAGTTACATACAGAGCCCAAAGATAAGAATGACTACAGATTTCTTATTGGATGCATTATGAGCAAGAAGACCATGGACCAACATCTAAAAAGTACTTGAAGAAAAATTATTTAACTAGAAGTCTATGTCATGTCAAAATGGCCTTTCAATAATCAAAGCACAATAACTGAATAAAACCATGAGGTTAATGACATCATATAGAAATGTAACTCTATGCAAAAGAACAGCACTGAAAGATTCTATATCAGTAAATATAAAATTTTTCATTATTTATGTTTCTTTTCAAAGATAGTTCACTCCTAACAGGAATGGAGTTTCCTTTTGGAGTGATGAAAATGTTCTGGAATTCGATTGTGCCGATATTTGTACAAATTTGTATACTAAAAACCAGAGAACTTTATACTTTTTTTTTTGGTACTACTGGGATTTGAACTCAGAATCTCATGCTTCCTGAACAGGCACTCTACCACTTGAGCCACACCCAGTCCTTTGGATAAGGTCTTGTGTTTTCCTCCTGGACCAACCTCAGATCACATCCTCCTACCTATGACTCCTACATAGCTAGAATCACAGGCATGCCCCACAACACCCAGCTTGTTGATTAAGGTGGAGGTCTCACTTAGTTTTCCCCTTGCTGGCCTCAAACAGTGATCATCCCAATCTGTCTGCCTTCCTAGCAGCTGGGATTATAGACATGAACCACCACACCTGGCAACTATACACTTTAAAATGGCAAATTTTTGATAAGTAAATTACGTCTCAATACTAATAAATACTTTGATAATTAACTGATTAAACAAAACTAATAACAATGCTTACTGGAGTTTATAATATATGTTAAAGGAAACTACATGGTGATGATGTACTAATTCTCCCCAAACTGATCTAAAGATTTCAGTGCAACCTTGGCCAGGCATGGTGATACATGCCTGCAATCCCAGACACTCTGGAGGCAGAGATTGGGAGGATCATGGTCCAAGGCCAGCCCTGGGGAAAAAGAGCAAGACCCTACCAGAACAGTAACTAAAGCAAAAAAAGGACTGGGGGGGCATGTCTCAAATGGTAGACAATGGGGCACAAGGCTTTGAGTTCAAACTCCAGTACTGCCAAAAATATGTATAATTCAGTACATTCCCATTCAAAATTCCAGCATGGTATGTTTGTAAAAATTGACAAGTAGATTCTAAAATTCATATGCAGATGAAAATTATCCAAAGGAGTCAAGCATCTTTGAAAAGGCAGACCAAATTCAGAGAACTCATTAGAATATAAAAAATTTGAACTTTTGTAAGTGTCACAATGTGCCCCAGTACAACAATAATATGATAATAAAAAATACAAAAAAAAATTTTAAAGATTGAAAATACCCACTATTGTCAAGGGTATGGTGTAAGAGAAACTCTCTCAGGCGTTGTTGGAGTGTAAACTGCGTACCCTATAAGGCAGTTATATACAAATAAGAACATAGACACACAGACACCAAGAACAAGAAGTTCCTGGGAGCAGTTGTCATCACAATCCGATGGTCATCAGCAGTACAACAAATTGTGGAAAATTTATACCATGGAGTTCTAAACAGTCGAGAGAAATGGCCTAGCTAAACCTCAGAAACCTAATGTTGACTGACAAGGAGCTGATGCATCTTAGGCATAATTCTGTAAATTTCAGAAACAGGCAAAACTAGGATTGGAGTTTAGAGATGCCTGTTTAGATGAAAAAGCATGAGATGATTGCCACAAATAAAAAAAGAGAAGATACTGGTTATCTCTACTGGGGAAGGCTGGGGCATTTATTAGGAATGTGCACCCAGGAGAACTTGTAAAGTACTGCCAATCCTTTTTTTTACATTTATAGTTACATGGCATTTATTTTGTGACAATTCATTGTTTTTGCATTTATGCTTTAAGCATCTTTTCACAAGTGAAGCATTTCAAAAAAGAAACGCATGGTGGGGGATCTATTTTCATTACAGTATAATCTGGATTGTGGCCATATGTTGAATCTGCTCTTTATTCTAAATAAACTATAACATTTTACTCTATACAATTCCATACTATTTGGATATTTTGAAAATAATCACATTATTTTTATGATAAAAACAACTTTTAAAGCATGAGGAAACTAAAGAGTGTGAGATTTCTGAAAGTGAATAGAAATGGATAAAATGATAGAGAATGCAAGTTTAATCAATGAAAAAGAAACAACACCTATTCTTAGCTAACTTAAAAATCTTTGGAAGAGTAGTGGTAAAGAACAAACAATTCCTCTGCCTCTTTCTTTACTCAATCAAAAGCACTTAAGCCCTTTCCAGGAGTATAATGTAAATATGAATAATGGAATTGATTTTTTTGTCAGATACACAAGAATAAATCAGATGAGCTACATTCCCTTCAAGGTATTAGTCTCAGGAAGTGAGACACGTTTTCCAATGACGCCTTTATAAGTGCAAACATTTTGGCAGGTCTTTTGGAGAACTGTTCTCAGTGCCCATAGCATTCTTTAATAACCTCTAGGGTGGTAAACTCAGCCTGTGAGAATGAATGGAGAAAGTTATTTTGCTCTGTGCCTGATAAATAACAGAGGTAAATGCACTCATTCTGAGTGTATTGATTTGATCCCAAAATTAAAGCATAGCTCTAAACAAATGAGAGTATTTTTAAACGAAATTCCCAAAGAGAAAGTTCAAAACAATTTCAGCATTATTGAAAGAAGCTTCTTGCATTTTAGATTTTGGAAAAATACAGACACTCCATTCACTTATCAACAAATGTGTATGGCACTCCTTCTGGCACCAGACTTTGTTCCAGGCACTAGGGATGGAGCAGCGGACACTAGGACAAAACCCAGCATTCAAGTATGTAATTGAGTATTCTGCTGATTAACAATCTGCGGTATAATTCACAGTTACATTTTCGCTTTCTGGATTTGTGTATTTAATGGTTATAATTAACATCTCTGCATTGTCCTTAGTTTTTTTTTTAATTTATTTATGTATTTTTTTTATTATTTTATTATTCATATGTGCATACAAGGCTTGGGTCATTTCTCCCCCCGCCCCCACTCCCTCCCTTACCACCCACTCCGCCCCCTCCCTCTCCTCCCCATCCCCTCAATCCCCGGTAGAAACTATTTTGCCCTTATCTCTAATGGGGGGCAGAAACAATGCCAGCTATGTGTATGTAACGATGACTATGCAAACTGCTTTTCAGTGGAAAATTACCAGTTGCTTCAGAACTTTTTAGTAAAGAAATGCAGTTGATACTCAAAAATAATAACACTTGTTCATTTTTTTTTTGTTTGACAAGGTTAACTTTAAAAATGCACTAGTACATTTATTAAAACACGGAGATGATCACTCTGACTGAGTCTTATAGGAAGGACGTGGTCAAGGAGGTTCCCTGACTGAGTAGCAATTCGAGGGTGAGCATTCTCAAATTGCCCAAGAAGACAGCATCCTCCGGATCTACACTCTAAATCCTAACAACTGAAATCACGATGTCAGCATAGGGAAATTAGTAGCTACACGCCTCAGGCTCTGCAAAAGATGTTGGTGTACTAACAAAACTCTCCAAATGGAGGTACTAGAAAATGGTGGTGGGGGGCGAGAAAGAGGGATTGGAGAGCGAGAGGAGAGAGGAGAGGGAGATGAGAAGGGGAGGAGGGGGAGCAGAGGGACAGGCTGGGGAGAGGAAAAGAGGAAAAGAGAAGGGAGAGCGGGAAAGGAGGGGAGAGAAGAGAAGGGGGGGAGTGAGGGAAGGGGAGAGGTAAGGAGAAGAGGAAGAGAGAGGAGGAGAGGAGAGACAGCAGCTGCGGCCACCACCCACCACCAGCTCATCTCCCCGCACCCTACTTCCTCCAACCCACTACTCCGTTTCACAAATGAATAGAAGAGCTTTGCTCAGCTCCCAGACCCCAGCCCCAGCTCGCTCTTAGCAGAGGCGCGGAGGCGTCCACGCAGTCGGCTCTGGAAGCGCAGCGGTGTCCCGCGCTGCACCCGGCGGCGGGAGACGCGTCCTTCTTGGTCGCTGCATCCCCGGGCTGGCGCTGGGCCCAGCCGCGCGGTGGTCTCCCGCCCTGGCGTTCTGCTTCCTGCCTTTCAAGCCTAAGTGCTTTTAAATTAGTCTTCGTCACTCCCCCAATCATATACAATGTCAGGGCTCCTGACCGACATCATGCCCATCTGGCCTTCCCTTTGCACAGGTCGTACCCAGGCGGCCAGCTCCTGAAGCCAAGGACTCCACCAAGTCCTTACATCCGTCCCTGCGTGGGTCTTGGTTCCTCTGTGCTGCTGGATAGCAGATTCCCACAGCCACAAAGCAGCTTATTTGCCTGGCATGATTGCTTTTCTTGCCAATCTCTGAATAGTCTCCACAGTGTATAGCGCAGGGAGGGGAGGAGAGGACCGTAGGCCTCTATGCAAGTGATTTCCAAATTCTCATGCACAGGTTTTAGAAGGGGACACTTTTTCCACGTCTTAATTTATTGTGTCTTTTTTTATTATTTATTTGATTTTGGTGTTTGTAATTATAAATTTTCTTTTTTTTCTTTTATTATTCATATGTGCATACAAGGCTTGGTTCATTTCTCCCCCCTGCCCCCACCTCCTCCCTTACCACCCACTCCGCCCCCTCCCTCTCCCCCACACCTCAATACCCAGCAGAAACTATTTTGTCCTTATTTGTAATTATAAATTTTCTAAGTTGTAATTCACTTATTTCTTTAAAAACTAAAGATACATTTTTGTCAGAAGGAAGAGAATCAAAGTCTGAGTGGTTTACATCAAGTGCACCTGGGTCCAAATTCCTCCCAGGAATCAACTGCATCCCCACTTTCCTGCCTCACACTCGCTCATGGGACCTCACCCACTCCCCAACATCCAAGGCCACCTGAATTGCAGCAGGTAAGGCTGGGAGTGGAAAGGCCCATGCTGACTAGACTTTAGACAGGTTTCTTCCTGACTATGGATAGGCTCCAGACCTCCTTTTCCTTAGAGAATTCCCTTTTTCCTATCTCTGGACCTTGAAGATACAAATCTTCTCCCAGCTTCTTGCCAGTTTTGGTTTTTTGTTTTTGTTTGTTTGGGGCTTTTTTGGGGGGGGTGGATAGGGGGTGGTTTTGAGGCAGGCTAGATGTAGGGAAAGTTTAGGACTCATATGTAGGTTGCCCTGGGATGGCCAGACACACACACACACATTCATTGATTATTGGATGGGAATCACCTGGTTCTTCCCTTCCCATAGGTTATCCTAGGTTTTAAAAGCACCTGAAGAGCAAAAGCATGCTCTCTGGGCCTCCAGACTCCATCTGGGCCCCATCATGCTCCCCTTTGTATTTTCCTTTCCTAACTTTTAACAAACTCCATTTATACCCATATGCTCTGCAATGGATTCTTACCATGGGACACATAGAATTTGGAAGTCTTCTGATCACAGACAGAACCAGCACCGTTAACAGTTTTGGTGAAACTGGGGTTTGAACGCACAGTATTGTGCTTACTAGGCAAGGACTCTACTGCTTGAGCCATGCCCCAGCTCAGCCCCCTCTGCCAGTTTTACAACACAGGAAAGCCTTTCATAGGACCTGGAGCCATCCTTTTGAAAAGGAATCACCAAGGAAGATGGCTCTCCTAGTTCTCTGTCTCCTTGGGAGGGAAGGAGCCTAACCTCCATGAGAACCAATTAACAAACAGCCTAACTATGGTGACAGCTCACCACCACCCCACAATCCCCCTGCGCCAAATGCCCACCAGTACTTTCCACTTAATTGCCTGCCATTTGCTAGGGAAGTTGAGTCATTTGCCGTCCCCTATTATAAAAAGCCAAAACCATAAAACACTTAGAAGGAAAGTAGGGTAGATGTCCCTTGATAGTAGCCTCTGCAACAGTTGTTTGGCTAGCACACCAAAAACTCAGGCTAGAAAAGCAAAAACAAATAAATGAGACTATACCAAACTAAAATGCTTCTGCACAGCAAAGAAAACGACAAAAGGAAATGGCAATCTACTAACTGGGAAAAAATATTTGCAAACCATATATCTAATAAGGGGTAAAGATCTAAATTTTATAAAGAATTCATCCAACTCAGTAATGGAAAAACAGCCAAATTTTAAAAATTGTTCTCCAAAGGCCTGAATAAGACTATGTCTATTCAGAAGGTACAAAAATGGCCAGCAGGTATATGAAAAGGTGGATCACATTTCAACCATCAAGGAACTGAAAATTAAAACCCCCATATCACCTCCCACCTGTTAAGACTGACAAGCGTTGGTGGGAATGTAGATTGGTTCATCCATTATAGAAAACCATATGGGGGTTCCTAAAGAAATTAAAAATCAAACTGCCATGTGCCCTAAGAATCACCCCTTTGGGCATTTAGCCAAATGAAATTAAATTGCCACAAAGGTGTTCATTATTGTATTATTCACAATAGCCAAGATATGGAAACAACCTAGGTGTCCATCAATAAATGAATAGAAAAGGAAGGTATAATATTTATACATAATGCATTATCCATCCTTAAAAAAGGAGATCTCAAAATTGCTACAACATGGATAAACCTGAAAGACATAAGCTAAGTGAAATAGCCAGAGATTAAAAAAAAAAAAGCAAAGTGTTGTTTAACACTTATGTGTGGGATCTTTTAAAAAAAAAAAAAAGAGACGGATTCAAAGATAGAGAATAGCACAGCAGTTGCCAGGATCAGGGGTTTAGGGAGTAGGGATAGGAAATGGACAGATGTAGGTCAGACGTGAAAAAAGTAGCAGATATAGAGGATGGACACGTTTAGAGGTTCATATATGACATAAAGACTATAGTTAATAAAAATATACTGTGTTCGGGATTTCTGCTAAGTATTAGATTTTGTTCCTCTTGCCACACACACACACACACACACACACACACAAAAGATGCATAACTGTGAAATGACAGATGTGTTATTTGCTTCACTATAGTAACCATTTTACTACCTATATGCATCTCAAAAATGTTTTCTATCGGAGAGATCTCCCATGCTCATGGATTGGTAGAATCAACATAGTAAAAATGTCTATACTCCCAAAAGTAATCTACATGTTTAATGCAATTCCCATCAAAATTCCAATGACATTCATCAAAGAGATTGAAAAATCTACTGTTAAATTTATATGGAAACACAAGAGGCCACGAATAGCCAAGGCAATACTCAGTCAAAAGAACAATGCAGGAGGTATCACAATACCTGACTTCAAACTATATTACAAAGCAATAATAATAAAAACAGCATGGTACTGGCACAAAAACAGACATGAAGACCAGTGGAACAGAATAGAGGATCCAGATATGAAGCCACACAACTATAAGCAACTTATCTTTGACAAAGGAGCTAAAAATATACGATGGAGAAATAGCAGCCTCTTCAACAAAAACTGCTGGAAAAACTGGTTAGCAGTCTGCAAAAAACTGAAACTAGATCCATGTATATCACCCTATACCAAGATTAACTCAAAATGGATCAAGGATCTGAATATCAGACCCCAAACTCTTAAGTTGATACAAGAAAGAGTAGGAAATACTCTGGAGTTAGTAGGTATAGGTAAGAACTTTCTCAATGAAACCCCAGCAGCACAGCAACTAAGAGATAGCATAGATAAATGGGACCTCATAAAACTAAAAAGCTTCTGTTCATCAAAAGAAATGGTCTCTAAACTGAAGAGAACACCCACAGAGTGGGAGAAAATATTTGCCAACTATACATCAGACAAAGGACTGATAACCAGAATATACAGGGAACTTAAAAAACTAAATTCTCCCAAAACTAATGAACCAATAAAGAAATGGGCAGGTGAATTAAACAGAACTTTCTCAAAAGAAGAAATTCAAATGGCCAGAAAACACATGAAAAAATGCTCACCATCTCTAGCAATAAAGGAAATGCAAATTAAAACCACACTAAGATTCCACCTCACCCCTGTTAGAATAGCCATCATCAGCAACACCACCAACAACAGGTGTTGGCGAGGATGCGGGGAAAAAGGAACCCTCTTACACTGTTGGTGGGAATGTAGACTAGTACAACCACTCTGGAAAAAAATTTGGAGGCTACTTAAAAAGCTGGACATCGATCTACCATTTGATCCAGCAATACCACTCTTGGGGATATACCCAAAAGACTGTTACTCCAGAGGCACCTGCACATCCATGTTTATTGCGGCACTATTCACAATAGCCAAGTTATGGAAACAGCCAAGATGCCCCAGCACTGACGAATGGATTAAGAAAATGTGGTATCTATACACAATGGAATTTTATGCAGCCATGAAGAAGAACGAAATGTTATCATTCGCTGGTAAATGGATGGAATTGGAGAACATCATTCTGAGTGAGGTTAGCCTGGCTCAAAAGACCAAAAATCGTATGTTCTCCCTCATATGTGGACATTAGATCAAGGGCAAACACAACAAGGGGATTGGACTATGAGCACATGATAAAAGCGAGAGCACACAAGGGAGGGGTGAGGATAGGTAAGACACCTAAAAAACTAGCTAGCATTTGTTGCCCTTAATGCAGAGAAACTAAAGCAGATACCTTAAAGCAACTGAGGCCAATAGGAAAAGGGGACCAGGAACTAGAGAAAAGGTTAGATTAAAAAGAATTAACCTAGAAGGTAACACCCACGCACAGGAAATCAATGTGAGTCAATGCCCTGTATAGCTATCCTTATCTCAACCAGCAAAACCCCTTGTCCCTTCCTATTATTGCTTATACTCTCTCTACAACAAAATTAGAGATAAGGGCAAAATAGTTTCTGCTGGGTATTGAGGGGGGGAGCGGGAGGGGGTGGAGTGGGTGGTAAGGGAGGGGGTGGGGTCAGGGGGGAGAAATAAACCAAGCCTTGTATGCACATATGAATAATAAAAGAAAAATGAAAAAAAAAAAATGTTTTCTATCTCAAGTATACACAACAAAGTTTATTTTAAAAAAACTATTTCCCTTAATTCAGTTATCTTGACTGATTTTTTTTTTCAGTGCTGGGGATCAAATCTGGTGGTCCTCTACCACTGAGCTATATCCCCACCTCCGAAATATTCTTGAATACAGTCTTCCTTGTATGTTTAACTCTGTCCAGTTCAATTTTCCTTTGACAACACACATGCACACAGAGCTAGTCCCTCAAAAGTGGAAACTCTGTCTTTGAAGCAGGAATCATTTGCTTAGTATTCCTGGGAGAGTAGAGACTCTGTAATGCTTGAGTGATGAATGAATTTATTAATGACAAAAGAATAAACAAACAAATAATGAAAGATTAAAGAATATGCAACCTTGTATGAAAATGTCATATGAACCCCATTAAAATGAAAAAATAAATAAAAATATGCAGCTTGTATCATTTAACTAATGCTCATTGAGCTCCTGCTATGTATGTCTCAGTTACTGTGCTCGGCACATTCCTTGCCATTGAGGAGCTTAGACAAGTAATCATAGTGGTGTCACAAGTGAAATAGTCTGGATGCTACCACAACACAGGAGGGGTCTGAACCTGGAATGGGGAGAAGAAGTAAGGTGGGCCAAGAGGGACTTTAAACTAAGCTCTATTCTTACAGTGTAAGAGGTGATGAGAAATGAGGATCAAGAGGGAAGGAGGAAGCTCTGCTTTCAGTCAGGCTGCAGCCAAAGGTTCTATCTGCCCTAGGCAGGGAACTTGGTGAGGGAATGGAAGCTGGCTAGGCTATGAGTGTCCTGTCTGAGCTAGAACCAAAAGGAGCCCAGGACACACATGCACACCATGCTTTCTTCTTTCTTCCTTCTTCCTCTTTCCTCCCTCCTCCTCCTTCTTGTACTGGGGATTGAACTAGAGCTCTAGGGCTCTCGCTCTACTGCTCAAACCACTCCCCCTTCCACTCATGCATTCTTCACAGGCTTTTGAGTGGGTGCAGCAGGGGTGAGGGACTGGTGGTGGAAGGGAGCTGGGGACCTGCAGCCAGCTACAGAGAGATCTTGTGAACCACAGAAACCCAAGCAGAGGCAAAGCTTGAGGATGGGGTTGGGGTGTGTGCTCCTGGAGATGGGAGCCTGGGTCCACCCACAGAACTCTCAAAACTGCTGAGAACTGAGACTGATTGTTCAGCCCAGACTTCTCTGCCTCAGCTCTAGAGTCCATCAGAGAGATGAGCTCGTCCAGGTGGGAAGACATAATTTTGCAAATATGAAATAGCCAGGAAAATGTGGCCCACAATTTAAAAAAAAAAAAACCCATGGTCATTGTGATAACTAAGTGAGCTCATCACCTGGACGATGACTTGGAAAAGGAAAATGATTGACACAGCTGGTTTCATGGGTACAACCTGTGCAGTGGGACAGGTTCCACATTTGGAAAGGTCCTGAGCATGGTTTAATGCTCTTACTCAAAGTCTTAACAGGTTTTGAATAAGACCCTGTATTTTTCTTCACACTGGGCCCTGTAGATTATATCTTTAATTCTGACCCTATGTGAGTATTTGCTGCTCTCTGTTTCTGTCTCACTTGCTTGGGAAGAATTCTAACACCTCCATCCTCCATCCACATCGGGTTCAGGTTTGCTAGTCAGTGCATCTCTCTCTCTACCTCTGTCTCCCCCCTCCCTCTCCCCACCCCTTTGGCACAAAGGTTTGTAATTGTACTTTTCTCTGTGAGGTTATCTGATTAATATTTATGTCCCAACTAGTAAATAAACTTTGTGAAAGTAAGGGACTGTGGGTTTGTTCACCACCATATTCCATCCATAAATGTCTTAAACTAAAACTGAGTACATTTATTTTAACTTAAAATTTTGTATTAAACAATTATCCTCTTTTTTTCTCCTTCCATATTTTAAAGCAAAAAAAAAGTTGTATGGTTTGATTAGTCTAATTAACATAAGAAACTCTGTTGGGCTGCACTACATACTGAGAAGCATACCTTTTTCAATAAATTGCCAAATGCAATTTATTTTAGTACTCTTTACCTAAAGGTTATCACTCCACTAGATGAGGAACTTTTAAAGTCCTTCTGAACACTTACAGGTTTGGTCAGAGTTATCCTAATGTATGTGAACAAGACCCTTAACCTAATTTTACTTTTCTCGTTTCTCTCTAGAAATGTGCTGCTGGCACCCCATCTTAGTCTGTTTTGGTATGGCAGTGCACAACAGTAAACCTATAATAAAGAACAGGATGAATTCCAGAACTCTGCTATTTTGAAAGAAAGGCAACCTTCATTACATGTGAAAACAATTTAGGTTTCAGGTGCTGCAGAGAAAATGCTTTAAGAGTTAAGGCAATTAAGGGACTGGGAGGTGACTCAGTGTCAGAGCACTAGCTTAGCATGTGTGAGGCCCTGAGCTCATCCCTAGCACCTCATTCTGCCAAAGGTTAAGGAAAAATTATAGTTTTATTACCAGTAACAACCACAAGAAAAGCATTATGCTTGGAAAAGAACTGATACAAAGTTCTCAGAAGGTAATAACCTTGTTATAGTAAGTGGTACCTAAAGATAAAGTTTTGTTTAAAAACAGAGACACAAATAAGGCCACCTCTGAATTATTCACAGTTTGATTTAACAATACAGCTAAATACACAGTCAAGCTTTCAGCCCAGATGAAAGTAGTACAAGACAATTCTGCCAGTGGTGTTATGCATAAAAATATGGACAGGCAAGAAAGAATATGAATGGTCCAGCAAAATAAATAAGTAAAAATTGGCTATGAAAATATACAGGAGATTGTTTTTTAGAGATCACTAAGAGGAAGACTGATAAAAATAATTATGAAATAGTCTCTCATGTGAAATTTCCAAATAATCTCTCAAAGCATTAGGAAAAAAAGAATTAGAAGGAGTCAATCAAATACACTGTTTATAAAAATAAAACAGTATAATGATTCTGGAACTCAATTTGGAAATATGTATGATCAGCTACACCAAATATCTTTATATCTTCAAATACTTTTGAACCAGAAACTATACACTTAGAAAGTAAGTATACAGGAATAATTAGACATGTATATCCGTGTGTGTGTCTCTGTGTGTGTGTGTGTGCGTGTGTAATGCTTGACCCAATAGTAAAAACTAGTTGGATACCAGTGGTTCACACCTGTAATCCTGACTGAGATCAAGAGGATTGCAGTTCGAGGCCAGCCTGGGCAAATAGTTCACGAGACACGAGACTCTCATCTCCAAAATAACCGGAGCAAAGTGGGTGGGAGGTGTGGTTCAAGCAATAGAGTGCCTGCTTTGCAAGCATGAAGCCTAGTTCAAACCCAGTCTGGCCAAAAAAAAAAAAAAAAGAAAAAGTAAAAACAAAGACAACCAAAATACCCAACAATAAAGAATTAAGATCCAAGATGGGGATGGACACAGAGCAGCAGACCTCCTGAGCTCCTGACCCAGAGACCCTGCCGAGAAGCTGGAGACACACCTGACTAAGGTAAAGCACCAGGGAGAGCCAAAAACACAGCACTCTAAATACTTAGTAGAAGGTTTCTCCACGCCAGGATCTAATAGAAGAATAGCTGGCCTTCCAAATATCTGCCCAGTAGGTCTGCAGAGCCGCTGCTCCATTCTGCAGGGCTCTCCACTCCTCGGGCTGCACCAGGCCACAGCCCCGTGCGGGACCCACACACGGAGGGATACCTGCCCCTCAGCCGCGCCACCCGATCCACAACCACTGGGATCCCCGCCACCCGTCTGCACTGGACCCCAGCCCAGAGCTGTCCCACAGCTGGCCAGGATACCCACCCCCACCCACCCCCAGCCCACCGCCCTTCAGGCCCTGCTGAGCCCCAGCTACCCATGAGACGACCAGACCCCGCCCCTCAGCCTCCTCCCGCCCATCAGGCCCTGCTGGGCTCCAGGTCAGTGTGGATGACAGGAGCCCCGCCCCGTTGGGACAGGCACCAGACTGGCACAAGACGGCTGCATCCACCAGCCCACCAGGAACCAAGCCCCTCGGGCAGAGCCTGCCCCAGCTCTACAGGCTTCCCAGCTAACTGCTCCACCAGGCTGCCACTCAGGCCGCCACTACAGGGCTCCAAGCATGCCTAAGAGACACACACACACTACACTGGACACTAAAGGACTAACAGGACAACTAAGCTTTCAATTCTACTGTTCCAGAACTGGTGATTTTTTTTTTTCTTTTTCTCCCTTTTTAAGGGTTTGGCAGCCTGGTTTGCTGTTTGATCACCCACCATCTCTCCCATTTTTTTTAAATTTCTTTCTTTCTTTTTTCCCCTCTCTTCTCTCATCCTTTTAGCTTTCCTTCTCTTTTTCTTTTTTATCCTTCTCTCACAATTTTGTTAGTATTAATATTGTAACCCAGCTAATACTAAATTACACATAGTCCAGGGACAGAAATGGTAAGTAGTGGAAATATGGGAAAAAGAAAAGGGATGGAAACAATTCTCCCCCCAAAAATAAAGTAGTACAGGATTTAGAGCAAAATGAAGAAAATGGATACCCAGACCCAGACTCCAAAAAGAAAAAGAAAAACTATACCAAAGAACCCAACGAAGACCACAAGAACATTCTGAAAGAAGAAATTCTACAAGTAATTAATGAGAATTTCTTAGAGTTGCTACTAGACATGGTCAACCAAAACATACAGGAGGCACTCAAGAAATTCCAAGACAACAAAACAAAGAATATGAGAAAACACAGAAACAAATAAATGAAATCATAAGAACCCTAAATAAACACCAAACTGAAACAAAGATCACCATAAGCAGAGAGATAAAGGAATTAAGGGCAAAAAATTGACAATATTAAAGAAGTAACCTATGATATGGAAAACTCACAAAACAAAATAGAAGGCCATTCCAGCAGAATACAACAAATATAAGACAGAATCTCAGAACTTGAAGATGAAATGGTAATTAAAGGAAAAAGTGAAGAACTATTAAACAACTCAAGACCTGTGAAAAGAAAATACAAGAACACACTGACTCCATCAAAAGACCAAACGTGAGAATCATGGGCATTGAAGAAGGTAAAGAGGTGCAAGCAAAAGGAATTTGTAATATATTCAACAATATAATAACAGAAAAGTTCCCAAATCTAGAAAAAACTATGCCCATTCAGGTACAGGAAGCCCCCAGAAAACCAAACAGACCTGACCAAAATAGAGCTACCCCATGACATATCATCATTAAAACAACAAGTACAGAGACTAGAGAAAGAATATTGAAGGCTGTAAGAGAGAAAAAACAAATAACATACGAAGGTAAACCCATCAAAATCAAAGCAAAGTTCTCAACAGAAACATTAAAAGCAAGAAGAGCATGGGATGAGATCTTCCAAGCACTGAATGAAAATAACTTCAATCCTAGGATCATTTACCCAACAAAACTATCATTTAAAATAGATGGAGCAATAAAAGTCTTCCATGATAAGCAGAAATTAAAACAATATATGACCACCAAGCCACCACTACAAAAGATTCTCCAAGTAATTCTGCACACAGATAATGAAAGCAAATAAAACCATGAAAGGGCAGGCAAAACCAAACCACAGGAGAAGAAAAGGCAAGAAAGTAAAAAGTAACATTGATTCAGCTACACATAATCAAACTCTTAATCAACAAAACACCTACATGACAGGGATCACCATGTACTTATCGATACTAACACTGAATGTTGATGGACTAAATTCCCCCCATCAAAAGACACCAACTGGCAAACTGGATTAAAAAGGAAGATCCAACAATCTGCTTCCTACAGTAGACCCACCTCATCGATAGAAAAAAGCACTGGCTTAGGGTGAAAGGCTGGAAGAAGATTTACCAAGCCAATGGTCCCCAAAAACAGGCAAGCATAGCAATACTTATCTCAGACAAAGTAGACTTCAAACCTACATTGATCAAATGAAATAAAGAAAGGACATGCCATACTAATAAAAGGAAATACACCAAAAGGAAATAACAATTACCAACCTATGTGCACCCAATGTCAATGCACCCAATTTCATCAAACATACTCTGAAGGACCTAAAAACATATTAACTCCAACAAAGTGGTATTGGGAGACCTTAATACTCCCTTATCACCAACAGATAGGTCATCCAAACACAAAATGAATAAAGAAATCCTAGAACTAAATCACACCATAGATCAAATGGACCTAGCTGATGTCTACAGAATATTTCATCCAACTTTTGCACAATATACATTCTTCTCAGCAGCCCATGGAACCTTCTCCAAAATTGATCATATCTTAGGGCACAAAGCAAGCCAGAGCAAATATAAGAAAATAGAAATAACCCCTTGCATTCTATCTGATCACAATGCATTAAAACTAGAAATCAACAACAAAAACAGCAATAAAAAACATGCAAACAATTGGAAGCTGAAAAACACATTGCTCAATGATGAATGTGTCATTGATGAAATAAAAGAGGAAATTAAAAGGTTCCTGGAAGTTAATGAAAATGAGAACACGACCTACTGGAACCTATGGGACACAGCAAAGGCAGTCCTAAGAGGAAACTTTATAGCCATGAGTGCATATATTAAAAGGACAGAAAGATCTCAAATCCATGCAGCGCAAACTCCTAGAAAAGCAAGAATAAGCAAATCCCAAAACAAGCAGAGGGAAAGAAATAATTAAAGTAAGGGCTGAAATCAATGAAATAGAAGCCAAAAAAAACCATACAAAGAATCAATGAAACAAAAAGCTGGTTGTTTGAAAAAATAAATAAGATTGACAGACCCCAGGCAAACCTGACTAAAATGAGAAGAGAAAAAAACCAAATCAGTAAAATCAGAAATGCAACAGGGGAGATAACAACAAACACCACAGAAATCCAGGAAATCATCAGAGGCTACTTTGAGAGCCTATACTCTAATAAATTTGAAAATCTTGAAGAAATGGACAGATTTCTAGAAACTTACAACCACCCAAAACTGAACCAAGAAGATATTAATCACCTGAATAGATCTATAATACAAAAAGAAATTGAAGCAGCAATCAAGAGCCTCCCAAGAAAGAAAAGTCCAGGACCTGATGGATTCACTGCTGAATTCTATCAGACATTTATTTTTTTTTTCATTTTTCTTTTATTATTCATATGTGCATACAAGGCTTGGTTTATTTCTCCCCCCTGCCCCCACCCCCTCCCTTACCACCCACTCCACCCCCTCCCGCTCCCCCCCTCAATACCCAGCAGAAACTATTTTGCCCTTATCTCTAATTTTGTTGTAGAGAGAGTATAAGCAATAATAGGAAGGAACAAGGGGTTTTGCTGGTTGAGATAAGGATAGCTATACAGGGCATTGACTCACATTGATTTCCTGTGCGTGGGTGTTACCTTCTAGGTTAATTCTTTTTAATCTAACCTTTTCTCTAGTTCCTGGTCCCCTTTTCCTATTCTATCAGACATTTAAAGAAGAACTAATACCAATCCTCCTTAAACTGTTCCATTAAATAGAAAGGGAAGGAACACTGCCTAACTCATTCTATGAAGCCAACATTACTCTCATCACAAAACCAGAAAAAGACACCTCCAAAAAGGAGAACTACAGACCAATTTCCCTAATGAATATCGATGCAAAAATCCTTAATAAAATAATGGCAAACTGAATCCAACAATACATCAGAAAGATCATACACCATGACCAAGTTGGCTTCATCCCAGGAATGCAGGGGTGGTTCAACATACGCAATCTATAAATGTAATACAGCACATCAATAGAAGCAAAGACAAAAGCCACTTGTTCATCTCAATAGATGCAGAAAAAGCCTTTGACAAGATCCAACACCACTTCATGATAAAATCTCTAAGAAAACTAGGAATAAAAGGAATGTACCTCAACATTGTAAAGGCTATTTATGACAAACCTACAGCCAACATCATACTTAACAGTGAAAAACTGAAACCATTTCCTCTAAAATCAGGAACGAGACAAGGGTGCCCACTATCCCCACTCCTATTCAACATAGTACTGGAATTTCTAGCCAGAGCAACTAGGCAAGAAGAAGAAATAAAAGGAATACAAATAGGTAAAGAAATTGTCAAAATATCCTTATTTGCAAACAATGCAATCATATACCTTAAAAACCAAAAAAACTCTACCCAAAAACTCTTAGGCACCATAAACAGCTACAACAAGGTGACAGAATACAAAATCAACCTACAAAAACCATTAGCTTTTCTATACACCAACAACGAACAAACTGAGAAGGAATATATGGAAACAATTCTATTCACAATAGCCTCAAAAAAATTAAATACATAGGTATAAATTTAACAAAGGATGTGAATGATCTCTACAAGGAGAATTACAAACGCCTAAAGAATGAGATCGAGGAAGACTGCAGAAGATTGAAAGATCTCCCATGCTCATGGATTGGTAGAATCAACATAGTAAAAATGGCTATACTACTGAAAGCAATCTACATGTTTAATGCAATTCCCATCAAAATCCCAATGACTTTCATCACAGAGATTGAAAAATTGACCCTAAATTTCATTTGGAAACACAAGAGATCACAAATAGCCAAGGCAATACTCAGCAAAAAGAGCAATGCTGGAGGTATCACAATACCCGACTTCAAACTCTATTACAAAGCAATACCCATAAAAACAGCATGGTACTGGCATAAAAACAGACATGAAGACCAGTGGAACAGAATAGAAGATCCAGATGTGAATCCACACAACTATACCCACCTCATTTTTGACAAAGGTGCCAAAAACATACGATGGAGAAAAGACAGCCTCTTCAACAAATGTTGCTGGGAAAAGTGGTTATCCATCTGCAAGAAACTGAAACTAAATCCATGTCTATCACCCTGTACTAGTATCAACTCAAAATGGATCAAGGACCTAAATATCAGACATGAAACTCTGAAGTTACTACAGGAAGGAGCAGGAAACACTCTGTAACTAATAGGTATAGGCAAGGACTTCCTCAATACAACCCCAGCAGCCCAGCAACTAAGACAAAGGATGGACAAATGGGACTTCATAAAATTAAAAATCTTCTGCACAACAAAAGAAATGATCTCTAAACTACAGAGACCACCCACAGAGTGGGAGAAAATATTTGCCAGCTATACATCAAACAAGGGACTGATAAACAGAACATACAGTGAACTTAAGAAACTAAACTCTCCTAAAATCAATGAACCAATTAAAAAATGAAGAACTGAACTTGATAGAACTTTCTCAAAAGAAGAAATTCAAATGGCCAAAAAACACGTGAAAAAATGCTCACCATCTCTGGCCATAAAGGAAATGCAAATCAAAACCATACTGAGATTCCACCTCACCCCTGTTAGAATAGCCATCATCAAAAACACCACCAACTGGGAATGTAGACTAGTACAACCACTCTGGAAAAAAATTTGGAGGCTACTTAAAAAGCTAGACATCGATCTACCATTTGATCCAGTAATACCACTCTTGGGGATATACCCAAAAGACTGTTACTCCAGAGGCACCTGCACACCCATGTTTATTGCACACTATTCATAATAGCCAAGTTATGGAAACAGCCAAGATGTCCCAGCACTGACGAATGGATTAAGAAAATGTGGTATCTATACACAATGGAATTCTATGCAGCCATGAAGAAGAACGAAATGTTATCATTCGCTGGTAAATGGATGGAATTGGAGAACATCATTCTGAGTGAGGTTAGCCTGGCCCAAAAGACCAAAAATCGTATGTTCTCCCACATATGTGGACATTAGATCAAGGGTAAACACAACAAGGGGATTGGACTATGAGCACATGATAAAAACGAGAGCACACAAGGGAGGGGTGAGGATAGGTAAGACACCTAAAAAATTAGCTAGCATTTGTTGCCCTCAACGCAGAGAAACTAAAGCAGATACCTTAAAAGCAACTGAGGCCAATAGGAAAAGGGGAACAGGTACTAGAGAAAAGGTTAGATCAAAAAGAATTAACCTAGAAGGTAACACACATGCACAGGAAATCAATGTGAGTCAATGCCCTGTATAGCTATCCTTATCTCAACCAGCAAAAACCCTTGTTCCTTCCTATTATTGCTTATACTTTCTCTACAACAAAATTAGAAATAAGGGCAAAATCGTTTCTGCTGGGTATTGGGGGGGAGAGGGAGGGGGCGGAGTGGGTGGTAAGGGAGGGGGTGGGGGCAGGGGGGAGAAATGAACCAAGCCTTGTATGCACATATGAATAATAAAAGAAAAAGGAGAAAAAAAAAGCAGAAAAAAAAAAAAACCACCAACAACATATGTTGGCAAGGATATGGGGGAAAAGGAACCCTAATCCACTGCTGATGAGAATGAAAGCTGGTACAACCACTCTGGAAAAAAATTGGAGATTTCTTAAAAATCTAAACATAGACCTGCCATATGATCCAGCAATCCCACTCCTGGGAATATACCCAAAGGAATGAAACACAGGTTACTCCAGAGGCACCTGCATACCCATGTTTATTGTAGCACTATTCACAATAGCCAAGTTATGGAAACAACCAAGAAAAATGAAATCTTATCATTTGCATTAAATGGATGGAACTAGAGAACATCATTCTGAGCGAGGTCAACCAATCTCAGAAGGCCAAAAATCGTATGTTCTCCCTCATATGCAGACATTAGATCTAGGGCAAATGCAGCAATGTGGTTGGACTGGGACCACATGACAAGGGGAGAGCACATATGGGTGATATAGAAATAGGTAGAAAACCCAAAACATGAAAGCATTTGATGTCCCCACTCCAGAGGAACTAATACAGAAACCTTAAAGCAACAGAGGTTATCATGAGAAGGGGATCAGTAACCAGGGTAAAGATCAGTTAGATATGAATCAACATGGGTCATAACACGTGTACACGGAAGCAATGCTAGGAATCTTTCTGTATAGGTATCCTCAACTCAACTAAGCAAAAACACTTTGTCTTCCTTATTAGCCTTGTCTCTTTTCTTCAACAAAATTAGTGATAAAGACAGAACAGGACCTGCCTGGAACTGAGGGGGAAAGAGGGGGAGGGGGGAGGGGGAAGAAATGACCCAAACAATGTATGCACATATGAATAAATTAATTAAAAAAACTGGTTAAATATATATGTAAATCATTAAGATAATTATTTTCATCAGCACTATTAACAGATAAAGATCTTATATACTAATCACAATAAATGTATCTGTACTATAAAAAAGCTAGTTTTAAAATGTGATATAAACTCATTGATTTAAAGCATGGAAATTTAGAGTACTGTTTTTATTCTACCTTTAAAAAAGAATAAAAACATTGAACTCTAGTTTATGATATGCATGTGGAAATGTTTATGGCTTAAATTACTAATATCTGCAACTTTAAAATGCTTCAAAAGATAAAGTGGATTGATGGGAAGATAGAGTAGAAAGAAGAATAGATGGAAAGATGTATTAGAGCAAATACAGTAAAATTGTAATTATGAAGAAACAATCTACCCCTCTTTGGTTATGAATGTTTTTAAAAGTGTCTATTGAGTCAATTTTTCTCACAAATCTAAAAATTAAAGTTATGGAAGCAGAGTGAAGAGAAAGAGAAGAAAAGACTAAACCAAAATACTAAGAGAATTTATCTCTGCTCCTTTCTTCTATTTTCTTTCCTATGTTTTCTGAATGTTCACACTGTAAGTATATATTTGTTTCATCATTACAAAAATGAAACTGTTGCACAGACTGACATTGGCCTTCCAATATGTGGTCACCTCTTTTTCCTGGGCAAAAGAATCCCAGTGTTTAAGGAGAACACATTACAGGCTAACTAGCAGAAGCATTAGACAGCTGTTCAGTGCAGCAAGGCTGGGTGTGGCTGAAGGTAGAGACCATATGCTACTTCTGGGGTGGAGAACCCATCTTCAATAACGCAAATGCAGGCTGCCAAAACAGGAAAGCCTCCGCCTCTGACCATGTGGAACTACTTCCCAAGTCCTGGACCACCCACCTCCTGAATTCTTTTACGTGGACGAGAAAGAATGTGCATCTTGATTTAAGCCATTATTTTCAGGTCATTATTGCTGAACATAGACCTGACTCTAACAGAATCCATTTTGAAAAAGTAAAAGAAAAATTAAAAGTATAAGTACCCCTCAAAATCTGAATTTTTTAACTCTTAGGATCAAAAGTTATAAATAAAGTGAAAATAGAAAAAGTGATATTTGAAAATAAGTCTAAGCTTAAAGAAAAAGGGGATAAAATGTCAAAGAAAGCCCACAATCAGATAAATGCTATCAACTCTGCACAAAATGAAAGTAGCATAAGCGCTCACCAGTAACTTGCCCTAAATTAACTTATCTGCATTACATTTTAAATCAGTCCAGTTGTGAGGAAAAAGAACATTGATTGGTGAGGCTGAGGGTGAGGCAGGGAAACCCAAGACTGCTGAGACATGTCTGCTGCAGAGAGGCTTGGAGTACTCAACAGAAAGGGCCTGGTGCCTAAGCACAAGACCCGGGAGCTTTAAAAAAGAAAGAGAAATAAGGATGAAAAAGACAAAACACTTCACCCACGTATACAATTTTGCCCAAGGCTCTTTTTTCACTGAATCCCATCACAACATCTGAAATAAATAATATCAAATTATTTACTCAAGATCTCATGGTACCGTAAAAGATAGACATGAAGTAATAAAACAAAATTTAAAAAAAAAAAAACCACTGAAAACAGAGGGAAAGGGAGTCATGGTAAAGAAACTCTGTAAAAAGGAGTTTTCATCTGTTAAAAGGATTTTCAGCTTCAACCATAAAAAAAAAAAAAAACTTGTAATCTGATTTAGAGGAGAAAATGCTATTAAAAAGTACCATTTGAAGGTGTGGCTGAGGGACTCATATAATCCCCACATGTACACTATAAAATGACAGCCAAATAACTGAGGTTCTGCAGGGATTTATTGCCTGACACAAAGTCACTCCCAGCTTTAGGGATGTGTGTGGCAGGCCTGGGAATCGGGCCCAGTCATCAAATAGACCCAATTTTGCTACTAACTTCCTACTTCTAGGGTCTTTTACTCTGCCAATGTGAGTGTGATAACCAAGAAGAGTGCATAGCACGCAGTGTTTCCCTAATCTACCTTATCACAGGACACCTTTTGTAGGGAAATAACTCAGCAGACAGGGATTTCAAAGTTCAAAGTAGGTACTATACTTCTTCAGAGTGTGAGGGGAACTTTCTTCTGAGCTTATACTGTATAAATAATAATAATAAAATTATATGTGAAGATGCTTAGGATGTGCAAATGCCTGGATCACATGTCTTTCCAGAAAACAAATACAAAGCTCATATCCTGGTCAGGAAACTAGATCAGGACCTTGTTTGAGAGGAATTCTTAGCCAAAGACCTAGGATGATGATCTGTTTATATGCAGTAAGCAAACAGGAAAGACTTCTAAGGACCAAACATCAGGAGCACTTTATCAACAAGTCCATCTCCCCAGAACACTTCCCCAGGCATCTGCACACCCCAACTTCATTCGGGTTCTTCCCCAGAGGAGAAACATTTTCATTCATCTGTTTATTGCCCATTTCTTTACTAAAATGTTATCTCAGTGGATCCAAAGACTTATTTACTCTCCTCTGTATTATAAGTGCCTGCAACAGAATCTCTTTGTCACACAGTAGGCTCTCAAAAAGTGTCTGTTGATTTGATAGTCAAGACAGTCCACATTGCTTTTGCAACCCTCTATTAGTGATATCTTTTCTTGAAATATTTTATGTACTCAAGCATTGAAACCCCTATTACCAGTTAAAAAGAGTGAAGAAAATGAGTTTTGCTCACGACAAGATCTCTAGACTTATTAGGATAATAGTTAATGATGGTCTTTTCTTTTTGAAATGATTGGCAGTACAAACATCCAATAATGTCATCCTTCTATATGGGACCATTGAAAGGTGAGATTATTCTTTTTCTTTCTTTTTTACCACAGTATTTATTAATTAGTTATTTGTCAAGACAAACTATTCCTTAGCCCAGTACTCATGTTTCATAGTTCAGGTCAGTGACAAACTTCTATGGAACTGGATCCAAAAAATTCACTGAAAGTCATGGTAGTAACTATCCTCAACACCATCCTCCTTCTCAGCTGCCAAAAAAATGGATGACCTCTTTTCTGTACTTAAAAAAAAAAAGTCCAAGTAGCAAGCAAGGAAAACTTCTGATCACAAACAGCCAAATTCAAAAGGTCCATAGCATCACAGTATTGTGTTGTTTCCTGCCCTGGACTGAATCATGCCCCCAAAAATTCATATGTTAAAGCTCTAACCCCCAATGGGGCTGTGTTTGGACATAGGACCTGTAAGGTA
Source organism: Castor canadensis (assembly GCF_047511655.1). NCBI lineage: Eukaryota > Metazoa > Chordata > Mammalia > Rodentia > Castoridae > Castor > Castor canadensis. Next base: position 79,351,607 of record NC_133393.1, read on the forward strand.
GTAATCAAGATTAGATGAGGTCATACAGTGTGACCCTGATCCAACAAGATTGGCATGTATGAGAAGAGAAAGAGACTCCAGATCTCCTACCCCCCACCCTGTCTCTCTCTCTCTCTTTCTCTCTCTCTCTCTCTCTCTCACACACACACACACACACACAACACACACACACACACACAGGAAAAGCCATGTAGTGACACAATGAAAAGATGCTAACTGCAACACCAAGAGAGACCTCACCAAAAATCAAATTTTTCACACTGTTGTCTTAGACTTCTAGCTTCTAGTGAGAAAGAAGTAAATTTCCACAATTTAAACGACCCAGCCTGCAGTATTTTGTTATGGCAGCCAGAGTAAACTAACATACTTCTCTTTGTTGACGTACATGACTCTTTCTTAAGGGAACAAAATGACCCAGTCTCCACACATCCAAGCTTTCTGCACTAGGAGTCATCTTTTTATGCATGCAGGATGTTGCAAGATGAATGACTGAAAGTTTCAACTGGTTAAGCAGTACTGTTGTTCCTTAGCACCAACCAGAACCATCCAAAGGGTCCATACTGGGACGCTTCTGAAAGATTGGTGTTTAGAAAGGGCTTGCACTAAAGACAGAAAGAAGGGCAAGTGAGTAGCATGCATAAGATTAGGACAGGAAAGTTAAATAGCACAGTGAGCTAAAGCTTAGGAGAAAATGCTAAGACACAAAGGTTAACCACATTCGATGAATCAATGAAAATGGTAGGCATAAACCCACTTCCTGAGAAAGACTGTGTAATAGTAATATGTGACTTAGAAAGAAGAGCACATATGTCCTTAACAGCCCCTCTCCACCAAAAAAGAAAGACATTTAGACTGGGAAGAAAAGAACAAATATGGTTAAGAGAAAATAGAACAGCTAAGTAAATTGCAACGCTTCCATCTTTAGCATATTAGCCAGCCACTAAGAATCACGTTCATGAAGAGTTTTTATTGACATGGAAAAACATGACATTTGATTAAGTGGGAGAAAAGCAGAATACAAAATCGAATTACAAATAGTCTTGATTTATGAAAAAGTAAGATCAGAGGAGAAATATCAGATGCCTATATGCCAACACTGGTTGCCTCTGATTGGTAAGTATATATGGTATTTTTCCCTGGGCATTATAGTTTTATGAAATTTCAAATAACAAATATTTAGTTTAAAAATCAGAAAATAAAGATAGAAAACTAAAAGGGAAAACTAAAGCAGGAGCCCCAGCTGCTTGAGGCTATTGTAAAGTAGCCTCAAGCTGGTCTTAAATGAGGCCAAGAGTCCAGAACCAGAAATATAAGGGACTCAGTATTAGTAATACCCAAGGACTCATAAGCAGTAAGAGGCCAGGAAGTCCTGGTTTTCAAAATAATGGGAATCTGAAACCCTGGAGCCCTATATCTCAGGAAAAGTCTTGATTTGATGGCTTCGAAAACCTGGAAAAGGTGATAGACGGGAGCAGGTTTAGCTTTACTCTGCCCATCACTCCTCTCAATGTGAGCTTTGTCTTGCTCATGACTATTTCCAAAACCTCATAGAAACAAGATGCAGGAACCCCCACAGATCCAGCCCTGTGGTCTCTGGGTCCCAACACAGTCTACTCAGAACTGATGGCATCTGGGTTCTGGGTCCTAAGTTCTCTTTTCCTGGAGTCAACTTTTTCCCCTCATGCACACCTCCCTGTCCTGACATCATGCTACAGTCTCCCTCTGCTGGCCTCTTCTTATCTCAACACCGTTCCCATCAGCCCCATCCCACCCTTCCTGCCAATACCTTCCAGTCTCTCTCTTTCATAGCTCTATTTATCAGTCCCGATGAACATATTAGGTTATTTCCCAATGCAAGTTTTTCTTAGCTAGCACTGCACGACATTCCGGCATATTCCATGCCCAAGGGGACTGATGAATCTCCCCTTAGGAGATTCATAATGCCTACTAGCATATTCAGGAGTTTGAAAATGCCAATAAAATTCTTTTATAAAACCCTTTTTTTTAATTTCCTTTATTCATATGTACACACAATGATTGGGTCATTACTCCCCGCCTTCCCCCACCCCCTTCCTTTTCCCCCCCACCCCCTCCCTCTCACCCCCACCCCCTCACTTCCAAGCAGATACTGTTTTGCCCTTCTCTCTAATTTTGTTGAAGAGAGAGTATAAGCATTAATAAGGAGGACCAGGGGTTTATAAAAACCTCTTTTTAAAAATCTCATTGCATCCAATTAATTAGTGATATTAGAGTACACTTTGCTACACTTGGAGTAGCAAACTCCAAAGGTACTTCCAATGTAGCTTCCTCCCCAGGACCACATGGCATAGAAATTGTGTGCAATTCTTGTGACTTTGTCTAATATCCTGATATTGGAATTTGTGCACCAAGAGCCCTAGAGAGCATCAAGCAGCAGCCTCTCGGTCAAACCTCGTGATGGAGTTGGGTCTGCCCGAACGCCAGTAGAATCCACCTACCACCAGCCTGGGGGCCCAGACCTTCATCCCTCTCACCCTTTCTCCTGAGCTATATTCTCTCACATCTCTCATCTCATCCACCAAAGACCACTTTGCATAAAAGTTCAGGCAACCAGCAGATATAAGCAAAGAGACAATCAATCAACTAACCTGTTATCCTGCCTGGCTTAGTACCTATCTTTGCCAGGGAATTTTTTAGAAATCATAAGAACTTTCTTGGTTTTCTTTGCACAGTTAACTCATATGTCGGCTCATTCATCATTTCTTCAGCAACACCTTCTGACCACATCATATCCTCCAGTTGTCCTCTTGTAGCTCTTTGGTATCTCATACTACTCTACAAAATACCTATTACAATTACTATTCTACTCTTACTTTTGTGACTATAAAATTGATATCTGTCTCCCTTACTAACACCAATACACACAAAAACTGTGTCCCCTAGACTGTGTTAGATGTTTCACACATTGTTTTTCCCTCCTAACAACCCAGTTAAGCATGAAGCTGAGAAAGCTCAATTTTGTAAATGAATAAACTGAGACACAGAATGACCAAGGAACTTGATCAAGATTGCTGGCTATTAAGTGACAGACTGGGATTGAATTAAAACTTTCTACTTCTATAACTCTTCCATTTAGCTACTAAGCTATATTCTCTGTCCACTAGACACCAAGTTCCATGAGGAAATGGACCATATCTGACTTTGCTTACCACTGTACCCAACTGCCTACCACATGTAATCAACTTTTCTTTCTTTCTTTCTTTCTTTCTTTCCTTCTTTCTTTCTTTCTTTGTGTGTATATATAGGAAGAAGTAACATGGTATAGAAAAATAAGCAGGCTTCTATATTTACCAAGTTCTTAAATGTTGATAATTTTACTTCTCTAAAGAGAATATCTCATTAAAAACTGCACTTTCATAAAAGCAACATTAAAACTGAAACATGGTCATTTTTCTTCTCTTATGGATAAAGAAGAACTAGGTTAAATTTTACTTAATGAGATCTTTTTCCTGTTTTTTTTTCCCATTTCCTCTACTTTTTATTTATCTCTTCTTTGAGATCTATTGTTCCCATTAAGTTTTCATGATATCCTATAACTCAATGAAAAGAATTCTGCATGGTATGAGATTAGAAGAAAAGCATTTCCTTTCAATATTATCTTGAGAAATTTTTCTGGTGAAAGATATTTTCTTCTTCCTGTGGCCCTTTAGTTTGCTGTCTTTTGGGATTTTCATAATTATTTCACTGTTATCAATTCACCCTTAAGGCCAAATTGAATTGCTTTGAGATCATCTACAACCTTTAACATTACTTTCATATTATTGGATATCTAATTAGAGATGGTTCTTTCAAAAATAACATTTCAAAACCATCCCACTGAACAGCAGAATACCTGCTGTTACCTCCTCAATCTATTCTCTCAGGTGTTCCTAAAACAGCTTTAGCTGAACAGTAAACACTGTTGCTGTGTTGCAAAGATAAAAGCACAATTCCATGTGTGAAGCCCAAATTGAAATCACAGAAGGCAGGATTCACACTGCTAATTGTTGCTTAGCAATAAAATGTGCAAAACTTGCTAATGGAACAGTGGCACGAGGCTCCAGAGGGGTCTGTATCCACACTGGCAGTAAATCAGGGAATTAGAAAGCCAACAGGAACTGCAAGAAAAGGAATTCCATCCCTTAGGAGTCCAGGGAGGTTTCTCATTCCTACTTACTGCTCAGTTAAAAGACAGTCCCTTCACCCATTAGATATTAGTGTTGCAGTACCTGAAGATGGCAAGGAAATAGATGCCCCGATGCTCTGATTATCCCAAAGGAGCCCCTGATGGATTTGCACATGCCAACAAGAAATAGATTTTGTCTTTGTTTCCCTGTTAAAAAGATTCTCAGCAAGGACAGATATTAAAATCCCAATCCTTATGTTTACTAAGGGAGTCAAGCAGGACTAGCCCCTGCTGTCACAGTCCCCAATTACCTATGCTCTTCAGGTGCTACTTATGCTACCAGTATAAGGCTGTGTTTCAAGAACCAGACAAACAAACAACCAGTGTCAGTACACAGGAGCAAGCTGCTGTGGAGGCTTATCCTGCAACAGACTCCAACTTTTTCTTCTTTATTTTGTTTGGATATTGTTCTGCTTCATTTGTTTCTGAGAGGATTTCTGAGATAACATGTTCCAGGTTGCTTGCAAAAGAATCTGAGTTTGCCCATGATCTTTAACTACTCTAAAAAAAGAGAAGCACTGGGGTTTGAATTCTGGGCCTCATGCTTGGTAGGCAGAGTGCTCTTACCACTTGAGCCAGTCTACCAGCTCTAATTTCTCTAATTACACGTAAATTACATGTAAATAAGCAGTATGATGATCAGGTGGGGTTGTTTGGGGATTAAATAAATAGAAACTTGGTTCATATTATATCACTTTTAAGGAACACTTATGACAGAGAGAAAGAGAGAGTGTGAGAGAAAGAGAGAGAGAGAGAGAAGGGCTTGCAGAGAGAGCACTGGAGACTCCTAAATACTGTTAATATTGTTAAGCAACACAACTTTAGCAACTCAAGCCTCTCCACACCTTCCCTTAGCATCTCAGGAAAGCCTTGCTGAGCAGATCTGTGTCCCAATCTTTGCAAGATGTTGGTACCTACATAAATATTTTATATGTGGTCTCTCACTTGTTAATAATGCAGCAAAAACTATATGCATGGTTCAATCAGGAACAGATTTACAGACTTTCTGTAAATGTACCAAGTACATTTACCACTTGTAAGTGTACCAAGTGCCAACCCCACAAAGTGACACGGGACAAAAAGGGCAAAGGCTCTGTGCCTGAGGAAAGTGATATTATGAAAGAGAGCAGTGAGGTGTGGTGGGCAGCCTAAGCTAATCTCCCAGCAAATGGCTAAAAGTACGAACAGATTGCACTGAGCCTTGGGTCAGTGAGTCCAGCTGTGGATATAAAAGGGTACTGACTATTAAGAGATTTAGGCTTTTTGCGCTAGGAAGAGAGAAGAAGAAATGGGGCCAAATCCAGTTGTAAATTTTATCTTTTGTTGCATTATAAAAACAATAAAACCTTAAGGTTATGTCCAAAAATAAAAATAAATAAAAGCTGAAGATCTACCTACTAAAAACTAATTCATTTGTTTTGCAGAATTATCTACCCCTTTTTAATGATAATCTGCTATTCCCTAGGTTTACAGATGGGAAAACCCAGATGCTTTGTACCCAACAGACATTTTCTAAATACACTTGTTTATTGATATAAACACTGCAATATATACAAGTTTTAATTGTGTAATTTAATGAATTTTTCATTTACATCATAGACCCATGAAACCACACAAATCAAGGTATAGATGGGAGAGGGAGGAGGTGAGAAAAGGGCATGGGAGGGTGAATATAGTGCAAATACTGAGTCCACATGTATGCAAGTGGAAAAATGAGACCTGTTGAAACTGTTCCAGGAATGGGGACATGGGAGATAAAGGACAATGGTAGAGGGGTGAATTCAAGTTTTATGTATTTGAAACATTGTAAGAACTTTTATAAATGCAACAATGTACCCCCACCTGGCTCAATGATTTAAAAAATGGAAGTTTCCAGCACTCCAGAATAATCTCACATCAATATTGCTCCAAGGGCAATCGGCTTTTTGCCTTATACCACAACAAATCAGCTTTGCCTGTGGCTGAACTTCATATAAATAGATCATAGAGTACTTTACTCTTTAATATCCAGCTTCTTTCAGTCAACATTAAGCCAGAGAGATTCACTCACGTTGCATATAATAAGAATTTGTGGTTTTCATTGTAGTGCTGTATTCCTTATATGAATGTACCATACTTTGTTTATCTCTTTTGATGGACATTCGGTGTTTTCTTCAATCTTAAACTAATATGAATAAAGCTGATGTGAACTTTCATGTATATGTCTTTTCATTGACATGAGGGCATGTCTCTGTTAAGCATATATATGTAAGAATATGCTTAGCTTTGGCAAGAACTTCCAGTTTTTCAAGTGGTTTTCCCAAACTACACACCCACCAGAGGTAAAGTTTCAAATGCTCTATATTGACAAACATTTGGAATTGTTAGCCTTTTAATTGTAGCTATATTGGTGAAGTATAATTTGCAGTTTCCTAAATACCAGTAATATTGAGATCCTCATTGGCTACTTGAATACTCTCTGTGATAATGTTGTTCCAGCAGTTATGTTTGGGCAGGGATGGAGTATCAAATAATAATGATGTACATTTGCTGACCTTATGAACCAATAATCATCTATGTCCTGAAGAGCAAAGATGAGAGAGACATGACTTATGTAAAAGAAAAAGCCTCAAGAGTGAGCTACCTGTCACTGGAGCTATTTAAGCAATGACTAGACAAAAAGGAACTCTATACAGGAATGGAAATACCCAGCTGGAAGTTAAGATAAACTTAAATACTTCTTCTAACAGGTATGTGCTTCATGGATTCAACTACTGATAGATCAGGGAGAAGTGAAAGGCAGAGGGTAAAAATCAGAAAACAAACATTTGAATTAATTTAATTAAGCATCTTTTGTGAATTGAGGATAATACTAAGCTTTTACATGCATTATTTTATTTAATTTTCACAAAAATCACAAAAGGGAGATATTATCTATCTTAGTTTTCCATTGCTACATAATAATGCTATCACAAACTTAGCTGCTTAAGACAATACATACAAATTCTCTCATAGCCAGGCATCCTGGCAAGACTTAGGTCCTCTGCTGGGCTGTAATCAAGATATGGGTCAGCCTTGGGTTCTCATCTGAGGCTTGACTGGTAAAGACTCAGCTTCCAAGCTCACATGATTATTGGCAGCATTCAGTTCCTCAAAGTCTGCCAGACTGAGGGCCTGACTTGTCTGCCGGTTGCTCTCAGTCTTTTGCCACATGGTCCTCTCCATATGGAACTCATGACACAGGAATTCATGTCTTCAAAGCCAACAAAGAAGAAAGTTTTCTAGCAAAACAGATGCTACAAGCATATATAACATAATCACATATGTGTAATCATGTATATTTTTATAACTTTTGCCATATTCTGTCAGTTAGGAGCAAGTCACAGGACCTACCTACACTCAAAGGGAGGTACAAAAACACTAGGGGCAGAGATCATACAATCCACCTTGAAAGTAAATTCTCTGCTATTCTCCTCCCTTCTTAGATGACATATGAACTAAGAAATGTAAAATAAAATGCCAGTCAAAAACTAAGCCAGGATTTTATCACAGCTGTATCTAAATGTAGGGTGGTATCCCTTCTTAACCAATTAACACCAGGAAAAGAGCAAACAGGAGGTGGAACTGAGCTGAAATGGCCTAAATAAGCCTGGAGAATGAGTTGGGGGCCCACATGAGCAAGAAGGAAGGAAAGGATGGCTGTACTGTAGGAGACCAAGGGGATGGGTTTATTTGGAAGAGTGATGATGGAAAAGGCTGGATAATTATACTAGCATTCCAAATCTACAAACAGAGATGCATCGGTCTGATGCAGTATTCATCAGGGAATTGCTGTGGGTTTTTAAGCAGAAGTTTTTAAAATATCAAGATGAATCAAGCACAGCAGCCTCATTCTAATCAATATATCTGAAACTTCTCAGAAAAATAAATCTCGATGTTAACCAAAGTAAATATCCATCTCTACTTGGCAATGCCTTTTAAAACACAGCTACCAATGTTTTAAAAAAATAAATATTGGCCACTAACTTAGAAATATTTCTCACAGGAGCATCTCTGGTGAGATTTAAATGGAAGAGTTTTCAATACAAAGAGTAATTCTGTTTAGGAAGCCTTCCTCACTCTACTCAAGCCATAAATTCCAGAACGTGTGCTTTTGGTCACTCCTGTCAATAGTGAGCTGACTCACTATGGAAATCAATGGCCCTCTGAGCATTGGATCCAACCCAAAGGACAATCAGCCAGACTTAAGTCAGTCTGACCCTCTAATGAACTTACAATGTAGAGCAAAGGGAAAAGTTGAGGTTTGAAAGGAAAGTTGTTTAAAAGAATCAATGGAAATAATAAAAATGTTTCCTCTGGCCAATGTTCACACCACTGGCTTTCATGCCTTACTTTCATTCCTTACAAATTAACAAAATCAGCACAATGTTTGATGATCCAGTCAGTATCTGTTCACTAACCATTCGTAGTATGGGTTTAAAGTCAGGCTGCTGTGTTAGGATCTGCTCTCCCCAGCTTGCAAGCTGAACAAACACAAGCAAGCTACTTCACTTCCTGGAACCTATTTCCTCATATTTCAAATGGCAAGTAAAAATGAGATAATGCATAATAAGATTTTCAGGAGGATAAAATGAGATAATGCCTATAAAGGGTTTCATATGGGGAATAAATGAGACATGTAATAAAACATTCATGATTTTGTCATTAGTGCACAGTATAATGATTTGCTAATAAAAGTGTTATGAATTTTGTTGAATAAAACATCCCATAGAAAACACAGCCATCAATCCTTTCCCATCTTTTGCTATTTCTATGAGGATATGTCTACCATACGGGAATGTGGATAGCCACAATATAAGTGAACATGAGGATTCTTCCCGGAGTAACCACTTCACTGGGAGGTTTGGGTGAGGAAAGAAATTTAATTCATAATTAGCTTGTTAATTACCTAAATATTGAATTCATGAGAAATGTCTTTGGTAGCCAAATATGCATACTATATTTTCCAAATAATACTAGATACAACATCTACAAGTCTACTTTTAAGTGCAATTGAGAACTCATGTGTATGGCTTTATAAGTTATAATTCACAATCTTTAAGTCAAGTATCTAGACAAACAACTGCATTCAAAACAAAGAAGGATACATTATATCTATGTGTATTTTAAAAACAGTAAATTTTTAATTATACATTTAAATTATTCATCTGGTGTTAAAAATGCTACTGCAACTTTTCAGTCAAAATAAATTTTAGCATGTATGATACAATGGACAAAGGGGTAGATCACATCTTGGGCAAGATGTGTGGTACTGAACCAAATTTCTTCATACTGTTTAGAATAGTGTACAATCCAAAACTTATGAGTTTCTTATTTCTGGAATTTCCCACTTCATATTTTCTTCTGGAATTTTCCCTTCTAATATTTTTAAATCATGCTTAACTCAGGTAACTGAAACCTCAGAAAGTGAAGCCAAAGATAAAAAGGGTCCAGTGTGCATGCTTATGTACATTTCCACATCATCCTATATCAGCAGGCTTCCTTTTTTATACATTTATTAATTTTTTATTATCATGATATTGTTGTACTGGGGGTACGCTGTGACATTTACAAAAGTTCTTGTAATATATCATAGTTGAATTCGCCCCCTCCATCATTCTCTTTCATCCCTCATACCCCATTACTAGAATAGTATCAACTGGTCTCATTTTTCCATTTTCATACATGAGTGCATAATGTTTTCACCATATTTACCTCCTGCACCCTTTCCCTATATTATTCCTCTCAGTCTATGTTTACAGAGTATCACTATGCTCAATGCCCATGCTACATGCTAGGGAGATGCAAATAAGAGGAAGGCTTGATTCCAGCCAATATTCAAGCCAAGTAAGTTGGAAAATCAATTGCTCACAATATCATGATCCTTACAAAGAGAAATGGTTCTTTTTTATGGACGGAGTCTCATCCTCAAGATTCTGTGAGATGTTTTTCATATGACAAAAGGGAGAGAATTTGTAACTCGTGTCAAGAAAAAATTAGCACATAACTCACTATATGAAGGCAATATTTTCAACAGGTCTCATATTTCCATTTACATACATGAGCACACAGTATTTGCACTGTATTCACCCTCCTACACCCTTTGCCCTCTTCCTTCCCCCACCCACGGGTACCAAACTGCCCAGACAGGACCTGTTAAGTCCTCCTATTCTCCAATTTTGTAAAAGAAAGAAAAATGGTGTTTTTGTTTATTTAAAATAGCTACACAGGGAATTTCCTTATATTTCCATGTATATATGTATTATATCCCGAATTGGTTCTTCTCCTCCGTTTTTTTTCTTTCTACCTTACTCCCCTTCTTATAGTGACTTCAACAGGTTAAAAAGTTCTATATTCATTCTTGTATAGAGAGTATATCAACCATATTCACCTTCTTAATTTCCTTTTTTTGCCCTCCCCCTCTCATATTGACCTCCCCTTAGTGTGATCTGTTTTTCATAATATTGCTGTATTTGTATTAGGTCTATACTCCACATATAAGAGACAACATGCAACTTTTGGTCTTCTGAGTCTGGCTAACTTCACATAAGATGATGTTCTCCGGTTCCATCCATTTACCAGCAAAGGACAAAATTTCATTCTTATTTGTGGCTGAATAAAATTCCATGGTATTTAAATGCCACATTTTCTTAATTCATTCATCAGTAGTGGGAAATCTTGGCTGTTTCCACAGTTTAGCTATTGAACAGGCTTCCTTTCAAATACATTTTGAGCATTCAGTAGGTCTCTATATCCCATAAGCTGAAAGCATGACTCTGACTTCTGAAAGGTCCAGCTTTCTTAAAATGCCCCTCCCTATCTTCTAAAGGAAGTAGTTTCAGACTTTGTTTCTCCAGAACTTTTCTCTCCACCCAGCAAGAAAGAAGGTTTTCAATGGCCATCAGAGTGTATACTTTAAGATAGTTCCCCTATTCACATCCTTAATCCATTAGTATATTCCTTCTTAGAGAACCAAAGCAAGGTTATCTTTTCATTACCAGACCTGGGAATACCTCAGCTAGCAGAGAAACGAAGATGGCGTTACATGATATCATATATGACCAGATGGTGGTGCCTCTGCAACTGTCACTTATCTATAACAATAAAACAGATATTTTGTATTGTGCTAGCATTCGCCTACCATTTATGATATTGTCCACATGTGCAATCTCATTATATCTTTGGATATGTGTGACATAAACCACTCAAACTTGTTGCTCCTGTTTCACAGATGAGAAAACTGAGCCAAAGAAGAATTAAGCACACGGCTAGTGAATTTATTAGAAACGCTTCCCAAACACTTGGGAGGAATCTTATTTATGAAGATAGACAGTGGCATAGGTATCAAGGAAGAAAAAGGATAGGAATAGAGAGACAGCAACATTTATTTAGTATTTACTGTACTCACAGCTCAAAGCAATCAAACTTTATAGCCATTGTCCTTGTTCCCAAGAAGTTCACATTCTAATAGAAAATGAAGGTGGGCAAGGTGAAGTTATCTGCCCATTTTTTACAGATAATGAGCCATGAATTTGAATCTGGGTTTCTTGTTTTGGTTTTTGAACCAGGGTCTTGCTATATAGCCTAAGCTGGCCTCAAACTCACAATCCTCCTGTCTTAGCCTCCTGCCTGAGTTTTGGGATTACAGGCACGTGCCACCACCTCCAGCTTGAATGTGGATTTCAATGCCAAAGTCTATATTGCTTTTACAATGCCATGTTGATTCCTACCATCATCTCCCCACTGAGAAACATCCAGGCATGTTAGCAGCCTGATGGTCCCTTGGCACCCTGTTTCTTGACTCACTTGTTGACCTAAGGTGACCTAGGCTTCATCCAGATTTATTTATACCTACTTTTTCCTGATACTTCACAGTCACTGAATTAGTCAGTGTTCACGAGAGAAGCAGAACCAATAGAGTATATGCAGATAAATATATAAAAAGGAAGATTTATTTTAGGAATGGATTCATGCAATTATGGAAGCTGAGAAGTCCCACAACATGCCATCATAAGCTAGAGAACCAGGAAAACCAATGACAGCGTTCAATCTGACTCCAAAGGCCTGAGAACCCAGGGAGCTGGGAGGATAACTCACAATCAGGTTCAAAGGCCTAAAAATGAGACACTAGTGTAAACCTCAGAGTCCAAACTCCTCAGAATCAGGAACTCTCATGTCTGAAGACAGGAGAAGACTGATGTCTTAGCTGAAGAAGAGAAAGGGACTTCACATTTTTCCACATTTTTGTTCCATAGACCTCTCAATACATGGGATGATGCCCACACAACTGCTGACAGCAATCTTCCTTACTCAGTCTACCAATTAGAATGTTAATCTCTTTTGAAAATGTCCTCATAGAAACATCCAAAAATAATATTTGGCCAGCTATCTGCACATCCCTTATCCCAGTCAAGTTGACACATAAAATTAATCACCATAATCACTGACAATTATTTCTAAGTTATAATCCAAAACAGCCTGCTACCCACTGGCCAAATATAGGCTAATTCTAGCATCAAAAAGAATGATGATTACTGTAGAAAATAGTTTGATGGTTCCTCAAAAAAATGCACACAGAATTACCATATGATTCAGCAACTCCACTTATATACCCTTCATAAAGATGTTGAAGCAGGGGCTCAAACACACACCAATGTTCATAGCAGCATTTTTCACAATAACCAAAAGGTGGCAATAACCTGAATGTTTCTCAACAGATTAGCAGATAAGCAAAATATGGTACATACATATAATGGAATATTATTCAGACAGAGCAAGAAATGAAATTCTGATACATACTATATATCAGTCAGGGTTCTCCAGGGTAAGGGATGGGAAATGCAAAGAGATTTATTACAAGGAATTGGCTCGTGCAATTATGGAGATTGAAAAGACCCAAGACCTGCAGTCAGCAGGCTGCAGACCCAGGAGGGCTGGTGGTGAAGCTCCAGTATGAATCCAGGCCTGAGAACCAGGAAAGCAGATGGCATAAGTTCTAGACTGAAAGTCAACAAGCAACAGGTCTAAGAAAAGCCAGCATTTCAGCTTGTATCTCAAGGCAGGAAAAGACCCATGTCCCAGCTCAAGCAGTCAGGCTGACCAGATGTGGTATTAAAGCTGCTGCTTACTTGAAACAAACAAGGTCTTTTGTACTCCTTGCTGTTCACTTAGTTCATTCTAGAAGCTTAGCTCTCTTATGGGTTCCCAGGAATCCACTCAACACTATAGCACCATTGGAATGCTATTCTCTTCATTAAAGATAAAAACAGTAGGGTAACAGGAGACTCCAACAAATCTTTTTTGAGGGGCAGGGGAGGGTACTGGGGTTTGAACACTCGGCCTTGCCCTTGCTAGGCAGGTATTGTACTAATAAGCCACATCCCCTGTCTTTTTTTTTTTTTTTTTTACTTTAATCATTTTTTCAGATAGGATCTTATGTTTTTTGCAAAGGCTAGCCTGGACCAAGATCCTCTTACTTGCACCTCCTACAGAGCTGAGATGACAGGTGCACACCATCACACTCAGTTTGTTGGCTGAGATGGGGTCTTGTGAACGTTTTGCCCAGGCTGGCCTCGAACCAAGATCCTTCTGATCTCCACCTCCCAAGTAGCTGGGATGACAGGCTTGAGCCATGGCACCCAGCCCTCAGACAGAACTTTTTGAGGGCCATAGTACTTAACCTACAGCTAAATTAGATTGGGCAACTTATTAAAACACTCATAGCTTTGATATTAGGAATAAAATCTCCTTCATAGAGATGTTGAGAAATTTAAATCAGATAATGAATGTCAACTGATACATAGGAAACCCTCCAAAATTTGAACTCCATTTCCCAGATTGAATCTTCCTTATTCTGCGGTTCAGTGATGGCCTTTTCCTGCAGATGTCAATCTCTTGTCCCAACCCACAAATCAGTGTTTTTGCATTTTTATAGAATCAGAACTTTTTTCACTTCCTTATTTAATATATAAGTTTTAAAAAATTATTTGGAATAAGGAATGGAGGGAGGAGGGATAAAGGAGAATGATGGAGGGGGTGAATTCAACAATGATACATTGTAAGAACTTTTGTAAATGTCACAATGTAATTCTCAGTATAATAATAATATAATAAAAAAATTCATGAAATAGGTGAGCCACTGACTGGGAGGAAATGTTTGAAAAAGATATATTTGACAAAGTATTAAGATGTAAGATATGTAAATAACTCCTAAAACTCAATAAAAAAAGAGACTTCTAGTAAAATATAGGCAATAGATTTGGACAGACACTTTAAAGAAGATACATGAATTATTGATAAGTGTATGGAAAAGCATGCATCATTAATAATCAGAGAAAGGCAAATTAAAGTCATAATGAAGTGCTCTATACAACCATCCAAAATGTTAAAATTGTAACAACTGACAATTCCAAATGCTGACAGTGTGTAGACAGAATTCTCACACCCTATTTGTCAGCAATTCTACACCTGGGTTTTCTCCCTAGGGGAACAAAGCAAATATTTACAGGAAGATTTGAACAAAAAATATTTGCAGTTTTTTTATAATAACTAAAAAATGGAAAATGGTTCAGATATTAATTGGAAATGAATGGACAAGCCTATGGTATATTTATACAATGGAATACTACTCAGCAATAAATAGGAACCAGTTACTGACAGAAGAAGCAGTAAGCATGAGTCCCAAAATATTATGTTGAGCGAAAGGAAAATGGCTCTTCCCACGTGGCTCCATTTACACAAAATCAGGGCACCAGAAAGGTAAAGATTGCCTGGGAAATGGCCGGAGGATACATTCTGTGTGTTGGTAACAGTCTATACATTGACAGAAGTTTGCATTTAATGAAGACTCAATAAATATACCCTCAAGATTTACGCATTTCTTTGTATGCACATTTTGTATCAAAAGAAAACCAACTGTAACCAAATATGTTTAAGGGAGAGCGTATCAATGCCTGCAGTTTCCTTTGGAATGTGTCAAAGCTTAAAACAGATTAAAGGATAAAGAAAGAACAAATAACTGAATAGTGATGTGCTAAAGACAGAGTAAAATGTTAATGTTAGAATCTAGGCAGTAGGGATGGTAGTATTCATTATAAAATCAGATGTTTTTATGGTAAAATACTGAGAAATTGGAATGATGTAAAACTAAACTACAAAAACTTACTGGTGGGAAAAACTTCATAGTAATAGCCAGGGACATTCCATCAAGGGCATAATTATTTTAAATCCCAGACACACACACACAACCTTTTTTCTTTTAATTGGTGCTTCACAGAGCATTTACAGTACTGTCTACTGCACAGTAACTGTTTTCTTCCAAATTACCAAGCAACCAGCTTTTAGAAGGTATAGGTATCATGAAATAATATAATTAAAAGAATACTTATGAATAATAAAAGAAAAATGAAAAAAAAAAGAATACTATTAGCACAAGATCTCAATTCCAGAGGAGGGTGATGGGTTCTTTTATCACCAAAAACATTCTACAATAAGGAACTAATCTACAAGAAAACATGAATGTAAAGATTTTTCAGACTACATTACCATCTGCCATTTCTCAGGTCTTCTGAGTGTATTTATAAAGCTTTTTTATGAAGTTTACTCTATCCCACACCATCATTTTCAGCATTTAGTTCCTGACCTCCTGCATTAGAATCACTAAAAGTATTTGTTGAAAATTCAGATTAGTAGGATCAACCCACACAACCTGAATCAAAATTTGAAAAAGGTAGGGTAATTTTTTTTCATTTTTCATTTGTGATTGAGCCAGAATTGAGAACAAAGGCTGGAATCCATGTCATTATTAGATATCAGATATGCCCTGACAGCAAGGGGCACATAATAATGACTCTGGCAATCTACCCATCACCTCGTGCCAACTTCCGAGCAGCTCCTAGTGCGAGTTCCCCACTCACTCCTTTCCCTCTTCACTGACACACTTAGTGGTCTCCTGTGTGAGGCAAGCTCTATAAGAGCTGGCTCATTTTCCAGCTGATTTATAGAGTAAGGCTGATTGTTACATTGAGGGTAATATAGGATCACTTACAGTGTAATTTCTAGAGCTCCCAGCAAGGGCTGTTATAATGCGATGTGGAGAGCTTGCTAAGGAGAGGGGTCCCCAAAGAGGAAGGGACTAAACTCTGACCACTGCTTTTATTCACTTAGTAATAAATGTTTTGTATGTCTACAGTAAAAAAAAAGTTCAAGTCTTCTCCTTTGTTATGCTACCTAAAGAATATCTCTCCAAAGTTTCCAGGAAAGATGTGCACATAATAGACTCATGTAACGGATTTAGCAGACATATACGTTCTACTTTTCATAAAGATAAAAATGGACTAAAATGAAAGTCAAAGGGCAATCTTAACGAGGGAAGAGAAGGCTGTCACCTGGGAGGCAGTTAGGAGTAGGGATGGGCATAAAGCCTACACAGACCCAGGCATATAAAAATGCCTTGGTCTGTCACTGGAGATCAGTGACCCTTTCGTCTCCATCTGCTAAATAATCCACATACCAAGTCCCCAAAACTGAACCAAAGAACAGTGTTCCTACAACCAGGAGCCACAGAAAAATGGTTTTAGAAGTGCCATAGACGCTCATTTTGGTTAACCACAATGCTGCTCATCAAATAAAAGAGAAATTCTAACATAACTGACTTAGACGACTTCAGTCACTTTTAAAATTTATTTGATTATTAATACCTTTTCACACGTAACACATAAATGAAGACCCTGAAAAGCAACATTTTAGAACTGTGGCCTTAGGGATACCTTTGTCTTGTTATTTTCTCTTTCATGACTGCCCAAGACAGGTACTGCATACCACCTTCTGACTGTCCAAAGTCCCAAGTGAGATGTTTATTCCATTATCCAAGACCCAGCTGCGTAATTTTCAGAGCCACTTGATGTAAAAAGACAATGTGGGGGTCCTTTTTCGATGTTATTAAGAGTTTTAAGATAGCAACAGTACAGTGTAAAACAAAACATGAGATCTTTCTTAGCCTAAACCCTGTGTGACTACTCAGGCTGCCCCCCAGTGAAACTATCCCTGCCCTTACCTGCCTTCATTACCTCACCTTTCTAGTCACCCATTAAAGAAGGAAAACAGCTTAATTAAAGTAAATGTGTACTGAAATTAATTATGCAAACAGAGGAAAGGCCTTTATATTAATAGAAGAGGGTTTTACTTGATGATGGACAAAAAAAAAAAAAGGAAAAAAAGCCTGCTTAAATCATGTGTTGATTTTAAAAGAGAGTGTTTTATGAAGGAAGGTTTTAGTTGGCGAAACACTCTGAAAGCATTTCCTAAGTGAAAGAATGAGTTTAGTCTAAAATGTGTCTAGGCAAAGAAGAGAAAGTTTAAAGGACAAGAAAGAAGAACATGGCACCTATCCACCACGAAGGCCTCATGGACCTAGGTCTTGAGCCTGTTTCTAGTGTTCAAACAGGATTTTATGAAGGTTAGAGACTGGGGCACCATAGGCAAGGGAGAAGCATGTGTTTAACATCTTCTTAATGGAAGCCTCTTGCACATATAAGGAAGGTAAGGCTCCTGCTTCCCTCATGCACTACTCAGATCTACATAATAGTCTAAGAGCTGAAAAGAAAAGTCAAAACTCTTGAAAGCATCCAGAGAAAAAGACACATTACATATGAAAATTATAGCTAACTTTTTTCAGAAATCATGCAGACCAGAGGACAAGGGAATGACACCTTTAAAGTACTAAAAGACAAAATGTGCCAAGAAAAATTCTATAACCAGCAAAACTATCTTTCAAAAATGGAGAAATACAGATTTTCTCAGGGCTGGTGGTATAGCTCAATGGCACAGTGCTTACCCAACATGTTCAAGGCTCAGGGTTTGATCTCCAGCACCACCAAAAACAAGCACAACAAAAAATAATAATAAAAGCAATGATCCAGGTGTGGTGCTGCACACCAATAGTCCCAGATACTTGAAAGGTAGATAGCGTGATGGTTCAAAGCCAGCCTGATGCAAATTTAAGACAAGACTCTATCTGAAAAACAAGCTAAAGCAAACAGGGGCATAGTTCAAGTTCTAGAGCACTTACCTAGCAAGCACGAGACCCTGAGTTCAATCTCCAGTATTGCAGAACTGGATAAGTAAAAACTAGGGGGAACCATTGCCTGCATACATACTCTATAAGGAACAGTAAAGGAAGTTTTTTAGTCTGCTCAAGCTTCTGTAACAAAATACTATGGACTGGGCTGCCCAAACAACAGATTTCTTTTCACACAGTGCTGGAGGCTAAAAATTCATGATCAGAATGCCAGTGTGTCTGGAATCTGTAGAGGAGCCTCTTCCTTGCTTCCTGATGGCCACATTCTCAGTGAGTCCTTCCATGGCAGAGAGAGCAGAGCAAGCTTTCTGGTGTCTCTTCTTATTAGGATGGTGATCCATCAGACAGGATCCCATCCTCATGACCTACTAACATCTGAAAGGACCCATCTCCAAATACATCATCTTGGGGGTTAGGGATTCAACATATGAATTTGGGGAAACATAACAATTCAGTCCGTAACAATATCACACTGGAACTTGGATCTACATCAAAAAAGAAAAAGAAAAAAAACGAAGAGCACTGGAAATGGAATCCAGGAAGCTCTGATAGAATAGGAACATTAACTATATTTCTCAATGCTACAACTGCAAAGTGTCTGAAGTGTGCTCAACAAAAATTTCCAAATTAGTGAATGAATGCAGAGCAAGTGAATGAAGACACCTAACGAATTCATGTGGATTTCAAGGAACCTGAGTGATGGTTTTGAGGAACATGAATTGTCACATTATAAGCTCATCTATGAAATCAGTTTTACACTGGGTCTTAGAAAAATTAATTTTGAGTCACTCAAGAGTTTTAAGGGAAGTAGAATTCCATTCTTTTATATCCATTTTCACATAGTGAGATAACTTCTGTCTCACTGTAATTGTTTTGATATTCCCCCAAATAGAAGCAGGTGTCATTTAAATATGAAGGTAAGCATTAATTTTAGGAAAAACCAGACTTCTCTACACTATAAAAATGCTAAAAGAAGTACAGTTTAAAATCTAGAGAATTTAAAATGTAGTACAAAAAGTATACACACTTACTCTAAGATTCCATTTATAAGGCAAACTAATCTAGAGTAGAAATTGGTTTTTGTACAGGGAGATTAACTAGAAATGAGCAAGAAGGAACTTTCTAGAATGATATAAAATGTTTACATCTTCATAGGAATGTGTGATGCACAAGTATATGCATTTTTCAAAACTCAGCATATTGTACCTATGTATACTTTTTGTTGTTCTTTTTGATGACTTTTGTTGCATACAATTAATTTTTATCCCCCCAAAAAAACTATAAATAAATATTGAACTCTAGTGCACAGCTTTGCTTTTAACAGTAATATGGGCTAACAATTCTAAAACTAGTTTCTGCAACCAAGATGCCCCACTTCTGATGAATGTATCAAGAAAATGTGGTACTTGTACACAATGGAATTTTACTCAGCCATGAAGAAAAATGAAATCTTATCATTTGCAGGTAAATGGATGGAACTGGAGAACATCATTCTGAGCGAGATCAGCCAGGCTCAGAAGACCAAAAATCATATGTTCTTCCTCATATGCGGACTTTAGATCTAGGGCAAATGCAGCAATGTTGTTGGACTCGGGTCACAAGAAAAGGGGAGAGCACATATGGGAGATATAGGATTAGGTAGAAAATCCAAAACATGAAAGCATTTGATGTCCCCACTCCAGAGGAACTACTTACAGAAACCTTACAATGACAGGTTATCACTAGCAGGGGATCAGGAACCAATGTAAAGATCAGTTAGAGTTGAATCAACATGGGATGTAACACACCGGTACATGAGAGCAATAGTAGGAATCTTTCTATATAGCTATCCTTAACTCAACTGGCAAAAATGCTTTGTCTTTCTTATTATGCTTATGTCTTCTCTTCAACAAAATCAGTCACAAGGGTAGAACGGGACCTGCCTGAAACTGAGGGGGATGGGGGGATAGAAGGGTGGGGAAGGGGGGCAGGGTGGAGAAATGACCCAAACAATGTATGCACATAATAAAAAATAAAAATAAATAAAACTAGTTTTTGTGTATTCTGAATCTGAGTACATGAGTAAATACTTGGGAATAGTGGGAGAGAGGTTCTTAACCATCAGAGATGGGAGTTACAAATATGGAAAAGGGAAGGCTACAACAAAGACCCTGTGGGGTTGAGTTGCACTTAGAGATAATAGAAGTAACTCATGATTTTTAATATGTATGTAGATAAATAAGGGAGAAACAAATGTAGACATAGGAGCATGTATGTGTGTTTCTTACACTGAAAGATGCTTACACTAGAAGTAATAGCACCCTGACACCAAGGACTGCTAGATCTTCATTTCTATATAAGATTCTCCATTAAAAAAGAAAGAAAGAGGGGCTGGCGGAGTAGCTCAAATGGTAGAGTGCTTGCCTGCCTAACAACCCTAGCAGGTGTTTTAGGCCCTGAGTTCAAACCCGAGTATTGCCAAAATAAAAAAGAAAAGAAAAACTCCTGATTCCAGGGTTGGGGCAGAGGACTTCCTCTGTACTTACAAGATAAGCCTGGAACATCTTGAACCAGAAACTGAGGAAGTGGTATTCAAAAAGAAAAAAAAAGATTGGAACATGCCAAGAAGAGCTGGAGCCATTTTCCACTGGCAAAATGCAAGACAATGTAAGCATCAAAATAAATATAATTTTAACAGATTATGAATCAAGGATTAAAATAAGAACCCATGAGTCCATGCTGATAAAAATAATTAGTTAGATAGAGGACAAGGTAATACAAACATATAAAAGGAAGGACAGATGTTAGAAAATCACTAGTGGACACAAGAATGGTGAGTGAGCATTTAATGAGAAGCAAAACTACACATGATATCTTAAAGTATTTCTCCATAAGTTATTTTTTAATTATAAAAAGAAAATGGTAAATTTTAGTGGAAAATCTGGCAGACACCATCTTAACCAAGTGATCAAAGTTAGTCTATCAGAATTTGAATAAGCCAATAGCATGCACCTCTTGATATAATGCACTAAGAAGGATACAATATTACTTTGGTGGTTTGCTTGTCAAAAGTATGTAACTTAAATTTAATTGTGAGGAAACATCAGAGAAGTTAATGAGGGATATTCTACAAAAATAACTGGTCTATACTATTCAAAATGTCAAAGTCAAGAATAACAAAATAAAGGCCGAGGAGCTGGTCCAGACTGAAAGAAAGTAGAATAACATGACAATTAGAAACAATGGGTGATCCTTGACTGGTGTTGGAGAAATCACAATATTTGAATATGGACTATAGATTAATCGATGCATTGACAAGGTTACCATTCTTTATTTTTACCATTCTACTTTATGATATGTAAGAGGTTCCTTTATTTAGAGAAAGTATATACTGCAACCTATGATGGTAATGGAGCATGATGTATCTGGTGCTTCAGCTTACTCTAAAGTGATTCAGGAGAAAAAAATTTCATTTCACACAAATATATATAGATATAAACAGAATGATACAGCAAGTGGATCCAAATGTATATGATCAGAATTGGTAAAACTGGGAACTTTGATGGCGTTCTTGCAAGCTTTCTATAAATTTCAATTATATCAAAATAAAAGGTTTTTGAAAAATAAGGTAGTAAGACTCTCAGTTTATTGGGGTTATGTGGCTGACAGCATCCAGATTCCCTAGTAGAACGCCAGTGTAAAATGTCGCACAATTCTCTTTTCACTGACAGTCATACATCTGCAAACTTACTAAGAAGTTATTTCTTTCAGACCCTCAGTCAAAAGCTTTCATGGAAGGAATTGCCATCATGACGACCTACCATATGGTAAGAGACATGATAAAGCCCACAATGTGAACATTTGAATCCCACCTCCACTTTTCACTATGTAACATCAACAAATCACTTAACCTCTCTAATTTCTCATCACTAAATGGAAATAAAAATATCCTCTAGTAAAGTTGAGTGAGGAGTAAAAATAAATATATGTAGAAATCATGGAGTAGGTATTTGGTAAGTTGCCAGTTTTTTATGCTGGGAACTTCTATGCATTATGACATTTAATCTTCACAACCACACTGAGGAAAGTTCATCAGCCTGATTTTTTACATTTTTAGAAAGCAGAGTCATAACAGTTAAGTACATCACACCACATAGTAAACCAGAGTAGAACACTCCATGACCGATTCTATAGCCCATGCTCAGTTGACTGAGCCACAGTATCCATAGCGCAAAATAAACAGGAATAGAAAAGCAAGCAGTAAGCTAGAGTTACCATGAGCCTACAGGGGCTAGGAGCATGGCTCAAGTGACAGAGCTCCTGCCTAGCATGCACAAGGCCCCGAGTTCAAATCCCAGTGCCATCAAAATATTAAAAAAACAACAAAAAAAAGGATCATACCATGCAGGAATATAAAATAGGGACTTTTGGCAGGGGGATTAGTGTGAGGCTGGAGGGCAAAAGGAGAGGATGAAGGGGGATGAATATGGTCTCAGTACTTTATACAAGTGAATGAAAATAAAATAATGAAACCTGTTAAAATTAATTTTAAAAGGGAGAGGGGATAAGGAAGAGTAATAGAGGCAGTGAATTTGATTGTATGCGTGTATAATACTCTCCTTTGTACAACTAATATATACCAATACAAAATGACCCTGTAGCTAATGGCTCAAGGAAGACCCATTGATCTTAGCCTGTATTTTGAGGGCTTCACTTATGTCTTCTTAATAAATGATAGAATAACTTGAAATGACATTTTCATTATTACTTCAAACCATAATGTTAAAGGACTGTTAGTGATGTGTCAATGCCGTTACAGTTACGAGTCTTTCTCCATTTATCTTTTTCTGCTGCTGATACCAACATCACTACTAGCACTGGCATTATTAAGGCATATCAATGATGAGCCTGGAAATCTTTTTTATCAAGTTCATCATACTTTGATTTTAAGGCAAATTACACAGACTGAAGCTTGGACCTTAAAAAGCCATCAACCAAGAATTACAAAGTACATTTCAATTCCTGTACTTCAGTGATATGTTAATACTGTCATTTCACAGGCGAGAAAACTCAGTCTCAGTGATTCCAAGAATTTCTGAAAACATTGTGCCCATAGTTCACTGAGACTCAAATCTGGAGATCACTAACCAGGCTAGTATAAACTGTCTTAATCACTGTGGTGGTCAATGAGGGAGAGAAAAAGTTCTAAAAAAATGGGTCACAAATTCTAGGCTTGTTTAATCAGTTATGTAAATTGATTCCAAACTCCCAAATTAAGCCTATGGAGGAAATGAAATCAGGCTAATTGCTGAGACAAATGACTATATGCTGAAAGATTTAAATTAAAATATATTTTAAAAGTACATAGGGCTGGGATGTAGCTCAGTGGTACAGAGCTTGCCTAGCATGCATGAGGCCCTGGGTTTGATCCCAGCACCAAAAAAGAAGAGACAAAAAAAAAAAAAGTACATTGACCTATACATTCCAACCCTCAGATGTACACTATAGAAAGTAAATAAATGTTTGAGGCAAGGAAGCAGGTAAAAAGGGAGGAAGGAAGGAAAGAAGAAAGAAGGAATGAGTGAAGGAAGGAAAGGAGGGAAGGAGGAAAGTGTTTTCTAAGGTTTTCATTGCTGATTGGGACCAATGCATAACATGTAACTGTAAGAAGAGTTAGAAAAAGTAAAGAAAAAAAAACATGCAGAAAATGGCTAATTCTACCATTGTAGGACTTAATCATTTTTTACTAATCTGAAGTCCTGGAATATAGCATAGGTTAAATTTGCCACTAAATTTTAACTCATAACTCTCAAAAAAAATCACTAAAAATTACAAAGCATGGTGTAGTCTTGCTTGTTTTCATGAAAGCTGCTTGATCCATTCTCTTTTTCAAGAGCAGTTATTTAAACCTGAAGTTCAACAAAAAGAATGAAGAAATAATATCTGCTCTACCCATGGCAGTGTGGTTACTATGATAAGGTAATGACCTTTACACACACAAACATACACACTTTTGTTTGACGGTACTGGGAAATGAGCGGTGACCTTTAAAGATGGCCCAGTCACTGGTCTTGAACAGGAAAGTTGCCTCGCAGGTTATGGGACTCAAGAAATTGCTAGTTAAGCCATCAAATGAGCCCATGGCCAAGAAAAAAGGACCCAGGCAGAGATAACCACCATTGCTACCTTTCCTTTGTCTTCTTCTGCAAACAGAATTCCCACTATAGATCCTCTGCTGCTCATTCCCACCTTTCTTTGTCTCCTTCTGTAAGCAGACTTTCCAAAACAGGCCCCTCTGCTCCTCCTACCTAAACAACCCTGGGTCCCTAACCCAGTGTGAGCCCACCTATTAGCAACCAGCATGTTCCCTGTAACCTGATCCCCCACACTCCCTTTAAGAATCCTGTGATTTCACTGCTGGAGGCCCAGATTTTTGAATATGAGCTCATCTGGGACTGCTGGTGTAAAATAAAGCTGGGTTCTCCTATTTCTTTGCGTGTC
Source organism: Castor canadensis (assembly GCF_047511655.1). Lineage (NCBI taxonomy): Eukaryota > Metazoa > Chordata > Mammalia > Rodentia > Castoridae > Castor > Castor canadensis. The sequence goes on from NC_133393.1 coordinate 79,376,386, forward strand.
CCTTGGTTTCTCATCAGACAATATTTCTGCGACATTTCTGGAGGCCCCAGTGAGATTCCAACCGTTCTGGTCCCTTGAGCAACCTGCTGGCGGCTGGGTGCACTGGGGCAGGGAGGGATTCAGGATCAAATGAGGTATTCCAGGTCCTCCTTTATCCTGGAGTTCCAACCCTCTGAGTAGTCTTGTCCCAACTGGACTCTAAAGAGAAGTGGACCAACTCACGTGGCAATTTCATCTGGACTCAGTAAGCTCCCAGGGGAAAGTTAGCCCTCAGACAGGTCCCATCACACAGGGCAGAAGAGGAGTCTGATCAACTCCTGGGAATCTCCAAGAGGACTTCCACAGGTGAGAGACTTTCCCAAAAAGGGAGAAGGAAAACTGTAATAACTTCTGGTTTGAATGTGTGTGTGAATGAACAACCTGATTCATCCTCACTTCAGGCTCAAATCTGTGGCTCCATGGCTGAAAGGCTATGGAGTCCAAGTGGGTCTGTCCTGAGGTTCCATGGTGATCCTCATATGGTTTAGGGCAGTGTCAGGGCAACCCAATCTAGAGTCACAAGGCTGACCCCACCATTGATGCTAAGAGGTACTTAAGTCCCTTTAGGATGTGGCCAGGGAGACATCTGATTGGTCTCTTCTCTTAAAGGGGCACCCACCCTTGTTTGTTGCACCACTGACACAGGGAGGAATACATAGTGTGAATATAGAAGACACCTCTAACTGCCATGGGCAGAAGTTCTTTAAAATCCACAGTCCTAGAGTGTATGCTTAAACATTTTAAGAAGGGATTCTCGGTGGACTGTGAGATCAAAATGTCTCCCAGAAGGCTGCACACACTGTGTGAGTTGGAGTGGCCCACTTTTGGGGTCAACTGGATTTCTGAAGCTACCCTAGATTCACCCACTTTCAGGGTCATGTATCAGGTCATAATAGGAACTTCCGGACACCCCAATCAGTTCCCCTATATTGACTCCTGTCTTCAGGTGGCTCAGACCATCCCCTCTTGGGTCCGATTCTGCTCCAACAAAAAGTGACAGAGCAGAGTTTTCATGGCCCAGGTAATGAAGCCTAAAGACCAGAAGTTTACCAAGCCTGTTCTGAAAGGGGATTCAGAAGATGAACCACCTGTGTCCCCTCCATACATTCCCAGTGTGCTGCAACCATCAAAGCAGCCAATGCCACCTCTCCCAGACAGTCCGCCAACCTTCAGTGAGTCCCCCTCAGCCCCATCAGCAGCATCCCAGCCCCAGCAATGTCCAACACCCATTCCTGGCTTGGAGTCCAAGTCTACATCCCCTGAGCTGCCACTTCACTCATCCCAGGCACTGGCCCCTCAGGCCAGGGCCCTGCAAATGTTGTTTCATGAGACGCAAGGACCTCAGCAGATTAGTGCTGATGGCACAGTCCAGCCCAGACAATCTATCCTCTATTACCAGCCTTTCAGTACAACTGACCTCTTAAATTGGAGGAACCACACACTGATGTATTCAGAAAAGCCCCATGCCATGATCAACCTCCTAGAATCCATATTTCAGACCCATCAACCTACTTGGGATGACTGCTGACAGATCCTCCTGACATTTTTCAACACAGAAGAGTGACAGTGAATCCTAACAGAGGCTCAGTGCTGGCTCCAAAGGCAGGCCCCAGCAGGAACCCTAGATGCAGAAACTTGGGCAAGGGAGGTGGCCCCTGATGCTTGGCCTACCTGCGACTTAAATACAGCAGAAGGACGAGGAGTCCTCACTCAGTATCACACCACCCTCCTACACAGGCTCAGGGCTGGAGCTAAGAAGCCAACTAACACATCCAAAACTGCAGCAGTTATCCAGAAGCCAGAGGAATCACCAACTGATTTTTAAGAATGACTCTGTGAGGCCTCCTGGGTGTACACCCCCTTCAATCCAAAAGTGCCAGAAAGACAGCAGATGGTCAATACAGCATTTGTGGCCCAGTCATATACTGACATTCACTGGAAAGTTCAGAAACTTAATGCCACCCAGCTGTTAGATGTGGCAAATAAAGTCCTTGTGAATCGGGACCATGAGGAAAAACAAGAGGCCAATAAAAGAATGAAAGTCAAGGTGTCCTTATTGGCTGCAGCACTAGGGAAGTCAGACCTGACAAAGCAGTCAGCTCTGCCATGGAAAGGGAGACCTGATGGAAGAACCCTACTCTGATGAGACCAATGTGCCTATTGCAAGGAGATTGGCCACTGGAAGAATGAATGCCCCCACCACAAGGGACCAGCTTTGAAGCCTAACAAGATTGCTCCAGGAAAGAAGACAGGATGGCAACCTGAACTAGAGGCCCAGGACCTCATTGGCCTAGCAGGAATTGAGTCAGACTAGGAAAGACTGGGCTCCTTACTACTAGGCTCCCAAGAGCCCACAGTCGAAGCGAAGTGGAGGGCTAACCAATGGTCTTCATGGTGGACTCAGGTGCTAAGCATCCCATGGTCACTAAGCCTATGGCCCCACTCACTGAGACAGGGCCACAACAGTCAGAGTCACTGACACTCAAACCACCCGGCAGTTCTGCCGACCCTGGACATGCCAACTAGGAGGGCACATGGTGACTCATGAATTCCTGTATTTACCAGAATGCCCAATTCCTCTGCTGGGAAGGGATTTACTAACAAAGCTTGGAGCCCAAATCACCTTCACCCAGAAAGGGCCTACAAGCCTTACAGTGAGAGGAGAGGACCAAATGCCCTCATCATAGCAGTGACTATACCTACAGAAGATGAATGGCAGCAGTACTGCCAGAAAAGAAGGACCTGAGGAAGCCATCTGCCTGCTGGAGGAATTTCCTGATATCTGGGCTGAAAAAGGGCCCCCAGCCTGGCTAATAACCATGCACCCATAATGATAGATCTCAAACCTGGGGCTCTCCTTGTTAAACAGAGGCAATATCTAGTACCACGGGAAGCACTGGGAATTCAGGCCCACCTACGGTGGCTGAAGGACACAGGGATATTGATCGAATGCCAATAGCCATGGAACACCCCACTGTTACCAGTCAAGAAGGTAGGAGGAAATGACAACTGGCCTGTCCAGGACCTACGGGCAGTCAACAACACCATTATCACATTGCACCTGGTATTTCCTAACACCTACACTCTCCTGAGCCTTCTACTGCTGCAAGTCTCATAACCAACATGAGCAGGTCCCTTGACCTGACTGGGAGTGACTGGGGATTGAGAAAAAAGACACAAAGACAGACATATAGAGAAAGTTGGGATTGGGTGGGTCCAACACTCCTGATGGGAGATCCCAGTAACATCCTCCACCTCCAAGTTCATTTATTTATGCAGCATGTATGGTAAAGTGGGGTGAAATGCAGGTCCAGTTCTCATGGATCCAGTCACATAGGCAGCAGGAACAGCAGCTGTGTTAGGTTGTTTAGTACTACAGACTATCCTGACTAGGTCAGCATGTCCTGTTTTTCTTGCAAGGCAGTTTTGCAGAACCCTGACTCTCCTTTGCTGGGTCCGTGCCTGTCAGCCAAGAGGCACTTTGACTGAGCCATACTCATGTCAAGGCTACTTCCACTGCCTCAGTTTCCCCTCTTGCAAGGCAGCCTTGCTGAACCTTGCTCACTTCCTTCATGCCAGGGCCTTGCCTTCTCAGCACAAAGGACCTTTGACATGGCCTTACTCATGTCCAAGTTTCTTCTCAGTCTATTTAGTTACTGGTCTCCCATAGCAAGCAAGCTGATTCACCTGCCTGAACCTAAAGGATGCTTTCTTCTGCCTCCACCTGGCCCCAGTTAGCCAGCCTCTATTCATCTTTGAATGGGAAGACTGCCATACTGGAAGAAAACCACAAATAGCCTAGACCAGACTACCTCAGGGATTCAAAAACTCACCCACTTTGTTTGGTTAAGCCTTAGCAGCAGATTTGTTGACTTTCATGGAAGAAAATCCAAGCCGTACCTTGCTCCAATATGTGGATGGTCTGCTCCTGGCAAGCCATGACAGGGAGAAATGCTGGGACGGGACATTGCTAACCCCACTCTCCGAGGTAGGCTACAAAGTTTTTGGAAAAAGGCCCAAGTTTGCCAGCAAGAGGTCCCATACTTTGATTCATCATTTCAGAAGGACAACAAGCTCTCAGTCCGGAGAGGAAATGGGCCATCTACTCCATCCCATAGCCAAAGACCAAAAGGGAGGTCTGAGAATTCTTGGGAGTGGCAGGATTCTGTCGCGTCTGGATACCTGGATATTCAAGCCTGGCCAAACCACTTTATGAGGCCACAACAGGCTCCAGAAAGGACCCTCTAAACTGGAGACAAGACCAAGAAAAGGCTTTCCAGGAGATAAAGAGACTGTTAACCAGTGCTCCTGTGCTAGGGCTGCCAGATGTAACACAACCATTCAATCTCTTCATCTGTGAGAAAAGTCACACAGCTCTGGGAATCTTCACCCAAACAGTGGGTCCATGGCAATGGCTGGTGGCTTACCTTTGAAGCGATTGGACCCAGTGGCCTCAGGGTGGCCTCATTTCTTCAAGCCTTGGCTGCCACAGTAACCCAAATCAAGGAGGCCAACAAGCTCACCCTGGGACAGGACATTAATGTTAAGGTCCCTCATGCAGTCATGGCCCTGATGAATGGGCAGGGACATAAATGGCTGACCAGTTCCAGAATTGCCCATCACCAAGGACTACCATGTGAGAATCCTCTAGTCAGGCTTGAAATTATATGAGCTTTAAATCCTGCCACTTTCCTGCCAACAGAGGAAGGGCCCTCAGATCATGACTGCAAAGAGGTGATGGATAAAGTGTTCTCCAGCAGGCCAGCACTAACAGAGGCCCCCCTCTCAGATACAGAGCTTGAACTCTTCACAGATGGAAGCAGCTTTGTCCAGGACAGACAGTGAAAGGCCGGGTTCGCAGTAACCACTGCTAATGACATTGCACAGGCTGAAGCCCTACCACAAGGATGGTCTACACTCCAAGCTGAACTTTGGCCATTGGTCTAGACATTACAATATGCAAAGGGAAAGTGGGTGAACATCTACACAGATTCTAAGTAGCAGATTCTAAGTGCAGGTGGCCTTTGCCACTCTGCATGTGCATGGAGCAATATACAAGAAAGAGCACTGCTGATGGCAGGGAGAAAGAGATTAAGAACAAAGAAGAAAACCTCCAACTGCTGGAAGTAGTCTGGGAACTGTCTCAGGTGGCTATTATCCACTGCAGAGGCCAATAAAGAGGCATAGACTCTGTCAGTAGAGGGAACCACCTGGCTGACCAGGCTGCAAGGAGGGCAGCAGAAGAGCTAAGCTCCCCTGGAGTGCCAAAGCAAACTGCCAAACTTCTGTTGGCTCTGGAGCTGCCTCCCACCCCAAATTACAACAAGGAGGAAGAACAATGGGCAAAAGATGAAAAAGGAATAAAAGAAAAGGGGGGCTGTTGGAATTTGCCTGACCAGAGACTCTTTGTCCCTGGTGCTGCAGCGGTCCCTCTGGTAAAACAACAACATGAGCTAACACACTTGGGGAAAATGGCACTGAAAAAACTGCTGGGCAAACACTATTTCACGCTCCCCCAAAACTGTGTGCCCAAATGAGTGCTAGGTGCATTACATGTGCACAAAACAATGCAAGTCAAGGGCCTAAGCTAAACCCTGGCATACAAACAATGGGCACCACATCTTTTGAGGACCTGAAAGTGGACTTCACAGAGATCGAGCCCTGTCGAAGATATGGGTACCTCGTGGTCCTTGTGTGCACTTAGTCAGGGTGAGTTAAGGCTTACCCCACATGCACAGAAAAGGCACAAGAGGTAGTAAAGGCCTTTTTAAGAGAAATTATCCCCAGATATGAGCTCCCCCTTTCTACCGGATCAGAAAACAAACCAGCTTTCATGGCAGAAATAGTCCAGGGCCTGGCTAAAATTTTGAAAATAAAATGGAAGCTCCACACAGTATACAGGTCTCAGAGTTCAGGGAAGTAGAGCACATGAATCGGACCCTCAAAATTACCCTAGCCCAACTCTGCCAAGAAACATAATCCCCCTAGATAGACATGCTACCATTGGCCCTGCTCAGGGCATGCTGTACCCCTAGACCCTCCAGCTACTCACCCTTTGAGATTCTCTATGGCAGACCCCCTCCCATAATAAATAGGCTCAGAGGGGACCTCAGGCAAATTGGAAATCTAGACAGGTCCCAACATCTCCAGGCCCTGGGAAAAGCCCTACTTCTTCCAGAAGTCTTAGAAAGGACCCCAATCCCCATGGGTAACTGGGCCCATCCCTACCAACCCAGGGATATGGTATGAGTAAAAGATTGGAAAAAGGAACCACTCCAACCCAGTTGGACGGGTCCCCATCTAGTAATATTAGCAACTCTCACGGCTATTAAAGTAACAGTTATCACTCCCTTGATTCATCACTCCAGATAAAGAAGGCAGCAGCCCCTGAAGACTCCAACATCTGGCAGGTCATCCGTGACCCAACTAATCCCCTCAAATTGAGGTTCCAGAGAACATCACAAGCATGCCATCACCTCAGAGAGCTCCAGCCCTGCTCCAGCCACCTCCTGGAAGCTGGTTGGTTGATGCATGGTGGAAGCCTGAGGATTTTCCCACCAGGACATAAATGTATTCCCCTTTTCTGCCACCCTTACCCCATCCTGCTGGTTAGCATTGTTACAACACTGTTCACACTAGGACTGGCCATCACTGCTCCCCAGGATTGACATGTAAGCCAAAGAGTACTGCTGGCTTCCTATTTGTAGCCCAGACCCCACTCTCAGGCATGAGATCTCTGATGTGTTTTTGCCTTCTGACTCTATTACATATTAAGGTTGTCCCATCTAGAGGCCGGGATGACTGCTCAGCTTGCATAAAACCTCTCTCCCTCCAGGGAAAGCTACAATATACCTTCACCTATTACCAATACCTGTCACCCGCATGCAGCACATCAATTTCTGAATGTACCAGAGGAGGGACAATTTACTATAAGGAAAACTGACAGGCCTGACAGGGTCCTGCAAGAAAAAAGGGCACAATAGGGCAGACGGTTTGCTGGAAGAAAGACCAGGATCCCTTAAAGATATGGAACAGCAAAATCACAGTGGGAGGAAATAAACCTCATTATGTCTGGGCACCCTCTCTGACCACCCCATTCCCATATCAGTCTACAAAGGGGAAGCTGCACAGATACAGAGAGGTCATCCAAAGATGATTATCTAGATGGCTACGAGCCTATAAAAGACATTGATCTGCCACCACCACAACCCCCATTAAGGCTTCCTTCTGGGACAGGGAACTTTAACTTGGAATCCCAACTGTACAAGCTGCTAAATGCAATTCACCACCTCCTTAATCTTATGAACCCACCATTGGCAGGTGACTGTTGGCTCTGCCTGTCCTCAGGTCCCCTCCATTATACAACGGCCCCAGTGATTCCCCTTAACCAGAGCATGCATGATGCTACTCCCAACTCTACCAGCATGAAACCCAAAGTAAGCAACATACAGCTATCTCAGAGGGACCCTAATTGTATCTACAATTCAAGAGGATACTATCCAGTGGGGGAACTGGCTGCTAGCCAATGTGCCCAAATCCAAAACTCTACAACCACTGCCATGTCTGTACAATTGACAGACCATGATGCAGCAGCCCAGGAACATTCTTTGTATGCAGGACCCTTGCTTATCAGTGCTTGCCAGCATTTGCACATTAGCATTCCGCACCCCCCAGATAAACATAGTGCCTAACGATCAGACCCTCCCCATACCATTCATGGCCAACACACAGTCAAAGAGAGCTATCCAATTCATACCTTTACTAATTAGATTAGGGATAATGGCTGAAATAGGGACAGGCATAGGAGAAATCGCCTCATCAGCCTTCTACTGTAATCAATTATCTGCAGACCTAACAAATGACATAGAACAAGTGGCTAGGTCCATAGTAACCATGCAGGACCAGCTGGGCTCCCTAGCATCTCCAAAATTGGAGAGGGTTGGACTTACTGCCAAAAAAAAGGGGGCTCTGCCTTTTCCTAAATGAAGAATGTTGCTTTTATGTGAATCAGTCAGGAAATAGTCAGAGACATGGATCAACAATTACAGGACTGGGTCACACATTGGAGACAGGATTTAGCAAATTCCTGGAACAGATAGAGCAGCATCTAGAATTGGGCCTCATGGCTACTCTCCTTGGTGGTCCTCTTTTGATTCTCGTATTGGCCCTCATATTCAACCCTTGCATTCTCAACTCCATAACTCACTTTATTAGCTCATGAATGGAAGTAATAAAGTTACAGCTCCTGGTGACCCAATACAGACCCTTGGGACAGGTGGAACCTGACAGAGTCCCAGGAACCTAGGGTTGATGCTTGTCCACAAGTAGGAGAAGCATTGAAAGGAGGAAATAAACAGGAAAATTGCCTCAAAGCAGGTTATGGGACATGAGAAATTGCTAGTTAAGCCATCAAATGAGCCCATGGCCAAGATAAAAGGCCCCAGGCAGAGATAACCACCATTACCACCTTTCCTTTGTCTTCTTCTGCAAACAGAATTCCCACTATAGATCCTCTGCTGCCCATTCCCACCTTCCTTTGTCTCCTTCTGTAAGCAGACTTTCCAAAACAGGCCCCTCTGCTCCTCCGACCTAAACAACCCTGGGTCCCTAACCCCAGTGTGAGCCCACCTATTAGCAACTAGCATGTTCCCTGTAACCCAATCGCCCACACTGCCCTTTAAGAATCCTGCGATTTCACTGCTGGAGGCCCAGAATTTTGAGTATGAGCTCATCTGGGACCATTGGCGTAAAATGGGTTCTCCTGCTTCTCTGAGTGTTACTTGGTTTCTCGCCAGACAATATTTCCCTAACAGCCTAGCTAACTCCTTTTTGTTTCTGACTCCATCTTGTTTCTTTTCCTTCCTTCTGAGCTCTACTGAATCTTCTCCCCAACAATTTCTAGGAACAACAGGCCTGATTGATAAACAACTTAGACAAAGAACCAAAACTACACCTAAGCAACAGAGACTTTGGGGGGAACAGGGTCTCACCATGTAGCACAGACTGCCTTTGAATTTGCAGCATAGCTCAGGTTGGCCTCAAACTCACTCTGTGGTGTTGAGATTGCAGGCATGTGCCACCACATATAGCTAATCAAGACCTTCTTGGCACCAACAAAGTCCTGCATGGTGATCCTAAAATAATGGCCTGAAGTAATGATCAGCCAGGCCAACATGACTGGTACTACGATGGAAACCCCCAACTCTTGTCTTTGTTTCTCTTTCCTACGTAAAACTGAGACTGCTGTGAGCACTTTGAAGACTAATCATAGGTCATTAGACCTCTGTTCTTTCCCATGTAGTCACATTGCAAACAAAGCTCCTTTCCAGTCTTCACCACACTAGCCTCTTTGATTGACTTTCCAGGATGGGTAAAACCATTCTAATCCACTGGGGCTTCTTGGAGCCAGGACTTTTGCCCTAACTCCATTAAGAGCCTACCTTGGCTCTTAATGCATTATACAACATTAAAGAAGTATGTATTATTGCTATTGTTATTACTATTATCAAATATTAATCAATAAATTCACAGCCACATCGCAAACAGGGCAAGGTGCATTCAAAGTACACAGACAGTATCCACTAGACCAGCACAGGGAAAAGCTCTCTATTGAGAAATATCTTTCCTCAACAGCAGAGTCCTTCACACACATATATACTGCTCAGTAAATGTTGGATGAATCCATCCAAATTCAATCACAACATAGCTACTTGAATTTTCTTCAAACACCTCACCCACAAGGCAGCAGGACAAGAAGAATAAAAACAGCAGCTATGCAACAATGTAATAATTTAAACTGCTGATCATTTCACATTCATTACCTCAATTAATTCCCACAACAAATCTGTGAGGTAAGTACTAGTATTATCGCCATTGCACAGATGAGAAAACTGAGACTCAGATACAACATGAAGTCATTCACCCAAGGCAAACAACAAATGGAAAGTAATGGAAGGGAGCTTCCAACTGGATTTCCCTGACCACAACTCCTGGGCTCTTAACCACAGATGAGCTGCAGTGTCTTTATCTATCCTTCAGGTTGGAGAAAAAAAGAAATACAGCTCCAAAGAGACTAATAAAAGAACAGTTAAAAGGATGGCTGGCAGTCCAGGGTGCCCTTGCATTTGAAAATCTCAGGGCATTAAGTAGGCTTTTTGCAAGTGGGAATTCCACAAATTGTGCAAATCTATGAATCCTATTAAATGTACACTCACAGAAAAGCACTGTCTACAGCCTTCATTGATGGTATATTTATCATGGTTTTGAGGTTTAGACTTACACCACTCACTCTGGTTTAATAGGTTTCTACTTTCTGCCTGTTGCTAATGAGGCAAGGTCTTTCCCATTCCACTCAGGAGAGAGAAATCCCAGAAGAAGAGAGAATTTCTTTGAACTGTGGCAGCTCCCCTTTGAAATATCAGACTTTGTAGCTGGTCTTTGAATGGTCTGGTGAGCTGCCCCGGGCAGACATTGCCCCAGAGCACTTATAACTGTATCCATTGATACTCTAAAAGCTTCTCTTCTCCAGAATCTTCTATTAAGATGCAAAAATCTTCATCACTGCCAGACTTAACGCTTGAACCCTGCTGGTTCCTGCAGAGTTCTGGATGTGGCCTTGGGCCATTGGATTTACAGCACCTGCTAGAGCCTTTTCTATCCAACCATATTTCCAAGTCCCAGCCTGGCTCCCTGGCATGCCCAAGCCTGTTGCTGTCCAGCCAGGCCCTGGCAGGATTTGCTCTCTATTATACATGCACACTACCACATCTTCAATCTCACACTCTCCACTGGTTCACCTCCCTCATCCTTCAACTACTGTGGCAAAATGGGATTTATCATCTACATCTGGATACGTCTAAGAGTGAAAACTAACACTATATTAGAAATCCCTCTGGGCAACTTAGATCCAGTAATATCCAAAACCCCGAGGATTTCTCAATCTTAAAACAAAATTATAATTAAATCTTGTGCATTTTTAAACGCCTCATCCAATTTCTTCCCCTTTCTTCTCTACTAAAATTCTAGAGCTAGTTGTCTACATATGGCCTCCACATATTCACCACCAACTTGCTCTCTAATACCCAATGAATCTTCTGCATCCACCATTCAACTAAACGGACTCTACACATACTAAATCAAATCTCTTTTTCCTAGTCCTTATTCTCCTACATCTGTCTGATCTATTCATTCCAAATCAATTTCCCATGCCCCAGCCTTTAGCTTCCTGAAGATCTCCACATCTCATCTGTTCTTTGATTGTTCCCTATTGTAAATGGCAGATACCTTCAAATTAAAAAAAAAAAAAACTTGCCTTTCTTAAGCTAAATCTCAGTTGTCCTTCATTTAACATAATTATGAGATCCTCTCAGTCTGGCTCTTTCCTCTGGCTGAACTCTGGGTTCCAGGAAAGAACCCAACCCCATCCAGCATGGAGAAACACAGGCTTCCCCCTTCCATCTCTCTCTCTTCTATTCTAGCCCCATATTGTATTAGCCGTGTGACGGCCTCTTTGCTCTGGAAGCCTCCAGCATGGTCAGAATCAGTAAAATTTCCTGAGTCCTCACATATGAATTTTTACTAAGTTGCTTTCTTCCATCTTGACCTTGTGCAGTGGAATATTTTTTGTCAACCCAAATATAAGATTTTACATTTACCCAGGTTACACTTCAACATCTTAATTTTAATCCTATTTCACAGCCTGTCAAAACCCCTTTGAGCTTCAATGCTATCATCTATCATGTTAACCCTTCTTCTATTGAGTTGTCTACAAATTTGATAAGCATCCCTTATATGATTTTCTCTTTTCTGTGTCAGTTTCAGCTTAGAGACAGCTGATTTTTCAAATATAAATCTTAAGGACCATTTCGATGCCTCTCAGCTGCTCTCTGTGACACAGGGTGTCACTAGGAGTTCTCGCTTCCCCAGTCCAAGGTTTTTAGCTCTGTCATTTGGAATAGTGGTTCTCAAACTTGAGTGGATCACATTTATCAGAATACATATTCTCAGGTACAAGCTTCATTTTGTCTGATTGGGTAAACAGAATGGGAATCTAAGAATAAGGTCCTTTACCAATCACCCCATTAATCAAATGAATAATCTGCTCTTAATATTTAAATACTTCTCTTGAACCAAAAACTTCTGCCTTTCTGAATCCGTGGTGGGGGAGTTGAGGCAAGAGGGGTAATGGTGTTATAGACAAGTTATATTTTTTCTAACTACCTTCTCAGCTCTCAAAAATCTTTTAAGGGAATTGAACATAATGTTATTCTGCCTAAATTCAGCTATTCTTCATTCACATTTTCTAGCCAAATTCACATTGTAGATAAATGGTACCAAATAACCCTTTAAAAGATCAGACATTCAATCTGTAATTATTTAATGAGGTGAACATGTTTACATAGTGGCTTCTTTATGGTCTTTAAATTTTAAAAGATAATTTGGGGTCTTAATTTATATTTTTTAACCTTGGACTTATAAAATAACTTCTGCTCTACATTTATAAAATGTTGTCTTATTAAAATTTTTTCAAATATTTCTGTTGTTTATTTCTAGTTAGTCTAATTTTACATTTTATTTTATGTTTATTTTTAACTTAGTATTATGTTGTTTTTAACTTCATGGTTTACTTTCCTTATAATCTTTTTGCACTCATCTCTTTAAAAGTATTTTATTTAAAACTATATCACAGGGACAATTACCTTATTTTATAAAAAATTTTTATCATTAAAATGTTTTGCCTTCTTTAAATTCTTTCATTTTTTTGTAAGCATCATTTCTCTCCTCTACAACTTTTCTATTTTTGTCTCTTGCTTTCATACTTCCTGACCTCCCCCCACACCAAAAACAAAACAAAAAAAACAAGTGGGTCCTACAAGTGTTCCATGTTACAACAACATATTATCAAACAAGTGTCTAGCCATCTTTGTACCAGCTCCTCTGACTTCTAATTCCTTATCCTAAATACTCAGAGGCAGAGATGGTAGAGGCAGAGGGTAATATGGCAAATTACCAGCTTTCTTCCTTTGATTCTGTGAATGAGAATAATCAGGATAACAGAGGAGAGATTATATTCTAAGAGAGTAAGAGCCTCCGGAGTTTCAAAAGAGGAGCAGAACAACTGAAAAACACAGAGATATGGAAAGGCAACAGAAAAGTAGGAAACAAGTCTGTAGGTCCAACCCCAGCTCTCTGGAGAAAAGGAAAGCTGAAGCCACAACTACAAGGTAAGCCAGGCAGCCAAGGCCACAGACTGTCAGACCTAGTCACAGGAAAAATCCATACTTCCCACAAGCCTTAAAACCAAGTGCAGGGATTGAGTGTGACACTGACTATGACTATGTGGCTGGCAAGCATTGTAAAAGAATAACAGTTATTGTTCCCCATATCTGATTGAAAGCCAGGTGTCATCTTGTGAGTGGGTCTATCGTTTGAGGTCCTCTGGGGACCTGAAAACAAGGAACAATCTCAACTCATGGAGGCTGGAGATATCCTGCTACAATGTCTGGGTGGGAAATGGACATAAAAGGAGTTATGGGGAGGCGTAGAGTCTGTTGTAGACCCATGAGAAGTTTAAGCAGCTGCAAGCTTGGACAGTGATGGGCATGGTGTAGGTGCCCTTGCCCTCTTTTGTAAGGAGAAAGCCACATCACTTGAAGATCACTGAGGAAACAGAGCTCAAACCTGTGGCTGCAGAGATCTCAGCCTCTGCCTCCCAACTATGTGAGGGTTGTTACCAGCCGAGTTGAATTCTGAGCCCAGGTCCACAGGTCATATGATTTCCCCAGCCTCATCCCTCCCACATGGTGGTGAACTGCTGGGTTCAAGTCTGAAAGCACTAAGACCTGCAAACAGAGTCCCTGAATAATACTGGATTCTTCTTGGATTTTTGCCTAGCGAATTTGACGCATGAGGTTCATAGACAACAAACAGTGAGTATAAAGGTAAGAATTTTATTTAAGCAGAAGTAAGAACTCTCCCCAGGTAAGACTTTGGGGATCCAACAGAGACAGATGGCAGTGAACTAGCAAGGACTAGGGATTTTTATCCACCTAGTTCTGGATCTTGCTCACCTTGAATGCTAATTGAGTCACAAAGGGTGCTATGCTCATTGGTTGATTGACCTTAATGCTAACAGGGTAAGTGCAACGCCAATCTGAGCTTCAGTCTTTATCCAAACTGCAGTTCCCATTTAGGTCCATCCCATCCCATCACGACCTCTCCTCATGTCAGGGGGAGGCCACCAAGACTGTGGTTGAAACATTTTTGCAACTTTATGTACAAAGCTGTTTTGCATGATAAGTGGTTAATGGGTCTACTTCTTGTATTGTTGGCAGTTCAGGTCACAGTGGAATTCTCCAGGGGCCCCCTAGCTGTTCTGCCTGCTGTTGACTTTTCTAACTATTCTTCCTATTAATATTTCCCCCTCTAAAGAATAGCCCTAACTGCTGTTAGGCAAAAAAGTGAAAACACTCTGGATTCTTCAAGCTGGGCTGGAACAGCAATAAGGGGCAGCAGTCAGCTCTCTCTTACCGAGGTGTATTATGGGAGCCCCACAAATGGGAGATTTCATTCTTGGTTTCATCTGTAGTTTTAGTGTCTCTATGTCAGAAAAAAACAAAACAAACAACAAGATTCATTATGCATGGACCAAAAGTTAGGACAAGTTTAAAAACAAATTGGGCTTAGAAAGGGAAGAATTCATGTCCAGATGCTAGAGCTGAAGGAAGAATGGAAGGATTGTAGCCCACTTGGTCCTGACCCTGCTTGTTCTCAAAGAGTATGGGTAACTTTAATGTTTCCTTTTAGTATTTGAAAGCTTTCTTTTACTAGGTGCAAAGTATTAATCTGAAAGCAGCAGACTTCATCCAGCATGGCACTCGGGCCCCCAAATTCTGCAGTTATAATATCTATGGCCCTGCAACTCTTTAGAACTATGGTGGCCAGAGAATCTGTAGACAGTTGTTGAGTCTGGGTGGCAGCTGCTTTGGCTTTCCACCTTTGGTGGAGCATAATAGACTTAACACAGACCTCTCCAATATTGGGATACCAACAAATCAAAAGAAACTTCAGGCTATTCAATCACTATACCTGGCCTTTCTAGGACTGGATTGTCATGCGCATGACCGTCCCCATCTCTGTCCTCAAGACCCTCTTAAGAAGGTAAAGAGACTCTTCTCTTAGATAAGCATGTCAGGGGCCCTTTCAAGGAAAGATCCTAGATTGCTCCTAAAGTGCTCATTTGTTCATTGATGTATATGTGAACTGAGGGCACTGTTGCCACAATAGTATTTAGTCCCCACCAGGACTGGGAAATGGTCATGTAGAGAGCTCTTCCACACAAAAAGTAAAGCCCAGTTCCCATTAAGGAGGGTTAACCTATGGCCCCTAAGGGATAAAAGATATCATTTGGTGGGGAAAAGTGAGTTGTGGAATTTTCACAGAGGATGTTTCCTGGGGTGTGGAGACCTAGGAACTCGTCATCAGAGGAGTTCCATGGGACAGTTTCATCAAATGTTAAATTTGAGCAATCTATATGTGAAGGATTTTGTGTTCAAATTACATACCTAAAGATTTTGTTTAGGATATTACCAGGTCAGTTTATAGACTGTTTATGCTAATAGTAGTTGGGAATAAGGACAGACTTGGAGAAGCTACAGATTCTAAGGGTGTAATTATATAGCTTGTTACATGTGAACAAGCCTCTCTTATTTGATGGCCTTGGTACTCCCCAGTAATATGGAGGATATCAAAGTGAGGGGATGCCCCAGGACCCAACCTCACCTACTTTAGGCCTTAAGTTTACTGGGCAAAGTGTGATTCACAAGGATCAATCATAGCGTGCAAGAGTGTGACTACAATTTTTCTACTTGGCAGAAAAATAGCCAAGTCCAGTGGTACCTCTTTCACTGATAAAACAGAGGCCTTTCTCAGCATTACCTCTACCTCCTGTATGGGAAGTTCATGGTGTTGGGGTTGTGGACAGTGGTGGGCCTTATTTTTATTGGTTAGGGATTGGTATCCAAATCATGTTCAGTTTGCATGACCAACCTGCTCAAGCGAAAGGAATTGCCAGCAAAAGAGTACTGTCTCCACAATGGGTGTGGTTATAATGCTTGAGGCAAATCCAACCATTGGACAGATTTCCTATTTTAGCCATGTAGGAGTAAGTCAGGGTCATAGGATGTTGATATCCTTTGTAAAGCAGGAAGCAATGAACTAGGAAAAATGGGATTTTTCATAAAGCAGGAGGGAGCATTTTGGTTTTGGAATCTAAAGCAAGATTACATAAAATCAAGACTCTTTGGTAGAAGCTGGAAAACTCTGCCTGTTTTCTCAATAAATTGGGTGTCACAAATGGTAGGCACATGGGGAGTCTGTCAATGGTCTACAAATAATTATTCCCAGTTCTCCTAAAATCAATACAAAATTGTTTTAACCATGAGTCACTTATCTTTGTCTCACTGAAAAAGAAATTTGAGGTCTTCTGCAGGTATAATAAGTTTCCTTTCTCCCATGGGTAGTTTGGTTTCCTGAAACAGTCCTTTCTTCTGAATCTAGCATCTCTTGGTTCTAGCACTGAACTCTGAAATGGTGGATCCATGAGTCAATCCTGGCTACTTTTATGGTTTTTGGAGTGGGTAGGACCACTGTCTGTGGTCCCTCCCAGGTAGGACCTAAAGATGGAAAAAAAGAAAGAAAAAACTTCACCAGTACCAAGACTTTTGGTTGGAACAATGGGGCATTGATAGGCAGAGGTTCCCAGTAATAGACAAAGGACAGTTTTGCTCTAGGGATTGCCCACACATAAGGATTAGCTGGGCACACCTTTCCCGAACCCTGAGTGGAGTAGTATTGTAGGATGTATTCCTTGGGGGAGAAGGGGAAAACTTCCTCATCTTTTACTTTATATTTGGGCCAGGCTCAAGTACAGAAGAATATTAAGCATTTCTTCTTTAGGGTCTGAGGTCTCAAACGTATCCCAGTTTATTAGGATCCACTCCAATAGCATACAGGCTGTGGATGGTTTGTTATCCATTCAAAAAAGACAAGGAAAAGAGATGTCCCTTAATGTTTGCCTGTGTCCTATGAGACAATGTTCCCCAAATTTATGAACCATGAGTGTGTGGGCAACCACCTTGCACTCATGCCTTGAAGGATCAAGTCAGCAGAAGTAGCCCTCACCTGTACATGGCCCACCCTTCCCTAGTCTTCCTGGATTCTTTAAATGGGGAATGGTGAGGCCTTGTGCTGGCTCCATCAGCTGTTGCCCAATTGAGATAAGCTTGCATTTGAAATTGAGCCTACAGAAGAAGCCAGAAAACTAGATCCCTGAATATTATGCTCCATAATGAAAGACTGGTTCCCCTTGGCCATTTGCCCTGACCTAGTTGTTCTATAAGCTTCCAGAGATCATATTTGCCTTGGTCCTCATAGTCCAGTCCCCTATGTTCCATGTGAAATCTTTCTAGAATACAGTCAGATTTGCAAACTGAAACACAGTGGTTCCATTTGACTGGGCTCAGAGCCTAAGTGAGGGAGGTTTAAATGGACATGTGATAGTTTATTCTTCAAGTGTGAGAGATTCTGGGAAATGGGAACAATGGAGGAAATGCCTCAGGAAATTTGCCCAAAAGTTAGTTTCCTTGGTCCAGGGGAATTTTTGACTAGCTCCAGGGGTAAACTGTAATGGGGTATCCAAGAGACAGGGCCATCCACTAGGACTGGGTAACACCAAAGGCAGTGGTCAGAGGCAGGTCCTACAAATCCACCTAAGGCAGAAGGAACATTCTCCCCCAGAAGATAGGTTAAGACTGAGGAATAGAAGGGGAGATTGGTTGGACAAAGCTGTCAGCCAGACTCCATGGCAGATGGAGAGAAATGGATCTCTGTGTAACAATGGGCAGTCTGTGGGTCAAATTCAGCCACGGATTCCATGGATGACCAAGTAGTCACGCTGGACAGAGTTCCGAAGGGGTATCCAAATGAGGCTCCCTTTTGATCCCATGTATTGAGCACATCAGGGTGAAAGGAAAATGAATTGGAATCAGACCAACATTCCCTCTGCCAGAGGCACAGGGCGATTAATAAGTAAGACTGTCACATATGTCTTAAGGCCAATGGCCACATTAGATGCCTTTAACTGGCCATCAGGTACCAAGTGTTTTGATAGATGGAGTTCCAAAAAGGAGTAAAGGACTCCTGGAAGGAAGAACAAAGCAAAAAATCGTTGATCCATTTTACTAACCCTTCTGAAGAATCCCAGATGAGCCCCCAAAAGACGATACGAGATTTTTCTGGGTTCTTGTCCCACAAATTCAATGAATAAGATTTGTGGACAATTAAGAGTGAACAAAATAATGAAGTTTACTTAATCAGAAGAAATAAGAGCTTTTGTCAGGCAAGAGGGGATCCTACAGAGGATTATCAGCATAGTAGCAAGGACTGAAGGTTTTTATCAAACTGGTTCAACTTTTGCATGCTAATTAGGTGAACAAGGGGTGCTGTGCTCATGGGCTGATTGCCCTTGATGCTAATAGGGTAAGCACAGGTCTCCAATCAAAGCTGTAGTCTTTATCCAAACTTCAGTTCCCAATTAGGTCTATTCTGCCTTTCCTCTTTCTTCCTTATTCCCCTCTTTCTTAGGTCAGGGGAGGCTAGCAAGACTGCAGTTGAAACATTTTGTGCAACTTGTGTGCAAAGCTGCTTTGCAAAATAAGCAGTTACTGGGTCTACTTTCTTATATTGTTCGTGGTTCAGGTCACAGTGGAATTCTCCAGGGCCCTCCTGGTTATTCTGTTTGCTATTGGCTTTAATTGTTCTACCTATTCATGAGTGTTTCAGTTCTCCCCCTCCACAACAGAACTCAGTGTTTTGTTTGCTTCCCCCACTCTCGAGTGAATTTGGATGACACAGCTAGGCTTGTATGCTTGCCAGTTATGAGGACACAAGTTGGGGATCTATGGAACAAGTGGGAACTTGCCTGGCTTGCAGACTGCAAAGCTCCTTGCAGCCAGCAGTGGCTTCTGGTACACAAAGAAGGGAAGTTACTAAAGTGAGTGTATCCGGGAAATGGACAACAGACCCTTGAACAGCTCCTCCTTCAGTCCACACACAGCAACAACTTGTACACTGGGAACTACAAGAGACTACAGCTATTTCTCTTCTCTGTGGGTGGTGCTTGGGATTGGATCTCATGCCTAGTTAACTATACCTCAGTACAGTGGCAAGAAACTGCATATCAACCCTCCCACTATTCAGATCTATGTGAACATTAAGAAACTGAAACTGAAAGACTACAGGTTATTAACTAATGACTCAATCTCAGATGTGCAAATCACAATGCAGACACAAGAAAATACAATGCAACACAACTCTTTCAAGTTCAACAATTCTACAATAGCAGACTCTAATGAGAGTAAAGTATATGAAATCTCAGAGAGAAAAGTCAAAACAACTTTAAGACTGATTGGTGAATTAAAGAAGACACAAATGAATATCTGAATGATTCAAAGAGAATACTAATAAACATCAGAATGAAATAAGGAAGACAAGGCAGGATATGAAAGAGGAATTCAATAAAGATATAGAAATCCTTACAAAAATAAAATTGAAATTCTGGAAATAAAGAACTCAGTAAATCAAATAAGAAACTCATTTGAAAGTTCACCAATAGACTGGGTCAAGTTGAAGACAGCCTGGAGAAAAAATAGATGAATCAGAACATTCAGATAATGATAAAGAAAAAAAATTTTAAAGGCAAAGAAAATATAGTCAATAAAATAATAGCTTAAAAATCTCCAAACCTTGGGAAAGAGATGGTCATCCAGGTGCAGAAGGATTTTAGAGCTCTAAACAGACAAGACCAGAAAAAAAACTCTCCACATCATTTTACAGTTAAAACCATAAGCATACAGAACAAGGAAAGAATATCAAAAGCTGACAGAAGAAAGTACCACATCATATATAGCAGCAAACCCATCAAAATAATAGCAGATTTCTCAAAAGAAGTTCTAGAAGCAAAGAGGGCATAGAACGACATATGCACTTCAATCTCTGAAAAAATAACTGCCAACCTAGAATACTGTATCCCAGATAAACTATCCTTCATAACTGAAGGAGAAATGAAAGCCTTCTATGATCAACAAAAACTAAAGGAATTCATAACCACTAACCAGAACTGCCAAAGATATTTAAAGAAATCCTACACAAACAAGAGGAAGATAAACACAACCATGAAAATATGTAAAAGAATAGATTTTGTTGGGTGAGGAGACAAGCAAATGATAATTTGGAAAGAGCCAAACATTACAAAACAACAAAAAATGGGGGGAATTGCAATATACCTTTCAGTAATAACTCTGAATATTAATGATCTCAATTCTCCTATCAAATGACATAGGAGTGACAGATTGGATAAAAAATATGACCCAACCACTTGTTACCTACAAAAAATGCTCCTCACTGGCAAAGACAAACACAAGTTTAATTTAAAAGAATATAAAAAGATATTCCAAGCAAAGTAGGCTTCAAATTAGAATTGCTCAAAAGAGACATAGAAGGTCCCTTCATATTAATAAAGGGAACAACCATCAAGGAAATATAACAACTGCAAATATATATACACCAAGCATCAGTGCCCCCAATTTCATAAAACAAATGCTACTGGACAGAAAAACACAGATCCCAACACAATAACAATGTGTGACTTCAACACCCCTCCCTCATAAATAGATAGGTCATGAAGACAAAAAAATCATCAAAGAAACTTCAGAATTAAATGACACTGTAAATCAAATGAATTAACAAGGCATATACAGAATATTACACCCAAGAGCTGTAGAATGCACATTCTTCTCAATAGCCCTTAAAACTTTCTCCAAGGCAGATCATAGAGTAGCCTTAATTAATACAAGGATGTTGAAATAACTGCCTGTAGTTTATCAAGCTCAATGGGATAAAACTAGAAAAGAACAGCAAGAGGAAATACTCAAACACATAGAGACTGAACAATACATTTTTGAATGATCAGTAGGTCACCAAAGAAAAAAAGATAGAAATCAAAAAATTCCTAGAATCAAGTGAAAATGAAAACACAACATACTACAACCTTTGGAACATAGGAAAGGCAGTGTTGAGAGGAAACCTCAAGCTATGAGTGCTTACATTAAAAAATCTGAGAGATCTCAAGTAAATAACTTAACTATGCATGTCAAGCTCTCTAAAAATAAGAACAAGTCAAACCTAAAATTAGTAGGTGGATTAAAATATTAAATACTGGGCACAAATTAAAGAAATGTAGACTAAAAGAACGATACAAAGATAAAATGAAGTTGGTTCTTTGAAAAGATAAACAAGAGGCTACACTTGGAGTCTCATGCCCGTAACCCTAGCTACTAGAGAAGTAGAGATTGGGAGGATTGTGATTCAAGGCTAGCCCAGCCAAAATGTACATGAGACCCCATCTCAACCAATAAAAATCTGGGGTGTGGTAATGCTGCCTGCCATACCAGCTACCAGTTCAGGCTGGCCCAGGCATAAATGCAAGATTCAATCTCAAAAGTAACCAAAGCCTGCCAGGCACAGTGGCTCACACCGCTAATCGTAGCTACTTAGGTGAAGATCTGGAGGATCACAGTTCAAGGTCAACCTGGACAAAAAATCTACAAGACTGGATCTCAACCAATAAAAATCTGAGCATGATGGCATTCACCTGGCATCCCAGGTTCCTCTGTGCAGGAAACACAAATAGGAAATCATAGTCCACAATGGCCTGGGCATAAAACTGAGACCCTAGTGAAAAAAATAATGAGGGCTAGGATTGTGGCTCAAGTAATAGAACACCTGACTGGCAAGAGCAAGGCCCTGAATTCAAACCCCAGTACTACCCCCTCTATCACAAAAAAAAAAGACAAACAAGATTGACAAACTCTAAGCCAATCTAAGGAAAAGAAAGCAGAAGACCCAAGTGAAGAAAATGAGAGGTAATAAAAAGGGATGTCAGAACAAATACCAATGAAATTCAGAAGATCATTAGAGAATACTTCAAAAACATATATTCTAATGAATTGGAAAACCTAGAAGAAATGGGTATCTTTCTAGATGCTACCCAAATTGAACCAAGAGTATATAAACCCCTTAAACAGATCTATAATAAGCAATGAGATTAAAGCAGTAATAGAGTCTCCCAACAAAGAACAGCCCAGACTGAACAGATTCACTGCTGAATTCTACCAGCTCTTTAAAGAGAAACTAACACCAATCCTTTTCAAATTATTCCATAAAATAGAAAGGGAAAGAATGTTATCAAATTCATTCTTTGAAACTAGTATTACCCTGATACCAAAACCAGCTAAGGACACAAAAAAAAAGAAAGAAAGAAAATCATAGATCATTTTCCTTGATGAACATAGATGTAAATATCTTCAATAAAATACTTGCAAACCAAGTTCAACAACACATTAGAAAGATCATATACCATGTTCAAGTTTGTTTCATGCCACAGATGGAAGGATGGTTCAACTTAATGCAGATCAATGAAGGACAATCCCATGGTCATCACAATAGGTGCAGAAAAAGTCTTTGACGAAATTCAACAACCCTTCATGACAAAAGCTATGAACAAACTAGGAATAGAAGGACTGTACCTCAACATAATAAAGACTATATATAACAAACCTATAGCCAAATCATATTAAATGAGGGGAAAAAAGGAGGATCATTGTTCATGCCATCCCAGATAAAAATGAGAGCCTCTATCTAAAAGCAAATTAAAGCAAAAGGTCTGGGGCGTGGCTCCATGGTACAGTGCTTGCTAGCAAGCACAAGGCCCTGAGTTCAAACGCCAGAGCTTCCACAAAAAATTGTAAAGAAAGATAATAAACGGGGGTAAGAGGGATAACAGAGCAACAGGGGGTGACTATAATCAAAGTGCATTATGAGCATGGATGGAGCTATCGCAATGAAACCCCTTCATACAATTAATATATGCTAATTAAAAATAAGAAAAAAAGACCCAAGAGACTCACAGGAAATCCCATGTCAGGGAACTTGAAATAATCTACCTAGAATACCTTATGTCATTTTCCTTTTTCTATTAATTTGCTAGATAAATCTGCTACATTACAACTGCTATTATTGGGATGTACATCTAAAATGGTTTTGTTCTACTTGGGCATGGAAGTTCACACCTGTAATGCTAGCACTCAGGAGGCTAACTTCAAGGTCATCCAGGCTATATAAGAAGACCCTGTCTCAAAAAACAAACTAACTACATGTCTTTATCTCTGTGGTGGTTATTGTATTGGCAGTGCTAGGGTTTGAATTCAGGAACTCACACTTGCCAGGTAGGTGCTCTAACACCACCATTCCCTGTTTTGCTTTAGGTATTTTTCAGGTAGGGTGTCACGTTTTTTTCTCCAGGGAGGGCGTCAAACTGTGATCCTCCTACCTATAGCTGCCCACAGCTGAGGATCACAGAGACACACTATCACATCTACCTTATTGATTAAAATTGGGGTCTCACTAACTTTTTGCCTGGGCTGGCCTTAAACCTCGATCCTCCCAATCTCTACCTTCCGAGTCACTGGGATTACAGGCATAAGCCGCTATGCCTGGCTTGTTTTTGTTTTTGTTTTTCTTAACCTAAACTTTTGCTATACTACCTTCATGCAAAGTCAAAATAAAATGATTCATTCAGTACACATTGATTCATTAGGCTCGTGTGAAAAGCTAGAGATAAATGGTGGTTACTGTTTACTTTATATTTACTACATGGCATGCTGATAATGAGTGTTTTATATACATGGTCTGACTAACCACAGAAATTCTGCCATGAGGTTACCTTAGTCCATTTGTGCTTCTATAACATACCATTGACTGGGGAGTGTATAAAGAAAAATTATTTTCTTACAATTCTAGAGATTGGAAAAGTCCAAGATCAAAGTGCCAGCATCTTGTTGCATCCCCACATAATGGAAGGCAAGGGGCAAAAGAGAACAAATGCTGTGCCCCACAAAGCAAGAGAGTGAACCTCTGCCACAAGCCCTTTCCATAACCCATTCATGAGGGAAGAGCCCTCAGGACCTAATCACCTCCCAGAGTCCAATACCATCACATTGAGAAATGGGCTTCAATATGAATTTCCAGAAGGAATACCACATTGAAACCACAGCAGAAGGTAAGGTGTTAGTATGCATATTCTACAGATAAAGAACCAGTGTTTCCCTCCTCCTTCTGCGGCTGCACTTGGCCATTGGAGTGGATACCTGCAGAGGACACTGGCACTGCAGAACTCACTCTCATTGCTGCTGGGATTGTGGCTGCCTGAAGCCTTCAAGGTAGGACCTCTCGGAGATTTGCCCTCATCTGAAGACATTCCTTGTTCCAAGGACATACCCCTTCCCAGGGGTAACCCACATTCCATATCTCATACAAGGGGAAAGGAGTTTCAAGAGCCACCCTCCTTACCATAACCTAGGCAGCTCTAAAGGAACGTCCAGCTCCAGAGCCCCTTTGAGCTGGCTGAAGCTAGTTATGACTGTGATAGAGGCTACTTTCATATCTTTACCCTGAAAGCAAATCTCCTTATCAAAGTCTGCTTCTTGGAAACCAGATGACATACATTAGTTTTATGGTGAAACATATCAATTTTAACAATTTTTAATTCTCCTCTTTAACAAAACAAAAAAATCATAGACAAATTTTCATAGATATGGATAATATGAAAAGTTAGCACATTAGAAGTGGCAGAGGAAGAATAAAGAAATTTTTTTAAACAATGAAAAGCAAGAAAAAGGACATAAAATGGAGCCAAGCATTGGCTAACACAAAAACGAAGCTGGGCCAAATATTTGGCTCCTTTTTGCCAGTGCAAGAAAGAAAAAACTCTGGAGGATCCAAGAGGAAAGCAGAAACCTGGAGCTCCATGAGTTCAGAAAAAATCTTCAGAATCATGGTAGCTAGACTTGGGTAATTCTGATTTTTTTAGCCACCTAAATTACCGCCAATGCCATACGGTGCACATAAAGTTCAATGACTGACCCTAAAACAGCTTTTAATTGCACGTAACAGTCAGGGAAGTTCTGGTACAGGCTGGGACTGGCACAGTCTCTGGTCTGCCTTGGGGAAAGCCACAGCTGTTTTTCCCTTTTGTATTTTTTTTCAAAAAATATTTGGGCTGGCCTTGAACTGTAGTCTTCCCCACCTCAGCCTCCTGTGTAGCTAGGATTACAGGTATGAGCCACTGATGTCCAGCTGGCCTCTTAACTCTGCCTCAGTCTCCCGAGTGTTAGCAATACAGCTATGCACCACCTGTCTAGCATAATTTCTTACTGTTATTAATTTAAGACTGTAATCTATGATAAAATGCACCTTTGCATCAAGGCTGTACTTCTTATAACAGATGGGTTGACATTTTTGGGAGTTTTTTGAGACTGGGTTTTGCTGTCATGATCCTCTTGCTTACACCTTCCAGGTGCCAGGATAACAGGTATGTACCACCATGTCCAGCTTTTTCTTAATGGTTAAAATTTTTATTAGCATATATTGTACAAAAAAATGGGTCTCATTAACATTTTCCATATATAATGTACTTTGATTATATTCAACCCCAATTTCCCTCTATTAAAGCTTTTTTTTTTTTTTTTTTTTTGCTGTACTAGGATTTGAACATGGCCTCATGCTTACTAGGCAGTTGCTCTACCACTTGAGCCACATCACCATACCTTTTCTGTTTAAGAGTTTTTTGGGGCTTTTTTTCTTTTTTTTTTTTCAGGTAACATCTTTGAGTTTTGCCCAGGGCTGGCCTCAGATCTCTCAACTGTCCTCTCCATGACTTTCTGCATAGCTGGGATCACAGATGCCAGATATCAAACCCAGCTTATTTGTTAAGACAGGGCCTTGCTAAATTTTTGCCCTGGCTGGCCCTAGTCCATGATTCTCCTGTCTCTGCCTCTGAGTTGCTGAGATTACAGACATCAACCACTGGGCCTGGCTTGTGTCTTCCTCTGAAATTCAATTATATATTTCTCAAAAAAATTGTTTATGGGACTAGGTTTTGACCTCACAGCTTTGTGCTTACAAAGCAGGCACTCTACTGCTTGAGCCACACCTCCAGTCTATTTTGCTCTGATTGTTTTGGAAATGGGGGTCTTAAGAGGTATTTGCTCAGCTCGCCAGATCCTCCCAATCTCTGCCTCCTGAGTAGCTAGGATTACAGGTGTGAGCCACCTGCATACTGCTCCTATTTTCACATTTTAATGTTATTTGTTGCAAAAACGGTATTTTGATGCAGTTCAAGTTTTTTCTTTGGTTTCTAGTTCTTTTGACACTTTATTTCAGGAGCCAATGCTTAGTCAAAAGTATTAGGGCTTCCCAGAGAAAGAAAACCTGTAGGAAAAGATGATAGATGATAGATAGATGATAGATGATAGATAGATGATAGATACATAGATAGATTGATAGATGATAGATATAGATAGATAGATAGATGATAGATAGATAGATAGATGATATTATGCAGAATTGCCTCTTGTGATTATAGAAGCTCATGATTTGCTGGTCCAGAGACCAGGAACACTGGTGGTGTAGTTCCATCTGTGTCCGGAGTCCTAAGAATCTCTACAGAGAGAGCCAATGGTGTAAGTCTAGCTCCAAGGGCAGTAGATCAATATCCCAGCTCAAGCAGTCAGAAAGAAGGAACAAATTTTCCCCTTGTGTTACTCAGGCCCAATTTTGTTCTTTCTCAAGGTGATTTTGGCTATTCTGGGTATCTTGCATTTCTGTATGAATTTTAGGATCTGACTATCCATTTATGTAAGAAAAAGGCAGATAAAATTTTGGTAGAGACTACATTGAATCTAAAGATCACTAGAGAATCTTGCCATCATAAATCTTCAAGAATTCCTTGAAGAATCTTTTGTAGTGGTGGTTTTGTGGTCATATATTGTTTTAGTTTCTGCTTATCATGGAAGACTTTTATTGCTCCATCTATTTTGAATGATAGTTTTGTTGGGTAGAGATCCTAGGGTTGAAGTTATTTTCATTCAGTGCCCAGAATACCTCACTCCATGCTCTTCTTGCTTTTAAGGTTTCCATGGAGAAATCTGCTTTTGATTTTGATGGGTTTACCTTTGCATGTTATTTGTTTTTCCTCTCTTACACCCTTCAATATTCTTTCTCTATTCTCTGTGCTTGTTGTTTTAATGATAATATGTTGTGGGGTAGTTCTATTTTGGTCAAGGCTGTTTGGTGTCCTGGAGGCTTCCAGTAACTGAATGGGCATAGTTTTCTCTAGATTTGGGAAATTTTCTGTTATTATATTGTTGAATATATTACAAATTCCTTTTGCTTGCACCTGTTCTCTTTCTTCAATGCCCATGATTCTCAGGTTTGGTCTTTTGATGGAGTCAGTGAGTTCTTGCATATTCCTTTCACAGGTCTTGAGTTGTTTAACTAATAGTTCTTCAGTTTTTCCTTTAATTTTCATTTTATATTCATGTTCTGAGATTTTGTCTCCTGCTTGTCCTGGTCTCCTGGAGTGGTCTTCCATTGTGTCTTGTATTTCTATTTCATTCTTTTTTCTGAGGTTTTCCATATCATGGGTCATTTCCTCTTTAATATTGTCAATTTTTGTTCTTAATTCATTTATCTCTCTATTTATGGTGTTCTCTGTTTCACTTTGGTGTTTATTTAGGGCTCCTTGAGTTCATTTATTTGTTTTTGTGTCTCCTCATATTCTTTATTTTTGTTGTCTTGGAATTTCTTGAGTGCCTCCTGTACATTTTGGTTGACCATGTCTAGTACCATCTCCATGAAATTCTTAGTGATTACTTGCAAAATTTCTTCTGTCAGGTGTTCTTGTGGGCTTTGTTGAGTTCCTTGGCATAGTTTATCTTTGTTTTGTTGTAGTTTGTAACTGGGTATTCATTTTCTTCATTTCCTTCTGAATCCTATATTAATTTTTTGGAGGGGGAGAATGGTTTCCACCCTTTTTTCATCTTCCCATCACTCCACTAGGTGCTGTTTCTGTCCCTGGTCTGTGTGTAATTTAGTATTAGCTAACTTACAATAGCAAAACTAATAAAACAAAGAAAGAAATGAAAAAAAAGAGAAAGAAAAAAATGAGAAAACCAAAGAAATCAACAGGGAGAAGTGGTGTACAAACAAACAGGGAACAAAACAAACAAACACATTAAAAAAAAATTCCAGGTTCAGGAACAATAGAATTTCAGTCTTAGTAGTTCTGGTGTTACTCTTTCAGCATCCAGTCCTGGTGTTGGTATTTAAGCAGAAGCTCTGTCTTAGTCTTGCCAGATGTTTACGGAGACTCACTACTTTTTTTCCCTGTCTTTCAGCAGCAGCTTCTTAGTCAGCTCCTCCCTCAGTGAGGTGTGGCTTGTCCTCAGATTCCAGAGATCAGCCCTGTGGTCCACCAGCCATCCTGCTTTGGAGTTATGTTTTCACTGTGTTGGTTTACTCGGGGCTTATTTCTTTGCCTCGCACCCTTTCTCTGGGCAAGGTCAGAGATCCGTCAGCCGGCTCTCTGCTGTCAGCATGTTAGGCTGGTTTGCTGACTGTTTTTCAACTTTGCAACATCGTTTGACTTTGGAAATTGCTCACTGGCTCAGGAGATGAGCTTTGTGGGCCACTACCTGCCTTATTTCAGGCAGCAGCTTATCACCCGCCCACTGTTGGCCCTTCTGCCTTTCCAGTCTTTGTTTACTGAAAGTTCACACAGAGATCAGCTCCTTGCTCTTTCCCCCTTCTCTGGTGCACTCAGAGCACCCTGTCCCCTCTGCTGCATGTCCTTTTTAGTTCTTTGTTTATTATTCATTTTTTTTTGTGAGCTCAGTCTGCCCAAGGGGCTATGTTGGTTTATTCCAAGTGTAGCTGTGGTAATACTGCATACCACTTACTTGCTCACCTATTGGTCTGCATCTCCCAAGCAGGCTTGGAGCCGACATCTGGTGGCACAAAATCCCTCTTGTTTTCTCAGTGTAATGTGCTCTGGAGAAGCTTTGTACAGGCTGGGGGTTCAGGGTGTCACAGTTTTGATTCTTCTTTGTGGTTTTTTTCTGCCAAGTGTAGCTCCAGCGTCTCGACATAATTTTTGATTTACAGAGCTCACGCTGTCTGCTTCTGCCCTGTATCACCATCTTGGTTCCCTCCCATATATAATATTCTTCACAAGAGTTACACTTACTGGCGTTTTTTGTTTTTGTTATTGTTTATTGACAATTATTAATAGTAGAAGGGGGTTTCATTGTAGTAATTTCTAAGATGTAGACAGCATACTTTGAACAAGTTCACCCCCTCTATTATATTCCCTTAATCCCCTTTCTCTTCTGACCCCTTTCCTCAAGCAGTGTTTGGTGGGTTTCATTAGGCTACCTTCCCACATATATGTAACATATTTTGATTTTCACTCCCTGCACTCTCTCCTTACCCTCTCCCCTTCCGCTGATCCCCTCTGGATAGACCCATTTTATACTTATGTCCCATTATTATCATCATCATCATCATTTTTATGTCTAGATTCCATGGATGAGTGAAAACTGGAATATTTAGCTTTTTGAGCTTCTTATCTCCTTCCATATGATGGCCTCCAGTTCCATCCATTTTCCTGCAAATTATGTAATTTCATTCTTCTTTATTGCTGAATAACAGTCTATGGTATATACATTCCATATTTTCTTTATCCATTTATTGGTTGTTGGGCACCTAGACTGGTTCTACATCTTGGTTACTGTGAATAGTGCTGTGATAAATATAGAGTATCTCTCATGTTTGCTGATTTACACTCCTTTGGATACATCCAGCATATGTTTTTATTTTGGGCAGTTTCTGACTTTTCTGGCAAGAAAAAAAAACTTGGAGAAAAGGAAAGAATGGGAAAGAAAGTAAAAAGTGAGGGAGGACTTCAGTAATTAAATTTTTACCTATTCTTCCCTAACTAATCCGAATGGAAGGTTTTCTATCAGGAACAATATTTAAGTTTTCTCAGGGTTTGGTTTGTATTTGCCGATTTGCATGCTTCCACAGGCATCAAGAACAATACCTTGCTTGCTATTAGAGGTATATAGCTTAGATCTGGAATGGAAAGGTCCATGTGTTAAAGGCTTACTCTTCAGTTTAGTGCTATTGTGAAGTTCTGGAACTCTTTAAGAGGTGCGGCCTAGTGGAAGATTGTAGTTCATTTGGGGATGTCTTTGAAGGTGACCATAGGTCCCTAGTCTCTTCCTTTCTTTCTCTTCCCAATCATGAGGTGAGCAGCTTTGCTCTACCACATGCTCCTGGTTTGCCATGCTGCCTCACCACAGGCTCAAAAGCAGTGGGAGCAACTGATCATTGTGGGGGATAACTTCTCTTTTCCTTCCAAGAAGGAGAAGGGGGCAGTATTGTGTCAGGGATAAAAACCCAAGTGGGCTTCCTGCCAGGTGTGCTTGCTTATCAGACCTAGGTTAGTGACAGACCCTTCTGCAGAAGTAAAACTGTTTGCCTTGCTGTCTGACTCTTGAGTCTTATTTCTAACAATATGCAGGGTGGCTTAATTCATTGATGTGGGTCAACAGCTGGCAACAGCAAATCTTTGCAATTTAATTTCTTCTTCCATAGCCACTCCAAGCATTTTAATTCCTAATCTGTGCTGTACTCTCTGAAATGGTATTCATGTCAATGTTCTTGAAGCCTTCTTATCTTAGTCAGACACCTCTTGTTAAAGCAGAGAATTGTTAAAAGATATCCTCTTTGCTAACCCAAGCCACCAACAAACTTTTTGGGTTTTTTTTTTTTTTTCAGTACTGGGGCTTGAACTCAGGGTTGCATGCTTTCTAGACAAGAGCTCTACCACTTGAGCCACTCCACCAGTATTGTTTTTGTTGTTGTTTTTTTTTTTTCCAAGATAGGGTCTCACAAACTATTTGCCTGAGTTTGGCTTCAGACCATGATCCTCCTGACCTCTGCCTCCTGAGTAGCTAGGATTACAAACCACCAATAATCTTAATTGTTATTTAGTGTATAAAAATAAAAACTATACTCCCAAAGGCTGGCAGCATGGCTCAATCATTAGAGCATCTTCCTAGCAAGCTGGAAGCCCTGAGTTCAAGTCTTAGTACCATCAAAAACAAATGAATCACCCAAATCCTAAACCTGCAAGCACTGATCGAAACTGTTGTGACTGGATCCCACTTTTGAACATTAGCAACTTGAGAGAAAAAAGTAAGCAACCACTTTTGCTCCATTCAGCTGGCTGAGGTCCTTTTGCTCTATGCAGATAGAAATCATGAGAAGTGAGGGGTCTTCCTGTTGGTAGACCTGAGCCCTTGAGTGCCAATGGCTTATGGGCTGGGCTGACAGTCTGAAAGGCTTATAACTCCAAGTCTTGAGAATTACAGGCTTATGGCTCTAGGCTGTAGTGGCCACTCTAGGTTCCCATATTGGAGACTTATTGCTCCGGGCTTTTATTGCCAGTAGCCTGGCTACTTGGCAGCCAGTACAATCCTCAGCTCTTAATAGCAGTTTTAGGTAGCAGCAATCAACATCAGGTAGTGTTATAGCTTCTAAGCCACAGATCTCAGGACCATGCATCTAACAACAGCTACTGGTCACAGCTCTTTAGCCCTGGGTGTCAGAATCCTTGGCCTTAGTGTTCCAGCTCTTGGGCCTGTGTAACTTGAACCTTTAAGGCTTGGCAGTTCCCTCAAAGTCCTCCAGCAACCAGGGCCTGCAGTCCCTGGTCCTTGACACCATACAGCTGTCTCCATACTTCCACAGTCCTTGGCTGTCTCCATTGCTTTTGCTCCCTACTGCACCCCACCACTCTCTGGAACTCTTTTGACATCTTCCTTTTTTATGGGACTGGGGTTTTGAACTGAGGGCTCCATACTTGCTAGGCAGATGCTCTACTGCTGGAGTCATTCCACCAGCCCTTCTGCCGCTCTCTTGCTGCCACTATTGCTGCTATTGCTGCTTTGCTATCTCCTGTTGGGATTACCACCTCAGGTAGCTCTTAAGATAAAAATCAAAACTAGGCAAAAAAAAAAAAAATACCATTCAGGAGAATCCTTTTACTGGGCTCAATTTTGCAACACCAGCAGGCAGCACTGGAGGGTGTCTTCTGGCCAACTTGACAAGTGAGCTCAACAGCCTGCTTATATATCCAGGAGGGGCATATGGCAAGGGTATTGCAGCAACCATAGCACAGCCCTTCCTATGAATGAAGGATTGTGTTTACAACAATCACAGGCCTTCTGCTGGGCTATCAGGGGAAGTGCTGCCACTCTGGCCTGGTGAAAATGGTTGCTGCAGTTTACCAAGGTTCATGATGGCAAAAATTCCTGTGCAATTGTTTGAAATAGTCGTGTCTAGAATAGTGCCTTCTAGAGCCCGAGTTGTGCTTTGGCAGCAAGCAACTGTGGGTGCAGTGTAGCTTCCTCAAGGTGTCTATGGAGTATTCAAAGCAGCCAGGCTACCATGAGGGCAGTGTAGCTGGCTGCCAATGAGGGGATGCTTGGCTGATAGTTCCCAGCTCAAGGCTGCCAGGCATAAGGGAAGGGTCTGTCAAATTACCCACTTTTGACAGTTTTAATCATTCACAGAGACAAAATAAGTGTTTACAATAAAGACTTAACAAAACTAGTCATTCTAATAGCATTTAGCACTACCCTTGTATTTAACAATGCTTATCAGTGCTTAACCCCTGCTCCAGTACCTAAAGGGCATGAGGGTCTCTCTGATCTGTCAAATTTTCAAGAACAATGACCCTTGTACAGAAGAAGGAGGAGAGATAATAAAAATAAGAGCTGATATCAATAAAATAGAGACCAAAAAATCTATATGAAGAATCAATGAGACAAAAAAATATTTCTTTGAAAGATAAGATAGAAAAACCCCTAGCAAATCTGACTAAAATGAGAAGAGAAAAGACCCAAATTAATGAAATTAGAAATAAAAAAGGAGAGATTACAAAACACACCTTTACCAAATTAAAGGAATCATTAGAGATTACTTTGAAAACCTGTATTTAAATAAATTGGAAAATCTAGAAGAAATGGATAAATTTCTAGACACATATGACCAACCAAAATTAAAGCAAAATGATATAAATCACCTAAATAGATCTATAACAAATAATGAAATTGAAGCAGCAATAGGGAGTTTTCCAAAAAAGAAAAGTTCAGAACTGGATGGATTCACTTCTGAATTTTACCAGCTCTTTAATGAAGAGCTAGCACCAACACTCCTCAAACTTTTCTATGAAATAGAAAGGTAAGGATACCTGCCACAATGATTCTGTGAAAACAGTGTTACACTCATGCCCAAACTGGACAAGGTCACACACAAAAAAGAGAATCATGAGCCAATCTCTTTAACGAACTTGGATGCAAAACTTCTCAAAAAATACTGGCAAACCAAATGCAACAATGCATCAAAAAGATCATATACCATGGTCAAGTTGGTTTCATTCCAGGGATGCAGGGATGGTTCAACAAATGTAAATCATTAAATGTAATACACCTCATTAACAGAAGCAAAGACAGAGCACATGAGCATCTCTACAGATGGAGAAAAAGTCTGACAAAATTCAACATCTTCTCATGATAAAATCTCTGATGAGCTGGGCACCGGTGGCTCATGCTTGTAATACTAGCTACTCAGGAGGCAGAGATCCAGAGGATCACAGTTTGAAGCCAGTCCTAGAAAACAGTTGGAGAGACCCTATCTGGAAAATACCAAACACAAATCAGGGCTTATGGAGTGGCTCTAGTGATTGAGTGCCTACCTAGCACATATAAGGCCCTAAGTTCAAACCCCAGACCACCAAAAAAAAAACATTGCAAAGGCTATATATGACAAATCTACAGCCAACATCATACTTAACAGTGATAAACTGAAACCATTCCCTCTAAAATCAGGAGCAAGACAAAGGTGCCCACTGTCTACACTCCTATTCAACATAGTACTGGAATTTCTAGCCAGAGCAATTAGGCAAGAAGAAGAAATAAAAGGAATACAAATAGGTAAAGAAACTGTCAAAATACCCTTATTTGCAGACAATATGATCCTATACCTTAAACACCCAAAAAAATTCTACCCAAAAACTCTTAGATACCATAAACAACTACAGTAAGGTGACAGGATACAAAATCAACCTACAAAAATCATTAGCTTTTCTATACAGCAACAAACTGAGAAGGAATA
The DNA here is from genome assembly GCF_047511655.1 of Castor canadensis. Lineage (NCBI taxonomy): Eukaryota > Metazoa > Chordata > Mammalia > Rodentia > Castoridae > Castor > Castor canadensis. The sequence goes on from NC_133393.1 coordinate 79,410,622, forward strand.
TATGGAAACAATTCCATTCACAATAACCTCAAAAAAATCAAATACCTAGGAGTAAATTTAACAAAGGATGTGAATGACCTCTACAAGGAGAATTACAAACTCCTGAAGAAAGAGATCGAGGAAGACTACAGAAGATGGAAAGATCTCCTGTGCTCATGGATTGGTAGAATCAACACAGTAAAAATGGCTATACTACCAAAAGAAATCTACATGTTTAATGCAATTCCCATCAAAATTCCAATGACATTCATTACAGAGATTGAAAAATCTACCCTAAAGTTCATTTGGAAACACAAGAGACCACAAATAGCCAAGGCAATACTCAGCAAAAAGAGCAATGCTGAAGGTATCACAATACCTGACTTCAAACTACATTACAAAGCAGTAGCAATAAAAACAGCATGGTGCTGGCATAAAAACAGACATGAAGTCCAGTGGAACAGAATAGAGGACCCGGATACGAATCCACACAGCTATACCCACCTCATTTTTGACAAAGGTGCCAAAAATATACTATGGAGAAAAGACAGCCTCTTCAACAAATGTTGCTGGGAAAAGTGGTTACCCGTCTGCAAAAAACTGAAATTAGATCCATGTCTATCACCCTGTACTAGTATCAACTAAAAATGGATCAACGACCTAAATATCAGACCTGAAACCTTGATGTTACTACAGGAAGAAGCAGGAAACACTCTGTAACTAATAGGTATAGGCAAAGACTTCCTCAATAGAACCCCAGCAGCCCAGCAACTAAGACAAAGGATGGACAAATGGGACTTCATAAAATTAAAAATCTTCTTCACAACAAAAGAAATGGTCTCTAAACTGAAAAGACCATCCACAGAGGGGGAGAAAATATTTGCCAGCTATACATCAGACAAGGGACTGATAACCAGAATATACAGGGAACTTTAGAAACTAAACTCTCCTAAAATCAATGAACCAATTAAAAAATGGGCAACTGAACTTAATAGAACTTTCTCAAAAGAAGAAATTCAGGAAGATTCCAAGATGGCGGCTAGAGGTAGGAAGCAGAAAGCGACCGTCCTATAGTGAAATCTTGGAGAGACGCTGGAGACACACTTTGCAGGCATAATCACCGAGAAAAGGCATAACTTTGATCCCTCCACATCTCCAGCCAGCGTAGAGAATCTCCACTTCACGTTAAACGGAGAAACGAGGAGGGCCACCGGGGCCGCCAGTGGCCGGCGCCCATACGGCTTGGGAAGACGCGGACCAGGTGAGCTTTGCGGTACCGCGGTAGCCCCACAGACAAGCCTGGGCCAGAGCAGCATAGCCCCCTGGACAGACTGACCTCCACCCGGGAAAAAAAGAGAAACTGAGTACTAAGCAATAAGAACAGTTAAGACACGCTGGAAAAAGGGTGGGACGCCCTGAGTGCTGAAGACTGGGGGAAGGGAATCCTTCCCGGGACTGTAAATAAACAAGCCGGGCGGGCAGAGAGGCTCTGGCCGGAGCGGGGCGCACCCAGCAACCAGGAGCAGGGACGCTTGTGAGAGGAGGGAAGACCCACTTCCCACGTGAACTGTAAATAAACACGCAGGCCAGACAACGCGGGGTAGTGGCACCTTTCCCAGTGCTTGGAAAGGGGAAAGCCTGTGGCAGAGGCCCCCCTCCCCCGCACAGGAGAACTCTGAGCAAACAAAGCCTGTGGGACCAGGTGAGTGCTAGCTCACCCCAGAGATCTGCATAAATAACGCCGCCAGCTACAGGCTGAGAGCAGCAGGCAGGCAAGCCACAGTTGCAGATACCACTCTCAGAACTGCCTCCAGACGCTTTTTTTTTCTTTTTCTCCCTACCTTTGATGAGAGAACAACCGAATTACACCTGCAAGCCGAAAAACTTACTGAAACTGTATTGCATTTGAACTGGGGACACTTGGTGGGGCTTTTTTTTTTTTTCTTCTGTGTGTGTGTGAGTGTACTTTTGTTCTACTTTATGCATCCCCTTTCATGAGACAACTACAGAACAACATCTGAGGCACCAACTCCAGGACTGGAGATTGAGACAGACATCCAAATTATTAAGACTGAAATTGCATTGCATATAAACTTGGAAGTTTTTTGGTTTTTTTTTTTTTAATTTTCCATTTTCCATTTTATTTTAATTCATTTTTATATACAGATATTACTTTCATATACTTATTTTTAATTTTTTTTATCTTTGATTTTCAATCCTCTCTCTGTCTCTCTATTGTCTGTTCAGCTTACTGTCGATTAGTACACTAACACTCCCTGTTTATACCTTTGAAACTCTCTTGTCTGATACCTTGTTCTGCTTTCTCCCTCTTGTCTGTATATTTGTTTTCCCCTTTTCTTTAACTTCTTGCTTTCCATCTCAGCTCACTCTTCCATTCTCAATATTACCATTGTTATTATTACAAGCTAGAAAATACTTAATTACACACAGTACAGGGACAGTAACAACACCAAGGACAATGACAGGAAGACAGAAAAAACAAGGAAACCAGTTTCCCCACAGCAAAAAATTAGTACAGGAACCAGAGGGGAATGAAGAGAACAGAAACTCAGATCCAGACTCCAACAAAATGAAGATAAACTATGCCAAAGGACACAATGAAGCCCACAAGAATAATTTAAAAGAAGACATACTACAAGTACTCAATGAGAATTTTATAGAGATGATACTGGATAGGGTCAACCAAAATGTACAGGAGACACTCAAGAAATTCCAAGACAACAAAAATAGAGAATTTGAAAAAGCAAAAGAAGAAATAAAGGAAACCACAGAAGCACTGTATAAACACCAAAGTGAAAGAGAGAACACAATGAATAAATGGATAAATGAACTCAGGACAAAAATAGACAACAATAAAGAAGAAAACAGCCAGGATATGGAAAACCTCAGAAAAAAGAACGAAACAGAACTGCAAAACAAAACGGAAGGCCAATCCAGCAGAATAGAACAAACAGAAGACAGAATCTCAGAACTTGAAGATGAAATGGTAATTAAAGGAAAAACTGAAGAACTATTAATTAAACAACTCAAGACCTGTGAAAAGAAAATGCAAGAACTCACCGACTCCATCAAAAGACTAAACTTGAGAATCATGGGCACAGAAGAAGGAGAAGAGGTGCAAGCGAAGGGAATGCGTAATATATTCAACAAAATAATAACGGAAAATTTCCCAAATCTAGAGAAAGATATTCCCATACAAATGCAAGAGGCCTCCAGGACACCAAACAGACCAGATCAAAATAGAACTACTCCATGACATATCATCATTAAAACAACAAGTTCAGAAACTAAGGAAAGAATATTGAAGGCTGTAAGAGAGAAAAAACAAGTAACATACAAAGGTAAACCCATCAAAATCACAGCAGACTTCTCAACAGAAACATTAAAAGCAAGAAGAGCGTGGGGTGAGATCTTCCGGGCACTGAATGAAAATAACTTCAACCCCAGGATACTCTACCCAGCAAAGCTATCATTCAAAATAGATGGAGCAATAAAAGTCTTCCATGATAAGCAGAAACTAAAACAATATGTGACCACAAAGCCACCATTACAAAAGATTCTGCAAGGGATCCTGCACACAGAAAGTGACACCCAACTTAACCATGAAAAGGCAGGCAGCACCAAACCACAGGATAAGAAAAAGCAAGACAGTAGAGAGTAACATCAAGTTAGGTACACACAATCAAACCTTCAAACAATTAAGATAACTAAATGGCAGGAATCACCACATACCTATCAGTACTAACGCTTAATGTTAGTGGACTTAATTCACCCATCAAAAGACACCGTTTGACAAAATGGATTAAAAAAGAAGATCCAACAATTTGTTGCTTACAGGAGACTCATCTCACCGACAGAAATAAGCATATGCTTAGGATGAAAGGCTGGAAGAAGATTTACCAAGCCAATGACCCCCAAAAACAAGCAGGAGTAGCAATACTTATCTCTGACAAAGTAGACTTCAAACCTACATCGATCAAACGAGATAAAGAAGGACATTCCATACTAATAAAAGGGGAAATAGACCAAAAGGAAATAATAATCATCAATCTGTACGCACCCAATGTCAACGCACCCAATTTCATCAAACATACCCTGAAAGACCTAAAAGCATATATAAACGCCAACACAGTGGTTGTGGGAGACTTTAACACCCCATTATCATCAATAGATAGGTCATCCAAACAAAAAATCAATAAAGAAATCCAAGATCTAAAATATGCAATAGATCAAATGGACCTAGTTGATGTCTACAGAACATTTCATCCAACCTCTACACAATATACATTCTTCTCAGCAGCCCATGGAACCTTCCACATGAACTGTAAATAAACATGCAGGCCTGACAACGTGGGTGCAGTGTCACTTTTCCCAGTGCTTGGAAAGGGGAAAGCTTGTAGCAGAGGCTCCTGCACAGGAGAACTCTGAGCAAACAAAGCCTGTGGGGCCAGGTGAGTGTTAAGCTCACCCCAGAGATCTGCATAAATAATGCCGCCAGCAACAGCAGGCTGACAGCAGCGGCCAGGCAAGCCACAGCTGCAGATACCATTCTCAGAACTGTCTCCAGACTCTTTTTTTTCTTTTTCTCACTACCTTTGATGAGAAATAAGCATAGGCTAAGGATGAAAGGCTGGAAGAAGATTTACCAAGAGAATGGCCCCCAAAAACAGGCAGGAGTAGCAATACTTATCTCTGACAAAGCAGACTTCAAACCTACATTGATCAAACGAGATAAAGAAGGACATTCCATACTAATAAAAGGGGAAAAAGACCAAAAGGAAATAATAATTATCAACCTGTCTGCACCCAATGTCAACACACCCAATTACATCAAACATACCCTGAAAGACCTAAAAGCATATATAAACGCCAACACAGTGGTTGTGGGAGACTTTAACACCCCATTATCATCAATAGATAGGTCATCCAAACAAAAAATCAATAAAGAAATCCAAGATCTAAAATATGCAATAGATCAAATGGACCTAGTTGATGTCTACAGAACATTTCATCCAACCTCTACACAATATACATTCTTCTCAGCAGCCCATGGAACCTTCTCCAAAATAGATCATATCCTAGGGCACAAAGCAAGCCTCAGCAAATATAAGAAAATAGAAATAATACCATGCATACTATCTGACCACAATGCAGTAAAAGTAGAACTCAACAACAAAAGTAAAGACAAAAAACATGCAAACAGCTGGAAACTAAATAACTCATTACTTAATGAAGAATGGATCATCGATGCAATAAAAGAGGAAATTAAAATGTTCCTAGAAGTCAATGAAAATGAAAACACAACCTACCGGAACCTATGGGACACAGCTAAGGCAGTCTTGAGAGGAAAGTTTATAGCCATGAGTGCATATATTAAAAAGATTGAAAGATCCCAAATCAATGACCTAATGATACATCTCAAACTCCTAGAAAAACAAGAACAAGCAAATCCCAAAACAAATAGAAGGAGAGAAATAATAAAAATAAGAGCTGAAATCAATGAAATAGAAACCAAAAAAACCATACAAAGAATTAATGAAACAAAAAGTTGGTTCTTTGAAAAAATAAACAAGATCAATAGACCCCTGGCAAACCTGACTAAAATGAGGAGAGAAAAAACCCAAATTAGTAGAATCAGGAATGCAAAAGGGGAGATAACAACAAACACCATGGAAGTCCAGGAAATCATCAGAGACTACTTTGAGAACCTATATTCAAATAAACTTGAAAATCTAAAAGAAATGGACAGATTTCTAGATACATATGATCATCCAAAACTGAACCAAGAGGAAATTAATCACCTGAATAGACCTACAACACAAAATGAAATTGAAGCAGCAATTAAGAGTCTCCCCAAAAAGAAAAGTCCAGGACCTGATGGATTCTCTGCAGAATTCTATCAGACCTTTAAAGTAGAACTGATACCAACCCTCCTTAAACTGTTCCATGAAATAGAAAGGGAAGGAAAACTGCCAAACACATTTTATGAAGCCAGTATTACACTTATCCCAAAACCAGGCAAAGACACCTCCAAAAAGGAGAACTATAGGCCAATCTCCTTAATGAACATTGATGCAAAAATCCTCAACAAAATAATGGCAAATCGAATTCAGCAACACATCAAAAAGATTATTCACCACGACCAGGTAGGCTTCATCCCAGGGATGCAGGGGTGGCTCAACATACGAAAATCAATAAACGTAATAAACCACATTAACAGAAGCAAAGACAAAAACCACTTGATCATCTCAATAGATGCAGAAAAAGCCTTTGATAAGATCCAACACCATTTCATGATAAAATCTCTAAGAAAACTAGGAATAGAAGGAAAGTTCCTCAACATTATAAAAGCTATATATGAGAAACCTACAGCCAGTATTATACTTAACGGAGAAAAATTAAAACCATTCCCTCTAAAATCAGGAACCAGACAAGGATGCCCACTATCTCCACTCCTATTCAACATAGTACTGGAATTCCTAGCCAGAGCAATTAGGCAAGAAGAAGGAATAAAAGGAATACAAATAGGTAAAGAAACTGTCAAAATATCCCTATTTGCAGACGACATGATCCTATACCTTAAAGACCCAAAAAACTCTACTCAGAAGCTTCTAGACATCATCAATAGCTATAGCAAGGTAGCAGGATATAAAATCAACATAGAAAAATCATTAGCATTTCTATACACTAACAATGAGCAAACGGAAAAAGAATGTATGAAAACAATTCCATTTACAATAGCCTCAAACAAAATCAAATACCTAGGTGTAAACCTAATAAAAGATGTGAAAGACCTCTACAAGGAAAACTATACACTTCTGAAGAAAGAGATTGAGGAAGACTATAGAACGTGGAGAGATCTCCCATGCTCATGGATTGGTAGAATCAACACAGTAAAAATGTCAATACTCCCCAAAGTAATCTACATGTTTAATGCAATTCCCATCAAAATTCCAATGACATTCATTAAAGAGATTGAAAAATCTACTGTAAAATTTATATGGAAACACAAGAGGGCACGAATAGCCAAGGCAATACTCAGTCAAAAGAACAATGCAGGAGGTATCACAATACCTGACTTCAAACTATATTACAAAGCAATAACAATAAAAACAGCATGGTACTGGCACAAAAACAGACATGAAGACCAGTGGAACAGAATAGAGGATCCAGATATGAAGCCACACAACTATGAGCAACTTATCTTTGACAAAGGAGCTAAAAATATACGATGGAGAAATAGCAGCCTCTTCAACAAAAACTGCTGGGAAAACTGGTTAGCAGTCTGCAAAAAACTGAAACTAGATCCATGTATATCACCCTATACCAAGATTAACTCAAAATGGATCAAGGATCTTAATATCAGACCCCAAACTCTTAAGTTAATACAAGAAAGAGTAGGAAATACTCTGGAGTTAGTAGGTATAGGTAAGAACTTTCTCAAAGAAACCCCAGCAGCACAGCAACTAAGAGATAGCATAGATAAATGGGACCTCATAAAACTAAAAAGCTTCTGTTCATCAAAAGAAATGGTCTCTAAACTGAAGAGAACACCCACAGAGTGGGAGAAAATATTTGCCAATTATACATCAGACAAAGGACTGATAACCAGAATATATAGGGAACTTAAAAAACTAAATTCTCCCAAAACTAATGAACCAATAAAGAAATGGGCAAGTGAACTAAACAGAACTTTCTTAAAAGAAGAAATTCAAATGGCCAGAAAACACATGAAAAAATGCTCACCATCTCTAGCACTAAAGGAAATGCAAATTAAAACCACACTAAGATTCCACCTCACCCCTGTTAGAATAGCCATCATCAGCAACACCACCAACAACAGGTGTTGGCGAGGATGCGGGGAAAAAGGAACCCTCTTACACTGTTGGTGGGAATGTAGACTAGTACAACCACTCTGGAAAAAAATTTGGAGGCTACTTAAAAAGCTGGACATTGATCTACCATTTGATCCAGCAATACCACTCTTGGGGATATACCCAAAAGACTGTTACTCCAGAGGCACCTGCACATCCATGTTTATTGCGGCACTATTCACAATAGCCAAGTTATGGAAACAGCCAAGATGCCCCACCACTGACGAATGGATTAAGAAAATGTGGTATCTATAGACAATGGAATTTTATGCAGCCATGAAAAAGAACGAAATGTTATCATTCGCTGGTAAATGGATGGAATTGGAGAACATCATTCTGAGTGAGGTTAGCCTGGCCCAAAAGACCAAAAATCGTATGTTCTCCCTCATATGTGGACATTAGATCAAGGGCAAACACAACAAGGGGATTGGACTATGAGCACATGATAAAAGCGAGAGCACACAAGGGAGGGGTGAGGATAGGTAAGACACCTAAAAAACTAGCTAGTATTTGTTGCCCTTAATGCAGAGAAACTAAAGCAGATACCTTAAAGCAACTGAGTCAATAGGAAAAGGGGACCAGGAACTAGAGAAAAGGTTAGATCAAAAAGAATTAACCTAGAAGGTAACACCCACGCACAGGAAATCAATGTGAGTCAATGCCCTGTATAGCTATCCTTATCTCAACCAGCAAAACCCCTTGTTCCTTCCTATTATTGCTTATACTCTCTCTACAACAAAATTAGAGATAAGGGCAAAATAGTTTCTGCTGGGTATTGAGGGGGGGAGCGGGAGGGGGTGGAGTGGGTGGTAAGGGAGGGGGTGGGGGCAGGGGGTAGAAATGAACCAAGCCTTGTATGCACATATGAATAATAAAACAATAAAAAAAAATAAACATGGGTGTGTAGGTGCCTCTGGAGTAACCTGTGTCACATTCCTTTGTGTATGTCCCCAGGAGTGGGGTTGCTGGATCATATGGAAGGTCTATGTTTAGATTTTTAAGAAATCTCCATTTTTTTTCCAGAGTAGTTACACCAGCTTGCATTCCCACCAGCAGTGGATTAGGATTCCTTTTTCCCCACATCCTCACCAACACCTGTTGTTGTTTTTGATGATGGCTATTCTAACAGGGGCGAGGTGGAATCTTAGTGTGGTTTTGATTTGCATTTCCTTTATGGCCAGAGATGGTGAGCGTTTTTTCATGTGATTTTTGGCCATTTGAATTTCTTCTTTTATTTATTTATTTATTTATTTATTTATTTATTTATTTATTATTTTATTTTTTTCTTTTATTATTCATATGTGCATACAAGGCTTGGCACAGCAATAATAGGAAGGAACAAGGGTTTTCGCTGGTTGAGATAAGGATAGCTATACAGGGAGCTGCCTCACATATGGAAATGTCATAATGAAACTCCCTGTATAGTTAGGTTAAACAAACAAAAATATCACTTTGTCAAAAACAGAGGACATGAAAATAAAACAGGTCCCATCTAGGGACTGGTATCAGTGAGAGGGGAGGATACAAGGCAAGGGTGGAGGCTGAATGTAGTGGAAATATTACGCACTCATGTATGCAAATGGAAAAATGAGAGCTGTGGAAACTGTTTCAGGAATGGGAGGAGAGGGATAAAGGAGAATGCTAGAGGGAGTGAACTTAGCTAAAATATATTGTAAGCAACTTTGTAAATGTCACAATGTGTCCCCAGTACAACAATAACATAATGAAAAAAAATACTTAAGAAAAAAAATAGAAGAAAGAATAAAAATCAGCTGGGTGGGGGTGGTTCACACCTGTAAATCTAGCTCCTTGGGAGGCCAAGATTGGGAGGATCATGGTTCAAGGCCAACCCTGGCAAATAGTTCTTGGAGCCCAGTCTCCAAAATAAGCAGAACAAAATGAACTGGAGGAGTGACTTAAGTACTACTTTGTAAGCATGGAGTCCTGAGTTCAAACCCTAGTCCCACATACACACAAAAATTCACATTGTAATTTTTTTTTGAGACAGTTCTTGCTATGAAGCCCAGGATAGCCATTTTTTTGTGGCAATACTAAGGTTTGAACTCAGAGCTTCCTACTCGTGAGGCAAACAATCTACAACTTGAACTGCCCTGCCAGCCCCAGACTGGCCTTGAACTCATGATCCTCCTACCTCAGTATCCAGAGTATTAGGATATAAGCACACACCACCATGAACACATTATTGGGGAATTTATATTCTCTAAGTGATAATAATTATTTAACAAACAACTTATGTTAAAAATAGATTGTTTACAACAAAAAAATAAAAAATTAGAGATTTAGAATGTAAGCTTATTTCACCAGAAATTTAAATATTTGTTTCCCAAAATATTCTTCATAAGCATCATATTACTACTTGCTAAACCACATTAACTAATTCCCTCTTCTATTACAAAAATGTCCCAGCAAAACCCTCATTAAAAGCCCGGCATGGTGAATCAGGCCTGTAATACTAGCTACTGTGGAGGTGGAAACAGGGAGGATCGCAGTTTGGAAACAGCCCAAAGCATCCATGGCTGGCCTCAAACTCTTGATCTTCCTGGCTCAGCCTTCTGAGTGCTGGGATTGTGGTCTTATCACCACACCAGACAAGGTAGTGGGTTTTTTTTTTTTTTCATGTTGGTTAACCAGTTTTATTTTCCCTTTTGTAAAGGTGCAAAAGTTTGTTGTTACTGTGTTGATTTTTTTTTTTATTATTCATATGTGCATACAAGGCTTGGGTCATTTCTCCCCCCTGCCCCCACCCCCTCCCTTACCACCCACTCTGCCCCATCCCTCTCCCCACTACCCCCTCAATACCCAGCAGAAACTATTTTGCCCTTATTTCTAATTTTGTTGAAGAGAGAGTATAAGCAATAATAGGAAGGAACAAGGGGTTTTGCTGGTTGAGATAAGGATAGCTATACAGGGAGTTGCCTCACATTTATTTCCTGTGTGTGTGTGTTACCTTCTAGGTTAATTCTTTTTGATCTAACCTTTTCTCTAGTTCCTGGTCCCCTTTTCCTATTGGCCTCAGCTGCTTTTAAGGTATCTGCTTTAGTTTCTCTGCATTAAGGGCAACAAAAGCTAGCTAATTTTTTAGGTGTCTTACCTATCCTCACCCCTCCCTTGTGTGCTCTCGCTTTTATCATGTGCTCAAAGTCCAGTCCCCTTGTTGTGTTTGCCCTTGATCTAATGTCTACATATGAGGGAGAACATACAATTTTTGGTTTTTTGGGCCAGGCTAACCTCACTCAGAATGATGTTCTCCAATTCCATCCATTTACCAGCGAATGATAACATTTTGTTCTTCTTCATGGCAGCATAAAATTCCATTGTCTATAGATACCACATTTTCTTAATCCATTCATCAGTGGTGGGGCATCTTGGTTGCTTCCATAACTTGGCTATTGTGAATAGTGCCACAATAAACATGGGTGTGCAGGTGCCTCTGGAGTAACCTGTGTCACAGTCTTGGGTATATCCCCAAGAGTGGTATTGCTGGATCAAATGGTAGATCAATGTCTAGCTTTTTAAGTAGCCTCCAAATTTTTTTCCAGAGTGGTTGTACTAGTCTACATTCCCACCAACAGTGTAAGAGGGTTCCTTTTTCCCCGAATCCTCGCCTACACCTATTGTTGGTGGTGTTGCTGATGATGGCTATTCTAACAGGGGTGAGGTGGAATCTTAGTGTGGTTTTAATTTGCATTTCCTTTAGTGCTAGAGATGGTGAGCATTTTTTCATGTGTTTTTTGACCATTTGAATTTCTTCTTTTGAGAAAGTTCTATTTAGTTCACTTGCCCATTTCTTTATTGGTTCATTAGTTTTGGGAGAATTTAGTTTTTTAAGTTCCCTGTATATTCTGGTTATCAGTCCTTTGTCTGATGTATAATTGGCAAATATTTTCTCCCACTCTGTGGGTGTTCTCTTCAGTTTAGAGACCATTTCTTTTGATGAACAGAAGCTTTTTAGTTTTATGAGGTCCCATTTATCTATGCTATCTCTTAGTTGCTGAGCTGCTGGGGTTTCATTGAGAAAGTTCTTACCTATACCTACTAACTCCAGAGTATTTCCTACTCTTTCCTGTATCAACTTTAGAGTTTGTGGTCTGATATTAAGATCCTTGATCCATTTTGAGTTAATCTTGGTATAGGGCGATATACATGGATCTAGTTTCAGTTTTTTGCAGACTGCTAACCAATTTTCCCAGCAGTTTTTGTTGAAGAGGCTGCTATTTCTCCATAATATATTTTTAGCTCCTTTGTCAAAGACAAGTTGGTTATAGTTGTGTGGCTTCATATCTGGGTCCTCTATTCTGTTCCACTGGTCTTCATGTCTGTTTTTGTGCCAGTACCATGCTGTTTTTATTGTTATTGCTTTGTAATATAGTTTGAAGTCAGGTATTGTGATACCTCCTGCATTGTTCTTTTGACTGAGTATTGCCTTGGCTATTCATGGCTTCCTGTGTTTCCATATAAATTTAACAGTAGATTTTTCAATCTCTTTAATGAATGTCTTTGGAATTTTGATGGGAATTGCATTAAACATGTAGATTACTTTGGGGAGTATTGACATTTTTACTATGTTGATTCTACCAATCCATGTGCATGGGAGATCTCTCCACTTTCTATAGTCTTCCTCAATCTCTTTCTTCAGAAGTGTATAGTTTTCCTTGTAGAGGTCTTTCACATCTTTTGTTAGGTTTACACCTAGGTATTTGATTTTTTTTGAGGCTATTGTAAATGGAATTGTTTTCATACATTCTTTTTTCAGTTCGCTCATTGCCAGTATATAGAAATGCTAATGATTTTTCTATGTTGATTTTATATCCTGCTACCTTGCTATAGCTATTGATGATGTCTAGAAGCTTCTGAGTAGAGTTTTTTGGGTCTTTAAGGTATAGGATCATGTCGTCTGCAAATAGGGATATTTTGACAGTTTCTTTACCTATTTGTATTCCTTTTATTCCTTCTTCTTGCCTAATTGCTCTGGCTAGGAATTCCAGTACTATGTTGAATAGGAGTGGAGATAGTGGGCATCCTTGTCTGGTTCCTGATTTTAGAGGGAATGGTTTCAGTTTTTTTCCATTAAGTATAATGCTGGCTGTAGGTTTGTCATATATAGCTTTTATAATGTTGAGGTACTTTCCTTCTATTCCTAGTTTTCTTAGAGCTTTTATCATGAAATGGTGCTTGATCTTATCAAAGGCTTTTTCTGCATCTATTGAGATGATCAAGTGGTTTTTGTCTTTGCTTCTGTTAATGTGGTTTATTACGTTTATTGATTTTTGTATGTTGAACCACCCCTGGGATGAAGCCTACTTGGTCATGGTGAATAATCTTTTTGATGTGTTGTTGAATTTGGTTTGCCACTATTTTGTTGAGGATTTTTGCATCAATGTTCATTAAGGAGATTGGCCTATAGTTCTCCTTTTTGGAGGTGTCTTTGCCTGGTTTTGGGATAAGTGTAATACTGGCTTCATAAAATGTGTTTGGCAGTTTTCCTTCCCTTTCTATTTCGGTAGTGGGGTTTTTTTTAAGTTGGGTGTCATAATGCAGGCTAAGGGAAGTTAAATAAATTTCCCAAGGTCACATAGTAAGTGATGGTGCAGGGATTCAGGACCATAATCTTAACTGGTATGTTCAATTGCCTGTTATAATTAATTCCTATGTTTATTTCCTAAATTACACATACATACATATGTATGTGTGTGTAGTTATCCCTCCAAATATCAGGGGATAGGTTCAAGACCATTCTCAGATACCAAAATCTATAGATAATCAGGTGCAGATTATGGTGTATTACTTACATATAACCTATGGGTATCTTCTTACACACGGTCAAATATTTTCTGATTCTGGGGATGTGGAACCCAGAGGTAGGGAGGTAGACTCTGTGCATGTGTATGTGTATACATGTGTGTGTGTACATGTGTATGCATGTGTATATGTGTGTATGTGTGTAAGTGTGTGCGTGTATGTCTCTAGCTAAATGTTTTACAATTCAGAGACTGCTCATAAGACTTGGATGCTCAGAGGAGTTTTGTCCCCATTGTCTTTTCTGCATTCTGTCACCCAAGGACAGAACAAGAAGGCCTTCACCAAGCACTGATGCCATGATCTTAGACTTTCCAGTCTCCAGAATTGTAACAAGTAAATAGCTGGCTGTTCTACTGTACACAACACAGATAAAGTCATCTGGGCTTTCCTTTCAGCCTACATTTGTGTTCATTGTCTGTGATTATTAGGATAACCTGTATTCTAGGTCACTAGATTGGGATGACTGGCAGGTCATAATCCACTCCCTAGCCTAAAGTGGCCTGCATTTTAAGATGATCATATGAAAAACATAAAATCACTGAGCCTGGCTGGCATGTTAGCGCACACCTGTAAGTCTAGCACTTGAGAGGCTAAGGCATAGGAGTTGTGATTTTTCAGGCCAGTTCAGGGATCCATAGCAAGACTTGTCGGAAAGAAAACAAAAAATTGAGTATGGAGCCTCAGAGCACAGACTCCCGAGGATGTTCCCTTTTTCTAGGAGTCCTTGGTGTGTTGGTTCACCAGTTTTTAATCACTTAAAGCAATGTGGTTTGGGCCAACATGTCAGACTCTTAAGCCACAAAAGTGAGAAATGGAATGGTAACTTCCGGAAAGTCTGGTGAGATGGTGGAAATCCATGTTCCTGCTGATGTGACCATACAAGAAAGAAGAGTGACATCCTGTGAAGGGCCCAGGCACTTGACTGTCTGAATTAAATGCTATTCCACCACATACTACCTGTATAACAGTGGGAAAACTGTGTAGCTGCTAGCCTCCTGTACTTCAATTCCTTCAGCTTGAAAATGGGGAAAGCAGTCTTACCTTCTCAGTTTTGTGGGGGGCTGACGGACTGCTCCTGGCACATAGCATGTGCTCAGTCTCCTTCAGCTTTTGTCATTAGCATCTCTGACCCACACTGGACCTTCCTTTAGAAGCCTATGTGGTCACCAGAGAAAAGAAGACTCTCGAGCTGATCTTTCAGAGCATTCTCTCCATTTCTCTGCAGGAGGAGGAAGATTAGTTACAAAGCAGCTGCAAATATCCAGATTTCTCAGCATCCATCACAGCATCTAGTACACAGTAGGGCTCCTTAGAGGTTTGTTGAGTGAATGTCAATACCCTGGCTAAAAACTGCTTCTTGTTCCCAAGACATCAATAGCTAAATAGTTTATACATCTTAATAACATCAGCTTAGTGTCCAATGAAATGGATTTCTATTAACAGACTATTATTAAATATGCATAATTCTATTAAAAGAGTTTTCTGATATAGCTTCTTGTCTCCATGAATGTATCACATTCAATAGATATAAAGATTCTAACATCTTCTGGCAGCATGGGTGTGGGCAACCCAGGGGCCCCTCAAGAATGTGAATCTTTTGAGAAGACTTTCCCTCATAGCTAAGCCAGTCCCTGACAATAAAGCTCACATGTTTGCTATTTTCACCATGAGGGATGAAGCAGCTGTAGAAATGCTTAATATTCTCCTGAAGCTAATGTCTGCACATGAGAAATGAATGTCATGATATGTAGTGCTGTGTGCAATATAAAATGATGTCAACTTTGACTTTCAGCTTCTTGCTGTCTTCCTTGATTTGCAAATTCTTCAGAGGGTGTGTCTTTTCAGGTACCTTTTAACTGTGACATGGAACTGAAATGTTATACAACCTGGAAAATGACTTGCTCTTTGTTTTGTTTACTTGCTTATTGGTTTTTAGGTTTGTTTTGCCATTTTTTTCCATTTAAGACAATTAACTTCTTTGTGAAGGCAGCTGCTTCTCACCCATCCTACAGGATGCTACAGGATTAAAGCCTTTTGCAGCCACTGGCATTTGCCTCTAGTCAGTGACTATAGACTTGGTTGGAGATTCTGATTTGGATTGCTAATGCAAAAAGGCAAGAGTCTCCTTCTGTCACACTCAGGAGTCTATACCAGGTAGATAGGACATTGGGTGAGTTTGGAAAGTATCTCTCTGGAAAGTGAGTGAGGGTTACTTAGGAATGGTTTCTGTGGAGAGGAGCTCTGAAACAGAGCACAAATGACACAATGAGAGAAAGCAGAAAATCCCAACACTGGAGTCTTCTTTCTTTCTTGCAAGTTTTTATTTATTTTCAAAACAAAGGGAGATAAGCCAGGAGAGGTCAATATACAAGCACACAAAGCTTCCAGTAACTGTCACATGAGCGATTCTTGTAGGAAGCACACCCACAGCCCAAAATAAGCCATTAGATGAAACAACCTTAGCCAATGGCTATTGCAGCCTCCTCAGATGTGATGAGGCTGAACACCCGGCTAAATCACCTACTTTCAGAAACTATTCCAGATAACACATATTCATTCTCTTTTCGTGTTACATATTGGTTTTACTGTGAAACATCAGTTACAAAATGCACTTCTTTTATTTAAGTTTGAAATTGCATTGAACTAATTACACAATCGAAAATTTCTCATATTTTGGCATTACTTTATAGAAAACAGTTGATAAGAAATCAAAAAGGGGTAGGACTATATAAAAGTACATTTTTTATAACAGATGCCTTGCCTCTCCAGAGTGACTTTGGTTTTCTAGAGGTAGAAAATATAAAAGCTTCTGGTATGAGATCTCTTTTATTCTTAAATTTGAAGCCTATTATTTTGTAAATTTACTGAACTCTCATTTATTTATCAGTTGAACAGGTGAAATGTTATTCTCAATGAAATAAATATCCAACTTCAACAAACACACAGTAAACAGAAACACTAAAATAAATTTTCAATATGAAATTGTGAATGTTTACAACATATTTATCAGATTTATGTACTGAAACTGAAGATTTTTAAATTTTATCTTATTCAGTGATTACAGTAGCCCCTTCACTCTCAGTTGAGATCCATACAAAGCATCCCTATTTTAAATAAACAAATGCAGTGACAGGTAGAAAAATTTCAAAGAAAGAAAAGAATAGACCAATCTCCTTCATGAACATGGATGAAAAAGTTCTCAGGACTTAACAAATCAAGTTCATCAAAATATAAAAGGACAATATACCTTAACCTAGGGAGAGCAATGCTGGGAACACAAAATTTAATCAAAATTTAAAAATCAATATGCCTAGCCAGGTGCCAGTGGTTCAGGCCTATAATTCTAGATACTTGGGGGGCAGAGATAAGGAGGATTGTCATTCAAAGCCAACCTAGGCAAATAGTCCACAAGTCCCTATCTTGAAAATACTCAACACAAAAAAAGGAGTAGCAGAGTGGCTCAAGTGTTAGACCATCTACCTAGAAAGCATGAGGTCCTGAGTTCTACCCCCAGAAACAGTAAAAAATAAAATCAGTATGTTTAACTGATCCTGTTAATAAAGAAAAATAAAAACCCCATGCACACCATGAAATCATTTTAGTTGATGAAGAAAAAAGTTGGATCAAAGCATTTAATGTAAGACATGAAACCAGAAGGAAAAAACAAAACAGGAACATTTTAAGATATCGGAATGGGCAATTACAGAGATATCTGCACTGCTATGTTCATTGTAACACAACTCACAATAGGTAAGACATAAGGTTAATGGAGGTGTCCATTGGCAAATGAATGGGTAAAGAAAATGTGGTATACAGATATATACAATGGAATGTTATTCAGTCATAATAATGAAATCTTGTCAGTTGTGGCAAAAGGAATATGACAGGAGGACTTCACGTTAAAAGAAATGTTAGAGCTAGTTGCTGGTGGCCCACTCCTGTAATACTAGCTACTTGGGAAGCTGAGATCAGGAGGATCATAGTTTGAGATCAGCCTGGGCAGCACTTCCCAAGATATCATCTCCAAAAAAACCAGAGCAAAATGAACTGGAGGTTTGCCTCAAATGATAGAGCACCTGCTTTGCAATTACAAAGCCCTGAGTTTAAACTCAGTCCCACCCACCCCCTCCCAAAAGGAGAAATAACTTAGACACAGAAAGACAAATATGACATTTCTCACTTCTATGTGGAAACTGAAAAAAGCATTCATTTGTGGTGTTGAAAGTATAATAGTGGTCACTAGATACTAAGGAGGGGAAATTAAGGGAGATTAGATAAAGGATACCACAATATAGTTAGATATGAGAAAGATGCTATGATTTCTATTATATAGTAGAGTGACTATTGATAACAATAATGTACTGTTTACTTCACAAAATCTAAAAGTAGGATTTTGAAAGTTTTCACCACAAAGAAATGATGTTAGAGGAGATACTTATGCTTACTCAAATTTGGTAATTTCATATTAAACACATATATCAAACCATCACATGGTGCGCCAGAAATATATTGTTTTTATGTCAAGAAATAAAATTTACTGTACTACCTCATGAATAACACTTAGAAACTTAGATAAACAAGAATAAGGAAACCTAAGGTTAGTAGTTGGAAAGAATAAAGAAACTAATGAAATGGAGACTTAAAAAAAAAACACAAAGAATCAATGAAACAAAAAGGTGGATCTTTGAAAAGATAAACAAGATTGACAAACCCTTAACCAAAGTAACTAAAGAAAGAGGAAGAAGATACAAATTGATAAAATTAGAGATAAAGGAGAAACTGAGCAGAGATGGCTAGAGGAGGAGTGAGGTAAAGACTTCTGAGAAGGCAGCATCTCCAGGACATAACAGTACTTCCTTGAAGAATGGAAGTCAGGAGGAAGGGAAGAGGAGGGAAGGAATCAAGAAATGACCTGGAACTTCTCAGAACAGGTCTGCTGGAGAAAAACCTTAAAGAACTGAGGTGGGTAAACTGTTCTTGGGTTGGACAGGGAGGTATGGGGAAGGACACAGACATACTTACAGGGCCCCATTGCAACTTTGGTGCAGAACTGGTTTGTTCCTAGAAAAGAATCCAAGGAGAATGGCTGATTGGACCAAGAGCCACTTTGAATGGAGAGGAATACCTCGGAGGTGTGGGAGGACCAGCAGCTAGGAAGTGGGAAGCAGGAGACCAGGACTAGATCCAGGTGGGTGGGATCACATCCTCTATTGAGATCAGGGACCCTCGGGAAGGCAGGGAGGAGGTAGTGGAAACAGGACTGTGTAGAAGAATGGATGTGGGATACCCTGGATGTGATTTCTAAAATGTGGAAGTATTGGCTTCCTGTGAGGAGTCAGGAAAGGGACTGTAAAGTGTTGCATTGTCACCTGCTGACCACTGTCACCTACCTCCTGAGGCCTGAGGTCCAAGGCCCCCTGGTCAGGGGTGTGCAGTGTAGGAAGGTGCAAAGAGTGGTCAGAGAGCAGCCTCTTAGTTGCTCCAGGTAATTGGAGCTCTATGAAGGATGCCATGAGCCATTGCCTTTAAAGCTGTGTATAGGCTCCCAGGGAGACCTGGCCCTACCTCCACCCTCAGTGGGTGAGTGGGGATGGGGCAGGGGCTGCACCTTCTCCCCTTATGACCCTACCCATCCCAACCAAACCTTTTTTCCTTCATCTTACTCACCCACCAATGGCGAGGGGTGATTTAGGACACCCCCACATTTCACATTCCACATTCCATGCTGCCTAGCATCCCCCATTCACACTGCTGTGAGCTTTTGGAGTAGGAGGATGCAGTGCTGGCTAGAGGTTGAAGAACATGGTGTGCTGAGTGTGTTGTAGTGATTGTGGTGTGATTCGGAGGAAGATTGTGGTGTGGGGGGGAGGAAGATTATGGTTTGTGCCAGAAAGATCATGGTGTGTGTTGGAGGCAGATTGTGGTGGCATGTTGGAGGACAATTGTGGAGTGTGTTGGAGGAAGATCATCATGAGTGTTGGAGAAAGATCATAATAAGTATTAGAGGAAGATCATGATGAGTGTTGAAGAAATATCATTGTAAGTTTTGGAGGACGATTGTAGTGTGTTTGGACAAAGATCTTGGTGAGTATTTGAGAAGGATCTCGGTTGATTGCAGGGTCATGTGGACACCCCACCTTCCTCCTCCAAGCCCAGATATGTCTGAAGAAATTGGCTGCAGCCAAGAAAATAGTGAATGCATTTCAGCATAAGAACAGCCCCAGTGTTCCTACAGGGGCAAAGAAAAAGATTAAAAATAGTGGTAACCCTGAGTTACTCATTATTTGTGAGGATGTGCCCCAAAACCATGATGCTCCTGCACCAACAGATCATGAAGGTGTGTTACCTGCCAGTATCCCTTCACCAGAAACTGGCATCAATAGTAGCAAAAATCTTGCATATTAGACTTTTCCCTTCATAAATTGAGAAGCTGAAATATCAAAAACGAAGGATCTGGAGCAAGATGCCCTTAACCTGTGCAACAAGAAAACAGAAGAAGACATGAAAGAGAAGAACTTGCAGCTGGAGGAGAAGCTTCAAGTCCCTTTGGCAGAGAAAGAAGCCATGCAGCTCAGCATGGAGGCGCTTCAGAAGAAGCTGGAGCTATTTAAGGCCAGGCTGCTGCAGTCCTCCAGCCAGATGCAGCAAACCTTGGCACAGATGCACATCCTAAAGGAGGATAAAGAAGTTTGCCAGATGAAGACAAACTTGGAAGAACTGAGGAGCCAGTTGGAAGAACCATAGCCCCCACAGATCTCAGTTGGACCTACTGAGGGAGAACAGTGACTGGATGAGGAGACTCAGCAACTAAGCAAAGAGTTAGAGTGGCTGGTGGGTCAGCTAGAGTCCCAGGTGCAGGAAAACAAAAGGCTGAGTCACCTCAAAGGGGAGCAGGAGGTGTGGCTACTGGTGCTGGAGCAGGCAGTCAGAACCCCAGGCAAGCAGTCCAAGGAGGATGGAAAGAAGGATGCAAAGAGCATGGAGAACCACCATCCTGTCAGCCAGGAGACCATGACTGACCCAAACCGGGTGCTCAAGGAGCAGCTGGCCCAGCTTCAGGATGACAACATGAAGTTGACCATTACCCTGCTGGCTGAGCAGAATGTTAAAAAGGAACTGGCCAAGAAGCTGGGCCAGCTGCAGGAAAACCTAACGACTTCAAGGCTTTCATGAAGGTGAATAGCCAGGAGGCTCCTGGCTTGCAGGAGGAGCAAGACCAGTGCCTGTCTCACCAACAGGAGGACATGGTGGCCCATCAAGAGCACGTGGCTGTCAACCAGAAGCCAACCAGCAAGACAGAGGCACCGAAAGACCACCAACTTATGCAGACCCAGCTCCTGGACCTAGAGAGCCAAGAATTCATGGTGCCTGGGAAAGAGCAGCCACAGCCACAGGGGCAGCCAGCCCTGCCCCACACTGAGCTGGAGGAGGCCCCAGGCTCCGAAAGTGGGAACAGCAGTGTGTCTGGGGAGGGCTGCTTCCTGGGCATCATGCAAGGAGGAGCATGAAAAAGGTGTACCACTGCTCTCCAGAAAGATGGGCACCATTGGAGAATGCATGGCCCTCAATGAAACTCAGAGGGCAGTGCTGAAGGAGATTCAAGACAAGAAGGCAGAGACAAAACAGAAATCATATGGGATCTTCAGGATCTGAAGTTCCAACTTGGGAATCAGCGCAAAATGTGACAAGGAAAGTTCTGGCAATCACCTGCAGCTGTGCTGCTGAGCCCACCTCAGGGCTCCAGGGTCCCCAGGAAGAACAGTTTATTTCTATTTTTTATATTGTATGGTTTTTTTTAATCATATTATTGGTGTACTGGGTGTTCACTGTGACATTTACAAAAGTTCTTACAGTATATCATAGTTAAATTCACCTGCTCCATAATTTATCCCCCTCCCCCATTCCTGGAACAGTTTCAACAGGTCTCATTTTTCCATTTTCATACATGAGTACATAATATTTCCACTACATTCACCCTACTACACCCTTTCCTTATGTCCTCCCCCAGGACAGGACCTTTTTACCTTCCTGTTCTCTGTTTTTGAAAAAAAATACATTTTTGTTTGTTTAATATCTATACAGGGAGTTTCATTGTGACACTTCTATGTATATGTGTATTACAACACAAATTGGTTCATTACCATCAATTTTTCTCTTGCTAACCCCTTCTTATGGTGGTTTCAAAAGTTTTAAAAATTCTATATTCATTCTTGTATAGAAAATACATCAACCATATTCACTTTATTAACGTCCTTCTATTACTTTCCCTTTCCTATTAGTGACTTCCCCTTAGTATGACCTGTTTTTCATAATATTTCTTGTATTTGTATTGGATCTATTTTCCACATGAGAGAAAACATTCAACCTTTAGCTTTCTGAACCTGGCTATTTTCACTTACGATGATGTCCTCTAGGTCCCCAGGATGAATGTAAAGTTGCCTATGATTATGGGTAGTTTGAAGATGTCAGCCTCACTGCTGATGTGCAGTATGAGGAACAAGACATTGAAACAGCCTCACCACTCCAATTGCAACAGAACCTACACCTGTGGTGTGACATCCCAAACCAGCAAGAGTGTGTAGAATTGGAGGATGACCTCTGACTCCCCTTTTCCTACAAGGGTGACAAAAAAGGTCAAGTGACCATTATGTATGTTTAAAGTAAGGCCAGGGTTCTGCTCCACCCCAGTCCTTCCCACTCCACTCCCTGCCATCATGTCTCTGCCACTCCTTCCCTGTCATCTTAAGATTAGACCCATCTTAAAAAGGGGCCACAAAAACATGCAAAGACTTTTGCTGTCTTTGTAAGTTGAGAAAATAAAATGTAATAAATAGCAATATTTTATTAAAGCTGAAAACTTGATAAGATTTGATGTACTCTTTTCTTTCCACTAATCATCCAAAATGCTAGAGCCAACCACCACAGTGATGAAGGAAGATATAATGAGATGTATATGTGATGTGACTCTGTCACTAAGAAAGAACATTTATGTCTGCAAGACACAAACTAAACTACATGTAGGATGCCTACATGATTGATCATTCACCAAGCTTATATTTTTACATAAACTGTAAGTATTATTTGAGTAGCTAATATAAATTGAACTTTTCTTCCTAACAATATTTGAGAGGAAAGCCTCCCCAGTACCACAAAACCAAAACCAAAGGGAATTAGACCAGGACTGAGCCCTGCAGCTGGGTAAAAAGCCCTGTATGTGCATCTGCCAGTGAAGAATTCTTCCCAGTGCTCCCACACTCACCTGTGTCATCCAACTTCTGGAGGCTGAGGGAGCTACTTCTGAGCTAAAATTCCTTAGCCTGTTTTTTTTAATGAGAAGGACAATTTAAGAAATGGCTTTCAGGCTGATTGGGAATCAAGTTGGGCTTTTCCATCTTTCTTTTTTCTAGTCTACTTAATTAAAATAAATGATCTAGTTCCTCCACCCCAGCCTTAGAAACCCTATGCATTCTCAGTTATACTCATTTGTATCAGACATTTTGGGTGGAGGTGGGCTAAAGTATCCTCTAATAATTTTAAACAGTATCCACCAGTTTGAGTTTGGGTGAGTTCTGATTTAGGCAAAATAGAAATGCATTTATGACAACTGTTCTGCAAGTACCCAAATAGGTTAAAGTAGACACACAAAGTAATTTGTGAGTTAGTTGTACTTCACTCCCTCTTGAATATGTGACCAGGGTCTCACATTTTAGAAGACATCTTCTAATGATACTTTTAAGCTGGAAGACTATAAGGCACAGGCATATCAGATGTTACAAAATTTTATTTAAATTTTAAAGATATCTTTCTCTTTATTTAAATGGTTTCTATAAGAATTTATATATGTTCTAGGTTCTGAAAAAGTTGTTTCTAAAAGTTGTTGCTGGATTTTTGGAGCTCCTATAGGAAAGAGACACTTAGAGATGTTTATTACACCATTTTGTTGGTGCCACTCCAGAAAATATTTGCTGAACATAACAAAGGAGGCAGTAATGGAGGAAAATAATAAGCAAAATGACATAATACATATAGAAATCAAATAGTAAACTAATAAACATAAATCTAATATCACTAATGCATTGTATATAAAGTGTACATTCCAATTAAAAGAAAGGTTAGCAAAAGAAATCTAAATCTTGTCCTATTACACGATGACTAAAAGAGAAACATGTTATATTCAATGACACAAGCAGATTGTAAATAATATGAGAGTTATGCCATAAAATCAAAAAGATAAATAAAGGAGAGTTGAAAGGGCTATGTTAATTTCAGAAAAAAAATATACAGCACAAGAAGATAGAGATAATGAAACTCATTTTGTCATGGTTATGGTGCCAGTACACCAAAAATATATAAAAAGGGCTGGCAGAGTGGCTCAAGTGATAAGTGCCTGCCTAGCAAACATTAAGCATTAAGTGCAAACTCCAGTACCACCTCAAAAAAATGAATACATAGCAGATATAAATATACATGTATCCAAAAACCCAATCCCAGATATATTTTTTTAAAAACCTAACAGCTCTAAAGGGAGAAAGACAGATTTAGCAATAAAATGTTGTGATGCAATATTTCTTACCCAGTAACAGATAGAAAATGATAAAAAAGACCAAGGAAGTAGAATAAAGAAGCATGGAAAAATGAGTAGATACATCCATCTCTTACACAATCACAAAACATTCAACAACAACAGAACTGGCATTCCTCTCAAGTGTTCATGGAATATCCTTCAGGAGAAACTGTAGGTTTAGCCATAAAATGAGTATCAATAAATTTAATAAGAATTGAGAGCATACAATGTATTTCCTCTGCCCACAATGAGATGAAATTGGAAATAAATGAATTAAACTATGTGGTAATTAATCGTGATACTTCTAAATACTCAAAGAGTCAAAGAAGAAATCCCCAGTAAAATTAGAAAACAATATAAAGTAAATTGAACTAAAAATGTCACTGTAGCTAAAGCAATGGTTAGGAACAAATTTCTGGTAATAAAACGTGTACTTAAAGTATAAAGGTCTTAAATCAATAACCTACAATTCTGCCTTAAAACTAGACAAATAACAGAACTAGATTGAATGCAATCAGAAAGTAAGATATGATAACTGTTAAATTTAAATAAGAGAAATTGAAAGTAAACAGAATGTCATTTAAATCAAAATACTTTGAGAGAATGAATGGAAAACAAATCTCTAGCTAGTCCAACTAATAAAAGAGAAGATTCAAGTTACTATAACAGTGAATAAAAGGTCTTCACTACTAATGTTACAAAAATGAAAGTGGTTATAAAGAAACTCAATTAACAATTGTATACCAACATATAAAACAACCTAAATAACACAACAAGAACAACTACAAAAATACAAACTAACTAGAGAAAAATATAAATGCAAATGAACCTATAACAAGTAAAAAGAATAAGCAAAAAGTATCATACAAAGAAAACATAAAAACAGATGTCTTCACCCAAATGATTAAAGAATTCATGACAATCTTTCACAAAATCTTCCAAAATAAATTCTTTTAAATGAAAAACAAAAACACTTCACAGCTCATTCTATGAGGTTGGTATTATCACATTAAAATAAAACTACAAATCATATTCTTTGGGAATATAAATGCAAATATACTCAACACAACCCTGGAATAGCAACATACAAAAGTTATACACCATGATAAGTAGGATTTACCCAAATAATGTAAGTTAGGTTAATATATGAAGATCAATCAGTAAAACACATGATATTAGTAAAATAAGACAACAAAGCAGGTGTGATAACCACACACACAAGTATTTAACAAAATGTAGTACTTATTAATCATAACCACACTCAGAGAAGGGAACTGCCTCATGTGATAAAGGGCACTTATGAAAACCTCACAGGTGGCATCACAATTCATGGTTAAAAATTAAGGCTTTCCTCCAAAGATCAAGAAGAAAAATAGGACACGAATTCTCATCTTTTATATTCACATTGTACTTTCAAAAAAAATGCATTTAGATTTCAAAGTAAAGACTAACTCTGCTTCCATTTGCAGACAATTGTATACAAAAAGTCCCAGGGAGTCATTGATAACAAAATGATTAGAGTTAATTAAATTACAGGGTACAAAACAACATACACCAACAAGTTCTGTTTCTCTATGCCTGTAATAAACAATCCAAAAATTAAATTCAGAAAATAATTTCACTTATAAGATAAGAAAATTACAAATATTAGTAATGGAATAAATTTAACAAACTGCTAATCTCATATGCTGATAAACAGAAAGCATCTCTGAAATAAACTGAAGAAGACCTAAGGAAAGAGGACCTATAGAAAAACATTTCACATTTATCAGTTGGAAAACATAATATTGTTAAGGTGGTAATAATCTCCAAATTTTCCTACAGATTCAATTTACTCTGTGTTGAGATTCCAGCTGCATTTTATACATATTTGCATTCTGATTCTAAAATTCATCTGAAAATACAGGAACACAAGCATAGCCAAGATGACCTCATGAAAAAGAAAAAGTGTGAGGATTCATATATTCCACTTTAAAAACTTAAGATTATACTGGCATAAGGATAGACATGTAATTCAACGGAATGGAATTTAAAGACTAGGTATAAATATACACAGCTGCAGACAATTGATTTTCAACAATCTCTCAATATCACTCAATAGGGAAATAAGAGTCATTTCAGCAATGGTTCTGGGACAAAGGATTATCCAAATACAACAGAGTGAATTTGTTCTTTTACCCACATCATATGCAAAAATTAAGTCAAAATGATCAAAGACCTAAGTTAGGAGGTAAGTCTATAAAACTTGTAGAGGAAAATGTAGTTGATCCTCATGAATTCGGATTAGGCCATGGCTTCTCAGATATAACACCAAAATCAAAAAACAAAAATTCAGATTTCTGCAAGATATGAAACAAAGCAGACATCCCAGATAGTGACAAGATTGGCCCACAGAATGGGAGAAAACATGTGCTCCTGCCTAACAAAGTTTAAAAGTGAGACCTGAAAGAAACAAGGTGTTTCTAGGAAATCTGTGTTTCATAAAAAGCCCAAGAATATAGAAATGCAACAAATGTCTAGCACCCAATAATCTCATTGTCTGATGTACAATAAAATAACCCAGCATGCAAAGAAGTAGAAAATAAGATCCACAATGAAGACAAAAAACAAACAAAAACCCAATCACTTGAAACTGACCCAGAAATAATATAGGTGATAGAATTAGCAAACAAGAACATTAGTACAGTTATTATAAATGTATTTGATATGTGCAAGAACCTAGAAGGTAGGCTGAATATGCTATGTAAAGGCATAGGTGATATTAAAGAGACCCCAATTAAGTTTTACAAATAGAAACTACAATATATGAGATGAAAAGTAGCATTGATAGGATTAGGAATTAGTAGGAATTTATCCTAATTGAATAGGATTGGATAGCAGAATGGACACTGCATAGTGAACTTGAAGATATAGCAATAGAAAACATTCAAAATGAAACACAGGAAAAAAAGCAATAAACTGGTGGGGGAGTACTTTTCAAGTTAGAAAGGATTCCTCCTGCCTGATTCCCTCTGAGCTGGGATATTGACTTTTCCCTGTCATTGGTCTGAAACTGAAATACCATTTCTTCCTGGGCCTTAACCTTGTGGCCTTCAGACTGGGACCATATCACCTGTTCTCTTGGATCCCCTGCTTGCTTACACAGCCTGCAGATCTTGGGGACTTGCTCTCCTCCATAACCATGTGAGCCAATTCCTTATTGCAAATGTCTTTATATACATCTCTACCTCTATCTCTATCAATCTCCTGCATGGTTCTGTTTCTCTAAAAACAGAGAAACATTTACGGTATCCATTAATCTCCATGTATATCTCAATAATATTTACTAGTTTCAATATACCTTTGATATTTTAATTGTTTTGTCCAATTATAAGTAACATTTTATGCCAATGTTTGATTTCTAATAGAAACACAAGTTTAAAAATATACAATATTAAATAATATAATAAAACTTAAAATACATATAAAAACACAGTTACTTTTTATACTGATCTTAGGTGCTGAAACATTGCTAAGCATATGTATAAAATTTCATAGCTTTTTTTTGTTAATTTTCCTGAGTCTTCAGAAAGGAATACAGACAGCCCTGTCAAAATTTTGATATATTTTAGTCCATGAGACCCATTTCAGACTTCTGCCCTCAAGAGATGTAAGGTAATCGATTTAAGCTACTAAATTTCTCTCTGCTTGTTATGACAGCAATTAGAAACTAATACACTGATATAAAACTTTAGTTCAGAAAATATGTGGAACTCTCAATGATTAGTAGTAAGAATACAAGCATTCCAATTTTTAAAATGGCCAAAATATTTGAACAGATATTTTGTCACCAAAGGGAACATATGGGAAAATCACATAAGAAGATGGTCCCCATCACTAATTATTAGGGAAATGCAAATTAAAATCATAATAAGACACCACTACATACCCATTAGAAAAGCTTGAACAAAACAGAACTGACTGTACCAAATGATGGTGATGACACAGATCAACTGCAATTCTCATTTGTTTTGGTGGGATTGTAAAACGGTACAAGTAGTCCTGAAAATGGTTGGGCAGTTTCATAAAAAGTTGAATATACACCCATCTCACAACCCAGCTTTTCTATTCCTATATATGTATTAAAGGAAATTAAAAGTATATGCTCATATAAGATCTGAATATTAATAGAACTTTTATTTGTAATAGTCAAACTTAGAAACAATCCTATTATTCCTCATCAAGCAATCAGATAAACAAACCATGGAAATCCATATGATATGATTCAGGTGTGGTTGAGTAGCCTCCAAGGATCCATTTTTAACACAGGCTTGGCACACAGGGTGATGGTATTTGGGAGGTGATGGCAGTTTTGAGATTTGGGGCATAGTGGGATTTGGGTCATTGAGAGTGTGCCCTGAGATAAATAAGATTGACAAGTCCTTGACAAATCTGATTAAAATGAGGAATGAAAAAACCCAAATTAGTAAAATCAGAAACAAAAAAGGGGAGATAACAACAAACACAAAGGAAATCCAGGAAATCATCAGAGACTACTTTAAGAGCCTATATTCCAATAAATTGGAAAATCTTAAGAAATGGACAAATTTCTAGATACTTATGACCATCCAAAACTGAACCAAGAGGATATTAACCACCTAAACAGTTCTATAACATGTAATGAAATTGAAGCAGCAATAGTCCCCCAAAAAAGGTAAGTCCAGAACCTGATGGATTCTCTGATGAATTCTATCAGACCTTTAAAGAGGAACTAATACCAACTCTCCTTAAACTTTTCCATGAAATAGAAAGGGAAGGAACACTGCCTGACTCATTCCATGAAGCCAGAATTACACTCATCCCAAAACCAGATAAGGACACATCTAAAAAGGAGAACTACTTAATGAATATCAATGCAAAAATCCTCAATAAAATGATGGCAAACCAAATACAACAACATATCAGAAAAATCATTCACCATGACCAAGTCGGCTTCATCTCAGGGATGCAGGGGTGGTTCAACATATGCAAATCAATAAGTGTAATACAGTACATTAAAGGAAGCAGTAACAAAAACCACCTGATCATCTCAATAGATGCAGAAAAAGCCTTTGATAAAATTCAACACTACTTCATGATAAAAGCTCTAAGAAAACTAGGAATAGAAGGAATGTGTCTCAACACTGTAAAGGCTATATTTGAAAACCTATAGCAAACATTGTACTTAATGGGGAAAAACTGAAATCATTTCCCCTAAAGACAGAAAGGTAGCAAGGGTGCATACTCTCCCCACTCCTATTCAACATGGTCCAGGAATTCCTAGCCAGAGCAATAAGGCAAGAAGAAGAAATAAAAGCAATACAAATAGGTAAAGAAATAGTCAAAGTATCTATATTTGGAGATGACATAATCCTATACCTTAAAGACCCAAAAAACTCCACCCAAAAACTCCTAGACACCATAAACAGCTTCAGCAATGTAGCAGGATACAAAATCAACTTAACAAAAATCAGTAGCCTTTCTATACACCAACAATGAACAAATGGAAAAAGAGTATAGGAAAACAATTCCATTTACAATAGCCTCAAAAATACCTAGGAATAAACTTAACAAAAGAAACAAATGACCTCTACAAGGAGAACTACAAACCACACAAAAGAGCAGGGAATACCCTCAAAGCAATAGGTATAGGCAAGGACTTCCTCAGTAGAACCCCAGCAGCCCAGCAATTAAGAGAAAGGATGGACAAATGGGACAACATGAAATTAAAAAGCTTCTGCACAAGAAAAGAAATGGTCTCTACATGAAGAAACTACCCACAGAATAGGAGAAAATATTTGCCAGCTATACCTCAGACAAAGGACTGATAACCAGAATATACAGGGAGCTCAAAAAACAAAACTCAGGTTCTGCCTGGAAGCAGAGGGTTGGGGGGTGGAAAGGTGGGGGGGAAGTGGCACAAGCAATGTTTACACATGTAAGTAAATGTAAAAACAATAAAATAAAAGGAGAAAGAAAAAAATTTAAATAAGACAAGTTGAGTTATAAGAAAAAAAAAAAAACCTAAACTCCCCTAAAATCAATGAACCAATAAAGAAGTGGGCAACTAAACAGAACTTTTTCAAAGGAAGAAGTCCAAATGGACAAAAACACATGAAAAAAGTGCTCACCATCCTTGGCCATAAAGGAAATGCAAATCAAAACCACACTAAGATTCCATCTCACTCCTGTTAGGATAGCTATCATCAAAAACACCAACAACAAATGTTGGTGAGGATGCAGGAAAAATGAACCCTCATACACTGCTGGTGGGAATGTAAGCTAGACAACCACTGTGGAAAACAATATGGAGGTTTCTCAAAAAACTAAACAAAGATCTGCCATATGATCCAGCATTCCCACTCCTAGGGATATACCTGAAGGAATGCGACTCAGGTTATTACAAAGGCACCTGCACACCCATGTTTATTGCAGCACTATTCACAATAGCCAAGCTACAGAAACAGTCAAGATGCCCTGCTACTAATGAATACATCAAGAAAATATGGTATTTATACAAAATGGAATTTTACTCAGCCACAAAGAAGAATGAAATTTTGCCATTCGCAAGTAAATGGATAGAACTGGAGAACACCAAATGAGTGAGGTTAGCCAGGCTCAGAAGATCAAAAATCGCATGTTCTCCTTCATATGCAGATTATAGACCCAAAATAAATGAAGTAATATTATTGGATTTGGGTCACACACTAAGGGAAGAATGTGCATGGGAGGAATAGGGAAAAGGAAGGAAATCTAAAACTTGAATGTGTTGATGTGCACACTGTAGAGGAGTGAATATAGTAATCTTAAATTGTAGAGGCCACTAGGAGAAGGGAACCAGGAAGTCATGAAGAGGTCTGGTAGTAGAGACAGGAGGATCTTGGCTCAAGGAATTTGGAACAGTTTTTAAAAAAGATACATCCACTTCCATCTTCATAGAACCTAGAATTGAATTAGATTGTGTTTGTGTGTGTGTGTGTGTATGTGCATAAATCAAAGAAATGGATGAACACTGTATCTGGTTTGACTTAGACCAGAATGAAGTAATGAGGAAAAAAACAAGATGATGAGACACCTCCAGCCTGCGCAGAGAATCTCCACTTCATGTTGTACAGAGAAACCAGGAGGACCCCTGGGCTGCCAGTCGCCCACGCCCAGATGGCTTGGGAAGATGCAGACAAGGTGAGCTAAGCAGATAGGGTCAACCAAAATGTACAGGAGACACTCAAGAAATTCCAAGACAACAAAAATAGAGAATTTGAAAAAGCAAAAGAAGAAATAAAGGAAACCATAGAAGCACTGTATAAACACCAAAGTGAAACAGAGAACACAATTAATAAACAGATAAATGAACTCAAGACAAAAATAGACAACATTAAAGAGGAAACCACCCAGGATATGGAAAACCTCATAAAAAAGAATGAAACAGAACTGCAAAACAAAACAGAAGGCCAATCCAGACAGAATCTCAGAACTTGAAGATGAAATGGTAATTAAAGGAAAAACCAAAGAACTATTAATTAAACAACTCAAGACCTGTGAAAAGAAAATGCAAGAACTCACCAACTCCATCAAAAGACCAAACTTGAGATCATGGGCATCGAAGAAGGAGAAGAGGTGCAAGCGAAGGGAATGCATAATATATTTAACAAAATAATAATGGAAAATTTCCCAAATCTAGAGAAAGATATTCCCATACAGATGCAAGAGGCCTCCAGGACACCAAACAGACCAGATCAAAATAGAACTACCCCACAGCATATTATCATTAAAACAACAAGTTCAGAAACTAGAGAAAGAATATTGAAGGCTGTAAGAGAGAAAAAACAAGTAACATACAAAGGTAAACCCATCATCAAAATCACAGCAGACTTCTCAACAGAAACATTAAAAGCAAGAAGAGCGTGGGGTGAGATCTTCCGGGCACTGAATGAAAATAATTTCAACCCCAGGATACTCTACCCAGCAAAACTATCATTCAAAATAGAGGAGCAATAAAAGTCTTCCATGATATGCAGAAACTAAAACAATATGTGACCACAAAGCCACCACTCAAGATTCTTCAAGGGATTCTGCACACAGAAAGTGACACCCACCTTAACCATGAAAAGACAGGCAGCACCAAATCACAGGAAAAGAAAAAGCAAAACAGTAGAGAGTAACTTCAACTTAGGTACACACAATCAAAACTTCAAACAACTAAGACAACTAAATGACAGGAATCACCACATACCTATCAGTACTAACACTTAATGTTAACGGACTTAATTCACTCATCAAAAGGCACCACTTGACAAAATGGATTAAAAGGGAAGATCCAACAATTTGTTGCTTACAGGAGACTCATCTCACCGACAGAAATAAGCATATGCTTAGGATGAAAGGCTGGAAGAAGATTTACCAAGCCAATGGCCCCCGAAAACAGGCAGGACTAGCAATACTTATCTCTGACAAAGTAGACTTCAAACCTACATTGATAAAATGAGATAAAGAAGGACATTCCATACTAATAAAGGGGAAATAGACCAAAAGGAAATAACAATCATCAACCTCTATGCACCCAATGTCAACGCACCCAATTTCATCAAACATACCCTGAAAGAACTAAAAGCATATATAAACACCAACACAGTGGTTGTGGGAGACTTTAACACCCCATTATCATCAACAGATAGGTCATCCAAACAAAAAATCAATAAAGAAATCCAAGATCTAAAATATGCAATAGATCAAATGGACCTAGTTGATGTCTACAGAACATTTCATCCAACTTCTACACAATATACATTCTTCTCAGCAGCTCATGGAACCTTCTCCAAAATAGATCATATCCTAAGGCACAAAGCAAGCCTCAGCAAATATAAGATAATAGAAATTATACCATGCATACTATCTGATCACAATGCACTAAAAGTAGAACTGAACAACAAAAGTAAAGACAAAAAACATGCAAACAGCTAGAAACTAAATAACTCATTACTTAATGTACAATGGATCATCAATGAAATAAAAGAAGAAATTAAAAAGTTCCTGGAAGTCAATGAAAATGAAATACAACCTACTGGAACCTATGGGACACAACAAAGACAGTCCTGAGAGGAAAGTTTATAGCCATTAGTGTATATATTAAAAAGACTGAAAGATCCTAAATCAATGACCTAATGATATATCTCAAACTCCTAGAAAAACAAGAACAAGCAAATCCCAAAACAAATAGAAGGAGAGAAATAATAAAAATAAGAGCTGAAATCAACAAAATAGAAACCAAAAAAACCATACAAAGAATTAATGAAACAAAAAGTTGGTTCTTTGAAAAAATAAACAAGATCAATAGACTCCTGGCAAACCTGACTAAAATGAGGAGAAAAAAATCCCAAATTAGTAGAATCAGGAATGCAAAAGGAGAGATAACAACAAACACCATGGAAGTCCAGAAAATCATCAGAGACTACTTCGAGAACCTATATTCAAATAAATTTGAAAATCTTAAAGAAATGGACAGATTTCTAGATACATATGATCATCCAAAACTGAACCAAGAGGAAATTAATCACCTGAATAGATCTATAACACAAAATGAAATTGAAGCAACAATCAAGAGTCTCCCCAAAAAGAAAAGTCCAGGACCTGATGGATTCTCTACTGAATTCTATCAGACCTTTAAAGAAGAACTGATACCAACCCTCCTTAAACTGTTCCATGAAATAGAAAAGGAAGGAAAACTGCCAAACACATTTTATGAAGCCAGTATTACACTTATCCCAAAACCAGGCAAAGACACCTCCAAAAAGGAGAACTATAGGCCAATCTCCTTAATGAACATTGATGCAAAAATCCTCAACAAAATAATGACAAACCGAATTCAACAACACAACAAAAGATTATTCACCACGACCAAGTAGGCTTCATCCCAGGGGTGGTTCAACATACGAAAATCAATAAACGTAATAAACCACATTAACAGAAGCAAAGACAAAAACCACTTGATCATCTTAATAGATGCAGAAAAAGCCTTTGATAAGATCAAACACCATTTCATGATAAAAGCTCTAAGAAAACTAGGAATAGAAGGAAAGTACCTCAACATTATAAAAGCTATATATGACAAACCTACAGCCAGCATTATACTTAACGAAGAAAAACTGAAACCATTCCCTCTAAAATCAGGAACCAGACAAGGATGCCCACTATCTCCACTCCTATTCAACATAGTACTGGAATTCCTAGCCAGAGCAATTAGGCAAGAAGAAGGAATAAAAGGAATACAAATAGGTAAAGAAACTGTCAAAATATCCCTATTTGCAGATGACATGATCCTATACCTTAAAGACCCAAAAAACTCTACTCAGAAGCTTCTAGACATCATCAATAGCTATAGCAAGGAAGCCAGATATAAAATTAACATAGAAAAATCATTATCATTTCTATACACTAACAATGAGTGAGCTGAAAAAGAATGTATGAAAACAATTCCATTTACAATAGCCTCAAAAAAAATCAAATACCTAGGTGTAAACCTAACAAAAGATGTGAATGACCTCACATCTATAAACTTCTATAGATAAACTTCTATAGAAGTTTATAGAACTATAAACTTCTGAAGAAAGAGATTGAGGAAGACTATAGAAAGTGGAGAGATCCCCCATGCTCATGGATTGGTACAATCAACATAGTAAAAATGTTGATATTCCCAAAAGTAATCTACATGTTTAATGCTATTCCCATCAAAATTCCAATGACATTCATTAAAGAGATTGAAAAATCTACGGTGAAATTTATATGGAAACACAAGAGGCCACGAACAGCCAAGGCAATACTCAGTCAAAAGAACAATGCAGGAGGTATCACAATACCTGACTTCAAATTTTATTACAAAGCAATAACAATAAAAACAGCATGGAACTGGCACAAAAACAGACATGAAGACCAGTGGAACAGAATAGAGGACCCAGATATGAAGCCACACAACTATAACCAACTTGTCTTTGACAAAGGAGCTAAAAATATACGATGGAGAAATAGCAGCCTCTTCAACAAAAACTGCTGGGAAAACTGGTTAGCAGTCTGCAAAAAACTGAAACTAGATCCATGTATATCATCCTATACCAATATTAACTCAAAATGGATCAAGGATCTTAATATCAGACCACAAACTCTTAAGTTGATACAGGAAAGAGTAGGAAATACTCTGGAGTTAGTAGGTATAGGTAAGAACTTTCTCAACGAAACCCCAGCAGCACAGTAACTAAGAGATAGCATAGATAAATGGGACCTCATAAAACTAAAAAGCTTCTGTTCATCAAAAGAAATGGTCTCTAAACTGAAGAGAACACCCACAGAGCGGGAGAAAATATTTGCCAGCTACACATCAGACAAAGGACTGATAACCAGAATATATAGAGAACTTAAAAAACTAAATTCTCCCAAAACTAATGAACCAATAAAGAAATGGGCAAGTGAACTAAACAGAACTTTCTCAAACGAAGAAATTCAAATGGCCAGAAAACACATGAAAAAATGCTCACCATCTCTAGCAATAAAGGAAATGCAAATTAAAACCACACTAAGATTCCACCTCACCCCTGTTAGAATAGCCATCATCAGCAACACCACCAACAACAGGTGTTGGCGAGGATGCGGGGAAATAGGAACCCTCTGACACTGTTGGTGGGAATGTAAACTAGTACAACCACTCTGGAAATAAATTTGGAGGCTACTTAAAAAGCTAGACATTGATCTACCATTTGATTCAGCAATACCACTCTTGAGGATATACCCAAAAGACTGTGACACAGGTTACTCCAGAGGCACCTGCACACCCATGTTTATTGCGGCACTATTCACAATAGCCAAGTTATGGAAACAGCCAAGATGGCCCACTACTGACAAATGGATTAAGAAAATGTGGTATCTATACACAATGGAATTTTATGCAGCCATGAAGAAGAACAAAATGTTATCATTCGCTGGTAAATGGATGGAATTGGAGAACATCATTCTGAGTGAGCTTAGCCTGGCCCAAAAGACCAAAAATCGTATGTTCTCCCTCATATGTGGACATTAGATCAAGGGCAAACACAACAAGGGGATTGGACTTTGAGCACATGATAAAAGCGAGAGCACACAAGGGAGGGGTGAGGATAGGTAAGACACCTAAAGAATTAGCTAGCATTTGTTGCCCTTAACGCAGAGAAACTAAAGCAGATACCTTAAAAGCAGCTGAGGCCGATAGGAGAAGGGGACCAGGAACTAGAGAAAAGGTTAGATCAAAAAGAATTAACCTAGAAGGTAACACCCACGCACAGGAAATTAATGTGAGTCAACTCCCTGTATAGCTATCCTTATCTCAACCAGCAAAAACCCTTGTTCCTTCCTATTATTGCTTATACTCTCTCTTCAACAAAATTAGAGATAAGGGCAAAATAGTTTCTGCTGGGTATTGAGGGGGTTGTGGGGAGAGGGAGAGGGTGGAGTAGGTAGTAAGGGAGGGGGTGGGGGCAGGGGAGAGAAATGACCCAAGCCTTGTATGCACTTATGAATAATAAAATAAAATAAAAAGTCAATGTAAAATTAAAGAAAAGGAAAAAAAAAAGAATCCATTTCTGATGGTATGGCTTAATCAGGGGCTATTGTTTTAGGTTACGTAGAGGAATGTTTAAACTTTGTGACTTCCACACAACCCTCTGTAAATATTGTTGCTCACTGCTGAGCTTTGAAGAGATAATGCATACAGCAATGAGTTTAATGTTGCTTGCCTTAAAAATAAGCAGAGTGTAGTTATTTCATGATGTCAGTTCCATAAAGATCCTTCTCTCAAGCAAGCAGTTCAACTAGGGATAGAGCTAACATCCTTGGGTGAAAATTGAAAAGACAGACAAGCACAAGAAGGTGATTTCACCTCTACTTAGTGGTGATCTCAAGGAACATTCAGGGACAGGAACAAAACTGTCCTTCGAAAGTAATTTTGAATCTTTGCTGTTTCATAAATGCATGTGCTGAGGTAAAAGTATTCCCTCATACATGGGAGCTAGACCTTTGCGTTAAATATATATAAATACACATATATATTTATATACACACATATATGTGTGTATATAAATATATATATATAGTAAAAGAGAACAAGATCATATTAGTGGGTTTGTCTGAGGGGACTACAGGAGGTGGGAGAGGGAAAGAAAATGTTAGAGAATGAAAAATATTGAAACAATTCGTCTATATGTGAATATGATATAATGTAATGCACTGTAAGCTGTTGACTAATAGGGAAGCATGGAGATAGAGAAAGGGTAAATAATGGGGTAGGATAATTTAATTAAAGCACGATATATACAGGCCTGAAGTGCCAAGGCAAAACCCCCTTGGACTATCAAAATAGACTTTTTTAAATGAAGGACAGAAGGGTAAAACAGGTCTTTTCTGGGGGTAGGTACAAGTAGGAGGGGGAGGGCATGAGGAAAGGGTGAATGAGGGCATTTATGGTGAATGTATTTTTGTATTCGTGTATGAAAAGAGAAGAATAAAACCTGTTGAAATTGTTCTAAGTGGAGGAGGGGAAAGAGGGATAACAATGGAGGGGGTAAATCTAACTAAGATATATTATAAGCACATATGCAAATATCACAGTATATCCCCTGTACAATTATTATATGCCAATAAAAAATTTAAAAATTTTAAAAATGGGTTACCAAAACTTTATCCTGGAAAAACAAGAAACTGAAAAAGGTAGATGTTGCCCAAAAATCAATCACAACAAAACATCTCTGGAATAATTAACACTTTCAGGTTTACCTACCATGATAAACTATTTGCAGAATTACCAAAAAGGTAACTGAATAATTTCCTCCAGCTGCATCTCATTATACTGAGATATTCCCATATATCCGCCATCTAGTCTATAACTAAAATAATAATCCACTAGTTTATCATGATGACAGGTTTCGAATGGATGGAGCCTAAGAGTTAGTCAATAATCCTGATTTAGAAGTTCTAGTTTACCAGCTGTCTCTCAGCAAACAGCCTTTGGAAGTAATTTAGCAAATAAATATTCCCTATTCCTGAGGGATCTAATCAGCAATCATATGGATTTTCTTTTCTGGTCAAGTTCTAGTTGTCAATTGTAATTTGTAAAAGAAACTGGGAGGAAGTTAGAAACAGATGGCAATTATCCAGCTAACCTGGGTTTGCATATAGCAGGGTATCTGTCAGATATTTGTTGGAATATTTTCTATGTGCATTGACAAAGTTTCCAGATGATTGCTAGCATCATTTCTCCTGTTCTAGTGTATAGAACCTAGAATGACATTCTATGGTACCAGATCTCAAAACACTCTGGTCGTGGTAAGGGACAATTGTCCCTTGAATTCAGAAGGTGATCCATAAACATTGGCTCTACTTTATTTTTCTAAATCATTATTTTCTCTTGTCTTAATAGATGAGTTGCTTGAAAAGCCTGCAGAGTGAGACTAAAAGAAGTTGGCTGTGACGTCCAAACAAGGAAAATGGTTTGTATGTTATTTGTACTTTCTCAGGGAGATGCCAACTCTTACAAAGTACCTCATGCTTTCACCTCACAAAAGCTAGGACTCTGACATCCCTGGTAAAAGGGGACTTTAGTGCTGCAGCAATGGCTCAGAAAGCTTTCTGGCTATGAAGAGCCTTGTTTGTATTTCTTCATTGCCTTATTCATCAATTAATTTCCAACCTTCCATTTTCTTTTCTGCAGACTCGATCCATTGGAGGGTAGAAGAGCCGGGTGACCACACAGTAAGGCATTATCCTTTCCTTCCCTTTGACGCCTTCATGGTCCTCCACCTGCTTCACAGCTTCCTAAATTCTATTCCACGCCATTTGGCTATTTGCATTCACAGCTTTAAGTCATTAAACAGGAGGGAAAAAGCACCGCTGGCTGCACAATGAAGTTATCCGTTCCCTCAGGTCAGCACACAGGCAAGCTTTTCTTCCTTTTGAATACCTACTTTTATCTGTGACTAAGAGCTCTGAAATTTTCCTACTCAACCTGCTCACTTTTGCATTGTATCAAAGGGAAGGTCAGTAATCTTCTTGACAGAAGATTTAAGACATAAGAGGCTTAGCATTCAGGTCTAGGAATTGAACCCTCCATGCCCTCACAGGGCACATTAATGGAGCTTCATCTCGGTTTCCAGCTGGTATTTCAAAAAAGTAGATGAGGACAGAATGGCTCTCCACCCCCTGTAGCTGGGCATTTTATACACCTCTGGACAAGATGAACGAGCAAGCTCTTCCTGGTGAAATGTAGGACGATAGCTGGGCTCTGCTTGTGTTACCTCTTAAATTAGAATAAGCTCCAAGTACATCACTGTCAGTTCACACTTTCAGCCTGCCAGTCAAGAGCCCCCAAAATGTATTGCCAACCTTATTCTTCTCTAGAGGCAAAATGAACCCTTTTCCACAAAAATTTATTTATATTTTACTGTGAATATTATGTTGTGCCGTGAACAAATGAATTATATGTAAGTTTTTTTCACTCTGTAAAGAACATAAACATTTCTCTTTCCAAAATGTACATGCATATATTTGTTTAAAAATAGCTGCCTTCATTAACATAATGATTTTTCTCCCTGTGTTTAGGAGCTCAGGGAATTAGTGGCAAATGTAAATGCAATCAGAGACACCACCATGCTTTTAATTTGGCAAGTGAAAACCATTTATATTTTCCATCATGGGGCAGGACAAGTCAGTTTTATTACCAAAAGAAGCTTGGTCAGAAGTAATCAGACTGCCATCTGACTTTATTTCTTGTGTTTATGTCTTGTCTGAAAAATCTTAATGTTAAGTGTCAGTACAATGATGAGGAATTGTACTGGTAACAGTGGAAGCTGACAAATTACACTCTGGGATACAAGCTGCCAAAACATATCAAAAACATTAAGATGTGAATATCCTGTAACCTAAAAATTCCTCTTCTCTAAATTAACCCTGACATAATTACACAGCAGAAATAGATATGTGTACACTGTGTTAATGTTTGCAACAGAAAAAAAGAAAAGAGCCTTTACACTTAATAAAAGGCAACAGTCAAATATAGTTATATGAATAAAACTTAACACAATTATTACTTAAAATTATTACTTGAAATAATTGTGTGGCTCAGATATTTGATATATTTGAGAATATTTGAAATAAGGAACATCTGTTCAATAAATAAGATTTCTATAAAATGTGGTCATGCAATTAATATGTATCAAGAACTTACTAAGAGACATTGTTCTACAGCACAGGTTACCCAACTTTTTCTATAAAAGTCCACATAGTAAATGCTTTAGGCTTTGCAAGCCATATGATCCCTGCCCTGCTGTATATTATAGTATGAAAATAGCCACTCTATGAACAAATGCATGTGACTATGTTCCAACAAAACTTTATTTACAAAAATTGACTGCTGAATAGATTTGGATCCTGGCTGTTAATTTGCTGAACCATGTTCTGGACAACTGGAAAATACAAGTGGAATAAAACATAACTAAGTTCTGACCTCATAGGTCTTAGATTATATAGCTAGCTATCTGTTTATCTATGTATAAATATGAGTAATATAATCTGATGAATGTTCACCAATCAAATATTAAGCAATTCTTTGGGGATTATGCAGAGAATATGCTGTCACTAATTTACTAGTGATTTGATGGTAAACAAGAAAGATTTGGTCTCTGCCCTCATAAAGCTCATAGTCTAGTGGAGATGACAGATAAGAAAGCAAATAAAAACAATAATTATACTTTATTAATATTTATAAGGAAATAAGATTATTAACATGGTTATAATTCAGTAGTGAAATGTCTAATGAATTTTGCTTTCTTTCTTTCCTCTGCTATTTGAAGTTTTTGTAATAAACATGGATTATTGTTTCAAAAATAATAACACTTGTCTCAAAAAGTTGTAAGTGATGAAAAGGGATAAAAGCTTGATTTGTATTTTCTTTTGAACGTGTAATCCTAATGGATTTAGAACAGGGGATGAGCTCCACATTTTTTATAGTAGTGATTCCAGTTGTCTTTGAACCTGTCTGCCTAGAATAAAGTCTTATTAATCTCTAAAGAAATAAATAAACAAAAATCCTAGTCTTTGGTATATGGATGAGGGGGCTTAGGAGGGACAGAAGAATCCTCCTTCTTTTCCATTCACTCATTAATTTCAAGTGTAAAACAAACAGCTTATGGAAATACAGTAGAAAAATAATCCCAAAGACTGCCAACCTTTTGATGATACTGGCCTAAAAACTTTTATTTTTACTTTCATTTTGAAAGAGAAGAATACAGTAAAATATAGGTTTTGCTCAAAGGAATTTCTGGCCTTTGCCTTAGCTTCTGGGAGGTCATCTATGTCACACACACACACACACACACACACACACACACCTGATAACACTATCTTTGTTTAGGATTGTGGCTGGCTACATTTGACAGTCATATGTCATGCCAAAAAGATCAACTATGTGACTTAGGGTGGGAACTTTGGACATTAGTCGACCTGATGACTGACTTCAACCACATGGGTAATCAATCAATCAATCATGCCTATGTGTTGAAGCCCCAGTAAAACGGCGGCAAATATCATGTGAGTTTCCTTGGTTGGCAGTTCTCCATACATGTTGTTACATAATGATACCAGAAGGACAATGATTCCTGAGGACAACAAAATTCATGTTTTGAACCCCCAAACTCTGTCCCATGGATCTCTTCCTTTGGCTGATTTTAATCTGTATCATTTCCCTGTAATAAACCATAATACTGAGTACTTTTTTGTCTCAGTGAGTTTTGCGAGTCTTTCTAATAAATTATGGGACAAGAGACTGTGCATATACACAAAAACAAGCATGATCATATACAAACTCAGATATCGAACATGTTTGTAACAGTGGAACTACTCTATGGAACTCAGGAAAGAGGGAAAGGAAAAGAGAATGATAGAGCATCAGTAATATCACATAACATAAGATTCACAGGTAGAGGATATAATCATGTATATTGAAAGTTGTTGAAAAACCTGGGGTAGAAGGTAAAGGGGTAAGGGAGAGTAATGGAAGGGGTTGAATGGACCAAAGTAAAGTATACTCACAGTGGGTATACATTGAGACACCCCTTTGAACATCAACTTAAATGTTAATAATGAAAAGCAGGACTGTAAAATAGCTACAGTGGGGAGGGGGTACTATTAGGAGGGGAAGGGTAAAGGAAGGAGATTAAGGTGATGGTATATGGTAGATGGACTTCATATCTCTATATGAAACAGAACTAAGAAACCTCTTGCAATTTGCTTTAAGTGGGATGAGGGGGGAGTTGAGGGGGAGAGACAATGGGAGCAATATAAATGATATACAATTTAAGTCTAATCGGGATTGTTGCCATGAATCCCCTCCTATGTAATGAATATATCCTAATATAAAAAAGGGAAAGAATGTTTGGGGGAATCTCCTGAGTTTTCAGTTGGCATCAGAAGTGAGGATGCTCTTATGGAAAACTGTCTTTAACTAGAGTCCTATGTAGAGGCCCAACTATGGGAATTCCAACAAGTCAGGTCTGGTCAAGGAAAGCAAATGAAAGTAATGGTGAAAAGGCAGGAAAAGATTTAAATCAGCATAACCATGTTGGAAAGATGCAGATAAGCATCTCAGCCCATCTTTGGGGTACTGACATGAGCTTCGGGTTTAAATAGAGGAAGAATTGGGGCAGAGGGAGAGAGATATACATAATATCAGTCTTAATCAAACTGTGGTCTGATTGATCATTATCTCAGTCCTAGTTCTGCAAAGTGACTCTGGAGAAGTCCTTATCGGTTGAAAGGACAACCTGTTTCTCATGAGATGATTGCTCCTACTTGGGGAGCAGCCTCAGATTCCCTCGTGGTTAAGAATCTCATTAAGGAAGTGATCTCATCAAGAGGTGATCTGTCTGTGGGGCTCTATTGCTCCTGGAATCCAAGGCGAGTGCAGGGTCAGGGCAGTGACTAGAGATGTGTAGATCTGTGGACGGTAGGTGCTGCTTCAGGGGTCTGGAAAAAGATGTTGTAGAAGCTGACAGCTGAACATTCTACAGATATCTCAGGGCCCCTTGGTCTTGAAGAGAAATGAC
Source organism: Castor canadensis (assembly GCF_047511655.1). NCBI lineage: Eukaryota > Metazoa > Chordata > Mammalia > Rodentia > Castoridae > Castor > Castor canadensis. Next base: position 79,454,010 of record NC_133393.1, read on the forward strand.
ATAGTCTAGGTAAATTCAGGGCTAACCAACCTTGGATCACCAGTCTTTTGATAGATGCTTCTTGAGTGATAAACATGCCTACATGCAGAATTGAGTAGAAATCTGGCCCAAAGCTTTAAAACAAAGGAAAGAGAGGCAAAATAAAGGCAGAGGTGCAAAGCTTTTAGTTATCTTGCTTTTAGTTATCCATCGACCATATGCAAACCCAAGAGAAGAGTCATACTTTGCAACAAAAGAAGTTGCTTAGTATATGTCCTCAGGCCTTGAAGTTTGGCTAACTGCACGTAGGGAGCATTAAGAGGAAAAAGAAGAGAATGTTACTGGAACTGGTGAGGCTCCGGGGAGGTCTCCAAAAGGGAAGAGCCCTCTACTTGGCCCTTGAGTACAGGGTTTGTGACATTGTTGCAAAAAAAGAAATTTTAGGACACACTGAGATAGAGACCAACAAAGTTTATTAAGACGGGAAGGGGAGGGGAAGGAGAGAGGAAGGGGAAAGAAGGAGGGAGGCGGGGATAAGAGGGGAGAGGCAGGGATGGGAGGGGAGGCAGGCTAGGTTAGAGATAGAATGGGACTGCTCCCACCTTGACTCGGGAGCTCCTCTCCCTAGCCCACAGGTTAGAGGAGACAGGTGATGACATAATGTCTCCCCACCTCCAAGTCAAGGTAATATAAAAACGACCTACCAAAAGACCCTGGGCCCCTTCTTCTCTTCCCTCACCTGGCAGAACGGGTGATTCCCCTTTCCCTCAGTAAAGCTATTCTACCTCCCCCATCCACGTGTTCTGCTTGGATTCTTCCACCCAGGTATGCCAGGACCAAGATCTTCTGGAAACACCATTTGCCAATAACAAAGCAAACAGAAGGGAATGGAAGGGAAGCACACATCCAGAAATGAATGCAGACACATCTGCTAAGTGATGCACTGAGTGCTCTAACATCAGGTGTATTTATGCCAAAAATGTGGGTTGGGTGGGGGTTAGCTTAAATTCGCCATAGAATAAGGGCTGCTCTTTGTTCTGGACACCTGGTAAATTCAATCTTCTTGCAGTTATAGTGATGTGACATTATCAGTTGGGCCCAGAAATATCAAGTCTAGCCAGTTTACTAAGTTTGAATCACTGTGACAAAGATGTTGCTTTCCTTGAGCATCCCTTAAACCAAGAGGGGCTTAATCAGATGCACCTTTTAAGCCAGGTGTCCTTCCTTAAGATAATTTTCTTCCTTCTTTGCAAATACTTTGGTGATCTAAGGAGTCATTTTTCCAAATGCCCCCCACCCCCGCGCCCTGTCCAGGATAAGTGTCTTTCTTTAAGATACTCTTGCTCAGTTCTCAGAATGTAGCAATCATTTGAGCAGGGAGCCACAGTCAGAGGGAGAGAGGTGGGGGTTTTTTTGCTTTTTTTTAATATATGTTGCAATTTAGTGAAGGAGCATGAAGCTTAAAGCAAAGAAAGTAGTGCCTGTGTGCTTTTAATCTAGCGATTCACTAATACAATGATTTTATCTCTGAATTCCCACTGCCTCATTTTCCCTGATCTACCCTGTCTTAAGAAAACGACATATTAGTGAAAGTTCAGCTATCCAATTTGTGATAAGACTTCATGCTCTGGCCTCTTTCTCCTGCTGCTGCCTCTGAATCCAAACAGCATTCACCAGGTTTCGCAGAAAGAATAATTCCACAATACACTCAGATTTTACAAAGATGCACACTGTTCTAAAGAAAGGTATGGCTCTAGGGCACATTTACAAATATTTTCATACTATAACTTCACTTTAGAGAGATGCAAGTACAATCTTTTTCTCCTCTGATATATAAGAACCAAAAAAAAAAAAAATTCAGACACCAATCAGTGCATTTCCTTACTGTAAGGAGGGGGCGGAGTGGGTGGTAAGGGAGGGGGTGGGGGAAGGGGGGAGAAATGACCCAAGCCTTGTATGCATATAAGAATAATGAAACAATAAAAGAATAATAAAAAAATAAATAAATCCAATCAAAAAAAAAAAGAACACAAATTTTGCCAAAATAGTTGATCAATGGCTTTTTGTGAGTCAAAGAAAAACATGTTTAAATTACTTTTCTGATTTAGTCCTTTTTTAAAAAAATGTTCCTGCATGCCCAAGGCCCCTGGTTCAATCTCTGGTACCTACAAAGAAATTATTTTCTAGAACAGGGTTTAAAATTCTGCCTTTTCACAAGAGCCACAAAGGCTACATTTTCATGAGTTCAGATATATGCACATATCTGAATATGTCCTCTGAATAGTGCAGATTTTGGGTAGTCAACCACTTCTGAACCTCTTGGGGGTAACCTTGGGCTTAACCTTGAGCTTTTCACAATGGCAGCCTCTAGTCCATTTATCTTTAAGGTGTGAAAACTTGAGAAAATTCTTAAGCCTTAGTCAATCATTTCCTGAGAGATTTCCCTAGTGGCTCCACCAATCATAAATCCTATGTCATTCAGCCCATTATTTTTTTAAGAATCAAAAAATAATCCTTCCAAATTAATACAGTATCCTCCAACAACAAAGACTTAACTGCAAATGTATTTCTTCCTTGCCTGCAATTCACCTATATAAGTCATTTGTTATTCATTTTGTGGTCTCAAATTCAGAATGGATTCAACCTCTAAAAATTCAGTCTAGTTCTGACTTTGTCCTTGACTCTGAGTTCCAGTGCCTGGCACTTGAAAAGATCAGGTGCAATTCAATTATGAAGTCGTGTCTGACTTTTGAAGTGTAAATCCACTGCTCTTGAAAATGGCAAGTGTAAAATCCATTCTTAAAAAGCACTTGACATTTTCACATACAGCTTTACAGCCATGGAAATGTGAGGATGCTCACAAGAGATGGCCAAGAAGGGCTTTTTAAAAAATGAAAAAGAAAACGAGTTCTAATATTTGATCCGAAGCAGAAGTCTAATTTTAGCTCTTTGTTTTGACTAGAAAGTGAGACCTTCTTTAATAGCTCTGCCTTGTAAAACTCATCTCTTTGAGCTGATTTTTTTTTTATAATGCCTACCTGCTGGTTTTTATGCCTAACACTGCATGCCTTTCTCTTTTTAAGGACTTCACAGGCTATCCTGCCATCTTTGTTCTGTATGTGCATCCTGAAGTCATTGCATAGATCAGGGGTTGGCAAACTTTGTCCATAAAGGGCCAGACAGTAAATATTTTTTGGCTCTGTGGGCCATTTGGTCTCTGTCAACTCTGCTGTTATAACCTGAAAGCAGCCATAGATGATATGTAAAAAATGAGATTGTGTTCATATAATATTCATGTGCCATAAAATATTATTCATCTTATTCATCTTTTTGATTGTTCTTAACCATTTTTTAAAAAATAGGAGTCATTCTTGGTGGGCTGGGTTTGGCCCCAGGGCAATAGTTTGCCAATCCCTGATATATAACAAAACTAACTTACCAAAATAAAGCACAATGATAGTGCACATGTTCTGAAATTTGACACATTCTGTGGAAAAAATCTACTGGGGTGCCTCAGTATCTCTGAGCATCATTCTTTTTTTTCCTCTCCTTTTATTTTATCATGTTTACATTTACTTACATGTGTATACATTGAGCATCATTCTCGATGCCAGCCACTAAGTCCATTTGATTCCATAGGTGGTTCAACCAGCTGGTTATCAGGCTGAAGTCAGCCAATCAATGCTCTGGCTAGCCCTGCCCCTCACTCACCACCTAGGAATTCCCACCCCAACGAGGGCCATCCTCACACTAGCAGCAGCTATCTTGTGGGGAGGTGTCAGTCTCAGGCTCAGAGACTGGCTTTTTATTGGAGGAAGCCAAGTACAAAAGGTCACATACTGTATAACTATATGAAGTATAGTTATAGTTTCTGTAGGTAAACCCACAGAAAGCAGATGGAAGGTTGGAAGTGGCTGGGTGGGGAGCCAGGAATGAAGTACGGTGAATCCTTGGTGATAAAGATATCTTGGAACCAGATAGAGGTAAGAGTTGCAAAGCATTGTAAATACAACAAATACCACAGAATTGTACAATTCAAAATGGTTAGTGATGGATTTTATGTTGCATGAACTTTACCTTGATTTTTAAAAATACAAAACAAAACAAAACAAAAAAACCCCACAGTTTAAGATCTCCAGGTGATTCACATGAAAGTTTGAGAAACAAGCTCAAAGACCAGGTATTTTCAGTCTGGCTGAGAGAAACTCTGGGTTTTTTATTCAAAGGAACAAAACTGCCCTTGTTGATGTTAATGCATGTACTCTTCCAATTTTAATGGCCAGATAAATATTGTTCATCCACTTTCTTAAATCTTAAGCATAGGGAATTGTTAAAATAGTCTCATTTTTAAACTCTTTTTCCCAGATTTTTTTTACATATTCAGCAGGGAAGCTGCTAATGCCAAAGAGATATCAAATATCTTTCACCATTAAATTTGAGTGTATGCAATTCTTTTCTTGTTCCAAAAACTGCTCTCTAGCCCCACCTATTTCTTCCTATTACTTATTCAACTATAACATTCTTTACATTTTTTTAACTTTCACAGATTAGTCTCCAGAAGGAGTGTTACCCTACTTGATATTCAGTATATATTTTCTGGTGACAGCTTTATGGTACAATTAAATTTCATACATTTTTTCAGCCCTCCCTGAATATGCATTAGAAAGCCAACCATCATAATTCTAAGCCAATTGGCTTGATTTGCTTATTTAAGCCCACATCTCACAGGCCTGTGATATTTCTACACACCCCAAATCCATCTGCACTCCATCCACCTGCCCAAAGTCATTGATTGTACTGACAGTGAATTAAACCACAGGGCACTGACAGTCAAAACACAATTTCCATTAGAAAGCACTTCTGAAAACATTCTGAACTTTAATATGCCATGGCTGTGCCAGGTTAAGCCGGGTCATGGAGGAAACTCAAAACTAATTATCCAGCACATACTGGGCCTGGGCTTTTCAACAGTAGTATCAGAGTGTAGCTTATAAGAAACTGTTATCATAATTTAACATAGGAGGAAAAATCTTGATGTTGTTTAGATGGACTAAGTAACTTAATAAGGCTCATTTGGATGCAAAAATAAATGAGCATCAAGTTAACATTAACTTCTAATGCTTGCCATTTTATGTTAATTCGTATTTTTAAATTATGGCTGATTCTTTGCAATCAGTCTATGACTAATTATATCTCCAACATGTAAATCTGATGAAGTGCTGGGACCAAAGAACAACAAAAAAATACCCAACAAAGACCTTGGAGACTCAGAACTGTCACTCTGTTGACTGATAAAAATCCCAGTCTGCAGAGAAAACCACACTCTGAATTACTGTCACCATTCTTTCTCAACCATCAACGCTAGGTTTGTTTACCCACGGAAACCATATTGATGCATCCTGTTTGCAGATGTTTTTCCTGGTATTTTTCTTTGTACCTGATGGCTCTATCCTAAGACATGAGACTATTATGTTAGATAGATGCAGACTGGATTCTTTAGGAAACCTCCAAGAAGAAACACCTAAATAAGAAGAAATGTGGAGTTAAATACATTCTCCTATCCAACTCTAAGAGTCTAGGGCTCTTTAGCACTTATTAAAAATATATCCAGATCCAGCACTAATAGTGAGCATGTATTCTACAGGCACAGTCTTATTGGAAGCTTAAAATCTAATAATACAAAATAATACCTACCATTTAATGAGGACCTTCCCTCAGCCAGGCAATTTGCAAATGCTATTCATCTCACTTACTGTCCACAATAACCACTCATGAGAAAACTGAAAATCATTTATCAAAGTTACCGAGATAGGAAATGAGCAAAGTAAAGTTGTCTGGTTTGGGGAGTTCAGTAGATCTGGGTTGTTCAAATCCAGAGACATTTAACAAATATTTATGTGTCCACTAATCAAAAGTTATAAAAATCCAAGTTCTACATTTCCCTGGTGAAGACACAAGAGAGCCCCAACTTGTTTGAGTCAATACAGCCAACTAGTGGCAAATCCAAGACCAGAACCCATATCTCCTTGTCTTCTGGCCACCATCTGTCCTCCACATCAGGACATCACTTGAGGACACTGTTATAATGCAGTTTCTGATTCAACAGGCCCAGGATGGGCCTGGCATGATGCTTATGGGGCCCAGAACCACTGCCATCACCACTAATATGAGTAAGAGACCCAGAGAAGCCATCTCAGGATTTCAATTAGGAGAAATGATAATGTAGAATTCTGCTAATTTACCCCTAGAGTGACCAACTCACTTCACCCAGGATTTTCCAAGTTTTAATACTGAAAATCCCACCTCTCAGGAGATCTGTCAAGTCCCTGGAAAACTAGAATGGTTAGTCCCTCAACCTCTTTATGTGTCACACTAACACAGCATTAAATGTGGGAGAAAAAACACAATATGGGTAAGGAAGGGAAGTGGCAAAGGCTGAGGGAGCTTAACAGACTGAAGGCAGGCTGGCTTCATGGATGTACCTATGCAGGTGCACAGCAGCCCAAACTCAGTAGAGCTAATGCTTCCTTCCAAGATACTGTTGCTATCTTGAAGTTCTTAATAGTTTTTATTAATATATAATTTACATGCCATAAAATTGCCTTTTAGCCAGGCACCAGTAGCTTATGCTTGTAATCCTAGCTACTCAGGAGACAGAGATCAGAAGGACTGCAGTTTGAAGGCAGCCAGGCAAATAGTTCTGTGAGATCCTATCTCGAAAAAAACCCTTCACAAAAAAGGGCTGGTAGAGTGGCTCAAGGAGTTCAAGCCCCAGTACTGGAAAAAAATGCCTTTTAAGGTATACAATTCTTATTTTTAGTGTATTCACAAAGTTGTACAAGTATTGCCGTTATCTAATTCTGCAATTTTTGCATCACCCAAATGGAAACCCTGAAACCATTAGCAGCCACTTCCGTCCCTGGATTCTGGCAACCACTAATCTACTTTTGGTCTCTATGGATTTGCCAATTCTGGGCATTTGTATAAATAGAATCATACAATCTATGGCCTTTTATATCTGGTTTCTTTCTATTAGCATCAGATGTTCAAGGTTTATCCCTGCTGTAGCAGATACTATTCCATTATGCACAGTCAATGTACACAGCACATCCATCGCATGGATGTACCAGACTTTCCTTATTCGTTCGTTAGGTGATGGACATCTGGGTTCTTTCTGTTTTGTGCTATTGTGAATAATGCTGCTGTGAATATCTGTGTACACGTTTTTATGGACATACGGTTTCAATTCTTGTGGGGAGCAGATTATGAGAACTGACATGAGCACAGCTACGCCCAACAATCTGCAGGCTGAGTTGGCACAGCCTCAGCCACAGAAGGGGGTGAGGGCAAAATGTACCACAGCTGCTTTTCCTAAGATGTTTACATTCAAAGAGTGCAATGTCACATCCCTCTGAGAACTGTTGCTTACCTCCTTGTTTGCCACTGTATATAAAAGACTCGCTGGAGGTGGACAAGGTGGTTGTGTGAGCTTTCTGCACCAGGAACTCTATACATAGGCTTCAAAAAAGCTATGCTAAAAAAAAGCATGGGACACTGTGAGTCTAAGGACTGAGACTTTAAGAGTTATGCTAATGCAGTTTTTAGATTTTGTACAGGAACTTGAAAAGAAGTAAAGGAATACAAAAGAATAAAAAAGAAGTAAATGCTGCTGTTGTGTGTCTCCCAGCTTTCTACATGTTTGTCTTATGTCTTTTGTCCTTTCTTTATCTCCTGTTGTTCCCAGTTAGGTTCATAGGACGAGCTCACACTGGTCAAAACAAATTCTAGAGGGGATTCCAAGATGGCGGCTAGAGGGAGGAAGCAGAAAGTGAGCCTCCTATAGTGAAATCTTGGAGAGACGCTGGAGACACACTTTGCAGGCATAATCACTGAGAAAAGTCATAACTTTGACCCCTAGACACCTCCAGCTGGCGCAGAGAATCTCCACTTCACGTTAAACGGAGAAACAAGGAGGGCCCCTGGGCCGCCAGTGGCTGGCACCCACTGGGAAGACGTGGACCAGGTGAGCTTTGCAGTACCGTGGTACTCCCACAGACAAGCCTGGGGCAGAGCAGCATAGCCCCCTGGACAGACTGACCTCCACCCAGGGAAAAAAAGAGAAACTGAGTAATAAGCAATAAGAACAATTAAGACACACTGGAAAGAGTGTGGGACTCCCTGAGTGCTGAAGAATGGGGGAAGGGAATCCTTCCTGGGACTTTAAATAAAGAAGCCGGGCAGGCCGGAGAGCCTCTGGCAGGAGCGGGGCACACGCCCAGCAACCAGGAGTGGGGAAGCTTGTGAGAGTGGCGGAGGGAGGAAAACTCCACAGGAGAGGAGGGAAGACCCACTTCCCACGTGAACTGTAAACAAACATGGCGGCCAGCAGGAGCAGCAGCACCGCCCAGTAAGCAGGAGCAGGAAAGCTTGTGAAAGTGGCAGTGGGAGGAAAACTGCACAGGAGAGGGGGGAAGACCCACCTCCCACATGAACTGTAAATAAACACGCAGGCCTGACAACACCAGGGCAGTGTCACCTTTCCCAGTGCTTGGAAAGGGGAAAGCTTATAGCAGAGGCTCCCGCACAGGGGAACTCTGAACAAACAAAGCCTGTGGGACCAGGTGAGGGCTAGCTCACCCCAGAGATCTGCATAAATAACGCCACCAGCTACAGCAGGCTGAGAGCAGCAGGCAGGCAACCATACAAGGCAAGCCTTGTATGCACATATGAATAATAAAAGAAAAATGAAAAAAAAAAAAAAGAAAAAAGAACGAAACAGAACTGCAAAACAAAACGGAAGGCCAATCCAGCAGATTAAAACAAACAGAAGACAGAATCTCAGAACTTGAAGATGAAATGGTAATTAAAGGAAAAACTGAAGAACTATTAATTAAACAACTCAAGACCTGTGAAAAGAAAATGCAAGAACTCACTGACTCCATCAAAACACCAAACTTGAGAATCATGGGCATCGAAGAAGGAGAAGAGGTGCAAGCGAAGGGAATGCGTAATATATTCAACAAAATAATAACAGAAAATTTCCCAAATCTAGAGAAAGATATTCCCATACAGATGCAAGAGGCCTCCAGGACACCAAACAGACCAGATCAAAATAGAACTACTCCACGACATATCATCATTAAAACAACAAGTTCAGAAACTAAGGAAAGAATATTGAAGGCTGTAAGAGAGAAAAAACAAGTAACATACAAAGGTAAACCCATCAAAATCACAGCAGACTTCTCAACAGAAACATTAAAAGCAAGAAGAGCGTGGGGTGAGATCTTCCAGGCACTGAATGAAAATAACTTCAATCCCAGGATACTCTACCCAGCAAAGCTATCATTCAAAATAGATGGACCAATAAAAATCTTCCATGATAAGCAGAAACTAAAACAATATGTGACCACAAAGCCACCATTACAAAAGATTCTTCAAGGGATTCTGCACACAGAAAGTGACACCCAACTTAACCATGAAAAGGCAGGCAGCACCAAACCACAGGATAAGAAAAAGCAAGACAGTAGAGAGTAACATCAAGTTAGGTACACACAATCAAACCTTCAAACAACTAAGACAACTAAATGGCAGGAATCACCACATACCTATCAGTACTAACGCTTAATGTTAATGGACTTAATTCACCCATCAAAAGACACCGTTTGACAAAATGGATTAAAAAAGAAGATCCAACAATTTGTTGCTTACAGGAGACTCATCTCACTGACAGAAATAAGCATATGCTTAGGATGAAAGGCTGGAAGAAGATTTACCAAGCCAATGGCCCCCGAAAACAGGCAGGAGTAGCAATACTTATCTCTGACAAAGAAGACTTCAAACCTACATTGATCAAATGAGATAAAGAAGGACATTCCATACTAATAAAAGGGGAAATAGACCAAAAGGAAATAATAATCATCAATCTGTATGCACCCAATGTCAATGCACCCAATTTCATCAAACATACCCTGAAAGACCTAAAAGCATATATAAACGCCAACACAGTGGTTGTGGGAGACTTTAACACCCCATTATCATCAATAGATAGGTCATCCAAACAAAAAATCAATAAAGAAATCCAAGATCTAAAATATGCAATAGATCAAATGGACCTAGTAGATGTCTACAGAACATTTCATCCAACCTCTACACAATATACATTCTTCTCAGCAGCCCAAATACCTAGGTGTAAACCTGACAAAAGATGTCAAAGACCTCTATAAGGAAAACTATACACTTCTGAAGAAAGAGATTGAGGAATACTATAGAAAGTGGAGAGATCTCCCATGCTCATGGATTGGTAGAATCAACATAGTAAAAATGTCAATACTCCCAAAAGTAATCTACATGTTTAATGCAATTCCCATCAAAATTCCAATGACATTCATTAAAGAGATTGAAAAATCTACTGTTAAATTTATATGGAAACACAAGAGGCCACGAACAGCCAAGGCAATACTCAGTCAAAAGAACAATGCAGGAGGTATCACAATACCTGATTTCAAACTATATTACAAAGCAAAAACAATAAAAACAGCATGGTACTGGCACAAAAACAGACATGAAGACCAGTGGAACAGAATAGAGGACCCAGATATGAAGCCACACAACTATAACCAACTTGTCTTTGACAAAGGAGCTAAAAATATACGGTAGAGAAAAGACAGCCTCTTCAACAAAAACTGCTGGGAAAACTGGTTAGCAGTCTGCAAAAAACTGAAACTAGGTCCATGTATATCACCCTATACCAAGATTAACTCAAAATGGATCAAGGATCTTAATATCAGACCACAAACTCTTAAGTTGATACAGAAAAGAGTAGGAAATACTCTGGAGTTAGTAGGTATAGGTAAGAACTTTCTCAATGAAACCCCAGCAGCACAGCAACTAAGAGATAGCATAGATAAATGGGACCTCATAAAGCTAAAAAGCTTCTGTTCACCAAAAGAAATGGTCTCTAAACTGAAGAGAACACCCACAGAGTGGGAGAAAATATTTGCCAACTATACATCAGACAAAGGACTGATAACCAGAATATATAGGGAACTTAAAAAACTAAATTCTCCCAAAACTAATGAACCAATAAAGAAATGGGCAAGTGAACTAAACAGAACTTTCTCAAAAGAAGAAATTCAAATGGCCAGAAAACACATGAAAAAATGCTCACCATCTCTAGCAATAAAGGAAATGCAAATTAAAACCACACTAAGATTCCACCTCACCCCTGTTAGAATAGCCATCATCAGCAACACCACCAACAGGTGTTGGCGAGGATGCGAGGAAAAAGGAACCCTCTTACACTGCTGGTGGGAATGTAGACTAGTACAACCACTCTGGAAAAAAATTTGGAGGCTACTTAAAAAGCTAGACATTGATCTACCACTTGATCCAGCAATACCACTCTTAGGGATATACCCAAAAGACTGTTACTCCAGAGGCACCTGCACACCCATGTTTATTGTGGCACTATTCACAATAGCCAAGTTATGGAAACAGCCAAGATGCCACACCACTGACGAATGGATTAGGAAAATGTGGTATCTATACACAATGGAATTCTATGCAGCCATGAAGAAGAACGAAATGTTATCATTTGCTGGTAAATGGATGGAATTGGAGAACATCATTCTGAGTGAGGTTAGCCTGGCCCAAAAGACCAAAAATCGTATGTTCTCCCACATATGTGGACATTAGATCAAGGGCAAACACAACAAGGGGATTGGACTATGAGCACATGATAAAAGTGAGAGCACACAAGGGAGGGGTGAGGATAGGTAAGACACCTAAAAAATTAGCTAGCATTTGTTGCCCTCAACGCAGAGAAACTAAAGCAGATACCTTAAAAGCAACTGAGGCCAATAGGAAAAGGGGAACAGGTACTAGAGAAAAGGTTAGATCAAAAAGAATTAACCTAGAAGGTAACACCCACGCACAGGAAATCAATGTGAGTCAATGCCCTGTATAGCTATCCTTATCTCAACCAGCAAAAACCCTTGTTCCTTCCTATTATTGCTTATACTCTCTCTACAACAAAATTAGAAATAAGGGCAAAATAGTTTCTGCTGGGTATTGGGGGGGGGAGAGGGAGGGGGCGGAGTGGGTGGTAAGGGAGGGGGTGGGGGCAGGGGGGAGAAATGAACCAAGCCTTGTATGCACATATGAATAATAAAAGAAAAAGGAAAAAAAAATTCTCTTGAGGCAACTAGGAGAGGAGGTTCATATGGCAACTTCAGTTTAACTTTTTAAGAAACTGCCAGACTGTTTATCAGAGTGGCTGCATCTCTTTGCTTCCCTATCAGCAGTATAGGAGGACATGAAATTCTTAATCATGTTTGAAGAAAGAACTTCTCATTTTACCCCAACCCAGCAAATAATGGAGCTGGTCCTAACTGGAACAAAACAACTATAAAAGTAGGTACTAGGAGGTTCCACCTCTGGTGCAAGGAGCTACTGTCCCCACTGGTTTTCTCCAGAGACATAAAACACCTGAGGTGGAAGGTAAACCAACTGTCCCATTGCTAGTAGATTCATCAGACACCCTTGAGGAACTACATCAGGTTTATTCCAAGTGTAGACCTACTAGGATTTCAGTTCACTCACAGCCCAGAGCCTCACTCTCCAACAGACCCAAGCCTTCTCTTTCTTTCTCTTTCATCTGGGATTTCTTCCAGAGCAAGGGAACCAAGATTTTCTTATTCATTCAACAAGTTTGATGTTTGCCCATCAGGTACTAAGCTAAGTTCCTCCAAAGAGCTCATAAAAGGTTTGAATTCAAAGACCAGGTGGTTGATCTACCACATCAATTAAAATTCATTCACATGAAATTAGCATTCTATGTATTAATCAAATATAATTTATATAAAACCAGTTTCTACTGAAGGAGAAGGAAAGAAAAGAGAGGATATGAGATTTCTTTACTTAAAAGGAAAGGCAGTCTGTCAAAAGACCATAGAAAATGTAAGGTGGAGAAACAGAGAACTTGAAAATATTTTGTAACTCTGTTAGCCTACATCTGGGCAGGCCTGAGAGCCACTCTGCTCAGAAGGTTTTTGTTTGGTTGGCTGGGTTTCTTTCTTTCTTTCTTTCTTTTTCCCTTGCCAAAGCCTGGAGGCAGTTCTGCCTGGCTTGATTTATGGAGATTGGAGCTATTTTTTTTTTTTTTTTTTTTTTTTTTTTTGCAACACTGCCTCTTTCCCGGAGGATTTGTTAATTGAGGTAGCACCTCTCAAGAATCATTGAGTAAAACTAATCTATTACATTGCATGTTTTTGACTTCCACCAGGATGATGATTTCACAATGTGTATGAAAGGGAGGACCATGCTCTTCAGCATGTCAATAGGAAGCAGTTTATTCAGAACAGAAAGGGAAGAGGCTGAGTTCCCCCTCACTTACGCACTGGAATTAGACTTCATTTCTTTATTCTATTTCTAGAAATGAAACCCCAAACTCCTCCTGACAGCTCAGCCCGAATTAATTTTAAGTGCTCATAATACAGTTATCCTGAGGACATCTGAGCAGTATTCAGCCAAAGCCTATCATAAAACTTTGTAACACCAAAATTAAATGCTTCACCCTTTTTCATATTTGGGGATAGTTGCTATAAGAAGGATTATAAAACAACCTACATAAATTCCAGGGCTTCCTAGATTCCTATAGCTGGGCAAGGTGGAACTGGGTCCCTCAATTTTTTTGTTCCTGAAAATCCAAGGAAAATCAAACAATAAATCTGGCCAAGGTAACAGCAAGAAAAGAAAGTTTCTTTGCTTTTGGCTATAATCATATCAGTTCTCACATTCATCAGACATTCTGACTGACAATCATGAGTTCTTGATGGTGATAAACAAAAAAAGTTAGTCATTACTTACTAAAGTCATTTTGTAGACAAAATAATTCAAAACCTGAGCACCTGAGAGAGCTGTCAGTTGCTAAATGGGTCCATGGTACTGAAAAGTTTGAAGAAACCTGGAGTACACTTAAAACATCAGAGAATTCTCTTCCTTTTTTTCACATCTGGATTTTTTATTTAAAAAAATAATTTTAGGTTCACAACAAAATTGAGCAAAAACAGCCAGGTGTGGTGAGATATGCCAAGTGCAGCCTCCCAGCACTTGGGAGGCAGAGGCAGGAAAATCAAGAATTTGTTGTCAACCTGAGCTACATAGAGAGGTCTTGCCTCAAAAATCTCTTCAAAACTTTGAGTGAAAAGTACAGAAATTTCCCCTAGAAAATTCTGTTCCTTTAGCTATTGCTTTTGAGTGCAAAGCTATTCAGAAATTTGTATTTGTGCTTTCTCAACCCCAAATCACCCCTACCTGTTACTGAGAAAGAACTACACCTGAGGGAGAAGGCAAGTCCTCTTTGTAAGTTGAACAATTCAAACGACTTGCAATGTTGTTATAGTTTCTTGGCAACAACAGCTTCAATTTGATCTTTAGTTATCAGAAACAACCAATTTCTCTCTGCTCACTGGAGAAGCTCTTGCCCAACGTAGACACCCACCCAGATCTAAAATAGATTTTCCTGCTCCACAGAAGGTTGGAATAAGGGCATCTCTGGTTAACATAGTGCTTCTCCATTTGGAAGTTTGAAAAGGGACCAGCTTAATGTACCTTCCTGAATGAGGTATTTACCAAATGACTTCTATCTTTTGTTAGAAGTGAATTCTGACTCAAACCCAGTCTTATAAAAAGTAAAGTGTGCCTATTGAAGTTAAAGGGAAGCAGGAAAGAAACAGGGATAGGCTATTCGCTCATACTAAAGGAAAATAAGCAATAGTTTCTTGTACCCTTTCTTTGTCAAGAGTGATAATAATAATGATGATGATTGTGCACAAAGCAAGTATTTCATTAATACATTTCTTCCCACCACCCCCAAATTAAAATGCTTCATAAAAATCTCTACCAACTAGTTTTCCTCTCTAAGTCAATAAAAACAAACTCACCTGATTAGCCTTCTCCACACCAAGTGGGAGAAAGGCAACAGGACTCCTTCAACCCAGGTGAAGAGCCTCTGGCAGGTGCAGGGACAGAATAGAAAAGACTGGACACTAAATTTTGCTTTGTTTTTAGTTGGTAAATACAGCTACGATTAGCCATAAATACATGTTATTCACATCCTAAGTTTTTTTAACTTTTTTTCCTTTATTCTGTAGGCAAGGAAAAGCCATGAAAGATTTCTGAACAAGCAAATGACATCCTGAGTCTTGTGTGTCGGAAGATAACTCCGTCAGCTGTGTGAAGGATAAACAGGATGATGGAAAGGTGAGGCAGATAAGGAGCTTCTTGCACAAGACAGTGCCAGGGTAAAGACAGAAAGGACAAGGAAGGGGTAGATAAGAGCAACATCACAAAGAATAAAAATCACTTCGTGATTGGAAGAGAGGGATGCAGAGGATAGCAATGATGCTGAGGAACTGGCTAGAGGAGAAAGGCATGCATGGGCTGATAAACTGTCAAGGAAGAACATACCTCGTGATGGTTTCACATCAGCCCCTGCCCCCAGGTCTCAGGGAATGGGAACTGTCCACTAGGACCTGCTCAAGAGACTGGGCTACCAAAAGTGGGGAATAAGCCCTTGGCTATAGCACAGGATGGAAAGTACAAGTTTGGAGTGAATTCCTGGGGTCCAAATACCTGCTGCCTTCTCTACCCAGTTCCGTGTGGTCTAGAAGAAGACACTGTCCCTTTCTCAGCCAATACTTCCTCCTCTGAAAAGGAAGATGACATCCCTGGTATGATTGTTGTAAAAATCAACAGTCTTGTGCAGTATCACACTTATGGCATGTATCAAGGGCCTAATGACTAGTAATGGGTATTATCAGTCACACAAATATTTCTGCAGTGGGGCTCAGAGACAATGCATGACTTTCTCAAGGTTGTGCAATCAATTAGTAATAAAACCAGAACTCCACATCAATGTGCCTGAAGTAATCTTCCCCTCAACTGACTTTAAGATGACTTTGCCAGCTCTTTACAATGATCCCACTCTTCTCCCTGTTCACTTCTCAATCCACCCTTTCCTTGCACACAGGTCTTCTGCCCCAGTAAATCTTTCACACTCCTAACTCCATCTCCACCCTGGAACACCCAACAGACACATTTATCCTATTTCAGTGGTTCTTAAAGTGTGGTCCCCAGGCCAGCTCACAGCCTCACTTGGGAACCTTCCAGAAATGCAGATTCTCAGAGCCAGCCATTCATGGTTTAACAAACCCTCCAGGTGATTCTGATGATACAATCTGAGAACTGCAAGCCCTAGCCCAGCTGTGTGGTGCACATGCACCATGGTCCAAACTACTCAGGAGTCTGAGGCAGAAGGATTGCTTGAATCCGGGAGTCTAAGGAGCCAAACTTGGCAGCATAGGTGGCCCATATCTAAACAACAAAAACCCTGAAGCATCCTACTTCAGTAAGGAGTTCACAATACTGGATGGCTTCTATAGTAAAATGAATTACCTGTCTGGGGTTCAGTCAGTGGTGCTGCTAGCGCCCTCTGTAGACAATGGGTAGAAAGAGAAATACAGCAGACTGACAGGCTGTAAGACCTTTTCTCAGCCAAGGGAGCACTGTAAGATAGCTGACACATTGGTGTGTCCAGTCTGTGGTCTCCAAGCCCAGTGCCCCAGCCGCCTGACCACTGCATTGCAAGCAGCAGAATCAAGGCAGTGAAATTAACTATAAGGTCAAAATCAGAGTTTGAACTCTAAAGGCACAACATTTGACATTTAGATTTCTATGCCTCTCAAGTATGTAACTACCACTTCCCCACATGAAGTTTCCCATGACTTAGAAAATGCTTGATGTTTCATAGGATGTGGATGCAGACATCAACCTGCATTTATCTTACCCCAGGCAAGTGTGCTGTATTTATAAGATTCACAGCCTACCAATGCACCAACCTCTGGGGCCTGCTCCAACCCACCCAGGAGCCAATCCTCAGACACTTCGGCCGCTCCTTGTAATGGTTCAGATGGATTCTGTTGTGAAAGCTTCCTCCTTAATTACTGACATACATGCAATTCAAGTTACTTTCTTGCAATTATGTTATTCAGCAATAATTGGATTTCTAGTTTTAATTGGATCCTAAATTAGCGATAGCTTTCATGAAAGCCATTACAGTGATTTCTAACTACAGTTTTTGCTGCTTTTTGAGTACATTATATTTCAACTAGAATGATTCGTCAATAGAAAGAGTCACAGCTGTGGTGAAGCCTTACATGGGATCCTGCTAATGATTACATCAGTTGTAACTAAACATTTGTTGCAAATACTATCCACTGAGCACTGGTGCCTCCTCGGGGATGCTGCCCCATTCCTGAGGTTTGGGGTAAAGATCCAGCCATGTGACCTTATATTTACCTTGACTAGATGGGGAAGAGAATCTATTTATTACCACCTGCTACTTCAGATAAACACTTCAAAACAACACAAAAGAATAGAAAACTGCACTGCTGTTAAAAGCTACTGAAATCAACATTTTTTTTGTAACCTACAGAAAAGCATAGCCTCCTTGTAGTCCTCAAATCAGGTCAATAAACAGCTGCTGAGAATCAAGTCTGTGCTAGTTATTGCAAAGGACACTGAGAGACAATACACTTGTGTGTTTAAGAGCAGGAATTTTAGAGTCAGAGTCCCTGGATTCATATCCCAGCCCTGCTGTGTGACCTCAGGCAAACTCCTTACTCTCTCTGTGGCTCCATTTCCCTATTTGTAACGTGTACCAAAAGGTTGTTGTATGCACTAAATGGGTTACAGTAGTCTCTCCATACCCACAGGAGGTACATTCCAAGACCCCCAGTAGATACCTGAAGCCACACATAGTACCAAACCTGTGTTTTTAGCTACATATATATACATGATATATATCATATATGATAGTTTAATTTATAAGTTAGGCATGGTAAGAGATTAATAACTACTAATGAAACATAATGACTATAACAATATACTGTAATAAAAGTTATTTAAAACTTCTGCATTGTTCTGGAATTTCCCATTTAATAATTTCAGACCATAGTTAATTATAGGTAACTGAAACCACAGATTCAAGAATCCTTGCCTTTGTTCTCTCCCTACCAGTTGACTCTTTCTGGACTTGGTTTCTTCATCTATGAGAGTGTTGGCTAGGTCAACATTACAAAACTGATGTGCATAGCCTAGGTTAGAGGACCCACAGCCTGGACACTGGATAGATTGCGTAAAGGGAAACAAGCATCCATTTCCCATCTTCGTTCTGTCCTCGTTCTGTTTTATACAATGGGGCTGCAAATCAGATTTTGTTTGAAAAAACTGTTTTCATACAAACCAAAGACAAAAAGTCTAAAAACCATTTAATAGTGATTATAGATTTTCCTTTCTTTTAAATAATTGTCATCCTCCAAAGGAAAAATGATGGCAATCTTACATAGCACTATCTCTGATTCTTCACTTTTCACAGCTGGCCATGGTTCCCTTCCTTGTTTTGGTTCTGTTTCATTACTCTCCACACGGAGGTATTTATAGTGATGATAATGAGTTTCAAAACAAATCTAATGAAATGTGCATTTCCTTAGGATTATGAGTTCCCAGAATAAACAAGCACTGATTCAGGGAACCAAATCACACAGCAACCAGGAGAGAAGGCTATTCTGGAAGGTAAAGTACAACCTGCCTCTCCTCGCCCTTCCCAGCCCCTTGCTGTCCCAAACATCCCCCCACCTGCACGCTCATGCATTCCAGATTTATTTTATTAAGAATCATCTCATTACCCCCCATTTAAAATAGCCCTCCAACACACACACATGCTCACCTGGAGGAATTTTCTAATAGACGATAGATCTCAGTACAGGGCTCCATTCAGTCAGATGTCAGACACCAGCACAGCCACATAACTGATTATATTGCTCTCCCCATAAATATTCTACCACCAAGGAAGAGATTTACGATATTGTATCTTCAGTTCAATTTTCAGAACGATTTACAGCTCACACACATCCAAAAACTTATTACCAAGTGCATTATTTGAAAACAAAGCGATAACTTGCCATTCTCTGAGAGGACCAAGGGAGCCTTCGGCAGCATCTTCTATCTATCTCCATGCTATCTCTGCCACTCCTATTACTGTAATATATATAACAAACATCTTAAGTGAAATTACAAAGCACACATGGTACATGTGGGTAGTAGTCTATTAAGTGAGAAGCCTTTGGAGGATCTCATATTTGTCTTCAAACTGGTAACCTTGACAGGAAATGGAGAGGCCTGAAACACAGATAGTGCTGAGAAATGATGAGCCCCTTGGAGCACACTCCTGCTGATAACAACTGGTTTTGGCAAAGGTGACACTGTGACTCAGAGGCTGAGTTGAGTCATTCTTAATGTACTGCATTCACCTGACTTGATGGCTTACATCCTGTCCCTAATCGGACCAGTGTGACCTTGCCTCCATGTTTCTAAGCACTGGAATCCCAGAAAGAAGTTTCAAAGAAAATTCGAAGCCCCAGCCCCAGGTTTAGCAATTCTGATGTCATTAGCCTGAGCATCACCGTTTTTCCAATGCAGCCCCAGATGATGAGTTGAGACTCTGACACCACAGCCTTGAGCCTGAGTTTCCTCAACTGTGAGCTGTGTCTCACAGATGCTTTACAAGTTGTGCGAATGTACACAAAGGTCTGTCTTATTCATTATCATGGCCCACGCTAGTGCCTGGCATGCCATAGGAATGCCATAAATATGGGTTGAATTCATCAGTGAGAAAATACCACATTCTGGATATGGTTCAACATGATAACCACTGAGAAACGCTGGCTCATTTCGACATTCAAAATGCCTCTTAAAACCTTTGAATTTACAGTTATCATCAACAAAAATGTCCTTGTTTGACTTGCTTTTTTATCCCAGAGGTATTATTTCTTTCCTGAAACTTTTTTTTTATTGCACCATCACATAATTGGAGTTGGACACAAGAAAAGTACCTCTCTAAGCACAGGGAGGCATCTTTTTATCCTTGTGTAGCTTCCTGTGCTCCTGTTCAGTCCCACATTGGACGTAGAAGAAAAAATGATCCTTGTCTCCACTTGCCATTCCTCATTTATTGAGATCCTATTTTAACCTGTGACTAACTTCAGGTCATGGAAAAGGGGAATTGTGTCTCTAAATTCAACATTCTTGCAAAAACTGAGCATGTGCCTGTTGTAGAAGAAAAGAGCCTCTCTCTCTCTCTCTCTCTCTCTCTCTCTCTCTCTCTCTCTCTCTCTCTTTCACACACACATACATACACACCACACACACACACACACACACACAAATGTTGATGTCACTTTTTTTTTAGTTCCAAGAACATCAAAGTCCTTTGCTATCCGAGTAGGAGTGGGACACCCATCCTATCTCCACACAAAGTGGACCTTGTTGTGACACATATACAATCACTCTGGCCCACTTCATTGATCAGTGCCAATAGTCACAAAGTCAATCCCACCAGCAAGGTAGCCTGATGACCTGTGCTGGTAATGAAGGCAGCTGAAAGAGCTGATTCCTAATGCTGAGGTCCAGGGACAATAAATGAATACAACTCAAACCAGAGAAGGAGAATTTTGAGAAAGTAGCCAGCAACATGGTCCTCACCATTAATCAACCTATTTCATGGAGATTCATCCCCGCCTTCCTCCTGTTTTCTCAGTCAGAGTTCTCCACTTTACTCGGGTGGCACTGTGATTTGCTTACTCTAAATCTTCCTTTTAAAACCAGGTGCTTCGTTGTCACGATTTAAAACTGTTGCATTTCATCCAAATTTGGTCCCTCTGAAAGCCAACTTCAGACTGCTCTTTAAAAGATGAATAATTTTCACCCCCTCAGCCAATCAGGTCAGCCCCTGCCACATTCTTTCGAGGTGTGCACTCCCCCAGGATTGTCTCCAATGCTTGCATCTTTGAAAAATATCTGTAATAAAAATTCAAATACATTCCAAAATGAACATAAATAAAACATAATTTCCTCCAAATGATTTATAAAATACTAAAGCAGTCCCTTACCTGTCTTCTGCCTGTCAAGGCGAAGCTCCTTGGGGTGGCGGAGCTGCTCCACTTTTCCCTTCTGAGTCTTTGCCAGGGCTGGAGCCAGGCACTACCTTGACAACAGAGAACACCCAGAAGCCTGCTGATGCTCGCAGAATGTCGAGTTCACTTTATCCATCAAAGCCCCGGCATAAACTTGACCCAGGGGGAGATGGTATAGCTCTCTATGTCCTCCTCAGAGGGCTCTAGGTTTAAGGGAAATGCTGAGATGTAAAGATTTGTCAGGATGGCAATAAGTGGCACAGAGGGATGACACACATTATCCCCCAGGGATGGGGGGGTACTTTATCCCCAATCTTAGTGAGAGGAGGCATTGTGGAATAAGTTCCCTCCTCCACCCATCTCAACCTTCACCCACTCCCTACCAGTCCCCACTCCCTGTCTTGTTAGCTAAAGAGAGGTCTTGGGTCCATGACAGGGCTGGCATGCACAGAATCTCCCAGAGGGTATGCCAAAGCATGGATGGCTGGAGCCCTGAAGGGTTTGTGATTCAGTGGGTCTAGGGTGGTACCTAGGAATCACCATTTCTAATGAGTTCCCAGTGATGCTGATGTTACCTGATCCACTCATCTAGGTTCTCAGGAGCCAAGGCTTCCTTGGGACTCAGGTGAGAATGGGGTTGTACTCCAGGACCATTCAAAAATGTACTAAATTCAATCATATCACATTCCATAGAAAAGACTAGCGGGTTCTGTGATTCCCAGGGGCTCCTACACATGTACAAATACACGCCCTTTGCAGGAAGATACACTATAAACCATTCCAAATGAATTAGACACACAATCCTTCCCCTTAAAAAAACTCACAGACTGGTGGGGGAATAAGCACCAGTCTTAACTAGAGGGCAATGTGAAAAGTGCTTTAGAGGAAGCATATCTGCCAGAGACTGTGGGAAACCCTGGACTGAGCCTAGGGAGTTAAGAAAGGTTTTCAAAGTGGATATGGTGGAGTTGGGAGCATAGCTCACTGGAAGAGCACTTGCCTAGCATGCATAAGGCCCCAAGCTCCATCCTACTGCAAAAAGAAAAAAAGGAAAGGTGACGTTGGACTCAGAACTTGAAGGGTGAATAGGAGACAAAAAGATGAAGTAGGAAGTTTCAGGCAATCAAAGAAACAGATGTAAAAGACAACTGAAGAGTCTGGTTCTCACAGAAGATAGATGGATTTCATGTGTAGTCAGGGAGACTCTGAACCCCAAATACCAAGCTAAGGAGTTGAATCTTGGAACAACTAAAAGCTGTTCAGGTAGATCTGTGCGTGCATTTGAGACCAGTTTGCTATTCTTCTGGAACACTGTTTGGGCTCCAGTCCAGTTCCCTAAAGCTGTCTGTAGCCCCCAAGGCCATCCTAGAGTTTGAAGAAGGGTTGGCCACAGAAATTAGACAGACTTCATAAATTGGCTGGGAAATTGCGACACAACACGGAGAGTGCTGAACACACTGCTATCTGGAGGCTGTGATAAGGGTGAGATCTACACAAGACCCAAGACGCTCCCACAGGGCAGGCCATGGCGGCAATTTTCAGCGTTGAACCCTATGATCGGAGCCCATGCACACCACACATGCAAGCACTCTGCTGACAGTTAGGAGGCTGTGAGGCTGTCTGACATGCAGTCATTGAAGTGGACACAAACACGGGCCACGTGTGTAATAATGACAACAGGAGTGGCACAGTTACTGGGTGGGCACAGATTGGCAGTTAGAAACTAAGATGTTCAAAAACACAACTTTTTAAAAAATTATTTTCCTATGACTCAACCTACCTTAACTCACAAAATCCAGTTCCCCTGACGCAGAACATAGCCAAGTAGCTTCCAAGAAAACTAATCTAAAATTGTCCTCTTGTCCTGTTAGTCATGGAGTCCCCGGCAGTGCCTGCTGAGACGCAGCACCGTCCCCCATCTCAGCC
The DNA here is from genome assembly GCF_047511655.1 of Castor canadensis. NCBI lineage: Eukaryota > Metazoa > Chordata > Mammalia > Rodentia > Castoridae > Castor > Castor canadensis. Next base: position 79,476,947 of record NC_133393.1, read on the forward strand.
TGCATGGTTACGCTCGGTGTCTACTGCTATTGTAACTGGTTCGGGTGTTTTTACCCTTCAGGCGCAAGCACACTACAGATGCTGCTCAACTGTGAGGCTCTGCCCTGCTCTCTGGATATCAGGGCAGTGCTGGCCACCCAGAGGCTCCTTGTCTGGACTTTAACACTTCTCAGGTCTCCTGTCCACTCCCAACCGCTTCTTCACCCCTCTCAAGAGCATAGAAAGCTTTCTTGTACTTCACCACTTTTCTGCATGACTTCAGGGACTGGGAAACTTGATGACAGTGGGCTGTCCCTCTTGCCTGCTTACACAAATCACTCCGCCATTTTTAATGGGGATTCCATTGGTTGAGGGCCCCTGTATTTAGGGGGCTTTCTGTTTTCTCACCCTTTACCAAGGAGCAAAGCATAAGCACCCCTGCTTCAGAGACTCCCTCAGACTTATCTGAGCTTCCCATAGCCTAACCTCTGCCAAGCATTCATCCCAGGAGATACAGGGTCCCTTCCCCAGCACCCCCACTCTGGTGATAGCCCCAGCTTTAATCTACCCCCACTACCATCTGATTCATTCTTTATCTCTTTTTGAGCAGAAAAGACTGTTACTTAAACTTCAGCTCTCTCCAAATTAGTTGGATCATATATCTTGTTCATTCATTTATTCACTTGTTTATCAAATACTTATTGAGAATATGCTATGTGCCCAACATGTTCTAGACACTTATAATACAAGAAGAAACAAAACAAAAAAAAATCTCTGTATTCATGAAATTTACACACTGGTGGAAGGAAACAGATTATAAATAAACAATGCAATACTTACTACATTATGTATACCACAAGATTATATAGCATATGCTCTGATTTCACAGTCAGAAGATGATACATACTGCAGAAAAAGAAACCTCAAAATTAGAGACCAATTGCAAACCAACACACCAGTTTCTATCCGTGTGGAGCCCTGGCACTGGGACTTTTGTGTGCAGCCATACTGAGAGTGTGAACTACCTGTCTTTATCCATGGAAACTGCCAATATTGCTCTGTGGCAGGTCTTCTTTTGTCTTATTACTTCATTTCTTCATTAATTTATTTAATAAATATTTTGGGGACACCTGCCATTTTCCAGCACTTTTCTAAACACTGGGAATCCAGCAATGAAGAGACAAAGTTCTTGCTCTCAGGCTGTTCCCATACCAAAGGACTTTACCCTTATCTCATTTAGTTCTCACACACACACATGAACTGACCATTTTCGGGGGGGTTTTGTTTGTTGGTTTATTTGTTTGTTTGTTTTAGTGGTACTGGGGTTTTAATTCAGTACCTCACACTTGCTAGGCAGGTGCTCTTAGCACTTGAGGCTCTCCACCAGCCCTGTTTTTTTGTATTGGGTATTTTTAAGATCGGGTCTCACAAGCTATTTTCCCCAACTGGCTTCAAACAGCTATCCTCCTGATCACTGCCTCTGGAGTAGCTAGGATTACAGGCATGAGCCACCAGTGCCTGGCTTGTACTGGTCATTTTTGTCACCATTTGCAGGCTGAGGAAACCGAGCCTGCAAATATGATTAAAAGTGATAAAACACTTGCCCCAAATCATAGAACGACTAAGTGACAAAGTCAGGATTACACCCAGATCTGGGGACTCAAAAATAAATAAATAAATAAACCTCTCTTCTCAGAGCATTTCCCAGAGAAAGGACCTTATTCCTGCCTTTCCATTTTATTTTCAACACTTTGTGATGGACTGATTTCATGACATAATTTAATGGATTAAATCTGAACAACTCCAAATTGTGTAATTGATTGCACTCAGCTTTCATCACAAATTACTAATTTGATTCGCACCTGCTGATGTGGCACCTGGAAGGAGGGAGTAGATGGGTGGGTGGCCAGGTATTACTGGTCTCCCAATATGGGAGAATTAATTGCAGAAAATAAATGTTATTTAAAAACCTCAAATGTGTCATGACCTTTGATTAGGCAGGCCACATTGCTGTCATCAGACTACCAGTTGGACACCTGGAAATTATGATAATCAAGTCTGATAAATTCTGAAATTAATTTTCATTGAATCTCTCTATATATGAGATATTATATTTATAGAACATTCTAAATTGGTCAGCACTTCATATTCAGTACAACCGTGAGTTATTTTAAATGCATGCTGTTATGGGCTGAATTGTGCCTCAAAAAACATTCATATGTTGCAATCCCAACCCCCAGTACCAAAAAAACGTGACTCTATTGGACACAGGGCCTCTGAGGAGGAAATTAAGTTAAAATGAGACCATCATGCCAGGTGCCGGTGGCTCACGCCTGTAATCCTAGCTACACAGGAGTGCTGAGATGGACAACAGTACAGAGGTATACTGAGCAGTCTCTGCCACTTACTGGATATGTGACTTTTGGCAATTGTCCTCAAGTGGAAACGGTCGCACACACACCTGGTGAGGTCGTAGGGAAGACTGACAGTAATGGTGACACAGGATCACATCACCAGAATGAATTCTGGTCTTGATGCATGTGATAGAAGTATGGGAGGATGGTGTGAGAGCCTCACTCAGAAGTGAAAGGTCCTGACTGAGAAATAATGGAAGATAAAGGGTGTCCTTCAAAAGGACTTGAGCCTAATCAAAATCCTCCCAATAAGAAATATTTTTCTCTAAAAGAAAACATGTTGCTTCTAAATTGATGATCACTCAGCATAGTAATATTAATTGACATATACACAGCATTCGTGTGTCATTGTTTTAAATACTTCATGTGTACTAATTTCTCATGTACTCACAAGAATTCCCAGTCTATAGATGAAGTAACTGAAGTAGAAAACTAGCCCACAGTTGCACAAAGAGATCCAAGAGCAGGCAATCCTGGCCCAGAGCACCACAGTGTTGGCACTTGTCCTCAAAAGCATGTACAGCGCTCTGCATGGACAAGCCCTTAGAACCCTGTCAGTTCATTGATGGTGAGGCTAAGGCACAGGCAGTGGTCATGACTAGGTCACCCAGAATTGTTTAGCAGGCAAGTGGCAAAGTCAGGACTCAGAATCCTAACTGTGCACTCATGCCCTTCTCTGGCTTCTCTCTGGCTGTCTTCCAGAGTGTACAAAACTGGGAGCTTTCAGAAGAGGAGAGAATATACTCTATGACCTTCTCAAAGAGTTCTGGTGACCTTCACCAGGTCTGGGTATTTCCTACTTCCCCCCATGTGACTTGTCAGCCATCAAAACAAAAGGAGGAGGAGGAAGAAGGAGTGTAGGGAATTCTTAAAATATAAATTCTATGATTACAGGGAACAGAATAAAATTTAAATACAATTTTTCTTCTTATGTATGCATAAGAAACGCTAATATCAGTTAAGGTCAGCATACACTGAGCACATTAATGTTCTCTGTTAACCCTCACACCACCTCTCATAGATAGCTGTCATTATCTCCTTATACATGATGAAGAGAATGAGGGGCAGAGGGGTAAAGTAACTTATCCAAGTCAACAAGTTGCCATAGGTGGCACAGAAGGACTCAGAACCAGGTCTGTTAGACCCTGTAACACACACTCGTAACACTATACTTTATTACACAAAACTCATGCTCTTCTTTCTATTTCCCATGCTACCCTGCCCTGATGCTTGAATGCCTTCACTCCTGTCCACATCCTAATCATGTCCTAAAGAGCCAAGTCTCATTTTTGCTGCCACATTTGCAACTCAAGCATTGCAGGACGCAGATGTCAAAACCTCCCCAAGTGGCTGGTTAAAATATAGGTGTCTCTGCCCGCTCCTAACTCAGGGAATTGCAAGGTAGGAGAGTAAGGCTCAATTCTGCACTTTAACAAGGTCCCTGGTAGGTGCTGAGCTCACTGATTTTGAGGGGACCAGTCTTACACTAATCTGCATAAAATTTGTATGCAAATTACACATGGATCCAGGGGTCACTTGGAGTCATACAAGAATTGCACCAGCTCCAAGTAGCTGGTGCAGACAGCTGTTTGTCATTTCCCATAAAAGCAAGATTATTAATATCTACAGGACTTTAAGGTTTGTCAGCCAAAGCTAGATTTGAGCCTTGGTGCTGATAACTGAAGTATTACATATAAAACACAGACAGACAGACATGGTGGCTCTAAAAATACTTTATTTCCTCAGATTCGTGTTTACTGCATAGTTAGGAACACCCATGACCTCATCGCATTTGCACTCCAAACATACGGATGTACGGGAAGGAAAACGATTTCTGACATTTAAGTGGAGCTCTGGAAGAAATTTTCTTTTTCTTTCTTTCTGTCTTCCTTTCTTCCTTTCTCTCTCTCTCTCTCTCTCTCTCTCTCTCTCTCTCTCTCTCTCTCTCTCTCTCTCTCTCCTTCCTTCTTCTTTTCTTCCTTCCTTTTTTTTTTTGCTTTTGCTTGTTTGTTTGTTTTGACACAGGGTCTCACTACAAACTCCAGGCTGTCCTCAAACTTACATTCCTTCTGCCTCAGCCTCCTAAGTACTAGGATTGGGCTGGTGAAGTGGTTCAAGCAGTAAGAGGAACTGCCTAGCAAGCATGAGGCCCTGATTTCAAACTCCAGTGCTGCCGAGAAAAAGAAAAAGATATCCACGTGCTGGGATTACAGGCATGGACCACCATACCCAGTTGGAAGAAGCCACTTCTAAAGCCATGTGGGTAATTCAAAGTAGAATCTATTTTGAGTCATTTCTTAATAACAAGGAGGCACAGAAAAGACACATTTTCAATGATTTCAATTGACTTCCTTTCCTCTCTGACCCAGGGATACCCCATTCACTCTAGAGATGTCACTCTGAACATGAACGTGGCTGACCTGGATGATCTCCTGACAGGTGTGTTTAGAGTAAAACAGTTCCTTCATCATTAATGAACATGTACTGAACACCTACTACCAACAGGGCATAAAATGAAATAGAGACCTGAAAACTACTTAGGCTCTAGTCATGGAAAGCTAAGGCTGGCAGATTCAGAAGGAATGGGTGAGCTGAGTTCTGGTGCAGCCTGGGAGAGTTTAGGGGGCTTCTATGTTCAGCCTGCCCAAATAATCCTCCAAACACTTGTAAGCTTGTTTCTACTGCCTCACCAGCTGGCAGGGTTTAGTGAGCAGCAATCACACCTTCCTGATGCCTTTCTATCTCTCCAGAGCAAACATCATTGAGCAAGTGGCTTATTGGTCCAGTCAGTAACACCAAAAAATCTCAGGGAAAAAAATCCATTCATCCCCTACTAATATTGTATTATTATCTGATAAATATATATAGCTGTATTGAAACATCTCACAGTCCACATTTCTATGTTCAATTTTTATGTTTTTATGTGTTAGTTAAAAAAATAAATTTCAATGTATACACATGTAAGTAAATGTTAAAATGATAAGGGGGGGGGAAAGAAAAATCTGTACCAATAGATTAGAGGGCAATATTAATTATGTAAATAATTCAACCATTTCTCTATTGTTGGATCATTTTAGCTTGTACAAAGCATTTGAAACAAATGAAGTAAAAGAAGAATATCAAAATATATTGCATTTCAAAAGCATAAAAATAAATAAATAAATTTAATTTTTTAAAAAGAAAAACTCCATCACATTATTTTATTATTTGTGAAGAAATACAAATTGCCAAAAGGTATTATAAATTTGTATTACCTTAAAATAACTTGCATTTTATTGAATAATGCAATATCTACCTTTTACTATATACTATTTAGATAACTTCTATATCCAAAAGAAGTTAAACCACGGGCTCTATGTTTCAATCTGCAGACAGTGACTGGTGCACTTAGTCATCCAAAGATTCCTTTAGTCATGTCAAGAGCCTGGAGCAGAGACTGGAGTCGCAAGGCTGAGATTTCTGGTACCAACGTATTATCTCGAGGGTTTACTTCCCAGACTCTTCTTAACTGCATTTCTGGAAATGAGGCTCCAGTGTCCTGGCAAAGCAGAAAGATTTGACCTGTTATGAAAGGCAGCCTTACAGCAAAAGCTGGGTTTCTGCAGATTTTACAACTGCATTTTTTTAAGCCATTAGGTGCTTGTTGTGTTTAGAACTGGGGACCCAGTCCTGGCTGTCTCAGAGCAACTCCTTGGTTCTCTATGTGATGTGATTCCACCACAGAGGATACCCTGACTGGCATAAATTTTGGGTAGTAAAAAGATGGGGCAAAAACAAAAAAAAAACAATGTCAAGCAAGTCATAAATGTCCAGTGCTCACTAAGGAAGGTAAGGATTGTCCTCAGGACTATTTACCCTATAAAACTCGAGGTAGCAAAGTGGGTTAAGGCAGATCATTCGTGAGGTTTATTCCTCAAAAGTCAAACGTGATTTCAGTTTGGGGTCATCCACCAAGCACGAAGGTTGTGGATAACAGAATTATTAATATTCCATAAATTCTTTATATAGTACTCAGTGGAAAATCATCATTTGTAATATTTATCTGGTGCTCGAATGAGAACATGCGATAATATGACAATTCAATTTTCTACTTTGACATTTCAAATATGACCAAGTCATGATAATCAATCAGCAATACATTTATCACCTACATGAAGCCAATTATGCACCAATAATCAGTGAAATTTCAAACTTGTAACCTAGACCCGTGTGCAGTAGTGACAGTAAAGGTAGAGACATTTGCTGTAATTGTGCTGTTATTGCTTCTAACAAAATGTTTTATAACTGAAAGGGCAGGCACTGCTTTTAAAACCTCAATTCCAGCCTGGCTCTTTATTACAAATTGCCTTTTGAATCATAAGCATTTCAGAAGGACAATAGAAGGTAGGGTCGTAGTAAAACGGCACAAGTATATGGCTTGGAATCAGACTTGGGCTGTGGCTCAAATCTCAGCTTTGCATTTATGAGCTGAGTAATCTTGGGCAAGTTATTTAAACCTTCTAAGCCTCAGTTTCCCCTCCACAAAGATTACAGAAATGACGACCTGACAGAGTTGTGTAAAAATACACTACAATGTAGAGTGTGTACATGCTCGATAAATAGATACCATCATTAAAACCAAAAGAGCATCATCAAAACTTAAGGTCTACATCATGTTTTTTAAAAAATAACTCTAAAACTTTCCATATAAGTGAACCAATGTGGATAGCAAAGAAATATTTAAAACATAGCGCCCATTATCATCAAGTACCTTTTTAAATATTCTGATTACTAGACAACAATTATGTGCACAATCTTAATAATATCATAAAATGGTTGCACTTTGGTTTTTTGCTTATTGTATTTGGAAATCCTATGTTAGAATTACAGGCATACAAACTGGGGCTATTAAGAATGCCTGTGGAAGGCACTTACTGATGCGTCATTTAGCCTGTGTCTTGTCATTGAAAGAAAAACTCCAAATAGCTGCTTCTTTCAAATGCCACCCAGATATCATGTCTCCCCACCTCTTTCTCTCACTCCTACCCAGTGTGTGTCTGTGTGCCTCTGTGTGTGTATCTGTGTATCTGTGTGTGTCTGTGTGCATTTTAGCTCAACTTTCCATGACACTTAACAGGAATTTTCCTTTTCCTATGCAACATTTGAGAATACTGTCTGGGACCAGGATGGATTTAAAAGTAAGATATGTCACTACATGAAGATTTCCACGAACCTCTTTTCAGGTCACAAACAGTCCCTCAAGTGATCTTCAGAATTATCTGCAGGAGCTGAGTTCAAACCCCAGTACCAATAACAACAACAAAAAAGAATTATTGTCAGGGGTCCTTGAATGTCCTTCACTATATGCAACCGTCTATAGCATATTCACACATACAGGTATGCACTTCAGTTATCTATTACTATGTAACAAAATGCCCCAAACTTAGAGGCTTAAAAGAAAATTTACTTTCTTTCCTTATTCTGAGTTGAGAATGGTCCCATTGTTCCATAGCACATCAACTGAAGGATAAGGTCATCTGGACACTTGGTTCAGCTGGAATGACCAAAGTGGTTCATTCACATGGCTGCCTGCTATTGGCTCTTAGCAGGAGCTTCAGCTGAGACTTTCAATCAAAACACCTAGTGTGAAATCTCTACATAGAGGGGGCTTTGCACAGTGGCCAGGCTGCAAAACGTAGTGCCAAAAAGGGAGTATTTTAAAGGACCAAAGGGAAGCAGCAAACCTTTTTATGTCCTCTCCTGGAAACCACATGGCATTCTATTGGTCAAACAACTCAGGGCCAGCCTGTGACTCAAGAGGAGGGCAGTTAGACTTCACTGCTCAGTGGGAGTGCTGCTATTACTTGAGTGTCTTTCAGCATGCAACTGATGAAATACAAATATGTTGAAAGGCATATTGAATTCTTAGTAAATTTCAGTAATTAACCTTTTTTTCCCAATTAATTATTAAAATGCCCAGGCACTGGTGGCTCATGCCTGTGATCCTTGATATTTGGGAGGCCAAGATCAGGAGGCTTATGGGTCAAGGCCAGCCTGGGCAAAAAATTCACAAGACTCTTCTTAACAGAAAAAAGCTAGGCATGGTAGCATGTGCCTATCATCCCAGCTATAGTGGAAAGCCTAAAATAGTAGGATAGTGGTCCAGGCTGGCCTGGGCAAACAGCAAGACCCTATCTCCAAAATAACCAGATTTTAAAAAGGACTGGAGTTGTGGCTCACATGGTAGAGCAACAGTCTAGCAAATGCAAAGCCCTGAGGTCAAACCCCAGTACCACCAAAAAAAATCCTAAAAATGTATAAATAATCTAACAAGATGATTAAGAGTTTAAGCTCTACTGTCAGATGGTCTCAGTCTAAATCCCTGTATGGATTGGCTTAGTCCCCAGCGTGGTCCCAAGGATTGCATGAGAAAATGCAAGGCAAATGCTTGGCACTCAGACAAAGTTAGCTCTTGCAGTTGCTGTGAAGCCAGGCTGCTTCTCTCCTTCTCCTGCTCCTGCCCCATCCCTTCCCTCCTTCATCTGACATTTATATGAATTCCTGAGATTGCTTCAACATCTAACACTGCACTATAGCTGGAAAGTATTTACAGCTAGAATCTCACTGGAATGGGGTATTTTACCATTTGTTTATGCAAAAACTTACAATGATATAGAAGGCCTAATTTAAGGAGTGAGATAGTGATGGAAGAAAAGAGGCAAATTGAAAAAGTATCCCTGAGCCAAGTATCTGTTTAAAAAAAAAAGAATTCTTAACACCCTGACACAGAAGCCAGGAACTACTACATATTAGTCACACACAATGTTTTAGTTCTGACCTGCCTGTCATATTTCTTGGGACAGAATTGACCAAGAGGCAGAATCTGAAGCCCATGGAGCACAAGGTGTTGAAAATGGTATCTCCATGCACAGTAGACAGTGTGGGTCCCACGGCAAGGCAAGCAGGCACAGGAGAGGTTGAGGGACCATAGCACAGATACCAGAGACCCCAAAGAACTGCAGTGGGCACTTGAAGCTAGGATAACAAGGACAGAGTAAATAAACAAAAGGCAGAAGCCAACATGGTTGGAAACCCAAGGTTGAATCTCAGAAGCAATAGAAGTTCACAGAAAGAATTCCACTGGTCTTCCCCAAGCTGCTCCTGTTCCAAACAATCCTTTTCTCCCTGGAGTGAAAAAAATGGTGCTATGTGGCTTCTGCCTTAAGCTTAGTCCAAGTTTAGCCCAGCTAAGTTCATAGTGAACTGAGAGCTCAATGCAAAATTTTTAAGTGGAAATTTTGTGAAATTCAAATATTTTATTGGAAGGGAGTTCTCCAATCCTGAGCTATGCAAGTGACTATCTCATGAAGAGAGACCTGGCCCTGTACCAATGAAGCATGAGATTTCTCCCCCATATTCTGGAACCAACAAGAGTTACGCACATGAGGGAAACTATGGAATTGACTTTATAAAGCCTTTTGACTGGGCAGAGTGGCTCAAACCTGTAATCCCAACCACTTGAGAGATGAAGCTAAGAGGATCACAGTTTGAAGCCAGCTCAGGCAAAAGGAGTGAGATCCTATCTGAAAAATAACTAAAACCAAAAAGGGCTGGAGCTATGGCTCAAGTAGTAGAGTGCTTACCTAACAAGTGCAAGGCCTTAAATTCAAACCCCAGGACGGCCAAATAAATAAATAAGTAAAATAAAGTATTTGGAAACACTGTGGGTGAAAATATTCATGGAAGTTAAATGGGCAGGACCTCCCTCTAACATGTCATGGGGGAAATAAGATTCTAACAAAGTTCTCCTGGTGCTCCCCACATAAAACTTCTTAAAAAGGCAGCTAGAAGCATCTGCCTACCTCTGCATCCCACTCTAGAAGGTCTTGTTAGCCGTTCAGACCCAGTGCATAAGGCATTTTAAGTTTCAGTATTTCTTCAGTCCTTGGTTTATACTCACAAATTTGCTGAGCTGCCTTATTCATCATTCTTATGTTTGGGGCTACGTGTTATTAATGTTGAACAATGGATTTATAGAAAATGCATTAGACACTGAAATTAGACTTAGGCTCACCCTAAGACTTTCACATCTTATTATTGTATTTGTTATACTTTTGAGAGCAACTTTTATCTGCTGGCCCTTTCTTAATTTGTAAGCTAGAAGGGAGAACCATCATTTCATATTTCTGATGGTACATTTCATATTCTGTTAGTACTGCCAAACAAGAAACCAGTTGCTAGGACTGTCTGGTTCCTCTGAGGATTTGTCCAATACCCTGCCAGTCAGGGAAGTCTAGTCACTATTCTGACATGCATTGCTTACCTGTTTTTGCTTAACCGCAAGAGATTGTAGTTGGATGATTGGGTGGCTCTACTGATTCTCAATGCTTTTGACTTCCTCTTCTCCCCTAACTACCCCCCACCTCCAGTGGTTTCCTAAAAATCTCATTGGCTAGACTATATTTTTATTGAAAAGCAGGACTTCCATTCTCCTATCCATGATACAAGCCTGCCAATAATTCTCTGATGATTCTCAAATGACTATCCCACAATCTCAGGAAGCCCTTTACTGCTTAAAACCATTGTATCACTGAAAAATTGGTTTATATTTCATAGAATTAAATTCTGCTGACTCCATCCTGCCAACTACTTGCATTTAAATGTGCACTTAATTGGATGGGAGTTGAGCCAGGCAAAGGTGACAGATCTGTGGCCATCAGGCCATGTGGAATTGACTGTCACTCATTAAAGTTACCCTAAAGATAAAGATTTAAATCTATTTCATTTCCTTTCTCAGTATCATGAAAGAAAATAGGACTAAGATAGGGGAATTAAAGGAGATTTCCCAGCCAAGAACACTGACAGCTGAAATATAATCAGTTTATAAGATTTATAATGCTATTGACTTTTCTTTTGCATCATAAATTTCACTGCTGACTCTCTGCCTAGGTTTTATTATAATATCATATCATATTAGGAAGATCAGCTTTGGTGGTGATGAATGAAAATCACTGATATGAAAAAAATTCCATTATCAACTCATCACCTAATCATATTAGCATCTTTGTATCCCATTATCAACTTTTTTATATAAAATAACATTTCCTAATGACAGGGATTTCACTAATGCTATATGAGTGGTGCTAATATCATTTGAGAGTTCTCATCATGCATATCCTACTTGTTTTCTACACAGACTTTGAAAATTGCAAACAGTTTTCTAGCAATTCAGGCAAAAATGACACTTTATGGGAAAACTATCCTCCTGCTTAGTACTGAAGGCCCTTAAAATTTGTTCCCAACCTTCACATTAATACTATGATGATTCACAAAATTTGGAGACAGTTAAAACCTACTAAATGCAAAGTAGAAAATTATATATGTATATATATGTACATATACATATATATAATTTACGTATTTATCACTCAGATAATTCTCAAAGTCAAAACAGGGTAAAGGTCAGAAAAATGTTACCCAAAACCTCAAGCATCTGATACCATGTTTGTCAATTCCATTGAATAAGAAAAGTTCGACCTACCTATTTCCTAGCAAATGCCCAACTTTCTTAGCATGGATGGGAACTTGGAGAAGACAGCAAACAGCATTTCTATTCAGTGTGTTGGAGTCCTTGGCGTCTGTGGCTCTATCTGTAGCATGCTGAGCCAGCCAATCACCTCAGCAATTCTGCATGACAACCAGCCAATGCCATGAGAAAATCAAATCAATTTCATCAGCTCATTGAACTGAACTGATGGCTGTGGACACATGCAAATTAAAGTCCTCTGTGGCTTCACTGCAGCTATGGGAGTTGCTTTTCTCTTACCACTGTGGGGGAAGGTTCTCTCCTAGCCAGAATTTCTACAAAAGGGCAGCTTGGCTCATTCACGTATTCAAATTCCCTGGTATCTGTAAGTGAACCAGGAGACACTTGCTAGCCAGCACAGAACACCTCTCCTGGAAACTCCAGCCCAGGACCCAGTAGCATGTTCCAGGCTCACTCAGTGGGTTCCCTGTCTACTCTGTTCATTCCTTCTAGAATTCAGAACTCATCTTTGGCCCCTGCCTTGAGGGCACAGCTAATATTTCTAGACAGACAGGATAACTCTCTAAAATCTCTCCCAATGAGCACTTTCCAGAGTCAGCCATGTGATTCCAGAATCTCTGTGGTGGTTACAGAATATAGCTTGACTTCTCCACTGACCTTCCCGACATATGTCCCAGCAGGAATGAATGGCCTGAAAATGGCAGGACCATGACTTTCGAACTCATTCTGCTTTAGTAGGTCCTAGATTGAGGGGAGGTCTCTGAAATCTAACAAGTAGCCCAGCTGACCATGCTTTGATTCAAAATATCAGTTGTCTTCCACCAACCTGTCCCAGCTCTTACTTTTCAAAAAAATATGCAAATGCTTATTACAGGCACAATTTTATAAGTTGACTCGTTTCTGCTACATGTATCTACATTTGCTGTTGCTTTGATACGTTGTTTATTTAAGCCTAGGAGAATGGTCAAGCATTTCAACCTTATTTCCAGTTGTGAGTTTCAGTGGAAATTAATTGAGACGGCAACCCTAGTGAAAGGTGCTAAAATATTTTCACCAGAACACCTGAACATCTTAATAAACGTCTCCCTGAACTTGACATCTTTGAGTCACCTCAGCCGTGGCATATTTCCCAGCCACCAGCTGCATAAGGAAACACCCACGTTCCCACAGATCCGCCCTTAGGGAAAGGTGAAAGGAGTCCCAGAGAACACTAAAGATGCTGTGGAGCAAGTCATCAGGTCAAAAGAGAAAGCGAGAGTAAGCAAGCTTCCTGGGAAGCCAGCTAGAAGCCAAACAATAAAGACAAGGTGAAAAGGTTAAATTGTCACTTATCTGCAGCGTTCTCAGCTCTCCTCTTGCCACAGAGCTTGCTCCCTGTCCTGGGCTCCCATGCTGATGTGGACTTATCTGAGTCACAGTGCTTTCTATACAGCATGGTGTACCTTGCTGTCTCTACTGAGCATCCTGTAGATGGCAGGATAAGACTTTGTGGTGATGCTACACAGTGTTGAATTCTCCTCTCCAGGTAAGGAGAGGAGAAAGGTAGTCAAGACTCATTCATATCAGGCCCCAATGCGTGGGGTATACCGGGCTGCACAGTGCCTGGCCTGCTCCTGGTACAGAAGTCACATAGCTACCTGCCTCTGGGACACATGGCTTGAACACTGCCCACACCAGCCAGGATCACACCTGACTAAGGCTAGACAATCCTCTCCATAATGCAAGAACTCCTATGATTGCCAATAAATTCCCTGCTCACTTTGACAGCCAGGTGTTCAGAATCACATTTCTGTTGGCTTTTTTGTACAGTGAAGAAATGCAAAATTTCTGGCAGACTTTACTTTGAGATTGCAAATTTCTTCTTGTTACATGAATAAGGAGAAAGTAAGATGCCAAAATACACAAAACATGCATTTGAGGTATAAGAAGTGCCCTGGCTAGGAATGAGACATTTGATTTATTAGGTAGCCAGCTGGTCAATTTGTGCTTCTCTGTTCATTTCCTATACAGACCACAGTTGTTTAAATGACACTGGGGGATCATGTCCTTTCCTGACATATGAATTGATTGTCCCTAGCACCAATTATCATCCTAAGTATGATGCCAAAGCAGGTTATGTGGCATCTTGAGGGCCTGGGAAGCATGGGTTCCCAAGGCACAAGATCATTAAACAGCTTTCTGTGCCCTGGTGCCAGGACCTCTCATGGAGATATAAATTGTAGCTCAGCTATGTAGAAGGGTTCCCTGTCACACAAGAGTATCTGAATATAAACCAATTTCTTATTCTCCTAGCTAAAAATGTCTCCCTTCCACCTACCAGTACAGTTTCTGTCTGTAACACTCTGGTTGGCTCTGGCTTTTTTTTGTTATTGTTAGCACCTAAGGACTTCTTTTCCCATGGTCAAGCCCAGCTATACATTGAAGGCGTTGGTTGCATTTAATCCAGCAGGTCTTTGTTCAGAGCCCTCCAAGGACTACCTACCCATGGCTGCTGGGTGTGCCATGTTCAAGGTCCTCTCCATCAACAGTTCACTCATTCACTCAGCACTTCTGAGTGCTTGTGAAGTACCCTGAAGTACTGTAAAGGCCACAGGGGACACAATCATGAGTGAGATGACGTGCCTGTTCCCAACAGCCTCCCCGTGCGGAGAAGAAAGCAGACAGGTGCCAGAACAGCAGGACCCAGTGCCAGGCACAGGTGTGAACAAAAGGGAACATGAGAAAAGAGCAGTGAGCCACTGACGCTGGCCAGACAGCCAAGGACCGCTCTGCCTGTGTGGCTGAGCAAGGAGTGTGACCAGCCAAAATCCATCCACAACCGGCATGTCAGTGAAATAAATTAACCTTGACATTTATGATCTGAACCTGTTTTAAAATACAATAGAGCATAACGTCAAGTGGGTTGTTAACCTAATCCATAAGAAACCTGGGTCAGCAGCCTTGCCCTGCATCTGGGTGAACTGGAGGGAGGCATTTCACGTGCTTCCCACTATAGTGTTTGACTGTGTGGATTAAGTAATCTGTAAAATCCCATTTGAGCTGAAAACAACCTTATTATTACACTTAACAGCTGTCTTTTTTCCCCACTTAAAAAAATAGCATTTCTATTAAGTTTCTTAAGAAAATAAAGCCAAATATATCTGCTTGCCAAAGCCAACACATGTACATTTAGCAAAAAGTAGCAAACCCAGAAAAAGACAGCAGACAGGAGCAATTGCTCATGAGCAGTGGCCACAGTTAGGACAATCCCAAAGGCACACAGCAAAACGGAACTGGGGTTGTCTGCAACTAACAGGCAGAAAGTCCTTCTGTGCATCTGTGCAAACTTTTTTTTCTTTTTTTAGC
Organism: Castor canadensis; assembly: GCF_047511655.1. Classification (NCBI taxonomy): domain Eukaryota; kingdom Metazoa; phylum Chordata; class Mammalia; order Rodentia; family Castoridae; genus Castor; species Castor canadensis. The sequence goes on from NC_133393.1 coordinate 79,492,211, forward strand.
AGTACTGAGGTTTGAATTCAGGGAATTGTGCTTCCTGGGCAGGTACTGCACACCCCAGCGCTTTTTGCTTTAGTTATTTTTTTCTAATAGGATCTTATGTTTATGCCCCAGCAAGCCTGGACCCTAAACCTCCTACTTACGCTTGCCACATAGCTGGGCTAACAGGCACGATCCACCACACCCAGCCTTTATAGTTGAGATGAGGTCTCACTAGCTTTTTGCCTGGGGCCGCCTCCAACCACTATGCTCTCATCTCTGCCTCCCTAATGCTGGGGATTGCAGGCGTAAACCACTGCACCTGCAAGACTTCAAACTTCTTCAAGTTCCAAAGCACAACTTCTCCCTGAAGCTGGATAGCAAGCACTAAGGGATATTTTCTAGGTTTTTCTTGGATGCTGCAGAGAACGGTCTCTCAACCTGCCACTGCCACAATGGGGTCCTTCCTCCTTACAAGCAGCCCTTTTCCCTTAGCGGTAATGAGTGCAGTTAATACAGCACAGTTAATCCAACACTCATCAAGAATAGCAAAAACTAGAGGTTCTTGAGCGCACATATCTGTATGAGGCGGGGCAAATTATGATCCTAAATGCGTAGACCTTCACACTTTAATTGCTCACCCGGTTCTGAATAGGTTGGTTGCAATCTGCAGCTTGGCTCTGCCAAAATTGCGCTCCTGTCCCATTAACCAAGGCCGGCAAAAGGGGAAGCGCAGCGCCATCTGCTGGCCACACAGGGGAGGGTCGAGGCTGCTGAGCAATTTCCCGGGCTAAGTATTAAAGGGGTTTGGGGGTGGGATTTACATTTGCCAAAGCAACTAAATCCACTATGGAAATACGTAAGATTTGCTTGTTATGGTATGAATTTTAGTATATATTTATGGTTTGTTTTTGTCTGATGTCAGGCAAAAATAAATTTGAAATTTTAAACCTAGTTTATAACACTTTAATTTATTCACTTTGTAGAACCACAGCAGGCATTTTGTAATAAAGTATCTAACCCTAATTAGAATCTTTCCTTCACATTCATTTTAAGTACTGTAAGATTAATGCCAAACAGAGAATCTGATATGTATGCAAATACAAAGGGAATTAGGGAAAAGGGAAAACGTTCTCAAACAATGTCACAGAAGAAACCACACTTTAAGGTAAGTATTGTAAGCTAACATTGGAATTTAAAGCAATTGATTCAAAATAGTCTTGCTTTCCTAACAAAAAAAGCTAAAAAATTTGCACTGAGTTTACTAATTTTTTTTCTTAACTGGACTAGTATATAATTCTGTTTTAATACAGTCTAGGGAGGATGGGGAAGAGGGAAAAAATACAGTCTATTTTCACAGCTAACAGTAGGCCACTAGGATTCTTTCAGCTATGAATTAGTAAGTGCTGTTTAGGACTGGCTTTCTAACTTGGCTAACTTCGAACGTGAGCATTATGACCAGGAAAAAAAATGGTGACCAGGATGTCAAGGACGTGCCCCACATGAAACATGGAGTCCTTACGTATAGTGGTCACGCCAGTCCTAAGATTTCGGATCACTGTCCTGAGAGGGACCTGGCCCAGAAGCAGCCTCCTAGGCCACCTCCTCCCAACACAGATTCCAACTGATACTTTATTAATTAAGTTTCTATTGTAACTTGAGGAAAGAGTGACAGCAAGTGCTAAACTAGGTTTATTTTTATTACAAATATTTCTAACAGTATCGAGGGAGAACAAGATGTTAGAAATAGCATCTTCGTGAGACAAATAATAGCTTTTGTGAAGAAAACAAAGTAAATTGCTGCTACTTATTTTTTACCTAAAATAAAGCACTTTTTATTACTCACTGCAACACTTACAAAACTGAAGGATAGGTATGCTGACATGGACAAGAGTAAAGAATAACATGTTTCGTAAATGCAATTTTTTAACTGCACAGAAGTGTGCATGTAACAGATATAACAGAGATGGAATTTGGACAGCCTCCTTAGCTTTGTCATGTGAATTTTAAAAGTAACACCATCACTTACTTAGCAGAATGTATTGACAACCGAGCTTCCAAAAGAGGCTGTTGAATTGGTGTGGTGATGGTAGTCTTTTCATCACTGGGTCAAAATGCCTGAGATAACCAACTTAAACAGAAGAGAGGTCTACTTTGGCTCATAATTTTAGAGGTCTCGGTTCATGGTCACTTTGCCCTGTTGCTTTGGACCTGTGGCAAAGCAGAGCCTCATGGCAGGAGCACATGGGAGAAGAGGCCTGTTCACCTCATGGTGGCTGGAAAGGAGAGAGAGGGAGAAAGGGAGGGAGGGGGAAGAGATCACAATACCCCCTTCAAGGGCACATCCTCAATGACCTAATTTCCTTCCATTAGGCCCCATGTTTTAAAGGTTTCCATCACCCAGTAGAGCCACAAGCTGGTGACCAAATCTTTCACACATGGCCTCTCTTTGGGGGACATTTATCCAAACCATATAGCATTTGTTAAGATGACATTTTTATTCTTGTTGACTGTTAAGTATCTCTCAAACTTTTCTTGTAATCTAATGTAGATAAGAACTATATATAAAGTTAACGTTTTCATACAATAATAAACATGCTATCATGTTGCAAAAAGTCCATTTTTTCTAAAACTTCATTTTTGAGTAAGCAAGTACCCCCTCCAAGATATAACAGTGCTCCTAAAAAATGGTCAAGCTCCCAGGTGAAGTCCTGATCATCTATGTAGCTCGCAATTCAGCTCCATGCTAACATGACTTTGCACACCTGAATTATAAGCCTGAAAGCAGGAAGACAAAAAGGATTCAAAGTGACAGCATGGGGCTAGTGTTTGCAGTGCTGTTTCAAGTATCCTGGTACTTTTATCCTGGTAAACTGTTATTTTCAGTCTTGAAATACATACTTAGTTCTGAATGGTATGGTTATTTTAGTATTTGAAAAAATCCCAAACCTGACTCCTTAATGTATTCAAAAACCAATGACTCAAAATTTAATTTATGCAGCAAAACAAACCTGTGTTCATTATTCAAATGAAAACAGGACCCCCCCCTCCATCCATGTGCACAAGAGCAAAGCCAAGGTCTCTGTGCATGGCGAGCCAAAGGAAGACACAGACACACCAGGAGTGCTGTCTTCAAAACAAGATAGTACAGCTTACCATGATAAAAAGATTGTCCCTGAAAAAAAAAGAAAGAACAAAAACTTTCAAAAAGTGTTCTTCAAAGCAATGGGGTTATTTGAAGATGGAGGCGTCAAAAGCTCACCCTAGAGTGGGTTTATCGCCCCCTCCTCACCATCTCCCCCGCACACAGAGGCCATTGGCAGCTGGAAAAATCCGTAGGAAAATAATTGGCGATGGCAGTGACCCCATTTTTTGAAGCTGATACTTCTTTTTTTAATATATATGTGTATACACACAGATACACACACAAACACATTTTTTTGGCAGTACCGGAGTTTGAACTCAGGGCTTTGCCCTTGCTAGACAGGGGCTCTAGCACTTGAGCCATTCTGCCAGCCCTTTCTGCTTTAGGTGATTTTTCAGAGACAGTATCAGCTTTTGCCCAGGCCAGCCTTGGACCATGACCCTCCTACTTATGCCTCCTGTAGCTGGGATTACAGGCGTGAGCCACAGCATCTGGCCCTTATTTTTGCATTTTTAATTGTATGCACTCATGAGGTACAGTGTAATAATTGATAAATATACAATGTATAATGATGAAATCAAGGTCATCAGCATTTCCAGCTCCTGAAGCATTTATCATTTCTTTGTGATGGAAACCTTCCATCTCCTCTGTTCTAGTTCTTTATAAAATATATAATAAATTGTTGGAAACTATGGTCACTCTATTGTGCCATAGAACATTGGAGCTTTTTCTTCCTATCTAACTGTGTTTCAGTACCCATTAACCAACCTCCCTCTATCCCCCCTCCCCCACTCTTCCTAGTTTCTAGTGATCACTGTTTTACCCTCTACTTCTATGAAATCAACTTGTGGCTAACACATATAAATGACAGAAAGTAGTATTTGTGTCTCTCTGCCTGAATTATGTCACTTAATGTCCTCCAACTTTCATTTGTTGCACAAATGAAAAGGTTTATTATTTTTCTTGACTAAACATTATTCCATTTTATATATACACACCACATTTTCTTTATCTGCTTATCTTGTCAATAGACACCTAGGTTGACTCCATATCTTGGCTATCAAAGTTTATACTTCTCTTTTTTAGCCATCTGGGGTTTAAATTCAGGGCCTCTCACTTGCTACGCAGGCACACCCCAGCCCTAAAATTGGTACTTGTTAAAACAATGATAAAACTATTATTAGCTATTTGGTTTTACCATTTATGATTAAATTTTCTTCATTTTATAAGATTATTTTAGTAACATTTTAAAGATTTCATTTTATTACTAATTTATTCACTTATAATATATGTTTACCTGCTGTCATAAATTTATATATTACTTGAAGTTTTCTAAACTTATAATTTTACATTTGAAATGCACAAAGTTTTGAGTCCAACTGAATCTTTTGTATGAATTCTGAAATTCTGTTTTAAATATTATAGATGACAAGCGAATTTCAGTGTTCGTTTCACATAAAATCAAAGTAAGTCCAGAAGTACTAGCAATGGCATTTCTCCTGCATCTGGTAGGCTCAAACAGCACGGTGAGCAGGACAGAGAAGAACCGGAAGTCCAGAGGCCCACATTTCCAGCTAAAATGGGGCCTACACAGACCTAACTACTAATTCACACTGTGTCACCAATATGCAGTTAAGAGTGAAAACAATACTAAATCACAAACTAGCTAACAGTCCTTATTTTTCTTACAATGTACAGTAAATATTTTGTATAATATTTCATTTTCCACCAAAAACATTCTCCAGAACCTTCTGATGCTCCTGGCAGGCTGATTCCCGGCACTCTGCAGGTTCCATCCATCAACAGGAAGTACAGGCCTGTCAGCCTCTTCTCCTCCCAGTCCACTCTGACCTTGGTCTCCAACCTCTCAAGGACACAATGGTTTTCATCAGATGGCATCCAGCTTCCAGCCCTCTCTGAAGAACCTCTCCCTGCTTTGTCACTGCAGGCTGGTCCTAGGCAACGTTCACAGCTGCCTATGAATCCCCACCACCACCTCGCTCTAAGAGAGCAAGCTATTAAACTAACTCAGGGATGTCTGAATCAGTGGTGGAGAGGCTCAATCCCTCCTGGGTTATAATATTTTATAATACTATTTAATGTAATTAACATGAGTCATTAAGTAAAGGATTTTGAGCATTTTGAAGGATGGTTTTGTCTTAAGAGTGATAATCACAGTGTTTGCTGTGAACAGAGGCTTTGGAGTAAGACTCATCTGGGTTTAACAACCAGTTCTACCAAATGGGCAGAGTGATTTGGTGATGGCATAAAATAATAGACCTCCATTACTCCTCTAGGGAGTGCAATTCAGTTAGCGGAGTTGTTAAGTGGTAGAGTGCCTGCCTAGCAAGTGTGAAGCCCTGAGTTCAAACCCCAGTACAATAAAAATGCAGTGTGGGAGTGCAATTCAGTTGCAGCCTTCAAAATTTCAAACCTGCACACCCATTGCCCGGGCAAGTGCACTTGAGGACTCAGTCCTATAAATACACTCACAAAATGGCAGAACATGGGTGGAAGAGTTACTTATTTCTTAGACAACCAGGGGGTCCTAAGTCTTACCTAGCACTCTAGAACTCCAAGAGAAGTCTCCAGATGCTATCGTTTCCTCAAACCTGGAAGGCCATGAACACACCAGTGCACAGAAAGTAACAAATACCAACAAATCTGCCCACATGAGCTCAAGCAGTGGCTTATCCTTCAACGACCTAGTGTCTTTTGTTTGGAGTCAAACAAAAGAAATGATCTGAGAGGCTAATCACGTCACCCTCACAGTATTCCTACCTGCTCTGGATAAAGACAGAAAATTAATATTCTGTGAGGAAAGAAGTCAACAGAGGGAGTGGTAAGGAGAACATGAGAAAGGATTTTTACGTCCCCCTGGCTATGGAGCAAGTGAAACCATAGATGTTAGCCAGAATACAGACTCTATGGACTTAAAACTCAACTGAACAAGCCATCAACCACAAATTGTAGCATATTATACATTATATTACACATGTTGCATTTTTTTTGTTGCTGCTTTGGAGATTATTCATATTGGAATGTATAAATAAAATGTGACATAGATAGATAGATAGATATAGATATAGATATAGATATATAGAACAGAATACTATTTGGCCATGAAAAAGAATAAAACCTTTCCTGAACAGCTTTATAGCATTCTATCACTTGTATATGACATGACTTACTCAAACAGTCCTTTATAGAATGACAAATCGTTTTTAAATCATTTCTGGAATCAATGTCCTTTGTATCATTTGAGGTTTGTTTTGAAAACAAGAATTTACTGTATTTCAAATAGAGGGAATTCAATACAGGACCCTGGTTAGAATGGTCTTAGAGGAAACAAAAGGGAGGCTGAAGGGGCCTTGGATAAAAAGGAAGCTGGCATGGTAATGTAAGAAAGAAACTAACACCTGGGGTGGGGCTGTGGCTGCCATTCTGTGGCACCCGCCAAAGCTGTGACCCAGTTGCACTGAAATCAGTGGGAAGCAACTGCCTGTCTTACGGGAGCTCAGAGCCCTGCCATCCTACAGTATCCAGCAGTCCCCAACAGTGGCTGCCACGCTGCTGAGTCAGAAGCAATGTTTGTCCTCCTCCTTGGGCCTTCCCTGGCCTCTTATGTTCAGAACCAAACAGGAAGCCAGCTAACAGGGAGCCTGGGAAACGCGGTTTCCACACCCCGGCCAAGGAGCACAGAGCATAGCACATGTACCACAGTCAGCCCACCTTATTCGCAGAGTTACTATATGCGGTTTTGACTAAGTATGGTCAAAAAATAACAAATTAAAAAAATCCAAAGAAATTTCAAAAACAAAAATTTTAAATCCCTGTCATGCATTCCATAGCTCAGTGGGTGGGAGACACTGTCAGCCAGTCCCAGGTTATCATCAGTTGTGTTGAAATCATCATGTGAGCTTCAGCGTCTTTCCCTGACCTTCATTTTGTGGAAATCTGCCTCCCAAAAGCAAATGGTGCCCAAAAGCAAAGTAAAAGTTAATGTGCTTAACAGAAAAGATCAAGTGAAAATCTGAGATCTTTTCTTACCACTGTGACAAAATACCTACCAGAAACAACCTAAAAGGAGGAAAGATTTATTTTGGCTTACCTCTCACAGGGTTCCATTTGTGTTTGCCTGGCTCCATGCACTTGGGAAGAACATCCTGGTGGTAGGAACATCTTAGAATCTTAGAGGAGATTCTTCCCCTCTGGTGGACAGGAAATAGAGAGAGAGGAAGCAACCAGGGACCAGGTATAACCTTCAAAGGACTAGCCACCTGGGACCTACTTCTTCCAGCAAGGCCCCACTATCTAAAGTTTCCACCAGCTGGGGGCCTGGCATTCAGTACATGAACCCAAAAGGGACATTTCATGCTCAAGCCATAACAATTCGCAGAGGTGGGTGTGGGGCTGACTAGTATAGCCTTCGCCTTAAAGTACTCAGCACCACACACCCTTGCCTCAGTTATTCACGTAACCTCTTGACTTCCCATATTTCATAGCCCAAGCCAAATCTTAATCCACACCTCCAAGAAAAACTTCTCCCTTGGTATCACCCATCTCAACAAACAATAATTCTATTTTTTTCAGCTGCTCCTATCAACAATCATTCTTCAATTTTCTCTATCTCTCTTCCCACATCCAATCCATTGCCAGATCCTGTCAACTCCATGGTCAAAATATGTCAAGAATCTGACCAGTTATCATCTCCGCCTCTGTAACCCTGCATAAGCTCCCACCTGGAGTTGGGATCGGAGGGGTGACTGCTGGGGATGGAACCCAGGGCCTCACACGTAAGCATGGCTCTACTCCTCAGCCACACCCCACAACCCCACCCCACCTGGATTTCTACAATGGTATCTGAACTGCCTCCACCCACAACTCTTTTCCCAACACGAAAGGCATGGGGACCCACCCAAGCCATAAACTAGATCACAGCACTCCTCTGCTGAGAATTCGACAATTCTCCATTTCAGTCAAGAGTCAAATCAAAGAACTTTCAACGTCACATTATCTGAAGAGCCTGAGTACCTTGTATGAAACAGCAATGCTATCAACATTGTCCTCTCAACTTGTTTTACTTTCTGCATAGTGTATATCCACTTCATGTGCGTAAGTAGGACTTTATCTCCCTACTATGGACTGAAGTGTGCTCCTCTGATCCCCGACTTATTTATTGAAGCCCTAACCCCCAATGCAGTGGTATTTGGTGGTGGGACCTTTGGGAATTAATTAGGTTTAGATGAGGTCATGAAAGTGACAGCCCATGATGGATTTACTGCTCTTATAAAAAGAAACAGCAGTGAATTTGCCTTCCCTCCCCGAAACCTGCCAGAGGTGTCTAACTATAAGCCAGGAAGAAACCCTTTGCAGGAAAGGAATCTGCCTGCACCTTGACCTTGGACTTTCTAGCCTCCAGAATTCTAAGAAAATTAATTTCATTTGTGTGAGCCACCCAGTCTGTGGCATTTTGTAATGGCAGCCAAGCTGTCTGGGACAGTATGAGGACAATCCCACTCTCCCAGCTAGATTATAAGAACCATAGGGGCCAGATTTTGTTTTGTTCATGGCTGTATCTCCAGCCCCTAGTTGCCACTCAATATGTTTTCATGAATAAGTGAGAGTTCCCCAATGTATTGGCTAGAATGTGGCACATCTTGTATGCTAGCTGAAAACTACACAGTGAGTAGAGGTAAGTTTTTACCTTAAACAATGTGTGAATTGCGATTTGCAAATGGCAATATAAGCAACTCATTTTGAATACTCCTTTACATTCACCAACCAACTACAAACTCAGCCTTTCTGGCTTTCTCCTATTTAAAAGGGGTGGTCATCTATCCTGCCAGAAACTTTATCTGATTACTAGCATTTGATGATTCAGAAAGGGCAGCATTAAATTTCACTCCTGTAATTCCAGCTACTTGGGAGATGGAGGCGGGATCATGAATTCAGCCCAGAAAGGTAGCAGCAAGACCCTGTCTTAAAAACAAAATAGAAACGAACGGGCTGGGGGTGTGGCTCAAGTAGTACAGTACTTGTTCCTCATGCCCAAGACCCTGGGTTCGAGCCCCAATACCCCCCAAATTGCACTCTACATCCCAGCCACAGAAACCTGTTATTTCTTGAAAGCTATTACATAGCTAACTCTCCAGTACAAAGTCTACCCAACCCTCTTGAGGTCTTGAATTTAAAACCAATGAAGGTCTTCCTTCATTCCCCAGCGGGAGTGCATGTTGTCAAAGAGACATGATTCACAACGAGCATTAGCTTTGGATGGTAATTCATCTGGTTCCACTAAAACAGAAAGCTCAGCACCTTCAGACGCATTTCCTTGAGACTGATGAAAAGAATATTTTTCTCAAAGCCGTAAGTAGCAACCACTACTGAAAGAGCCAGAAATGAGAAGCAGTTTGTAAATTATGAGTTTGGACACACCAGCACCAATTATTCTAGCAGGGACAATCTTGGTGTCTCTATCTGGATACTTGAGATAGGCTTTTACTACAAGGTAAACGAATTGATGTGCTCTCTCTCAGTGTAAATGAGGAAAAACCTCTTAGATCACAAATTCATCCAGTAATTACTTAAGGATTCCTCTGAGAAACTGTCTACATAATTTCCTTTGTGTTTGTTTTCCAAAAGGACATGTATCTCCTATCCAGTGTTCTCTAAGGCACAAATGTACTTCATTGATTTTCTCAGTCTACAGTGTGTTGATTTTCAGCCCGTAGTGGAGAAGGTGAAGGAAACAATAACCGAATATAGAAAATATCGATCTGCAACCATTGATTCAAGACCCCAGGGTGTCAAAAGATTAGTTACTTTTAAGAGAAGTACAGAAGGTGACTTTCAACTACTTTCTATTGACCAATGCAGACCAGATAAACGCTTTTGTTTGAAGCCATATACTTACTCAGACAGCACAACAAGCAGACCATTTTAATTCCCTTGCCTGAGACAGAACACTAGCTAAAAATGTGTGTGTGTGTGTGAGCGCGTCATACGTGCAGATGTGTGTGGTGTTGGGGTTCCAAGCCAGGCTCTCAAGAACCCTAGGCAAGTGCTCTGCCACTGAAGCACATCTTAGCCCAAGATCTATATAGCAGTCAACATATTTTCCAACATACCATGTACTTTTAGCAATGATTCATGGCATTTCAATTTAACAATAAAAATAATAACCTACACATTTAGTGTTTACTGTGTCCTAGAAAAGGCTCTGGGTAATTTACATATATTAATTTATTTAATCTTCACAACACCCCTCTGGGGTGGACACCAGAGCTATCCTCATCTTACAGAAGAGGAAACTGAAGCACAGAAATGTTGAGTAACTAGTCCAAAGTCAAACAGTGAGTAAGTGACAAAGCCAGGCTTTGAACATAAATAATTTGAACCTAAAAATTATACTCTTAACCACAACACAATCATAGCTCTCAAATGTTAAGGAAAACATGAAAAACTTCATTGAACAAAATTATAAATGAAAACTACACCAATATTGGACATTGTTCTGCATCTGTAGGAGGTGAAAACAGAAAAGAAACTTTAAATTGTAAGTACTTTTCTGGTTTAGTATTGAAAAATAATTCAGAAAAGAACAAAATTAAGGTATCACCTTTTAACTTGAGAAAGTATTCAGGGAGTACTTCCTGTTATCATTTATAACTATTAAATCCTCTAGACTGTAATCATTAGAAAAATGCAAATCAGAACCATAATGATTAGCAAGGCTCCATCTCAACCAACAAGCTAGTCATGGTGGCACCTATCTATAGTGGCAAGTGTCTATGAGCCAAGCTCCGCGGGAGGCATGGGTAGGAGGATATCAATCCAAGGCCAGCCCCAGGGCAAAAAAAACAAGATCCTATATGAAAAATAAGTAAAGCACAAAAGGGCTGGGAGCATGGCTCAAGTGGTAGAGCACTTGCCTAGCAAGCACATGGCCCTCAGTTTAAACCCCAGTATTTCCAAAAACAAAACAAAAAAACAGAAAGTAAACAAGTGTTGATAAGAATGTGGAGAAATTGGAACACTTGCTCATTACAAGTGGGAAGGTGAAATGGCACAGCCACTGCAGAAAACAGACTAGAGGTTACCCCAAAAATCAAACAGAAATATCAAATGATCCCACAACTCCAATTCTGCATAACAACCCAAAAGAATTGAAAGCAAGGACTCAAAGACTCCATGTGCATCCATGGTCACAGCAGATCATTTATAGCCAAAAAGTGGAAACAACAAACGAGTTGATAAAATACCATGCGAACAAACAATATTATTCAGACTTAAGAAAGAAGGAAATTCTGACACATGCTACAACATAAATGAAACTTGAAGACATTATGCTAAGAGAAATAAAGACAATAACAAGAGAACAAAACTCATACACTTCAACTTATATGAGATACCTAGAGCAATCAAAGTCACAGACAGAGAAAGTAGAATGTTAATTGCCAGAGCCTGGGGAGAGGGAAGTGGTCATTATTATTTATTAGTTATTACTTAAGAAGATGAAAAAGTCCTGGAGGCAGGTGGTGCTGATGCCTGCAAAACAATGAGAATATACTTAATGCCTTTGAAACATACACTTAAAATGTTTAAAATGGTAACATGTTATATATATTTTATCACAATAAACAACTATGTATGTCTGTATGGGTGGTGTATATATGTATATAGATATAACTTCTCTTTTTGTACTAATGGAGGCTATGAACACTGTCCTGTATCTTTATTCCTTCTTACAAAATATCTTAGAGATAATTCCAAATTAGCAAATTCTTTTCAATTGCTGGCTAATGTTCCATGGTGTAGGATACCATGATTTATCTAAGCCATCTTCTAGCAATGATCACTTGTCTACCATTTTTGGTTACAATAAGCAATGTTACAAATACAAAAAAAAATCCTCTAGAACTGAATGTATATAATACTTTTTGATGTTAGGTGATGTTAAAACAGTGGGGGGAGGGAGATGGACGGAGGTTGGACAACAAGTACCAAAATACAGGTCGATAGAAGGAATAGGTTGTAGCATTCTACAGTGCAGTAGGGTGACTGCTTTATGAAGAACTAGAAGGGAAGATCTAGAAGGCTCCAGACGTGAGGCAATGATAAGGACATGGAAATGCCAAGTGCCCTGACTCGATCAATACATGTTGTGTATATGTAATGACATCACACTCTATCCCAAAAGAAACGCACAATTACTATGTGTTAATTAAAATATATATATTTTTAAACCCAACAACCTCAAAATCTTTTACCAAAGTAAGAAATACCTGAAATTCTCTTCACACAATACTTTTCTCTCTTGTGCAGGAGCCAAGAAGAGCTTCTACCCCCATGGTTGCATCTTTTCACCACATCATCCAGAACAGGGCTTCCTCCTCCATCACTGGGCTGTCCACTGCCTCAATCCAGGCACAGACTCATGCCTCTTTGGCAGAACAAACATTTGCTCCTTGCCCAATTGAAGAGGTTAAAAATGTAGGGAAACTTCTAGATAGGTATTTTTACTCTTCTGCCCTTCAACCACACACATAGAAATGATTTCCTCACTACAGTTAAGTCCAAAGATTACAAAGTTTTTCTTGAAAGTCTTTTGATAACCCTCCAGTTATTATTTTTCATTAAACTAACATTTACATCATTCTTACTACATACTGAGTGCAGACACAAGGTAAGCATCCAATAAAATGTACTGAATGAAAACCAAGTGATCCCTCATTATCTAGTAACTGCTGCTGTTTGTCCCAGGGCAATGCAACACTAGGAAAGCAAATAAGAAATGACTTTTGTCTTCTCACCAAGTCACTTGGCCAGAGACCAAATGAGTTTAACTTCCTGTTTGAGAGTAAACCTTGATCATGGAGAGGAGAACCAGGACTCAGACTGAACCCTCAACTACAACTAAGCCGTGATCATTATCCAAGTCAAAATTCTCATTGTTTCAAGGTCAGTCTGTGTGGCGTGGTTGGCACTTAAACTTTTCAGCATGGAACTCCACATTTGCATTTTGCACAAACATTCTGCATAGATGAGAGAAAAGAATCCGAGGCAGCCTAATCCAGTGGCTAATTAACAACACCTGCATCAAGGCACTATTCGCATCTCATTATTAGGTTACTGTCGGAATCACAGGAAAAGTGATTATGGCTGTCAGATTTTGACAGGACGTACTTCATTTTTCAGTTCATGTATAAATTTAAATGTCATATTTTAATAGCCCAAAAAATGTTTAGACATGACAATTGCTATTTTTGAATTTTACTTAAAGATTGCAGTTGTCAATGACAGAATCACAAAAAAATTAGATAGTCATATTTTCATGCGCACACATGTCCTTTTAGTTATTAGTGTCAGAGTCCCTCCTCTGCTTGGTCTACCTGTTCTCAATAAGACTCCAATGACTTGGGCTGGTGGAGTGGCTCAAGTGGTAGAGTGCCTGCCTAGCAAGCATGAGGCTCTGAATTCAAACCCCAGTACCCGCACCCCCAAAAAATAGACTCCAACAACTAGACACAAATTCTAAAGGGACTCACACACACACATGCTCATAATTTATTCCCGTGCCAATAAAGCACTCCACCTGTGCTTGTTGAACTTGTTACATTTACCTTCGGCCTCTCTGTTGATCACTCCCAATTTTCTAGTCTCAACAAGTCTGCAAGCTGTAGTCTCCTCACTTAACTTCACAGCCTTATTTTACTATTTAATATTCCACAGACACTGCACGCTCTTCTACAATAAGCATTTACATGGTTTTCTACATTTACAGTCATTCAGATCTAGAATTCACAGTCTTCCTTGTCCACATGTAAGAAAAATTTTTCTTCTTCCAGTCCCAGAGGGAGTGGCCCAATCATGAAATGGATTTTAGATCAGAAAGAGGTCTTAGGAAACCCAAAAACCCCCTAAAAATAAATCCACACAAAATGTGGTTGTGTCAATTTTCTCTCTTCCTCCGCAGAGTCGGGGAGGGGGAGTGGGGAGTGTTAAAAAAAAAAAAAAAAAAACCTGAGAAGTCCTTAAAGGGAGAAGCCAGAGTCTGACTTTTTGACATGGCACCTGCCACCTGCATCCAATAGCTAAAATTCTGCACTTGCCACTGTATTTGCCTTCAAATGTGTAGAGGGCTTTTCGACATGAACAAAGGATGAGGTTTCTCCAAGAGGCTTCAGAGAACAGAGAGAGCGTGGGGAAGTTAGAGGACATCTCATGTTTGTTCACTCAAGAGGAGAAAACCTGTCTGCCTAAGCTGCCCAAACCAAGAAAGGCTGGTGCGGTGGGCAGTGATCTTGTTGAAACCTGTCTAGCACAGCCTTGTCCTAGATCCTGTGGGTAGGTGTCTCCAAAACCTTCATTAAGCATTGGCGAGGCGTGGTGGGAATGGGAAGATGAGAAGTGAGTAGCTCCCCGCTGCACCTCAGAGCACGCAGACCATGCTGGCACATTCTACAGTCCTGGGGCCTGGAAGCTAATACAACAGATTACATTCTTACATTCCCTCAGAAATATACTTCTTTTGAAATGTTGCTTCCCCTCAATGTTAGCTTTTGCAATAACTTGCATATTTTTTTAAAAACTGTATCTCCAAAATATTTTGTATTTCATTTTTGCAGTTAAAAAGAGCATTGATGTACAGCCCATCCTAAATGAATTCACTCTTCCTGTTAAGATGGAAAGCTGTGCTTTGTGCCTCCCACTGTGGGAAGCTGTCCAATAGTCAGGGCTCCATGCTTTCTGAGAGATGGATTTAGATCTTGCCTCCAGCTGTACAGAACCCTATAGACAGTGCTTTTCAAATTACTGTTAAAAGTGTAAGATTTCCAGACTCTACAGAAAACTACTCTTGAAGATGATGGGAGTCACATTTTTGCTAGCACCAAGCTTAAAAAGTCACTAAGATCAAAGTCTTTATACTAGAAGACCACACATATTTATTTATTTCAACTTCCATCCCTGAATGGACCAGAACAGTGGCAACCTACAATTTCCTACACACAAATTTATCCTAAAAAGATTTAAAAAAAAAAAAAAGAAGGCCTTTCTTCTCAGCACAAAATAGCTCCTCTTCTATTATGGGAATCTCACCTTCGGTGCATACTTTCTCAGCTCATGGATATTCTTTGTGATATCCACCTGACTTTGATCACCAGCTTGACAATTCAGCCTCTATTCCAGAAAATATTCTGCAGTTTAAAAATGTAGTCTTAAATAGAAAACTGTAATAGTTTATTTAAGGCAAGTCAATTTTATCTATCTTAGAATCTTTAGAGATTTTGTTGTTGTTTTTTGTCTTTGTTTTTTTGGCAGCACTTGGGTTTGAACTAAAGACCTCATGCTTGCTAGGCAGGTTCTCTTACCGCATGAGCCCAAGAATCTTTAGAGATTTTTTTAAGGCTAGGACATATTGAACTTGTCAATCCTTGTGAAACTTTAAAAATAAAAATGACTGATTTTATAATACATTCAATGAAAACAGTAGCTAGCTTGCAACCTCTCTCTTTTTCTTCTGGGGCCTCACACATGCTAGGTAGTGTTCACTGTACCAGTGAACTACACCCCTAGTCCCAAATATAAGGGAATAAGAATGAGTGAGGGAAGAAAGAAAGGAACAATTTTAATATTCCTCTCAGCTACAGTAAGAACTCGAAACACACTTCCCAAAATAAGTGAGTTATGTATTTTTTTTAGAAATAGGACAAAATTTGACACAAAGTATAATCAATAGAGCTTGGACATTTTATCCTGACATGCTGACACTATGAAATTTCCTTAATTCTATGCAATATAAATCACCTAACAGTACTAAAATTAAATATAATTTGAAATTAATGATGTGAACAATTTATTGCAGTTATCATTTAATCATCTTACTCTTACAATGCAGCTATTCACCTTGGCTTCCCAGAATCTGATGAAACAAATAGCCTTCCAAATGGCAGGGGATGGACTTTGGCATCTAGTCCTTTACTGCATATCGCTGACTCCTTCCATAACTTTGAATGAGTCATTTCATTTTTCTGGGCCCAAGGTTTCTCATCTGAAAATAGGCACAATATTACCAGCATTGTAGATTACCTTCATCTATATGGCAAATACATTATATTAGGAGCAACTCACCAAGATACAGAAACCCAATTAAGAACAAGATAGACTCAATTCCTAGTGTCATGGAACTTACGCTACAGTAGAACAATAAGAAAGAAAGCAGAAAAATAAGTAACTATACATTATGAAGAGTGTCATATGGGAAACACACAGGATCAGAGAGACTGACAGAGCAGTCCATAGAGAGTGATCAGTATTACAGTAGAGATGACAACAAAATGAGATCACAGATATAAACCACTTGACACATAAAAGACATTCAATTGACAGCAGGTTTTAATATTTCATTACTTCAGAATGACATACAGAGAAAATGGTGGGAAAAATAGGTAGGATTTGGAATTTAAAAGAATGGAAGTCTAGGTATTTTCAAATTTTTTCCAACAGATACCTAGACACACTGAACAAAAAAGAACATGAATCCTTTCTATTGCATTGCAGAGTACTTTTTTTTTTTTAAGAGAATAAGGAGAGCCCAAGCAAAAGGATAGCTTTAACCACCAGTTGTTGCCTCGCATTAAAAGTGCAGTTGGCCTCAAAGCGATTCCTGGTTTCCATTATCTAAAATCTTGGGGCTTAATGGCTGCTTGGAGACAGGAAACAAGGTTGTGAACTTGCATAAGGAAGGGATTTGGAATTAAAGCCCCACATAAAATGCTCACACTCATTAAATAGAAAGCTAGAAAAAGGCTATCTCCCCACCATCAAAGAGAGAGAACAAGGAGATATGTCTGTCTTGACCCAGATTCAGAATGTTTAAAAATAAAAATCTCTCCCGAGATCCATAGCTTCACACTAACTTTCGTGCAGTTGGGATAAAAATTCAGTCTTCAAAACTCTCCAACAAGGAATGAACACATAAAGATCAGACAAATATGATCTCACAATCCAAAATTATAAAACACATGAGCAAACAAGCCTCTGTGATTAACAGTCAGCAAAAATAAGAAATTAGGCCTTCAAGGACTTCAGCTATTGGAAATGTCAGATAAAGAATGCAAAATAAGACTGCATAAAAGGAGGAAGCATATAGTGACTCCAACATGAAAATCTGGAAATGACCATACTGGTGATGAGGTAGAGCACTGAAATGAATACATCACATGGCAAGAGACAGGTTGTGTGTGTGTGTGTGTGTGTGTGTGTGTGTGTGTGTGTGTGTGTTCTGTTCTCTTTCTTATTATAAAGCCACCAAGATTGATCATGGGGTCTCCACTCTGATGACTTTCTCTTATCCCAATCTCTACCCACAAGCCCCACCTCTAAACGGTCAAATTAAGTTTCTACACTCAATACAACACAATGGAGATTAATCTCCAATATAAGTTTCAGAGAGGACAAACCATAGCTGAACTGTGCAGAAGAATAAGAACACAGAAGAAGAGGCAGGACTGAAAGAGGGGCAGTAATGAAGGAGTCAGCAAGGTGCCACATGGAATCCCTAATACATGACTTTCCTGAGAGACTCCTGGGGCCAGTTCTGGCTGAGTCACTGGACAGAACAGCAAGGATGCCCTGGCCCCTGGAAAATGGTTTGCAGCAAAACAAGGTCAAGGGAAGAGGTTGGCCCAGAAACAGATTTCCACAGGAAAGAACTTTGCAGTAAAGAGCCCTGTGAGGAAAACAGCATGTGCACTCTATCAGAAGGAAGGCATCACCTACCATCAGTGTCATCAACAAGGCAGCAAGGAGAAGACTGAATCTCACTCAGAGGGGATAAGAGGGGGTTGTTCTGTTCTCTCATCCCTTCCCCCCATGTTCTAGATAGAAGACAGGAATACAGTGACAAGCCTGATCTGCTCTAGAGAAGAATTTTATATCAGATATGAAATTGACTAGATTAACTGAATAACAGAAAATTAGGAGATCTGTCCAAGGTATTGTTAGGTGGCTGAAAGGTGAAATTTGGAATAGAGTTACTAAAAGCAGTCTGTACCCCAATTTGTTCAGCACCTCAATAATGCGGTTACGTTTTATTAAAAAGCTGAACAATACAGTGCTCAGTTATCAAAGAGCTGCTTGAATATCAAACCTGCATCCATTTACTTATGAACTAAAGTTTGCAGTCTATCTAGAGAGATGAGGAACGTCAGCATAAAAAGGTGATAAATATTTCACATAGCAAAAAATGACTAAGGGCTGGCTATGTGGCAGATTAGGAGCTACCAGTGGAGGTTTCACAGGCAACATGGAATGTACATACACTGTACCTGGAGAACTGGACATCGTGTACATTGTGAAAGAGACATGGGTACACAGCTACAGCCACCTTCTTCTCCAGTAAAGTGCCAAAACGTGTTGGAGGAAAGACAGCCTCTTCAACAAATGGTGCTGGGAAAACTGGATATCCACATATAGAAGACTGAAACTAGATCCATATCTCTCAACTTATACAAAAAATCAATCCAAAATAGATCAAAGACCTCAATTTAAGACTTTAAACTATGAAACCAATAGAGGAAAAACACTGGAAGATATAGGCATAGGCAATGACCTTCTGAATAGGATTTCAAAAGCTCAGGAAATAATAGTAAGAATTGACAGAAAGAATTACATCAAATTAAAAAGCTTCTGCACAGCAAAGGAAACAACTACCAGAGAGAAGAGACAGCCTACAGAATGGGTGAAAAATCTTTGCCAGCTATTCATCTGACAAGGGATTAGTATCCAAAATACAAAGACCCAAAAAATTATACACCAAAAGAACAAATAATCAAATCAGTAAATGACAAATAAACTATTTTTCAAAAGAAGTCCAAATGACTAATAATTGCCTAGGAAAATGTTCACTCTCTTTAGTTATTGGGGAAATGCAAATCAAAACTACACTGAGATTCCTTCTTACCCCAGTCAAAATGACTTTCATTCAAGAAAACAGGACTGGGAATGTGGCTGCAGTGGTAGAGCACCTGCCTAGGAAGAGTGAGGCCCTGAGTTCAAACCCCAGTTCTGCCAGAAAATAAATAAATAAAATAGCAAATGCTGGTGAGAATATAGGGGGAAAAAAACCCTTATATACTGTTGGTTGGACTGTAAAATGAGTGTGGTCACTATGGAAATCAATATGAAGGGTCCTCAAATAAGTAAATAAATAAAAAAGAGCTACATGTGATCTGCTATACCACACCTGGGCATATACCCAAAGGAATCAAAGTCAGCATACAATGAGACCCTTGCACACCCATATTTATAAGCAGCACTACTCAGATAATCAAAGCATGGAATCCTCCCAGGTGCACGACAACCAATGAATGGATAAAGAAAAGGTGGTACATATACACAACGGAATATTATTCAGCCAAAAAGAAGAATGGAATTACAGTAAGCCCGTAATTATTATTATACATGGTTTTGAAAAAGTATAAGCAAAAATAACAATAAATTTTAAAAATAATAGGAAATTTCAGAAACAAACACTTTAAATTCTCACACACATTCCATAGCTCAGTGGATATGGAGAAGCTCTTAGTCAGTTCTGCACTCACCATCAATTGTGTTGAAATCATCCTGTGATCTGCTGAGTGTTTTCCTGATCTTCATTTTGTGAAAATCTGCCTCCCACAAAGCAAGTGGTGCCCAAAAAGCAAGGTGAAAGTGAATGTACTTAACCGAAGTAATCAAGAGAAAAATCGAGATATGTTGAAAGGCGGCATATCATTGTGGGAAATGAATCAAGCATTTGCAGCACTGAGCTCTCTTGCACAGGCTTTTCCTCCAGGTGAGCTCCTTGGAACCAGGAATCTGCAGATACCAAGGAGCATGTGTATTTCACTTGCAGGAAAATTGAATGGAACCAGAGATCATCACGTTAAGTGAAAGAAGTCAGACTCAGAAAGACAAACACTGTGTTCCTCTCACATGCAGAATCTGGTTTGAAAAAAAATAAAAGACATGAGTGCAGAAAGGAGACTATTGGGTAGAGGAGAGGGACCACAGCAGAAGGAGGGAGGGAGAACAAGAGAGGGCTGATGGGGGAGGAGGGGTGAATTTGATTATAAATATTATAAACATGTATGAAAATGTCATAATGAAACCCATTATTTTGTACAATTTATATATGCTAATTTTAAAAAAATAAGAGAATTGGGGAGGACTTTCTAGGTTGAAGGGATACACACTGTGAGCAGAGTGCAGAGGTGACAATCCAGGCATCGTGGTCCATCTGGTGGTGAGGGAACCAAAGCTCATTTGGAGGAGTTGAAGGTCAGACTTCAGAAGCCGTGACATAACAGCCAGAGGAATTCGGACTGGATTAGATAAGTAATAGAGATTTTCCACAAAAGCTTTTGTTAAAGTAAGGCTGAAAGAAAGGAAAGGAAGAAGAAAAAGAAACATTCATTTCCAAGAGGAAAGGATCATTACCTTTCAGAACTGGCTTCCCAAATGTAAGAGTCTAAATCAAAAAGCTGCAAAGTTACCCATGCTACCAAGTGTGCACTCGTGCATCCATGAAGGAAAACAATGGCTTTCTCACGTGATTTCAATATTCACAAAGGTCACCACGCATCTTCAGTCGCTATCAAAGTAATTACCAGGAATAAAATATTCCAGGTTTTACTATTGGAGGGACCACCCCCAGAGATGCATGTTTTCTCTGATCACCATATATGAAGTGTCAGTTCATACCAGAAGGTGAAGAGAATGTTACTTTTTGCTTCTACAGAACAAAGTGGAATTGGGGGCCAATACATTTGACACTGGGGTTCAGTGTGGGTCGGTGGGATGAACAGAAGTGGGGAGATCAGAAAACTACTTAGATCAGTGCTGCATGGATGTGTACTTCACACCTTCACCACAAAAGAAACTGAGTCAGAGGGGTCAATTGGTCCGCACCATAACACATTATACAATACAGCAAGGTCACCTACAGACATGGTATCAGTGCTGACCAGCCCTTACAATTAGCCTGCCTAGCCATTTTACTTCCTTTCCAATAACTAGCCGTGAATTAATTTAAGTGTGGGTGTGTTCTGGAGTTACTATCAAGAAGACAAATGATATCAGCCTTGCAAGCAGTGCCTATAATTCAATTATTCTTAATTAGGTGGTGCTTATCTAAGGAAGAATCATGGGCAGGGTCCTTCATGCCTCCCTGTGTACATCAGCATTACTGTCAGCCTCCTTTCTCGCTAACTTCAAACCATGATTTACCTCTCATTTGACTGCACTGGGGGGTCTCCCCCTTGAACTTGGAATGTGCAATTGGTACCCTATTATTATGTCCTTAATCTGGCCACAGAGGGAACAATGTGAAGTTACAAATATGCCTCCAGGGAATTGGGCTGATTCAACCATGAAAAGATGCCCATTGCTTCTGTGCATATGAGGGAAGCCCTTTTTCAAGTCTTCACTGGGCCTTCTGTCATTCAGTAATTACTAAGTATAAAGGAGTATGATACGTCTTTACAGTATAATTTATAAAATGTACAATTATTTCATGTTACCCAAAGATGCAAAATTAGACTTCTCCAATCTTCATTTGTGTCACAGTGATTTTTTTTTTAAAACAGACTGTCAACAGAGAGTTTTCCTGTTATCCTGATATTGTTGTTAATTTAGTTATTTGTCCTGGTCTAACACACGAGACTGTCTTCCAAAATATACAAAAAGCTCTATAACTTTGCAATTACAATTCTTTCTGTGGACACATGGATGAAACTATATTGGGAGCCAGGAGCAGTGGCTCACATCTGTAATCCCAGTTATGTGACAGACATAGACAGGTAGGAGGATCAAGATGAGGCCAGCCCCAGGCAAATAGTGAAACCCTAAGTAATAAATGATTAAAGCAAAAAAGGACTGGGGGAGTGGCTCAAGCAGCAGAGCACCTGCCTAGCAAACACAAGGTCTTGAGTTCAAGCCCAGAACTGCCAAAAAACAACAATCGTAGTCGGGCAGTGAAAGTTGGTAGGGGAAGAAGAAAGCTAAGAGAGAAAAATAAATTGTAGATGCTTTAGACTTGAAGGTTAAGATGCCACCAAACTGCTCTGATACAATTGGATTTAAATTCTTTTTTCCTTTTTAAAAATAAGTTTTAGCCAGGCACCTGTGACTCACGCCTGTCACCCTAGCTACTTGGGAAGCTGAGATCCAGAAGATCTTAGTTCAAGGCCAGCCTTGGCAAATATATTGTTCATGAGACCCCATTTCCAAAAAAAACTACAGCAAAATGAACTGGAGGTGTGGCTTGAGCAGTAGAGCACCTGTTTTGTAAGTAACAAATCCTGAAAAATAATCATAATAGGTTTTATCTATCCTTTGAAATGATAAAAAACATGGTTATACTGCAAGTAATATCTGAGTAGGATTGAAAAGACTTCAACGATCTTTTGCTTAACAACTGAACTTTTCATTTAATTTTTAAAAACTAATTTAATTTTTAAAAAGTAATATTTGAGAGCAAACTCGGCCTTGGAATTTTTTGTCTTTTTCCACATTACAGTAAACTTTCACTTAAGCTAGTTTAATGACATTTTATTCAACGAGCATCATTTCATCTAACTGGTGGTAACACTAATGCAGGAGAGGACTTCTACTCCAGCTGAACTCTGGGATGGGAAACTGGAGGGACAGGCTGACCTCAAACTCTTGATCCTCCTGCCTCAGCCTCCCAAGTGCTGGGATTACAGGCTTGCAATGCCACACCACACTCAGTCAACATTTTAAAGGTTTTAAACTTTCCCAAAGGCTGTGTCAGCTACTATGGTAGCAGGAGCAGTAGTGCTGTACACAGATACAGCAAAGCAAAAGACCCTCAGTGTCACCTACAAAAATATTACTATAAATGTAGTTTCCCACACAATATCCTGTCACAAATTAACACTCCATAAAAACTGTTCAATTTTTCATCACTACAGAAAGCTCTTTGCCTTTAGCAAAAATGAAAATAGAGTGGAAGCAACTATAACCAACTTGTCTTTGACAAAGGAGCTAAAAATATACGATGGAGAAATAGCAGCCTCTTCAACAAAAACTGCTGGGAAAACTGGTTAGCAGTCTGCAAAAAACTGAAACTAGATCCATGTATATCACCCTATACCAAGATTAACTCAAAATGGATCAAGGATCTTAATTTTTTTTTTCATTTTTCTTTTATTATTCATATGTGCATACAAGGATACAAGGCTTGGTTTATTTCTCCCCCCTGCCCCCACCCCCTCCCTTACCACCCACTCCACCCCCTCCCGCTCCCCCCCTCAATACCCAGCAGAAACTATTTTGCCCTTATCTCTAATTTTGTTGTAGAGAGAGTATAAGCAATAATAGGAAGGAACAAGGGGTTTTGCTGGTTGAGATAAGGATAGCTATACAGGGCATTGACTCACATTGATTTCCTGTGCATGGGTGTTACCTTCTAGGTTAATTCTTTTTAATCTAACCTTTTCTCTAGTTCCTGGTCTCCTTTTCCTATTGGCCTCAGTTGCTTTTAAGGTATCTGCTTTAGTTTCTCTGCATTAAGGGCAACAAATGCTAGCTAGTTTTTAGGTGTCTTACCTATCCTCACCCCTCCCTTGTGTGCTCTCGCTTTTATCATGTGCTCATAGTCCAATCCCCAAGTTGTGTTTGCCCTTGATCTAATGTCCACATATGAGGGAGAACATACGATTTTTGGTCTTTTGAGCCAGGCTAACCTCACTCAGAATGATGTTCTCCAATTCCATCCATTTACCAGCGAATGATAACATTTCATTCTTCTTCATGGCTGCATAAAATTCCATTGTGTATAGATACCACATTTTCTTAATTCGTCAGTGCTGGGGCATCTTGGCTGTTTCCATAACTTGGCTATTGTGAATAGTGCCGCAATAAACATGGATGTGCAGGTGCCTCTGGAGTAACAGTCTTTTGGGTATATCCCCAAGAGTGGTATTGCTGGATCAAATGGTAGATCGATGTCCAGCTTTTTAAGTAGCCTCCAAATTTTTTTCCAGAGTGGTTGTACTAGTCTACATTCCCACCAACAGTGTAAGAGGGTTCCTTTTTCCCCGCATCCTCGCCAACACCTGTTGGTGGTGTTGCCGATGATGGCTATTCTAACAGGGGTGAGGTGGAATCTTAGTGTGGTTTTAATTTGCATTTCCTTTATTGCTAGAGATGGTGAGCATTTTTTCATGTGTTTTCCGGCCATTTGAATTTCTTCTTTTGAGAAAGTTCTGTTTAGTTCACCTGCCCATTTCTTTATTGGTTCATTAGTTTTGGGAGAATTTAGTTTTTTAAGTTCCCTGTATATTCTGGTTATCAGTCCTTTGTCTGATGTATAGTTGGCAAATATTTTCTCCCACTCTGTGGGTGTTCTCTTCAGTTTAGAGACCATTTCTTTTGATGAACAGAAGCTTTTTAGTTTTATGAGGTCCCATTTATCTATGCTATCTCTTAGTTGCTGTGCTGCTGGGGTTTCGTTGAGAAAGTTCTTACCTATACCTACTAACTCCAGAGTATTTCCTACTCTTTCTTGTATCAACTTAAGAGTTTGGGGTCTGATATTAAGATCCTTGATCCATTTTGAGTTAATCTTGGTATAGGGTGATATACATGGATCTAGTTTCAGTTTTTTGCAGACTGCTAACCAGTTTTCCCAGCAGTTTTTGTTGAAGAGGCTGCTATTTCTCCATCATATATTTTTAGCTCCTTTGTCAAAGATAAGTTGCTTATAGTTGTGTGGCTTCATATCTGGATCCTCTATTCTGTTCCACTGGTCTTCATGTCTGTTTTTGTGCCAGTACCATGCTGTTTTTATTATTATTGCTTTGTAATATAGTTTGAAGTCAGGTATTGTGATACCTCCTGCATTGTTCTTTTGACTGAGTATTGCCTTGGCTATTCGTGGCCTCTTGTGTTTCCATATAAATTTAACAGTAGATTTTTCAATCTCTTTGATGAATGTCATTGGAATTTTGATGGGAATTGCATTAAACATGTAGATTACTTTTGGGAGTATAGACATTTTTACTATGTTGATTCTACCAATCCATGAGCATGGGAGATCTCTCCACTTTCTATAGTCTTCCTCAATCTCTTTCTTCAGAAGTATATAGTTTTCCTTGTAGAGGTCTTTCACATCTTTTGTTAGGTTTACACCTAGGTATTTGATTTTTTTTGAGGCTATTGTAAATGGAATTGTTTTCATACATTCTTTTTCTGTTTGCTCATTGTTAGTGTATAGAAATGCTAATGATTTTTCTATGTTGATTTTATATCCTGCTACCTTGCTATAGCTATTGATGATGTCTAGAAGCTTCTGAGTAGAGTTTTTTGGGTCTTTAAGGTATAGGATCATGTCGTCTGCAAATAGGGATATTTTGACAGTTTCTTTACCTATTTGTATTCCTTTTATTCCTTCTTCTTGCCTAATTGCTCTGGCTAGGAATTCCAGTACTATGTTGAATAGGAGTGGAGATAGTGGGCATCCTTGTCTGGTTCCTGATTTTAGAGGGAATGGTTTTAATTTTTCTCCGTTAAGTATAATGCTGGCTGTAGGTTTGTCATATATAGCTTTTATAATGTTGAGGAACTTTCCTTCTATTCCTAGTTTTCTTAGAGCTTTTATCATGAAATGGTGTTGGATCTTATCAAAGGCTTTTTCTGCATCTATTGAGATGATCAAGTGGTTTTTGTCTTTGCTTCTGTTAATGTGGTTTATTACGTTTATTGATTTTCGTATGTTGAACCACCCCTGCATCCCTGGGATGAAGCCTACCTGGTCGTGGTGAATAATCTTTTTGATGTGTTGCTGAATTCGATTTGCCATTATTTTGTTGAGGATTTTTGCATCAATGTTCATTAAGGAGATTGGCCTATAGTTCTCCTTTTTGGAGGTGTCTTTGCCTGGTTTTGGGATAAGTGTAATAGTGGCTTCATAAAATGTGTTTGGCAGTTTTCCTTCCCTTTCTATTTCATGGAACAGTTTAAGGAGGGTTGGTATCAGTTCTTCTTTAAAGGTCTGATAGAATTCAGCAGAGAATCCATCAGGTCCTGGACTTTTCTTTTTGGGGAGACTCTTGATTGCTGCTTCAATTTCATTTTGTGTTATAGGTCTATTCAGGTGATTAATTTCCTCTTGGTTCAGTTTTGGATGATCATATGTATCTAGAAATCTGTCCATTTCTTTTAGATTTTCAAATTTATTTGAATATAGGTTCTCAAAGTAGTCTCTGATGATTTCCTGGACTTCCATGGTGTTTGTTGTTATCTCCCCTTTTGCATTCCTAATTCTACTAATTTGGGTTTTTTCTCTCCTCATTTTAGTCAGGTTTGCCAGGGGTCTATCGATCTTGTTTATTTTTTCAAAGAACCAACTTTTTGTTTCATTAATTCTTTGTATGGTTTTTTTGGTTTCTATTTCGTTGATTTCAGCTCTTATTTTTATTATTTCTCTCCTTCTATTTGTTTTGGGATTTGCTTGTTCTTGTTTTTCTAGGAGTTTGAGATGTATCATTAGGTCATTGATTTGGGATCTTTCAATCTTTTTAATATATGCACTCATGGCTATAAACTTTCCTCTCAAGACTGCCTTAGCTGTGTCCCATAGGTTCCGGTAGGTTGTGTTTTCATTTTCATTGACTTCTAGGAACTTTTTAATTTCCTCTTTTATTGCATCGATGATCCATTCTTCATTAAGTAATGAGTTATTTAGTTTCCAGCTGTTTGCATGTTTTTTGTCTTTACTTTTGTTGTTGAGTTCTACTTTTACTGCATTGTGGTCAGATAGTATGCATGGTATTATTTCTATTTTCTTATATTTGCTGAGGCTTGCTTTGTGCCCTAGGATATGATCTATTTTGGAGAAGGTTCCATGGGCTGCTGAGAAGAATGTATATTGTGTAGAGGTTGGATGAAATGTTCTGTAGACATCTACTAGGTCCACTTGATCTATTGCATATTTTAGATCTTGGATTTCTTTATTGAGTTTTTGTTTGGATGACCTATCTATTGATGATAATGGAGTGTTAAAGTCTCCCACAACCACTGTGTTGGCGTTTATATATGCTTTTAGGTCTTTCAGGGTATGTTTGATGAAATTGGGTGCGTTGACATTGGGTGCGTACAGATTGATGATTATTATTTCCTTTTGGTCTATTTCCCCTTTTATTAGTATGGAATGTCCTTCTTTATCTCGTTTGATCAATGTAGGTTTGAAGTCTGCTTTGTCAGAGATAAGTATTGCTACTCCTGCTTGTTTTCGGGGGCCATTGGCTTGGTAAATCTTCTTCCAGCCTTTCATCCTAAGCATATGCTTATTTCTGTCGGTGAGATGAGTCCTTTCATCCTAAGCATATGCTTATTTCTGTCGGTGAGATGAGTCTCCTGTAAGCAACAAATTGTTGGATCTTCTTTTTTAATCCATTTTGTCAAACGGTGTCTTTTGATGGGTGAATTAAGTCCATTAACATTAAGTGTTAGTACTGATAGGTATGTGGTGATTCCTGCCATTTAGTTATCTTAGTTGTTTGAAGGTTTGATTGTGTGTACCTAACTTGATGTTACTCTCTACTGTCTTGCTTTTTCTTATCCTGTGGTTTGGTGCTGCCTGCCTTTTCATGGTTAAGTTGGGTGTCACTTTCTGTGTGCAGGATCCCTTGCAGAATCTTTTGTAATGGTGGCTTTGTGGTCACATATTGTTTTAGTTTCTGCTTATCATGGAAGACTTTTATTGCTCCATCTATTTTGAATGATAGCTTTGCTGGGTAGAGTATCCTGGGGTTGAAGTTATTTTCATTCAGTGCCCGGAAGATCTCACCCCACGCTCTTCTTGCTTTTAATGTTTCTGTTGAGAAGTCTGCTGTGATTTTGATGGGTTTACCTTTGTATGTTACTTGTTTTTTCTCTCTTGCAGCCTTCAATATTCTTTCCTTAGTTTCTGAACTTGTTGTTTTAATGATGATATGTCGTGGAGTAGTTCTATTTTGATCTGGTCTGTTTGGTGTCCTGGAGGCCTCTTGCATTTGTATGGGAATATCTTTCTCTAGATTTGGGAAATTTTCCGTTATTATTTTGTTGAATATATTACGCATTCCCTTCGCTTGCACCTCTTCTCCTTCTTCGATGCCCATGATTCTCAAGTTTGGTGTTTTGATGGAGTCGGTGAGTTCTTGCATTTTCTTTTCACAGGTCTTGAGTTGTTTAATTAGTAGTTCTTCAGTTTTTCCTTTAATTACCATTTCATCTTCAAGTTCTGAGATTCTGTCTTCTGTTTGTTCTATTCTGCTGGATTGGCCTTCCATTTTGTTTTGCAGTTCTGTTTCGTTCTTTTTTCTGAGGTTTTCCATATCCTGGCTGTTTTCTTCTTTATTGTTGTCTATTTTTGTCCTGAGTTCATTTATCCATTTATTCATTGTGTTCTCTCTTTCATTTTGGTGTTTATACAGTGCTTCTATGGTTTCCTTTATTTCTTCTTTTGCTTTTTCAAATTCTCTATTTTTATTGTCTTGGAATTTCTTGAGTGTCTCCTGTACATTTTGGTTGACCCTATCCAGTATCATCTCTATAAAATTCTCATTGAGTACTTGTAGTATGTCTTCTTTCAAATTATTCTTGTAGGCTTCATTGGGTCCTTTGGCATAGTTTATCTTCATTTTGTTGGAGTCTGGCTCTGAGTTTCTGTTCTCTTCATTCCCCTCTGGTTCCTGTACTAATTTTTTGCTGTGGGGAAACTGGTTTCCTTGTTTTTTCTGTCTTCCTGTCATTGTCCTTGGTGTTGTTACTGTCCCTGTACTGTGTGTAATTAAGTATTTTCTAGCTTGTAATAATAACAATGGTAATATTGAGAATGGAAGAGTGAGCTGAGATGGAAAGCAAGAAGTTAAAGAAAA
This sequence comes from Castor canadensis, assembly GCF_047511655.1. Lineage (NCBI taxonomy): Eukaryota > Metazoa > Chordata > Mammalia > Rodentia > Castoridae > Castor > Castor canadensis. The sequence continues at coordinate 79,521,263 of NC_133393.1, forward strand.
GGGGAAAACAAATATACAGACAAGAGGGAGAAAGCAGAACAAGGTATCAGACAAGAGAGTTTCAAAGGTATAAACAGGGAGTGTTAGTGTACTAATCGACAGTAAGCTGAACAGACAATAGAGTGACATAGAGAGGATTGAAAATCAAAGATAAAAAAAATAAAAAATAAGTATATGAAAGTAATATCTATTTATAAAAATGAATTAAAATAAAATGGAAAATAGAAAATTAAAAAAAACAAAAAAAACCAAAAAACCAAAAAACTTCCAAGTTTATATGCAATGCAATTTCAGTCTTAATAATTTGGATGTCCGTCTCAATCTCCAGTCCTGGAGTTGGTGCCTCAGATGTTGTTCTGTAGTTGTCTCATCAAAGGGGATGCATAAAGTAGAACAAAACTACACTCACACACACACAGAAGAAAAAAAAAAAAAGCCCCACCAAGTGTCCCCAGTTCAAATGCAATACAGTTTCAGTAAGTTTTTCGGCTTGCAGGTGTAATTCGGTTGTTCTCTCATCAAAGGTAGGGAGAAAAAGAAAAAAAAAGCGTCTGGAGGCAGTTCTGAGAGTGGTATCTGCAACTGTGGCTTGCCTGCCTGCTGCTCTCAGCCTGTAGCTGGCGGCGTTATTTATGCAGATCTCTGGGGTGAGCTTAGCACTCACCTGGTCCCACAGGCTTTGTTTGCTCAGAGTTCTCCTGTGCGGGGGAGGGGGGCCTCTGCTACAGGCTTTTCCCTTTCCAAGCACTGGGAAAGGCGACACTGCCCCGCGTTGTCAGGCCTGCGTGTTTATTTACAGTTCACGTGGGAAGTGGGTCTTCCCCCCTCTCACAAGCGTCCCCACTCCTGGTTGCTGGGCGCGCCCCGCTCCCGCCAGAGCCTCTCTGGCCCGCCCGGCTCGTTTATTTACAGTCCCGGGAAGGATTCCCTTCCCCCAATCTTCAGCGCTCAGGGCACCCCACCCTCTTTCCAGCGTGTCTTAACTGTTCTTATTGCTTAGTACTCAGTTTCTCTTTTTTTCCCGGGTGGAGGTCAGTCTGTCCAGGGGGCTATGCTGCTCTGGCCCAGGCTTGTCTGTGGGGGAACCGCGGTACCGCGAAGCTCACCTGGTCCGCGTCTTCCCAAGCCGTCTGGGCGCCGGCCACTGGCGGCCCGGGGGCCTCCTCGGTTCTCCGTTTAACGTGAAGTGGAGATTCTCTGCGCCGGCTGGAGATGTGGAGGAGTCAAAGTTGTGCCTTTTCTCTGTGATTATGCCTGCAAAGTGTGTCTCCAGCGTCTCTCCAAGGTTTCACTATAGGAGGGTCGCTTTCTGCTTCCTACCTCTAGCCGCCATCTTGGAATCAAGGATCTTAATATCAGGCCACAAACTCTAAAGTCAATACAGGAAAGAGTAGGAAATACTCTGGAGTTAGTAGGTATAGGTAAGAACTTTCTCAATGAAACCCCAGCAGCACAGCAACTAAGAGATAGCATAGATAAATGGGACCTCATAAAGCTAAAAAGCTTCTGTTCATCAAAAGAAATGGACTCTAAACTGAAGAGAACACCCACAGAGTGGGAGAAAATATTTGCCAACTATACATCAGACAAAGGACTGATAACCAGAATATATAGGGAACTTAAAAAACTAAATTCTCCCAAAACTAATGAACCAATAAAGAAATGGGCAAGTGAACTAAACAGAACTTTCTCAAAAGAAGAAATTCAAATGGCCAGAAAACACATGAAAAAATGCTCACCATCTCTAGCAATAAAGGAAATGCAAATTAAAACCATGCTAAGATTCCACCTCACCCCTGTTAGACTAGCCATCATTAGCAACAACCACCACCAACAGGTGTTGGCGAGGATTCGGGGAAAAAGGAACCCTCTTACACTGTTGGTGGGAATGTAGACTAGTACAACCACTCTGGAAAAAAATTTGGAGGCTACTTAAAAAGCTAGACGTCAATCTACCATTTGATCCAGCAATACCACTCTTGGGGATAAACCCAAAAGACTGTGACACAGGTTACTCCAGAGGCACCTGCACACCCATGTTTATTGTGGCACTATTCACAATAGCCAAGTTATGGAAACAGCCAAGATGCCCCACCACTGACGAATGGATTAAGAAAATGTGGTATCTATACACAATGGAATTTTATGCAGCCATGAAGAAGAACGAAATGTTATCATTCGCTGGTAAATGGATGGAATTGGAGAACATCATTCTGAGTGAGGTTAGCCTGGCCCAAAAGACCAAAAATCGTATGTTCTCCCTCATATGTGGACATTAGATCAAGGGAAACACAACAATGGGATTGGACTATGAGCACATGATAAAAGCGAGAGCACACAAGGGAGGGGTGAGGATAGGTAAAACACCTAAAAAATTAGCTAGCATTTGTTGCCCTTAACGCAGAGAAACTAAAGCAGATACCTTAAAAGCAATTGAGGCCAATAGGAAAAGGGGACCAGGAACTAGAGAAAAGGTTAGATCAAAAAGAATTAACCTAGAAGGTAACACCCACGCACAGGAAATCAATGTGAGTCAATGCCCTGTATAGCTATCCTTATCTCAACCAGCAAAAACCCTTGTTCCTTCCTATTATTGCTTATATTCTCTCTACAACAAAATTAGAAATAAGGGCAAAATAGTTTCTGCTGGGTATTGAGGGGGTGGGAGGGAGAGGAAGGGGGTGGAGTAGGTGGTAAAGGAGGGGGTGGGGGCAGGGGGGTGAAATGACCCAAGCCTTGTATGCACATATGAATAAACAAAAGAAAATAGAGTGGAAGAAGGTAGGAAGGAAGGAATCTTGTAAACTTGACTCTGTTAAAAATCTATATAAATCTATAAAATGTTAATTCTACATAAAAGTATAGCTATGTAACCTAAATAATATAGTAACAGGTTAAAGAAAAAAAAGGGGGAGGGAATGAGTCAGTCATGGTGGTACATGTCTGTAATCCCAGCAGAAGGATCATGAGTTCAAGGCTAGCCTGGGCTGTGTAATGAGACCCTGTGTTAAAGGAATTTAATTTTACAATTGCACATCAGGGAAAGTGTAGTAAAGTTACATAAGCATGTACTAAAAATCCTGGAATCATAGGAAGCTACAACTCGGCAACTACTTCTCAGCCTGTCCTTCACCTGCTTACCTCGCTACTTCAGTCCCTCCCCAGACTTTTTAACCATGGTGCTACGCAATCAAGAAACAGATCGGAGAAACCCTACAAATGGGAAACTAGGTAGCCATTAAATTATGCCAAAAATTGGTATTAAACACCAATAATGTTCCATGTTTTCAAATGAGAAAAATAACTGCAGAACACCCCATAGAGTACACTCTCTCACTCACTATTGTCAACTTTGTTAATCTGGGAATTACGTTTCCCAGAATCCCCCATCCTCACAGTTCACAGCAGTCATAGTCTCTGTCAGTCAGGTATGGTGACAGGTGCAGGTGGATTCAAGCTTGTCCTAGCTCTTCTCTGTTCCACACCTAGCTCCTCTACTGCTGACACAGTGGTCTCCTCTGCACCCCACCTCCAGACGAGGCAGCCACACAGAGGCAGTGGAGCCCAGAGACCTGACCAGGAGGTTTCTAACTGTCCGCCCACACCAGTACTTCAGGACAGCTGACTGAGGCTGGCTCTTGAGCCTCCTATGTCCCCTTCTAGAACTCTCTCACGATGCGGTAATCTCCTTCCTGTGATCAGCCCTTTATTCTATAGCCTTCTCAGTGGCTTTATTTCTTTGACTGAACCCCAGCTGGTACAACTGTAGAAGGAAACATCTTTCCCCTGCCTGCCTAGGTTAGCAGGTGAGGCCCTATCAATTAAGACGACAAAAGAAAGATCAACCAAGGAAAAGATGAATTTTTGCATGCTAATATTTTTCACATACCAGAGGCCTTCATATAATCTGAATGTAGACCCAAAGAAGCAGAAAGACCTGAGTGCTTTCTTTCTTTTCAAGAAGGATGAATTGTGGAGTTCAGAAAAGACAAAGGAAAGAGGGCGGGCATGCAGAAGCAGTAAATTGTAGGAAGGAAATGAGAAATGAGTGGAATGAGTGGGAGGCAAGGACTGTTTTGTGGGATTTGTCATACAGATTCCTCTTGATGCTCTCTGGGCTGATAAGAGTCTAGAGTTCTCTCGGGGAATTAAGAGACCCAGGAGAAGGAAACATTTTTACCAATGAAATTTTATTTCCTGTTTATTGCCAGATAGGGGAAGGAGGGCAAGGAGCTTTTATATAAATATAAATATAAATATAAATTTCCTTCAGCTCAAAATAACCCTTATGCCAAAGTGGCATGTTTGAGGTACCATATTTTGGTCACTTTCACAATACACATGTGTCTATGTATGTACATGTGTGTTATGTGTGTAAACCCTTCTGAGCTTATGAGGTTTGGGTTTCTTTGTTTTGCTTTTTTGCTTTTTACTTGTTTGTATTTCCTAACTTTCAAAATAATGACCATAATTTAACTAGGTTTAAATGATTAAAGAATAAAGCATCATATGCATGACAACTTCTCAACCACTTATCAACCAGGACCCCTGGCAGGAACGACTGGGCACAGACACTGGCATCAGTGGAGAACCCTCTCTTCAATGCATGTAGTCCAAAATGCCCAATGTTCTCCCCGTGGCAATTAAGGCATCTCTGAAATACTATGGATTTATTTATAAAGGAAAGAGATGGGTTAATTATAAGTTTCCTGGCTGGAAGAGTGGCTCAGGTGGTGAAGCACTTGCCTAGCAAGTGTGAGGTTCTGAGTTCAAATCCCAGAACCACCAAAAAAATGGGATAGAACAATTATAAATGTCCAGGCTCTTGGGTCACCTTCAGATCCACTCTGGCAAAGTAGGTGTGCAAACCTTAATTTTATAAATGGAGAGACAGAGAAAATGAGTCAAGTAGGTGATTTACAATGAAATTCCTTTTTTTGTTTATTATTATTCATTTATTCACACGTGCATACATTGTTTGGGTCATTTCTCCCCCCTCCCTTCCAGGCAGAACCTGTTCTGTGCTTTTCTCCAGTTCCGTTGAAGAGTAGAAATAAGCAATAATAAGAAAGACATAGCATTTTTGCTAGTTGAGATAAGGACAGCTATACAGAGAGATTCCTAGCATTGCCTCCATGTACAAATGTGTTACAACCCAGTTGATTCATCTCTAACTGAACTTTTCACTAGTTCCTGATCCCCTTCTCATGTTGATCTCTGTCACATTAAGGTTTCTGTATTAGCTCCTCTGGAGTGGGGGCATCAAATGCTTTCATGTTTTGGGTTCCCTACCTATCCTCATACCTCCCATATGTGCTCTCCCCTTGTCATGTGACCCAAGTCCAACCACATTGCTGCATTTGCCCTAGATCTAAAGTCCGCATGTGAGGGAGAATATATGATTTTTGATCTTCTGAGCCTGGCTGACCTCACTCAGAATGATGTTCTCCAGTTCCATCCATTTACCTGAAAATTATAAGATTTCATTTTTCTTCATGGCTGAGTAAAATTCCATTGTGTATAGATACCACATTTTCTTGATCCATTCGTAAGTAGTGGGGCATCTTGGCTGTTTCCATAACTTGGCTATTGTGAATAGTGCTGCAATAAACATGGGTGCGCAGGTGCCTCTGGAGTCACCTGTGTCGCATTTCTTTGGGTATATCCCCAAGAGTGGTATTGCTGGATCATATGGTAGATAAATGTTTAGCTTTTTAAGTAGGCTCCAAATTTTTTTCCAGAATGGTTGTACTAGTTTACATTCCCACCAACAGTGTAAGAGGGTTCCTTTTTCCCCACATCCTTGCCAACACCTGTTGTTGGTGGTGTTGCTAATGATGGCTATTCTAACAGGGGTGAAGTGGAATCTCAGTGTGGTTTTAATTTGCATTTCCTTTATGGCTAGAGATAGTGACCATTTTTTCATGTGTTTTTTGGCCATTTGAATTTCTTCTTTTGAGAAAGTTCTATTTAGTTCGGTTGCCCATTTTTTAATTGGTTCATTGATTTTGGGAGAATTTAGTTTCTTAAGTTCCCTGTATATTCTGGTTATCAGTCCCTTGTCTGATGTATAACTAGAAAATATTTTCTCCTTCTCTGCAGGTGTTCTCTTCAGTTTAGAGACCATTTCTTTTGTTGTGCAGAAGCTTTTTAATTTTATGAAGTCCCATTTGTCCATCCTTTCGCTTAGTTGCTGAGCTGCTGGAGTTCTATTGAGGAAGTCCTTGCCTATACCTATTAGTTCCAGAGGGTTTCCTGCTCCTTCCTGTTCTAACTTCAGAGTTTCGGGTCTGATATTAAGGTCCTTGATCCATTTTGAATTCATATTGGTACAGGGTGATAGACATGGATCTAGTTTCCGTTTCTTGCAGACGGGTAACCACTTCTCCCAGCAGCATTTGTTGAAGAGGCTGTCTTTTCTCCATCGTGTATTTTTGGCCCCTTTGTAAAAAATAAGGTGGATATAGTTGTGTGGATTCATATCTGGGTCCTCTGTTCTGTTCCACTGGTCTTCATGTCTGTTTTTATTGCTATTGCTTTGTAATATAGTTTGAAGTCTGGTATTGTGATACCGCCCACATTGCTTTTTGTTGAGTTTGCCTTGGCTATTTGTGGTCTCTTGTGTTTCCAAATGAACTTTAGGGTAGATTTTTCAATCTCTATGATGAAAGTCCTTGGGATTTTGAGGGAATTGCATTAAACATGTAGATTGCTTTTGGTAGGATAGCCATTTTTACTGTGTTGATTCTTCCAATCCATGAGCATGGGAGGTCTTTCCATCTTCTGTAGTCTTCCTCGATCTCCTTCTTCAGGAGTTTGTAATTCTCCTTGTAGAGGTCCTTCATATCCTTTGTTAAATTTACTCCTAGGTATTTGATTTTTTTTGAGACTATTGTAAATGGAATTGTTTCCATGTATTCCTTCTCAGTTTGTTCTACAATGAAATACTTATGTTTAATGTTTGTCTAAAACGATTCCAAGATATCTGTAAACATATTCAAATTCTGTATGCATTTGGTCAATCTTGAGTTGAAGTCCTTCTGGTTTTTTTTTTTGGGTGGTGCTGGGGCTAAACTAAGGGCCTCAAATTTGCTAAGTAGGCACTCTACCACTTGAGCCATTCTGCCAGCTCCTTTTTTGTGTTGGGTATTTTTGGGATAGAGTCTCTTGAACTATTTGCCCAAGATGGCTTCAAATTTCGATCCTCCTGATCTCTGTGTCCAGAGTAACTAGGATTATAGCACTGAGCCACCGGTGCCCAGCTGTCATGTTTGTGTGTGTGTGTGTGTGTGTGTGTGTGTGTGTGTTTTGCTTTTACGAGTCAGGTTGATTTTTCTATAGGCAAAGTGGGCAGTTGTTTGAAATAATTTACATTTTATACGTCATTGCAAATTAATAAATATAATTTATTATTATAAATTATTTTCTCCACAGATGATGCTTTGACAAAAAAGCACACTAGCAAATGAGCAGCATACTTGGCAGTTCATTTACAATGAGAGCTCATCAAGCAGATCTGTGTGTGCCATATACAATCACAGAGTGCAGGCGTGGTGCCAGGCCAGTAAAAGGAAACGTATGATATGAACTGGCCTCCTGGATCCCGGGGTAGTAAGGAGCACATTCTAGTATGTGAATAAATCACCCATCTCCAACAGTGCATATTAATCCAAAAGCCAAGAGAAAGAAAATCCCTCTAAAATGAAAATTAAATGATTAATTTAGTAATAACTACTGTTGTCAAGAACAGGCAGGGTAGCAATGGGGAAAAAAGAGGAAACAAAAGGATAGCTATCTATTGCTTTGAGGTTAAGAATAAGACCACTGAAATCTAGTTTTGCCTGAGGCAAATAACATATGTCTTCTCATAAAGCAAGGATGGTATTATTTAACTCACAGGTCTGCTGAAAAGATTACATCCACCAGGGGTGTGGCTCCAGTGGTAGAGCACCTGCCTAGCCAGCACAAGGCTCTGAGTTCAAACCCCACTACCACCAAAAAAATAAAAAATTGGATGAGATCTAAATATAAAGCAAAAAGCATCATACTTAATGCTCAGTAGTAAAAAGGCACTCAGCTCTTTTAATGCAATCATATGTGTGGGAAAAGGGAAGAGGCTTTCTGGAAGCAGAGTGAGCTTAAAATAGCTAGAGACTGAGTCTTTTGCATATAATTAGCATGCCAAGATATGTACAGGTAGCAAAGTGAGAGGCAGAGACTTTATGATTTGGACCTAGCATTAGTACATACTAAACGTATCTAGTACAAGACACTTTATGGTGTTTATTAGTGAATATGAGGAACAAACCCAGTTTTGACTAATAAGTAGTAAAAGATAGTGGCTGCTGGAATGTACCTCACTACTTCCTAGTCACAAATTATCTTCACAACCAATATATGAAAAATATGTTGTCATCAACTGAAAATTCCTAATAACGGTTTCGTCTTAGCTGGTAAGATGAACTGGCTATTTATTAAAATTCTAAAGTCCAAGAACTGTTATCCAGTTTACTATAGTTCAGGCTCACATATTCATAAATTAGCCAATAAACAAAGATTGAAATTACCACTGCCCCCCACTACTGACGAATGGATCAAGAAAATGTGGTATCTATACACAATGGAATTTTATGCAGCCATGAAGAAGAACGAAATGTTATCATTCACTGGTAAATGGATGGAATTGGAGAACATCATTTTGAGTGAGGTTAGCCTGGCCCAAAACACCAAAAATCGTATGTTCTCCCTCATATGTGGACATTAGATCAAGGGCAAACACAACAAGGGGATTGGACTTTGATCACATGATAAAGTGAGAGCACACAAGGGAGGTATGAGGATAGGTAGGTAAGACACCTAAAAAATTAGCTAGCATTTGTTGCCCTCAACGCAGAGAAACTAAAGCAGATACCTTAAAGCAACTGAGGCCAATAGGAAAAGGGGAACAGGTACTAGAGAAAAGGTGAGATCAAAAAGAATTAACCTAGAAGGTAACACCCACACACAGGAAATCAATGTGAGTCAATGCACTGTATAGCTATCCTTATCTCAACCAGCAAAACCCCTTGTTCCTTCCTATTATTGCTTATACTCTCTCTTCAACAAAATTAGAGATAAGGGCAAAATAGTGTCTGCCGGGTATCGAGGGGGTGAGGGGGAGTGGGAGGGGGCGAGGTGGGTGGTAAGGGAGGGGGTGGGGGCAGGGGGGAGAAATGACCCAAGCATTGTATGCACATATGAATAATAAAACAATAAAATAAATAAATAAATAAATAAAAGGATCATTCTAGCTGATACACTGAGAACAGATTGTAGATGGGCAGAGTTGGAAGAAGGGAACTAAAGGAGAAGTAAAGAGATTATGGTGGTCCATACAAGCACAGTAGAAAGGTAGTGGGGTAGTGAGCAGCGGCTGGATTTTGGATTTGTGTATGGTGACAAGTAAAGAATGACTCTGATGATTTTAGCCTGAACAGCTAGAAGGATGGATTTATCATTATCTAAGTAAATAAGATTACAGATAGAGTAGGTTTATGAGAAAAATCAAAGATTCTGTTTGGACATTCTATGTTTGGGATGAATAGTACCCTAGTATCGATGTCAAGCAGGAACAAGCAGTAGAGAAGAGTATAGAATTTGGAAGATAGGCTTTGAATGAAGATGTGAAAAATTAGGAAGATGATCTGTGTTTTCAAAGGCATAGATTGAATAAGATCATGGAAAGGCCCTGGTTCATTCTAGCATTAAGCGGGTGCTAAGGAAATAGTACCAGATAGGAGACCGAAAACGAAGAATTAAATGAGGAAAGAGAAAAACAACGAGTATGATGAAATTGGGACCAAGAGAAGAAAGTGCTTCTTCAAATTAAGTCTTTCAAATGTTGCTGATAGGTTAAACAAGACTAGCAACTAGACATTGAAATTAACAACACAAGTCATTGGTGACCTTGACAAGGCAGCAAGTGGGAACAAAGCATTTAAAGACAAATCTTTCAAATAATTTTTCTGGGAAGGATCCAACAAGAGTGTAAAAATGTAAGAGAAAGATGGAAGAATTAATGGAGCAATGTTCTTGAATTCAGAAAAATGAAGTGTGAAATGAAGGAACTGGCTTTAGATGGGATCGATAGTAACCCAGGAAAGAATCTATGAGAGCAGACTAAGGAACTTTGGGATAGATAGATTCAATGTTGAGAGCATGTGAAATTTCTAACTGCTGAAAGACATCATCCTAGGATGGAAGAAGAGGTGTTAGTGGTTTGAAGAGCAAAAGGAAGGGGTAAAATATCATAAGGGGATGGGAGACAGAAGGAATCGGGAGTCATCTAGCAAAACTGCTGGTGATAGCAAGAATCCCATGAAATTCATTGTCATGAAGTTAAAGAAGGACAAGTAAGCAGTTTTGTGTTTTCCTCTAGTCATTTTTAACTTCATTGGTATAGATGAAGAGTAGGCTCAGAGTTGGCTAACGTGTAGTTTTGCCAAACTAGTAAAAAACAAAAGAAAGTGAGAGGGAGAGAGAGGGCAAGGGAGTTCAGAGTATATCCAAGTAAGTGATCACAGTGAGCCAATGGAATTAATTAGCTGAGATAGGGATGAGAGGACATCAAGGTGGTTATGGAACAATGAAAAATGATAGAAGCAGAAGCAGTAGAGTTACCATGGAATAGAAAAACCAATGGAGTTCAGATACCAGAGAAGGTTGTGATCAAAGAGTGAGATGTATAGAGCTGAAATTACAAGTCAGTCATAATGTCAAGGTCAGGATGTGACAGGAAACAAGGTGCAGAGTTCAAGATATCTAAAAGATCAGGGCTGGGAACATGGTCAAGTAGAGTGCCTGCCTCGCTAACACAAAGCCCTGTGTTCAGACTCCAATACTGCTAAAGAATATAGAAAATAAAAGATTATATTTATGTGTTTATTAAAATTACCTAAAATATACAACAGAGGAAAATGATGGAGGGGGTGAATTCAACTATAATACATTGTAAGAACTTCTATACATGTCACAATGTACCCCTGGTACAATAAAAAATAAAATACACAACAGTAGTTTTGGATAAAGTAACAGTAAACCAGACATTAAAATTATCATAAAATAAGGGGGAGGGGTAATGCAATGAACATGTAATTTTGTAACAGCTGTAGGTTTTTTCCTCCTATAGACAGATTAAAAAATTGGGGTTTTTGCATCTTATGCCTTTTCTCAACTCTGGTGAACTGCAGCCTTTACATTTTTAAATGTCCCTCACAAAGGCCAGAGATCCCTGGCCTTTTAGGGTGCAAGCCAATACTGTAGAGAACACCTCCAGCTTCCAAAAATCTTGATTCATTGGCTCTGGAGCCAAGACGTGTCAGAGGGTCCACCCTATTATTGCATGGTAAGTACTTCTCAACAGCCATGTCCATTACTCTGAAGTGAAAGGAGGAGACAGATGCAGCACCTGCTCAGTTTGCTTATCATTAATAATGCCACAGTAGGGGCTTACAGACTGGAATGTTACTGGATTCACACACTAGGAAGGTCATTCTTGTTAGATTTTGCAGAAGAGCTGGAAAGGAGAAAGAATGGAGGTTTGAAAACAACCAAAGCTGCGGCAATCTAGATAAGAGATAAGCATGCTCTGATCTATAGGGATAGGATAAAGACTTCTAAACTTATTAACATCATCTCCCTAATCTGTGTTTTGTAGTCAGTCCTTCTGCTTGGAAAACTACCTCAACCTTCTTGCCTGGTGAGCTTTTCCTTTAGATTTCAGTACAGATGTGACTTCCTCTAAGAAGCAGTTTAAGTTGCCCTCTCTCTGTTTGCCTGTCTTGGCAGCAGCACCCGTGTCCTATTGGATTAGCTCATCGTTGGCTGGAGAGCACTGGCCGATGACAGGAGGCTCAGCAGCACTCCTGGCCCAACCCAGTCTCTTATCCCACCTCCAGTTGTGCTTGTGACAATTAATTACATCTCTAGACACTGCCAGATGTCCCCTGGGGCAAAGGTGAGCTTCTTTAACTTAGAATAAGGTAGTCGGCCTCTGTTCCTATATGTTCTACATCATGGATTTAACCAATCACAAATCAAAAATACCTGCCCCAAAAGAAAATTGCATCTGTGATTTTTAGGTATTACTAGTAATCTGGAGATGATTTAAAGTGTATGAGAGGATATGTGTGCGTTATGTACAAATATTTTATGTAGGGAAGTTTAGCATCCATGGATTTGGTTATGGGGAGTGGGGTCGTGGAACCAATGCCCCTCATATACCAAGGGACAATTAACCATTTCCCTACCACTGGTGTTTAGGTAATTCAGGAGTTTATTATGGATTTGAGTGTAACATTCATAAAGGAATCATGATGATCCCCAAGGGTGGACTAACTCCTTACACTTCCATCTGTGGTTCACATTAGCAGCATCCAGCTGCCTCTAAAAAAATATATATATCCAGATTCCCTTTGGTTTAATTTTCTTTCGGCATAAATGGAGACATTTACTGGAGAATTTTATTTAATGCCTTTATAAGGAAATTGGCCAGAGTTCAAACCCTTTTCCAAACTTAGCAGAAAATTTTGTAACATTTCTCAATTAAAATCCATTCAAACCTGAGCATCCACTGTGCAGTCACAGCACTAGGTGACAGAAACACTGCAGTAAAACCAAATGTGCCTGCCTTTAGGATATACATCCTAAACATGCTCCATCCAACATGGGAGCCACTAGCTACAAATGCTCAAAATTCAAAATGGGAAAAATTCAGTGTCAAAGTGTGAACCAGTTCACCAACATGATTATATTAACTACAGATCCAGATGATAAAATATTAGTTATACTGAGTTAAATTAAAAACATGTTATTACCAAGGCATGGTTGTACCCATCTGTAATCCCAGCACTTGGAAGGCAAAGGTAGGATTGAGTTTGAGACCAGGCTAGGTTACACACTTTCTATCTATCTATCTATCATATAGCTAAGTATCTATCTACTAATCTATACATATATGTACTTAATCTACTAATATATATATATGTATATATATATATATATATATATATATATATATATATATATATATATATATATTCTGTTGGGTAGTAGCACTAAAGGATTAAACCCCTTTTTAAATGATTAATACATATTAATTGCTAAACAACTAAACAACAGTGGGCAAAGCACAGGCAAATTTGATTGTAAATTTTTAATTCCCACAAATTTTAAAAATTTAACTATTCAAAATATTCTTTAAATAACAAAGGGAAAAGAACACTGAAGTATCAGACATGCCAGTCTCACAAAGTAGAGGTATTTCTATTTATTAATGTCAAATAAATTCCATAGTTTCAAAAGATTGAAAGATAAAATTTTAACAATTTGGCATTTACATGGAAGCTTAAGGTAGTTTTATTCATAAATTAATGTTCTCTAAATAATATTTAACTATAAAACTAGTTATTTCCCCTATCAAATAAAAAACTCATTGCTTACATTTTTTAAAAAATTTCTTTTATTCATATGTGCATACAATGTGTTTGGGTCATTTCTCTCCCCTCCTCCCTCCTCTTCCTCGCACCCCCTCCCTCTTCCTCCCACCCCCTTCCTTCCAGGAAGAAACTGTTTTGCCCTTCTAATTTTGTTGAAGAGAGAGTATAAGCAACAATAGGAAGGACCAAGGGTTTTTGCTAGATGAGATAAGGCTATACAGGGATATTCCTCGCATTACTTTCATGTACATGTGTGTTATATTCTAAGGTGATTCTTCTCAAACTGACCTTTTCTCTAAATCCTAGACCCCTTCTCCTATTGGCCTCTGATGCTTTTTTTTTAAATTTTTATTTTATTCATATGTGCATTTAAAAAAATTTTTTTGATTCATAGGTGCATCTGTCACTTTAAAGTTTCTGCATTAGTTCCTTTGCATTGAGGACATCAAATGCTATCATGTTTTTTTGAGTTTCTTACCTATCCTCATATATCCCTTGTGTGCTCTCACCTTATCATGTGACCAAAGTCCAATCCCTTGCTGTATTTGCCCTTGATCTAAAGTCCGCATATGAGGGAAAACATATGATTTTTGGTCTTCTGGGCCTGGCTAACCTCGCCGTTGCCTACACTTTTGTACTTTCTAAGTGTACTGATCTCTATTTAAGGACACTATCCTGAACATGAAACTATAAAAGAGATGAGTCTAATGTACTGATGGATGCCAATACGTTAAATCAGTGGGAAAAGGCAATTTGTATATGAGTGAATACAGTAAAAGCCATTTTTAGAACCCTATCAGTGGGCATATTTTGTGTACACGTGCAAAGCAAAAGACTGACAAGGTGCTGGGAGTACAGCTGAGTAGCGGAGTGCATCCTTTGCATGTGTGAGATCCTGGCTTCAATCCCAGCACAGCAAAGGAAAAGGGAAAAAAGAAAAAAAGACAAGGATACACACCAAATATTCTTAGTTGTAGATGGACAGGAGGGACTTTTTATTTTCATTTCATATACTTGTAATCTTAAATCTTTCTTCAATGAGGACATCTCATACTTTACAAAAATACTTTTTTTTTTGCAGTAGTGGGGTTTGAAGTCAGGGCCTACACCTTGAGCAACTCTACCAGCCCTTTTTTGTAAAGGGTTTTTTCAAAATAGGGTTGCATGAACTATTTGCCTAGGCTGGCTTCGAACCACAATCCTCCTCATCTCTTCCTCCTGAGCAGGTAGGATTACAGGCACGAACCACCAGTATCCAGCTTACAAATAATTTAAAACATGATAAAGACTACTTGGAAATACTTTCCAATTTAAAGGAACTTTTGATGTTGGCAGTACTGGGGCTTGTATTTGGGGCTTACTAGAAGGGGTTCTACCACTTGGGCCACATCCACAGCTGTTCTTAAGCTGTTTAATTCTGAGGTAGGATCTTACTTTTTGCTCAGGCTAGTCTTGACCACCATCTTATTTTATGCTTTTCACCACAGTTAGGATAACAGGCACACACCACTATACCTGGCTTTTTTCAGTTGAGAATCTCACGAACGAAAAGTTTTGCCTGAACTGGCCTTGAACCACAATCTTTCGGGATCTTGGCCTCTCAAGTACCTAGGATTACATGCTTGAACTCTGGCAACCATAGCTGAAAAACTTTTAAACTCTGCTCAGAAGCCATTATCACCTCAACAATCTTTCAAAACCCTTTACATTATGATTGTGACCTCCTAACCCCTACTATATAATAAAATATATAGAACTAAAACTATTAGATCATAACATTGTATTTTTTAAAACAGGATTATTCCTTGGCACAGAAAGGACTAATTTTGAAATTTGGCACCCCCTTGAAATTAAAGCAAATGCTTGTCAGTAAATTAAGGTATATGGTCTGTTGCCTACTCAATAGCTATCTCCCAATCTCCCTTCTCTCCTATCCCAATTTTGCCCATAAATCTGATATTGTTCCTCTTCCTCCAAGCAGCCATTCCTTAAGGGAAGGCCATTTTTAAGGCTAGGAGCAAAGCCTCAACCTTTGGAACATGATCAGGTAGCACTGCTATAACTATGAGGGCAAGTGAAGCCTTCTTATATAAATGACATAAATTTCACCCTCTGGTTGTCATCTGCCAACTGGAACATCTGCTGTCACATTGGAACTCAGAGGGGCAACCACACTCACATGGTGAGAATGGCAGGGAGAGACAAAAAAAAGGTGCCTGTGTTCTTGATGCTCTGCTGCTGAATCAGCCAGTCAGAGAACTGCCCTCTCTCTACCTAGACTACTGGTTATGAAGCACCCCAACCTAAAGATCATAAAACTGTTCTTTGTTTTGTTTTGTTTTTGGTGCTGGGGTCTGAGCCCCTAAAACTGTTTGACTACTAAAATAATTCAGACACATGATTTGAAAAAATTAAACATTTATTGGAGTACATGTTTATTTAGTAACAGCAATAGTTTCTCAAGAAAAAGATGAGCTGAACCCCTCCACACAGAACAAAGCACATTTCCACTTGTGTTAAACCCACATCTATAATTTTATACTCCTTTAATAACTTTCAAATTATAAAAAAAATTGAAGGAAGATATTCACATTATTCTAAATCCAAAATATTTTATGGTCAAAAGCAGTTTAAGTGGGTAACCTCTATGTATCACAGTACACAATGGTGCCTTCCTGCATCTTCACAACAACTGCTACTCAAAATGTATGAAAAAGCAAAATGCCCACAACTTTTTCCAGTTTCTGATTTCCACCATCTCCTTCACAGATCTTCTGCTACAGCAACCATCAAAAACCACTGGTCCAGGTCCCAAATGTTGACAACAATGAACAATGCAGCATGTTCTGCTAAATTCTGAATAAATGACATATTCTACAGCAATATTATAAGCCCTGATTATTTTTGCACAACAAAAATAATATTCCAGCATTTCCTGAAGAGATTTCATATAAAGGTTAAAAACAACTATAGTCAATTTCCTTTTTGAATGGTAGATACACTGTTGCATTCTCTTAAATTGCTTCTCAATTTGAAGGGTTACTATGGTGTGCTGTATGTGTAAAGTGCTTACCCATTCCAACTGCAAATACAAATTAAACCAAAGCCTCTTCATCAGTTCTATGTTTGATAGCAAAATGTCTGATCACAGATCCTCCAAATAGTGTTCACAGTACTAGTGGTGAGAGAAATTCTATGCAAAGGCTCTCTCATTTGAAAATTAAGTTTATAGAAATTCTAAAGACAGTTGGAATTATTAGCAAAGAGGTCACAAATTTTCCGAAAGTATGACACTGATTTGCAATCAATTAAAAATTGCCTAGACCAATATGCTATTCTATGTTTTTCCTCATAATTCTACAATTGTTAAATATTAGAATAACAACACACACATTTTTAGATTTTCTTTCTTATTAGTTTGTTTTGGCTTTCCAAGACAGGATCTTGCCATGTGGTCCAGGCTAGCCTTGAACTCGAAATCCTACTGCTTCAGCCTCCCAAGTGCTGGGATTACAAGCAAGGACCACCACACCTGGCTTTCTTAAATCTTCTAAGAGCTCTTATACTTGTCTTAAATTTATATAACTCAATTTTGAAAACAAAGTTTTGTGTTCAGTGAATTACGAAACAACAAAACACCAGAACGATTCAGCCAGACTTTAACAGGCAAAAAGGGTTGCTTTGGCAATGTATGAAAGATAACTTCTATAGTACAAATCATTTTTTATCTACTACTATTAAATATTAAAATGCAATAAGGCAATTATTACTTTAAGACACTTGAAATTGCATTTAATAAGTGGATAACTGGCGTCATACCTGACATATTGCACCCCCACCTTTCAATGAAGTCTGCCACACCCCAGTGTCCCTTGGGGATATGTGGTTGGTTTTACCTAATCCAACATTTGGGATGGCTTAAAGGGCAAAACTGAAATAAAATGTTTGAGTTTCCACATGTCTCAGCTCATATATGGTATTCAGTAAAAGATAAAATGTTGGAACATTAGTACTAAATGATCATAGTGTAACGAAGAAACATATCTAGTATCAACAAATAAACCTGGTTCTGCTGCCCACTCTCATGGTAGCCAGCACCTTTCCTGACCCTGTAAAATGGACTAAAGCAAACAGACAGCAGCAGAGGGGCACAAGTGAAAAAAAAAAGTTTACATACCATTTCTCTCCATCTCTACTTCTTGATTTTCTCACTTTCATTCCATCTTTTCTCATACTCTTACCTTTCACCACTCTCTCCTGTTCCCTTCTCTTTCCGCTCCCTTTCTCACTTCCTCTTTTCCTTCTTTAATTATTCATGTACACCATTCTTTTCTTCTCTACCTTCTCTTCCTTAAAAAGTCCTCCTTACATAATGTAAGCAAATACACACTGAGATTTATGTCAGAAAGCATTCAGCCTAAGGAAATTGACCTCTCCAAGGCAAAACAGAACCTCCACGGCAACATAAGCGTGGCATAATGAGCCTCACAGAACACTTTGCAAAAAATTATCTCTTCTGAATCTCGTCTTCTTGTGAGGTTTGAAAGGCATACTGATTGTACTTAAAAACCTAAGGCACAGAGAAAGTTAAATGACATACCTGAGGCCCATAACCCAGAAAGTGATCCAGACCTAGTCCAATATGGTCTTTTGTCATTACACCAATAACATGCAACTGAAGGCTAGCTGAGAGAGCAATAAGTAAGCAGTATGATTGTTTCAGGCTCTAATGTGTCCAAAGATACACAGCATGAACTATTCTTCATAAGGAAAAAAGTATGTACTTTCTTAAAACATCACAAAATATATTTTCTAAAGGTTTTCCAAGTCCTTTCAAGATGACTACTTTATACAAATCAAAGTTGACTACATTTTAGTATCTTTCCACTTTGGCAAAATTGTAGCCCAGAGATGGTTCTGAGGTCAGAATTGTTCTAACATGAACTCAGAGAATACATAATGTAATATATATAAACTGCATAGGTACACTGTGTTTTGTAAAAGACTACTTATACTGAAAAATATGCAACATGTTTTCTGTAATTTAACCCTATTAATTCTGAGAATTGCATTTCTTGAATTTTCAACAAAAACAATTACATTGTCTAAAGATGAAATTCAGAAAATTCATTTAAAAACTATTATAGACATTCTCTGATACGATTCATATTAGGTATTAAAAAAAAAAGACCTTTTTTTTACCATAAGCCAATTTATGGCAAAATTATATCAGGTTGGATAGACCAGATGAAGAACTTTTCAACTAATCTACAATAGGAACTGTGGAGCAGTGTAAATAAGCCACACTACAAAGGAGACCGTGGCATACAGATTAGTTGACTAAACTATGACCACACCCTATACAGTCCCAATCAACCATATCGGAGCCCATGGGCTGAGAGTCTCCATTTACTGAGAAAATTAAATCTCACAGAACTTAACTATTATAAATTCTTATCTTGTCAAGAACTCCAATTGCTTCTTCTAATTTTGAAAATCACATTTGTGATTTACCAACTATGCCAAGAATTCTAGCATCCTAACTTCCACATTAAAGTTGGCAAAATAATTTCCAGTGGTTTTCAAACTAGCTGGTATCAAAATCTAAGGAGCTTGTTAAAAAACAGAGTCATCACGTGACTTGTATTTGCACCCTGATTCTGATAAACCAACTAAACAATGACGTATTTGAGACAAGAAGGAAAATTTGCTTAAGGACTGGCTATCAGATGAAGCCAAAGGGCTGCTTTTGTTAGGAATGATGTCATTGCAGTGAGCAAAGCACTCACAGTAGTAAAGTAAAATGATGCCTGGATTCTCTTTAAGTCAACCAAGAAAGGAATAAACAGAGCAAATATGGTGTGATGCTTTATGGCGAGGGTTGGATCTAGATGATGATAACCATGGCACTATGCTCTCTACTTTGTGCAATTTTTACTTATTATTTTTTACAGTGCTAGGGTTTGAGCCCAAGGTCTCACGCATGCTAGGCAAGCAACTCTAGCACTGAGCTATATCCCCAGTTCACTTGTGTCATTTTAAAATCTCCTTCCCTTCATGATTTTTCCTTCTCTATTTAAGCATTAAAATATAACAAAAAAAGAAGATAACCACACAACACTTGAAAGACAAGATAAGTGCCTTAGCATGGTACATGCTAAGTACTCAGATCTGTAGCTATATTAGATAGCAGGTCAAGAATGCCAAAACAAATATTTTTCTCATCTTCAAGATTTAAAAAAATTGCTGGTGGAGTGACTCAAGTGGTATAGAGTGCCTGCCTAGCAAGTGTGAGGCCCTGAACTCAAACCACAGCAGAGCAAAAAAATTAACTGTCTTCACTGATATTCAAAAAAGGAAGATGTCCACATTAACCTAAAACTACTTTTTCTATAATTAGATGTAATAATCTTCCTAATCCAAATCATCCACCAACATTTTTCCTAACTTAAAGGTTCTAAACATTTGCTTTTCTGAAAATAAACTGTAAAGTCATTTTGAGGTAGAAGAAAAATCTAAATGGACCACTTTCCCCCCTACTCTACTGTCATTAAAACTACTGATCACAGAAGTATATAGCTTATACATTTTGGTCCATTGCATTTTCTACCATCATATTAATATTACTATTAAGGTTCTCATTTTATTGCAAGTATAATATATTTTGCTTCCAGAACATCCAGTAAAGCTGAAATTTTCACTTAAAATGATTTTTTAAAAAATGTCCCCAAATATCTTAGAGCTGAGTTTTGGCAAGACACTTTAACACATACAAATGAAAATACTGTATTTTTCTCTCAAACACACACACACACACACACACACACACACACACACACACACACACACAAACTCTCTGTTTTCATTATTTTTCCCCTTACTATTATAGCTCAGTGTTTTTAAATGTGCAGCTTAAAATCTAAAAATAATTTTAAACATGATTGTCACAAAAATATAGAACAGAGATGAAATGTATAAGGATACACACAGATTGTCAATAGTTACATTGGTTACATCACATTTCTTGAGAAACAGAACTTTTCTGCTCCTGTAAACAACTTTTTTCTCACACATTTAAAGTGAGGTTAGTGCTGACATAGATTATTGCTATACTCACAGTTTGAATGTCTCCACTGTGTATGAGGTACATTTTCTCCATCCATACACCCTACCATTCTCACTCACTGAGATTAACAGCCAATAGAACCATTCAAAAATATTTATCAACACTGGAATGATAGTAAGAAATGTTACAAAACATAAGAGAACAAAAATGTCTTCTTTTTGGAGCCCACGATTTTAATTTATTCTTCATTACATGAATATACTGTTCTTTTAACTTCTTCAGGAAAAAATATTACTCTGGAGATAAATAATTCCTTCCTAAATACTTCATCCAAGAGTATTCCTTCAAGCTTATCCTCTGATACTTTGCTGCTTTATCCATTCAATTCAGCAGTCATCAAGAATCACCTTTCCTTTGGTGGTCTGTCATAACGGTCTCTTATGCTTTTTGTTAGTTGCTTGATAAATATTTTGTAAATTTTTCCACAGTATGTATGCACTGTTTTCTGTAGCTCCAGTTCTAAAGGTTTTAATAGGGAACGGACATTGTCATCTTCAAAAGAACACTAGAGAAAGAAAATTAAAAGGCAAAGATATGCATAAAAATTTAATTATTTTCCAACTTCAATTAGGTTAATATTAACAACTGCCATTTAATGTCTCACAAAAAATATGTGCTTAACAAACATTTTCAATGAATTAAACAACTATGAGGGAAAAGAAAAAGAACTATGAGAGAAGGAGACAGTGATAACAAATCTCTGGGGAATCAGGGAAAGCTTTTCAGAGGATAAGGAAAGCAGAATTCATGTCAAGGGCAGAAAAGACTCAAACCAAACCCACTTGAAGGTATCTGCAATATGAAAGCTGGATTCATTATGGGGGGAGGGTGGGGGATTTTCCAGATATCCCCTTCCAAAAACCACTCTGGTAATAGTGCTGAGGCTAAATTAAAAAGGAATGAGACAGAGGCACAGAGTGGGAACAGTGCAGTATGATACCACAGTTGAGCATTTCCTAAAGAACCCTGTCCGCATAGTATAGTTTGAGGAAGTGTCCCCAAAGGCTTGGTTCCATCCCATGTGCGAGAGATGGTGGGATCTTTAGGAGGTGGGGTGTAGTAGAAGGAAGTTAAGTCACTGAGGCATGCCCTAGAGAGAATATTGGGACCACAATTCCTATTCCTTTTTTTTTTTTCCCCCTTCCTCACTGCCATGAGGTAAACGGCTTCCTCTGCTATGTGCTCCATCAAGATGTTCTGCCTCCTAATAGGTTCAAAGGCAATGGAGCCAAGCAACTATGAACTGAAACTTATGAGACCATGAGTTAAAATAAACCTTTCCTCTTTGTGAGCTCCCCTTTCTCAGGCTTTTGTTACTACAATAGAAAGCTGACTAACATACTGAACAAAAGGATCTTGAGAATAAATACTTTTGAAAACTGCTAAATATTACACACTCTTCAGAAGTATTCAGAGTGGCATAGGAAATGTCTAAAAAGTAAATCAAAACATGTATCAGTTCAATGTTTCAATGTTCATTGGCTCAATAACTTCAAAATGTATTTTTGACCAGGTTCTTTTTTTTTAACTTCAAAATATACAAATATCCTGGGGAATATATTTTGAAACACTGTACTAATAATTAAGTAGAAATAATCTGCGATCTCAACATTTTCAATCAGGCATATTTTTAACTTAGTGTTTTCAACTAGGTGTATTTACAATTAGAAGGGTGGCTGCTAACTAGCTGTGTGGAAAAAAAAAAGAAAAGAAAGATAGATCAGTCTTAAAAATAGAACACTTTACATGAAAGTTTGAAGTCAGTGAAAAATGCTGAACCACAAGAGATTCAGAACTTGAAATGTGAGAGGTGCAAATGATCTGAGATTATCCCCCTACTCCCAAGTTCACTAGCACCCAAGGGTCTTGAAGAAATGAAAGCTCTACTCTAAGCAGTTAGCGAGTCTGCAGGAAGACACAGTCAAACTACCAAGAAACAATATGAACTTATGTGCTTACTTATAACATGCATTTATCAGTGAAGAGATGCAAAGAGAACCTAACCCTTGGTATCTCTTTAGCAAAAAAAAAAAACTATGAGCATTAACTGTGAAGCCATCATTCTTGCAATGATTTTTTTAAAAAAGAAAACAATTAATCACATACTGAAAGTGAAAAAATTAATTTAAAAGGAGGGGAAGCTTAGCTAGGAACCATGTAATGAAAACAGTAAAAGCACATGGAGTGGTTCCTACATGCCAGGTGCCACTGTAAGAGTTTTATATATATTCATGTATTTAAGCCTAACAACTTCATAAAATCATTCCCACCAACTTCATCTCTCATCTCCATTTCACAATGAAGCAACCAAGGCAAGGAGTGAGAATTTTCCCAGTTAAAAGCTGGTAAGTGGCTAAGTCTGGATTCTGCCCCAGCAGCCTTGTTCCAGAAGTCCAAGCTCTCCACTACAACAAAGCAACTCCTCTCAAATGAGCAAACAAAGCCCTGCTTTCACCCTTCAAAATCTCTTTTGAAGGATGATGTTCCACCAACAGTGGAAAACTGAGAAAAGTGATATATTATCACACAGACGTGTACTTACCTAAAATTGTTTGGAGTTAAAAGTGGCTGCCAGGTTGAAGAAGGTAAATTTTGTCAAAAGTGATACTGTCAGTGTATATAAAAAAATGCATGGGAGTGACTGTGTTAGAGGCAGATAATGGAAGACCGAAGTGAAATTTCTTTTTAATCTATACAATAATAAAATAAAAGGTATTTAAGAATAAGAGGAAGTCAGTGAAAGATGTTGATTCTCAGGACTATGCAGTACTTGAGATGCAATTCATTCATTTTCATGTAAATTTAAATCCCAGTTTGTGGCTAAAGCATGTTTTTCCTTCACTAGGGAAAAAACAGAAGTCTTTTGATGTGTATTTTCTGAGATAAAAACAACGTCTCAAGAATTAGACCTACCTCAGCCCCCCACATAACAAAGCAATTTGACCCCAAGGGAGAAGTTATCAAAAATTCCTCTATACAAATACACCCAAAAGATACTGCACTCTAGCAGTCACATAATCTGTAGGGCCTGCAGGACTGCACAGCCCATACACAGCCTGCATCTAGGTGTCCCTTTCTCAGAGGCTGCAGGTGCCTTCACCTGACTTCGGGCCTCTTTCCACACTGTCCTATGCCTGTCGTGCCTTTTCCTGTCAGTCTGGTACTCATAATCCTCACAGCTTAAATCAAATGTTAGCTCCTCTCCCGACACAGTAAAACATTCCTTCCACTGTTGTAGGACCTAGTACAAAAACTTTGAGGAAGTAAAGAAGGCTGTCATTTGAAAGGAAGTCAGTCAGTCATGAGGCTGTGATGACCACAATTAGGCAGTGTGAAGGGTTTTAAAAGAACTGAATATGCATGAAAAGTACAGAAGAACAGCAGTTCAAAATCCAACAAATTCTGAGGGTCAACTACATCCAAGGAGGTACAATGGAAGGGAAAACATGCAAGACTTCTTTACAGGGACAGTTACACAAATATAAACAGGGTGTGAAGTAAATCAGAGATAATACAGAAACACTAAGGAAACAGAGTAATTCAGAATGAAATACATGAATCAGAAAATACCTTATAGAGCCATAAAATGTTTTGTTCCTATTTTGAATTTGCAAAGTTTAAAATTTAATATTTTTATCTACTGAACTAATATTTCACAATTATGTATGGACTCTAAAAAATGATTTGCTGCCAGACACAGCTATGTATTTACATTTTAAAGATGGTTCACATCCTTTATAAATCATATTGTTCAGTGCATTCAATGGCTATGACTAAGTTTCTGTTTGAAGCTTGCAAATACCCTTTTCTTGATGCAATTCTTTAAAAAATTGTACTTCTCACTGAATTATAGATAAGGGAAGATAAAAACACAAACCACAAGCATCATAGAAGACTGATTAACTTCATTAAGTTGAAAAATGGATAGATACAGACTGTAGTTAACAGAGACCCAAAACAAACACAAAAAATCATTAATTCAGTATTTGAAACCATTTAAAACTGAAGATGTTTTTTTAAATCAAGTGCAATTAATCAACTTAAAACTATTACTCAGATTTTAAAAGGCATATAATTATAAGCCAAAGGAACTAAATCAAATAAAACCAGGGAGATTTAATTCACTAATAACAGATTTTTTGAATTGTTCAAAGGAAACAAAAGAATCTCATTTTTGTAGGAATGTATTTCTTTTCTCTATCCTACAGTCTCAGATCCCCAAAAGTACGTTTCTTCATTTTTATTGCCTTCTGACAACCCGTAGTAAAGCAATATTAAAATATATTAATTTCTGAAGGCATACAGAGCCTGATACATTAAAAAGAAAATCAACATTAAATTTTATAATTTTTCCATGAGTGTAGTTACATCACGATAAACCGATTTTTTAGTAACTTTATGTGTCAAGTTTACAGGACAAGGGACTTAGCAAATAATTCTCAAACATGTCAGCCTACAATGGTACTAGCACACTTTGTCTACTTCTGAGTTTGAGAATCTGATCTTTGGAGAAAAGTTCAATCCCTTATCACAGTGTACAATCACGTTGTCATGGCACTACCTATCTTTGTCCCAGTCACCACCTTCATCTGCCACTCTATGTCTGGCCTGGCCAAGGATCTTTTCACAGCCTTTGAACCTTGCTCTCAGTTCAGATTAACCTGCTCATCTGGCAAATTCTTACTTATTCTTCAGTGCCCTCTTCACATAACTCCTGTTCAGGCCTCCTCAATTCTAGTGCAGTCTCTAGTTAAGTTCTTTATCATTACTGCTGTCAATAAAGCCACACTATACCAGAAGTTTTCAGTCACTCACACATAATGAGAATCCAGTAAACAGGGATCATTAGCTCTTCTTCTAAGCCACACTTAGGCCAAAGTAGCACTACCATTAAACAGTAAGTTTACTTATGTTCTATTTCCCCATTTAGTCAGATTAAGCAGTTTAGCAGAACAGAGTGCACATCTAGGTGAGAACTGAATAGTCACATGTACTGTTCCCTGGGTAGTAGTGAATTAGCCGCCATTGAGGGATACAGCTGACAGCAACAGCATAAATCTGAAGCTGCCTTGGATGTGCCAAATCTTGATCCCTAACATCTTCACAGACACCTGGTTCAGGTATCCACCGAGAGATATGAAGTATAATCATTTCCCCTTATCAACCCACAGTGATTACACAGAATGAGACTGAAAGAACAAGAAGAGAGGAGAACAGATATTAGGGCAAGGGTAAAGGGGGGGGGGGGCATTAACTTTTTTTTTTTTTCTAAAATCATTGTAAAGCAAATAGTTGGGGAGTGGTGGTGCATACTGTAATCCCAGCACTGGGAAGGCTGAGGTAGGAGGATCACCAGTTTAAGGCCAGCCTGTGCTACATAGAGACCATGTCTCAAAACAAAAAGAAAGCCCTATCTGTAAAAGCAACAAATAAATAAACAAATAGGCCAGTTAACCAAAAACTTAAGATATGCTCAAAACTTGTAAGAAGAAAACCATAAAACATCTAAAAGACAAACAGAAAGACAGTCCTTGTTCTTGGTTAGAATGTATCAACATCATTGTCTTTCTTGTCTATTTTCTGCTCCTGTAATCAAACCTGAAGTTGGGCAATTTATAAACAAAAGTGGTCTGTTCAGCTTACACTTCTAGAAATCCAAGAGCATTACTAGAGCATCTGCTAGGCCTTTGGTGAGGGCCTCATGGTAGAAAAGTGGAAGAGCAAGCAGGCACACATGCAAGACAGGCCGGAGGAGGTGGCAAGGATACTTTTATAACAACCCACTCTCTCAATAACTAAACTACATTAAAGTGCACTATATTATTTCCTTTGTGAATGTGAAGTCCCTATGATTCTTCCTAAAAAGGCCTCACTGGTCCCACTACTTCTCAATAGTATTACATTGGCAATTAAATTAAACATGAGTGTTGATGGGAATAACCCACATGCAACCTAGAGCAACCAACAAAATTTCAGTAGTCCCCGATGAGTTAATGTATAGAGCTAATATGGTCTCAGTAAAATTATCAACAAGCTTCTTTACAAAATTAAACAAGTTGATACTTGTGGGAAAATAAATATACAATAGCAAAGGAGCCATAGAAAAGGATAGATTATGAAGAGGGAACTAGTCCTACCAGATATTAAAACATAACACCAAGCTGTTATTATTAAAATTGTATGACGGTGGGGAGGAGGTGTCCCAAACAATATATACACATGTGAACAAATGTAAAAATTTTAAAAAAATTTTTACAGTGGGCAGACCACTGGAACAAAACAGAAACTCTAGAAATAGCAAATGGAATTATAGCATATGATAAAGTCAGTATCCCAACTCTTTGGATTGACAACAGACTTTTAAATAAATGGCATTGAAACAACAGGGGAACTATTTGGAAAAGGATCTAATGATATCCACTCCTCATCCTAAATAAGAGTAAAGATATGAATGTAATAAATGAAGTCATACATGGTAAATTCTCTTGATACCTAACTCTATAAGCTGAATGTAGCTAGGAAAAGCTCTCTTAAACATGACTGGGTAAAAAAAAAAAAAAATGCTGATAAACATGATGACATAAGATTTTTTAAGCAAACTCTTGAGTGGCATGAAATGCTATAAAACAAGTCAAACTGGAGAAAATATTCATGATAATATGTCATAAACAAAAGATTAATACACAAAGAACTTTTAGCAATTGAAGGGAGGTAGAACCAAAACCTCTACGTGGAAATGGCTGAACAATTCTGCAGACATGCTAAAACCATTGAATTATGCACAGGAAATGGGTCAGCATTCTAGTGTATAAATATGCTTTAATAAAGTTTTTAAAAAATCTACAAAAGAACAGGCAAAAGCTGGATATGATGGCACCTTTTTATCCCAGCTACTTGAGAGGTTAAGGCAGAAGGATTACAAGTTTGAGACAAGCCTGGGAAACTTAGCAAGAAGCTGTCTCAAAATAAAAAAAATTAAAAATAAATAAAAACAGGTGTATAGCTCAGTGGTAGAACACTTGCCTAGTATATTTGAGGCCCTGGGTTCAACTCCCAGAACAAAGACAGAAAAAAGTTGAGTTAAAAGAAAATTCATTTCCCAAAAAAAGATGTAAAAAAGGCTCTTAAATACATAAAAAGACACTCAACTTCATTCATACTCAGCAAAATGGAAATTAATACTACACCAAGATTCCATTTCTTACCCATAAAAATGACAAGATTTAAAAACTTAATAATATATTAAGTTTGGGCAGCAGGCTGCCCACATGGCAGGAATGCAAATGGCCCACATGGAGGGAAACAGACAATGTCTTCAATACAATAATCCCACTTATAGGGAATTTACCTTGAAGATTCACAACCCAAAATACAGATACACATACAGCAAGCTATGCAATGCTGCATTATATTATAATTCAAAATACTGACAACTTTTAAACGTACCTAACACAGAGATAATGCATTTTTCTTTTTTTGGTAGTATTAGGGTTTGAACTTGGCTCCCTGCACTTTCTAGGAAGGCACTCTACCACTTGAGCCATGCCTCCAGTCCTGTTTTGCTTTAGTTACTTTCGCAGGTCAGATCTTGTGTTTTTATCTAAGGCCAGTCTCAGTCCAAGATCCTCATATTTAACACCTCCTGCATAACTGGGATTACAGACATAAACCAACATGCCTAGTATGTTGGGATAGGGTCTTACTAACTTTTTGCCTTCGGTGGCTTCAAACAGTAATACTCCTGATTTCCGCCTCCCAAGAAGTTGGGATTACAAGAATACACCACCATGCATGGCCTCACTTCCAGAATATTTTAAGCATTAAAAAAAACCTAGCTCAAATGAATATATACAGCATGCTATTCTTTGTATAAGTAAAGAAAAATTACAAAACAAACATATCCTATTTGTTCATTTTACAAACAGAAACACAGGATGGATAAGCCAGGAAACTGTAACACTGAAAACCTATGCAGGTGAGGGAGAGGTTGATGGGAAGGGATGGGAATAAGTGATACATCTAAGTAAGGTCTTATATGGTTTTGACTTTTTGACTATATTAATATTCCACGTATCAAAAATATATATAAACAAGGACAGGGAAAAAACCTAAAACTATATTAAAACACATGGATACAACCATCTTTCAAGTAAATTAAAATAACCATACTGAAAGGGAGGAAAAAAAATAATTCAAGCAACTTCTGAACACAGTACTGAGTTCACACCCTCGCCTGAGGGCAGCAAAGAGAGAGGAGAAGTCTAAAAATAAATCTCAAGCCTTTTTTAGGAGGCTACTTTTTGGGGGGAAGGGAAGGTAATGGAATGAATGAAGCTGCTTTTATTTTCTCCTTTTTTGGGAGGAGACAGTACTGGGGTTTGAACTCAGATCTCTGCACTTGCTAGCGAGGTACTCTATCGCCTGAGTTACACCCCAGCTCTTTTTGCTTTCATTATTTTTAAGATGGGTCTTACATTTATGTCTGGGTCAGCCTGGACCACAATCCTCCCATTTATATTTGCCACGTAGCTGGGATGACAGGTGCATACCACCACATTCAGCTTTTTATTGATTGAGATGGGGGTCTCACTAAATTTTCTGATTGGGCTGGCCTTGAGCCATGATCTCCACCTCCTGAGTAGTTAAGAACCTGGCTTTCAATGGTCCCCGAAAACAAGCAGGAGTAGCAATACTTATCTCTGACAAAGCAGACTTCAAACCTACATTGATCAAACGAGATAAAGAAGGACATTCCATACTAATAAAAGGGGAAATAGACCAAAAGGAAATAATAATCATCAATCTGTACGCACCCAATGTCAACGCACCCAATTTCATCAAACATACCCTGAAAGACCTAAAAGCATATACAAACGCCAACACAGTGGTTGTGGGAGACTTTAACACCCCATTATCATCAATAGATAGGTCATCCAAACAAAAACTCAATAAAGAAATCCAAGATCTAAAATATGCAATAGATCAAGTGGACCTAGTAGATGTCTACAGAACATTTCATCCAACCTCTACACAATATACATTCTTCTCAGCAGCCCATGGAACCTTCTCCAAAATAGATCATATCCTAGGGCACAAAGCAAGCCTCAGCAAATATAAGAAAATAGAAATAATACCATGCATACTATCTGACCACAATGCAGTAAAAGTAGAACTCAACAACAAAAGTAAAGACAAAAAACATGCAAACAGCTGGAAACTAAATAACTCATTACTTAATGAAGAATGGATCATCGATGCAATAAAAGAGGAAATTAAAAAGTTCCTAGAAGTCAATGAAAATGAAAACACAACCTACCGGAACCTATGGGACACAGCTAAGGCAGTCTTGAGAGGAAAGTTTATAGCCATGAGTGCATATATTAAAAAGATTGAAAGATCCCAAATCAATGACCTAATGATACATCTCAAACTCCTAGAAAAACAAGAACAAGCAAATCCCAAAACAAATAGGAGAGAAATAATAAAAATAAGAGCTGAAATCAATGAAATAGAAACCAAAAAAACCATACAAAGAATTAATGAAACAAAAAGTTGGTTCTTTGAAAAAATAAACAAGATCGATAGA
This sequence comes from Castor canadensis, assembly GCF_047511655.1. Lineage (NCBI taxonomy): Eukaryota > Metazoa > Chordata > Mammalia > Rodentia > Castoridae > Castor > Castor canadensis. Next base: position 79,551,450 of record NC_133393.1, read on the forward strand.
CCCCTGGCAAACCTGACTAAAATGAGGAGAGAAAAAACCCAAATTAGTAGAATTAGGAATGCAAAAGGGGAGATAACAACAAACACCAAGGAAGTCCAGGAAATCATCAGAGACTACTTTGAGAACCTATATTCAAATAAATTTGAAAATCTAAAAGAAATGGACAGATTTCTAGATACATATGATCATCCAAAACTGAACCAAGAGGAAATTAATCACCTGAATAGACCTATAACACAAAATGAAATTGAAGCAGCAATCAAGAGTCTCCCCAAAAAGAAAAGTCCAGGACCTGATGGATTCTCTGCTGAATTCTATCAGACCTTTAAAGAAGAACTGATACCAACCCTCCTTAAACTGTTCCATGAAATAGAAAGGGAAGGAAAACTGCCAAACACATTTTATGAAGCCACTATTACACTTATCCCAAAACCAGGCAAAGACACCTCCAAAAAGGAGAACTATAGGCCAATCTCCTTAATGAACATTGATGCAAAAATCCTCAACAAAATAATGGCAAATCGAATTCAGCAACACATCAAAAAGATTATTCACCACGACCAGGTAGGCTTCATCCCAGGGATGCAGGGGTGGTTCAACATACGAAAATCAATAAACGTAATAAACCACATTAACAGAAGCAAAGACAAAAACCACTTGATCATCTCAATAGATGCAGAAAAAGCCTTTGATAAGATCCAACATCATTTCATGATAAAAGCTCTAAGAAAACTAGGAATAGAAGGAAAGTTCCTCAACATTATAAAAGCTATATATGACAAACCTACAGCCAGCATTATACTTAATGGAGAAAAACTGAAACCATTCCCTCTAAAATCAGGAACCAGACAAGGATACCCACTATCTCCACTCCTATTCAACATAGTACTGGAATTCCTAGCCAGAGCAATTAGGCAAGAAGAAGGAATAAAAGGAATACAAATAGGTAAAGAAACTATCAAAATATCCCTATTTGCAGATGACATGATCCTATACCTTAAAGACCCAAAAAACTCTACTCAGAAGCTTCTAGACATCATCAATAGCTATAGCAAAGTAGCAGGATATAAAATCAACATAGAAAAATCATTAGCATTTCTATACACTAACAATGAGCAAACGGAAAAAGAATGTATGAAAACAATTCCATTTACAATAGCCTCAAAAAAAATCAAATACCTAGGTGTAAACCTAACAAAAGATGTGAAAGACCTCTACAAGGAAAACTATACACTTCTGAAGAAAGAGATTGAGGAAGACTATAGAAAGTGGAGAGATCTCCCATGCTCATGGATTGGTAGAATCAACATAGTAAAAATGTCGATACTCCCCAAAGTAATCTACATGTTTAATGCAATTCCCATCAAAATTCCAATGACATTCATTAAAGAGATTGAAAAATCTACTGTTAAATTTATATGGAAACACAAGAGGCCAGGAATAGCCAAGGCAATACTCAGTCAAAAGAACAATGCAGGAGGTATCACAATACCTGACTTCAAACTATATTACAAAGCAATAACAATAAAAACAGCATGGTACTGGCACAAAAACAGACATGAAGACCAGTGGAACAGAATAGAGGATCCAGATATGAAGCCACACAACTATAAGCAACTTATCTTTGACAAAGGAGCTAAAAATATACGAGGGAGAAATAGCAGCCTCTTCAACAAAAACTGCTGGGAAAACTGGTTAGCAGTCTGCAAAAAACTGAAACTAGATCCATGTATATCACCCTATACCAAGATTAACTCAAAATGGATCAAGGATCTTAATATCAGACCACAAACTCTTAAGTTGATACAAGAAAGAGTAGGAAATACTCTGGAGTTAGTAGGTATAGGTAAGAACTTTCTCAATGAAACCCCAGCAGCACAGCAACTAAGAGATAGCATAGATAAATGGGACCTGATAAAACTAAAAAGCTTCTGTTCATCAAAAGAAATGGTCTCTAAACTGAAGAGAACACCCACAGAGTGGGAGAAAATATTTGCCAATTATACATCAGACAAAGGACTGATAACCAGAATATACAGGGAACTTAAAAAACTAAATTCTCCCAAAACTAATGAACCAATAAAGAAATGGGCAAGTGAACTAAACAGAACTTTCTCAAAAGAAGAAATTCAAATGGCCAGAAAACACATGAAAAAATGCTCACCATCTCTAGCAATAAAGGAAATGCAAATTAAAACCACACTAAGATTCCACCTCACCCCTTGTTAGAATAGCCATCATCAGCAACACCACCAACAACAGGTGTTGGCGAGGATGCAGGTAAAAAGGAACCCTCTTACACTGTTGGTGGGAATGTAGACTAGTACAACCACTCTGGAAAAAAATTTGGAGGCTACTTAAAAAGCTGGACATCGATCTACCATTTGATCCAGCAATACCACTCTTGGGGATATACCCAAAAGACTGTTACTCCAGAGGCACCTGCACATCCATGTTTATTGCGGCACTATTCACAATAGCCAAGTTATGGAAACAGCCAAGATGCCCCAGCACTGACGAATGGATTAAGAAAATGTGGTATCTATACACAATGGAATTTTATGCAGCCATGAAGAAGAACGAAATGTTATCATTCGCTGGTAAATGGATGGAATTGGAGAACATCATTCTGAGTGAGGTTAGCCTGGCCCAAAAGACCAAAAATCGTATGTTCTCCCACATATGTGGACATTAGATCAAGGGCAAACACAACAAGGGGATTGGAGTATGAGCACATGATAAAAGCGAGAGCACACAAGGGAGGGGTGAGGATAGGTAAGACACCTAAAAAACTAGCTAGCATTTGTTGCCCTTAATGCAGAGAAACTAAAGCAGATACCTTAAAGCAACTGAGGCCAATAGGAAAATGGGACCAGGAACTAGAGAAAAGGTTAGATCAAAAAGAATTAACCTAGAAGGTAACACCCACGCACAGGAAATCAATGTGAGTCAATGCCCTGTATAGCTATCCTTGTCTCAACCAGCAAAACCCCTTGTTCCTTCCTATTATTGCTTATACTCTCTCTACAACAAAATTAGAAATAAGGGCAAAATAGTTTCTGCTGGGTATTGAGGGGGAGGAGTGGGTGGTAAGGGAGGGGGTGGGGGCAGGGTGGAGAAATGAACCAAGCCTTGTATGCACATATGAATAATAAAAATGAAAAAAAAAAAAGAACCTGGCTTTAACAAAGCAATTCTGAATTATTTTAATATATTGTACATTTAGGCAAACTAGGAAATGTGTTGAAGTTGGGATCAGGATCCTAACTGTGGAACTGAAAGGGGATAAAACACAGCAAGGAAAAGGCAGCGCTTTGGAGAACTGGGTTGGAATTGGAGGCGTCAGGGTGAACAAGATTCTGTGTGTCTGTGTTCTATGTCTAAGCTTTGTCACTGAAAAAGGAAAAGCAATAAACACGCCCAACATCCAGAGCCTACTAAAGGGCATCAGAGCTCCTTTGACAGATGGCTAATTTCAGAGCTAGGGCAAGCAAAGTAGAAGATAAATCTGCAATTTTTTTGTTGGAACAGAAAACAGGAGTTATTTAAAAAAAAAAAAAAAAAAGATGGAGGCATGTCAAAAGGGTCCAAGAAGTGGCCAAAGGAGGCTCCCACCAGTCAAATCTCAAACAACTTCAGCACTAATATAATTGGAGGGAATAACGTATTATAAATCATGGGAAGCCAGGCACCAGTGGCTCACACCTGTAATCCTAGCTACTCAGGAGGCAGAAATCAGGAAGGTCACAGTTTGAAACCAGCCCGAGCAAATACTTCAAGAGACCGTATCTTGAAAACACTCATCACAAAAGGAGGGTTGGTGGAGTTGCTTAAGGTGAAGGCCTTGAATTTAAACCCGAGTACTGCAAAAAAATAAAATAAATCATGGGAAGTAATTACCTAAAGAGTTCATACTGATTAGAGATAAATTAAAACAGGCAATAATGGAGGGTTCAGCTCTTCCTTATAGAATGCTGACTTGCCAAGTGAGGTAGGGAACTCAGTACTAGAACTGGATGACCATCAATCCACAACTGCCATGGGAAAGACTGTTTTCAGCAAGAACCAGCAGTGTATGCTAAGTCTAGAAGTTTTGAAAAGAAGCAGAATATTTACATGCTACTAAAGACTACCCCACAGACTACTTCTAAGAGGGAAAATGACAACACTGAAGAGAAACTGAACAACATTTAGCTGAGTGGTCAAAATCAACATCACTGGTGCGTGAGGGGGATAGAAAAAGGTGACTATGACAGTTAAAGGATGCAACATCACATAGAATCTTCTAAGCAGGACTGGATAGTCTGAACCTAATCTCAAGGAAACGTCAGTCAGTCTAAAATGAAGAGTATGGTGGAGGGGGTGAATTCAAATATGATATATTTGATATATTTTAAGAACTTTTGTAATTGCCACAATGTACTCCCACTGAACAAAATAAAAAAAAGAACATCTGAACAATTTTTAAAGAAAAGGTGAGGGTAGAGGGGATCTAGTTTCCAAAAATGTCAATGTCTTAAAAAAAAAAAACCTAAAAAGCTGTTCATTAATCAAGTAACAAAAAGACACATAGATGACAGATTAAAGTATCAATATTAAATTTTCTGAATTTAATATTTACATTGTGATTAGTAGGAGAATGTCCTTATTCTTACAAAAATATACTGATGTTTTTAGGGGTGAAAAAGAGCACTATATGTAGCTTTCAGGCAAAGGGTTCAGAAAAATGCAATCTATAGACACAGAATCAATGACAAACCAAACAGAATAAAATGTTAGTAACAGATGAACCTCAATAAAACACTTAAGGAACTTCTTTGCACTGCTTTTGTAAACTCTCCATAAGCTGGCATGTTTTCTCAAATGAAAGGTTAAAAAACAAAGCCTTACATTTGTCAGTGCTTCATAAACAGCTCTGAAGGCTGGCTGCTTGTCATCGTGGTAAACACCTCTGTTCCCATGAAGAATGAAGATTCCTTCTTCTTCTGCTTCTCGGCAATTGCTTCCATATATACAATGATCTGGTCGATAATTCCATTGACATGGAAAAACAAAAAGGCTTTCTACAGGAAGAAAACCAAACAATGAGGCAAATATCGCTAAGTCTAAAAAAAAGAAAACATTGCAAATATTTAGTTTAAAATACAGCTGTTAGGCTGACGGTATGGCTCAGGCAGTGGAGCACCTACCTGCTTTGTAAGCATGAAGCCCTGAATTCAAACCCCAGTCCCACCAAAAAATAAAATACAGCTCTTAAAGAAAAAGACTGAAAGATGGTGGAAAACATGTTTAACATTTAGATTTCTTCCAACTAAATCAACAGTCAAGAAAAAGGTCTTACTGTCTCAAATGTAAATAAATATGACAACAATTAATATAAGTCAAAATCAAATAAATACATTTCTTCCTTTTTAACTATCATCTGTGACTGTTTTTACAAATGTAAAGAATAAAAGGAATTTAAATGATTACCTGGATTATGAAAAAACATGATATTCAACAGATCTTGATCACCCCATGTGATGTTTAGCTTATATTTTTTAAGCAATGGCATAAGTATGTCTCCCCATTGTAGCCGTACAGTTGTCATATCATTCTGTTGATAAGAACATGAAAAAGAGTCTCAGAATTGCAGGTCTAAATGGAAGCATGACAATTCCTCATTCTTTCATTAGCAACCATTAGAGAGCCACAAAGAAAAATACAAACTCCTTTTATCACAAAATCTAGTATAATTCTAAATGAGAGGAGACTGCCCTGTAGATGTAGATAACAAAAGCTACATGTAGCGATGGTAATACTAAAAGTCAGCAAAGAAAGAGAAAGTAACAATTACTACTACCCCTTAATTTTAAGATGGTGAAAGTTCTTGTCTTAAAAAGCAAAGAAAAAGGGCTGGCTGAGTGGCTCAAGTGTCAGAGAACCTGCATAGCAAGCCTAGCAAGCATGAGGCCCTGAATTCAAGCCCCAGTACCACCAAAAAAAAACAAAAAAGGAAAGAAAAAGTAGTATGTTAAACTGACCAAGATCTAAAGGACAAGATTATTGTGAGAGAAAATATAAATTTTATTTGGTAGCTACTATAATTTTCCTATTAGTTATTGTTGTTAACCACTTACTGTGCCTAATTTATACATTAATCTTTAACACAGCCCTGCACGAATACAGTTTGGTACTACCCAACCTTTCAGGCATCAGGGGATCTTGGAACATATTCCCCTCAGATAATGGGGGCTACTGTACTGCAAATAAGACACAAAACTAGAATATGGCGACTAGGGCACGGAAGCAGACTGCATGAGCTCCGTGAATCAAAAACCTTCCTGAGGTGCTGGAGCCACACCTGGCAGAAATATAGCACCAAGGAGAATCAAAACTTCGACACCATGAGCCCCCAGCCTGTACAAAGCTTCTCCACACCATGTTACACTGAGAAAACAGGAGGGCTCCCACGCCACCAGACGCCAGCTCCAAACCTGCTTAGGAGACATCTGACAGACCAACAGGTGAGCACCAAGCGTCATGAGGTATTCCCCCAGCAACATGAGCAACATGAAAAGTCAAACTATACTACCAAAGTGAAAAACAATCGGCTAACCTCCACACACGCTGACAGCAGGGGGCCGCTGACAGATCACTGACCTTGTCCAGAAAAAGTGGGCACAGAGAAAGGGGTAAGGCAAAGAAACAAGCCCCCAGTAAACCAGCACAGCAAAAACCCAACTCCAAGGCAGGACCGCTAGTGGGCTACAGAGCTGATCCCCTGAACCTGAAGACAAAATACAAACTTAAACTGCCACACCTCACTGAGGGAGGAGCTGATTAAGCAGCTGCCACTGAAAGACAGAAGAAAACAAACAACCACCTGGCAAGACTACAACAGAGCTTCCACTTAAATACCAACACCAGGACTGGATGCTGGAGGAGTAACACCAGAAGTTAAATAAAACTGAAATTCAATTGTTCCTGAAACTGGAGGTTTCTTTTGTGTGTTTGTTTTTGTTTCTTGATTGTTTGTTTGTGTTTGTTTGTTCATAGCTCCCCAGTGACTTCTTTGGGGCTTTTTTATTTTGTTTTGTTTTGTTTTGTTTTGTTAGTTTTACTATTGTGAGTTAGTTAATGCTAAATTACACCCAGACCAGGGGCAGAAATAGCAGACACACACACTTAGCTACAAACCCTATAAAGCCAGAAAACAAAATTAAACCAAGGGGAAGAAAACAGATGACTGAAACCACCAACTAGCCTATCAAAAATATAGTGAACAGTACCAAGCAGAGTGATGGGAAGATGAAAAAGGCATGGAAACCATTCTCCCCACCAAAAACAATTTAATACAAAATTCAGAGGGAAATGAAGAAAATGGATACCCAGTTCCAGACTCCAACAAAACAAAGATAAACACCACCAAGGAACCCAATGATGCCCACAAGAACACCCTCAAATAAGAAATCCTGTACGTAATCACTGAGAATTTCATGGAGATGTTACTAGATATGGTTAACCAAAACATCCAAGAGGCACACAGGAAATTTCAAGACACCAAAAAAAAATACGAGAGAAGACAAAAAATAATAATAATAAAAAAATACGAGAAGACACAGAAATAAATGAACTCATAGGAGCCCTAAATAAACACCAAAGTGAAACACTATAAATAGAGAGATAAATGAATTAAAGACAAAAAAGGACAATTTTAAAGAGGAAGTGACCTATGATATGGAAAACCTCAGAAAAATGAAACAGAAAAACAAAACACAATGGAAGGCCACTCCAGCAGACTACAACAAGTGGAAGACAGAATCTCAGAACCTGAAGATAAAAATGGAAATTAAAGGAAAAACTGAAGAGCTATTAGTCAAGCAACTCAAGACCTGTGAAAGTTATATGCAAGAACCCACCGACTCCATCAAAAGACCAAGCCTGAGAATCATGGGCATAGAAGAAGGAGAAGAGGTGCAAGCAAGACAGATTTGTAATATATTCAACAAAATAATAACAGAAAATTTCCCAAATCTAGAGAAAGCTATACCCATGCAAGTACAGGAAGCCTCCAGAACACCAAACAGACTTGACCAAAATAGAACTACTCCATGACATATTATCATTAAAACAATAAGCACAGAGAATAGAGAAAGAATACTGAAGGTTATAGGAGAGAAAAAAACAAATAACATACAAAGGCAAACCCAACAAAATCACAGCAGATTTCTCAACGGAAACCTTAAAAGAAAGAAGGGCACAGAGTAAGGTATTCTGGGCACTGAATGAAAATAACTTCAACCCTAGGATACTCTGCCCAGCAAAACTATCATTCAAAATAGATGGCAGGGAGAAATGAACCAAGCCTTGTACGCACATATGAATATTAAAGAAAAATGAAAAAAAAAAACAAAATAGATGGCGCAATAAATGACTTCCATGATAAGCTGAAACTGAAACAATATATGACCACCAAACCACCACTACAAAAGATTCTTCAAGAAATTCTGCACACAAAAAATGAAAGCAAACAAAACCATGAGAGGACAGGCAGTACCAAACCACAAGAGAAGACAAGACAAGGAATCAGAGAGTAACATTAATTCAGCTGCACACAATCAAACCCTTAAAGAGCAAAACAACTAAATGATAGGAATCACCACATTTGTATCAATACTAGCACTGAATGTTAATGGACTTAACTCCCCCATCAAAAGACACCATTTGGCAAACTGGATTAAAAAGGAAGATCCAACAATCTGTTGTTTACAGGAGACGCATCTCATTGACAGAAACAAGCACTGGCTTAGGGTGAAAGGCCTGAAGATTTACCAAGCCAATTGCTTGGCAGGAGTAGCAATACTTATCTCCAACAAAGTAGACTTCAGATTTACATTGACCAAATGACATAAAGAAGGACACTCCATATTAACAAAAGGAGAAATAGACCAAAAGGAAATAACATTTATCAACCTATATGCACCCAATATCAACGCACCCAATTTCATCAAACATACTCTGAAGGACCTAAAAACATATATAGATGCCAACACAATGGTAGTGGGAGACTTTAATATTCCCCGATCACCAATAGAGAGGTCATCCAAACAAAAAAAATCAATAAAGAAATTCTAGAACTGAATCACATCGTAGATCAAATGGACCTAGCTGATGTCTACAGAATGTTTCATCCAACTTCTGCACCATATACATTCTTCTCAGCTGCCCATGGAACCTTCTCCAAAATTGATCATATCTTAGGGCACAAAGCAAACCTCAGCAAATAAAAGAAAACAGAAATAATCCCATGCATTCTTTCTGATCACAATGCATTAAAACTACAACTCAACAACAAAAACAACAGTGGAAAACATGCAAACAATTGGAAGCTAAACAACACATTGCTCATTGATCAATGGGTCATTGATGAAATAAAAGAGGAAATTAAAAGGCTACTGGAAGTTAATGAAAATGAAAACACAACCTACCAGAACCTATGGGACACAGCAAAGGCAGTCCTAAGAGGAAAGTTTATAGCCATGAATGCATATATTAAAAAGATCTCAAACTCCTAGAAAAACAAGAACAAGCAAATCCCAAAACAAGCAGAAGGAGAGAAATAATAACAGTAAGGGATGAAATTAATGAAACAAACAAAAAACATACAAAGAATCAACAAAACAAAAAGCTGGTTCTTTGAAAAAATAAACAAGACTGACAGACCCCTGGCAAACCTGACTAAAATGAGGACAGAAAAAACCCAAATCATTAAAATCAGAAATGCAAAAGGGGAGATAACAACAAATACCATGGAAATCCAAGAAATCATCAGAGACTATTTTGAGAACCTATATTTTAACAAATTTAAAAACCTGGAAGAAACGGACAAATTTCTAGATACTTATGACCATCCAAAATTGAGCCAAAAGGATATTAATCACCTGAATAGATCTATAACACAAAATTGAAATTGAAGCAGCAATAAAGAGTCTCCCAAAAAAGAAAAGTCCAGGACCTGATGGATTCTCAGCTGAATTCTGTCAGACCTTTAAAGAAAAACTAACACCATCTCTCCTTAAACTTTTCCACAAAATAGAAAGGGAAGGAACACTGCCTAACTCATTTTATGAAGCCAGTATTACACTTATCCCAAAACCAGATAAAGACACCTCCAAAAAGGAGAACTAGAAGCCAATCTCCTTAATGAACATCAATGCAAAAATCCTGAATAAAATAATGGCAAACCAAATCCAACAACATATCAGAGATTCACCACAACCAAGTCGGCTTCATCCCAGGGATGCAGCGGTGGTTCAACATATGCAAATCTATAAATGCAATACAGCACATTAATAGAAGCAAAGACAAAAACCACTTGATCATCTCAATAGATAACAGAAAAAGCCTTCGATAAGATCCAACACCACTTCAAAATAAAAGCTCTAAGAAAACTAGGAATAAAACAAATGTACTTCAACACTGTAAAGGCTATACATGACAAACATCAGTCAACATCATACTTAATGGAGAAAAACTGAAACCATTTCCCGTAAAATCAGGAATGAGACAAGGGTGCCCACTATCCCCACTCCTATTCAACACAGTACTGGAATTCCTTGCCAGAGCAATTAGGCAAAAAGAAGAAATAAAAGGAATACAAATAGGTAAAGAAACTGTCAAAATATTCCTATTTACAGATGACATGATCCTATATCTTAAGGACCCAAAACACTCTACCCAAAAACTCCTAGACACCATAAACAGCTTCAGGAAGTTGGCAAGATACAAAATCAACTTACAAAAATCATTAGCTTTTCTATATACCAACAATGAACAAATTGAGAAAGAATATATGGAAACAATTCAATTTACAATAGCTTCAAAAAGAATACCTAGAAGTAAACTTAACAAAGGATGTGAATGACCTCTACAAGGAGAACTGAAGAAAGAGATCAAGTAAGACTAAAGAAGGTGGAAAGATCTCCTGTGCTTATAGATTGGTAGAATCAACACAGTAAAAATGGCTATACTCTCAAAAGCAATCTACATGTTTAATGCAATTCCCATCAAAATCCCAATGACATTCATCAAAGACATTAAAAAATCTACCCTAAAGTTCATTTGGAAACACAAGAGACCACGAATAGCCAAGGCAATGCTCAGCAAACAGAGCAATGCAGGCGGTATCACAATACCTGACTTCAAACTATATTACAAAGCAGTAACAACAAAAACAGCTTGGTACGGGCACAAAAAACAGACATAAAGACCAGTGGAAAAGAATAGAAGACCCAGATATGAATCCACACAGCTATGCCCACCTTATTTTTGACAAAGGCACAAAAATATATGATGGAGAAAAGACAGCCTCTTCAACAAACGTTGCTAGCAAAAGTGGTGATCCGCCTGCAAAAAACTAAAACTAGATCCATGTTTATGATCCTGTACTAGTATCAACTCAAAATGGATAAAGGACCTTAATATCAGACATAAAACTCTGAAGTCAGTATAGGAAAGAGCAGGAACTACTGTGGAATCAATTGGTATAAGCAAGGTCTTCCTTAGTTGCAGCTCAGCAACTAAGAGAGAGGATGGACAAATGGGACTTCATAAAATTAAAAAGCTTCTGCACAACAAAAGAAATGGTCTCTAAACTGAAGAGACCACCCACAGAGTGGGAGAAATTATTTGCCAGCTATACAACAGACAAAGGACTGATAACCAGAATATACAGGACACTCAAAAAACTAAACTCTCCCAAAATCAATGAACCAATAAAGAAATGGGCAACTGAACTAAACAGTTCTCAAAAGAAGAAATTCAAATGGCCAAAAAACACATGAAATTCAAATGGCCATGAAGGAAAGGCAAATCAAAACCACACTAAGATTCCACCTCACCCCTGTTAGAATAGCTGTCATCAAAAACACCATCAACAAGTATTGGCAAGCACATGGGGAAAAAGGAACCCTCATACACTGCTGGTGGGAATGCAAGCTAGTGCAACCACTCTGGAAAACAGTAAGAAGGCGTCTTAAAAATCTAAACATAGATCTGCCATATGATCCAGCAATCCCACTCCTGGGGATACACCCAAAGGAATGCGACTCAGGTTACTCCAGAGGCACCTGCATATCCATGTTTACTGCAGCACTATTCACAGTAGCCAAGTTATGGAAACAGCCAAGATGCTCCACTACTGACGAATGGATTAAGAAAATGTGGTATTTATACACAATGGAATTTTACTCAGCTATGAAGAAGAATGAAATCTTACCATTCGCAAGTAAATGGATGGAACTGGAGAACACCATCCTGAGCAAGGTTAGCCAGGCTCAGAAAAATACCGAAAACCGTTATGTTCTCCCTCATATGCAGACTTTAGATCTAGGGCAAAGGCAGCAATGTTGTTGGACTTGGGTCACACACTAAGGGAGAAATTGGGATAGGCAGGAAACCTGAAACTTGAAAGTGTTTGATGTCCCCACTGCAAAGGAGCTAATACAGTAACCTTAAAATGACAGAGGTCAATATGGGAAGGTGACTGGGAAGTAGTGAAGAGGTCAGGTAGAGATCAATCAATTCAGGTTGTAATACACTTGTGCATGGAAGCAATTAGGAATCTCTGTATAACTATCCTTATCTGCACTAGCAAAAACACTATGTCTTTCTTATTATTGCTAATGTCTACTCTTCAACAAAATTGGAGAAAAGGGCAGAACAGGTTCTGCCTGGAAGCAAGGGGGGTCAGGAGAGAGGGAGGGGCCAGGGGGAGAAATTGCCCAAACAATGTATGCACACATGAATGAATAAAAAAATTAAATAAAATTCATCACTGAATAGAAAAGAAAAAAACATACTGAATAGTGTTATTGCATCTGAAAAGGTTTATTGTATGTTTAACGTAACTTTATTGCAAGAATATTAAAATGGGTAGGAAAAAAAAACTAGATGGAGCAATAAAAGTCTTCCACAATAAACAGAAACTAAAACAATATATGACCACCAAACCACCACTACAAAAGATTCTTCAAGGAATTCTGCACACAGAAAATGAAAGCAAACAAAATCATGAGAGAACAGGCAGTACCAAACCACAGGCGAAGACAATCCTCCTGTCTCTGGCTCCCAGGTGCTAGGAAAGCATATTGTGTTTTAGTGTTTGACTTTAGTCGTATGTATGTTTTTACTCGATTTATCAATTTCAAATGATCTCTCTGAACTTCTAATTATAAATGATCAGTCTGAAAATAATAGTGACCATGGTAATAGTAACAATAGCTAACACTGAGCATGTACCATGTGCCAGTGTTCCCAGCACTTTTTATCATTATATATTAACAGGATTAACCCTAAACAACTGATACAGATCAAGATACTAAAACTATATGCATTTGAAGGACATAGTCCTCATCTTAAAAACAAACAAACAAAAAATACACACACACACACACACACACACATTTGGATGATACACAGATTTAACCATTAAAAATCAAATATGTACTTGATTACATATATATTTTAAAAATATATCTATTCAGAGAAAATCTACCAAAGAAAAATTATAGAGTTCAATGGGGTGGGGAGGTGGACAAAAGTACTAATATTATTTGCTGATGACATAACCTAGCATTATCTAAAATAACCAATGAAAAACAATGAGATATGAGTTTAGTGAGGAGGGTATCATATATAAAGGAGTTCGTGTCAATGTGAACAATGGAAGGACAGCCAATAATGGACAAAAGATATGGACAAAAAAACAGCAGAAACACAAATGTCTAAAAATTATATGAAAAGATTTACAACCATACTGGAGTACTGGAATTTTATTCTACATAAGGAAAATACCAACTAAAAATTATTTTTTAGCTACCTGGTGGTTAATACCTGCAATTCCAGTTACTATATAGGTGGAAATAGGAGAATTGTTCAAAATCAGCCTGGACAGAAAAAAAGCTAGCAAGATCCTATTTTAAAGAACAAGGGATGGCAGTTCACACCTATAATCCCAGCTATGCTAGAGACTAAGGTAGAACATTTATGGTTTAGGGCCAGTCTTGGGCAAAAAGCAAAACCTATCTGAAAAATAATTAAGGCCCAAAGGGCTGGGGGCATGCCTCACGTGGAAGAGTACTTCCCTAGCAAGCACAAGGCCCTGAGTTCAAACACAAGACAATAAAATTAAACCACCCATTCTCCAAAATATCATATACACCCTAAAAATGTGATTGTGTGTAATGACACAGAAATCAGCCAATTATATAATTAGTAAATGAAAAAAAAAAAAAAAACCCAAGCTGAAGATCTGTATAAAAGGGTGCTATAATAAGTGCTAATATATATGTGTATTTTTTTCAAAATACATTTTTGAAAAGGTTCAGAGAACATAACAAGTTTATAGAATCACTTTGAACAATAGCACGAAACTGGGAAGAGATGTATGTGGGGAGGGTCTTTTTATTTTTTTTAAGTTCCCTATATATTCTGGTTATCAGTCTTTTGTCTGATGTGTAGCTGGCAAATATTTTCTCCCACTCTGTGGGTGTTCTCTTCAGTTTAGAGACCATTTCTTTTGATGAACAGAAGCTTTTTAGCTTTATGAGGTCCCATTTATCTATGCAGTCTCTTAGTTGCTGTGCTGCTGGGGTTCCATTGAGAAAGTTCTTACCTATACCTATTAATTCCAGAGTATTTCCTACTCTTTCCTGTACCAACTTTAGAGTTTGGGGACTGATATTAAGATCCTTGATCCATTTTGAGTTAATATTGGTATAGGGTGATATACATGGATCTAGTTTCAGTTTTTTGCAGACTGCTAACCAGTTTTCCCAGCACTTTTTGTTGAAGAGGCTGTCTTTTCTCTACCGTATATTTTTAGCTCCTTTGTCAAAGACAAGTTGGTTATAGTTGTGTGGCTTCATATCTGGGTCCTCTATTCTGTTCCACTGGTCTTCATGTCTGTTTTTGTGCCAGTACCATTCTGTTTTTATTGCTATTGCTTTGTAACATAGTTTGAAGTTAGGTATTGTGATACCTCTAGCATTGTTCTTTTGACTGAGTATTGCCTTGGCTATTCGTGGCCTCTTGTGTTTCCATATGAATTTAATGGTAGATTTTTCAATCTTTTTAATAAATGTCATTGGAATTTTGATGGGAATTGCATTAAACATGTAGATTACTTTTGGGAGTATAGACATTTTTACTATGTTGATTCTGCCAATCCATGAGCATGGGAGATCTCTCCACTTTCTATAGTCTTCCTCAATCTCTTTCTTCAGAAGTGTATAGTTTTCCTTATATGTGGGGAGGGTCTTACCTTTTTATTCTACATACAACAAACTGAATTTTTGTAAGCCTAATTTAGTTTTGGAATTAACTCAGGGACTCACCCTTGCTGGGTATCGTGCTACCACTTGAGCTACACCCTCAGTACTTTCCTTCAGGCTAAACTCAGACTGTGATTTTCCTACCTTCTTCTGAGTAGCTGAGAGTACAGGTATGCACCACCACACTTAGCCCTTCTGTAATTTTTAAAACAGAGAAAGTTTTAATTTTAGCAATTCTACTACCATAATGCTTATGTATATTTACGTCAACTAGTTTCATATTTAGAAATATATATGCCTTGAAAATGTATCACTGTCAGCCCATGGTACATATAGCCTACCTCATACAATGTATTCTCAAGTATTCTTCAACAATTCATTTATGGCCTCATTTCTAAAACATTCACCTGATTGTTCTTTGTCAGTAACTGGCTACTGAGGTGCTACTTTGTGTCTAGCATCATGCTAAATATTCAGAATATAAAGATGTACAAAAGACATACCCTGCCTTCACAAGGTTGAAAACAGACCAAAAAACACTTTACAAAGTAACATATGGCAGGCCACAAACAGGGTACGGAAAACATTCAAGGAAAGGATTCCAAAAGAGCCTAATTTCTATTCTTCTGATTTTCTCTAATTAAAAAAAAAATTAAGAAAAACTGAAATATATAAATATATAGCTAGGCATGGTTGCCTGTAATCCAAGCACCGGGAAGGCTAAGGCAAAAGGATTGCAAGTTCAAAGCCAGTTTGAGCTACAGAGAGTACCCAGCTCAAAAAGTAATAAGGATTCAACACTGTAAATATAATCATTACACAAAAAACAAAGAATATATTAATAACTTAACCAATGTGGCATCACTGCCTATCGAGAATTAAGATATACAAAGAACAAAAAAGTAGACTTATTATTTTAGCTTTACATATATATATATGTAACTCTACTTTATCAGGTTGAAACTGAACAGCAGGAACCAGGTAACAACAAAGCAGAGAATTTAAAATATGACCTTTATTCTAAATGGACAATCTGTGACTTTCTGTATGGTAACATGCATGGATATATATGAAATAATTTGAGAAGTGATTATAAGTAATCCAGTTACATGGCTAAAGATCTAAACTTAATTATAGAAATTACAGAATAAGAAAAACCAAGGCAATGTTTGCTACAGATAGACAGGAAAACTATCAAGAAAAATATAGATGAGAAAATAAATTAAAAATTAAGACATTTTATAGAATCATCTCAGCCATCACAAATGAACAATATTTGGAAATGATGTAAATCTAAGTGTGTTCTTACAGGGCAAGAACAGAGTTGTTTATTAACACATGGAGGGTAGCTATGAAGTAAATTCTACCTACTGGATTTATGTAAATCAACCCTCTGTTCTTTCTCTTCATAAAATCAGTAACACACATAGAAAAAAGCTCAAAAGCTTAGAAATTATTTCAACCCCCACATCCACATCTGTAGCTGGCTTAAAATATGCCACAAACAAAAAGAAAAGAGAGATGGAGAAATTACTGAGGTATTTAAGAATGGTATTTAAGTAAATAAAAGGTAAGCAAAAAAGCAGTAGTGAATTTGAACTATATAGCTGTATTTTAATTTTTTTAATCAAATGATATTAAAGCATCACTCCAGTTCCTTGCAACATTAAACTTCCCATAACTATACAAATTTCAAATGCAGTTATTGAGAAATCACATTGTTTCTTTCCAGATAATCTTACAGCACCATCTTCTGGTATAGTATTAACAAGCATAGTCTAACAATCAGAAAAAAAGAAATCATATTATTATCCCGGTTTTACTTAGTAAAATGCTATGCTCCATAAAAATTATAACACAATGACAAACTAAAGAAAGATATTCTTTGTTACTCAAGGACAGAAGTCACCTAGCACTGGTCTCATTAATGCATCAATTCTGTAAGACAAAGCTGTATTAAAAACAAGATTCTGTAAAGTTTCAAAAATGAAAGGCTTATAAAGTAAGGTTTATCAGATCAATACAATATCAGAGTGATGAAGACTAACATGTTGGTACATGGTGAAGCAGTTCTGCAGCCTAAGCAAAAATGAGGAAACACAACTAAATGAAGTGAGGATTTTTTTTTTAATTTTATATTAACAGTGCAAGAGCATTGCATTGTGAAAATTTCAGATTCATATAGGGTACTTTGAACAAGTTCGTCCCTTCCTAAATGAGGTAAGGATTTAAACAGACATGTAGAAGGGAGAAATTACTCATGATGTCAATTCTAATCTACTAGAAGTCATAGAATAACATATGGAAAATATATACATCTAAAAACATACATATAGGTTCATAAGGCCTAATATCTCTTAGTATTTAATTTACTTCTAACTAGAAATAAAGAAATAAACAGAAAGGAAAACAGTGGATGTTTGCTTAGAAGTCAGTCTTTAGCTAAGGTTTAAAATCTGCTTACCAAGTGTCATGCTCTGTACTACATATCTTAAGAGGATCTCTTTGATAGCATAGATAAATGGGACCTCATAAAACTAAAAAGCTTCTATTCATCAAAAGAAATGGTCTCTAAACTGAAGAGAACACCCACAGAGTGGGAGAAAATACTTGCCAACTATACATCAGACAAAGGACTGATAACCAGAATATACAGGGAACTTAAAAAACTAAATTCTCCCAAAACTAATGAACCAATAAAGAAATGGGCAAGTGAACTAAACAGAACTTTCTCAAAAGAAGAAATTCAAATGGCCAGAAAACACATGAAAAAATGCTCACCATCTCTAGCAATAAAGGAAATGCAAATTAAAACCACGCTAAGATTCCACCTCACCCCTGTTAGAATAGCCATCATTAGCAACACCACCAACAACAGGTGTTGGCGAGGATGCAGGTAAAAAGGAACCCTCTTACACTGTTGGTGGGAATGTAGACTAGTACAACCACTCTGGAAAAAAATTTGGAGGCTACTTAAAAAGCTGGACATCGATCTACCATTTGATCCAGCAATAGCACTCTTGGGGATATACCCAAAAGACTGTTACTCCAGAGGCACCTGCACATCCATGTTTATTGCAGCACTATTCACAATAGCCAAGTTATGGAAACAGCCAAGATGCCCCAGCACTGACGAATGGATTAAGAAAATGTGGTATCTATACACAATGGAATTTTATGCAGCCATGAAGAAGAACGAAATGTTATCATTCGCTGGTAAATGGATGGAATTGGAGAACATCATTCTGAGTGAGGTTAGCCTGGCCCAAAAGACCAAAAATCCTATGTTCTCCCTCATATGTGGACATTAGATCAAGGGCAAACACAACAAGGGAATTGGACTATGAGCACATGATAAAAGCGAGAGCACACAAGGGAGGGGTGAGGATAGATAAGACACCTAAAAAACTAGCTAGCATTTGTTGCCCTTAACGCAGAGAAACTAAAGCAGATACCTTAAAGCAACTGAGGCCAATAGGAAAAGGGGAACAGGTACTAGAGAAAAGGTTAGATCAAAAAGAATTAACCTAGAAGGTAACACCCACACACAGGAAATCAATGTGAGTCAATGCACTGTATAGCTATCCTTATCTCAACCAGCAAAAACCTTGTTCCTTCCTATTATTGCTTATACTCTCTCTACAACAAAATTAGAAATAAGGGCAAAATAGTTTCTGCTGGGTATTGGGGGGGGGAGGGGGAGGGGGCAGAGTGGGTGGTAAGGGAGGGGGTGGGGGCAGGGGGGAGAAATGAACCAAGCCTTGTATGCACATATGAATAATAAAAGAAAAATGAAAAAAAAAAAAAAAGAGGATCTCTTTTAAACTAAGTTAGTTAGATAATCCCATTTATTGTGCTTACTTTTCAGTCAACAGAAGTGACATGTGGAAGCTAACTAGCTGGCTAGTGGTTAAACAGTGAGCAGGTGGCAAAGCTACACATAAAGCCAACTTTACTCCAAAGTCTACAAACTACAATGACTTGCAGCTTACCCTAACCAACTAATCCACATGAAACTGGTAAACAGTAGAACACAGTATATATTCAGAACGCAGTGAATTTAGTCTGCCTCTTTCACCGAACCCATAATTTGAAAGATTAGAGACAAACATGGATTTTTTTTTTTAAGTTAACTTCCAATATAGCACCATAACAGTCAACACTTATATGTGTTAGTTATTGTTTTAAACTCATTTAATCCTCACAAAAGCCCTAAGACTTTGGTATTGTTAACTTATTCCATTTCATAGAGAAAACTTAGGCCCCAAGATAGTTAAAACTTAACCCAAGGTCACTGAATTCCTAAGTAAGGTGCATGGCTTTTAACCAGACCAACAGACTGTAGTTTATGCTCTCAACCACAACTATGTGTTGTCCTAAGATGAGCACACTTTATATTCAGGTATCTTATGATGCACAGCTACTAAATGGCAACTACTTCCTGCAATGGCAACCTAGGGAGATGTTGTTCACTACTTGGTGTGTTGATTTTTCACTTCATTGTGCACGATGCCATCTGGTTTGACTCTCTGTAATGCTCTACTAAATAGAATGCTTTGAATTGGCTTTTCTTCAATTACTCTAAAGAGAAAAATTCTGGGGGGGGATAAAGAAGAATGATAGCAAGGGGGTGAATTTAAGATATATTTTAAGTGCTTCTGTAAATGTCACAATGTACAACAATAATATAATAAAAAGGAAAAAAAAGAAGAGTTCTGAATAGTCTGGATTTTTATAAAAAACTAAATTGGAAAGCAAACGATTTCAAGAGAAAAGAGTAAGGCTAAACAACTACCTGTATCAGCTGCTTACCTTGAAGTATTTCCTTCTCATTCTCGTCATGTTCATCAACATAACTCCAGAGTTGACTCCAGTTTTCCCATAGTATGGGTGCCTAGCAAACCGATTATACCATCCTATTCGAGGCTCCTCATGTTCTAGTGCCATTGCAGCAATTTGTGTGGAATTAAATTTCTTCAGTAAAGACCAAATATCATCAACAGGTCGTAAAAATAGGATGTCCGTGTCAACATACAATAGTGAATCAACTTCTTTCAGGATTAGCTATGAGAAGAGATGTTTGAATAATTAGCTATAATTCTATTTATTTATGAATTTCTTTTTCTTTCTTTTTTTTTTTAACTTGGTATTGGGGTTCAAATTCAAGGCCTCACATTTGCTAGGGAGGCACTCTCCTCCAGCCCCTAATTCTATTCATTAATTTAAAAAATAGATAAATAAAAGGAGCTTTAGTTATAGACGATATACTAATTTTAGTTACAGAAGATATACTAATTTACATCATTCCAGTATCAACTAGTAACTGGTACAGCCAAATTGAAATCAAGGCCATCTGGCTCAAGTCTATGGTCTTATTTCTAGGCTAACATCTTCCAGCAAATCAAAGAAAATGTGCACTTAACAAGGGTGAAAATAAGACTTGTCTTAGGAGAAAAACTGGCCATGTTGCACTTTCAGAGATATGTTAAATCTCCTGATGACACTTTCCATAGAGATTTTCAAGAATAATTTTTTATTCTGCCTTACCCACAAACTTTAGAACCTGGCTCTTACAATTTTAAATTTACTGCCTATCCTGGAATATTAGTAAAATTCAATGATTAGGTTAAACTTAAACCTTTTTAGTTAAGAATACAATGAGACCGGGTACCAGTGGCTCAGCACCTATTATCCTAGCTACTCAGAACACAGAGATTATAAAATCAAGGTTCAAGGTCAGCCCAGATAAAAAGACCCTATCTCAAAAATACCCAATACAAAAAAGGGTTGGCAGAGGAGCTTTAAGTGGTAGAGTGCCTGCCTAGCAAGGATGAGGTCCTGAGTTCAAACCCCTGAACTGCAAAAAAAGAAAAAAAAAATCTAATGATTGATGTTAGAGCCTAAATAGTGACCGTCTCTTATTCAGAGACTGGTGAAAAAGAGATGATTGTAACTGTGTCGTTTTTTGGGGGGTAGAGAGGAGTGAGAAGAAATGTTTGTAATATCAACACTCTGCTTCTGTATCATAATGCATCATGTGTTTACAGATCAGTGTATTCTTAGCAGACCAGGAAGACACTAAAAGCTTCAAGTTCAATATTGGCAACCACTGACAACTGGAAGTCAGATGTAAGGTTGTATGATAAGCACATCAGTATTTGTCTTTGGTTCCTTTTGGGGGAAGAAGGCACAAGCATAATTTATATTAATTCTTTTTATTCATCTATTTCAAAGGAAGAGAAGCTCAGTAAAAAAGTTTATCATTAGGAAAAATAAAGCATTGATTTTCTCAAATCTGGTTAAAAAGGTGTCAATGTAACAGTAAAGTATGAGGACAATTGGACAGGTTTCAAGTATTTTCTTTAGTACTTAAAAACTAGAATAATTAAATAATCTGGCAAATTTCATATCACATCAGCAATTAAATTTACTAATAAAGTAGAACAAAATGGCAGTAACTTCATGCTTTTCTTTCATCACTTATTATTCTTCAATAACATTTATGTATCTATTTATTTAAGGTCTGTCTCCTCCATCAGACAATAAACTATGAAAATAAGCAACCTGTCTCTTCCAGTTCATCCGTATACACCCAGTACTTTAGTACAGGCGAACGGCAGAACATAAGCACTCATATTAGTTAAATGAACATGATACCGCAATAACTGAACATAAAATTTATACTAAAAACTTATAAAAGCCTAAAACTTCTTTGGCTTTTTTCCAACCATAATCCCTCATTTGTGTGCTTTCTACAATGGAAGGCAAGACTGAGAAAGGTCCTAGGGTGCAAATTTTTTAACCACAGCATCAAAATACTGCTGAGGCAGATTTGGCTATGAAAATTATAACTTTAAATCTATTTGAGCAGAGTGGCTCAAGTGGTAAAGCACCTGCCTAGCAAGCATTAGGCTCTGAGTTCAAACCCCAGTACCACCAAAACAAAACAAAAAATCTACTTGATATCCTGGATTAGGTAAACTACAGTCTTAATATGCTAAGGCAGCCTTAAGAATAACAAAGAACTGGATGTGAGGGCGATCTGGCTGCGACATCTGTCACCCCATTGATCGCCAGGGTTGATTCGGCTGATCTGGCTGGCTAGGCGGGTGTCCCCTTCCTCCCTCACCGCTCCATGTGCGTCCCTCCCGAAGCTGCGCGCTCGGTCGAAGAGGACGACCATCCCCGATAGAGGAGGACCGTTCTTCGGTCAAGGGTATACGAGTAGCTGCGCTCCCCTGCTAGAACCTCCAAACAAGAATAACAAAGAACTAATGGTTCTTCCCCATAATTCACATGCTTTCTAGGAACATGTATGCTTTTAAATTCAGTATTTATACTACTGTAAGTATTTTCTGCTTGTTAATTTTTAAATTAACAATACTATAAGAATTTTAAATGTCATAGTTGTCTAAAGAACTACTGTGAATTTTAAATTATGAGTGAAATCACAAAATGGAAGCGGAGCTTTGTTTGATATATATTTTTAGATTAAAATGGAAAATCAGGGTTTTTCACAGAATGGCTCCACTCAGCAATGAGTTCACTACCTTATGTTTTGTGATTGCATTTATACATAAGTTAGAAAAGGCAAATGAGCGTGGTGTAAGACAGAAATGTCATTAATAATGCTATTCTTTATTTCCCAAGCTAACGCGTATAGTTTACAACTTGAAGGACTATGCTGGCAAAAGACTTGGCTCCAGTGTGATCTGACCATTACTTCTTTCCTAGAGATAAAACAGTTCATAGTAACTGCATGAGTTAAGTGTAAAAACTTATTTCAACAAAAAATTTCTAAAAATTTTTCTTTTTTCTTTTCTTTTTTTGTTGGACTAGGGATTGAACTCAGGGCCTTGCACATGCTAGGCAAACACTCTATCACTGAGCCCTGTTGTTTTTTCTGTTAATTTTGTTTTTATTTTCAAATTTTGTTTTTGAGAGATGGTATTACTTACTTTGGCAGGACTGACCTCCAACCCATGTTCTTCTTGCCTCTGCCTCCCAAGTAGCTAGAATTACAGGAATACACCACCATGCCCAGACAAATTTTTAAATTTTTAATAGGGTTTTATTACAAGTTTAACTTGTTCAATGGAAAGTTTTTTTCTCATATTCAAAAGGAAAAATAGCATATACACATGTGTACTTATTCAGTTATCTAGGCGTATTTGTAACTCTTTAGACTCATCTACATAAAAGTAAGTTTCCAATTTAAAAAAAAAAAAAACACAAGTAGGGTGGGGGTGGGGAGACTTACTGGCAAGAATAACCTCTGGGAAGCACATGGTTTGAAGAGTTTTTTCCACTCCACTGCATTCTCCTTTGGAAAGGTTATGGGGTATAATGTATAATTAAATTTCTGAAGAAATGACCAGCTGTCAAGCTAAAAAATAAAAAAAATTAAATTTAAAAGTTTAGATTTGTTTCATGTTCAATTTTCTCTGTAATATCATAAACATACAGTTATGGAATGAGAAAGACAAAAATAAGATCATATACATTTTATGTGTATAGTTAAGAAAAAGATTCTTACCTTTGTAGATGCCACAATATGCACCACTACCCAGCACAACAATAAAAGGAAAAAAAAAAAATTCTTCTTTTTCACCATTCTTTTTGTTTACATTCAAAATCTAAAAATCACAGTAATATGCCAGAAAAGATTTTACCATTAAGAATAAATTATCAGAAAATAAATTTTAAAAAGTCATCAAGTTGGAAGAGCCACACAGGAATTTGTCTTCCTTAACTTGACCTGCGTAAATTCTCTCAATTTCTAAACAAATTAGAATCGGAAAAATCAAGTGCTAACACAGTATGTATAACAAAATTTTTACATTCAAATTCAGACTAATATAAAAATAGTGCCTATTTGTGCAAAATTTTAATGTGCACAGCCAATCCTGATAAAATATTCTGAATATGTATTCAAAGCCAATTTTTAAAAAATCATTACCAAAAACATATACTGAAAATCTATAATGAGCATTCACTCTTCAATATCTTGAATGAATTTCAAAGGCACTAAACTGTTTCAAACCCACTTAAGTATTGCCTGTCATTGTTGCTTAACAGACTTGTTCTGATGGGTTTTGTTGTTGTTTTGAGGATACAGAACTTTTTTTCTGTTGGAGACAGGGCCTCGCTACATTGCTCTGACTGGCCTCAAACTCCTAAGCTCAGGAGATTCTCGACTTAGCATCCCAACTATCTAAGACTAAAAGCACATGTCACCAGGACCCACTTTTTAAAACTGCTGATTCAAGTTATCTAAAGAGCATGCAAAAACAGCAAATGGGTGGGGGGGAATGACGGGACTAGTTTATAAAGCAGGATAAATATGATGTCTTTTGAATTATGACTGTATTCAAGTAATTTTTAAAATAGTAGTATCTTCCAACATAGTCTACAGAAATACCTTTGCAGCAACACTCTGCTTTGGTGTCTGCGTCAGTTTAAAAATCTAACAGTTTCCCTTCCCAACTTATAAATCACTGAAAGATCCTTTCAATACCAACTTCAAAATGGAGTATTTGGCATTTTCATTTAACATTACAGTATTTAGTTATTTTGGATACCAAAAGCATGCTCTACCAAATATTTGATATGCTTTCATCAAAAGCAATACCAGATATTCTCAGCATCAATTGTAACAGTCAAAGAAAGCCAAAGCTTTCTCATTGTATTTTCAAGTTTCACAGTTAGTAGGCCTATTACTATTCTTTTACCCTCTAGAGTAAGAGTAATTCCTCAGTTAATATTTTAGAAAATAACCCAGATAAAGAGATCAAGATCACAAAAGTATGTATCAAAAACATATACACTAGACATAAACTCAAGTAAATTTTTAATACTTCTTGTAATCAAAGATTTTAGCAAAAAACTAAAAGACCTGAGATCACAAGTGGTATTTTTCCTTTAACATACAAATGAACTAAATTCACTTGAAAAAAAATTAAAGATCAAGCATAAAAATCCAAATCAGTTTAAAAGCTTGATTTAGTGGAGAAAAGATACAACAAAAGGGCGAGGGGAGTAGAGCGAGAGAATGACAGGACACTCGCATTTTCTTTATCACCATCTAAGGTATTAAGATCTAGGTCAATTTCTCTTATTATGTTCTGTTCCTTTATCTGACCACTAATTCTTTACAGCAATTTTTGTTGTTGTTATTAAAGAGGTTATAAGCCTGCTCTCATTTTCTACCCTCACTAACAGCCAAGTATGACTAAATCCATGCCAGAGGAATTCTGGATTGAAATGTCACCACTACTCTACAGAGTGTCCTTAAAGAAAAGGAAGGGACTGCCCTTCCTTCACTTCTTCCTCTCTTATGTCATACATTGATGGCTGGAGCTTGAGTAGCCATATTAGACCATAAGGTAAAAGCCTCATGCTGCAAATGGCTCAGCTACAACCAGAAAAAAAAACAGCCTCTCTCCAGTTTTGAAAAGCAGAATAAATATTTTTGTTCAAGGAAGGAATAAAACATTCTATTACAGCAAACTACTAAATATTCAACTCTATGAACTTGATTAAGTCTCAAATACTTACTCTGTCTTTAAAGCTATCATGTAGTTGATCTTCAGCAAAAATATGGAATTGCAGAGGTTTGACACTGAAAATAAGAGCTGACTTCAACATGATCATGGTTTCTTCCAGTCTTTCACCACAGGCGACAACAGCAAGATGCATTTTCTCAATAGGCTGTGTTTTCAAACTGTATCTAGTAAGAAAGAAAAATACATTTCCCAACAGTTTTTAGCACATGTTCACAACTACAAAGTACTTTTACCATATTCAAAAACAGAAACTCAAAACTTCTATTTAAGAAACAAAAACATATCAAATTACAAAACGTCACAATTCAAGAACCAATCAGTCATGTTTCTCAACCAATGTTCCTTACTAGGGATCCTTGAACAAAAACTGACTTTCAATTCTCCTAGGAATTCATAACTAGTCCCATTGTAGCTACAGAAAAGTTAATTCATTACTCATACTAGATACCTTAGGATATGAGGACTTAATTCTCTCAAGAAATCTGTCAAGAAAGAGACCATTGCCTGGCTGACTTGAAGGACTTCCATTCAAATTTTCAAAAAACTCATTAAAGCACATTCTTATTCTATTTAAAACCCCTTCCTACACCTCCTTCCACCTATATACAGACTACTATGAAGCAAACCAGTCATAATTTCAATCATAAACATTCCAGTATTACGCCCAGTCTTAAATCATGCTAACTACACCCCAAGATAAAAACATTTCTTTTTTTGGTGGGAGGGAGTACAGTACTGGGGTTTGAACTCAAGGCCTCACACTTGCTAGGTGCTCTACAACTTGAACCACTCCACCAGCCCTGTTTTAGGTTGAATATTTTCAAGACAGGGTCTCTCGAACTATTTGCCTCGGCAGGCTTCGAACTTCAATCCTCCCAATCTCTGCCTCCAGAGTAGCTACGATTGTAGGTGAGTCACTTCTTACAGTGGTTTAAAAAAAAAAAAGCTTTCATTAAAATACAGCCCAGAGTGGCCCAAACCTGTAATGCCAGCACTCAGGAGCAAGAAGATAGATACCTTCAGGCCAGTCTGGGCTACATAGCAAAAGCCTGCCTGGAAAAACAAACAAAAAAACATGATTTGAGAATCTCTAACAGGCAGGATTGCTTAATTTTAAAAGTAAGCCAAAATAGCCATATGCTGTTTTGCACAGAACTTTGTACACCCATAGATAAGAGGTAAGGCCCTGAGTTCAAATCCCAGGGCCACCAAAACCAAACAAACAAAACAAAAACAAAAATAAGAGGTACAATAAACCTTAAGAAAAAAGCAAAATGTTCGTAAAGGGAGAGAAACTCCTCCTAAAATCAGCCCCAGGACACCTTCTCCCAGGAATTTTAGTAAGGATTGTTTTGGCCACACTGCCCCCTCTTTTCTCCCAGTTTCCACAGGAGTAGTGTCAAGTACATTGTATTTACTTTTATCTTTGGTGTCACTTTGTAGTAAAAGCATTACATAAGGTACAGATGTCAATACCTAAATTGACAAAAGGATATTCATTTCTGAAGATGTCTATGCCTAGGACACACCTTGGTGTTCCTATACACCAAGGACGGGGAAAGCAACTGGAATAGGGAGAAATAGAAAATCAGCTTCTCTACTGCAGGAAGTACTAACTAGAACCTTCTCAGCAGTCATAGCAAACAGCCACCCCAGTAATTCTAGCCACAACTGAATAGTCTGTAAAAATGTGCTATGTGCTGGGTGCCAGTGGCTCACACCTGTAATCCTACCTACTCAGGAAGCAGAGATCAGGAGGATCATGGTTCAAAGCCAGTCTAGGCAAATAGTTTGTGAGACCCTATCTCGAAAAATACTCTTCACAAAAAAGGGCTGGTGGAGTGGCTCAAGGTGTAGGCCCCAAGTTTAAACCCCAGTATCCCCCTGCCAGAAAGAGAAAAAAATGTGCTATTTTAGTCACAGTATGAAGTAAAAGTTCCTGCAGATTTAAAGAAATGTCATCCAAAAGGACATTTTAAAGTCAAGCCTATTGTTCCATGAGTAAAAGAAATCCTCAGATAGTGCAGTATCAACACCAGCATGACACCATGACAGCAGCTGTCTCCACATGCAGTATGGAAAGCTGGCCCTGGCCAAAGAGCCCAGCAATCACAGAACTGATTCCTCTGTGGGTTCTGTGGGCTAAGCAGAGACCAGGAGAACTTTTACGTGAAAAGGCTGCAGCCCCCTGGTCACCAAGAGAGGGACCCCTGCCAGATGGTGATTTTTGCCAAAGGCCATAAGGAGGATCAACCTTCACAAAACCCCCTAGGCCAGCCAGCCTTCCCACCCACCCACCCTAAGTGATTCCAGGCAGTCTCCAGGTGCTGAGCTAAAATTCCTATTCCGAATCTACTAAACATAAGTCACTTATAGTACAACCTCTAAACTGTGTGACAGGAAAACCGCACATTTAGTTCATGTGATGGGGTCCACTTATAGACTGGCAGTAGTTTTCAAGTATCCCCGAATGACGTCATTGTAGCGTTTTCCTGAACTCGGTTCCATGAGCAACCTCCAGAGGGCCCTGAACAATGTCATGGCTTTCCCTAACTGAGCACTGTGTCAGGGGTCTTCCTTAGCTTATCTCTCATTTTCACTACACCGTAGTGCCCATTTTAGATATGAGAACCAGAAGCTCTCAAACAGAAAGGGGGGGTAGGGTAGGAGCTCAGTGCTGGGTAAAGTATTTGCTCATCATGCACAAGGCCCTGGGTTCAATTGCCAGCTCTTAAACAAACATAACAAAAAGCATGACAGTAATGAGTAACTTATTAGATTTTTTTTTTAAATGAATCCATGAGTCCAAATGATATTCAATAAAGGAGTAAGGGGAAAGAATTCCCTCATATGTGGACATTAGATCAAGGGCAAACACAACAAGGGGATTGGACTATGAGCACATGATAAAAGCGAGAGCACACAAGGAAGGGGTGAGGATAGGTAAGACACCTAAAAAACTAGCTAGCATTTGTTGCCCTTAACGCAGAGAAACTAAAGCAGATACCTTAAAGCAACTGAGGCCAATAGGAAAAGGGGAACAGGTACTAGAGAAAAGGTTAGATCAAAAAGAATTAACCTAGAAGGTAACACACATGCACAGGAAATCAATGTGAGTCAATGCCCTGTATAGCTATCCTTATCTCAACCAGCAAAAACCCTTGTTTCTTCCTATTATTGCTTATACTCTCTCTACAACAAAATTAGAAATAAGGGCAAAATAGTTTCTGCTGGGTATTGGCGGGGGGAGAGGAAGGGGGCGGAGTGGGTGGTAAGGGAGGGGGTGGGGGCAGGGGGGAGAAATGAACCAAGCCTTGTATGCACATATGAATAATAAAAGAAAAATGAAAAAAAAATTGCAAAACACACACACAAAAAAAAAACCAAATACCAACCAATACATGTAGAAGGAATAATAGAACTATAAAGATCACTATTTTGCAATCATCTTTGTAACAGATAATCTAACTAAAAACTGCATAGTAACAAAGTATTTTCCCCATACATTACAAAGGACACGAAGATACTGTTATAGTGCAGAAATGGAAGAACATCACCTTAACCATGTGATCAGATATAATCTACGTGATAAAATATTATAATGTTAAGTATATGTCACCAGCTGACTCCTCATAGCATGACCAAAGAAGAATATAACACCTCCTATACAGCACACCTGCCCCAAAGCCGGAATCTAACATGAGAAGACGGTCAGGCAAATCTAAATTGAGGTCCATTCTGAAAAATAAAACATATATATATCATCTCGTAAAGACTCCACTGTCACCCTCCCTCTCGCCATCTAAAAAACTAAGCCGGGGAATAGTACTAGAACAGAGGAAAGTAACGACATCTGTGAGCTGATGAAATGGACATCTGACTGGGTCCTGAATGGGGAGGAGACTAACAAAGGACACTAACAGGAAAAATTGTAGGTGTATTGGAAAATGCCCTTATTTTTAGGAGACACCTGCTGAGTGAGTGTGTGTGTGTGTGTGTGTGTGTGTGTTCGTTCCATGGTTCGGGGGTGGGGGGGAGGGAGTGTCAAAATGGGAGAGGCAAATAAGGAAAAAGTTAGCATTTAAACAAGGTTATGAATGACAAGTTCTTATAAAATGCAGTTAATGTCCAAACCTTAGGAATAGGCTTAGAATAGTCTTATTTTAAGAAAATCTCTGCTATAAAGGAATTATAACCACCTTTCTTATTTATTTAGTCAGCATGAATACCTTTCAGTGTATTTTTCTAGCTTAAGATTAACTTAGTATTCTTTCTATAAGAAACAAATAATATTTAGGATAGGAATTAGGATTACAATGAAGTATACGAAGTCAAACTAAATAGAGTTAAAATTTTATTTATTTATTTATTTATTTACTTGCGATACTGGGGTTTGAACTTAGAGCCTTCACCTTGAGCCACTCCAACAGTCCTATTTTTGTGATGGGTTTTTCCAAGATAGGGCCTCTCAGACTATTTGCCTGGGCTGGCTGTGAACTGTGATCTTCCTGATCTCTGTCTCCTGAGTAGCTAGGATTACAGACGTGAGCCACCAGTGACCAGCTCAGAGTTAAATTTTTAAGGAACAATCTCTTCATACTAAAACATATCATGAAACTTGCAGTTGAGTTGGGCAATGGTGGCTCATGCCTATAATCCTAGCTACCTGAGAGGCTGAGACCAGGAGGTTTGCTCTTTGAGGCCAGTCTGGGCAAACAGTTCAAGACACCATTTCCAAAATAATCAGAGCAAATGGACTGAAGCTGTGGCTCAAGCAGTAGAGTGCCTGCTTTGCAAGCACAAAGTCCTAAGTTTGAACCCCAGTCCCACCAAAATGATACCCCCTCAAGAAAAAAACCTTGCAGTTGAATATAATGGAAAACTACACTGAAAAACTAACAATAATTTCCTTAATGTACAGCTCTTTTTAAAGAAGTTTTTTCCTCTTACTATAAACATTGTGTTGAATTATACTGGATGAAACTAAAAAAGTTGGATATAAATGACTCTTGAAAAAAAATGACTCTTGTTTTAAGAGTCATCTAAAACTCCAATATGAATGCTAAGTATTAACTTCTATAATTTAAGATAATACATAAAAATACACCCCTTAAAACTGTTGAGACCCCTCAAAACAATACAACTGACCTTAAACCTTCCTTTGACCACAGAACCCATGAATCCAAATTGAATCCAAAAATCCAGAGGAGGATGATGCCTCAAGGCCGTGTAGGCAAAAGCGAGACCCCAGTGGAAAGATAACAAAAGCGAAAAGGGCTGGGGCATGGCTCAAACAGAAGAGTGCCTACCTAGTTAAAAGCCCTTAGTTCAAACCCAGCATTGCAAAAAAAAAAAAAAAAAGCTAAACAAATGTAGAAATATGTTCAAGAAATAACCAATGAATGAAATCATTTTGGCCTAATAAATGCTAAAATTATAACTGCCAATAGTTATGGTGAGTCTAGTACACTCACACAATACTGGCACAAGATTAAATCCATGAAATTTTTAGAACACAATTTAGTGATATAATTCATTCTTTGTAACATATATTCAAACTTTTTATATGCTTTATATACTTTCCTAATTTCTTTTTATTTTAGTTCTTTTCCTTCTGAAACTTCTTTTCCTTCTGAAACTTTTGCAGTACTGGAGCTTGAACTCAGGGCCTACACCTTGAGCTCTTTTTTGTGTGTTGAGTATTTTCAAGATAGGATCTCAAGAACTATTTGCCCAGGCTGGCTTCAAACCACGATCCTCCTGATTTCTGCCTCCCAAGTTGCTAGGACTACAGGCGTGAGCCACCAGCACTCAGCTTCCTTATGTAACTCTTCAATTCAGTATCTCTAAAATATTGTGTTTTAATGTATTAATTTTTGTATGATTTGAGCTTTTAAAAAAATAGATCTTGGGGACGTGGATCAGCGGTAGAGTGCTTGCCCAGCATGCGGCCTTGGGTTTGATCCCCAATACTGAAGAAGAAAAAAAAAAAAGTCCCTTAAAAATATCAAATCTTTCTCTTTATGGTGGGAACTGCCAAGCACTGGGGTATAAAAGAGAACTACAATCCTGACCTGCCACAATTTGCAGTTGTGTAAAGACAGATTTTTTTCTTTTTTTGGTGGTATGGGACTTTGAACTTAGAGCTCTGCACTTGCCAGCAGATGCTCTCCTACTTGAACCAGGCCTCCAGCCCAAGACAGAGTTTTGTAAGAAGTGGGAAAGCATGGTAATTGCTTGAACAGAGACAATCAAGACTGCTAAGGAAGCTCGTTACACAAACATCTAGCCTAATGAGGAAGTATCAGGGAAACCTTCCTGCCAATGATCCTTGTGATATTTGTTACCTGCTGATTGGCTATGAAGCATCTTGGGAGGCACAGAGCTTAAATGAAGACCATATGCTATCAACCAGTTAAAAATAGAAGTGAATAAAGATTCATAATCACAATAGATGTGGTACCTACAGAAATGGAAGGGAGGCAAAGTGGGCAGCAAAGAGAACAGGAGGGAAGAAATACTCACTGCTAGAAAGTGTCAGGAGACAGAGTAAGAAGAATCAATGAAGACTGACACAGGACAGTCATAACCCAAGATGCAAAATACTGATGAAGGAAGGTCTGAGGAGCTAGACCATGTCCACTGAAACATTAAGTTTGGAAGCATCTGAATCTACGAGGTAAAAATGACCAACATGCAGCTGGAAATACAAGTCTGGAATTCAAAAAGGAGCTGTGAATGGAAACTATGGTCCTGTGATTACCCAAGATTTAGGAAGCAGTGACAGTGAAGTCTGGGAGAGGCCAAAGAACTGAGACCTGCTCTTCAAAACTGGAGACCAACCGAGCTGAAAGAGGAAGTAGAAACTGGTATCAGCAGAAAAGTAAGACTGAGCCCCAGAAGAACAACTTAAGAGGTCAGGATGACTTCAATGAGCTTCTACTGGTAGATCTACTGCTCACAGGTGGTTCAGGTATGAAGTTTTGTTTGTTTAAGAAAGTAAAGCCAATAGGTGGGTATGCTAAGAAATTTCCTGATGATGGGAAAGAGAATAAACAGATGATGCTTTGAAGGTAAGTAGAAAAAATTGAAAGCAAGTTAAGCAAGTTGGGTATTTTGTGTTAGGCTTGGTTTTAAGGACAAAATATTCAGAAAAGAGATATGCACAAACAGGATACTCAGTAAACACATATGTGTTACTTAAGTTCTCAAAATGAGAAAAACCATAAAATGCTTTCCAAAATTCAATGGAATAGAGTGCAACTCAATGGAAGAGTATAGAATTTTAACATGGTAATTACCAAGACAGCGCTTCACGGGGAAAGTATCAAACTTTTAACCTCATAATTCAAAATCAATCTGTATCTTAATTAAGACCATGTATAAGCACAGTGTCCATATCAATGATTTTTAAAAAAAAAAAGCAAAAACACTTGACCCAGGCACTAGTGGCTCACACCTGTAATCCAAGCTACTCAGGAG
The DNA here is from genome assembly GCF_047511655.1 of Castor canadensis. NCBI lineage: Eukaryota > Metazoa > Chordata > Mammalia > Rodentia > Castoridae > Castor > Castor canadensis. The sequence goes on from NC_133393.1 coordinate 79,584,811, forward strand.
GCAGAGATCAGGAGGATTTTGGTTCAAAACCAGCCTGGACAAACAGTTTGCAAGACCCTATTTCAAAAAACCCATCACATAAAAATAAAGGGCTGGTGTAGTGGCTCAAGGTTTAGGCCCTGAGTTCAAACCCCAGTACCAAACAACAAACAAAGAAAAACACTTGAGACAGGAGTTGAGATGACTTTTCTTTTTTACATATTATCTTATGTTCATTGTATACCAGAAGATTTGGTCAAAAGTATACAAAGAATTCAAATTGGGAAAGATGGGACAAAACTTAGAAGAACAGTGCCTACGAAGGGCCCTGATGCCAGACAGAATGAGACACCAAGGTCCACAGACAGTAAAGGAGAATTTCTAAGAAGATTTACAAAGGAGGTAGATAAGCTTCTAACACTGAGGCAAAAATGAAGTATTGCTTAGAGTAAATACATAATGCCTGGAGCTGGCGGAGTGTCTCAAGTGGTAGAGCACCTGCCTACTAAGTATGAGGCCCTGAGTTCAAACCCCAGTACTGACAAAACAAACAAACAAAAATACACAGTTGCCTACAGATACAGTATTAAAATTTAAATGAATCATAAAAATAATAGTAAAAATAGATTACTCTCAAAACAATGTTACTCTTAACAAGGGCATTTCCAGATACTGTCCTACTATCCCCTACCACTACCTGAGATAATCTGAGAGTCACTGCCTTATCCCATTCCTATCAACACTTGCTTCCTTCACTGAAGATCAGAGCAGGAAGGGAAAAGAGATCAGCCAACTGATAATCCTTTTTTTTTTTTTTGGTACAACTGGTGTTTGATCTCAGGGTTTCATACCTGCAAATCAGGCACTCTACTGCTTAAGCCACATCTCCAGTTCATTTTGTTCTGGTTATTTTGGAGATGAGGGTCTCTCGAACTATTTTTCCAGACTGGCTTCAAATTGCAAACTTTCTGAACTCAGCCTCCCAAGTAGCTAGGATTACAGGCATGAGCTACCAGTGCCTGACTCCAATACTTTCTTTATCAGTAACAAACAAAGCCAAACTATTCAGTAAATTAAAAGGTCAATAAACAATGTCATTTCATTTGCTCCTTCAGCAACTATAAACATTTATCCTCCCATTCCCCAATACTCAATCACTCAGCTAATAACTAATATAATTTTTCTTCAGTTGTCCCATCAACCTACAAGATGTTTTATCAGTACACAGGTTTAAATTAGATAACAAACGTGTGAATGTGTTTGTAGCTAAATGTTCAGGGGAAATCTGTCTTTATCACCTGTTTAGCATTTTATCACCTGTTACCCAAAGTTAGATCATAAATTCTTCTAACAATAGTTTATCTTAACATCCTAAAAAATTAGAACATTTACACGCAGTATGTGTTAAAAATTAGTGGTAACAACAAAATAGGAAAAAGAAATAGAAAATGATAATACAAAATTACAGGAAAAGAAATACTTTTACTTTCTATTACAGTAAAAGCTTTGAATGTCTACTATCTAATCTTACCTACACTGATCTACTAATTAAATATTAAGTGCCTACCTAAAAGTCGCTTCCCAAAAGCAGTTCATTCCACAAACATCAGAGGGCAGCATCCAATAGGGATTCCAGTAACACAGAGAGAAATCTTTACACCTAACAAACAGTGAGACAGAAATAAGAGTTCTACGTGAGTGTTTCAGTTGGGAAATAACAACATTTACTGAGCAACATGGTAACTTAACTTACTGTTTGTAACAAAATGGCAAATCCAAGTTGCTATGGTAAGTTGAAGTTTTTTAGAAAACTTATTTCTCCCTTACTTAGGGCACTGTTATTTTATATAAACTTTAAAACTTTTAAGTTAAAATACACTATAGATTGTGATATACTAAAATCCCTCCTCTTATGACACAAACGTCTGAATATTTTCTTCATGGACTACACATGTTATCCTAGAACAAAATTCATTTCATCCAAAAATGTTTTTGCTTACCCTGAAACAAAATGAGTGTCACAAATGCTGGGGGAAGAAGGAGGAAAGCTCACTAAATGCTTTTAAATTAATCCTCAACTCGAGCTACTTGCATGATGTTTTAAACTAAAAAATAAGAAATCTTGCTGATACTTAGAGCTCCATTTCATTTCTACATTATCTCAATTTCATTACATTATACAAGCTAAAATGGAAGGTCAAGTATGGTCTTTCTTAAGATTGCATGGTGGAGCTAAAATAGAAAAAAATGCCTCATATAAAAAAAAAAGCATGTTTTTCATTGTTATTCCTTTTCAAAACAAGCATCTAAAGCTTTACAACAGTGGAGGTCTGGGTACTTATGTAAGCATGAAGTAGGGGTGAGTTACTAAACCACACCACTTCCACTTTATCACCACAGTCCTTTGTTTTCTCCCTCTAAATTAAGTTTGTAAGTTACTGTGCTTACATCAGAAGGCCTGTGAAATTTCAGATTTGCACAGCTCTCTGATGTCAAGGTCTAAGGCAGGGTTTCCCAGCCCTAGAGGTATAATGAAATCACTGGAGAGACCCACATCAGACCTATAAATCAGACTCTCTGGGAACAGGGTCTGACAATGATGATTTTTTTAAATGCAACTACAGAATTCTGTATACTACTCCATAACTACAAAATTACAATTTTAAAATCACCAAAAAATGTTAACATTGTAATTTGATTTTCTTTGAAGGACATTTTCTAGTACAGCACAATAAGTTAAAAATTTTAATTTAAAGGGATGATAAAACAGAAAAAGAAAATAAAATGTATACATATCAAGCTGGATGTGGTAGTGTAGACCTATAATCCCAGTCCTTGGGAGGTTGAGGTAGGAGGATCTCGAGTTTGAGGCCAGCCTGGGCTACATAGCAAGACTGTCTCAAGAAAAAAAGTGTACATCATTAACACTTATCACTTAATTAGAAAAATTTGGGTTTGTATCCTCCTAGGCATCATTATGTATGTTTAAAATCCTACATTTGATATCAGGGAGTTAAACACTGACATAGTTCTTTTAAATCATCTTTCAGATACTGACATTCTTCCAGCATTATTTCAAGAAATCTACAGTTTATTTACAAATCACCATCTACCATGCAGCTTTGTTTAGGAAGAAAAACACTATAAATGGATACCTCCTCTGTCAAACTATTCTACAGTGGAAAACGGACATGGAAATCTTAGTGAAAAATTCTACTGTTCCATAAAAATTACTTCAAATTATGTGTTTGTAACAATATCATTTGCAGCCTCAACTTTCACACTATGTTACAAAACAAATCAGTTAAGTGTTGTTTTCCAAATCTGCTTGGTCTTAAAGTCATTTACTAATCCAGGCCTACTTAATCAAGAATCTTCTCCAGGCATATGCCTGGACAAACTGAATATTTAGCCAACGACACCAGCCAGTTAGGTATTAAGGTCAGACCTGAGTAAGAATCACTGTTATCAAGAGTGAGTAGGGCATGAACCATCATTCCTATAATCCCAGCACTCAGGAGGCTGAGGCAAAAGGATGGTCAGCTGGAGGACAGCCTAGCTGTGAGACTCTGCACCATCCTGTCCTGCTCCCCACCCAAGGGTAGAAAAAAAAACAAAACCTGAAAAGCTAGTGGCTCAAGCCTGCAATCCTAGCTACTTGGGCAGCTTAGATCTATCTGGAGGATCATGGTTTTAAGGTTCCAGGCCAGACTGGGCAAAAAAAAAATTGCCAGACCTCAGAAAAATTGGGGTATGGTAGCACACACCATGTCATTCCAGTGACAGAGGGAAACAAAGTAGGAGGACTGAGGTCCAGGCTGATGTGGGCAAAAAGCAAAACCCTATCTATAATAACCAGCACAAAAACAGCTGGAAGCGTGGCTCAAGTGGTAGAGTGCCTGCCTCTCAAGTCCTGACTTCAAGTCCCAGTACCCCCACACACATAAATTAAAGTGTGTCAACTTGGAGTTTTTATCAAAAGTATCATGCCTATCATGTATACACTCTCAGTTCAACCTCTAGGACACCCCCCCCTCAAAAAAAAAGTACTCATAAAACTTCTCATATAATTGTCTACTTACAACTTATATAGATTTTCTAATTTTGTTTCTGCAAATGATTCAATCAATATATGATCATTAAGCACAATTTAGAAAATTTAAAGGCCTAACAAATCATCCACCACTGCTAACATTTTGGTATCTTTGCTACTCATATTTTTAAGATACCTGCTCACAAATATTTGACTATGAAAAGTTCACACTTGCTGCCATCATGCAGAAGTTGCTGAGACTGCTTAAGTTTCTATTAAATAAACAACCGGGTGAGCTACAGAACACTCCTCAAACTCTGTCCACAGGCAGTACCCACCAAGGAGCTTCTAAACTAAAGAGATGCTCTGCCGTATTACAATTAAACTACATTGCTAAAGAATATCTTAACAAAGTTGATCCAAGTTGGAAAGGCCATAGACGGGAGAATAAAATTCAACTAGACCAATACATGGGACAACTTAGTAATGGGTTTAAATCTTGGGAAGCCCTGAGCCGCACTAAGCCCCCTGCACTTCTGCAAGTGCCAAACTGAGTGCCAAGTGGAGTGGATTGGGGTGGTCTCAAATTCTCTGACACTTCTATTAGTAGGTAGGTTTTATCTCCCCTCACTCAAAACCTAAATGGGTTTTCACTGCTTTGACAAGGAGACAAGGATAGGACACTGTCAATTTTTAGGCCCTTGCCTTAAGAGCATGGAGATTTCCACGCCTTATTTCTTGGAACACCCAAGCCCCCTTCTCCATGTTACAAGAAGCCCAAGACAAAGGAAAAAAAAAAAAAAGCCCAAGACACATGGAGAAATCCTTTGAAAGAATGCAGGTCAACAACCTAAGTTAAGACTCTCAGCCAAAAGCCAGACCAATTGCTAGTCATGTGACAGGGTCACTGCTATACCATTCTGATCTACCAATGTACAGGGTCCTCTCACAATCAAAGAATATTAACATCTGGTTCACAGTCTTCCTCTCAGTGCCAAGTTCCATTTTCCTCTATCCACCTATTCAATAAATTATCTGAGTGAGAATGACTAAAGTACACATATATATATGCATGTTTGTGTGTGTGTATATATATATACACAAATACATGCAAATAACAGCATAATGAAACCCAATGAAAACTTAGAAAGGAGGAGGAGGAAGGACAGGAGGGCTCAGAGTAATATAGACAGGGTAAATTTGATCATACTACATTGTACATATGTAACTAACACAATGTAGCCCATCTGTACAATTAGTTAAGTAATCTGCTGAGTGACCACATACACAGGTCAAACACTGAACACAGCAGTGAGTAAAATGAACATGGATCGTACCATTTAGTGGGGAACGATAAAATGCCATCTTGGTTGTTGCAAAGTGGGAAACATGCCCAACACCCAGGTTCCACAACACTTCACCTCCAGTAATTTCTACTCCTTCCTTTCAGTTAAGAGATCGTATCTTGGACCTTTTGAGCACCTGAAACTACAATCCTAAACTCCAATATGTAATCTCAGACTAGTCTCTGTTAATCTTGTATCCCATTAAAGTTCTGGGAAAATTACCCAGAACTCCAACCACATGCTTCCTAATAAGCCCTATTCTGTACTCATTTCCCTCCTTATTCAGACTAGATCATTTGGTTCATCCACTCACTTTCCTACATCCACAATGTCTACTTCGTTCTTTAACACCTTTCCAGTAAAAACTTAATTTGAAGCAGAACCATTCATTCACCTTCTCAGATAACTACTTAATTAACGATGCCACTAAGGTGACTAGTGAAACTATAAATTCAGAGTTTCCTCCTTTAGCTAGCCCTTCAGCCTCACTACCAACTCCATGCACAGTCCACGTGCCCATCTTCCTCACTGGAGTCCTAAAGACCTCCTTACATCAATTAGCCTTTCCTTCTCCTTACTCAACAATACTTATTTGTATAGTAGGCTATATTTTATTGTTCATACATCCTTAAGTATAAAAGGATTGTACAAACCAATCATTACCATGTGACTTGTCTGCCTCTAAAGGGAGAAGAATATAGCCCTGCCTGATTCACTGACTTGTAGCTTATTCAAATGACTTGCTTTGGTTGAAGTAATATGAACAGACATGATCTCATCCCATCAAAGTAGAAGCTCCAAATGGGATTGTGAAGTTCAACCTACACTCTCACTCATTCCCTACACAAAACTGGTCATAGCCAATGCAAGGACTGCTTCTTCAGCCTGGGTTCCAGCATGGGAAGATATACAATGCAGAGTCACAGCCATGAGCATGCAACATGTGCAAGAAATAAATGTTGCTATAAACCGCCTAGATGGCTGGAGTTGTTATGAAGTGAAGAATAATAAAACTCCTAATTCCCTTTTAAATAAAGTGCACAAGTCAAATAGTATAGTCAGTATTGTACAATCATGTCCCACTAATTCTACTCCTAAGTACTTGTTCAGAGAAAACATCTATGTTCACAAAAAAAAACATACATGCATATTCATAGCACCATTATTCATAATAACCAAATAGTAGAAAACCACCCAAATGTTCATCAACTAATGAATAAAGAAACAAAATGAAGCATATCCATTCAATGAACTATTATTGGTCATAAAAAGGAATGCAGTAATACAGAGGATGAATCTTGAAAACACTAGCTAAGTGAAAGCCAGACTCAAAGGGCCTTATTTTGTGTGACTCATTCATGTGTAATGTCCAGAACATGCAAACCTATGAAGACAGAAAGTAGTTTTGTGTTGCTGGTGGGGGAAGAGAGGTTGAAAGTGGAATGGTGGAATTAAAGCTAATGGATATAGGGTTTTATTTTTCTCAGGTTTTTTGGCAGTACTGGGGTTTGAACTCTGGCCTCACACTTGTTAGGCAGGTGCTCTACCCTTACTCATTTCCTTCCCTATTCAGACTAGCACATGCCCAACCCTTTTTTGCTTCATATTTTCAATAGGGTCTCTTGTTTATTTCCAGGGCCACCTCAGAGCATGATCCTCTTATTTACCCCTTCCTTGCAGCTAAGATTACAGGAACAAGCCACCACACACTGCCTAATCTGATAGTTTCTTTGCGTGGTAATGATTAAATGCACACAAGAGTTAATCAAATTTGCAGTCAGAGCTGGGAGCTGATGGCTCAACATCTGTACTTCCAGTTACTTGGGAGGCAGAAATCAAGAGGATCCACATTCGATGCCAGCCCAGGCAAATAGTTTGAGAAATCCTCTCTTGAAAATACCCAACACAAAAAAGGGGTGCAGTGTCTCAAGTGGTAGAGTGACTGCCTAACAAGTATGAGGCCCTGAGTTCAAACTCTAGTACCACCAAAAAAAAAAAAAAATTGCAGATGAATTTGGACAGAAAGAGTAGTTTTGGGTTCATTTCTTGACCAAAATCATGGTCACAATTTATAGAAAGGCTGGTTTTCTTTCTTCACTTATTGGAAATAAGAATATATATGCTAATAAAATACACATGCCATCTACCATTTAAAAACAACAACAACACCACCGAGGTACTGCTGTCAAGAAGTGGAATTATTTTCTTTCTTAACTCCCAAATATCCACTCTGTCATTAATGAAAAACTAGCTTTGGAGATTAAGATAGAAAGCAGAAGTTCACACTGTGAACTCATTATATACCAGCCACTGTTAATATAAACAACAAAGTAAGTTAGGAAAAGACGACACAAGACAGCAGTGTACTTTCAGACCCCCTTCTCCCCCAAAAAATTAAAGTTCAAAAATAGTGAAAAAGTAAAAGTAGTTATCCAGTTTTTGGGTAACATTCAAAACAGTAACTCCACTAAATAATCACAGTGGGCAAAGCAGAAAGCTGAGCTAAGTGGGTATGTCTTCAGTAAACGTTAACCTACACAAGCAGTGAAGTCGACATATGCAACCTTTTTCAAAATTGTGGATCAAACTGGAACAGTTTTACTATGGCTCCTCATTTCCTAAGGCTTAATGCACTTAGTTCTAGGTGGCTAACCATAACAAACTGATCAAGAGTTACACAAGAAACCTCTGTAGTGATGAGACAGGTCTCCATCTTGATTATGGAGGCAATTACATGAATTTAGACCTGTGATAAAACTGGTGACAATCTAAATAAGGCCTGTGGGTTGGATAATGTGAACATTTAGGGTTGTAATACTGTACTATATTGATACATATATATTTTAGATACAGTAATAGTGTGCTTTGGTTCTGTAAGAAGTTATTATTGGGGAAAAGTGAGTGAAAGATAAATGTGGTACCTCTGCAACTCCCTGTGAATCTGTATTTCAAGATGAAAGTTTGTTCTTTAAAGGGCAAAGTGATCGCAAATAAGCATTCACCAAATTTTGGTACTTGGCTGAGCAGGGTGGCTCAAGCCTGTAATATCAGCTACCTGGGAGGCCAAGTTCAGGAGGATCTGGTTCGATGCCAGCCAAGCACAAAAATAGTTCACAACACCCCATTTCAGCCAATGGCTGGGCACAGAGGCATGAAATTGTCATTCTTGCTACATGCGGAAGCATGGAAGCAAGGAGGACTGTGGTCCAGGCTGCCTAGGCATAAAAAGCAAAACCCTATCTCAAAAATAACCAACACAAAAAGGGGAACATAGCTCAAATAGTAGAGTGCCTGCCTAGCAAGTGTCAGGCCCTGAGTTTAACACATAGTACGACCAAAAAAAATGTGTTTCAGTAATTGAAAACTTAAAAATTGAAATATTTTATGACAGATTTTAAAAAGCATCAAGCTGAGTGTTGTCGATGTCTCAGACAACTATATTCCCAGCTACATGGGACAGTGAAGCAAGTGGATCATTTGAGTCAGGGAGTCCAAGGTTGACCTGAACAACAAAACAAGACTCTGTCTTTAAAAAAAAAAAAAAAAAGTATTTAACAATTATGTTCACTACAATAACATTTCCCAAACTTGAAGTTTACTTAAATACATTGACAGAAGACCTTTTATATATTTTAAATTAAATTAAACCAAGAAAGGCATTTTCATTGAAAACATTCCCAATAGCCATGAGGCTTCATTAACACCCGTATACAACTTAGAGTCAGGGAAAAAAAGCAGGCAGTGACACTAAGAATGTGGCAGTTTGAGTGGAGAGTTGCAAGGCCTACGCACCTGCACTGTGGCTGGGCGGAATCAAAGATGCTTGTAGACATTTTAAAGGAGACCATCTTTGATACTGCCAAGTCACCATGATTTAAAGTCACTGCCTGGGTAACTCTCATTGTCTCTAGACAATATAAGATTAATTTCTAGCTCTAAACCAGACCTTCACTTCTTTCCTTAAATCTCTAATTTCATGAATATGCAGGAAGAAAAGGGCCACACTATACACAAATGGCACTGAAACAATTATGTAACCATTTCCAAAAAAAAGTGAGCATCACACAGTACACTCCTCACCCCCTTCAAGAAAGAAAATTGGACTAAAAATTAAAATGTACAAAAAAGGTAGGGGGAAAAAAAGCCTCTAGTTAAAATTTGTTTTCTTATGGGTAATAAAAGCTAAAACTAAAGAAAACATAGCCAAAATGAAAACAAAACTTTTAAACTTCATAAGGTATATACATTATGAAAAAAATTTAAGAGGAGAGGGTACTTTGACAGACATGACACTTAGGGAATAATCTTACCATTTAAAAATAATCAATCTATAGATGCTATTTCAATTCTCACAAACTCTAATATCACAGAGACTCATATATCTAATTAATAAGGAAATGTGTTCCAGGTCAGCACAGCCAGTTCCTAGCAAAGGTGAAGTTTGTGATTCCAAAGTCCTTATTTTTTCCAGTCGTTAAATTCTCACTATACCAACTAGTGTACACAGGACCCAATAGAAACAGTAACTTGTGGCCCAACCAGATCTGAAAAGGAGGGAGGTGACCATTTCACAATGTTTATGCATATCAAAACATCAAGTTGTAAAAGTATTTCCCACATTTTATAGGTAAAGAAATTAACGCAGAGAAGTAACAATCTGACCAATGCCTCACTGTGACTCTTAAGCATTTTCTAATTACTAAAAAAGTGATTCCATTTTTTTTCACTTTTGTGGTGCTAGGGATTGAATCCAGGGTCTTCTGCATGCTAGGCAAGGGCTCTACCACTGACCAGCAGCTCCAGCCCTTGATTTTTGAGATAGGAGCTTGCTATGTAGCCTGTGCTGGCCTGAACTCAAGATCCTCCTGCCTCAGCCTCCAGAGTGCTGGAATTACAGACTTGGACCACCACACTTGACTTACAATAACGGTTGCAAACAGAATACACTAACTGGTAACAGATTTCACTAGAAAATTTTTTACTTAAAAATCAAGGTTTAGGGCTAGTGGAGTGGCTCACGAAGTTAAGAGCACCTGCCTACCTAGCAAGTGTGAGACCTTGAGTTCAAATCCCAGTGCCCCCCAAAAAAAAGAAAGAAAAATTAGTTTTTCTTTAAGGAGTTGGAAGGATTTTTTCCAAGTGTTTATTTTCATGGCATTCTGTACAAACAATACTTTTTTTTTTGGTAAGATTTGATCAATGAACTTCTGGATATAAACTTAGTCCAGAGATGAAAGAGAATAATTCTAATCTTTCAAGTAAGATGACACTGAAAAAGTATGATGCAAGCCAGGTGTGTAGGTGCATACTTGTAATACCAGCACTAAGGAGCCTGAGGCAGGAGTATCTCCAGATCTTGAGTTGGAGGCCAACCTGGGCTACACACAGGGAGAGCCTATTTAAAAAAAAAAAAAAAAGAGGGAGTGAGAGAGGAAGGAAGGAAGGAAGGCAGGCAGGTAGGAAGGAAGGAGGTCTGAGGGTCTGAGACAGTACTAAAAATTGCCTGGTTTCATTCAATATTTCACTAAAATATTGCTTATTTACAGTTCTATTCAATACAAGAAAGACAACTTTAAAGGCATCACAATAACACTAAACTCAGAAACAGTTTAGCTTCCATAAATTCAAGTCTTCAGTCACTGCGTCTCCCAGGACAGAAAACTGGAAGATGTTAAAAGCCTGGCTCTGAAAGTAGTTCTGTTTTCACAAAAACAAAGTCCTGATAACCTAGGAATTTCTCTATGATAAAATCAGAGTTAAAAAAAGAAAAAAAAAAAGACAATCCACTTTTTTGAGGCTGCTCCTGTGTCCAAACGTCCCCACTTTGATTCTGGAAATGATCATCAACTCTCGGAATATGTTAGACAGCAGCTTTATAGCTGGTCCCTCCCTCCTCAACAACGCTCTCTTTCTCCACCTCGCAGCATCTGCTCTTAGCAGAAAACAAACCCCCGGGGTCGTTCCCAGGGGTGCCCACAAATAAACGTACCCATCTTGATGGGCAGTGCCAAACGCCCAGATTTTGAGTATTAATAACAAATTGCAAAACACTCTCTTTTTCCACTTAAATCTCATGATTCCAAATCTGGCAGTGATTTCTACATACCTACCTCAATCATTATGCTGCTTTACATTTACCGATTTTTCAAGAAAGATACAACCCTGCATCCCATCCCACAAGATTTGAGTAGGGTTAAGTATCGCTCATTTTTCTTAACTTCCTGTATGTTTCAGAGTAAAACAGACTGTTTCCAAAGAAAAATTCACAACCCGCACAAATGTCAGGTCCAGATGTAACTAATCTATTGATGAAAACTGTAAGCGTTGACACAAAAATTAAAGACACTGGGGGTGGGGGCGCTAAACGAAGGCGCCAGCGTGATGTTTAACTATCTCAAGTTCAACTCCATGGAAACGAGAGGGAATCCCACTGGGCAGGGAATCTTAACAAAGTTGCAAGTTGATTCAGTTTCCAACCACATCAGGACTGGGAGGGAAGGCAAGGCAGAGCGTGCTCAGCGGTGGGCGCTGCGCGGCTCGCGGGGCTGGGGAGAGGAGGGAGGGAGCGGGGGGGGGGCGAGGGACCGCCGGAGAGCACTGGGAGGCGCGCTCCCGCCCGCGAGCGACCGGACCCGGCCAAGCCAAGCCTGGAGCCCTCGCGCCCCCAGCCCGACCTCGCCGCCAAGACACAGACCGGCCCGTACCTGTCCGACCGGCTGGGACGCGCCGCGGGGCCAGCGCCTCCCGTGCCGCCGCCCGCCAGCCAGGAAGCCACCGCGGCCTGCGGCTTCCCGCCACCGTCGCCGCCCGCTCCTTCCTCCACCGACACGGCGAGCTGACTGAAGGCGTACAGTAGTGAGCAGAAGCCGCAGGCCAGACACAGCACCACGACGCGCAGGTAGCGCCGCATCGCCCCGGACCCGCGCCGCCACCGCTGCTGTGGTCGCCGCGCCCGCCAGGGCGAACTGGAGCGGAGGGGACCACACCGCGCAGCCGCGGGAGCAACAAGTTCCTCCTTCGCCCCTGCCCCGCTCCCGTCTCCTCCCACTCTCTCCTCCCCTTCCCGCCCCTCCCACCACCCTGGCGAGCGAGGCCTAAGAGCCCGGAGCTGGTCCACATCCCGCCTAGCAGCCAAGATACCGCCTCCGCCGCCGCGGGCGCCCGAGGTCCCGCCCCCAGGCCGGTCCCGCCCCGCCCCCAAGCCCACGTGGCCGGACGCGCCGGCGCGTTGGGGGCCGGAGTCTGGTGCTTTTGGAATGTTCTCAGCGCGCCAGGCGTGGCTGCCTGGTTCTGGGTATTCCCGGAGCCCGGTAACCCTAAAGTTCTGTGCTCTGAGAGGTGAGGTAAAAGGAGCCGGGCTCCAGAGAAGGCTGTTGATCCAAATTCAAATAATGGTTCTTGCCGGTTGCTGGTGGCTCACGCCTGTAATCCTAAATACTTGGTAGGCTGAGATCGGTAAAATCAAGGTTCGAGGCCAACCTGGGCAAATAGTTGGGGAGATTCTGTCTCTAAAATAGACGGAGGAAAATGGACTGTGGTGTGAATCAAGCAGTGGGGGGTATCTGTTTTGCAAGCGCGAGGCCCTTAATTCAAATCCTAGTCCCGCCAAAAATGTATGTTGTGTGTGTGTGTGTCTTTCAACATGGTAGTCTGTGATCGTTGAGCAACCTAAATTCCAGAGTGTGTTTCTTCATCTTTAAACTGGCGAATCCTTGTCATAGGGTGATTATAAAGATGGAATCGTGTAACGAAGGAAAGACGCCTAGCACTTAGAAGGCACTTAGCCAAGCCCCTTTATGTGCCAGTCTCCTCAGCAGGGACTCTTCCTCAAGCCCTTAAATTTCTGTAATGTTGCACAAGCCACTCCAGCCAGCTATCTTCTAAAGTTCTGTTTCTTTTTGCCTCCCTTACTTCCCAACATGCTGTAATTGAGGGAGGGGAATCTGCCTAATTTTTTATTTTCTTTAAAACTTATTTGCATATCCAAAGCACAATTGGTATCCTCCCCAAAGAGTTTCTCCTTCCTTGCCTGCGTCTTCTTCCTCTTCCTCGCTGTTTCACTGACCTTTATAGAGCACTGTGTCTTGGGGTATACGGAAGCCAAGTGGGGACGAGGGTGAAACCGTGCTTACTTGGAAGTGCGTGCAACTTGGCGACACAATTAATTAGGATATGGACCCGTAAGGCTGTGGAACATACACCCAAAATTGCCATTGGTTCTACCTCTGAGTGTGGTCAAGAGGATAGCCCTGGAGTCTAGAGTTGGGTAAGGGAAATAATCCTAGTGTGATGGATCAATGAAACAAACTCTTGTGTTCAGGCATCTGTGAGAAGTTTGATACCGCCAGCTAAGGGAATGCAAGAGTGGATACTAAGTTGAGCGATAAGACAAGGAAGGGGCCAGATATTTGAGTGCCTCGCCTGGCATACCCAGTTGTTTGAACTCAAATCTGCCAGACAATGGTAAACCATTGAAGAGTGTTTCAGTAAGGAAATAACATGATCACATTTGCATTTTAGAGAGCAGATTCTGGCTGCAGTGGAGACTGGCCAGAGATGAGAGATTGGAGAAACCAGCTCCCCTGCCAAAAAGTGAGGTTTAAAAATACACACACAGTTCGTGGAGGAAAATCACACTGTTAATTGTGCAAATTGCATCTGGATCGTTGGGTTTGGCCAAGAAAAGCAATGTGGAGAAATGCTGCACAACGTAGTAGTAGCTCCAAAAGTGCTGCAGAAGTGCTGGCTCTGATCATGGCAAAGGCACTGAACGCCTCCTCCCCAATATGGACTAAATTTCTTGCCTTACCTGACAAAAACTGAAAACCAGAATGCTATCAAGATGTGTAAGGAAAATAAAAACATACATTTGTTCATTCGATAAGCATTTATTGAATATTTTCTACATGCCAGACAAGGGGCTCAGATGCACAGTATTCAGAAATACGGAGTGTACTGCCCAGGAGACAGATCAGTAAAAACAAGGAGAATACTAAATATTTCCAGTACGCCTTACAATTCTTAGGGAAATAAAGATAAACTTAATGAAGCACAGAGACTAAAAGCATTGATAAGAATGAAAATAATTTTTGAGAAAGTTGAAGGGTACCAAGAAACTAGAGTAAGAGCTAGTACTCAAGAACGTTTAAAAGATGGTTAACAAGTGTTCTCTTTTCCCGCAAACTACATGTAGTAAAAATTAATAACTTTTTCACCCATGGTTTGCTAAAATATTGGAATGGCACAAAAGGGGGCCAGGCAGTTTTCGTTTCTGCAGCAATCTATGGAAAAGACCACATCCAGAGGGATTATTCATTTACTTGACATCAAGGTTCTGAACTACATCGTCCCTTTAAGTTCCTTTTAATCCTTTAATTACCAAAGGAATTCTATTGAAAAAGTACAGAAGGCATTATAAAAATAGAAGTGGTTTTTGTATTACCCATACATCTCAAGTGGTCATCTTAAAAGTCTAAGGAATTGTGCTGACATTCCCTCAGATCATTTCCAGGATGTGTACATTTTTATATCACTAAAATTAATTTTAAGTTATTGAAAATTTTAAATATCTTGATGCCATAGTATTTCTTTCATTTATATTATATATATTCCTAAATCTATTGGTTATATCTAAATTACTAAATCCATGTTGGTCTTCCTTTATCCTATGAAAAGGTATATTTAAGTGAATAAAAAGAAATTTTAAAGTAGCAGTATTTGTTATTTAAATTAGGAGACATATCTCTATTATGTGGAAAATTCCAATTCAAGATTAAACCAAATCTCAAAAAGCTTCTGTTTAAAGGATTCACCTTGCTTTTATAAATTACATGTTGGACATATAATGGAGGGGTTTTTTAAATGGCTTTCTTAAATCACTCTAGAGTAGATTTGGAGTCCTGCTTAGCATTTCCTTCCTACCTCTGAGTTTTTTATTCTTTTTATTTTTGAAAGTACTGGGATTTGAACCCAGGGCCTTTGCTAGGTAGAGTGCATGCTAGGCAGGTGCTGTACCACTTGAGCCACACCCCAACATGAGTTTTTGATTTAAAAAAAAGTCCCAGCCAAGGGCAGTGGTGCTCGCTTCCCTAATCCCAGCACTCAGAGGGCAGATGCAGAAGGACCTCTAGTCAGATGCCAGCCTGGGCTACGTATCAAGACCCTATCTCAAAAAGCAAAAACAAAAAAATCTTATGGGAAAAGCTAAATTCTATTCCTTTTTACAGGAAAATTCAAAAAAAAAAAAAACCTATACATTAAGATATTTTGTTGTTTTAAAAAACAAAGTGCACACTTGTAATTCCAGCACTGGAGGCTAAAGGCAGGAGGATGTCAAGTTCCAGACAAGATCTTGTCTCAAAGAACTGAAATTCAGAGAGGTTCATTAACCCGTTACACAGTTAATAATGATCACAATTTGAGAATCTTGGAAAATCCAGAGTGCGTGTCATTTCCCCATTGTACCATGTTACCTCACTGTGAGTAAATAAATCTACATTCAGGTGATTTCTTTTTAATATGCCCTCTGGTCTCAAGTTTGGCCAGAAGGATATGAAGGTCACCAAGAATAACTTAGAGGCTGCCAATGACTTTTGTTAAAAAGTGTTTTCAAGTCTGACCAAGAACTCCAACATTAAAAGCAAAAAAAAAAAAAAAAAAAAATCTACATTGAGTGATAGTGATTAGAAGGGAAAGCAGAAAGGAATCCATGTTATGTGAAAATCTCATCGGACTGGTCTCGGAGGTTAAAACAAACTTTACAGAGTGTCAAGTTAGTTGCAGAGCACAAAGAATCAGAAACTCAGACAAAAAGTGAAATTTATTCTCACCTCTATTTGGCTTATACTGTATTTCTTCTTTTTCCACAGTCCAATTCCTAGAGACTTTGTTGGACTGGAGGAAAAATTGGAAAATAATTCTGTTAAACAAAAAGTTATGTCGTTAAAAGTGTCTGTTCAGACTAGTAAATGTGGGAAAAAGAGTATAACCAGGATTAGGAGGAAAGAGTGAAATGATTCTCTTCATTGGCTAAAAAAAAAAAAAAAAAAAAACCTTTTAGCTATAGGCCCCAGTGCTAGAAAATGAGGCAGTGGAAAGCCAAGCATGGTGGTGCCCAGCCCTTAGCAGAGGCAAGAAGGTCTCAAGTTTGAGGCAAACCTTGGCTTCATAGTAAGACCCTGTATGGGGTTGGGGGAAGACAGTGGAAAACCAATGAAGGGATGTCTTATGCTCCTGTATGACCTGAAAATGTAGCTTGGCTTTCATTTCCAGCTATAAGAAAGGGACAGATAAAGGGAGCTGGCCAGGTGGGGAAAGAACAAGGAACACCCACCCTATAGACATCTCATACCTCACCCAGGGTCAGTCTTTAGAAATCATTTTTTTTTGTGGGGGGAGGGGTGCTGGGAATTGAACCCAGGTCCTTTTGCATGCTAGGCAAACACTCACCCTCCCCATAATCTATTATTTTTTAAAAATTTGTTTAGCCCATGAACAAAGCATAAATCAGGGCTCATAATTACAGTATTGACCAAATTAACAAGGCTCTCCTGACACAGGTTCCTCAAAAATTGAAGGCTGAAAATAGTAAGAATTGTGATAACATCACATTTCCAAAGTCCAGAATTTAGCTGAAAACGAAATTCAGAATTCTTATTACCTTTTTCTACACAGAAATAACATCACTGGGCAGTCTTATGTTTGGTTTCTTTTATTCTTACATTTCTATAGTTTAATAGAAATGTATTAAAATGATTCTTAGCTAGGTGTGGTGGTTCACACCTGTAATCCCAGCACCCAAGAGGCTGAGGCAAGAGCAATACAAGTTTGAAATCAGTCTGGCCTCCATAGTGAGACTGTCTCAAAAACCCAAAAATGATTTTTTTTTTCCTGAGTGTCCCTCAGAGTGTTTATTTTTCTTCTGTGCTAGAAATAAGCTTTTTTATATTCTATTAAGACTACCTCTTGAGCCTAAGGCTAGATCTCTGCTATTTTGGGAACTCAGCCTACTTCCTCTTATAAAGATGTGTTCACCATCTAGGATGTCCTTTAGTTGTCTTCTCTCAAGCTACTTTTACAGTCTCCCAACTCTTCCTATTTTTGCTGATCCCAAAAGTAGACACAGGACCATTTCATTGTTGCTATTATGAATTAAAAGGTGACAATAAAAATGACATGTTCAGTCTAACTTATATCTTGGTTTCCAGCTTAGTTTCTGAATTTCGTTGCTAAAAGTGTTCATGAAAAAGTAAAAGACATGCCCTTTCTCCACACAGGTCAGCAGGTGGAAGCCTACATGTAATCTGAGGACCTACAAGAGTCCAGTAGATTGCTTTAATTCTTCAGGAATTCCAGTGGGAAGTATCTGTTTCACTGGATCCCTGACCCCAGATTTCCCACTGGGACATACCTTCACACCTTGAAATAAAGCAGTTAAAAAAATTATCACTAGTCTTATTTACACACAAGAGTTAAGCCAGTTTATAAGCACAGGATAAAAAACAAACTCAGAATCTGGAACCAAATAGATCAAGAATAAGAAGTTAGAATATAGACAAGCAGGTCATTGAGTCCTACATTATTAAATTGTGCCAGTTTTAATCTGAAATTTCTTTCCTCGTAGCTACAACAAAAGTTGAGAAAAAAATCAATTAATGTATCATTGTTCATAAAAACAGGTCAGATTGATACAGTACAGCTCTCCTGGAATTATGTCTGAGTAAAATTTATCATTTGGACAGTGATACATCTTTCTTCAACCCCTTCATGAGAAAGGAATGGCAGACCTCATTCAGCTGTCTTAACTTTTAAAAAGTAGGAGATGATGAGTTATCTCAAATTAATGGCTAAAATCTTAAACTTTTGAAATTTCAAGCTGAAGTAATAAATGGTAGCTGGCTGAAGATACTGGTCATACCCAACTTTTTTTTATCAGACCTCAAAATGAGGGCCCAACACTTTCAATGTGGATTTGCAGTGGATACTTCAGTCAGGGTGAATTTTCTAGAAAGAAAAGGGTGGCAAGTATGATCTCTATTTCTGTATTGTCTACATAGTTTTACTGTTTCGGTGGTGGCACTCAGTTAGCTTTCTCCAAGATTTCAGTTCCATAGCTTTGTCCTCTTGGCAACCAACCCCATGTACAGTGCTCACCACCCAAAATATACTTAGTATTCAATGAGTTAAATAATACTAGCTAGATCAGGAAAACACTGAAAAGTACGATAGTTAACCATCATCTATAATACTCCCACTAATGGGACAAGAAAAAAACAGCATGTGAAACATGTCCCAGAGCACTGAAACCTTCCAGAACACTAACTGATTCTTCTGTTCATGTATCTGGCCTTATCAAAGCATTTCACATGCTACAGAGCTGGCCCATTCTATAAAGGCAGGAAGAGATCTGCACTAAGCACAAAGTCTAATAAATACATTTAAAACACAGTATTTAAATGACCTAGGCTACTAGTAGAAATGTGTGCTCAGAAAAGTATGTAATTCGTGGTAAACTTCTCTTAGAGCTTCTTAACGGTGAATTGGTTTTTGATGAAAAAACATTCTAGTGTATTATGCACATTACTGCCCTAGTAAACAATTTAAGTACTCAATTTTAATGACTGAGTCATTATGAAAAGGATTTATCATAGCATGTCACTAAAACATCCTCAAAGACTGATACGCTATAAATTCTGTGTTCTCTCCCTTCATAGTGATTCTCCATTACCCAGATTACATCGTAGTGCCCCTTGCCACTTCTGCTGCCTTTCTTTTTCCCTTTCCCCTTCACTTTCTTTCTTCTACTCCTGACTTTCCTTGCTTTTGATATTAATGGGGCTTATTTTTCATCATCCTTAATAGCCAGTGAAGATATTCTTTTCCTTTTGCTTAAATGATCAGTCACATCCTGTGTTCTCTGTCACTGACTTTTGATTTCACTCAGCTATTTTTGTCACTGATGACTTTTCTGCACTTCAACTTTTCTACATTTTTTGTTCCAGACAACTCAAGGTGCCGGAGGTGGGAAGGGGTACTAAGAAGTCAAAGCATTATTTTACTGTTAGCCTCTCCTTACACACATTTTTTTTTCCACTTAATTCTCAAAATACAGTACAGAAATTTCTATCAGTGGCTTACTAGTTCCTACACTAGGTCCTTCAGAAAAGAAAAGGTAAGTTGCAGACTAAGAAAGTAAAAGGAGGCCTCAGCAGAAGCTACAACTAGACCATTTGCCATTAATGCATGTAATATACCAAAATTAGTCTTTCAAGCAACAAGGATTGCTATCTAAAAGAAAGTCAACATATATACTATCAACTTAAGAAGGCTGAGGTTTTTCTTCCTTCATTAATGTTTTCACTTTGTCTATTATAATCACTACAATTTTAGATAAATTTGATAAAAATAAAGCCTTTAAGTTATTAATAGTTTCTATTGTATAATACAAAAAGTTTTAAGAATATGCTTTCTTGTATGCCTCAATGTATACCTTCACTCTTACTTGTATTAAAGCAAGATAATAAATTCTGAAAAACATCCAAATTCTTTGTGTACGGAATTTGGTTAAAAGAATCCGCCACTAAAAACCACATGGTAAAATCATGAAACAGAGCTAAAAATGTAGCCCAAGCTGAGGCTCTGAATCATTTTGCATATTTTAACATGAGGTGCAAATATTTACAGAATTTGCATGTTTTCCTGGTGTGGAAGTATATTTGAGGTAGAGTGAAATGAAGGCAGGTGAAGATAATTGTGATTAATAAAAGGAAAACAAAATTTCAAACTAGGCAACTCAGTTCATTTCTACAGCCTCATAGTGTACGCCATCAGGTTCATTAATAAAGCAAAAATGTTCTTTGTGGGACCAAAGCAAACATCTGTGTAACCTACTCTTTTACGTTACCCAAGAGGGCATAGAAATTATTTTGTTACAGAAAGTTTTTTGTATTTTTGTAATGAGATTTTACCTATAATGACAGTAAAGGCTCACATTTACTAAACAACCAGTATGTGTCAGGTAAGTGTTAGGAACTGACATTAAGATTGACATTTAATCCTTCCCCTAACCCTATGAGCTAAGATATGACCATCATTATCCCTGTTTTATAGATGGGAAATGGGTTTGAGTTAATTTATGTGCTCAGGCTTGAGGTTTATAAGAGATTCAAACACAAGGTTTCAGTTAGCACTCTGAAATCTCTGTGTCATACTATCTTCCCACCTATGCCCTACTCAAGTAAAATCCCATCTTCTGTGAGATTTTTTTCTCCTACAGTCCATTTAAAATACATCCTGAAAATACTTGATTATGATGTAATGCCTTAACACCACAGTTTGATTTAAGAACTGGAATATTTCCCTATTACAGTTATTTTTAATTCTTGCAGTTCCCCTCAAATGAATATATAAAATATTTGAAACATGAAAAACAGAGGTAAAGACCAAAAAAAAATCATGTTTTAAAAAGAACATAACCAGTTACTTGGTATCCTATTAAAAGTATCTTATAGTAAACACAAATTTTGATTTTTCATTTAACAACACTAAAGGATGAGGTATATGAATGTTTTAATCACAGACTTTTACTGTATGCAATTAACTGTATTTCACAACTAGCATCTAACAAAAGACAGTACCACTGCGCCCGTAAAAAGTACTGCAATTAAACAGAAATTACATTATCACAAGAAACCACCAAATACAAGTGTCAGGGTCTACAGTCTTTTTTTTCTTCAAATGATATCATGATGTCTTTTATGTGCTATTTTGTATCCAAGATACCTTTTCAAATTGATTTACATTTCAAAAGTCTCCTATGGGTGGATACATACTAAGCAAACAGAAAGCAGGAGACCCCAGGAGAATTTAAGAATTACTGTGTGGTTCCAAGTTGGATTTTTAAATACAACATAACACATTTTAATTGTAAACAAAAATGCAAAATCTGTAGTCATAAAAATATTTTATTGGTAATTGTACATATTAGTGAGCGGGGCTGTAAATACTTTATTTCCGAATATGGATAAATGCATAAATTGGCAGTGTGTGTGAAAACAGGGTACTATGGTTTTCATAAGAATTGTTGTACTTAGAGGCCAATTAAACTGACTTAAGATTAGTTATTTCCAAGTTCTGAGCAACAGTTCCCATTTCTGTATTAATTAGACTCATAAGTCTATGACCCTGGATAAGTTTAGAACAAGGAAACAGTGATAAAACTATTATTTACGTTAAAGCTTTTCCAAAATTGCAGCTTTTAAAATATGGCAAGTTTCTTTTCTATTTTTGCCAAGTGATTATAATTATTTGAATTTTAATGTTTTATATAATACAGAAAATACCAGTGTTCAAAGACAATAGCACTAAACCTGAATTAAAAGCTAAGTAATCAATGTTTTATTGTTTACTAGTCTTCTAGCAAACATTACAATAAATGAATGTTTTGAAAAATAAGCAAACAAGCAAAAATGGATAAAATCAGAAACAATAATTTAGTGAAATGTGTCAAAAACATTGGAAAATGTTCATACAAATTCTTTATTTAATAACAACTTTTCTATTTAACCACACCAAGTACCAGCAGGTGTATTTAAGAGGATAACCATTATGAAAATCCTGTTGCAGCAATAGTTGATTAAGTTGATCTTTGACTTGTATACATATAACTATTTGTTTCACAATTCTCAAATAATACATATTTAGGCAGCTTGCACTATGTAACAAAAAATTTAAACTTGTTACATGCCAATAGTAGAGAATTCAAGAATTATGTGTTAGAATTCACTAAACTAAAAGTGAAAATAGACTTACCAATAACACTGCGTAATGAATAATTCAACCACATTTTCATGGCACGTAACTTCAGAGACCAAAATGTTAAATCTGTTTGGTAGGCATAAACTGCAATAAAATCTAATAAATTCTGACAGATTTTTACCTTACGTAAAACTCAAATTATGGATTGTGCACAGATGTGTTTGTCATGAAAATGTGGTATTTGTTGGCATAATCTGTATATCTGCATGGTAGGAGAGAAGTGACTAAGAAACTGAAGAAAATCATCTTTAATGAGATTCTCCATTCAATGATGAGGCTTCTCCTCTGGGGGAAGATGATCTGGACATTCCTCTCTCTGTGTTATCAGAGCTGGAGCCGCTCTGACTGTGTTGATCTGCAGAAGCAGCACTACATGCAGGCGGTGACTTTGTTTTCTCCTTAAAGTCTGTAATAATGACTGTTAGATCTCCAACGGTAACTTCCAAATGCTGAGCACTACTCCGATCCACATTTTTTAATCTTGGCCTAAACACAAAAAATGATGAATTTTTAAACTAGCTTTTCCCCTACCAAATTTCTGAGTAATACTAAGTAATATATTAGGCAAAAGTCACAAAATTAATGTATATGTAAAGTCACAAAAATATTAAATGTTTCAAATCATTAACAGTAATAAAAGTAATCATTTATGAACCTTCAATGTGCCAAAAAACTTGACTGCCTAGAAGTAGTTCCTTAATTATACATTAAATTTATACTACAATTAGCAGGCAGATTATTAGTTTTATTGAGACAAATGTTTTAGCACAACAAGGAGACAGCTGCACCACAGAGAAAGCTGATGAAAGCTAAGGTCAGGCTGAATGCAAGAGCTCTCACTCCACTGATGGGCACTGACTGTTTTGAGTGGACCCAGAACCATTTCAATTGGTCAAAGCCCATGCAATTATCAGTTCAATATTTTGAAAAATGCTTTCCTGGATGCTTTTTGAAGGAAAAAGAACAGATACAACTGTCTTTTAAAAACCCAGTAAAAGGAAAAAAGCATCCTTACATTTAAGCTTTTATTTGTTGACCTTTGGTTTGTCAGTATACCTTTCGAACTCAGGGGAACTTTCATGATACTTTATAATAAAGAGATGAAATATTTTACTTTCACTGTATATGTAAGAATATAAATATTAAAAAAGAATATTAAATGGTTAATTTTATTATTTCAAAAATGCCATAAAACACTCTTCAAATTTACCTGGTTTTCTTATGACTGTTCTTTTTGCTAGTTGTTTCCTTTTCACTTTTTTCTTTTTCTACTTTATCTTTTTTCTCTTTCTTTGATTGTGTAGGGGGCACAAACTGCTGAGTAACCTGCTGTGCAACCAACTGGGAGACAGGTCGAGGTTTCCTGTGTGCATGTTAAAAAGAAAGGTTTTTAATTATAACATTAAAATATGTTTTTATGAACGAATACTTCATGTTATGAGAATATATATTATGATTTTCATATGTAAAACATAAATTATCTTTCCTGTTCAACAAAAATAGAACTATAACCAGTTAAAATTTATAGTGCAAGATAAATGGTCAAACCATTAGAATACAACATATAAAGTAACTTGACATTTAAAATGTGTATCAAAGAAAACAGGAAGGCACACATGTAAGTAAACATGAATTTTAAAAATTAAACTAGAAACTTTATACTGAAATAGTATTTTATTGGTGCTGGAGATTAAGCCCAGGTCCTTGCAGGGGCAAAGCATGAGCTCTTCCACTAAGCTATACCCCCAGCCTCTGAAACAGTATTTTAATTTATCCTTTCTCCTTCAGAGAAGGATATATCTAAATCTCTATGGCAAAGCTGTTTGTTCTTTCCTTTAAAAGCTTTAATTTATTCATTTAATAGATACTTAAAATTGAGTGTCAAAATGTCTTACTCACATCTTTGGAATTCCTTATGTCTCTAGCAGAAATCTCACTGTACATTTTTGACTTAGGAAATCTGTTCAGTCCTTTGAGATTATCTACTTACTAATTTTGAAAGTAGGACTTTTACAGGGATATCCTAAATGTTGCCTGGTTTCCCCTTTGGCACTAGTGTAAGTTATCACGCTGGTAGCCCTGGCTCAAGGACCCCTCCAACTTTATGACAGAAATTGGGCAACTGAGGTCAAGATTCAACGTAGTCTCTAAGTTTTTAAGAGAAAGAAATGTAAGGAGAGGGAAAGCAGGAAGGGAAGCAATAAAGGAGAATAAGAGAAAAATGTATTTTAACAGATGGTCTACAAATAATGGTAACTTCATTAAAATCATCCTATTTTGGATAGCAGATTTTAGGTTTTTAAAAAAAAATCTGTTGTTTTGTTCCTTTACAGCAAGATAAAATAGAAAATGGAAAATATTGCACAATTGAACAATCGCAGCTACAAGGCTGGGAGGAAATGGAAAACAGTATGTAAAGCAGATTTCGGGAGATGGATCATGAATTTTGTTTAGAGCCTACATAGAGTGAAGCACTGGAAGGATAGCCAGGACAGATGTCCAATAAATAATTTTAAAAATAGGATTGAAAGGAATCAGGCTCAGAGATCTAAATTGAGAGTTATATAAATAAAATGGATGCTGAAAAGTATGGTAATTAATGGCTGGACTTAAGGAAGTTAACTTTAAAAAGGATTAAAGCAATGGTTCTCAAATTTAAGGTACAGCAGAATCTCCTGGAAAGTTTGCACACCTTGCTAAGTCCTACACCACAGTTTGTGATTCTGTAGGCTTCAGGATGGAGCCCAAGAATTTGTATTTCTGACTAGTTTGCAAGTTATGCTGATGTCTCTGGTCTAGAGACACCAGAAAAGAAGCTTGAAGAAGTACAATATATTTGGTGACTCCTAGTACTACTGTAGCATCAAGTTTGAGATGGAGAGCAGGGAGCAGCAAAGAAATGAAAAAGGGTGGACAGTACCCAAAAGTGAAAAGATAAGGAGTATGGTTTACCTTAAGGATGGCAAGTCACTAGAGAAATTGAGACCTAAATTTTATAAAGAGTGTTGATATTCATCTGAAACAGAAATGTGCAACAAGCAGGAGAATTGCTTGGAACCTACTTTAATTGATAAGGCAGAAATGCAAAAATAATTTTTTTAAATGCCTAAAATAAGGATGTAGCAGTATAGCTAAAACATGCTGAAGCAGAACAAAGATCACAAGGTAACTGACTAGATGTGCCCTCCTCACTTCTGAACCAACAAACATTCTTTAAGCAAAACACACAAAACTCCTTGCCCTCACATAGCTAACATTCTGTAGGCTGTAGATGTGTTCTCAATGTGCCCCTCTCCCCAGCTCAAATTCTTATGTTGAAACCTAATCACCAACGTGGTAAGACTCAGGAAGTAGGGAGGTGACTAGGTCATGAGCCCTCATGGGTGGAATTAATGCCCCTTACACCAAGTGAGAACATAGCAAGAGGTACCAT
This sequence comes from Castor canadensis, assembly GCF_047511655.1. Classification (NCBI taxonomy): domain Eukaryota; kingdom Metazoa; phylum Chordata; class Mammalia; order Rodentia; family Castoridae; genus Castor; species Castor canadensis. Next base: position 79,610,417 of record NC_133393.1, read on the forward strand.
TTATGAACCAGTGACCCCTCACTGGACACAGAATGTGTCAGTACTTTGATCTCAGACTTTCCTGCCTCCAAAACTGTGAAAAATAACCCTGTCTATGGTATTTTGTTATAGAAACCCAAATAGATTAAGACAGTGGGATCAAACAAAGCTAAAACAAATAATAAGCACAGAATTTTGGATGTAGGTAAGTGCTATGTAAAAAAATTAAGTAACATATGAAGTGTTAGGGAGGAGGTTGTAATGTTAATTATTATTCCTCTTCGAGGCTATATGCTCTATAAGAAAAGGGAAGTATCTTTATGCATCGCTGTATGCCTACTGCCTAGTACAGTACTGAAAAAAAATACTAGATACATAAAGAATGAATGTTAAACCAGGTGGTGGTGGCTCACACCTGTAATCCTAGCTACCTAGGAGGCAGAGATCAGGAGGATCGTGGTTTGAATGAATGTTAAAGAATGAGTGAAAAACAAAATAAAGGTTTAATGAGGAAGAAACATGTTTACTTAAAAATATTTATTTATAATTGCACATGCTTAAATGGTATAGGGTGACATTTCAATATACGTATACATGTAATGATCAGTTAAGGGTAACTGGCACATCTATCACCTTACGTGCATTAAAAAAAAAGGGGGGGGAGGTGCTGCCTTTAAGCCTACTCATTGGCCAGGATCAGGCACTTACTACACAGAACTAAACAAGCAATGAAAAAGTTATGTAGAAAAAATTTGTGATACTGGCATATGGAAAGAGCAAGTAAACTTAAGAGTGTGACAAGGCTGATAAAAAGTCTTTTTATGCTAGTGCCTAGTGAACAGTGAGTCACTTAAATTTGAGTTAGTCCAAAACTAAAAATGGAACTGAGTAGTTTGTCATCATTTTGTCTCACAAATTATTACAAATCTCAGTCTCTTCATAATATTATGACTTTGTCAACTTCATTTTTTGTACACTTTGTATTGTCATTCCTTTCACCTCAAAATTTAATGCAAATTGACAGGGTACTGGTAGCTCATACCTATAATCTTAGCTACTTGGGAAACTGAGATTGGAAGGATCATAGTTCAAGGCCAGCTCCAGCAAACAAGGTGTGGAGTCAAGAGACTCCACCTCCAAAATAACCAGACCAAAAATAGACTGGAGATGTGGCTCAAGTGGTAGAGTGCCTGCTTTGAAACACAAAGCCGTATGTTCAAACCCCAGTCCCCCTGCCAAAAAAATAGGAAGTGTGGGAGTGTGGCTTAAGTGTTATAGTGCCTACCTAGGAAGCAAAGGGCCTGAGTTCCAACTCCATTACTGAGCAAAAAAGGAAAAAGCTTTACAACAGGCATATAAAAAAATGCAAATGATTTACAAAGTGTATTGAATTAAAATAAAGTTGCAAACATTAAGAAAAACCTTTTCTTTTGAACAGAGTAGAAATTCTAAAGTTTCTAGCAATCAATAAAGTGAAGTTATTTAGTAGCTATTATTAACAAGATTTATAAAACTTATTCACTTTATTTAGTGCTGCTTTTAAATAAAGTTGTAAGTTTTCTAGGGTTTTTCTGGCTTCACCAATGATCTAAGTACCTACCATGCAGATTTTCAAGAATTCAGCTGTTACGCTGTTGAGTATGTTGATGAGTACAGAGTATTTTACAAGCATGGCATCAATCCCTTACTCCTCTAGCATTAGTGTCTGAGCCAGCACCTTCTGCTGTGATACTCTTCCTCAACATCTCATTTCCACTTTCATGGAAGAAGTGAGTAATCCTAATTCCCCAATTCACAAATCTTACAACACAGCTGCTACCAAGTCTTTTTTTGTTAACAGACTTTTTCCTTCTCCTGAATAATTTTTCCTTTTTTTAATGACCTATCAATGTGAAAATAGAAGTATAGTAAAAAAGTAAATATTAGCAAAGCATGATTTGCTTCATAAAACCATGAGGTTGAGTTAAATAGTTTTTCTTTGGTGATGCTGGGATTTTGAACTCAGGGTCTTGTGCTTGCTAAGCAGGTGCTCTACCACTTGAGCCACATCTCCAGCCCTTAAATAATTTAAAATGAGTTGTGAATTGAGCATTCTCCTAATGTACTAATAATACTCTCATTGGTAAGAATAAGATATTCAGTAATATACTCTCTCCCTAGGAGGCAAAACCAACACAGAAAGAATAATTAGTTGAATTAGTTAGGGGAGGGACTGGAACAAGGACACAAGCTGGAAAACAACCACATCAAACTAGAAATGCAGTAATATATGGAGCTGTAACTATAGCCTAGTCAGACTGGAATGGAAGGGACACAGTCAATCTGATGATAGTTCAGAATAATATTCTGCTATGTACCTGGACATAGGAGGATAAAGAACCCTCAATAAAAGGAGTAAAATATTATTCTTTTCTGTTCCTCGGTAATTATATCTCTTTTCATTTTAGGCTTTCCTAAATGGATACTATACAACTATTCCATTTTTTATTCTTGTTTTAATGATAAGGGTTAATTTTCACTTAAACTGCTCCTCAATTCTAGGACTGCTTAATATAGTTCAACTCTGGGAGAAAAGAAGATTAGACAGAAGGGTGGAGGGGGAAAGGGTATGTGTGTGTAAATTACTAAAATAGTTTGCTGCTGTTTAGCAACTGAATGAACTTGAAAAATTCTACATGGAAGGTAGCAGGAAAATAGCTGCCACTGTGCCCTATTAAAAAGAAAGTCCTTTCATTTCCAGGGATCTTACAGTTTATCATCCCCATTCTATTTGTTGAGAAACAGAAGGAAGGGAGTAGGGAATTTTAGAGTTAAGAGTTAACTCAAAAAAGACAAAAAGAAAAGACAAGATTTCATTTATAAACTACCTTTTTTATTTGTTCAGGGGTTTATCATTTGTGGTGCTGACTGTACTCTAGTAATGTCAAAGGTTCTGTGATAAGGAGTTGATGTGCACAGAAAGGTCATAGCCCAAATGTAGTACTCTTTCTCCTACTTATTTATGTCAATAATTAAGGGGTAACTTGTGAGATACACTATTCACAAATTTGGGGATCTGTATGTATCTGTAATACACCCTCAAATAGACTTAGGTCTGCTGACTTACTGCCATAAAGAAAAAGGGGAACATTTCTAGAACCAGTTAATAGATAACTACTATCCACTAGAACAAAATAGTTTTAGGAGCCATCTTACCTTTCATGTGGGTGGGAGGCCAATATATGTCAACCTGACGTGAAATTTATAAGTTCTTCCCTCCACCTCTACCAACAAAAACTGTGCTAAATATTATAAGAATAATTGTTTTTTGTTTTGTTTGCTGAGACAGGGTCTTGCTATGTAGCCCAGGTTAGCCTAAGTTGTGATCGTCTTGCCTCAGCTTCCCTAGTGCTGAAATTATAGACATTTGCCATTGTTCCCAGACAATAATAATGCTTTAAACTCTTATCAACCTAATCATAAATTAGTTTTGTCAATTTGGATACAAAAGACAGATTTAAAAGCAAAAACAACTGGGCACTGATAGCTACTGTCTATAATCCTAGCTGCTCTGGAGACAGAGATCAAAAGAATCAAGGTTCAAAACCAGCCTAGGCAAAATAGTTCACAAGACCCTAATCTTTAAAAAACCCATCACAAAAAAAAAGGGCTAGTGGAGTGGCTCGAAGTGTAGGTCCTGAGTTCAAAGCCCAGTACTGGAAAAAAAAGAAAGACTGATTCTTTTCCAAACAAAAGGGAATATTACTCATAGCTCAGAAAGAAGTAATCTGCTTAGTGACTCTCAAGTATATGGTAAATTGAAGTAATATAATAAAGCTCAATGAATAAAAAAAATTGAACCCAAATCTGTTGTGAATTTTGTGATATACTACTACTAAAAGCCCAAAAATCTTACCAAGAAAAAACTGTATGAGAAGCCACCTATATGACAAATTTGCTGTACATTTGCAAGTGTAAGGTACAGGCACTGAATATTAACCATGAACCAGACAAACATAATCACTGCTCTCATGGTATCTACTTAGCAGATGAGGTAGAAACCACACCAAAAAAAACTAGATGAAAGTAAAAAAGCACTTTGTTTTATTTTGTGGAGGTATAGGAAATTGAACTCAGGGCCTTGAAAGTGCTCTTTCTACATGAGCCAAAACCCCAGACCTTTTGCTTTTAGTTTGCTTTCCAGATAGGGTCTGGAGCTTTTGCCTGGGCTGGCCTTGGACCAGTATCTTCCTACCTACACTTCCCAAATAAATGGGTTTACAGATGTACCACTATGCCTGCCTTGTTTTTGAGATGGGGCCTCATTTTAACTTTTAGTAGAGCTCACCTTGAACCTTGATCCTGTCTCCACCTCCTGAATAGCTGGGATTACAGGGTGGACTACAGTTAACACCTGGCTGTGAAAAGCACTTTAAAAAATGGTGCTTACAGGATTACCAGAGTAGCTCAAGTAGTAAAGCACCTGCCTAGCAAGCACAAGGTCCTGTATTCAAGCCCCAGTACTATAAAAAAATAAAATAAAAAAAAAATAAAAATGGTGCTGTGATTAGTAAAAATATGAGAACTTGTTATAGACAGAGATGAGATCACTTTTGTTTTTAACAATTATACTAAGAAAAATAGCCATCACATGGATCTTTAAATATTTTTAGTATTTTAAGAAGAAATAAGGAACAATAAAAAACTTGATTAAAACTTTTTATTACGAGCTGAATGCTGGTGGCTTACATTCCAGTGATAGTGTAAAACAAATAGGAGGACTGTGGTCCAGGCCCGCCTGGGCAAAAAAGCTAGACTTTATCTCTAAAATAATCACAGCAAAAAGGCCTGGAGGTGTGGTGGAGGTGTGGCTCAAGCTGTAGAGTGCATGCCAAGGAAATGGGAAGCCCTGATTTCAAAAGTTCAAACCCAGTACTACCAAAAAATTAAAAAGAAAAAGTAAACCCAGTATTTTATTCCATAATAACTTGGTTTTGAAGGTAGACCACTGTCCCTCAGTATCCACATGGATTGATTCTAGAACACCCCTCAACTTCAATGCTAACAAAATCTACAGATGTTCAAGACCCTTATATAAAATATCATAGTATCTGCATATAACCTATGCACATATAATTTAAACTGTCTCTTGATTACTTAGAATACCCAAAAAATATAAATGTTATGTAAATATCTGTTGTATTATATTGTTTAGGGAAGAATGGCAAGAAAAGAGTCTGAATGTGTTCAGTATAGAAGCATTATTTCCCTTGAAAATTGACCCTGTGGTTGGCCAAAGGTTTTGATTTGTGTTATGTCATAGTGCTGGGGACCAAAACCAGGGCTCATGCATGGTAATACGTATGTGTTCTACCAGTGAGCTACATCCCAGCCTTAAAGCTTTTGCTTTTCTTCATTTAAAATGTAACTAACTCCTGAAGGCTATGAATAGGGATTCCCGATTTTCAAATACATCTGTAATAGATTTTAACTTATCTTTACTTCCACTTCTCACACTTGCATCAAACATTTTACTTTTGAAAACCTTAAGTTTTTAAAGACATGACATTTTCTGTGCTTCAAAATTACCAATTTTCATTTTTAGATTAGATACTGAGGAGTACCTATCTTCAGTATCTATCCATTTATGAACCATATCAACTAAATTTTTGCACCAAATATAGAAGATGAAAGAGTACAGTCACATGGGGTTTTTTGTGTTTTGGGTTGATCCCCAGCACCACAAAAATAAAACAAACATTTAGGCTCCTTTATAAACCAGCCTGTAACTATTTCCAATGTTAATGCTGTCTGTCTTTTGTTCCTCCAAGGCACTATGCTCTATGTTTGATTTAGTTATACAATACTAAGAAAATCTTTATTCACACAGTTAAATACAGTAGTCCTTCCTTATCCTTGGTGGATATGTTCTTTGAACCCAGTGGAATGCCTGATACTGCAGACAGTAAGGAACCCTGTACATCCTGTTTTTCTATGAATATATACCTATGATAAATTTTAATTTATAAATTAGGTACAGTAAGAGATTAACAACAATAAAATAGGACATTTAGAATAATATAAAATAGCATTAGGTTAATATGCTACAATAAAAAGTAATTGTAGTCTCTCTCAAAACATCTCATTGTACAGTAATATTTTCAGAACATGGTTGATGGTAGGTAACTATGGAAAATAAAACCATGAATAAAAAACTGTACTTAAGACCAGGCACTGGTGACTCACACCTATAATCCTAGCTATTCAAGAGGCAGAGATCAGGAGGATCATGGTTCAAAGCCAGCCCAGGCAAATAATTCACAAGACCCTATTCAAAAAAATCCTTCACAAAAAAGGGCTGATGGAGCGGCTCTAGGTGTAAGTAGGCTCTGAGTTCAAACCCCAGTACCAGAAAAAAAAAAAAAAAAAAGGAAAAGAAACTACTTAAAATGACAATCTTTTAACTTTAAATTCACCTTGACTCCTGGAAAGCACTTCAATTGAAATAACTTTTTTTTATTGTTTTATTATTCATATGTGCATACAATGCTTGGGTCATTTCTCCCCCCTGCCCCCACCCCCTCCCTTACCACCCACTCCGACCCCTCCCTCTCCCCTCAACCCCCTCAATACCCGGCAGAAACTATTTTGCCCTTATCTCTAATTTTGTTGAAAACAGAGTATAAGCAATAATAGGAAGGAAAAAGGGTTTTTGCTAGTTGAGATAAGGATAGCTATACAGGGAGTTGACTCACATTAATTTCCTGTGCGTGTGTATTACCTTCTAGGTTAATTCTTTTTGATCTAACCTTTTCTCTAGTTCCTGGTCCCCTTTTCCTATTGGCCTCAGTTGCTTTTAAGGTATCTGCTTTAGTTTCTCTGTGTTAAGGGCAACAAATGCTAGCTAATTTTTTAGGTGTCTTACCTATCCTCACACCTCCCTTGTGTGCTCTTGCTTTTATCATGTGCTCAAAGTTCAATCTCCTTGTTGTGTTTGCCCTTGATCTAATGTACGCATATGAGAGAGAACATACGATTTTTGGTCTTTTGGGCCAGGCTAACCTCACTCAGAATGATGTTCTCCATCAATTGAAATAACTTTGAAGCTTGGAACAGAATAGAGGGAATTTTAGTATAAAACTGATATAATTCTGGTATGCAGTTATTAATAACCACTCATATACTTTATCATAATAAAACAGATGGGTCTTATTGTACATATCAGATATTCGGAAGACAATCAGAAGGAAACCAAAAGAAACTTTGTTTTATTGTGGAGGTTGGAGAGAATCTGAGGAATGTAGTTTGAAAGCAAAACTAAAAAGTAAGGGCAGATGTGGAAAAGAAAAATTGGTAATTTAAAATTTTGCCAGTGGGCTGGGGGTATGGCTCAGTGGTACAGTATTTGCCTAGCAAATGCAAATATGAGGACCTTGGTTCAACCCCCAGCATCATAAAAGAAAAAATTTTTGCCAGTAATATTTGCCTTTATTCAATGAACTTGAAAACTAAAAATAAGCACTTTATTTTGAAATAAATTTTAAATGAACTACATATTACATGTAATTGCTGATATAATTATTAACACATAGTATTAATATAGAATAGTACATAAATAACATAGTAAGTGTATCCATGTTAAAATATGGTGCACAGAACACATTTACATAATGTATGCTGATACTTTTTTTTTTTTTTTTTTTTTTGTAGTCCTGGGGTTTGAACACAGGGCCTTCACCTTAAGCCACTCCACCAGCCCTATTTTTGTAATGGTCTTTTTGGAGATAGGGTCTGGCAAACTGTTTGCCCAGGCTGGCTTCAAACCACGATCTTCCTGATCTGTGTCTCCTGAGTAGCTAGGATTACAGGTGTGAACCACCAATGCTCTGCACTATTTGATATTTTAATGACAGACATACTTAGAAGTATGTGTCAAACATTCATGGGACACCTGCAGTCCTTCTACAGAATCTTCGTCTTCCAGTCTCCCCTGTAAAGCTATTTATTTTGTGGGGTTTAATCCCTAGTTGATAAAAGATTATGCTTTACCTATTTTTGTATCCCTAGACCTTACATGCAGTAGATACTCAGTAAACATTTCTTGATATTGAAGATCACTGAAAATGCCAGTTAAATATGGTATGTAACTATAACAGTAAATCATATAAACACTTGTTTGAAAGTTGGTACCAACTTTCAGAGATATGCTTTCTTGAAAAATATTGCTGATTCCATCTTATTTTGAGTCAGTTATTTCTTTTTCATGAAAATGGAATAGTTTAATGGACAGTTCTGCTTTTTCATAAAAATCAATTGCTAAAAAGAGCCATAAGTCATTTTCTCCACCTACAAATAATGAAATAATTATAATATTAGCACCATTTAACTTTTTGCAAAAAAAACCAAAATACAAAAAAGGCTGGTGAAGTGGCTCAAGCAGTGCCACTAGCAAGCAAGTATGAGACCTTGAGTTCAAACCCCAGTGCTGCCAAAAAAAAAAAGAAATTGAGGTATGGATTTCTGAGTCCGCATTTGCTTAGTACTCATCCTATACCTCTCATTTATGCCTAAGGTGTGGCTCTGAGGAATATAATTCTAAAACTGCTGATCCAAGGAATCCATGCTATAGCAATTAAATTTCTCTCTCAGGTTCAACATATTCTTCCTTCTTGTCACTTGCCTAAAGGTGTTTACAGAATGCAAGGAAGAATATCCTTCACCATTTCAAATATCTATGCTGGAATATTTAAGAGAGCTTGTACTCCAAGGTCTGTTTATATTTAAATTTCAACACCGAACACTTCTGTAGAAGACCAGACACAATTTCCCCTCACCTCCTAGGAGGTAGCAGCAGAGAAGACTTGATTCTTTGGCCAATTCTAAGATAATTCTTGGAAAACACAAACAAAATAGATTACTTACATCAGCTTTATAAAAGCTAGGTTAGAGTTTTCAGCAATTAATTACCTGAAAAATCTCTCACATCACTAAATAGCATCAGTTTGGTATTAGCTTTTCTCTCAATTTGAATGATTAAGGGCAACAATCTTCAGAGCTACAAATAAGTCACCCTCAACTTTTCCCTCCTCTTAGTCAAATAAACATTAGGTGCTTTCAATTTTTCTTCCATTTCATTAAAACCATTCCTCATCATTCCCATTGATACTACCCTATCCTTACCCAATACCTACTTGGTTCTGCATCTTCATCCCTCCAATCCAAGATTACTCTTCTTTAAATTAGTGTATTTAGCAAATATTTATTATGCATTATGTTCAAATCACTGTTCTAAGTACTGAGACAAAGTACTGAACAAAACTTACTATCATGTGCTATTTTATCAAGGGTATGAGTTTAACTTTTTTTTTGGTGGCACTGTGGTTTGAACCCAGGCCCTCATCCTTCCTAGGCAGGCGCTCTTACTGCTTGAGTCACCCCTTGAGGGACGACCTTAATTCTTATTTTATAGAGAAAATAGAAGCTATTCAATTAAAATCTCTACAACCTCTGACTGTACCCATAAACTCAGACTTTCCCATCCATATTCCTATTTAAGCCATTCCTCTCTCTACTCACTGAGACCCTTTTCCAGGACAGCACTCCTGTCATTAACTTCCTTTTTTCCCTGCTCCAGTATTTTCTTCTCTACTGGGTTATTCCTGTTAGCATACAAAACTTACCTTAAAAAAAAAAAAAAAAAAAGAAACTGTCCCTTAGTTTAAAACTCTTTCCAGGTGCTATCCCATTTCTGTTTTCTTTTCCACAGCAGGCCTCAAATGAGTTGTCTACACTCACTTTCCATACTTCTTTCTCCCACTTTTGTGGGCTCACAACAATCAGACTTTTGGTCTTAGTTACTAAGTGGTCTTTTATGATTCTACTGAAATTGTTTCTCTCAAGATGACCAACAACCACTTTACCATATCCAACAGCCAAATGGATATGTCTTAAGACTTTCCAACCTGCATTTATCACTCCTTTCCTTTCTGAAAAAACCATCTTAGCCTTTAGAACATTACACTCTTCTCATTTTTCTCCTGCCTCATCAGCTACTCTTCTACAGTGTCAGTTACAGGTTACTTCCCAGCTTTCCAACATTTAAATCTTGAAGTGCCCTAGGACTCAGTCTTCAGGTATCTATTCTTTCTGTACTAACCTCTCAGCTCAGCCACTATTCAAAGTGTGGCCCATCAACCAAAAGCATCAGCTCCTGGGAGCCTCTTAGAAATGTAAATTCTTAGGCCTAAAGCTTGAGAAGTGCTACTCTAGGTGACTTCTTCAGTCCTTAGCTTTAAATATCTTTATAAGGGTTCATAACTCTGGTTCCACATTAGAATTCACCTATGATGCTTTTTAAAAGTATCTGTGCCTAGAAAACAAAATTCAAATTTGTTGAATTTTATAGGATAAGATTTATAAAAGTAATATTTAAGAAAAAACTAGATTTTAAAATGGAAAGTAACAAACTGAACAGTTACCTTACTAACGAAAGTGATCCCTGTATAATTTTTTCTACACATAAAAGCTTTCCTCAAAGCTGAGGGCAGAGAGCTGTAGCTCACGAACTACCACTGAGTCCTGAGTTAATTCCTAGCACTGAAAGGAAAAGAAGGAAAGGAGGGAAAGAGAAAGGGGAGGGAGGGAGGAAGGGAAAAAAGGGAGGGACGGCTGGCTTTCCTCAAGGTCATAAATACATAAAACCCCTCCTAGTGAAACATGAAAAAAATGTAATCCATATGATCCAGCCACTTCACTCTTAAGATACATACCTAGGGAGAATGAAATACATATGTTCATATAAAAGCTTACATGTGAATGTTCGTAGTAACTTTATTTGTAGTAGTCCCAAACTGAAAACAACCCAAATTCATCTGTGTAACAGAAAGCAGATCAATGGTTGCCTAGTGACAGATGATGGAAGAGGAAGGAGGTAAGGAAGGGAGGAATTGAAATGGGGCACAAAAAAATGTCTGGGGATGATGAATGTGCTCACTATCTTGATTGTGGTTATGGTTTCACTGGTATATTCATATGTCAAAACTTACCAAACTGTACACACTAATTGTGCAGTTTAGTGTATGCCAATTATAACTTATTAAAAGCTGTCTAAAAATGTTTAATCTAACCACTAATCAAATTAAAACAGGAAAGCCTGGATTAAATTTAAATAAGAATCTGTAGGGATGGTATCAGGCTCAAATTTTATGAAGTCCCCAAGCTGATTCTAATGTGCATCCAACACTGAGAAAAACCGACTGATGCTCCGAAACTTTCATCACCAGCCCTAACCTCACTCCTAAAGTCCAGAGGTACATAATCAAGTGCCTACTTAACATTGCCATTTAGATGTCAAGTAACCTCAAAATAACCTATATTTACTGTTCAAAAACATATTCTTGATTCCCTCCTTTTTCCATCCTTCCACTCTTTCATAGTCTTCCCATCTTTAGTAACACTCCCTTCTTCCATTTGTCAAACCAACACTTGGAAGTAGTATTCATTCCCCTTTCTCTCAGACACCAGCAAATCCTTTCCACTCGTTCTTCAAAATCTATCTAGAAATGAAGAATTCCTTACTACCTTGACACCATCCTTGTAATATCTGCATAACTAATGTTCCTCGATTGTTCTGCTACACACTATTCTTCCTCAAAGCAGCCACTGTGATCCTTCCAAATGTAAATTACACTAAATTACTCTTCTGCTTAAAATGTCCAATGCTATATTAGTAAGGGTTCTCCGGAGGAAAAAAACTGAAAGAAAAAATATGTATATGGGTGCTTATTAAGAGTGGCTCACACAATCAGAGACCGAAAATTTCCACAATGGCCATCTGCAAACTGGAAAACAGTAGCTCAAGGACACACATATACACACAAAACCCCTCACTTTTAAAAACTGCGAAAAACCGTGATTCATATGATCCCGTTATTTCACTCAAATATGTACCCAGGAAGAATGAAATATGCATGTCCAAATAAAAACTTAAAAATGAAGATTTACAGCAGTCCAAGAAGCCGAGCCTCAGAATAAGAGAGGTCAATGGTGCAGCCCCAGTCCAAGGCTGGGCAAGTCTGCATTCAAAGTTGAAGAACCTGGAGTATGAAGTCCAGAGGCAAAAGCAGCAGAAAAACACACCTGGCTTGGGAAGAGTGCACAAGGGGGAGGAAGCTTCCCCTTCTGCTTTTTCTTTCTACCTAAGATCCCAGTCTATTAGATGGTGCAGCCCACATTCCGAGCAGGTCTTCCCCAGTGAGTTCCCTGACCCACCTGCCAATGTTCTCTGGAAACACTCTCAGACACACACAGAAAGGTATTTTACCAATTCTCTAAGCATCCCTACTCCACTCAAGTTAACAACCAAGATTAACCATCATAAATAGGTTCCTTCTCCCCTTCCCAACCAACGCTTTCCTTACTCCCACTTTTAAACTACTTACGTTTCTTTTTTTCTTTTCTTTTTTTTTTTTAACGGTACTAGGGTCTGAACTCAGGACCTACACTCTACAGCCCTTTCTTGTGCAGGGTTTTTTGAGGTAGGGTCTCAGGAACCACTTGCCCAGGCTGGCCTCAAACAGCAATCCTCTTGATCTGTCTCCTGAAGAACTAGGATTACAGGCATGGGCCACTGGCGCCTGGCCTTACATTTATTTTTTCATTCTTCACAAGTGCTATGCACATAATAGACAATAAATAAATAAATACTGAATTGAGAAAGCTTATTTATAAAATTATTTGTCACTTAAATTTGCACTAAGCCAGAGAAATGGTGGACAACTTTGTTTTTTAGCAGTACTGGGGTTTGAATTCAGGGCTTTGCACTTGGTAGGCAGGCACTCTACTGCTCTACCACTTGAGCGACACCTCCAGGCCTTTTTACTCTGGTTAGTTTGGAGATGGGGGTCTTACTGTTTGCCCAACTTGGACTACGATCCTCCTATTTTTCACTTCCTGCAATAGCTGGTTATGACAGGCATCTTGCAAACTTTTTGGCCCTGTGGGCCTGGAACCTCGATTCTTCCTATCTCAGGCTCTAAGTACCTATGATTATAGGCATGAGCCTGTAATCTTAATCTTTTTATTAAGGACCACTTAATTAGTGGTTCCTCTAACCTGTCTACAAATTTGAATGATCTGAGGACTTAAAAAAAAAACAAAACAAACAAAACACCCTTGTCTGGACCCTACATTTGGAGACTCTTATTTTGCCTAGTATCCTGTTTTGTTTGTTTGATTGGTTGGTTGTGAAGTTTTAAAATGATCTGAATTAAGAATCAATGCCATCGAATCTGGATACTCTTTATTAATTTTTCTAAATATACAGATTGCAGTCTTAAGAGATGTTATTTGGAGTCTGCAGAAAATGCTCATATTTTCCGAGCTTTTCTTTTATGATATAAACTGAAAGTTTACTCACTGATAAGACCAAGTCTAAACCAAGTCTTTTCCAGAGATTAATTTTTCTCTTTTATGGTTCAATTTCCATTATTGCAACCTATATTTTACGGACGGCTTAACCAATACAAGTTTTTTTTTCCCCCTTAGTTTCTCTCCTTTGCTTCATTCATGAAAATGTTTACTGTGGCAGCCTTCTAAAATGCCCTACAACAATCCCTGCTTCCCAGTATAAAGCTAATGGAATCCCATCCCTGTGAGGGGGATGGACCTAGCAAGGTGCTTCTAACAAGTAGATACATAAAACCTATCCAGATGTCACTTCTAAAACTAGGTTAATAAAGACTACTACCTTGCTCACCTTCTGTTGCCTTGTTGGCTCCCCTCTAGCACAATACTAGGAGAAGCCTCTAGCCTCTACATCTGTAATGAACTGATGTCCTCGGTCTAAATGCCAGCAGGAACTGATATGCCTGTCACCAGCCACCTAAATAAGCCTAGAAGTAATTCTTCCTGTCTTGCTTGTTGTTTTGATTGTTTTTGTGTTATTATTTTTTGTTTCTAGTTGTTTGAGTCATTGCTCACTATGTAGCACAGGCTGGCCTCAAACTAACTAGATAAGGCAAGCTGACTTCGAAGGCCTCATCCCTCTGCCTCAGCCTTTTGAGCGCTGGGGCTACAGGTGTGCATCATCACGCTTGGTTAATTCCTCACCTCTAGACCACTGAGAGAGCTGCAGCCCCAATCACAACATAGATTGCAGCCCCAGTCACAACATAGATGGCAGCCTCGTGAGAAATCCTGAATCAGAGCACCTAGATAAGCTGTACCTAGCCCGCTGACCCACAGAAACAGATAATATTTGCTGTTTTAAGCAGCTAAGTTTTGGGATAATTTGTTAAGCAGGAGTAGATAATTAATAGATATATTTACACCTGTAATAGTCTAAGTATTGAGATGCCTTCTTCACTACAGAAAATCTGGTACCCAAACTGCAGGATGGCTTCTTTGATACACCTAATTCTGATCAACTGCATCTTTATATATTACACAGAAGTTATGGTAGTCACATAACTTATACTGGACTACAACTAGTCCTCCATCAGATTACAGCACCTTCAGGGTGGGTCAAGCTGGACTCTGCTGGAAGTTACTGAAGTAAATAAAATTTGCTTTGCCCTTCAATTAACATTCTAGTTTGCATTTCACTTCTTTGTAATGTTCATCTTTTTTCTGTATTTATTCTTGTTACAGAATTTACTTTGTCGAGTTACTCTGTGCTACTGAACCTACTGCTTTTACACTACTTCTTTACCTGGGGCTGGTGAGACATTGGTTTTCAGAGTTATTACCACACAGTAACACTGGTCCTTTCATTTTACCTCTCCAGCACCTTCTACGAGACAGACCTTATTAATAATAAGCACATCTATGATTCTTTAACTGCTCCTGCACAGCTTAGTTTTCCAAGCATGGTCTGTGTACCACTCACTAGTGGGCCCTGTCAGTCTATCAAGCACTCCACCGGCAGCATGGTACAACCATAAATTTAAAAGGTAATTGTGACTCTGGAAAAAAATTTGGAGGCTACTTAAAAATCTAAACATTGATCTACCATATGATCCAGCAATACCACTCTTGGGGATATTCCCAAAAGACTGTGACACAGGTTACTCCAGAGGTACCTGCACACCCATGTTTATTGCAGCACTATTCACAATAGCCAAGTTATGGAAACAACCAAGATGCCCCACTACTGACGAATGGATCAAAAAAATGTGCTATCTATACACAATGGAATTTTATGCAGCCATGAAGAAGAATGAAATGGTATCATTCGCTGGTAAACGGATGGAATTGGAGAACATCATTCTGAGTGAGGTTAGCCTGGCCCAAAAGACCAAAAATTGTATGTTCTCCCTCATATGCGGACATTAGATCAGGGGCAAACACAACAAGGAGATTGGACTTTGATCACAAGTTGAAAACGAGAGCACACAAAGGGAGATATGAGGATAGGTAAGACACCTAAAAAAACAGATAGCATTTGTTGCCCTCAACACAGAGAAACTAAAGCAGATACCTTTAAAGCAACTGAGGCCAATAGGAGAAGGGGACCAGGAACCAGAGAAAAGGTTAGATCAAGAAGCATTAACCTAGAAGGTAACACACACGCACAGGAAATTAATGTGAATCAACTCCCTGTATAGCTATCCTTATGTCAACTAGCAAAAACCCTTGGTCCTTCCTATTACTGCTTATACTCTCTCTTCAACAAAATTAGAGATAAGGGCAAAATAGTTTCTGCCAGGTATTGGAGGGGGTGAAGGGGAGAGGGAAGGGGCTGGGTGGGTGGTCAGGGAGGGGGTGGGGGAAGGGGGAAGAAATGACCCAAGCATTGTATGCACATATGAATAATAAAAAAATAAAAATTAAAAACAAAAAAAAAAAGAAGGAAGAATTAACCTAGAAGGTAACACACACGCACAGGAAATTAATGTCAGTCAACTCCCTGTATAGCTATTCTTATCTCAACTAGCAAAAACCCTTGTTCCTTCCTATTACTGCTTATATTCTCTCTTCAACAAAATTAGAGATAAAGGCAAAATAATTTCTGTAGGGTATAGAGGGGGTGAAGGGGAGAGGGAGGGGGTAGGGTGAGTGATAAGGGAGGGGGTGGGGGGAAGGAGGAAGAAATGACCCAAGCATTGTATGCACATACGAATTAAAAAAAAATAGTAAATTGTGATGTTTTTCATAGGAACCCATCTATTGTATAATGTATAATTCAAACTCTTAAAGACTGCTTTAATTAATAAAAATGGAGAGGAAAATATTCCACAAATGCCTTAATTCAAAATAATGATGCAAAAGTAAAGACTAAATGGTACTTCAATGGAATACAAATGTTAATCAGTGTGCACTGGTGTGAGTGAGTCTGCAAGTGTGATGTTTACGCATATGTACCTGGAAAACAAAAGTGTAAGTGAGAAATGTATTGGTAAGTATCTAAAAACTGTTTTTTAGTATCTTTTGTCTCTAGTGATGAGTGTTATTTAGTATGATCTCTTGTCAAATAATGGCATGAAGTACCAAAAGCTTCTGAGTAACTTGCAAAAGAAAGTACCTCTCTGGAAAACCAAAGTAAAGTTTTAGAAAACAAGGGCACTCAAGTGGTAGAACACCTACCTAGTAAGCATGAGGCTTTGAATTCAAACCCCAATACCACCAAAAAAAAAGACAAAGAAAAGAAACAAGGGCAAAATATGCTCTTCGATGTGATGATTTCTATCACCCAAAGCAGAGAAGCTGAAAACTTCAAAGGCATAATCTACATATTATAAAGGGAAGTTTTTTTTTTTTTTAATTCACAAAGTTGGGTGAGGATGTAGCTCAGCCTGAGGTCCTGGGTTCCAATCCCAGCACCAGAAAAGAAAAAAAATCAGTTTATTAGCATATGCATTTGATGAGAAAGCAGAAGAAAGGAGAATCACAAACTTCTTTTAATATATGTGGCTGAGCACTGTATAATGTTAACAGCATACAACGTGGAAGAGTTAAGACTACTGCATGTGCATGCTATCAGATACTTTTGCTTTAGAGTTAGAACCATAAATGTGAAAAAAAATTAATTAGATCGTTATATAACCATGGAAAATCTATTTGAGAGAGAAGTAATCAGTAACTCTGATTTACCATTCATCCCAAATTACAGAAAATTATTTCCAGAGAGTGATTCTACACCACAAAGCGAACTTTGACATCAATTTGAAAAGATGGGCTAGAATCAGATAAAACACTATCTGTTGCCAGGCGCCGGTGGCTTACCCCTGTAATCCTAGCTACTCAGGAGGCAGATTAGGAGGTTCATAGTTCAAAGCCCGTGCAAGCAAATAGTTCTTTAGACCCTATATTGAAAATACCCAACACAAAACAGGATTGCTGGAGTTACTCAAGTGGCAGAGTGCCTGCCTAGCAAGTGTGAGGCCCTGAGTTCAAATCCCAGTACTGCCAAAAAAAAATGATGAAAATTAAAAAAAACACTTTGTCTAGATACAAAGTTATCTTTAAACCTTGTTTCTTTAAACCTTGGTATAAAACTAGCAATCAAAAATACAACTCCCAACTTTGATTCCATGTAGTAAGAATGGTTGTAACATTTTTTCCATAAAAAAGAAATCATAATTGAATATTGAATTTCCCATCCTAATGTAAGCGGGCTATTGTAGGGAAAAAGCATGTTACATGTCAAGGCACTGACAACATCTGAAATTACTGATTCTATGATATCTAGAGCCTTACTCAAGTGGTACTCATATCTGAAAAATATGTTTGGAATTTCAAATAGCGTAAGTATGGACACAATACAATTTATTTTACTTTCCTTTTTTTGCAGTGTTGGAGATCAAACCTGGGCCTCATGCATGCTACTAGACCAAGTGCTCTACCACTGAGTTACATCTCCAGCCCATTTTTTTTTAAGGGCAGGTTGATCATCAAAAGACTGACTTTCCCACTGACAGTAACTAGGAAGCTAATTAATATTGCATTTTCCACTGCCTCAACTTGGAATATTCAGACTTTCAGTACTGTAGTAAGATGAAGTTCATCAAAAGTGGAGACGTACAAAAACAGCCTTCAGCAAGAAATTATTCTTAAGCTCTGGCTTAAGGTCAATCTGAATATCCAAAATTATCTGAACAAGCCATTGTCTACTACCAATTCAGTAATCTGTAATTTTTAATATATTCCAACAATTCAGTGTAGCAGAGCAGGTAGTATAAATTAAGAAAAGAAACATACTAAATTATACTATATGGAGAACCTAATCTATAGTTCAAACTCAGTTATGCGCTCTACACAGAAGCCCAATAAAAAAACATTCTTTTCATATTTCTCTTTTGTAAAACAAGAATTGTGAAGGATAAAAAAGGCTGGGTATAGTGGCTCAAGCCTGGAAACCCAGTTACTCAGGAGGCAGAAATCAGGATTTCAGTTCCAGGCCAGCCTGGGAAAAAAATAAGACCCCAGTCTCAACAGATAAGCCAGAAGAAATGGCACAAGCCTGTAACCTATATACAAAGAGGTATAGGTAGGAGGAGCAAAGTTCAAGGCCAGCTCTGGTCAGAAATACAAGCCCCTATCCAAAAAATAACTAAAGTGAAAAAGAGCTAGGAGCATGGCTCAAGTGTGATTGAGAACCTGCCTAGGAAGCATGAGAGGCCTTGAGGTCAAAGTTCAGTACTGACAAAAAAATTAAAGTAAAAATACCTTAAGATGTTACATATAAGCATTAATAAATATTAATAATTAGGAAACATTTATTCTTATTCAGACAACTGTGTGTATGGAAACATCTAAAGGCCAATATGCATATGCAAAAATTATCTTAGTAAATTTTTTTACTAATGGCAAAATTACCATTAGTTAAAAATTGACTTAGGGAGGCATTTTTATAAGAACTTAATCTTTCCTTCTCATTTTTGAACAAAATGGCAATGCTACACTCTAAAGCCCTGATTTGAGAAAAACTAAAAACTATTTGGTTCCTCATCTTACCTGTGTTTCTGAATTCCAGAATTAGGGCTAGATAACTGCTGCTTCAATTTCACACCTAATTACCTTGGTGACAGCTATGCTCCAAGGTGGTCCCCCTTGAGCCTCACACCTCCTGGCATTCACACCCTTTTGCAGTCCTCCCACACTCAACAGTGCTGACTTAAAAAATCAGAATACTACAGAACTGAGTAAGGGAGACTTCTTAGGTTAGGCTTTAAGAGACTGTGACTTTCACTTATTCACTCTTGGATCACTGACTTGGGGAAAGCCAGCTGCTATGTCATTAGGACACGTGAGCAGCCCCAGGGTGAAGTACAGATGGCAAGGAATTTAAGCCCCCCTCCCCCCCCAGCAACAACGGTATGAGCAGCCATCTTCAAGATGTTTCTGCTGAGTCAAACCTGAAGATGACTAAAGCCTCAGCAGACATCCTCTTTTTTTGTTTTTTTGACACAGGGTCTCACTATGTAGCCTTAAGTTTGCTGGTATTGCAAGCTTCTGTCACCACAGGTTATGCTACATTTTAATCATAACCTCAGAAGAGATCCAGAGCCAGAATCACCCAGCTAAGCTGCTCCCAAATTCCCAACTTACAGGTACTGAGAAAATAAATGTTTTAGGGCAAGCTGTTTCACAAAAATAGCTAATAAATCTCACTACCAAATATCTTTATGAAAAGACAGTGGTTTCTGGTGTACGAAAGGGGACAAAGAAAGAAAAAGAAATGGAAACTAATCAAAGGAGAGAGAATAAATCATCATAAAGTGTTCAAAAATATTTTAGGTTGTCATTATTTCTAGGTTCCTAAGACTATTTAATTTTCTCCATATTGTCTAAATATTTAACAACATACATTTTTAAAAACTGAAACCATGTAACATGTACAATTTTATTATATAAAAATCTATTTGAAAACAAATGAAATTCAACTGTTGAGATAACTATTCAAAGCATGTAATATATGAAACTCATTGTGCAATATGCAACAGGGACTGATGAGAATAATTTCAAACACCACAGAACCTCAATTTAGTAGAAGAAACACACATGAGGAATCCAGATATGGCTTAGAATACAGTGTTCTCTGAAATATATAGTGAATAAATATGAGAAGCAGGAAATAATAAAATAACACACCTACAACTAGAACAGTCAAAGTGGAAAAGAAGTATGTTAGGAAGCCTTCCTTTAAAATGATTCTTGGGCTGGAGGCATGGCTCAAGCAGTAGAGTGCTGCCTGGCAACTATGAAGCCATGGGTTCAAACCCCAGTACCATCAAAAAAAAATAATAATAATTCTTAAACAGAGTCTTGAGTAATGTGTAGAATTTCAACCAATGGAGTTGGTAAAGGAAAGCACTGCCATGTCAAAAGGATGCATGGGAGAATAAAAGGGGGTGGGGTAGTGGTTCAAGTGGTAGAGTGCTTGCCTAGCATACACAGGCCAAGTTCAAACCCCAATACCACCCAAAAAAACAAACAAAACAAAAAAAACCTGCAACACCTGCAGGACTAAGAAGTAAAGTGAATACTGAGATTTTAGTAAGAGAAAAGGCTGGAAAGGCAAGACAGAGTCAGGCTATCTACTAAGAGGGTCTGGAGCCTGGATTTGATTCTGAATGATTAGGGAGTTATTTATCACAAGCTTAATCTATAGGGGAAATTTTATGTTAGTCTACTTTTGCATACATTTTAAATGTTCTATAAGGAAAAATTTAAAAAGCTGAGTCTATTTTCAAATCCAAACTGCTAATAATGCAAGGGCATGAGGGACAGGCTGGAAACGAGAACTGAGAGCATGATGCTGCTAACAAAAGAAATGTTAGAATTTGAAATTTGGCCTTGTGTGTTACGTGGTTTGTATACGTGCATGTGTATGTACACATGGGCATATGTTCACAGCTTACAATGGGGTTATGTAAAACTAAAACCATTAAGTCAAAAAATTGTAAGTCAAACCATCATATGAAAATCACCTGTATATACACACTGATAGTTAAATATGATGTTGTACACATTATTATCAAAATTATATGATAGCCAGGCATGGTGACACACACCTATAATCTCAGCTAGTTGAGAGGCAAAGATAGGAGAAAGGAAGTTCAAAGCCAGTCTGGAGAAAAAAGTTAGTGAGACCCTATCTTAAAAACCAAGCTAGGAGTGGTGGCATACACCTGCAGGCCAAGGTAGGAGTACCATGGTCCGAGGCTGGCCCTGGAGGAAAAAAACGCAAGACCCTTTCTGAAAAAGAACTAAAACCAAAAAGGACTGTGGTGATAGCTCTAATAGCAGAGCACTTGCCCAGCAACCTCCAGGCCCTGAGTTTAAGCCCCCATACCACAAAAAAAAAAAAAAAAATTATATATAGTGTACATTATTTTTGCAGCAAATACAAAATCTTTAGAAATCTTACTTTTTTTGTGTGTCTTAGGTTAATACTAATATTAGGTAAAATTTCTTAAGTACTAACTGATGATGCTACGATGGGCAGGGTAACACATACTAAGTATCAGAAGGAAATTATTCTAGGTATAAGCACATTTTGTTAATAACTCACATAAAAATAAACATCACTACAGCATGTACTTCTCTAAAGAATAAAAGCAGCCACATTCAATTTTGAGAGGGTTACACATAAGTTCTTTTTGTTGTTGTTGATTAAGGAGATGAGATCGCGTTATGCTCCCCAGACTGAGCCCAAACTCCTAGGCTCAACTGATCCTCTTGCCCCGGCCTCTCAAGAACCTTGGATTATAAGCATGAACCACCATACCTCCCAAGGTTTCATACAAATCTTATTCAAAATACAGTTTTAAAATGTTACACAATGCTGTAACAATTTGTTTTTATCATTTTCTTCAGACTTTTGTTTTCTTAAATAAAGATGCCTCTCACCAGAGATTTCACTGTAATTTAAGGAATGTTCGTGTTTTATTATTTTGCAGAACTGGGTTTTGAACTTAGGTCTTCACGCTTTCTAGGCAGGTGCTCTACTACAACCCTTTTTTGTGTTGGATATTTTTGAGACAGGGTCTTGCAAACTATTTGCCTGAGCTAGCTTCAAACCTCGATCCTCCTGATCTCTGCCTCCTGAGTAGTAAGGTAGTAAGGATTACAGGCATGAGTCAACGGTGCCAAGAATGTTCTTTTAAAGGTAGCTGTTCCCCAAAATTATGAAGATTAAAAAGTATTAAGCCTATTCAATCCCCTACACACACACACACACACACACACGCACAACACTGTAAAGCCTAAACCAGGTATGGTGGTAGATTACACCTGTAATCCCATCACTTGGAGGCCTAGGCAGGAGGGTCTCTAGTTCAAGAGCAGCCTGGCTACATAGTGAGACCCTTCTCAAAAAAACTGAAAAAAGAAAAAAGAAAAAATGCCTAATACCACCAATACTAGTTTGTTTCCTTTTGATTATATTACATATTAGTCTTGATTTTTCAGTCATAAGAAACCAACAAATGGTTACCTGCTGTCTGCTAACAGAAAATCTGGATCAACAGTTATGAAGTTCATCTTATCTACCTACCTACCTATCTATTTTGTGGTACTGAGATTTGAACTCAGGGCCTTATGCTAGTTACTAGGCAGGTACTCTACAATTTGAGCCATGCCCCCCAGCCCAATGTAGGTAGTTTATAGCAGAATAGTTTATGTCTTAGAATAAAAATAATATTCTGAATGAAAATACACACTCGTATGTTTGCTATGATAGGTTTATATTGTATCACAAGCTAGTAAGGACCACCTTGGGTTGTACAAAAGTGAATTAATCTGGAATGAATGAGTCATAATGAAACATTCTAAAATAAGTGAAAAGGGAGAGTTAGGAGTTTAATAATAACATTACATACAAAGAAAATCATTAAATGGGAGTTATTAGAAGTCAGAGGGGAGGAAAAGCATAGAAAAAGGGATTTCTGCTGATGAATGGAGAGTCCTAATTTAAGAAGGACAAATGAACCTCAACCAACTCTCAGCATTTCTCAACCCAAAGAAATGTCTTTCCAAAGACAATAAAGAACTATTATAGGATTCTCCAACCCCTAACTGATCCTATAGTAGTAAGCCAAGCTTATATTCCACATCAGCTTATGAAAAACAAATTGCAGTGATTTTAGTAAATTCCCTGTTTCCCATCTACTTCAGGATATCCAAAAATTACTTCAGCACACAGAGCAAAAATTCAAATGCCTGGTTGAAATGACAAACTTACAAATGCATAGGAATAACGGGTCAACCAACCAGCAGGCACAAATAACTACTTCATATTTTTGCCTTTGAGAGATGAGAAGCATAAAGAAAAAATAGAATTAGGCTCCCCAAATTGTGTAAATATAAAAGAAATTTAAGAGGGTAAATTTCATTATCTTACACAGGATAGCTCTTAACATTTATTATGTACTAATAAATGGGGGCTATGCACAAAGACTTCTACTACACAGACCACAGACAAATACAACTTACTAAAGAACATTGCCACTGCCAGGCTTGGTAGTACATGTCTGTAATACCAGCACGCTCAAGGGTAAGGCAGGAGGATCGTGAGTTCGAGACCAGCATGGGCTACACAGTGGGACTCTACCTCAAAAAAAACCAAGGGCTGAACCAGCCATGGTAGTGCATACCTGTAATTCTAGCACTTGGGATGTGGAGGAAGAAGGATTGCAAGTTCAAGGCCAGCCTGGGCTATGTAGTGAGAACCTGTCTCAAAAACCAAAAGAAGACAAAAATCAAAAAATAAGTAAGGACTGGGACGTAGATCAGTGGTACAGCACTTGTCTAGCATGTGCATGGCCCTACGTTCAATCCCCAGCACTACAGGAAATACAAACAAACAAAAAACTCTGCCACCAAGTTAATGTAGACCAACACTGATTACAAATGCAGCTCAGTTTTCCAAAATAATGTTTACTTCCTATAAACCCAGGATTAACTAAGTTATTATCACAGTTATCCTGATACAGAGTTCAATGCAAATGAAAGACACTATCACATTAGCATTCAAAGTATAAGTGCAGTCCAACTGAACACGTAGGCCTGCGTACTTTATCGTACATTAACTATACAATTACAATGGTTTTTACTGTCAATTAAAAATTAAATGTTAGTAAGACTTTATGAGTAATTAAAGAATTAAGTATTTAGACAAAATTGATTTTTTAGCTGAATAAGGTATAAATTTTAGATTTTTTTGTGGTACTGGGGATCAAACTCAAATCTTCATTCATGCTAGGCAGGCACTCTACACTCTCAGCCCTTAAAGTGTAAGATTTTTAAAAAACAAAACTCTTTACTTTTGTGATAAAATATATTACATGCTTCATTGCTTTTGATAAACATTATAATATAAAAAAGCTATTAATTTTTCTTTCAGTGGGACCAGGGTTTGAACTCATGGCTTTACACATGCAAAGCATGTGCTCTACTTCTTGAGCCACACCTCCAGCTGATTTTGCTGTAGTTATTTTGGAGTTGGGGGTTTCACAAACGATTTGTCTAGGCTGGCCTCTACCTGTAATCCTCCCAATCTTAGCCTCCCAAGGAGTTAGAATTACAGGTGTGAGCCAATGGTGCCCAGCTATTAAGCTTTTTTTTTTAGCGGTACTGGAGTTTGAACTCAGGGTCTACACCTTGAGCCACTCCACCAATCCTTTTTTGTGTTGGGTTTTTTCAAGATAAGAGTCTCATAAACTACTTGCTTGGGCTGGCTTCAAACTGAGATCTTCCTGATCTAAGCCTCCTGAGTAGCTAGGATTACAGTTGTGATTCACTGGCACCCAGTTAAAAGCTACTAATTTTTAAGGGTGTCTTAGTAATACAAAGTATCATACTAAACTCGTTATCCTCATTTACCCATTTAGTTTTAACTTCCATTTTACAGTATGAAGAAATCAAGGCTCAAAATGTTTAAGATTTCAAGTCGTACTGAGCTCCAGGTCCACCAAGTTCTAAAGCCCATACGACAATGCTGAGTTATCCTGGTAACTCAGGAACACCGTGCAGAACTTTATACAGGTTTCTGTGGGGTCATTAAGATGCTCTGGGTCATCCACCTATGTCTGCAACAGCAGCTCCAAAAACTGTCATTCTAGCTGGCGATTCTTTTGTCTCCTGTCTTGCTGTCATCTTCTCAATGTATTTGCTTTTGGGGATCTCAGTCATCTATTTACAACTCCAAACTCCAAGCTGATTAGTGTTTAATGTCTATTATCACAACCAAAAAACCCTAAAAGTTGCCAACAAAAAGATCTTATCATATCAGTAACTGTATTTTATAAATAAATCTTTTTTACTAGTGTTACAGACTGTGATGTGGAAAATGAAGACTACATATAAAGAACAGAGCTGTAATTTTTAAAGCTGCGTGGAGGCAAAGTAGCTCAAGTGGTAGAGCGCTTGCCTAGCAAGCATGAGGCCCTGAGTTCAAACCCCAGTGCTGCAAAAAAAAATAAATAAATAAAGCAAATAAAGCTGCGTGGACACTCTCGGGACCTATGGAGAGGGAGAGATGAACAATGACTACAGATTTTCTGAACCCCCTTTAAGCCAGAGCAGTTGCATTTTTGCTTTTGTAATTGGAGTTCCAAACGAAATTTCATTTAAGATTTTTTTTTAAACGTCACTGGGTGCCGGTGGCTCATGTCTATAATCCTAGCTACTTGTGAGGCTGAGGGTGGGAGGACTGCAATTTGAGGCAAGCCATGGCAAATAATTTGCAAGACCCCATCTCCAAAATAACCAGAGCAAAATGGACTGGAGGTGTGGCTTAAGCAGTAGAGCACCTGCTTTGCAAGTATGAAGCCCTGAGTTCAAACCCCAGTCCCACCAAAAACAAAAAAAAGCTTCTTTTTTTTAACTTGAAAACTATTCACATAAGCTAGCTAAAAATACTGCAAAACATACTGAATGGGAGTTATGGAAAACAGTTAAAAATTTAACAAGATGGATCATTTTTGCATACCAATTACCTAATTCTCAAACAAAGCACTGGATATTTATATAGGGTAAGATTACTTCCATATCATGCTTCTCTAATTTCTATAACTTTTAACACATTTAGAATCTGACCATAGTTTTGAGGTGCATATTTTTAATTAAGGTTTGATTAAATACTTTTTCAGTAATGTTTCATTTTATTAAGTGTATTTCAAGCTCTATTGAGATGACCAGAAGTTATTCCTTTATCCACTAATATGTTAAACTATATTAAAAATATTCCAGGTAGGCGCCAGTGGCTCATACCTGTAATCCTAGTCACTTGAGATGCTGAAGTTTCGAAGATCATGGCTCAAGGCAAATAGTTTGCGAAACCTCATCTCCAAAATAACCAAAGCAGCTGATGGAGTGACTCAAGTGGTAGAACACCTGCCTAGCAAGCATGAGGCCCAGATTTCAAACCCCAGTACCACACACACACACACACACAAAGTTAAAATAACCAAAGCAAAATGGACTGGAGGTGTGGTTCAAGTGGTAGACCACGTGCTTTGCAAGCTTGAAGCTCTGAATTCAAACCCCAGCCCCACCAAAACAAAAAAGAACATTCCAATACATCTTTACAGTACAGGAATAAATTCTACTTAGACATAGTACATTGTATTTTTAATATGCTACTGGATTTCTACAACATTCTCAGATAAAACTGATCCACAATTTTATTACATTATCCCTAGCAGATATTACCAATATGGTGTTTGCTCTATTGCTATATTTTTGTGGCACTAACATTTATTGAGTTCTTTCTATATGCCAGACACTATACTAAGCATTAATTTGTTTAGTCTTCACAGAAACCTTAACTTGGAGGTTCTCTTACTACTATTTTATAAAAATAATAGGAAATTTCAATTCCTTCTTTTTGTTCTCAGTCAGCTTAATTACCAGTGAAACTCTTCTGGCCTTGTAGGTTTAGAGTTTCAGTCTCTTCAAAGGTCAGGTTTGATAATTCTTATTTTCCTACAAAATAACGTGTTTTCCTATTGGGGTAGGAGAGGGGATAAGACACTGTCGCACTGTGTAGCCCAGGCTGGCCTCCTGCCTCATCTCAGTACTGGGATTGCAAGTGTGCACTGTCACACCCAGCTTCTATTTCTAGTTTGCTAGTTGTGTTGGCTATTCTCTTACAATTGTTGGTATCGATGTTATTTTCTTTTTCATAATCCTAATTCTGCTTCTTTCTACCTGCTTCTTTGGTTAAAAAGAAAAATGTTTGCTGATCTTCCTTATTTTTCCTTTAATCAAAGAATAAGTTTGGTTTTGTTTAACTATGTTCTCCAATTCATTACTTCTTTAGTATTCACTTTTTCTAGCCTTCAATGGGTTTTATTGTCCTTTTCTTGCATCTTTAAACTAATGAAGTTCTTTCAGATAATTTCATTTGTGCCCTGTATACTGTTTTTGTATTTCATTTTTATTGTGATTATTTTCTAGACAGACTACAATTGCCAGTTTGCAGTGTCTTCAGACTTTTGTCCTAAAATTTTGTTTCAGTTTCCTGAATATTTTTACATTTTTCAATTCAAGTAATTGAGGTTTTTGTCTTAGAAAGGCTTTGTGGCTTTCATTCTAGCTCTTGCTTTTGTTATTAACTTAAACTTTCATTGTGGAGTATATGGTTGATAATATGTCTACCTTTAATTTGTTTCAGTTTTCTTTTTAATGCAATCATTTCTTTCTAATGTAACCTGTTTTTGAAAATCTTCCATAGGGAATTGAAAAAACATTTTTTTCTCTTTACTGTAAAACAGTAGATATATTTATTATATCAGCTTTATTAATTATTAGTCACATTTTCCATGTTTTATTTTTTTAACCTCTTTGATGTGTCAAGGACTGAAAAATGTTTTAAAGTCTTCCATTACTGCCTCTCCCTTCCAGAATCTGTTTGCTTTTCACTCTACCCACTTCTATGTTTAATCTTTTGAAAAAAAAATATCTGCCAGGCATGGTGGCAAACACCTATAATCCCAGCACATAAGAGGCTGAGGCTGGAGGATCATTTGAGCTTAGGAGTTCAAGACCAGCCTGGACAACATAGCAAGACCCGTCTCAAAAACAAAAAGCCCAAAACATGAAAAATATTTGCAGTTCTCTTTATGAAATGCTTATTTTTTTCTCATGTCACATTTAGAGCTTTTAATTCAACTTTTTCCAGTAACACCAAGCCACTGATTACTTTTTTGTTTATATTTTGTTTATATTTGTTTATATCTTGCTTTAGCTATCCATTTACTTTCATTCCCTTAGTAGTTTTTGTTCTGGTGTGTGCCTGTTCTAAACATCAAGTGTATAGCTTGATGTTTTCATTTAATCTTTACTCCTGCTAAACAGCTGAGCTTATGAAAGGCATTTGTAGTTTAACAAGCACATCTGGTCTGTTTCTTGTAATTTCCCTATTTTTCCCCTTTTAGACTTAACTCCTTTTGTTTTCCTATACAGTTAATTCACATATTAAACAAATGTTAATGAAATGCCTACTATTTACCAAGCATCATGCTTAGCAAGAGGAGTGCAATGGTAAAGAAAAAAGTTAGCTGCACATGTACAATTACAAACTGTAGTGTTCATTTTTCCCTATCTCACCTAATAACACCATGGGAGACTCTAACAGGAGCAGGTGAAGGAAGATTTCTTATAAGATACAATACACTAAGATTTAAATAATACAAAGAAACAAAAGAATAGAAGAAAGACAATTTTAGGCAGAAAGTAAGCACCATGTGTACAAAGGACGCAAAGAACTTGGTTTGTTATAGAAACTGAAAAAGTCAATAAAACTAGAGAATACTGAAAAGGGAGTAACTGCCTGAGATGAAATATGATAGGCAGGCCAGATCAGGTGGGACTTCATAGGTCATGGTAAAGACCTAGGTTTTGGGCTGGGGATGAAGCTCAATGTCAGACTGCTTGCCTACCATGTACAAGGCCCTGAGTCTGATATCCAACTCTGAAAAAAATAAAATTAAAAAGTGACCTTGATTTTATTCTAGGTACAATAGCTATCCTGAAAAACTTTTTCTCCCTGGTACTGACATTTGAACTCAGGACCTCATGCCTTGAGCCACACCTCCAGTCATTTTTTGCTTCAGTTATTTTTCAGGTAGGGTCTCACATTTTTGCCCGGGCTGGCCTTGAAATGTAATCCTCTCAATCTCCCCACCTCAAGTCTAGAATACTTTTAAAAAAGAAATGACAGATATAGTATATATATCTATCTACAGATAGATACTCATTTTTTAAAAATGTTGTATGAATAAATTGAAGCATGACACATACTGAACTAGGAAGGCCAAGAGGTACACTATAGAGTAGACCAGACAAGAGGTAATGGTGGCAAATGTTGGAGATGATCAGAAGCAATGGATGCAAAAAATTTTAATGCAGGTGGTACTATCAGTCTTCTCTTCCCCCACATATAGTTTACTTATAGTTCTATGCAAAGTCACTTTTATATATAGCACTTTTTTTTTATAGCAATACTAGGGTTTGAACTCAAGATCTACACCGTGAACCACTCCACCAGTCCTTTTTTTGGTGATGGGTTTTTTTCTGAGATAAGGTCTTGTGAACAATTTGCCCTGGTTGGCTTCGAACCACAATCCTCCTGATCTCTGCCTTCTGAATAGCTAGTATTACAGGTGTGAGCCACTGGTGCCCAGATATAGCACAATTTTGTTGTTCTTATAATGAAGACATATCTATTTGTTTACATAAATGTATTTATTCAGTAAGTATTTATTAAGCACATATTACTAACAAATAATGATCTGGGTATAGGAAAGAAGAAAAAAACCCTGGTCTTACAAAACTTACAAATTATAAAATAAAATTAAGCCTCTTTTCATATATCTGATTATGTCTCACAATAACATTCTAAATCAGTAACATAAAACTTTTTTGGTGTTATTTATTCAACTCAATAAACTTTTAACATCTATGTTTCAAGTCCTTTGCTACAGGTACACAGAATACTCACTCATGGAGCATACATTCTAATAGACACACACACACACACACACACACACACACACGCAGAATATCAAGTACCAGGCATTACCAGAAGAAAAAATACAACAGGCTACTGGAATAGAATGTTATACAGACCTGTTATTCTTCTGGAAGTAAATGAGTAAAGCCCCTGAGATAATGTTACACTTCAACAGAATCTTGAAAGAAGTGAGGGAGGTAAGCCAAGTAGGTATTTGAATGTGAAACATTCTACAAAAGGCAAGATCAAGTACAAACACCCTGAGGCAGGAAACTGACATAGTCAAGGAACTCTAAGGTTACAAACTACCTAACTGCAGTGAGCAGGAGAGAAAAGGATAAAATGAGTCTGAAGAGGCAGCCAAGGACCAGATTAGATAATGCCTTCCTGTGGACAGTAGAAAGAACTTGGAATTTTATTCTAACTAGAATGCAAACTAAATAGGATGGGAAGGTTCTAGCAGAATAGCAGATCCAATTAATGTCAAAATAAAAACTACCTGTTTCCTACTTGGAGACCAGATGGCAGGGGAACAGTGCAATCAGAGACACCAATCAGAACTTACTGTGATAGGCAGGCAAGAGGTGGTTTATATTATATACTTATATATATTACAAGTATTCGAACTGATGGAAATCTAAATATATTTTATAGGTATAGCATATAACATTTTCAGATGAAGGGCTGGTGGAATCATTCAAGTGGTAGAGCACCTTCCCAGCAACTGTGAGGCTCTGAGTTCAAATCTCAGTGCCGCCAAAAATAAAATTCAGAAGAGTGGGAAATACAAGGTAAGTGCCACCAAAAATAAAATTCAGAAGAGTGGGAAATACAAGGTAAGAAAGAGTTATTGAGACAGGAGGAAGATCTGGGGAGAGCCGGCTGCTGGTGGCTCATGCCTATAATTCTAGCTACTCAGGAGACAAAGACCAGGAGGATCCCAGTTCAAAGCCCTGGGGAAAATAGTGTGTGAGACCCTATCTCAAAAAAAAAAAAAAAAACACTACAAAAAAAGGGGCCGGTGGAGTGGATCAAGGTGAAGGCCCTGAGTTCAAACCCAAGTACTGGGGGAAAAAAAAAAAAAAAAAAGATTTAGAGGAGAGGGATATATGCTCAATTTGTACATGTTGAGTTTAAGATGCTTAGAAAACATACAAAGGGAGTTGCCTAAGTAACTGCCTAAGAGTTCACATGTAACGAAATGAGATATTCATACCTCACTCTAGAAAACACTGTCTTATAGTCACACACTAAACATATAGCCGTCAAATATCAAGATCTTCTAAACACCAATATTAGTTAAAATAGTACACTAACAGGTAACTAACACAACAGACACAGTTTTAGCTTTTAGTTTATAGTTTAATGTGAGAAACAGAAAAATACACAAGCAGCTAAAATGTATCATCTAAGCCCTATTATTGGGAAAGTCCAAGTTACTCAGGAGAATCACAGTTCAAGGCCAGCCCAGGCAAAAAATGAGTGAGACCCCCCAATTCAACAAAAAAAGCTGGGTATGCAGGTGCACATCTGCAATCCCAGCACTCAGGAAGCTGAGGCAGAAGAATTATGAATTCAAGGCCAACCTGGGCTACATAGTGAGACCCTACCTCAAAAAAAAAAAAAAGAAACAAACAAAAAGTAAAAAGAAATATTAAGTTTTGGAAGTGTGGAAGAAAGAAACCACCACCTTTGGCCAACTTACATTTCATCTAAAGAACTAGACAGAAGACGACTAGAACACTGTTCAGCAAAAGATACTATTATTTATGAGGCAGTACACACATAGAGGGTATGCAAAGGAAGAGGACACAGTGGGGCTATAAAAGGGCATATTAATTCAGAAAGATTTAGTAATAACACAGTATAATAACTGGTATAAAAATTTTAAAGTAGGTTTTGCAGAAAAAGTATACTGAATCTGAGTTTCCCCAGAGGGCACAAATGACACCAAAAGAGAAGAGTCACAAAGATACAAATTTCTGTTTATAAGATGAACAACTACCCATGAACACTTTAAAATAAGCAGAATTGGAAAAGCCTTGAAAGTATGGAGCTTCCCATGACAGGTGTTTAAAGAGGTCATCAGAAATGTGTGTATGATTTTGTTTTGAGTGGTAACTGTCCTTTTAATTCTAGGACTTTAATGAGGTCAAACAAGTAAGTGCCAGTGTATTATACAAGCAGTAAATGCACAAGTAATGCACAGACAGGGAAATCAATTTAGGCTAAGGATGTGGGAACTGTGATGATTTCTACTTTGATAGAGAAATATGAAAGAGAAAGTAGGCAGAGTGCTTGTGCCTGCCCTGGAGAGCAGAGTGTGAGAGCCTATGAGAACTTCACATGAGCACAGCCGTGTCAAATAATCTGCAGGAAGGGAGCGGGAGCAAAATGCAGCACTGCTGCTTGGATGTGTACACCATGACCTTCAGACAGACACGGTACCAGTACAACCAGAAAGTAGCAATGGCAGGTTCCCCCTGTTCTGATAACTACAAGGTCATGCCACCCTGAGAACTGCTGCTGTGCTGACTTCACTATCCCACTTCCTTGTTTGCTGCTGTATATAACAAACTCACTGGAGGTGGCTGAGGCTGTTGTGTGTCTCCACCAGAGCAACCAGCCCACCTGATCCCAGCTTTTCGCATGTTTGTCTTTTGTGCTTTCTCAATTTCCCATCTCTCCCAGTTAGGTTCCTAGGACAAGCTCACGCAAGTCACAAGAGCCTGCAAGCCCACCTTAGTCAGATGTGGAGTTTGAACCAGCCCATACAAAAAATTAGAAGCACCCAATCTCAAGCCTCAACCAATAAGCAGGGCATGATGGCATGTGCCTGTCATCCAGGTATGGCAGAGGCATAAACAGGAGGATAACGGTCCAGGCCCACCTGAAAAATGCAGACCCTACCAGAACAATAACTAAAGCAAAAATGGCTGGTCATGTAGCTAAACTGGTAGAGCACCTGCCAAGCAAGCACAAGGTCTTGAGTTCAAACTCCAGTATCCGCATCCCGCCCCCCAAAAAAAGAAGGAATTTAGGCAGAGATAAAATCTTTTGGCTAGATGTCAAAAGTTCTCAGTAAATGAAGACGGATATTAAGTAATAGAGGTTTGACTCATGAATGAATATAACCAACTGATATTGGTTTAGGGAGTAATATACTATTAAGTAAAACACAGGATAGATCTGACAACTAAACTGATACATGAAAATGAATGAGAATTAAATGGGGAAGAGGGAGGAACAGGTGGAAGGAAGTCAGGCGTGTGTAGGTGGGAAGAGACAGAGAGTGGGAAGAAAGGTAAAATAACGTCCAGAGATCAAAACATGTGCAAAGGTCTGAAGTAACAGATCACAGAAAGGATGGAGAATAAATAGCTAGGACATAACTTTAAGATGTGGCTGGCAAGAACTACAGCTGAAGAAATAAACTGGAACCAGACCATAAGGATTTCTGAGCCATTTTAAGGAATGTGGAATTATCTTCAGGTATCCCCTAAACTTTACTAAAAGTTTCATAACAAAGAAAAGAAAGTTAAAAGTAGTAAGGAATCAGATTACCTAAAATAAGAATTCCAAGTCCAATTACCTACAGACTAGATAAATAAAAAACCCAAGTAAAGTGGACCACATGTAAGAAAAACCCAAGAGACAACAGGAAATTATGAGAAATGTGGAATGCAAAAGCCCTAACTAAGACTGGGGCAGATGTGATTCAGTATGCTAGATCTTCTGAGTTTTAAAAAGACAGAAATTCAAATTGTCAAGATTAATCTCATTATTTTAATACTGACAATTAAACTTCTTTGAAACATGATTCAAGCCAAGTTAAGAAGACCAAACAAAAGACCATGAGTCAAACTGCTATTTATAGAACCCCCAAAACAGTGGAAGGAGATATTTAAACACTTGCTGAAGATCTGAGCAGAAATGACAAGTAACCACTTGAAAAGACACAGTGACTCTCTTATTCACTTCTGAAAAGGATTTAACATTTAGTTGGTCTCAGCAAATATTTAATAATGAAGCAAACACTGGAATTTGCTGAAAGTGTCATGGCAGTAGATAGGACAAAAGAGAACAGAAAATATAAATGAGAAAACTAATCCAGTGCTTCTTTGCTCTAGCATTAGCCTCTTCTATTGGTTTTTAGTTCCTCTCACAGTCAGCTGCTGGCACATGCTGCCTAGATTCTTTTATGTCACTTGGTGTTCTTTCTTTGGCTAAGTAATGGAAATTTGGCCAACACACCAGTAACCACAATTAGCAACTATCGGCTTTCATCCAGCTAGGGGCAATGAAATTAAATAGGATGAGTGATCACACTGGATAGGAAAAGAATAATATTCATTGCTTTGTTTCAACTTCAAGCCAGAAACTAATGCTAATTCCATGGCCTATCTTAAAGCTGTCCACTGTTGCTGAAAATGCTATCTTATCAAGGGTAAGTAATAGTCAAATGCTTCACTAATTATGCTGGGCAATGCAACAAAATGGTATGCCTGGATAGCAGGATAAAGAAGAAATGAGGTAGAGTTTGAGATTCTGCTAGAATGGAGTTGGTATAACAAGGAAGTAGGTATAAAGACTGCATACTTGGAACAGATATGGAAAGTAAGCAATAATGAAGACAAGAAAATAGGTAGCTCAGGAAATCTCGGTTTTGAATATTTATAGTTCCACCTACTAGGAAGGCTTAGGCAGAAGAAAAGCTTGAGCCCAGGAGTTCAAGGCCAGTTTGAGTTAACACAGGAATACCCTGTCACAGGGGGAAAAAAACAAGCAAAATTTGGTACCATTTGAAATAAACAAGAAAATTCTGCTGGCATAGGGATGCATGAATAGTCAGTATTGCAGGTTATAAATTCATTTACAGAGCATAATTTTCTTAAGTGCCCCTCATCTCAGAAAGGTGAAACCAACAGGCTATCATTATTAAGTCATGTGCTTGTACTTTAGATGGGGCTCACTTTGCAGTATTTTCACTCTCAGATTGTATCTACAAGGGAAAAAGAGCAGAGAACAATGAGTTGATTTGAAAAGCTCTATGCATGAGTATCTAAGGAAAGGATATCCAATCCCCATAAGGTGAGATGTTGGATTTCACTTTATAAAAAAGAAACCATCACATAAGGAATACTCTGTTTCTTAGCAATGACTTTAACACAAGAGATTGTTACCCTGCTGGGTAACAAATAGTAATGCATTAACCTACCTACTCTAGCCTATGTAGAAGGCTTGGGTCTGACATTCCAATATTCTAATAAAAAGCAGGAGACAATATTCCAATTAAAAGCTTATGTGAGAGCTGGCAGAGTGGCTCAAGTGGTAGAGCCCTGCCTAGCAAGCACAAGGGCCCCAAGTTCAAAACCCAGTATCAAGGGGGAAAAAAAAAACTCAGAGGAGAGAAACTTCACACTTCATCTAAAGCAAATAAGTAAACCTAGACATCAGATCTATGGAAAGACTTACATGCTCTGTGAAATGTAGGAATAGACAGTAGGATTTCAGATTACTAATGATCATGATGAAAGCTGTATAACCATGAACAGGTGAAGCAATGAAAGAAAAAAGACACTTGCGGCACCTTTAATGAGAAGGAGAAGGAGACTTAATATAAAACCAAACTTTTCCAGATGCTCTGCACTATACAATACAGAAACCATGTGTGGGTACTAAGCACTTGAAATGTGCCAGATCACAGTAAGATATGCCATACCTATGTAAAATATACCCTACATTTCAAAGACTGAATATGGAAAAAGATTACTGTAATACATTACTAACAACTGAAAGGATAATATTTTATTTATTTGGAACTAAATAAGACACAGTATTAAAAGGTAATTTACATTGTACTTTTTTTAATTTGGCCACAAGTAATTTTAACATACATGGCTCCTTTTTGTATAGTATTTTAATATATTTTATATTTATTTTATATATTATATATTTTGTATTATATTTCTATTGGGCAGTGCTAAATTACTCCTGTTTATTAACGTAAGCCTTAAATTCATATGATTTTTTAAAAACACGTTATTACTGAATTTAATGTTTTGTTCCTTTAGTTAATATTAAGCTTGAGAACATCTTGGATAAGATGACATTAAGGTAAGAACAGTGACAGCTTACCAGACTGTCCAAAAAAGAGAGCCCAAATTTCTGGGCAGAGGCTTGAGCAGCAGAGTTGTTCCACCAAATAGTAAGCAGGTTCTCTTTGTGTTCTCTCTAGCAAAACGGTGACATGGTAAGAAAGAAGCACTGTGTACACAGAAGCAGGATTCGGATTCAACCAGGCTTAGCTGTATCCATCAGCATAATAGTATGCTCTACTTGGGGATCTGCTTGCTACAATCCACATGTTCAATTTATAGAGTAAACATTCCTTGCTAGGATTTATTCAATTTTACACATTCTCAGAAATTTCTATTTATATTTTGCCCTTTTGAGAATTTCACGTACAAGAACTCTAACTTACCACCAAAGAAAGCACATCTCTCTTGCTAAAGTGAAATGAAATAACAGCCATTACTTTTTATAAGATACCCTGACAAATTTTAAAAGGCACTGAATTTCCCACATTACAAATATTAATATCTGAAAACAATCTACCTAGAAACTTGAAGAGAACAGGATTTTAAGAAATTACAAATTTCACAAATATAAACAGAACACAATCTTATAAGATAGCACTGACTCAAAGACAGTGAATACAGTAACACAGAGAAAAACAATTGTCCTATCCCAACATAAGGCAATTAGCTTGAAAAAAATGTATTATATTTGGCAAGATAAAAATTAAATGAATATTTGAGATCCAAAATTTCCTACAGAAAAAGTTTACTCAAGTCAAGAGTTCTTTGGCACAAAACAATTCAAGGCTTCAAATAGTGCACTCAAGTCAAATTACCTTAAGTGTTAACAACAAATGGAAGAAATGGAACCAATGGAAGATACCCCAAGTAGTTAAAGGAGAACTTTGGATAAAGGTGCTAGCTAATTTGAGAGTTAAATATGAAAGTGCATCAGTTATTCATTCAAACATCTAGGAATCTACTAAACATAAGACATTACACTAGAGCTGAGTGTGGTGGTTTACACCTGTAATTCCAACTACTGGGGAGGCTGAGGCAGGAGGATTGCAAATTAGAGGTCACCCTGGGCTACACAGGGAGACCCCGGAGATTTGGGACAAAGAAAGATAGGGAAGGGAGAAAGAGAGAGAAGAGATGAAGATAGAGAAAGAGAGAGAAAGAGAGAAATTATACTAAATTTTGGAGATACAATGGTGAACAGACTATAATGTTTGACCATTACAGAGTTTATTTTTTGGTAGTTTCGTGAGAGAACAGGAAGTAGGGTCACCATCAATAATTTCCATGCCCAATACCAAAACCTTCCCTCCTTCTTCTATTTGTATTTGAAGGAAGAGAGGCAGAGACGGAGGAACAGGAAAAAAGAAAAGAGATCTGCATCTAACAACTGAATTAAGTCATCCTCTTTAGCTCCTTCCCTGTAAAACTCTGAGCTGAGTAAAGAAACAAGTTAAAGTCTACTCACCTCCCTCTCATCAATACCTAGTGCTCACCTGTTGGCTATCTCAGAATGAGGTTAATTTAGTGTTATTGTTCTAGGCTATTACTTTATTTTTCTACTATAGACCAGTATCAAGAATAAATGAAAACTGAAACAATAAAAGTCAATCCTTACAGGGATTTTTTGCACAAAAATAAGTAGTCATGCATAGTCTATAGGGAAAAACATGCTGTCTATAAAGCTAGTTTCCTTTCTACCACCATCACCAGATCTCCCTCACATCCAGAGGTAACTACGGCCATGAATTTGCTGTAAATGCTATCACTTTCCATTTATAAGGTCTCTCCATATCACGTACATCAAAAGGCAACGTGAAAACTGGAGCCAGGCAACTGAGGCTCAAATCCCAACTTTGATCTCAGCTCTGCTGTTTATGATCTGTGGGTCAGTACTAGGGTTTACCTATGGTTTGAGAGTATCCCCAAAGGTTTGTGTGTTAGAAGCTTGGATCACAATGTAGTCATATTGAAAGGTGAAGGAAACTTTTAAGAGTAACTACCTAGTGGGAGGTAATTAGGTCAATGGTGACATCACCCTCACCCTCAGAAGGGATTAATGCTGGTCTCACACCATGAATTATTTTTCTCTAGAGCAAAATGTTTAAAAAAAAAAAAAAAAAGCAAGACTGGCCTCTCACCATGTGATCTCTTCTGCACATGCTCCCACCACTGTGATGCCATCCACCTTGAGGCCCTCAACAGAACCAGAACAGATGGGGTTACCTGATTACAAACATTCAACCTCCAAAACTGTGAGCTATATAAAACTGCTTTTTAAATAAAGGAGTTTGTTATGGCAAAAGAAAACTGACTAATACCGTTATTTACCCCTTGATGCTTCAACATTTCCATATGTAAAATGAAGATAATGAAGAGCACCTATCTCTGAGTTCTCATGAGGATTAAAATAATTAATATTCACAAAGTGCGCAGAATAAACATCTAGACACAGAAAGTACATTTGTTTCTTAAATTAAAAAAAATCATCAAAGATAATAATCTAAATGTAGATGATATAATCAATCATATTATAACTCCTTTGTATTTTATTTGTATATGTGCCCTCCTACTGAGAGTCATTTAGTTTTTTCCTAATGAAAATCTGCATACAAATCTCATAGGGCAAACAGTCAAGTTTCTCTACACTAATACCTTGACTAGTAATTAATTGTCGGATACTAGGAAATGCACATTTTCAACTGCATTAACACCCCCTCCTGGGCTTTGCAATGTAATGGATGAAAATTGATAGCTCATAGGCTTTAAACTGTATCTCCCTACAAATGAGACTAAGTATCTTCAATTCATTTGACATTTCAATTTCCACTTTCCTCTTCTGCAAAGTGCTTTTGTATCTGTTGCTCATTTTATTCATATCATCAGTGTGATGGTTGTTTTTAAATTTTATTTTCTTCTCTCTTTAATCTCATTATATTTTTCCTGAAGACTGGAATGTATTTTAAGGATTTTT
Source organism: Castor canadensis (assembly GCF_047511655.1). Lineage (NCBI taxonomy): Eukaryota > Metazoa > Chordata > Mammalia > Rodentia > Castoridae > Castor > Castor canadensis. The sequence continues at coordinate 79,649,406 of NC_133393.1, forward strand.
TTTTAATGGGAAGTAGAGACCTATTTTCCTCTCCATATAAAAACAATTCAGTCTATTTTTTCTTCCCTTGATGATAGGAAAGGCCATCTTTTGCATTTACTAACTTCCTGAATATGTATTTCTGAACTCGATTGTACTACATTAATCTGTCTTTTCCCATATTAATACTACACCATTTCAAATGCCATAATTTTTTTAATTGGGATATTGCTTAAAGTATACAACTACTGAGCACACAGCTTGATTTTAAATTTAAATACATATATCCCCCCTATGTGATTCAACCCAGACCAAGATACTGACATTTCTCACACTCCAGACTATTCTAACCCTTCCTTATCAGTACCATGTTTCCCAGATAACTGCTATTCCAATCTCTTTTTTTGAAGAGGGGAGGAGCGAGTAGGGAACTGGAGATTGAGCTCAGGGCCTTGTGCTTAGTAGGCAGATATTCCACTACTTGAGCCACTCTACCAGCCCTTTTTGCACTGATTGTATTTGAGATAGAGTCTCAATTTATATCCAGGCCAGCCTGGATCTCAGTCCTCCTACCTGTGCTTTCCCACATAGCTGGGATGACAGGCATGTGCCATTCACACCCAGGTGCTGGTTGAGAGGGTGTCTTACAAACTTTTTGCCCAGGCTGGCCTCAAATGGTAATCCTCCTGCCTCCTGAATGGCTGGGATTATGGGTTTGAGCCACCATGCCTGGTCTACTATTTTGTTCTCTTATCACCATACATCAGTCCTGTTTTTGAACCTCCTGCAAATGAAATCATATAATATGTAATCTTTTATGTCTCACTTCTTTTATACAACATTAAGTCTAGAAAATTCATTCTATATTGTGTGTAGCACAAGTTTATTGTTTTTCATTGCTGTGTAGTAGTTCACTCTAAATACCGCAATTCTAAAACTGGTCTTGATATACACACTGCCAAGTTCCTCCTCATTGTTCTTCTTCTTCTGTAAGTATCTTGGTTATTCTTGTTCCTTTAACTTTTGCACATGAGGCTCACTGTTCACAAAAAAGAATCCCATTGAGACTGCTGTCTAAAACTACATGCAATTCACAGAGAATTAACTTTAGTAAAATTTGTTATTAAATAAATTTTAAATAAACTTCCTACCCATGAAGAGTATAATCCTGCCTTTTATTTCTGTCTCTATATTTTTCAATAATATTTTGGGTACTTTATAGAATTTCCTATGAAGAAGATACTTTTCATTTTTTAAATGACAATTGCCAATCTGAATGTTGACCATAAATGTTGAATGTTGAATTCTCTTATTAATGCAAACAGTATGTTCATTTCTTTTAAATTTTCTAGGAAGAGGCTCATCTCATTTCTCTTCCTTTCCAATCCTTTTGGATTTTACTTCTTTTTATTGCTTATCTTGTTGACAGAAATATACTTGTCTTACTTTTGACTTTAATGAAAACGTGTCTAAGGTTTTAGTGTTACACGTGACTGGGAGTGTGGCTCAAATGGTAGAGTAACTGCCTAGCAAGCACAAGGCCCTGAGTTCAAACTCCAGTACCACAGGGGGAAAAAAAGATTTCCAACCCTTTAATTTAATACATGAATTTATCCCTAAGCATATTTCCCTTGTACCTCTCATGTTTTGGTACAATGCTCTTGCTGTGACACAGTTCTAAGTATTCTTTTGAGGCAGTCAGGTTCTTGCTTTGTAGCCCAGGCTGGCCTTGAACTCTTGGGCTTAAGCAATCCTTGCCTCAGACTTCCAAGTGCTGAAATTATAGGCATGAGCCACTCTATGCAGCTCTACCACATGATTTCCACTCATTTTTGTGGTTTTTCTGAGATGGCAGGGAAGGGGGTGGTCTCACTATGTTGCCCAGGCTAACATCGAACTCCTGCCTCAGCCTCCCACATTACTTTTTTTAATTCTTAAAAGTGTTTTATCAGTTTTACTTTAGTACTGCTTCTCCACCATTCTCTGTATTCCCTCTTCTGAAACTCCAATTTAGGCATATGCTTTCGTACTTTTCATGTCATCTTCCTGTGCTATTCTGGAAGAGTTCAAATTAGTGACTTCTCTCTTCAGTTGTGTTTACATACTTATTTATATTTATTATCTCTGAAATAATGATTTTTGTTCAATTATAATGCAATGTGCTCTTAACGTAAAAAAGGGAAGAGATATATTTTAAGGAACTTTTAGGCAAAATGTTCTTTGAAAAGGTCTCCTCTTTAATGACAAAAAAAATGTAGCTCTTAGGGGTTCTACTGACTGCTATTCTACAAAGCTGGCCCACTGTGCCGCCTGCATCAAGAAAGAAGAGGCTCTATTCTTCCCACTTTAGAATTACAGAAGGCAAAGCCCAGTAAAGTTCTTTTAACAACTTTCTCCTCGGCTTTTTTTTTTTTTTTTTAATTTCAAAGCCACAGAAATGTCAAAAGTAAAATGAATACCCACACACCTTTCATCCGGTTCAAAATTGTTAACATTTATCACCTTTGCTTTATTTCTTCTTTTTTCTCTGTCTACATACACATACACACCCTCCCACCTAAATAACCACATGCCCTTTTCTCTGAACCTATTCCTGAACCCATCAAAATACCTTACTTTCAAATATTCCAGAAAATATCTTCAAATAAGAGAACTGTCAGTATAACCACCATGTCACCACTACACAAACCGTGAGATTCAACAGAACCTTAGATAGATGTGCAGTATAGACTGAAAACTAGTATTCAAGTCATCTGACTACATGTTCTTTATCTTGGCTTGTCTAATAATTGAATATGAATTAGTTCTATGGTTATTGTCATTATTTAGAAGAGATAATCTGTCAAAGAACATTTTCTTTGTTTAATGACGTTATAATTAGATTTCATTTGCTCCTTAATTGGACAGGTATTCTTACAAACAATACCTGTCGAATTATCCAAGTAAATGAAACAAAAGCTTCAGATTGCAGAAATTAAAGCTAGATAAACAGAATGGAATTGAACTAAGTACCCAGAATATGGATGAAAATTTTATTAAGACAGCTATAGCAGGGCACTACTACAAGTTCTAGGTACTAAAAATGCCTTAACAGTTATCTGATAATAATTCAGAATAAGAGAAAAACCAAAAATAAGAAAATTTACTTAATTCTAACATTTACGTGCCAACTCAACAAATTACCTACAGAATCAGAGAGCTCAAACTGAGCCAAACTGAACCAATTCTTCTACATTTCACACATCAATAAGCCCTTTCATTACTAATAGGGAAGTGGTAAATATAATTGCAACATACCCAAAATTATTTTTCCAATATACCTTTAATGAGGATAAGAGACAAACTGAAAGGTATGTTATTAAGCAGCACTAGTCAGACTAGGGGTGGAGCTTAGTGATAGAACATGTTCAATGCACAAGGCCCTGGGTTTGATCCCCAGCACCTCAGGAGAAATGGAAGTAGGGAAGAAAGGGAGAGGGAAAGGGGAAAAGGAAAAGGAAAGGAAAGAACTGCTAATCAATTGACATAGAACTACCCAGTGTTTAGTACTACTGTGTCAAAATAATTTGATGAAACTTGGTATGTGCATACATTGTACACTTCAAGTTTTTATTTCACAAGACATCATAAATAGATTCATGAAAGAATTCATCATGTAGTTTTCCTATGCTGCTTTAGAATACAGTATTTACCAAAAACTAATAAATATGTAATTTTAGAAAAATTAGGCAAATAATCACTTTAAATTACTGCCACATGTTTTATTAATGTAGTCATTAAGTTTGTTTTATCATTCATAATCCACAATAAACATGGAAAAAGAAGCTGTTACAAACAACTTCCTTTCTTTCTAAAGAGAAGAAATTTGAGGAAAAAAAAAATCTCAAGTTTGTGAAAGCCAGATTACTTACCAGTAACTTGAGTTATCCTATTGGGTCTTTTCCCTCACAGATCCACCTCTCTTGCCCTTCTGTGCAGCATGAGAATCTTCCTGATGGGCATCCACTGGAACTGAGGGGGCATGCAGTACAACGTATATGTAAGAAAGTTGGGGGTAGGGGATTTGGGAGATGCTAGAGACATGCTTCAGTGCACTTGCTTACCTTCCTGAATTTGGAAATTTCAACGCTTCCTTGGTCCTCGAGGCATTCACAATAACTTCAAAGAATGTGGATCTGTGGAGATTACCCAATAGGAGAACTCCAGTTACTGGTAAGTGATCCAGTTTTTTCTTCTCTATCAGAATAAGAAGATTATTTAATTTTATTTGAGATTATTAACACATGTAGAACTATAGGAGAAAGGGATGTAAATCTACCAGACAGCTATATGTGCACATACCAAAGAAAACATTTTCTTAACAGAGTGTCAACAGAAACTCCTGTTATTATCAGAAACACAAGAAAAAGAAAAAAGATTTGAATGGAATCATTTTAAAACATCCACTACTGCCAGATGCCAGAGGCTCACGCCTATAATCCTGGTTATTTGGGAGGGTGAGATCAGGAGGACCGGGTGATATGAGGCCAATCTGGGCAAAAAGTTCGCAAGATCCCATCTCAACCAATAGCTGGGTGTGGCAGTGTGAACCGCTCAGCCCAAGCTACACGGGCGGTTGAGTTGGGGAAGGATTGTGATTCCAGGTGAGCCTGGGCAAAAGAGTTTGTGAGACTTTATCTCAAAGGAAAAAAACTAGTCATGGTGTCATGTACCTGTCATCCCAACAGAAACAGGAGGATCAAGGTCCAGGCTGGTTTGGACAAAAAGCCAAGATCTCATCTCCAAACTAACCAGAGCAAAAAGACTTGGAGACAATGGCTTAAGTGGGAGAGCACCTGCCTAGCAAGAACACATCCTGAGTTCAAACCCCAGTATCATTAAAAAATAAGTAAAATGTCCACTATAATGGGAGCTGTATTTTAAAAATATAAGCTATCAAACTATTCCATTTACTGAAACATCACCAATTATTTCTTAGTATCAGTACAAGATAAATAATTGATCAAAATCTGCCATTTCTTAAGATTATTAGCAACCATGGTGGCTTCTATACTAAAATATATACCGTCACCATGGTTGGTTAACAATCTTTTAGACTTTAGATTAAAAGCATCAATACAATTCCTACTGTCACCCAATTAAGTCTTTAAAATAATCTTTTATCACCTAGTAATAAACCAACCACACATGCACATTAACTTATGCCAGTCACTAATAAATAATAATGCTAATTTTAACTTAAATCCTTGCAACAAAGGGAATACAGTAAATTTTTATAAACTTTTGAAATAGTTTAACATAACCAAAAAGGTCATTTAGAGACTGGCACTGAAAGCTAGGTTTTGCTATCATTACCATTCCATAAACCCAACTAAGGTGAGTGTGTGTATGTGTGTGTTGTGCTGGGAATTGAGCCCAGGGCCTCACACATGATAGACAAGTGCTCTACCACTGAACTACATTCTCAGCCTTCAGAATGATGTCATCAGAGCAGCTCAGGAAAAAAACTGCAGAGATTTGGATATCCTGTGTGACTGCTATAATGCTCATCAACAAATTTGTACTCCTTAGTAGTCAAAACCCAAATCAAACATTTCACTAAGGAAAAACTGCATCATAAAATCAATCTGAATTTAGGAATAAACTGCATAGATTAGACTGTGGCAGCTAACTCACTTCTACTATCACCCTTAGCTGTGGTTTTGATGATTTCAGGTACGTTATTTCTAATTGTCATTTAAGACTCAAAATTCTAATATCTGGCATTATGGTTATGAAAATTTTTTCTTCATGTAAATCCTGGAAGTCTGTTAATAGTGTAATATCCAGGTGCCAGTGGCTCACACCTGCAATCCTCACTACTTGGGAGGCTGAGGTCAGAAGGATCACGATTCAAGGACAGCCTGGGCAAATAGATAATGAGACCCCATGAGCAAAATGGACTGGAGGTATGGCTCAAGCAGTGGAATGTCTGCTTTGCAAGCATGAATCCCTGTGTTCAAACTCCAGTCCATGAAAAAATAAATTTTTGTATTAAATACACATTTGCACATACTTAAGTAACATCACTGATGGTTCAAATGTGGGTTGAGTGTACATACACACAAAGATAGGTAGATACACAGTGGAGTTAAACATTAGTTAACCAAAATGAGGTCAAAGTAAATTATAAAATTACCTAGTAAGTAATGTTCTTTATAAAAACTGCCTTCTTTTTAACTCCTTTAGCTCATGAGACAGCTTAGGTAAAGTACAGAAACTTGCATTATCTGCTTTTTCCTAGCTAGACCTACCTTCTCACTATCACCCAAAAGGGAAAAGCTCTAGAGGGCACATGAGTTATAAATTATGACAATGATATTCTTGCTCTTTTTATACTTGACAAAAATCTATCAAGTTCATTGTCTAATTGACCTTTTTAGTCCCATGTACACTTACACTTCTCTCAGAGTCCCCAAATTATAAATACCATTTCATTTCTTAATAAAAATTTTCCTTTCTCTCAGTTTTATTCCACTACTACTTCCTACACCAACCCATAAAGAAACAAAAGCAGTGCAACTGCCAGGCATTGGTGGTTCATGCCTGCAATCCTAGCTACTTGGGAGGCAGAGATCAGGAGGATCACGGATCAAAGGCAGCCCAGTTCTCAAGACCCTATCTTGAAAACACCCAACACAAAAAAGGGTTGGGGCCAGGCACCAGTGACTCACACCTGTAATCGTAGTCACTCAGGAGGCAGAGATCATGAGGACTGAGGTTCAAAGCCAGTCCCAGTAAACAGTTTGAGACCCTATCTGAAAAACCCCATCACAAAAAAGGGCTGATGGAGTGGCTCAAGGTGTAGGCCCTGGCCGGGTGCCAGTGGCTCCATGCCTATAATCCTAGCCACTCAGGAGGCGGAGATTAGGAGGATCTGGCTCCAAGACAGCCATGGCAAATAGTTTGAGAGACCCTACCTTGAAAATACCCATCACCAAAAGGGCTGGCAGAGTGGCTCAAGGTGAAGACTCAGAGAGTTCAAGCCCCAGTATCACAAGGGGGAAAAAAAAAAAAAAAGGTGTAGGCCCTGAGTTCAATACTCAGACAAGAAAAAGGGGGGGGGGGCTAGGATTGTGGCTCAAGTGGTTGAAAGCCTGTGAAATACTGCCTAGCAATCATGAGGCCCTGAGTTCAAACCCCAGTAACCACCAAAAAAAAAAGAAGTACTATTTTGTTTACCCAAATTAGCCTAATTCAAGATGGCAAACTATATTCATTTGTAAAGGAATAGCAACAGAACCTACTTCACAGGGCAATTATAAGATTTAATTAAATGAATGTAAGTAAAGCATTTAGAAACAATACCAAGAATCTAACCTGAATCAAACTATTAACATAACCACCCAGAAACTGGATTATTTTCAGAAGACTTTCTACACCAATTGTGGAGCCATTAAAAGAAGAAATTCTAAACTTAACTCAAATTTGTTCTTTACATTAGTAGTTGCAATATTATTTTAAAACTAATTTATATATTGCAAGATAAAGTAAGTAATTTACATTAATGATATTAGGAATCACAGTTTGCAGCAAAAAAGAACCACAAAAACATGTTAATGTTAAAACTGAATTGTACCCTAAACTCAGGAGGCTGAGGCAGGACGATACTGAGTTCAAGGCCAGCCTGGGCTACACAGCAATATCCTGTCTCAAAATAACCAAAGAAAATCTGGGGGTGGGAGTATATGCCAGTGATAAAGTGTTAATCTAGTATGTGCCAGATTCTAGGTTCAATCCCCAGGACCACCAAAAAAAAAAAAAAAAAAAAAGAAGGGCGCAAAGAGAACTGGGGATACAGCTCAGTGCTAGACCACTTGCCTACCATTTGCCTACCATGCTTGAGGTCCTGCACTCAATCCCCAGCACTGCAAAAAATAAATAAATAAAATTTAATTGTAATACCAATAAAAATACAATTTTAATAATACATACAATTTTCAAAACAGTTCATGAAACATTCAGACAATAGTTACCAAGTAAACTACACTATCATACCAATATGTAAATTATATCAGCTAATACTACAAAATAAACCACAGTATTAGATTTACTTTAGTAAAGGCTGATACTCAGACTTTAAAAGTTGCCAAATATTCCTGCAAATTGTTTTCCATGTTACAATAACTAACTTCCATAGTTTGAATCTTGTAACTCCAACTGCCAACAAATTATAAAATGAAAATATGAGCAAACAGTATCTATCCGTGTTGTTGACTGATATTTGATGGTTGAGACACTAATATCCAAATTTTGTGAATGTGTCAGAAGTAATAGGATGTCACTTTCAAAAGTTAAAAGGTCTGTGACTTCCTTTTGGGGGGCTTTGCCTCGATGTCTGTCAGGTGTCTTGCTTTGGGGCTAGCCAGCTGCCATGTTTGGGGCAACCTTACAGAGAAGCCCACATGGGCAACAGCTTCATGAGTAACTTGGAAGCAGGTGTTCTAACACCTGCTGACAACCGTAAGAGTGAGTTCAGAAGTAGATCTGAGGTGACTGCGGCTCTGGCCAACAAACTGACTATAGCTTTGTGACTGAAAAGATGAAGCAAAGAACATAATTATAATATTAAGATTAATCTGGTGGAGCATGGTGGTATATGCCTGTAATCCTAGCACTTGGGAAACTGAGGCAGGAGATTCTGAACTCAAGGTCAGCCTGGGCTATGTAGCAAGTTCCAAGCTGGGCTAGAGTGAGACTATCTCAAAAAATAAGTAAAAAATTTAAAAAATAAAATTAATCTTACCAGATTTTGAAGCCCTGATTAGTTTTCAAAGCAATTCTTAATAACATCGCTAAAATGTAAGTGCCTATTTTCTGTGTAAAACTGATTTTATAAAACAATGGTAAATTTTTCTGACAATAAATTTCAATATATTCTCAGGTCAACAGCAATATTTACTATAACAATGAGTGACTCTGAATGTCTCATTTTCCTTCCTTTGAAAGGGAAGTTATTCCTCTTTTATTTCCTTCTCTTTTTTTGGCTGGGGGCGGGGGGGGGGGTGCTCCCGCAATGCTAGGGTTTGAACATGGCCTTTGTTATACCACTTGAGCCAAGCCCCAGCCCCAACACTCATTTTTGTTTCCAGTAAATAAATAACTTTTAAGTAGCAATTCCTCTCTTACATTTTGCTTATGGTTAATCGTCTGACTTTAAAATAATACATTCACTATCACTAAAGAAGGATACAGGGCAGGGGGTAAATTTTCCTGGTAAAATGCTCACATAGCATGTACCAGGCCCTGGGTTCAATACCTGTACCTAGAAATACAAAACAAAAGTGAATATAAAGCCATAAGTACTGACAGTTCCCTACTTTTTTTTTTCCCCTGTGCTGGGGGGATAGAACCCAGGGCCTAGTGCATGAACCTAGTGCATGCTAGGCAAGTGCTCTACCACTGAGCTGCATCACCAGCCCCAAGCCATAAATACTGAAATGCCACACCTTTCAGTATCTTCAGTGGATGTTCATTAATTACCTTTTTCATGGAGTCACACATCAAGGTATTAACAACACTAGGGTACAAACCCATCCTATTTGAAGTAATCTCAAAATATTAGTGCTCTGTTATCTTCCACCCAACTAAAGGAATAGCCTAACTAGTTTTTCTGATTCCACTCCTGCATCCTGCCAACACATTCTCTTTACAGGAACCACATAACACTTTTTTGGCTTCTCATTACACTTCCAGTCAAATCTAAATGTCTCCGTGTACAGTGGCTCATGTCCAAAATCCCAGGTACAAATCAGGAGGATCAAGGCTGGAAGCCAGCCTGAAGAGGGGATGTTAGTGAGACCCCACCCCCAATTCAACCAGTAAGTTGGACAAGGTGGTACATGCTTATCACCCCAGTTACGTAGAAGGTCCCAGGTAGGAGGATCATGGTCCAAACCAGAACCAGGATATAAATGCAAGACCCTATTCACATAATAACAAGAGCGAAAAAGGGATATGAGCGTGGCTCAAGTGGTAGAGTACCTGCCTAGCAAGTGTAAAGCCCTGAGTTCAAACCCCAGTACTGAAAAAAAAAAAAAAAAACCTAAATGTCGTATCATTTAAGACTAAAATGTGATCTCGTAGTCTTCCCACTTCAGCTTCATCTGATGTCACCCACCTCTGCCTCACCAGACACCAGTCTTTGCTCAATATAAAATGAACTTTCTTACTGGAAGGACTTTACACTTGCTGTTAACCAGAAGTTTTTTAAGAATACCTCCTGTTATCCTTCCGTTTATGGCTAACTCACCTCCCCAGAGAAACTTACTATGTTATATTATTATTAGAATTACTATTTCAAATAATTCCCCTTGTTATCACTATCTGCAACTATTTTAGCTGTATTCTTTGTTTTGAATCTGAAATTCCATGAGTAAGGACATGTCTTGTTCTCTTTTCTGACTTCATTACCTAGCCCAGCATCTGCTCCATAATAGCATTCCAAAAGTTGTTTAATGAGTAATTGAAAGATTTTCAAAATTTACCAGCTACTCACTGATTTTCAGTTCTGAACCGAATAGCCAGGAAGCTATTTCTTATACTATCTATGCTCTAAATAACTTTCTAACTCAGGAGTCATAAAACCACAATCTTCCCAGGCAAGTTACTCAGGAGGCAGAGACCAGGAGGATCACGGCTCCAAGACAGCCAGGGCAAATAGTTTGAGAGACCCTATCTCGAAAAAACCCTCACAAAAAAAAAAAGGGGGGGGGTGGCTGATGGAGTGGCTCAAGGTGAAGGTCCTGAGTTCAAGCCCCAGCACCACACACACACACAAAAAAAAAACCCACAATCTTCAAACATAAATCCCATCAAATCCAATGTTCTTAAAAAACAGTTATCACTTTATAGATCAAAAACAGTTTTTTTTTAAAAAGTGCTGTGACTTCCTTAGTTAGCTAATCAATAAAAAATACTATGATTCAAACCTCCTAAAAAGAGAAGACTGGGGCTGGCACAGTGATTCAAGTGGTAGAGTACCTGTGTAGCAAGTATGAGGTCCTGAGTTCAAATCCTACTACACCCAAACAAAAGAAGTTTCTTCACCATACATGAAATAACTACGTAATTTCCCAAAAGCTTTCAAAGTTACCATACACTTACTTAACTACTTAAAAAAAAAAAATTCCTGCCACCAAGATATCTACTCAGAGTTTTGGGGTTTTTTAATTAATTCCATTATGATCTAAAGCTACAATTAAGACCTACCTTTTGTATGGTTTTTAAATACAGGTTCTGAGGGGGGAAGGGAAGGGACGGAGGTAGAGGGGAGAAATGACCCGAACATCGTATGCACATATGAATAAATGAAAAAAAAATAGAAAAATAAAGACAGGTTCTAAAGACACTAAATAATTATAGCATTATTCCTTGGGCACAACGTAGTTACTAATATAATTTTACTCATCTTCTATCTACCAATATTAACCTCCTTTATTTAACCTATAAGATATAATTCAGGACTATTATAATTATCATGAAAAGCTTATGGCAAGCACTATATAGGATTATTATATTGTTCAAACTTAAAACGTACCTCTAAATACTATACACATTAAAACAAATGTCACACTGGAAGTGACAGCACACACCTGTAAAACCAGCATATGGGAGGCTAAGGCAGGAGGATCAAGGCCAAGGCCAGTTATCCAGCAAGACCCTGTCTCAAAAAAAAAAAAAAAAAATTACTTGGGCTGTAGGTGGTCCAAGCAGAAGAGTGCCTGCCTAGTAAGCATGAGGCCCTGTGTTTAAACACCAGTGCCACCAAAAGCAAAATAAAACTACAAAAAAAAAGAAAAAAACATACGACTCGACAGAAAAAACTGAAATGCTATCTGGTGAACGTAAAAGCCAATTCATGTGATTAAATGCACCCTAAGCATCCTCTTTCCTCTCTTTCTGTAATAATATACTCCCCTGTGCTTCTTACTTCCTAATTATTTTTGTCTCTTTCATCATCTTTGGAGGATGCTCATCTCCTGAAAAAGAAAAAGATGTTTCTCAAAGGTCAGTGCTAGGTCTCTTTCCTCTTGCTATGTGGTCTATTCTCTCCCAGATCTGTCAGACGTACTTCCTTGGTAATCATACATGCTAATGATTAGCAAATATGTATTTATAGCCTAAACTTTAATCACATATCTAACTGAACTGCCACAGATTTTCCCTCTCAGACTTCTTCCAGGCTCCTCAAGTTTAACAAATCTAAAATTGAACCTATTCCCCAAACCTGTGTCTGTGAAAAGTGCCACCATTCACCGAGCTGCTTAATTAAGCCAGAACCTACATTCATTCCCAACTTTCTGTACAAACCAATTTCCTACCTCCCATAATCATGTTCAATCAACCATCAAGTACTATAAATGTTTCTCCTGAACACATCTAAAATCTATTGTTTCCCTCTCCCCACTAGCACTGTCCTTGTTCAGGTCACTACTGTATCTTACCTAGCTAGACTACAGCAATGACTTCTACTGAATGGTTTCTCTGCCTGTCATTAAAATTCAGCAAACAAGCAAGCACGTCAGAGTAAAATGGAACTGGCTGTGTGATTCCAATTATACACTGTACTGATGTAAAAGAAAACATTTTTAAAACTGCTAAACAAGTTGAAAACAAAGGTAATGTAGTTTGCAAGATGGAAATTTAAACTGCAATGTGATTCTCAGACCAATGGTACTGCCTCAGGAAGACAACAGTTCAGAGACACAGAAAGGAAAAAAAAACACATTTTCAATATACTATGTAAATACAACTATCACTTTTTGCACAGAATACTTCCAGGCATTTATTATGGCCAAGGAACAAGGGAATACTTCTTGAGAGAGATAACCTGAGCAATTATAAAGAACAAGAAAGAAATTGTGGAAGAGGAAATACAGGACAGAAGAACCAGCGTAATACAGAAGAGAGCACAGTGAGATAAAGACAATATCCACACTGTGACAATTCCAACCTTGACAGCAAGAATTTAACTATGGCAAATAGTAAAAATAGATAGATAGATAGATAAAACACTTACTTTTAACTGCTCAACTCTTAAGTCTATATTCACTGCTTATACTACCAGCGTATTTCCTAGATGTTAAAACTTACTGCTATGGCCTACATGCTTATTTGACAATTCACATCATGATACTAGGATATATATCCTCTTCTCTTCCTCTCTCACACACGAGAGACTGAGAGAGACAGTGAATAACTGAGTGAGTGAGAGAGAGAGAGAGAGAGAGAGAGAAATAAAGGAAGAGGGAGAATAGGTAAATAAAAGTATCCTTGAAGCAATTTGCGGAAAATGTTATTTTTAGTAGGAACCACTTACTCTCACGCTCTGGTTTCGTTAGTTACCACATTAGAACCCATTATGTTTTATAATGGGGACTACTGTAAATAGTCCATCCTATATGGATTCTATTATTTAATCACCACTTGTGTATTTGATTGCTGTTGCTAACATTTTTTGAGGACTTACTATATACCAGGAGCTGTGTCTAAGTATTTATAAGGATTATCTCATTTAATCCTCTCAAAAATTCCGAAGTAGTATTGTAACCTCCATTCTACAAATGAGAAATAGTGATGCTCAAAAAGTTGGGTAACTTTTAAGAGGTTTCAGTGTTAAGTGGTGAAACCAATATCCAAACCCAAAAGAGCTCCAGAGTCCATACTCTTAGCCACTACACTACATAAAATTGCAGGGAACTCCTAAAAATTGAAGTTCTCTGGTTTTTTTTGCTTTCTATTATCATACTGAATATAGAAAAAATTACAAATAGGTAAATGTAGAAGTAAAACTAGGTATTTTCATGCACTAAAACTATGAACATGTAATAAAATCCTATACAAGTATAAGATAAGATTATAATTAATATGTAAACTGCCAAAGAATGTTACAGGAAAAAATGTAAAGCTAAAATTGGCAACAAGGGAATACTGATCAAATTTGATAATCATATTCAGACAGATAGTGGAATAATCTTATTAATTTTATCACAAAGCATAATTTGATAACATTTATGAATTTAACATATCTCTCATCTGTAAATTATGCTGCTTATTATTTACCCAATCAATTCTTATGTAGTTTCTTGCCTTTGAAATGTGAGGCTAAGAAGTTCAATCACTGAATTGAAGAAGTGGCTCAAATGGTAGAGTCCTGAGTTCAAACCCCAGTGAGGCCACCCCACAAAAAATGTACAATCACAAGTAAGTCAGCCTGTGCTAAACAGAAGAACTTGTGGGGTAGAACGGGGCAATGACTTTCAAAGATTATTTTGTAAAGCACTTTTATGAACTAAAAATGTTACATCTAATAAATAAAATACATGAGAGCACAGATTATTTGGTTGAAGTTTGTGGGGGAGCATGGAGCCTAACGTCCTTGCTCCAACTAGCAGCCACTAACACAATTCCATAAAACCTTGAGGGCACCAGTCAACACAACTGAAAATCTCTGCTAGGCACAGGTGGTTCACACCTGTAATCCTAGCTACTTAGGAGGCAGAGTTCAAAGTCAGCCCCAGGGAAATAGTTCCAAGAGACCCTATCTTGAGATAACCCATCACAAAAAAGGACTGGCAGAGTGGCTCAAGTAGTTAGAGCTCCTGAGTTCAAACCCCAGTGCTTCCCCCAACCAAAAAGAAAAATCTCTGTGCCCTTCTAAGGCACAGGCACGTTTCTTCTATCCCAAGAAATTTGTAACTTGAGTTTAAATGGCAAACCTATCTCCTCTTTACCAACTACTTCCTGCAACTTGCTCTTTCACAAGAGACTTTCCAAGGATGGCCTTGGACAAGCTGTATAGATGAAGGGATGCAAGGCTCTGTTATGGATATCAGGGACAAGGAAAGAGGGAGGAAGTATAACATTTTTGGACATAACCGAGGTTATTCATGGAGGAAGTGTCTGCCAGAGAAGGGACACCATATATATAGACAGAGGTAAGAGAGATATCCATATACCCACAGGCCTATACACCCATCATACATAAAAAAGGAGGGTAAAAATCCTTTAGAGAAAGCAGCTTAAGTGGAATGAATATCTGAGACCTGCACATCTCAGCATCTTATTGTGAAAAAACTAGAGCTTTGTTTCTCAAACTTTAATGTGTGTAAGACTAATGAAAACACAAGTTCTGATTCAGTAAGTCCTTAGAGGAGCCTGAGAAGCTGCATTTCTATTACACTCCCAGGAGATGTTAATACCACTGGGCAGTGACCACACTTCTATAACAAGGGCCTGCAGAACGATATGCCCCAGTGTGTTCTAAATTGGGGGGGGGGGGGTCCTGTTCAGATAAGACTGAGAACTGTTCCATAAATATGCCAAAACAAATTGGGTTTTGGAGGACTTACTTCTCAGAAACTTTTATTTTTTATTTATTTATTTTTTAAAATTTATTTATTTATTTATTTATTGTGGTACTGGGGCTTGAACTCAGGGCCTACACCATGAGGCACTCCACCAATGCTTTTTGTGAAGGGTTTTTTTCAGAATAGGGTCTCACGAACTATTTGCCCAGGCTAACTTTGAAAAATAATCCTCCTGATCTCTGCCTCCCGAGTAGCTAGGAGTCCAAGTGTGAGCCACAAGCACTCAGCTTATTGTTTGTTTATTTGTTTGTTTGTTTATTTTGTGGTACTGGGGTTTGAACTCAGGGTCTTCACCTTGAACCACTCCACCAGCCCTATTTTTTTTTGTGATGGGTTTTTTCCAAGATAGGATCTCTCGAACTATCAGCCAGGTCTGGCTTTGAACCAAGATTCTCCTGATCTCTGCCTCCTGAGTAGCTAGGATTACAGGCGTGAGCCACAGGGACCTGGCTCAGAAACTTTTAATTTATTAAATTGTAAAAGTATATGATAAACAGTATCTTCCAAACATTCCTATTTATTTTCAAAGAACATTACCTAGGACCATTTGTGAATCATACTCCCACCACATTGGTGGGAGTAGTCATGTGAAGTCAGAGAAGGTCTTTGATTAAAATGTCTACTCCTTGGGCTATGGGTATAGCTCAGTGGTAGAGCACTTGATTGATTGAAGCCCTGTGTTCAATCTTCAGCACCTCAATCAATCAATCAATCATTATTTTAAAAGGAGAGAAATAAAAAGTTCTCCTCTTTTCTCCCATTCTTTCAATAACAGATACTTCAATTTCTACTTTGAAGTTCTACCACTTGAACCATGCCACCAGCCTGCAAGTTCCACTTTTAAATGTTAACCTTCATGAATAAAAAAAAAGAAACACAAAATTATTTTAGAAGTAGCTCCCTCTAGCTAGAAAGATAATAGGCATTTGTTTTCTACCTTATCCTTCTTTAGAATCTTCAATTGATTCTTTTATCATGAGAGAGTGATCTTAAGAAAAAAACTCTATCACCCATTTCCCCCAGATTATTTACATTCAAACTAGACAGAATTACTTTATTCAGATTTGCATAAAACATAAAAGTTTTTTTTTACTAAAGGAAGAACCATTGGTGAGATGAAAAAAACAATAATCAAAACATTTCAGACATGAGACTTTGGGCCCTGGGGAGACAAAAGATAAACAGCACAAATGGATGAAAAAGATGAAAGGAGACCAAAACAACTTTGCATCATCTGCAAATGCGCCTAGAGCTCTACCTCTCTGCATCAAATATTATCTACTTGCTGCGTTGTAGGCTGACTGTCTCTAGCACCTCTTATAATAGAAAAGTAGGATACTATACAAAAAAACCTGCATCAGACGATAAAACATATAAAGATTAAGTGGTTCAACTTGTACATCTAAAAATTGTCAGTGTAAACTTTACCCCCAGTATTCACACAGTCACACATTTTCACATATAATCAAAAAGGTTAGAGATTATACTGCCAGTGGTTCGTAGTAGTTTTATCACAAATAGAGAAATAACCTTTGCTGGGATTTCTGCTAAAAAACAGGATATCAAAGAAGTCAGAGTACACGGGAAAATAAATGTCTCTATGAAAGTCATCATAATAAATTTAACAAACATTTGTACTTCAGAGATACTAAAATAGGGAAAACAGTCATTTTGTTCTTCATTCACCATCCTACTAGAATAGATTTTACATTTTAACAATTTAGTTTTTATTTATAAGCAGTAGGTTCAATGTTGTTATAAATCATCAAGATGTACAGCACTAGATCTAGGTTTAAGGAAAATTATAAGACGACATCATTTAAATGCTATCACAGTGGGACAGAGGAATGGCTCAAGCAATAGAGCACCTGCCTAGTAAGCTTGAAGTCCTGAGTTCAAACTTCAGTACCACCCAAAAAAAAAAAAATTCTATCATAGCAAGATAATAAAAAGGGACTGGGCATTCAGATATCTGAATCTCACACTAACCAGCTACTACTCACCTTGAACAAGCCACAGTCTCTCTGGTCTGTTTTTTCACTATCAATATGATATTAGGCTAGAGCCATTAGTTCAAAAAAAAAAAAAACAAGAAAGGACCTGATCCAGCCGACTTCAAAACATTATTTGTTAGTTCTTTAAGACAATACCACAAGAATCTTTTAAATATAGCTGAAAATCCCCTCCATGAAAAAAGTGTCCTCAAACCATTTCAAAAGTTTAATACTAACATCCTAGGATAAACTCTTGAAGATCTTCCCTCTGAAAACTTGTCTTACTCCACTCACTGCATCAAGTAATAACTAATCTGTCTCAGAAAACAACCAAACTCTCTGGAGACTCTCAAAAGTTTCCTTCTATCTCTAAATTTCTGAGTAATCCTATACTTCTCTATAATAATATTATCAAATAGATTCAGAATATTTCAAAACAGATTATTATCTATCATAAAACAGCTCATGTAACTAAAGATACTTAGTAATCACGAAAGCCAATAAACAAAACACTCGTAGATGTTCAACAAATATTTGGTAAAATGGATAATTTAAAGTTGAAATGACAATGCTTTATATACTTGTAACACCAGTAAAATTACAAACTATGTGGAGAATTACTTAGGGGAAATATTTTTCTAAACATAAGGTTTTATTATATTCTTGAATTAAAAATCAATTTTCTCCCAAGTATGCTGCCTTATATCTAACTTTGAAGGAAAGGGGAACAAGCAAAGAAACATCTTACCTAGCTAGGACAGCTTCATAAACCTCTTTGTCAAAGAGAAAAGAGAGAAAAGATCACCAGGAGTCACACAAGCTGGGTTCATGCAGGCTCTAATAAAATCTTGTACCTGAATGACCATTTTCCTCACCATCTATGGGGTAGTCTGATAGCAAATACAAGGCCACAAAGGCATGCACCCTGAACAGAGTTAAGTCCTACAGGAGTGTAAAAAAAAATACTGCTTTTACTAAATTCCTACCTCCAAAAGCCACCAATTGAAACTAGAAATTAACTTGGCAACAATAAACTCTCCAAATGTATTCCTGAAGAGTAAAGGCCTCCCCATTTACTAAGCACTTACTCTGTGCCAGGCACTGTGGTTATGGGCTTTACAAGATTTTTAATTCTTCAGTGATAATTTTAAAGAAAAGGGGAAAAAAGTCTGAGTAACATCTTAAAGATCACTACCAATACAACCAACAAGATACCTCAGGAAATAAACATTCAACTTAATAATGTACTATTGTAAAGAAAACCTTTTATGCAATACTGAGGTGTGAACTCAGGGCTTCACCTTGCCAGGCAGGTGGTCTACCACTTGAGCACCAAACCTTTTGTGCTTCAGCTATTTTTCAGATAGGATCTCAGATTTTTGCTTAGGGCCAGCCTCAGATGCGATCCTCCTACCTATGCCCCCCACATAGCTGGGATGACAGGTGTGCACCGCCATGCCCAGCTTGTTGGCTAAAATGGGGTCTGCTAGCTTTTTTCCCAGGCTCAAACAGCAATTCTTCTGATCTCTGCCTCTCAAGTAGCTGGGATTACAGGTATGCACCACCACACCTAGCCTATTACAAAATTATTTTATTTCCCCAAGACAGTTACTGGGATAAAAATTTTTTGAGGCATAGTCTTGTTATGTAGTCCAGGCTGGCCTCAAACTCATGATCCTTCTGCTTTAGCCTCGTGAGTGCCAGAATTAGATATGCTTCACCATGCCCAGCCCACTAAGACAATTTTTAATTAAGTATATGTAAAACTGGCAATCCGTATCATGATATAAATTTGTCATAGGCAAAGCATTGGTATAGACCTTTCCTGTGTTCAGAGTATGATTCTATATACCTCCACTTGCTCTCAAATCATCCTATATGACTGGTAAGGAAGACAAAATTAGAATTGGTATAAAAGAAACCCAGATTATATGAATCCCGGGTGATGTTTTCACCCTTTTCACTTTTTGTTATTGTTGTTTTTTGGAGGTACTGGAGTTTTAATTCAGGGCCTCATGCTTGCTAGGCAGGCACTCTACCACTTGGGCCATTCCACCAGCCCTGTTTTGTGTTGGGTATTTTCCAGATAGTCTAAAGAACTATTTGCCTGCGGCTGGCTTCAAACCACGAGCCTCCTGATCTCTGCCTCCCAGGTAACTAGGACGACAGGCATGAGCTACCCCCAGTTCACTCTTCCCACTTTAATATAGGGATTTATAAAACTATCCTAGTTAGGCAAAACGTTTCTTTGTTTATTCTTTGCATGAAGGTTAGATACAGGGCCACCACACTTGGTAGAAAATTTTAGTCTACTGAAATCTTCAGTTATACAACTATCATCTTTACAATAGCAGTTTCTTTAGCAAATATATACATACATAGCTTCAAAGAGAGCATGTGCTTTAACCAGCTTGACTGAAATTTCTTAGGGAAGAGGTAATCGATCAACTTAGAAATGTACCATGCTGTTAAGGCATGGTTTACTGAAGCACTTTACAAATAATGGCCATAATAACTGACTTCATACTTAATTTGAGAACAGGTATTCTCCTCAGACTATGTTAGAAAATTCAGGGGTGGGGGCAGGGGGGAGAAACGAACCAAGCCTTGTATGTACACATGAATAATAAAAGAAAAATGCAAAAAAAATGCAAAAAAAAAAAAGAAAATTCAGTTTCAACTCCTTCTTATGCTTATTCATTCGCAAACACACTCTATGTTGTGGTCCAGAATTCAAACTCTTAGAGGGTTGTAACTGGGAATTATCCACAATTCTGTACTCTAAGCATAATTCATGGCCCAATAAGAATGTGCAGAATTCTAGAATTTTGTTCGGTACCACTTCCAATAATTCATCCATGTATACTGAAGGGCTCTTTTCCAAATAGTGACATATCCTATATCAGAATTCCCACTTTTTCAAAGGTTATCTTTTTAAAAACCCAATAACCTGTTCTTTCTAACACCTATATACCTATTTCAACAAACCTCTATTGCATACCTATTATTTCCCAGGCACTCTGCCAAGCAACTGTGAAAAAGATAATGAAAAACTCCAATTTCTCTTAAGAAATTCATAGCATAGCAAGGAAGTAGACGTATACATGCTGCTGAATGCTATAATATAAGCAGACATCACAAATAGACCTTGAAGAACTATTCAGGTTATAGAAAGAAAACACAGCTACTCCTCATAGCTTTAACCAATGAGTATCCTCTCCTCTCTTGTTAGTGCATCCACTTAGGAGAGAATACTCAAGCTTCATGGGAAAGAAAGTTACAAATTAACACTGCATTTATGAGAAAATTCTGAAGCTAAATGAAGACCACATCAGATGTATCCACAAGAGACACACAAAAGGAGGCAGGATTAGATGGGCCTCAGAGAATGTCACAGGGAATAGATACACGACCTAGGTAATAAGCAGGAGTTCACTAAGCAGGCAAAATGATAGCAAAATTCTAAAAGAGACAATCCAGAGGAAGACTGCACATGAGGGATGAGTACAGGTTAGAATCAAAGTTGAAACAATGACAATTTCTACACTTAGGTTACAGAAAGGAGTTTATGTTACATACAGGTAAGGTATTTAGAATCAGATATAGTTATGCAGAAATTGGTATCAGAGACTTATTAAGAAAAGGAGTGCTAGAGCTATAGGAAACTGTGTTTCAATTTAAAAACAAAAAGTCACCAAATACCACTGACAGTGAAAGAAGACTGGGATTAGGACACCAAGTTCAACAATAAGGTAGTTTATCATTTGGTTGACGGCCTGGCTCAAGTGAAAGAGTGTTAACCTAGCAAGTACAAAGCCTAGTACCATTAAAAAAAAAAAAAAAAAAAAAAGGTCATTAGTTATGAGAGATATAGCAGCAGGGCTGGAGGAGTGGCTCAAGTATGAGGCCCCGAGTTCAAACCTCAGTACCACCAAAAAAAAAGAAAAAACACAGTCAAGAATAAAGTACAAAAAAGAATACCTAAGGAAGTCAATCTGTTGTATGCAACGACCCAAGCCAGCAATTCACAAACGTTTTGACTTCAGGATCTCTTCATACTCTTAAAACTCTCAAAAGAGTTTTTGTTTAATCTGAGTTTTTCTATATCTATTATATTGAAAATAAAAACAGGTACTAGGAGTGTAGCTCAATGGTACAGCAATTCCTAAGCATGCATGAAGCCCTGAGTTCTATCTCCAGTAATTCAATACATATATTCGTTAGTTCATTTTTAAAATGAACCAGGAGTGATGGTACACATTTATAATCCCAGCACTCAGAAGGTTGAAACAGGAGGATCATGAGTTTGAAGCCAGTGAGACGCTGTCTCAAAAAAACATATCACTTGGACAACCTAACCACTACGGCCAAAAAAAAAATATATATATATATATCTATCTATATATATATATAGATAGATATATATATACGTATATATATAGATAGATAGATAGATATAAAAATATATATATGTATATATACACACACACACATCTCACATTTTAAATGAAATAGTTTATGAAAAAAACTATACTTTCCAAACAAAGATAATTTTACATAAAGAATGGCATTGTTTTTGTTTTGTTTTCTTTTGCAAACCTCTAACATCTGGCATAATAGAACACATCTGGAGTGTCATACCTCTTTCTGCACTGAATTTGTTGCAGTATCTTGTTTTGGTCCAAGAATATAAAGTATATCTGTACTCCAGCAGGTATGTAGTTGAAAAATGGAGGGATTATTTGAACAGTTTTTATTTATTTATTCTTGAGACAGGGTCTTGCTTTGAAGCCCAAGTTGACCTCAAACTCTCAATGCCCCTACTTCTTCCTCCCAAGTGATGGGATTTCAGGTGTGTGCCACCACCATGCCTGACTTTAACATCTTTTTCATATAATTGTGTACACTCTTCTTTGATTAAAACACAAATGGTTGTTTCTAAAGGTTTAGTTGCAATGTGAAATCTAAAAACATATCAATGAAGCTTTCATAATGTTCTCTCTGAAGCCCTTTAGTATTTTGTACTTTCAACTGACTATCCATGTGTGGTTTTGTAACACACATTGATTATTAGGAACTATTGGTTCACTGAGTTATGTGCATTTTCCAAATGTTGGCATATTTCACCGTAAAAGATCAGAAATTACATCCATTGATATCACTACCAATTAAAGTACTTGAGGAAAAACAAAAGATGAAAAAAAAGAAAAAGTAAAACATATACACACAAAACCAAAAAAGTACTCAGAAGCTCAAAAGCTCACTGCTGTGGTTATAAGCTTTCAAAAATTGGAGGGGAGACAAAAGAGAATAATGGAGGGGGTGAATTCAACTATGATACATTGCAAGAACTTTTGTAAATGTCACAGTGTACACACAAATACAACAATAATACGACAGTTTTTAAAAAGACAAGCCACATGATGGAAAATATTTGAAAATTTGATAAAGGATTTGTATCTTGAATACACAAGAAATGTCAAAATGTAACAATGATGAAAATAAAAGTGGGCTCATATAAAGGAAAATATACAAATAAGCAATAAAAAGATGATCAATATCAAAAAAGTAAAAAAATCTAGTTTTCTTGAATTCTAGTTTTCTAGATTTTTATCCTTGATAACAAATGCTAATCAATTGTTTTCCTTGAAATGACAGACTCACTGTATCAATTTTTGAGAAAATATCTGCTAAATATCCAAGTCTGAATAGCCAGTTTGTCAGGCAGTCTTTCAACTAAAAATGGTGTCCTACAAAAAAAGCAGCTAGCTGTGCTTGTGATTCAAATAACTACCCAAGTGCCTTCTCTTTGGAATCAACCACTGGACTTTGGTATGCAGCAGAACTGCTCTTCGTATACTTCTTATTTCATCAGATAGACTACTGGAAAACATACGAGATTTAATAACACTAGCAATTTTTACTACTTCATCAAGGGTATTCTTAGGTGAGATGGGCATTTTTACTGCATGTGCTTGGTGGTGAAGATTACAATGAACATGGCATTTGGTGCCACTCCTTTGATTCAGGCTAAAGTGCTAGCAGTTTTACCTACCACACTGTCTCAGGCACAGTCACCACAACTGTGAACACAGTGAAAGGGGCAAATAATAGCTCAGTATTATTATGAAAATAGCTTGAAGCTCATAGATTAACTTTTATAAAAGGGTCTCAAGGATCCCTATGGTTCCTTATTCCACACTTTGAGAACCACTACTACACAAACACTAATCACTTTCACCACATCCCTGTAACACTGAACCTATATGAATACTCTAACCCAAGATAAAGAGAGGAGGAAAACAAACAAAAATCCTCCTAGAATAAGCAGTCTCTGAATGACAAGAGGTTGCTGGAAAGGTTACTCGACAGCTAGGGGAAAATCAAAGGTAGCAATTCTGGAAAAAAAATAAGTAAATAAAACACTGAATTAGATGTCCTTCATTTTTTTTCCACTCCTATTCCCACACCAAGAGCTTAGGAGAATCTGTTTCAAACTTCATATTAAAAGACAGAAAGCAAGTATGACAAGATTTTCATCAGATTAACAGTTGATTTCTTCAGTTTCTTCAAAATGTGAACCTTTAGTTCCATTTTATAGAAGCTGAAATAATTCTTTCTTTTTACCAATAAGAAGATCCTAACCATAATACTGTGTTTAGTTGTAAAATATTTATTTTAATATTGGCTCATACACAGAAGAAAGATATACTAATAATACTTCAAAATATGACAGAGTTCAAAGTGTTTCTCATTTGACAACAAAATCATTAAATTTTACAGAAGAAGCAACAAAACTTTGCTCACCATTGTATGTCCAGTTTTTGTACAATAAAAGATGCTGAATGAAGTGACGCAAATGAGGTATGAACCCAAGTTACCAGACTCCTATTGTCAGACCTAGGGCTCTTTTTATATGACATCTTTTCCATAGCTCCCTACAATAACATCTGTGAGAAACCTAATACAACTATCACTGTATACCCTGAGAAAAGAGAACATTTCTTGTTGTACTAGAAACCCTTCTATGAGCTAGGTATTATTTTATAGGTTCTCATTTAGACCACAGTTCAAAACTAAAGCAAACAGCTATATCTAAATGTTGCTATCTGAATTAAGCAATAATTTTCCACTCTTATATGAAAATACTAGTTTTAAGTCATCAATTACTACCTTCACACAGACTATACCAAATATTTCATTTCTCTGATGATTCAGAATAGTTCTTAATTTCCTAAAGTGTATTATGCTTGTATTTGGGATTCTTAGTGCCTCAAAAAGAACTTCAGATATAAAGGAAGAGACTGAGCAAGGACCTCTGACAATAATTTGCCACTGTGGCATCTTTTTTCTCTTGAAAATATTCCGTCAGTTTGATATTTATCACTTTCTCATAAAACCAATGTAGAAAATTCAGGTAACTAAGCTATCTTGTTATTTACATTCTAAAATTTTAGAAAGAGTACTGGCAGAGTGGCTCAGAAGGTACAGCGCCTGCTTAGCAAGTGTGAGGCCGAATTCAAACCCCAGTACTGCCAAAAAAATAAAAAGAAAATTTTAGAAAGAGATTAAGCAAATCTAAACTAGTTCAGGTCATCAAGTAAGAAACTGAAATTCAATCATCAAAATGGCATAAGTTTAAAGAATATAATTTAACAATTGAAACCATGTCAAATCACATTTTATTCTGACATACATGCTACAAATATGTAACCTCACTTACAGGATGACATGACCTACTAAAGATAAGAGTCTTTAAAGAATATGGGTGTGTGTGTGTATATATATGTTTGTGTAATTTATATATAGTATCTATATTTTCAGTAAAAACCTTGAAAAGGAGACAATGAACTCCTGGCTCCCTGGAGACTTAAAAAGAAAAAATGTCTCAAATGTCTAGGAAGGCTTAGACTTGGCCTTGCATTTGGCTACTGAGACAGAATCAGTTCACAGGTCAACCTGACCCAAGGGATTCAAATCCCTCCTGCTGGTCACACAAACAAGTCATTAGCAAACTGCAGCTTTCTGTTCTGCAGCCATCCAGGTTCTGCTTTGGTTTTCACCAGCCTTATTCTTGAAACTACCCTAACTGCTAATTAACATGTCAGCTGTGGGAAAATACTTCTTCCAACTGCTGAGACTTGCTTCTCAGTAGTGTTCTGCAGTCCTTTAATCTTGTTTTCCTACTGTCAGTGGAGAGGGAAATACTTTGTGGTGTGAGCAATATCTGCCTTATTATCAATGCCCTGTTCCATTGTCTGTAAAAACATGGATTTCACTCTCAATTTCAGAAACAGCAGTAAGAAAGTAAGAGAACAGAGAAATAAGAGCCCTCAGGTGTAACTTAGGGCCAAAGTCAAAGGGAAGAGAAAATTCAGAGAGAGGAAGGAAGAAGCTGAGAGGTCGCAGTGCAGAACACTTACTTTTAGGAACAGAGTGTCCCTTAGACTTCTGGTGAGTTGCCCAGAGCCTCTTCAGTTTCAATCCAAATGACAATGCGTCTCTGAGTCCTCCTCAAGTAATGTTTCCACCACTAAAACTTGGATCTACAAGAGCTCGGATGTACTGGTAAAAAAAAAAAATGTCAGGGGCCCCCAGGTGGGCCTCAAGCCTCTTTTAAAGCAGGCCCACTTCTCTGTCCTGGGCCAACGCCCCTGTGCACTCTAATCCTTCTTCTTCCAGGAGCCACGCATTCAGCCTGTTTCTTCTCTTCTGAGCTGCCACCACCTACTCTATTTCTCAGGGTTCCTCTAACCCCAAGGCTGGCTGTGGAGTAGGACACCAGCTTCCCCCCTTCCTTGCTGTCCCTGCAAACAAACATACAGGCTTTTCTAATTTCAGCATTTTGCCTAATGGCTACAAGAAAATAGAGGAAACAACAAAAAGCAACAACATAGTACCAGAAATTAAGATTGTAACTGTCTCCACTTAAAAGTACCTGTCTCCAAAAACTGTATTTCCTAAATATCACTTAGAGTATTTTAAAAGCCACAGATTACTAACACAGATACATACACGTATTCTCTGAACCAAATCCAACCTTATAAAGGCATAAAGATACTCTACTTTTCAAAATACTTAAAACACGGGTCCAAAAATGGCAAACAGGTAACTTTTGTTAGAATGTTCTCGTCTCCCCTTGAATCTGACAGATGTTAAGCTTTTAATTTTTTCGTCTGTTTATTTGATGAGACAGGGTCTATCTCCGTAACTCACACTGGCCTGAAACTTGCTATGTAGCTCAGGCTGGCATCGAACTTGTGATCCTCCTGCCTCAGCATCCTGAGTGCTAGGATTACAGGCACACATCGCTACGCCCAGCTTAGAAGCTTCTTTTTAAGGGGTATCACAAAAAACGTTCAAAATGTTTTATTCAAAACAAATGAGAACCATACAAAAAGCATATTAGGGACAAGTATGCCAAAAACAGCTAGTTTCACTGAGAAAACAAATTTAGAGATTTGTCTCTACATTTTAAAAATTTTAATGAAACTATAAACGGGTTAGGATACTTTTAGAAATCCAATTTACTAAATATTTATGTCAAAATTATATAGGCCCTCTTTTTTAAAGCAACAGGAAACTTATTAGTGTACTTATTGTGGTAATTTAGACTCTAATAGACTTTATAATTGTCAAAATAAATAACCTTATGTAAACATTAAACTATAAATCACAGGATAATGAATTAATTCGAAGGCTACATCCCTATAAAGGTGAAGGAACTCTGTAAGTGTTGACAGATCACAAATGCCACTGACTTTGAATTTCCTGGATGATTTTCTTTATTCACTTAATTCACTTCAGTGGTTTTTTAGAAGACGGTTGTAATATTCTAAGCTTATAATACAATTAGGACCAAAAATAGGCAGAGATCATTTTCTCTATTTGTCTAATAGATTGCCATTTAATCAAACTAAAGATATCCAGACAGACTTTCAGTAAAAACGTGTTCTGGTGACTGGGCTCACCCCCAACTACTTATTTACAAAAATATTGGAGAACTGGAATAAAAGCACGAAGCAAACCTTGTTCTGACCCTTATCTATTAAAAAAAAAGAAAAAAAAAGGCGAGAGAGAAGTTCGATCTACTAGGCATTCTGCAGATACTTTTTGAGGATGAAATCAAATCGCATCCTTTGCTCTAGGATCCCTGCACCCTAGCACAACAATGCAGCCTACGCTTGCAGACCGGGAGGAGTGGGGAGGGGGTCCTGCACCAGCGGTTGAAATGAAATCGCAGTAGCTAATGCTCCCTTAAATAATTCACAGCCCTCGGCAGCAGAAAGCCTTGGAGCCTCTCAACGAGCCCCAGCCGCCAACCATGGCCGGGGTCGCGCGCGATCTGTGGGGGCTGCGATTCGCGGGGGCGCGCGTGTTGCGGGCTGGGGAGAGGATTTGGGGGCCAGCCGCCGCAGGGGCGTCGTCTGCGGGGCGGCCCGGGACTCACCGGGTGGAGGTGCCCTTCCGCACATCGCACATCATGCACTTGAAGGCCTCGGCGCTGTTCCGGAAGGTGCAGACGCTACAGTCCCAGTAACCCTCATCCGAGGATGGCTTCGGCTGTCGCTTCGGCCTGCAGGACACAACCCGGACACGACGCAGCGCGGGGTCACCAGCAGGCCGCGCCCGGCGCCCAGGCCCGCGGCCGCCCCCGCCCCGCCCCCCGCCCCGACTCCGCGACCCCCGCCCCCGGGCCCCCGGCGCGCCGCGCTCCGGCTCGGAGGGGGAGGGGACCAGGAAGGGGCTGGGCGCGAGCGCGGCCGCGGTCACCGGGGGCCGCCGCCATCGCGGCTCCATTGTGGGGCGGCCCCTCACGCGGCAGCGCTCGCCAGCCGCGGGGCCGCCCCCGTTCTCGCCCCGGTGCCTGGCTGCGAGGGGACCGAGGTGGCCGCCCGGAGTCCGGTGCGCGGGCCCTGCCGCCCTGCGTGTCCGGGCCCCGGGGGGCCCAGGCGCTGTTACCTGGTGGGGCTCTTCTTGTCTCCCATGGCTTGGCTACCAACGCACGCCCGAAGTCGTCGCCGCGGCCGCTGTTTGTCAATACCGAGGATAATGAGCCGGGCGGAAGCGGGCGGGGGGAGCAAGAGGGGGCGGGGAAGGCCGCACCGCCGCGCTCGGAAGCCGCGGCCGGATCCCACGCAGCCTCCAGCTGTCGGGGAAACTCCTGCCCGGCGCACGTGACCCGCGCCAGCCAATCAGCGGCCGCGCCGGAGACTTCAAACGCGGCCAGCGCGGCGCTGCACCAGCGGCGACTTCGCTGACCGGCAGGCGGGTGGATGTGTTGGAGGTGCGGGGGTGGCCGCCCAGCGCCCCGCTCCCCTTAACTCCCTGCTTGCGAGGGCCCTTGGCGAGGAATATGTCCTGCAGGGTGGCGGGGTGCTCCGTGATCCCCAGAGAAGCCTGGTTCCAAGTGGGGCTCCTCCAGCACCGGACCAGGACCTCTAGGTAGAACCGTTTTCCGGGTCTCAGCACCCAAGGGACCCGGAGGAAAGCGGAGCCCACATTGAGCGCCATTGCTAAATGCCTTAAAAACGCTGTCTGGTTTTATGCACACCAATGCTCCATCAGGTAGGGTTTGTCACCCTTAATTTAGAAGACACGAAACCGAAGCTCCAGAGAGGCTAGGTGATTTCCTCTAGGTTACGTAATTAGGAAATTACAAAGCCAAGAGTGACCTTGGTTAAATTCCAGAAACGTTCTTTTGGCCTCCCGGCCAAAGCTGCAGTAGCTTCTTAGAAAAAGAAACTAATATTCCTAAATCGTTTTATTATAAACGAGTTTGCAAGAACGCTTATAATCCCAAGCACCCGGAAGGCTGAGGAGGACCAGGAGTACCAGGCCAGCCTGGGCTATATAGAGAGACCCTGTCTCAAAACAACAATTAAAATAATAATTTTTAAAAACTGAGTGCATGTGCCCTGAACGCTGATGACTAAGAAAAGAACACCTTCCCAGATCTCATTACCTCAACACACTGGAGGCCTTGTACTAGATTTAGCCGCTAATTTGTATGCTGTCTGAAGTTCCAGTCGCACCTCAATAATCCACAGTCAGATTAGAGGCAAAATGCTGTTAACATTACGCCACCGCTCTGATCCACTGCTAATGGCTCCCAGACTCCTGAGTGTGCATTTTCCCTACCTCCCCATCCGAAAAGCTGCCTCCTAGCAGACTGCGGCTCAAGTCGTTTCCTCGCCAGCCCTACTTAGTGCACCAGGTTCGCTTCTACAAAGAACATTTCCGTCATCTCTCTGGGCATCTGTCTGGGTTTACATTAAGTTCACATCCCTTAAAACAATAATTTGATAGCCTAAAAAAGCAAGGAAAGGATACTCTGGAGTTCTCAGCCTGCTTTCCCTTTTCTGATAGATCTTGGAAATTTTGCTTGATTTCTACAATTTTCAACTTTTTAATTTACAAAATGGCCTCTATATGGGGTTGTGTGTTTTATAATAAAATAATATCTTTAACCGCCTTTTTTTTTGGCAGTATTTTTGGGGGTTTGAACTCAAGGTCTCTAGCTTACTAGGCAGGGGCTCTACCACTTGAGCCACTCTGCCAGCTCTTTTTTGATTGGGTATTTTTCAATATAGGGTCTTGCAAACTATTTGCCTGGCTGACTTTAAACTGTGATCCTCCTGATATCTGCCTCCTGAGTAGCTAGGGTTACAGGTGTGAGCCAATGGCGCCCAGCATTTTTTTTTTTTTTAAATCTTTTTGAGACAGAGCTTCACTATGCAGCCCAGGCTGGCCTGGAACTCAGGATCCTTCCTGCCTCAGCCTCCCAAGTGCTAAGATTATAGGCATGGGCCTTCATGCCCAGCTATAAAATAACTGTTTTGGGTTTTTTTCCTGGCAGTACTGGGATTTGAACTCAGGGCCTTGTTCTTGCTAAGCAGTTTTTGATCCACTCATCCAGCCCCTAAAATAACATTTTTTTACCCCTACCCCCTCTAAAATAACACTTTTTGAGCACTTTGTGCCAGGCCCTTTGTAAATCTTACAGAAATGCATATTGTAAAGTGCTCAAAGTACTATGCAAATGTTCTCATCAAGTAGTCTAACTCTTCATTTTAAAGACAAAGAGTTTAGGGCTCAGGTTAAGTGGTAGTCCTTCAATGCACAGGGCAAGATTAGAGCTCGGGTATCCTGTTAGTCTTTCCCCTTGCTTTCTGACTAACCAGATCACCGCAGTTCACAGTGGTGATTTTTGCAAATGTCACTTCTCAAGTCTCAAACCCTGATTTAGAAACCCAGAAAGCATAAATATGAAGTATACAAGAGAAAGAAATCTATGGCCCAGTCTTAATCCCTCAGTAATGCAATGGATAAATTTAATTAGAAGTCACTTCATTTTTTCTTCTGTACAAGAGTTAAAATTATTGTCAACCAGGGGCTGGTGGCTCATGTCTGTAATCTTAGCTACTCAGGAGGCAGAGATCAGGAGGCTCTGGGTTCAGAGTCAGCCCGGGTAAATAGTTGGAGAGACCCTATCTTGCAAAAACCCATCACGAAAAAAGGACTGGTGGAATGACTCAAGGTGTAGGACCTGAGTTCAAACTCCAGTACCACAATAAATAAATAAAGTAAACTCCACTCCTGAATCATGAACTCGGAAAAGGCAGGAACTTTGCAAGGTTTTTTTCTTTCTTTCTTTCTTTCTTTTTGGTGGTACTAGACCTTGAACTCAGGTCCAGGGCCTACATCTTGAGCCTCTCCACCAGAGCTTTTTTTGTGAAGGTTTTTTTTCAAAATAGTGTCTCACAAACTATTCACTCAGGCTGACTTCGAACTGTGATTTTCCTGATCTTTGCCTCCTGAGTAGTTAAGATTACAGGAGTGAACCACCAGCACCTGGCATTTCACAGGGTTTTGTTGTTCTTTGTTTTTGTTTTTTGAGGTATTGCCTCACTACAGAGCCCAGATTGGCCTGGAACTACTCTATAGCCCAAGCTGGCCTGTAAAGGAACTTACTTGTTGTCTTCATTACTGTCTCTCCAGCCCCTACAGCAGTGTGACACCTATTTGGCACACAGTAAATATTCTGAGTATAAGCACATTAACTTGTGTCACAATTCTTGAATGAGGTATTTTTCTATATTGGGACTTACAATTTTTTAAGCATATTGCATGCAGTGGGTGGTCAATAAATGCTGAAATTTCCAACAACTTTTCAAACTGAACTTGACAACTCCACCAGCCCTTGTAGAAGAACCAGGAACCTAGTTTTTGTATAGCACAAAAATACATGCCCTTGCACTAAACCACTACTTCCTCTTTATGGCATTTCTCTAAGAAATATCTCTACCTATACTAGACTACCATGGCAAAAGTAATACAGGAGCTACTACTATTTCACCACAAAAAGTCACATCTTTTCCTTATAGTAGTTCCTTACTATCTAGAACAGTGGACCATGGCGGATAGAGAAGGTATTTACCACTAGAGGGCCAGGTTCTTACCCATTCAGAATCTGTTTAATACATTATACCTGTGTTCAGTACTTTAGTCATGTGGTTCACAGTGACACAAGTCCTTTGATAATAATTTTAAGCTGGAGGCATGGCTCAAGTGGTAGAATACCTGTACAGCAAGTACAAAACCCTCAGTTCAAAGCCCAGTACTGTCAACACAATAGTTTTAACAGTTTCACAGTAGTTATGAAGTTGTCTAGTGAGGTACCTTTTAAAAATTAAATAATCCCTAGGTCATTGATAAAATAATGGCTATTTATTATCTATTATGCTTCCTGGAGTAGGAGAGACTGAAGAGGTTACAGAAAGTGTACCTAAAGCTGTGTACAAGTGAACAGTAGTATGTTCTCTCTGGAGTGAATATAAATGATTAAGAGCCCTTAGATCAGCAGGCAGACTGTGGGACCCTAGAGACCCCAGCCTGTTCTGATAAGTTCTAAGTTTACTAAGCTAACAGAGCAAAGTTAAAAACCATGCACGGTACTTTTTCCCCTTATCCTTGGGAGATACTTCCCTGAACCCACAGTGGGTACCAGAAACCCACTGAAAGGCACTAAATTCTGTATGTACTCTTTTTTTCCTATACATCAATACCTATGGTTA
This sequence comes from Castor canadensis, assembly GCF_047511655.1. Taxonomy (NCBI): domain Eukaryota; kingdom Metazoa; phylum Chordata; class Mammalia; order Rodentia; family Castoridae; genus Castor; species Castor canadensis. Next base: position 79,681,866 of record NC_133393.1, read on the forward strand.
AGTTTAATCAATTATTTGGGGGGGGGGCAAAATGGAGATTGAACTCAGAGCCTCATGCTTGCTAAGCAAGCATTCTATCACTTGAGCCATACCTCCCTCAAGTCTTTTTAGTTTTTTAGATAGGGTCTTATGTGTTGCCTGAGCCAGCCTTGGATGGTGATCCTCCTACCTCTGCCCCCTGAATAGCTGGAATTATAGGTTACGCCACCACATCTGACCTGAATTTCATTTATAAATTTTCACAGTAAGAGATTAACAACAATAAAAATAAAATACAGCTGAGCATGATGGATCATGCCAGTAATCCCAACACTTGGAGGTGGATGCAGGAGTTGAGTTCAAGGCCAGCCTGGACTACAATAGTGAAACCCTTTCTCAAGAAAAAAATTTTTAAAAATAAAATAGCATCATTTTAACAACATAGTCATGTAAAAACTATATGAATATCTTTCTCAAAATTTCTTCCTGTATTATAGTCACTCTTCTTGAGATGATATCACCTATGTGGTAAAATGAAATGAGACGAATGACAGACATTGTGATGTATCATCAGGCTTAACCAGGTAAGGTTTACTTGAGCACAGAACTGTGATACTTCAATGATTGATCTGATAACCGGGACTACTACTATATATATATAAGTAATATGCTGTCAGAATATAGCGTGGGTACCCTGGACAGAAGGATATTTCAGGTCCCAGGTGGAACAGAGCAGCAGGCTGTGAGATTCCATCACAGTATTCAGAAGTGTATGTGATTTAAAATTTAGGAATTGTTTATTTCTGGAATTTTTCACTTAATATTTTCAGACCATGGTTGACTGGGGGTTGCTGGAATAAATAGAGGAAAGCAAAACCCTGGGTAACAAGAGACCACTGTGTTGATCTTGGATACACTCATTAAGCAACAAGAGCTAATAACTGAAATCATCTTGTTCATAAATGGGAGGTTGGGGTACCTAAGGGAGAAATGAGCTACAAACCTTCACTGAGAGAAGACTGTTAAAAGGAAAGATAGAAATAATAGGCTGCAGATGTAGCTCAGTGGTACAGTGTTTGCCAAAGGCCCTGGTTTCAATCCCCAACACTGAAAAAAAAAAAAAGGCTACAATAGTAAAACCAACCACATTTAAAAGGTTGATTTATGTGTGGCTTGATTGATTGGTTCTTGTTTTATGTTTGCAAAATGGAGAAGCCCTTACTGATTCTTTTGAGTATAAAATTTATGTTAGCTGGGCTCATGCCTGTAATCCTAACTACTCAGGAGGCAGAGATCATGAGGATCAAGGTTCAAAGCCAGCTTCAGGCAAATAGTGCATGAGATCCTAGCTCAAAAAAAACAACACAGAACAGGGTTAGTGGGGCAGCTCAAAAAATACAGTACCTGCCTAGTAAGTGTGATGCCCTGAATTCAAACCCCAGTATTGCCAAAAAAAAAAAAAAAAGAGAGAAAGTTAATGTTACCAGTTGTGTTCATTTTCTAGGGTGCTATAACAAAGTATTGCAGGCTACGTGGCTTAAACAACAGAAAATTATTTTCTCACAATTCTAGAGGCTACAAGTTCAGATCAAGATGCTGGTTTTCTCTCAGGCCAATCTCCTTGACTTGCAGATCTCCTGTCTCGGTCCCTCTGTCCTCACATGGTTTTCCCTTTGTGGGTGTCTGTGTCCTAATTTCTTCTTCTTATAAGGACACCAGTCCTTAGATTAGAGCCCATCCTAATGACCTCATAGTAATTTAAAGACCCCAATTCGAAATATAGTCACATTCTTAGTTACTCCTGGGGCTTGGGACTTCAATATATGAGTTTGGAAAGAGATGCAATTCAGTCCTCAATATCACTATAAAAAGTTCAAGTATCAGCAAATATTTTTAAAATTAACATATCTAGCTGATACTATAAGACATTCACAATCCTAATGTGAAGCCCTTAGACTGGATGTGTTTGGTAAAGCAGGTAGGAATTTTCAAAAGCACAAATAGTACTTAATTACCTAACACTCTGATTAGTTCCAAGGTAGTGCCCCATAATCAAACACTGAAAAACAAATATTCAAACTAAGTGGGAAAACTAAAGCCTATGAATTACCTCACATTAATTCTCAGTTTTTCCTGCTAAATGATTACATGTCAGGTAAAATATGAAAACACATCCAGTTTTCATTGCTTTTTGAATTACAGAATTGCATACAGGTTGTGGATCTGTAAGAATTTGAATAAGAATTAAGATTTAAAAGATTAAGATTAAAAATGCTCACATTCAGGCTGGGCATGTAGCTTAGTTGTAGAGTACTTGCCTAGAATGCATAATACCACAGGCTTCATTCCCAACACTGCCAAAAAAAAAAAAAAGTCCACACTTTCCACTTTGGGAAATAAACCTTGAAGTGTGTGAAAAACTTTTCCACAGAAACAGTCACTGTAGTTATTTTAAGAAACATTGAGAGCAATGTGTGGGACTATAATCACAGCTATTTGGTAGAATGAGCAGGAAGATTGCAAGTTTGAGGCCAGCCTGGGCTACATAGTGAGATACCATTGTTAAAAAGAGAGAGAAAGGACCAGGCATGGTGACTCATACCTGTAATCACAGCTACTCCAGGAGGCAGAGATCAGGAAGATTGAAGTTTGAGGCCACGTGGGCAAAAAGTTGTTGAGACCCCATGTCAATCAATAAAGCTGGACATGGTTGTATGGACCATGATGCCAGCTACATTAGAGGCATGGATAGGAGGATTAAAGTCTGAGACTGGCCAGGTTAAAAGCAGGAGACCCTGTTTGAAAAATAACTAAAGCAGAAAGAGTGCAGTTCAAGTGGTTGAGTGCCCATCTCACAAATGTGAGACCCTAAGTTCAAATCCCAGTACTACTGCCAGGCGCCAGTAGCTCACGCCTGAAATTCTAGCTACTCAGGAGGCAGAGATTAGGAGGATCACAGTTCGAAGCCAACCAGGACAAATAGTTTGTGAGACCCTATCTCGAAAATACCCATCACAAAAAATGACTGGTAGAGTGCTCAAGGTATAAGACCTGAGTTCAAGCCCAAGTACCACAAAAAAAAAACTATACACACACGTATATGTATATACATATATATATGTATTGATGAGGAATTTGTGATAAGAGGCAATACTTATGTTGTAATGTGAAGAATGTAGAATATAAAATTGAACATACAATATAAGCTGAAGCTTAAGAAGAGCTCAGAAAGAAACACCAAAATACTAATGGAGGTTTAGTAGTCTCACAACTTTGTTTCACCATGGTTTACCTGTTTTCTAAAATTTGTGCTTATTTGTTTTATAATACTAGGAACTGAACACAGGGCCTCAAGCTTGCAAGGCAAGCACTCTACCACTTGAACCATGCCTGCTGCCCTTTTGCTTTTACTTTGTTTTTTAGATAGAGTCTTGTGCTTTTGCCCAGCTGACCTGAGACAGTGATCCTCCCACCCGCCCCCTCACCAAGTAACTGGGATTGTAGGTGTGCCACCACATACACCCCTGTTTTCTAAAGTTTGCTCCTAGTCTTTTTTTTTTCCCCAGTGCTGGGGGTAGCTCCTAGTCTTATGTACCCTCTTTACTCTTCAATTCTCTCCCTGTATCCTACTTCTTTCTAATAGGTCTCTATTTCATCTCAGGGTCTGCCCCTAACTACCTCTGAGCAGTGCTTAATTCCTCCTGCATTTTCTCTTGTCTCCAAAGCATCCCAGGACTAGCTTTAAAGTAGCCTCCTGTTTCTACACATTGGCTCTCATCTACCCACCCTAAATCCAGGAAGGAGTGAAAAGGGAACATAAGAGTCATTAAGAGTTAACCTTGAGCATAGCGTTAAGAAGCGTTTTTCAAGACTTTACCCCACACCTCTAAGAAGGGAGGTGTGGCTCATGAGTGCTGACATCCCAGAAGGGCTCATGTAAAGCTGGTTCTGTCTATGTGGGGAAAACTGAAAACTTCTTCCCAAGAAAGGAACTGCTGTTCTGGGCTGATGCTTCCCCAGGCAGGAGGAGGACTGAAAGTGGAAGGTAATAAAAAGCCAACGAGAAGCACATAGCAAAGGAGCATCTCCCTCCTTCTTCCAGCTTTGTTTACTTTTCCTTCAGTCAATCCCTTAGCTAGGCTGAGCTCTTTACCTGGTAAGGTGACCCAAATAGCTAGACATAGTTAGTTATAAGTTCACACCTGTAATCCTAGCAACTTGGGAGGCACAGATCAGGAAGATCACAGTTCAAAGCCAGCCCGGCAAATAGTTGGCAAAACCCTATCTTGAAAACACCCAACAGAAAACAGAGCTGGCAGAGTGCCTCAAATGGTAGAGCATCTACCTAGCAAGCATGAGGCTCTGCATTCAATGCTAGTACTTTCCCCCTACCCCAAAAAAGAGATGACCTAAACCTTCATTCCTGAAGAGTTTGAGTACTCAGTGGTCCTGATTTGGTTTACTTTCTATAGCTTCCATTAACTTTTATTATTGGACACTGAAGTACTAAGTGGTACTCTCAAGACTACCTTGAGCTGAAGACATAGTCATGTTGACCCTCACAGTGCATCAGTAATCCAATTTCACCTTTGTAGTCAGGTTAAATCTCCCTATCCAGTAGAATAACTGCCTCGTTTACCTGTTGGTTCAAGTGGCACAAGGGGCACTAAATACCCAAGTGGCGTTTTATCTCCCAATTCAGTAGAATCAAGGATGTGTCTCATCCCTGGGAATCAAGGCCTCCCACTAAGCAGAGTTCAATGCTGAGGGGATAGAAGGCAAAACGTACGGGCGTAGGTATAATCATGAATAGAGACACTCCCTTGTCCATCTCCTGATTCCTATACTAATCTGGCATGGGAAAGGCAGCACTATATATTGACCTCTGATTCAATCCATACACTGATAGCCTCTCCACCTTTTGGCTAAGATTAAAACCCATGTATCCACTGTGTCTTGTAAGACAGCCTTCCATTCTCTCAGGAGGTTGTTTTTGAATCAGTGGAGTCACTGTTCTATTAGTCTAGGTGCTTCTAGGAGACAGAGTCTGGTGTGAGTAGTGAATTCTGTAGAGATAAGCCTATTCCTACAGCCTTTTTTCATGTGAAGTAAGTTCATTAATCAGAATCAACTTTGCACAGAATACAATAAAAATGAATAAGGCCTTTTGGGAGTCCCTTTATGTGCCAGAAGAGCGTTATTGGCAAGGCAGGCAAATCCATACCTATTCTCCTGAAAAGGTCTCTGTTCCCTTCCATAGGGGAAGTGGTTAGACATATTCAACCACTCACCAGGGCTGGCTTGTCCCTCCAAGGAAGCATGTCATATAGAAGACCCCGTGTGGCTTGTCTTATTGGCTAGTAAGGCACTCATCAGTAGCAGGGGAGCAAGGTTACAAGGTCATCCTGGTGGGAAGGTCATGTTGCTTCTCCATTATGTATAGCATAACTACTTTGCACATGAGCCATTGAGAAAGCACTAGGATAGCTGGAGAAAGTGACTGACATTAAGAGAGTGAGTCACACTGGGCACCAGTAGCTCACACCTGTAATCCTAGCTACTCAGGAGGCAGAGATCAGGAGGATCGTGGTTCATAGCTAGCACAAGCAAATAGTTCACAAGACCCTATCTTAAAAAACCCCTAAAAGGGCTGGTGAACTGTCTCAAGTGATAGCACACCTGCTTAACAAGTGGGAAGCCCTGAGTTCAAGCCCCAGTACTGCCAAAAAACTGAGTCACTTCATCTAATTATTGAGCACTTCCTTTACAGAAGATGCCCTTTGGTGAATAGTTGCATAGGACACAAACATATTAGTGTTCTGTTGTCCATGCTGAAAGGTCCATCCATACATATCTTCAGGGCAAACAACATGGATAAGCAGATTGCTCTAAAATATAGTTCATAAGAGAATTTATTTCAACCACTGCTCTTCAGGGCCACCTCTCATCCACATCTATTAGGTACCGGCATATCATGCGGAACGATTTGTAAAGCAAGCGTGCAATTGGGATTGTTCCCCTCCTCAAACCCATCACTTGTAAGAAACTCCTCATGAGGCAAGAAGTGTGGGTTGACAGAAAGGAAGAGTCATTGTTGATGGAATCTTCCATTTCTGCTTATGTCTGATATCTTTTTTTTGGACTCAGGGCCTCACCCTAGCTAGGCAGACATTCTACCACTTGAGCCACCACTGTTTTGTGTTAGGTATTTTTGAGATAGGTCTTGTGAACTGTTTGGCCATTTGAACCATCATCCTTCTGATCTCTGCCTGCTGAGTAGATAGGATTATAGCCATGAACCACTGGTGCCTGGCTTTATATCTAATATCTTATTGCCATTTGCACATGATGATAGATCGCCTCCATGCCCACATAAACTTATGGTTTGTCTCCTATAATGGCCATTTCAGAAAGGCAAGCTTTGTATGACCCTTGATGTCAAAGCCCATGTCTAGGCATTCACTCTCTACCCAGGGCTAAATAGCAATATAGGAGTAATATTAAAAAAAAAAAGATAGGAGTAATATAATTTTATATTGTCTACAGAAGAGAGTGTAGGTTTTCTCCAAACCCCAGAAGTCCACATTATGATTTTTCCCTGATGCAAAGGGTATTTGCTTACTATGTAATAGAATGAATATTTTAAATGTATGGTTGAGTATTTTTAAAATTTCTTATATTTATTATTTTATTTCTTTTATTCATACAATGTTTGGGTCATTTCTCCCTCCTTCCCCCAACCCTGAGTATTTTTTTTTTTTTTTTGGTGGGACTAGGGATTGAACTCAAGGCTTCGCCCTTAAGTTTTAAATGTTTGCTAGGCAAATGTTTTACCACTTGAGCCACACCCCCAGCTCATATAGTATTTTTATTTTTATGTTAGAAAACTTTTGTTAAGACAATGTTCTAGCTGGGCACAGTGGCATTTGCCTGCAATCCCAGCACTAAAGAAATGAGGCAGGATAATGAGTTGGAAGTCAGCCTGGGCTACATAGAAATAATTTATTAAAAAAAATGTTCATTTTATTTTATTTTAGCATCACTGGGGTTTGAACTCAGGGCCTCTCTCTTGCAAGGCAGATGTTCTTACTGCGTGAGCCACTCCACCAGCACCATGTTCTTTTGTCCTTTGATCTTGCTCAAAATTCTATTTTAGTGTCTCTTATTTTCTGCTAAATTTTCCTTCACTTTCCTATTGTATTTTTATTATATTTTCATCCTCTTGTTTTATTGCCTTTAAAAAGTATGGAATGCTTCACGAATTTTGTCACCCTTGTACAGAGGCCATGCTAATCTTCTCTAATACCATTCCAATTTTAGTATATGTGTTGCCAAAGTAAGCACATATATTGCCTTTCCACCTGATCCTTTTCCAAGTTTTCCTCATTTTTTTGACTTTGTCTTCAAAGCATTTACCTCTCCTTAAGTTTCCTATTCTTTTTACTTTTTTACCTCTACCTTCCATTTCTTTCTTTCTTTCTTTTTTTTGTCAATACTGAAGTTTGAACTTATGACCTCACTGTACCATTTGAGCCCCTTTTGCTTCAGTTATTTTTACTTATCTTGTTATTTTTGCCCAGGGCTAACATCCAACCACTATTTTCCTACTGATATCCCCTGTATACCTTGGATTACAGGTGCATACTACCATGCCTGGCTTATTTGCTGAGATAGGCTCTCCCTAACTTTTCTTTTTTCGGCCAGGGCTGGCCTGAAACCTCCATCTTCCTGATTTCTGCTTCCCAAGTCACTGGAATTATAGGTGTGTGTTGCTATGAGTAGTCCTGTGTTTCCTGATTAATTATATTTTATTTCTGCTAATTCTTATTAGTGCCATTTAAAGTGGTTACCACATGCCCTGGAGATAATATTTTTATATTTATTCCTGTGGGGTTTATAGGATTCCATTCGAAAAAATGCCAGTGAAAACATTCAGTGTGTGTGAATATTTATTACAGTATGGTTAGATTAGATGTTGAGAAGGCCAGAGTTCTAAGTTCGATATCCTAAAAATCAGAGAGGGTCTCAAAATGAGATTCTTTGTTCTCTGCAGTTATAATACATCAGTAATTCCACATACCCTTGCAAATCTGCATTTTTAGATATTAAAGGAGTGCAAGGAACATGATTTTATGTACATACACATAGCCAAGAAAGGTAATAGTTCCTGGGGGCCTGTGGCTCAGACCTGTAATCCTAGCTACCCAGGAGATAGAGGTCAGGAGGATCATGGTTTGAAGGCAGCTCCAAGCAAATAGTTTGTGAGACCCTATCTCCATAAAACTGATCACAAAAAAAAGAGCTGGTAGAGTGACTCAAGCAGTAAAAGTGCCTGCCTAGAAAGTGTGAGGCCCTCAGTTCAAATCCTGGTGCTGCCAAAAAAGAAAAAGAAAAGAAAGTTAATGGCTATTTATTATTAAAAAATAGCATTTTAATAAACTCCAGTTAGAAAGATTTTATCCCTAGTCATATATTAAGGGATTTTATAAGCTTCCAATGCAACGTATAAATATTGTGCTACACCTAGAACCACTAGAAGGTCAAATATATTTTAAACATTCTTATATGAATAGTTTTGACCCAGAAATGTCTACTGTAACGTATCTAAACAATTTAAAAGTATCTAAAATCTCTCTGCCAATAAATAGCACAAACACAGCTGCAATATCAAATTTCACAGTAGGAAAAATAATATTTTCCTGAGACATGATCACGGAGAGTGATATTTAAAGAGGAATTTCAATCTGTTGTCCTAAATATCTTCATGAGAAAATGATTGAACTAATATCAGTTTTTGAAGTCATATAAATAAAACTCCCATGGCTCCCACAAGGATTTCTTGCAACAAACACATTGCCATTCAAATAATCCATTTTATTTGCATATTATATTCTAGAAGCAAACACATCTTATCATGTAAGTGGTATACTCAAGTGACATAGTTTACATGTTATATATGACTTTACTCTTCTCAGGTTAGTATATTTAAATTTTTATGATGAATACATTTTAGCAATGTTATGGTTTGAATGTGGAATGTCCCTACAGGCTCACTGAGTTCAATGCTTGGTCCTCAGCTGGTGGCACTACTTTGGCAGGTTCTAGAAACTTTAGGACCTACCTGGAAGAAGTAGTTCACAGAGGGCAAGTTCTTGGGGGTTATCTTGTCCCTTGTCCCTGGTCCCTTCCTTGGTCTCTTCTTCCTGTCCGTCATGAGGGAAGAACCATCTCCAATACTCTCCTGCCACCATGATGTTCTGCCCAAGAGAATGGGGCCAAGTTACCATGGACTGAACCATCTGAAACCAAGAACCAAAATAAATGCTTCCTCTTTTAAAGTTGCTCATATCAGTCAGTCATTCTGTCACAGCAACGAGAAAACAACTAAGACAGGCAACAAGCCAAAACTAGTGGTTTAGGGCATTATCTATAACCAGATGCCTGGATCCAAACTCTGGCTCTGAGCCAGGTATGGTGGTGCACACCTGTAATTCCAGCACCCAGGAGGAGAGGCAGGAATATGTCAAGTTCGAGGCCAACCAGTGCTACAGAGTGAGTTCTAGGCCAACCTGAGCTACATAGTGAGACCCTGTCTCAAAACAAACAAAACAAAAAATAAAATAAAAACCAATCTGGCTTTGAAACTTATTAGCTGTGTAACCTTGAACAAATTACTTTACCTGGTGCCTCACTTTCAACTCCATAAAATGGGGTTGATAGTAATATATATTTATAGGATTATGATGAGCATTAAATCAATCAATATATGTAAAGCCCTTAGCAACAGTGCCTAGCACTTGTAAATAATCTCTAAGTGCCAGCTGTTGTTCAGCAGGATAGCTGGACTTATCGTTTACTACCTGAATCATACTGTACAAATTCCTGAACCTTTCTGCACCTGTTTCCCCACCTATAACATTGGAATGATAACAGTAACTCACAGAGTTACTATGGGCTGGGATACATGAAGTACTGTGGCTGTATATAGTAAGCTGCATTTACCTGCAGTCCTTTCTTGATCACTTGTGTGCCGGTGCGGCCTGATAAAAGGTGTTGCCTGTTTATCCCCAAGTCACAAAAGCCCAAATTCCAGCGTAGTGGACTTTCTAGGCAGCCTGTCTCTCTCAGGCCACTGAGTATTCCCATGGGGTGGCCAGGCCATCTGCCAGAATTCTTTCTGCCCAGACCTCCTTATTCCCCTGTGAGGAACTAGAAGTTTACAAATAAAAAGAATTATGATTATTTGCATTTATTTTAGTTGAAACTACGAAGAGAGAGGTATAGAATTCCCTGGAGGTTCTCTCTGGAATTAGCTCTGGTTCTTTTACTGAAGAACTGTTTTGGATTTTTTGTGTTTTGTTTTTGTTTTTGTTTTTTTAGCATTTTTACATTTACTCATGTGTATACATTGTTTGGGCCACCCTCCCCCAAACTGTTTTTAAGCTAAGTATTTTCTGTATCTAAATAGTTATCAAATTAGTTATCACTTAGCTTCTATGGGCTCAATTTTCTCACTTGCAAAAATGAAAGGATGGTGTTTTTTTTAAATCTCTCATATCTCTTCTAGTCCTAAAATTCTAAAATTCTACCATTCTGTCTACATAGTGCTTGGATGTTGTGTAACCTGAGCGAGATGGAATCCTAGTTTCTTTTTTGTTTCCTCCCTTTCTTCCTCCCTCTCTCCCTCCCTCCCTTCCTTCCTTCTTTCCCTTTCTCTGTTCCTTTCATTTCTTTCTTTGTTTTTAGACAGGGTCTCACTTTGCAGCCCAGGCTTGCCTGGAACTCCCAGTCCCCTCAGTGCTGGTATTACAGGTGTGCCCCACCACACCCCAAATCTTAGTTTCTATTTGAATTAAAGCTGAAGCTCCAATACACTGATTGTGTGTTGGTGACAGTTTCCTAACCTGTAGGTCACAACTAATCCTATAATTTACTTTTATTATGGGAAGAAAAGGACCGAAATATTAAATTGTAATGTTTATCATTTCTTCTTCCTTCCTTCCCTCCTTTTCTTCTTTCTTTTTCGACATGTTCTTCCTATGTAGCCCAAGCTGGCCTCAAATTTACAATCTTTCTGCCTCAATGCCCTAACCTCCTGCGAGCTGGGATTACAAACATATGCTACCATGCCCAACTAATTATATACATTTCTAGAACTTTTTTGGTTTTGGTGGTTCTGGGGTTTGAACTCAGGGCTTCACACTTGCTAGGCAGGTGCCCTACCACTTGAGCCACTCTGCCAGTCCCGCATTTCTAAATTTTGTTACAACACTCCTGAACTACTTTGAGATAACAGAATTTTATAGATTTGAAAGCATATAAAAATGTTTGCAAATCACAACATACATTTTAAGTTTAAGTGGGGAAGTACATGTATAAAAAAGTTCTTTGTAGGACTAGCTGGTAAAATGTTCAAGAGACTTCATGTACAGGAGGGCAGCCCGGCCAGCTGTGGGCAGGATAAGCAGCTCTGCTTTGCTTTGATGGTTCTAGGTTTCCACATTTTTCAGTCTTATTTATTTATTTATTTTACAGTACTGTGGTTTGAACTCAAAGCCTTCACCTTGAGCCACTCCACAAGCCCTATTTTTGCGAAGGGTGTTTTGAGATAGGGGCTGGTGGAACTATTTGCTGGGACTAGCTTCAAACTGCGATCCTCCTGATTTCTGCCTCCTGAGTAGCTAGGGTTACAGGTGTGAGCCACCAGCACCTGGACAGTCTCTTTTATTTAACAGATGTTTTTTGTGGCTATGTAGCAACATTTCATTATGATTGCAGCTTGTATTTCCCTTATGACAAACGATGTTGCACATTATTTTCATGGGCTTACTAGCCATTCATGTATCTTCTTTCATATATCATCTCTTCAAAACTTTTGCTCATTAAAAAAAAGTGAAGGCCAACTTGGTGGTGTACTCCTGAAATCTCAGCACTTGGGAGGATAAGGCAAGAGGATTGCATGTTCAAGGTGGGCTGGGCTTCATAGTGAGACCCTGTCTCAAAAAGATGGAGGCCAGGCAAGGTGGTTCACATCTGTAATTCCAGCTACTCAGGAAGCAGAGATTGGGAGCATGGAGGTTCCAGGATAGACCATGCAAAAAGTTAGCGAGATCCCATTTCAACCAATAAGCCAGGCATGGTGGCATGTACCTGTAATTCCTGTTATATAGAGGCATAGATGGGAGGCTTGAGGTCTGATACTGACCTTGGGAAAATTCTCAAGACCCTACCCAAAAAATAAGGCAAAAAAGGGTTGGATGAGTGACTCAAGTGGTAGAATACTTGCCTAGCAAGCATGGGATCCTGAGTTCAAGCCCCAATACCACCAAAAGAAAATGTTTGCCTTCTTAACATGAAGGTTTTAAAAGATTGAAGTAAAATATGCATAATATTTAACTTTTTTTTGGTGGTACTAAGATTTGAACTCAGGGCAGGCACTCTACCACTTGAGCTATGCCTCCAGCCCAATACTGAACTTTTTGCCCGTTCATACGTGTACAGTTCTCTGGCTTTTAATATAGTCCCAATATCCTGTCAGCATTACCACCATCTAAACCCAAAATGTTTTCATCCTCCCCATTGATAACTCTGAACTCATTAAACAATAAACCCCCTTCCTGTATTCCACTCAGTCTCTGGTTGCCTCTGTTCTACTTCCTGGTACATTGGTTTTCCTCTTCTGGGTACCTCATATAAAGGGAATCATACACTATTTATCACTGAGCATTAATGTTTTCAGAGTTCATCCATGTTGGAGCATATATGAAAATTGCATTCCTTAGTATGGCTTAATAATATTCCACTGGATCAAATTATTGATCTTAAGACATCTTTTTATGTTGTTTGCAAGTCCTTTATCAGATATATAATTTGTAAATTGTTTTCTCCCAGACTGTTGCCTGCTTTCTAAAGTTTTCTTTGAGGTTTTTCAAAAAGCAGTAAGTTAATTTTGGTGAGGTTCAATGACTCAATTTTTCCTTTTTTTTTTGGTATTGGCCTTTGAATTCAGGGCCTACACCTTGAGCCACTCCACCAGCCCTTTTTTGTGATGGGTTTTTTCAAGTTAGGTTCTCCTGAACTATTTGCCCCAGCTGGCTTCAAACTGCAATCCTCCTGATCTCTGCCTCCTGAGCAGCTACAATTACAGGCATGAGCCACCAGTGCTCTGCTCAATTTTTCCTTTTAAAGACTGTTCTTGTTTTCTGCAGTACTGGGGATTGAAGCCAGGGCCTTATATTTGCAAGGCAAGTGCTCTGTGACCTGAGCCACCCCCAGTCCAGGACTGTGATATTTTTCTTTTTTGTTTTTTTTTTTTTTTTTTTTTTGGCAGCACTCACTCTTGCAGGCAGGCACTCTTACCACATGAGCCACTTTGCCAGCCCTTTTTCTGTGATGGATTTTTTTGAAATAGGGTCTTGTGTACTGTTTGCCCAGGGCTGGCTTTAAATTGTGATCCTCCTTATCTCTGCCTCCAGAGACACTAGGATTACACATGTGAGCCTGGCAGGATTGTGATTTTGACACTGTATTTTGGAGCTCTTTTTCTTAAACCAATGTTGTAAAGATTATCTTCTTTGTGTTCCTCTAAAAAGATTTTTTTTTCTTGGACTGAGGTTTGAACTCAGGGCTGCACACTTGCAAAGCAGGCACTCTACCACTCCAAACCATTTTGTTTTAGAGGTGGATTTTGTGAACTATTTGCTGAGACTTGCTTTGAACCATTTAAGTTTATGATCCATTTTGAGCAAACTTCTATATAAAATTTCAGGTATGGATAAGGTTTACATCTTGCATGTGGGTCCAGTTGTTCCAGCACAATTCGTTGGAAATATGAATCTTTCTCCTTGGAATTGCCTTTGTGCCACAGTCAAAATCAATTAACCACATTTTGGTGGCTTAATTGTTAAACTCTGTTATGTTCCATTGATCCATGTGTCTGTACTTTTGCCAAAACCACACTGTCTTGATTACAGTTGATTTATAGTAAATCTTGATACCAGACAGTGTATCTTTCAACTTTCTTCTTATTTTATTATTTATAACTTCTTTTTTGAAATTGCTTTGACTATCTTAGTTCCTTTTCCTTTCTGGAATCGGCTTGCTAATATTTATAAGAAATCCTGCTGAGATGTTGATGAGGTTGGGATAGTTATTAATTTGATGGGAATTGATATCTAACATTTCTGATTCTGAATTTCTGTAACAAACCCTTCACTTCTAAATAAAATATAAGGTTGGCATAGCCAACCCCATATTGAAAATGAAGTTCTCTCTGTCTCTGTATCATTTGAATTATTTGTAGGCAATTTCATGTTGTGATGGATTATGACCTGTTATTAAGCTTTAATGATACAGTTATGGTCCTTTTCATTTGTTGGTTTTGTTGTATTATTATCCTTATGAAAATGGTGATTTTTCAACTATTTAGATCTTGAAGGCTTTTTTGGGAGGTGCTGGGCCTTGTACATGCTAAGCACACATTGTGCCATTGACCATCAAATCCTACATGAGCTAAAGTTTTGGTGTGTTTATTGTAAACTACACAGAACTAAGCTTTACAATTTTAACTATTTTATTATTATTAATATATATTTTTTTGAGACAGGGTCTCACTATGTAGCTGAGGCTGGCCTGGAATTTACTCTGTAGCCCAGCTGGCCTTGAACTCAAAATCCTTCTGCTTCTGCCTCCTGAGTGCTGGGATTGCAGGCATGCATCACCATGCCCAGCTTTAACTATTTTTAAGTGTATGTATGGTTCAGTGGTATAATCTATTATAACACTGTTGTTCAATCATCACCACCATCCAACTCCATAAATTTTTTCATCTTCCCAAACTGAGCCACTGTACCCATTAAACAGTAACTTCCATTCTCCTCAGCCCTGACAATCACCAATTAATTTCTGTATATGCATTTGACTGTTCCAGGTACCTTATTGAAATGGAGTTACACAGCGTTTGTCCTTTTGTGGCTGGCTCATTTCACATAGCACAATGTCTTTGAGATTCAAATATGTGTCAGAATTTCCTCCCTTTTTAAGACTGAATAATATTCCAATATTTATGCTACTTTTTTTGCAGTACTAAGGCTTGAACTCAAGGTCTACACCTTGAGCCACTCCACCAGCCCTTTTTTGCAAAGAGTCTTTTTGAGATAGAGTCTTGGGAACTATTTGTCCAGGCTGGTTTCAAACTGCAATTCTCCTGATCTCTGCCTCCTGAGTAGCTAGGATTACGGACATGAGCCACTGGTGCCAGGCTTATATGCTACATTTTTTAAGCCACTCATCACTTGGTGGACACCTGGGCTGTCTCCACCTTTTAGAAATTTTGAGTAATGCTGGTGTGAACATGAGTATATAAACAGTTTTTGAGTCTCTGCTTTCAATTCTTTTGGGTACATACCGAGAGTGGAATTACTGGGTTATGTGATAATTCTGTATTTAATTTGTGAGTAACTGCCATACCAATGAACTATTATTTTAAAAGAATGATGCAATTATTTTGCATGTTATTGATAGATTTATGAGAAAGATGTAAAAAAAACTGGATTTTTTTTTTTTGGTAGGACTGGGGTTTGAACTCAGGGCTTCACTCTTATAAAGCAGGCACTCTACTGCTTAAGCCACACCTCTAGCCCATTTTGGTTGGCTATTTTGGAGATGGGGTCTAGCATTCATTTTGGTTGGTTATTTTGGAGATGGGGGGCATCTAGCAAAGTATTTGTCTGGGCTGGCCTCAAACTGCAATCCTCCTGTTCTCAGCCTCCCAAGTAGCTAGGATTACAGGTGTGAGCACTGGTGCCCAGCTTGGATTTTAGATTTTAAAGAACAATATTGTAGATGGTGGGAAGAGTCTGGAAGAATATCATGAGATTAAGCCACACCCCAGCTTCCAGATTTTAAAATATTAACAGTCTTTTTATTATGACCTCATCCAAAATTTGTCATAATACTGTTTTTCAAAATCTATGAGGAGGTGAAGAGGGGGATAAGAAAGAGTAATAGAGGGTGAGAATATGATCAAAGTACATTATACACATGTATGGAAGTATCACAATGAAACTTCTTTGTACAGTAAATATATAAATAATAAAAAATAAAAATGTAATAATACAAACATAAAAATGTAAAGCATTACATTTTAAAAAGCCTATGAGGATCTGGGGAGAGGGGGTGACACATATGCTTGTAATCCTAGCACTTAGGAGGTTGAAGCAGGGTAGTGAGCTTCAGGCCAACCTGGGCTACATAGCAAGACCCTCTCTCAAAACAATAAAAATCTGTGGAGGACTGGGGATCCAGCTCAGTAGTAGAGTACTTGCCCAGTATGCATGACACCATGAACTCAACCCTAATTACCACAAAAGAAAAATGTAAACCAGAATTGTTGGAAAGAAAAGCAAAAGTTCAAGAAGCAAATGAAAGAAAACCCATGAAGAATTAAATATTTATTAAGCAATTGATATTTGTTAGCATAGTGCTAGATGCTGGGAATTTAATAACAAGACCCTAGTTCACTTGGAATCTATTGCAGACATTGAAACCAAAAAAAAAAAAACAGGTAAATAGCCAGGCACTGGTCACTCACACCTGTAAGCCTAGCAACTTAGGAGGCAGAGATCAGGAGGATCTCAGTTCAAAGCCAACCTGGGCAAATAGTTCAGAGACCCTATCTCAAAAAAACCCATCATAAAAAAGGGCTTGTGGAATGGCTCATGGTGTAGGAGCTGAGTTCAAACTCTAGTATCTGAAACAACAACAACAAAAAGGTAAATAAATGAAAAGGATACTCACATCTTAGATGAAAAGTACTTATGATTCATCACATACAGAAGTGGTGCAAAGTATCCAATAAACTTTTCTTTCTTTCTTTATTTTTGAGGCAAGTTCTCAATATGTAGCCCAGGCTGGCCTCAAACTCACCATCCTCCTGCCTCCACCTCTTAAGTGCTGGCATTGAGAAAGACTCTTCTTGACGGAGCATGAGCCTTGGCCTCTTCCACTCTAACACCACTGGAGGTCTTGGTTTGAATTTCAGAGTCCATTAATCCTAAAACTTGACTCATCTCTGTCATCATCATCACCCTCATAATTGCAAACCACAATGCCCCTCATCTGCCAACATTTCTACTATATTCTGTCTTTAAAAATATTGCTGTCATATTACTGCTTTTCATAGTCAGCCTTCTATGTCAGCAGGTTCCAAATCTTTGGATTCAACCAAGTATCAAAAATATTTGTGAAAGCCAGGCACCGGTGGCTCAACTTGTAATCCTAGCTACTGAGGAGGCAGTGATCAGGAGGATTGCAGTTCGAAGCTAGCCTGGGCAAATAGTACTTGAAGCCCCATCTTGAAAATACCCTTCACAAAACATTGCTGGTGGAGTGGCTCAAGGTTCAAGCACCAGTACTGAAAAAAAAAAAAAAAAGTGAAAAAAATGTGTCTGTGTGAACATGTGCAGATATTTTCTTATCATTATTTCTTGAACAATATAGCATAACAATTATTTACATAACATTTATAATGTATTAGTTAATATAAGTAATCTAGAGATATGGGAGGATTCAAATAGGTTTTATGCAAAAATAGATTAAGAATCCCTAATCCAAAAATCTGAAATCTGAAATGCCCCAAAATCTAAAACTTTTAAGCACTGAGATGATGCCACAAGTGGACATCCACACTTGACTTCATATGACAGGTCATGGTCAAAACACAGGTACACTTAAAAATATTGTATAAAATTACCTTCAGCTTATTTGTATAAGCTGCATACAAAACATAAATGAATTTCATGTTTAGACTTAGGTGCCATTTCCATGATAATCTTATTTTATATGTTCAAATGTTCAAAAATCTGAAAAAATCCAAAATCTGAAATACCTGGTCTCAAGCATTTCAGATGAGGGTGCTCAACCTGTATGTGCCATTTTACATAAGGGACTTGAGCCTCCATGGATTTGGAACCAATCCCTCACAGATATGGAGGGCTGAAGGCACTTCCTCCCCAGCAATTCACTCTCCTGCTGGTGGCCATCCACACCCTCCAGCCCTTCCTCTTGTGCCTTTCAGAGCACTCTGCACAAACCAACCAACCCTTTTCTCAAGAACATTGCTTTTCCTTTAAAGTGTTTTCCTCTTTGAATTGCCTTCTAGATGGCTTAGGGCCAATTTTGTGGATAAACTCCACTTCCTTCTCCATCTGATAATCTGGTTCTTATTTCTCCTTTGTTTCTCTAATACTTGAAAAAAAGTCACTATGTGGTTAACTTGATTGTACGACCTCTTTAGAGGTCTTTTAGAACAACATGAGATTGTAATAAAGGAATATTCTGGTACTCAGTGCTAATTGCTTACCCAAATCTATTGTCTCCGCTTACTAACAGAACACTGGTTTTTCTTAGAATGCCAGTTATTCCATATCAAAAAATTTTCATTAATACCATGAGTCACATGCTAAGAATGGTGTCATTGGAAGCAAGGAGGAGTCCTGGGCACCTCCTGGAGCTCTGGGAGGATCCCCAATGATCTCATGAAGGTGCAATACCAACCCTGACATTTTTAGGCTTTTTATTTCATAAGAGCAATACATTCTCTATTGATTAATCTGTTCTAGGTAAGATTCTCTTACAAACTACCAAGTGGAAATCTAATGCTTAAACACTGTATCTCAGTTTCCTTACTGAATGTTCCTCCCTCACTCTAATCTTCACTAGCTGCCTTCTTCTCATATTGCTTTGACTATAACCCATGGAGGAGAGGTTGTTCATCCTGTCACACTACAGATAAAAAAGGCCATGGAGGGGTCAATCAAGAGATCCTAGCTACTCAGGAGATCAGGAGGATTGAGGTTTGAAGCCAGCCACGACAATAGTTCTGGAGACCCTATCTCAGAAAAACACATCACAAAAGACTGGCAGAGTGGCTCAAAGTGTAGGCTCTGAGTTCAACCCCAGTATAGCCAAAAAAAAAAAAAAAAATTTGAGAGAGAGGGAGAGAGAGAGAGAGAGAGAGAGAGAGAGATGCCTCTGCTCTGAAAAGTGACTTATACCCACCTCTGACACAAAGCATAGCTGTCAGGGAGGAGATGTGGAACCCTGGGGACAGATATCAGGCCTGGGAGGGCTTCTGCACAGGTAAAAGAGATTATTCCCCACCCCAAGAGATCCATGACAGTGGATTGAGAATCAACAGAAGAAGCAGTGGCCACGGAGGGAAAGCAATCATCACAACACACAGTTGGACACACAGCCTAAGAACCTAAATATAATACCAGTGACAGAGTCTGTTTTAAACCCCTGCAAAAACTGTAAAGCGTATGTCATAAAGTACTGGCCATGTAAGAACTTTCCCTGTTCTCTCCTTTCTTCCTTTCTGGTCCTGGACCTCCAGGGGCCAGAAGCTGTGAACATCAAGCTGAGGAAAGAGAGAAAAAAGGAACTAATGGTTCCGGTAGCAGCAGTGAGGAGGCCTTCTTAAGTAGGCTCTGGCTGCAGGAAGGAGAGGAGAGGATTTCATTCAAAGTCAATCTGACATGGTGATTCTTACAAAGAACTGGCCATACTAATATCTACCTTCAAACTGTGTTTTTTGTGACTTCAAATGAATGGAAAAGGGTCTATTTTGTAAGAGAGACCTGAAGAGTCATGGAGGCCTCCTGGAGCTCTGGAGGGAGCAGCAAATCTACTTCCCTCACTAAGAAATTAAAGGAATAATCGTTAAAGGCATGAAGTTAGTTCATTAATTACAACCCTTGTGAAATGACATGGTTGCAATTCATCTATCTTGTTTTCTAGGGATTTAAGATGGGGGAAAGGCATATGTAGAGTCTTTACAATAGATAGAGCCAATACAAATACAAGCAGCATCATATATACATATAAATATAAATATAACATGTATCCAAAAGTGGGACTGTTAGAGGAGACTAAGGGAGGAGGAAAAGAAGAAAAGAATGACAGAATGAATAATAATGAAATACATCACACCTGTGTAGGAACAAGACACAAAGAAACATACTGAAAACTTGTTGAACAATACAGGGTAGGGAGAAAAGGGTGAGGAAGAGCAGTGGAGGGGGTGGTAGACTGATTTAAGCACAATATATTTATAGGTAAAATACCAAGGCAAAATTCTACTGAACAATGAATAGACACCTAAACAATAAAGGAATGTAAAACAGGTCATGTTAAGGGGAGGGCAGTGGTGGAAGGGGGAGGGTAAAGGAAGAGGGTAAAGGAGGGTGAATATGGGTGATATGCTTTCTATACAAGTATGAACATGAAATATTGAAACCTGAGGAAATCACCTTAGGAAGGGGAATGGAGTAGGAAGGAGACTAATGGAAGGGATGAATCAATTTGGGGTATAACACATGCATATATGGAAATGTCATAATAAACCCCCATATAACTATAATATACTAACAAAAAAATTTTTTTGACATAGGGTCTCACGAACTATTTTTCCAACTGATAGCTATCCTGATCAAAGAAAAGAGTTGTTTTTGTTTTTTTTTTTCTGCAGTGCTGGAGTTTGAACTCAGGGGCTATATCTCCACTAGTCCTTTTTGTGAAGAGTTTTTTTGAGATAGGGTCTCACGAACTATTTGCCCAGGCTGGCCTCAAACCTCAATCTTCCTGATCTCTGCCTCCTGAATAGCTAGGATTGTGGGTATGAGCCCAGCAGCAAAAATATATTATTTTTAAAGATGAAGGGACAGGAAGGTAAAACAGGTCCTGCCCAGGGGTGAACACCTATGGGAGCGGGGAGGGCATAAGGAAAGTGTGCAGTAGGGTGAATATGGTAGATGTATTTTCTATTCATGTATAAAAACAGAACAATGAAAACTGTTGAAATTTCTCTATGAAGGGGGGAAGGAAGATGAGGGAGAATGATGGAGGGGATGTATCTAATTAAGATATACTGTAAGCACATATGCAAATGTCACAGTGTAACCCCCTGTAACAACTATAATATGGTAATAAAAATTTAAAAAAATTTTTAAAAAGCCAGGTGCCAGTGGCTCATGCCTGTAATCCTAGCTACTCAGGAGGCTTTTTTCCCCAGTTTGGATTCCCTTTCCTTTCCATCCAAGACCCTCTAGTGCAATATTTCAATTTACTATACTATTTCAGACCCCAGCCTGGTGTTGCATCTCATCCTGGCAATTAATTTTGCTGTCTGCCCTTTTCCGGTTTTATACACAGGCTGATGAGCAATACTGAAGAAAAACCACTTAACCCACACCTAGCAAATTCCTAGTCTACAAACTCAACTGTGCTTCTAGTACTTCTTGCTAAATCTTTTATGTATTTTCTTGGGTCATTTCCCTCTTCCTCTCACCTTATCGAGAGGAAGCTATTGTAATTCTTTGCCACTCATTTCAAGCTCTGTACCCTGAATGAATCATATTTCATAGAAAATGCTGAAGCAATTTTTGTGGTTAAGTTCTTTCCTCAATTCCACCTGGAAATTTACTGATTTTTCATGTCCTTCCCAATTTTCTTTTTTTTTTTCTCTTCTTTTCCCAATTTTCTCTAGTCTCAGGTAGAAACCATCTTTCTACTCGCTGAATCGATTTTATTCACCTGTGGTACTTGTGAATCACCAGGGCTTTTGGTTAAAATGCAAGTTTCAATTCAGTAGGTCTGGGTAGAATCGGAAATTGTTCACTTCTTTTCCTTTTTTGGGGGGTTTGAACTCAGGGTTTCAGGCTTGTGAGGCAGTTGCCAGAAACGGTGCATTTCTAACATGCAGTGCTGATGGTACTAGCCCATAGAACACACTTAAGGTAGAAAGGCTGTTGTTTGGTATCTACTCATCTCTGTTTGCTCCCCGAAAATCCTTTCCAAAATCTTTTCTTCTTATGTCATCACCCTGTCTTATACCTTCCCTTTGGCATTAATTTTCCATGGTTGCATTACAAATTACATAAAGACTAGCATCTGAGAAATCGGTTTTCATGAATTTAGAATCCAGGCATGTGTTAGATGGGGACTCTGGCTCAGGGTATCTATCACAAGACCCCAATCAAGTGTGTTCAATTCCCAGTACTGACAAAACAAACAAACAAAGCAAAACACCAATCACGATGTCATCAGGGAGCTCGGTACCACCAGAGATCAGGAGCATCAAGGTTCAAAGCCGCCCAGGCAAATGGTTTGAGAGACCCTATCTCGAAAAAAATTTATCACATAAAAGGGCTGGTGGAGAGGCTCAAGGTGTAGGCTCTGAGTTCAAACACTAGTACCACACACACACACACATGTCAGCAGGGGCAGGGCAGGGCAGGGCTCAAACAGAAGAGGTCTCTTACCTCGTATGTGAGTGGCCCTGGCATCAATTCCCAGACACACACACACACACAATGTCAGTGGGGCAGTGGGCATCACAGAGGTTATCTAGGGCAGGACTCCCTTCCAAACTCACCTGCTTGCTGGCAGGACTCAGTTTTTTGTGTTTGTTTTGTTTTGTTTTGTTTAACTTAGTAGGGGAAGAGGAGGGGCTTAGGCCAGGGGACCTAATAGGGAAGGGGAGGAGGAAGGACTCAGTCTTTTGCAGGTTGTTGTTCTCAGGGCCTCAGTGTGCCACTGGCTTCTGGCCAGGAGACTCTACTAGCTGTTTCCCATGTGGATGTCTCCCTAGAATAGCTTACAACATGACAGCTGGCTTCCATCAGAGTGCACAGAGAGAGCAAGATGGAAATCCAGTCTTTTCATAGTCCAGTCTTGGAAGTGACATTCTATTTTACTATAGCCCATTTGTTAGGAGCAAGTCACTAAATCCAGCTCACACTCACTGGGATGGTGTTGCACAGGAGCAGGACCACTGGGAGGCAAGGACCACTGGGGGGCAAGGACCACTGGGAGGCAAGGACCACTGGGGGCCATCTTGGAAGCCATCTACTACACCTTCAAGGATTGGCTGCCTCTTAAAAGAATCTACACTTGCAGCCCGGTGCCAGTGGCTCATGCCTGTAATCCTAGCCGCTCAGGAAGCAGAGATCAGGAGGATCATGATTTGAAGCTAGCAAATAGGTCTCGAGCCCCTGTTTTGAAAAAACCCTTCACAAAAAAGGGCTGTAGTGGTTCAAAGTGTAGGCCCTGAGTTCAAACTCTAGTTCTGAAAAAAAAAAAGAATCTATTCACTTTCTCAGTTATGTCAATTTTCATTCATTATTCAGATTTTGGTTGCCACTCTCACTACTTATTGAATTTCCCCTAATGTCAAATCCAAAAATCACTTCTCAGGACTCATCTTACTTAGCTCTCATAACATCACTATCTCCTATTTTTATTCTCACTCTTTGAGACAAATCCTTTTTTAATACTCTTTCTTGGCCCCTCTTAATCTACACATATTTCAAATGTACATGTTGCTTAAGTTCCTGTGTTTCATCTTCTTCTCATCTTTACCTATATCTTCCATTGTCACAGATACATGATAACGCTAAAGAATTTTCTTTGGAACTCCAGAACAGTGTATCTGACTTCTTGCTATCCACTAAGCATCTCAAAACTGAACTCATCCTTTTCCCCAACTATGTTTTTCTTCGTGCTTTTTATGTCTTGGTTAACATTCTGATATCCTCAACTGCCCATGTGGGAAATCAGGATTTATCTTAGAATCTTGTCTGTCACCCTCCACATCCAGTGAAACCCTGGGTCTTGTCACTTTCAACCCTTTAACATGTGCCTGCCCTAGCTCCTCATACTCCCTCAGCAATCTCTTCTAAGGCTGGGGGTGTGGCTTAAGAGGGAGAGCCCCTGCCAAGCAAAAGCAAAGTCTTGAGTTCAAATCCCAGCACTACAAAAGAAAAAAAAAATCTATTTTCCATGTTGTAAACGCTATGGGGGGGGAGTACCTTGCTGACCTCTGAATCCCTAGCACTAACCCTGATAGAAGGGTTCTTTGCTAAATATTTCTAGTTGGCCTCTTAAAACTAAAACTTAATGTTCTAGAGCTTAAAGGTCTTTAATGACTTTTAATTACTCATCCAAACTTCTTAGTATTCTATTTGTCAGTGTGTAATTTGTTTGTGTAACAGAGGAACTCAGATGCCTAAATTTTTTGAGGACTTTAATCTGCCTCTACATTTTTTTCTGCCACTTCCTATGCTAACACCATGTTTGCTACTACTTTTCTTGAGTTCATTTCTAAGGTGCTGCTTCTAAGTTGTCACATGCAGAGAAAACACTTTGAAAATCTGAAGGGATGGATAGCCAGGCTCATGCCTATAATCCATGGAGGCAGAGACCAGGAAGATCTAAGCCAGCATGGGCAAGTAGTTCAGAAGACCCTAACTTGAAAAAAACTACACAAAAAAGAGTTGAAAGAGTGACTCAAGGTGTAGGCCCTGAGTTTAAACTCAAGTATCACAAAAAAAAAAAAAAAAAAAAAGAAATCTGAAGAGCTATCTTTTGGGTAAAGTATGAGCATTGGTATAAATATATAAATATTGTAACTTTTTCTTTGGTTGATCACAGCTTTTTCCCCCATTTTCTACTTCTTGGTTATTTTGCAGAGAGAAAGGTTGTTAGATGAATACCTTTTAGATAATTATAATTATTACATATAGCAATGAAATATAATTATATATTGTATATAGCAATAAAAATAAATATCCACATCAGTTTTGTATATAGCTTGTATATGGTAGATGGAACTAGCCTATTTTCTCTTTTCTTCCATTTTTTAAAACATGTATTCATTGTACAGGGATGATTTGTTGTGATAATTCAGAATAGCCTTACATTGCACATTGATTAGATTGTCCCCCTCCAACTCCCCCCCACAGCCACCCCCTTCCCATCCCACTTGAACTAGCCTATTTTCAAATCAACATTCTGTTATGTCAATCTGAATAAACTATAAATGACTTTCCCATTCACTTCATTTTCTTTTGGCAGTACTACTGTTTGAACTCATACCTTAACACTTCCTAGGCAATTGCTCTACCACTTAAGTCATGCCCCCAGGCCTTTTTGCCTTAGTTTGTTTTTGAATAAGCTTTGAGCACTTTTGCCTGGGCCAGCCAGCTTCATCTCCTGAGTAGCTGGAATTACAAGCATGGGTCTCTATATCTGGCCTCCATTCACTCCATTTTCTTCAACTTTATCCATCCCTTTCTTTTCCTGCTTTTCTATCACTGCAATCTCAAAAGACAGAAGTTAGGTATAGAACAATGTAAATAACTGTAAAACAGCTGGACACTGATGGCTCACGCCTATAATCCTAGCTACTCAGGAGACAGAGATCAGGATGATCTCAGTTCAAAGCCAGAGACCCCATCTCAAAAAACCCTTCACAAAAATAAGGCTGGTGGAGTGGCTCAACAAGGTGAAGGCCCTGAGTTCAAGCTTCAGTACCAAAAAACAAACAAACAAAAAACTGTAAAAGAGAAGTCTCAAAAAATTTAAATGCTTTCTGTTTCCTATCTTGTGATTTTTTTAGTGGTAAAAGTATGTAAAATTACCATTCCACTGGCTTATGGATAACTTATCCCTCTTACCCATATAAATTAATGGAGATGGGAGAGTGTTATTTAAATAAATGCACCACTGATACTTTTTTAAAAGGGCCCATTTCTAAGTATTTAACCTCTTGTCTAAAAAAAGCAAAAACTAAATCTACTGAACAACTCTATCTATAAGTGAGCTGATTGGTCCTGCTAAAATAAGACAAATAATGTTTGGAACCACTTTCAATGACAACACTCTTAAGAGATATATGTGCAGACACAGACACATGAAAAAAGCAAATAAGCAAAATGGGTAATCCATTAGAGATCCCAGTTAGAATTAGCTGTGAGAGTCTGTGTGGGTGCTACAAAGTAGATCCACTGGAGATGAGGCTTGTTGATTCTGTTTATCTGAAGTCAGAGCCAATAATCCCAGTGATCCCAAGAATGGTGATACATGTTTTTCTACATTTAGAAAGAGCCAACTGGCAGAACCTTTGCAAATGGGCCAATTCCTCCTCTTAGTAATGATACATATAGAACTCTGCTGATTTACTGCTTGCTGGTCATGTGCCTTGAGTTTTTTCTTATTAGCAGAACAGATTTATATCCATTCACAAGCTTTCTGGCTCTGTGCTTTTGCCAAAACCTGAATGCACTTAAGAGACAGAAGGGTGAAATTCATATTTAGGGAACAAAACCAAGCTACTTGACTCATGGGAATCTGATGTTAGGCTCTATCAAAGGTCAGGTTTGGGACACTGTGCCAGACAGTGGAGGGGCATCTGTAAGGCTTAGTGTTCTTCAATGTGCTGCAGCAGCACGTCTTTGTTAGACTGTGCAGAGAGCTTTCTTCTGCTCTCTCTCCATTTGCTTCTTTTCACTCAGGCTGATCCAAATCTTAATTATCTGTTGGGTTCTGCTCTTTCTGTTTATCTCTACGAGTTTTTATCATGACAGTGGGCAACTTGGTTTCTGTCCTTGACCAACCTCTGATTCTGCTTTTGCTTTATTTTACTAGGTCTCATTGACCTGTTGGGTCATCCTTGGTATCCAGTTTCAACTTCTGTCCTGCTTTTATTTTAGCTCTTGCCTAACAGCCTGTCAACACCTTGATCAATCACCCAGCACAAAATACAAAGACACATTAGAATAGCACAAGCTGGTTTTATTAGCCCCTGTGATCTCCTGTCTACTAAAATGGCTTATTTATAGTCTTTGGTTGAAACTGGTTGATAGTGTTGAATTATAACTTTTAAGGAAGAATCTTGTGATGGGATGGGTAGAAAATAACATTTCTTTCCTCACTCCCATCGTCCATGTGTGTAACATGAATGCTGAATATTCATGAGAGGAAGTATTTAATTTACTGAACTAATCCAAGCTGAAGCCCCCTTTGAGACATAATTTGGAGTTATTAGTCCACAAAAATGAATGTAGAATGACAGGCCTATTAATTATGAGACAGAACTCTAAGAAAGAAAAATCTTAATATTTTCCCTTAATTAATGACACTGTATCTGTGATTTCTATAATTTTCTGATTTTTGTCTCAGCTAAGAGCTAAAATTGTTCATCATACCAGCACAAGGAGGCCCATACCCCTATGAGTTAATGTTTTACATATTTTAACTCCTTCATCAGAGCCACCACTCAGTATGTAGTGGAGATTTTTTAGCTCTTAATGGATCATTTCATTTCAGAGGCAATGTCTTTGTTGTGAGGATTAAATCAACTGAACAGAGCAGCAAATGATATAGATTTTTCTATTATAATTTGTTAAAATTGTAATAATGGATTAGTGTCCTGTTGGTGCTGGATGGTACTTAGTCAGGAATGTTTGAGTTTGGTCTTGGGCCTATTATTTCTGTTTGTGATAATGTTGAGGGAGCTATATACACCATGGGGACAAAGCATTTTTTCATTGTTAACTGTACCTTTGGCTCCAAATTCTAATGTAAAACCACAGAGATCTTGGCCAGAAAGGTAGAATTCCACTTTTTTAGGCTAGAGGACATAAATGCCAATATGCAAAGCAAGCCAAATGGCACTTCTGTGCTCTCCTTCCTTCCTCATCCTCTCATTCACACTCAAATACTGAAACTTGCTACGCCACTGGTATGAAATGACACAGAACTAGACAACAAGGGAAGAAATAACAAGAGAAAAGTTATTCCCTGAGAACAGAGTACATTCCTGGACCTACCCATGCCAGAGTTAAGACACAAGCCTGATTACATGAAAAGAGAGGCAGAGAGCAGAGAAAGATGACATGATTTGGCTTCTGCTAATTCCCAAGTCTTCCTTCCATAACCTAATGAGTGCAGAATTGAAAAGAAGAGGAAGAGCTGGCTCCATTTTGGAAGTACAGCATTAACTTTCACTGCTATCCTAGTCCATTAGGGCTTGAAAAATGGCCATGCACAAAGCCACTTTTCAAGGCCATTAAAATGGTTCATAAATCAAATCAACTCAAAACATCCAAACTGCTCTTTGTGGATTGAGTCAGAGGACAAAGTGACAGAACAAAGTATTACCTTTGCCTATGAGCAATTCCTATCTTCCAGAATTGTGAAGATAATTGGCAAAAATGTGTACATGGCATATAGTAGGTCCTCAAATTGAAGTTATTTTTCTTTGTTTTGCTAATTTTTTTTTTTTTTTTACTGTACTGGGGTTTGAACTCAGGGCCTACACCTTGAGCCACTCCACCAGCTCTTTTTTTGTGATGGGTAATTTTTGAGATAGGGTCTAATGAACTCTACCTGGGCTGGCTTCAAACCAAGATCCTCCTGATCTCTGCCTCCTGAGTAGCTAGGATTACAGGTGTGAGCCACTGGCACCCAGCTTGTTTTGATAAAATTTTAAAGGAAATCCTATATGCTAGACATAGAAACATACAAACTGAAAGAAAAAGTAAATCTTATATAGTATTTGATATAATAATTGCATCTCCCAGAACTGTAGCAGAAAGTGATCGTCTAAGTTTTAAAAATTTAAGAGTGATTTTATATCTGTCAGTAATTGGTGACCACATATAGTACATGGGTATAGATTTAAAACATTTAAGATGAGTACAGTGTTTGACAGTTATGTTCCATCTAGATTTAAGTCACATTTAGAATTTGGCTAGGATGTTAGCCAAAAGAGATTTGCTATAGTTTCATGAGACAAAATTATAGCATGAATCATCTCTCTAGTCTATTCAAATGAAGAATTTTTTCTCAGAAAACCACCAGAGTTCACAATTTGATGAACATGTGCTTCTGCAATTTAATTCTTTAATGAATTTTTTATTAGCATATAATAGTTGTACCAGGGGTATACATTGTGACATTTACATATGTGTTTACAATATATTTTAATTAGGTTAACCCTCTCCATCGTTCTCTCTCATCCTCTCTCCCCTTGATTCTTTAATTTCAAGTAGTATGGCAGAGAAGGCATATGTGATCTAAAGGTACATATTTGGGGTTATCAGATGAGAACTAAGTGAAGGAATGCATTTTCCTATTTAAAAGGAGGTAGAGGTAGTGGCTTGATATTTTCCAAGATAAAGCTATCATTTAGATAACACAGAACATAAAAATGCAGATAGGTATCTTTGTAAGCAAGAATTTTAAAAGATCAGTCATCATTTTTTTTGACAGTGTAAGACAAGTGCAAAATGTTGAAAGAACATGTACTGAACTCATTATTTAATACTGCAGGCACAGAATATCTAAGTTCAACTTAAGAATTCCTGATGCTTGTGGTGAAGATGAAAATGCAGGTTTAAAAAAAGTTCATAGGATTTAACAGGATTATGAAGCATTTCTTCATTTATACTGGAATTTTTTATTGGCTGAGCTTTCACAGTAAGTCAGTTCAATCTTTAGAGCTATTGTAACTTCAGAGTATTAGCATCTGGCATTCTAACTGCAGTTAATTGTGATGCCCTTAAGTTACTAAAAAAAGGTAATAGAAAACTGACTTAAGCACAATATATTTACATGTAAAATACCAAGGCAAAAATTCACACTGAAAAATAGACACCTAAGCAATGAAGGACAAGAATGTAAAACAGGTCATGTTAAGGAACGGGCAGGGTAAATGAAGAAACTAAAGAGGGTGAATATGGTACTACTTTTTATACAAGTATGAATATGGAGCACTGAAACTTGTTGAAGTTACCACAAGAAGGGGAATGGGGTAGGAGGAGAATAAGGGAGGGAATGAACCAATTCAGGATATAATATACATAGAAATGTCACAATGAAACCCCATGTATAACTACCACAAACTATCAAAAAACAATTTTTTAAAAATGAAGGATAGGAAAAACAGGTCCTTTCTAGGGGTAGGTAACAGGGGAAGTGGGGCAGGCATGAGGAAAGGATGAAGGAGGGCAAACACGGTGTAAGTATTTTGTATTCACATATGAAAATAGAACAATGAAACCTGTTGAAATTGTTCTATAAAGGAGGGTAGGGTAATAAAGGAGAATGATAAGAGGGAGTGAATCAAATTAACATATATTGTAAGCACTTATGTAAATGTCACAAATACCTTCATATACAACTATAATATGCTAATATAAAAGACAGTAGTGAGATAAAGTCCAACAGAACTCACTGTTTAAATGAAATGTGCTATTTAAACTGACTCTGCATTAAATTAAGCATCATTTAATATGAAAACATGTAGGCTATTTGTGACTTGGTTTCCTCATCTATAAAATAGGCATGCCTCCTTTTTTTTTTTTTTTTCTGGTCTAATGCTGGAGATAAAACCCAGGGTCTTACCCATGCTAAACAAGTACTCTACCACTGAGCTTTACCCCAGCCCCTTTCCTTTGGTTCTTGTGTATATTAAATTGGAAAATACATTTAAAGTGCCTGGAATGGTACTTGGCAGATAATGAGTAGTCAATTTAGAATATGTCATCAGGAGTGCTAGTAGCGTATGGGAATAGTGGCTTGTTATGTCATTATTTGAAAGTCAATAAAGTATGTATTGTTTTAGAATTTACCCACCTGAAATGTGAAACCATTTTGTATTTGCTAAAAAAGAAAAATAAAATTTCAGAAACACAATATTTAGTGAATGCATAGTAATACATAATTAAAGCCATTAAGCACAAAAAACAAAATATAATAAACTGAAGTTGTTATACATAATACATAAAGTAGTGATATTATCATTATATATTTTATTGTTTTAAAATTCTCCCTGAATCCAGAGGCTCCCTATAAAAACATTCTAAATTATTAGTGTGCTAAAACTCCGTTATAACATAACTTGCTAGAACTTAGATTTGTATACATGTATCAAATCATTTCAACTGAAAATTAAACTTTTTCCTAAAACCACATTTCATTAGTTTTAAAAAATCTCAGCTTGTGGAATGGCTCAAGTGGTAGAGTGCCTGACTAGCAAGCATGAGGCCCTGAGTTCAAACTCTAGTACCAGAAAAAGAAAATCTACTAATTTTTGTGCTGGAGACTTAACCCAAGTCCTTATGTATGTTAAGCATGTGCCCTACCACTGAACTACTTCTCTAGCTCTAATCTTTGATTAAAATATGAGTCAAATATGTGTCTGAGAAATAAATACTACAGTGTTAGCTAAAAGAGGTATTAAGTTTCTTCCCTGTGCTAGTCAGTCTTATCATCTCTGTGATCAACTTAAAAGGAGGAAATAACTCAAAAGGAAGAAATATTTTTTGGCTCATGTTTCAGAGGTTTTGGTTCACTATAGTGGGGAGGATGTAGTGGAGCAGAGCAGTTCACACTATAGTGGCCAGGAAACGGAAAGAGAGCAAGAATGCCTACACTACCTAGTTTTCTCTCTTTTCCTCTTTTATTCCATACTGACCCCCAGCCCGTAGAATGGTGCTGTCCACACCAGATTGGGTCATCCCTCTCTAGTCAATCTTTTCTGTGAATGTCCTTACTGATATCCTCAGAGGTGTGCTTTGTTAATCTCTTAGGCTTTTCTTAATCCAATCAAGTTGATAATCAGAATTAACCACATGTGACCTGGCAGAGTGGCTCAAGTGGTAGAACACTTGCCTAGCAAGCATGAGGCCTGAGTTCAAATCCCAGTGCCATGAAAAAAAAAAAAGCCATGAACTTTTAGCTGGGTGCTGGTTGCTGGTGGCTCATGCCTGAAATCCTAGCTACTCAGGAGGCAGAGATCAGGGGGATCACAGTTCCCAGGCAAATGAGTTCCCACCAGAATTACCCATGAAGCTTTATTTACAGCAGTCTGTGGCTTCTCTAGTCCTCCTCTCCAAACTTTTTCATATTCCTCCCACAAACCAGTTCTAAAGGCTTCACACACATCATAAGTAGTCATAGAAACAACCTATTTCCTTGGTACTCATTTTCTGTATTAGTCAGGCTTTTAGTTGCTATGACAAGATACCTAACATAAGTAACTTAAAGGTGAAAGAATTTATTTTGGCTCACAGTTTCAGAGTTTTCATCATGGTGGTAAGAGCATGGTGTAGTAAAGCTTAACTTCTGGAGGGTAGGAAGAAGAGGGAGAAAAGGGAGAGAGAGGAAGAGAGAGGGAAAGAGAAAGAGACTACAGCAGTTGTGGGCTTTCTCCCTTTTTCTTCCATCCAGGCCCCCAGCCTATGCGATGGTGCTACCCAGGACATCCCCCTTTAGTTAATCCTTTCTGTAAATGTTCCCACAGACACACCAGAGGTGTGTTTTATTAACCTCCTAGGTGTTTCTCAACCCGGTCAAGCTGACAATAAAAATTAACCATTATACTCCCCAACACCAGGATTTTCATATATTTATGATAAGACATGCAATTTCTAACACAACACAGTGTAAGAGGCTCTTGAACAGCTTTTGCTGAAAACAGTGACTCCTTACTTGGGCCCACAGATTAGAAGTAGGAAAAAAACATGGCATCTGTCCTCCATTTTGTATCTGCCTTTGCTCTGAGCCTGTCTCTCTGCAGTCACCTTGCAACCACCTAGAATCAAGGAAGGACAGGAATGATATAGATAACATCTTCATAACAAGGGATGGAAACTACCACCACCAATAGACCCTCCTCTGGATGGACCACCTGCCTGGCTCCAGATTACAATATGGAACCTCTCCCAGAACAAGAACTGAGATAATGACCAACGAGGCCAAACTTGTGACTGGAACTGTTTAGCTATACACACCTTTTGTCCCGTGCCCCCAGTTCTTTTGTCTACTTAAACCTATAGCTCATATCTGTACCCTGAAGATGGGTTGAATGCTTACTTGCCTTTTCCCACAGCATGTCCCAGGCTGTGTAATAAACCTCCATTCTCTGCCTTCTTATTTGGCATTTAGAAGCGAGTAGCAAGACCTGGCATGTGGAATCTAGGAGTTTGGATACTGGGTCCAAAACTGCGGTTTCAATAACAGTAGAATTGGCATAAGTATTCTCCAGGTTTTCATAAATTATGAATCATTATTAACTCTGTAGGGTACCTTTGTAAATTTGGTCTTGAAAAATTAAGCCACTTGAGGGGGCAAGTGTAGGGGGGAATTAAGTCACTCTTGAAGCTTTTGCACATCTGAGATACATTATTTTCTCCCATGAATTTCAACTGCATCAATATGCATTCAGCCCCATTTCTATTCCCTCTTTATAATCTAAAGTGGATTCTTTCATGTTTGGAAAGAGAATAGTAACAGTTGCAAAAAGGATAGAAAAATGGAGTCTCCAAAATTCTGAGGATTAACAAGGAAAAAAAAAACACAGATGGGAAAGGAGTGGTATGAAAAAGAGAGGGAAAGAGAGGTACTGAGTGAGTATAATCTAGCTCCAATCCTAATCTGTCCTCAGATCTGACTACAAACTTTGGAATCGTTTTGGCAGGTGGAGGCTATGGTTATCTGAAGACTTAAATGGGTTGGATGTCTAAGGTAATACACTTGCATTACTTCATTCGGAACTGGTCATCTGCTGAGAGCTCACCCAGAACTTCGGACCTTCATGTGTATTGGCTTTTATAGCAAGATGGCTGGGCTCCCAAAGGAATTGCTAGCATCCCCACAGCAAGCATTTCAAAATGCTCAGTTGGGAGCCACAAACTTCTTGCAACCAAGCCTTGGAAATCACTAAAGTCAGCCCAGATTCAGAGAGGAATTCCATCTCACAATAGAAAGAGTAACAAAGAATTTGTAGCTATCTTTAACAACCATGGATATGAAAAAAAAAATTAGAAATGAAAGTCATTATGATCAAAATTAAGCACTCAGTGCATGGGTTTTACAGAATTTTCACAAGGCCGAAGGAATTATTAGTGATCTAGAAGACAACTGTAAGGGACTATCCAGAATATAAAAAGGGCTGGGGATGTAGCTAGTGGTAGAATGCTTGCCTAGCATGTACAAGGCCTGGGTTCAATCTTCAGCACTGCAAGTAAGCAAACAAACAAAAACAATGAAAACAAAATGATAGGAAGCAAGAAAGGAAGGAAATAAAGAAAGGTATTTTCTAGGCAAAACAAAAGAAAATGATCCTAGATAGAAGTTCCACGATACAGGAAGAAATGAAGAGCACAAATGTGTAAATTATGGGGAAACCTAAATAAACATGGACTGAGTAAAACAATAGCAAGAGTTTCTTCTGATATTCAAAATAAGTAGAAAATGAGATACATTGTAACACTAATGTATAAATCAATAGGGGAGATAAAGCACTATTTACCACTAGAATTTTGCTAAGTCATGAATGTATTTTCAAGTCCAGATATAAACCCTAATAATTATTGTGGACTGATTTCTTCAAAGGCATTGATGTCTTTCAATAAAGGAAAAAGTATGCCTCCCCTCCATACCCAACAAATGGTACTGAGGCAGGCAAAAATTAGGGAAAGTTTGGGACTCATAGAAAAATATTACAACTCAAATTAATCACTATCTGGCTCAAATTACTACCCTCCTGATCTCTGCCTAGTGAGTAGCTAGGATTACAGATGTGAGTCACCGGTGCCCAGCTTACGCTTTCCCTTTCTTGGGTGGCTTTGTAGCAGAGTGTTTTTCAGTGGGATGCCTCCTGGAAAACAGCTTTTCCCAGCACCTTATGGTGAGGATTTATAGTTCCTCTCAAAGTGTCTACCACTGGTGTCTACCAGTGGGTTAGCCACTGTCCTGAGGTGGAAGGGTTGTAAGGTGTACTTTGTCTTGGACATTGTCAGCATTGCCAATAGTGGCTTTTTTTTTTCTTTTAATCTGCTGTATTTATTAGAATTCTATTTGCTTATTAGCCAATCCTATTATCTCAACCCCTGTTATAGTTAATAATTCTTTCTATATCCCCTTTCAAATTACCATTGTGGGTTCCCTCCCTCCTTTGATTAGGTATGAACTGAAAATGAACTAAATGTTATAATTATAGACAGAAAATTTCAGACACCATTTAAAAGCACTCAAATATATTTTGCATACAAAGAGGCACAGCTAAAAATATAGAAAAAGACTGAAAGTAAACTTAACAAAATTCTTAAACCAAACCCACCAACATACAAATAAGACAATACATTTGTATTAGTCTGCTCGGCTGCCATAACAAAACACCAGAGACTATTTTGTTTAAGTAACAGAAATTTACTTTCAATAGTTCTGGAAACTGGACTTTTCCTAACAAAGTTTCTAGCAGGGCTTGATTTCTGGCGAGGGCTCTCTGTTCTAGACTTATAGAGGCCTTTTATCTCCCTGTGGTGTGGAGAGCAAGGGGGCGCTCTGGTGTCTCTTCTTATAAGGATACTAATCCTATGGGATCACCTTCATCCTGAAGATTTTATCCATTAATTACTTCCTTAGTGGCCTCATCTCCAAGTAACAGCCACACTGGGGGTTAGAGGGTTTACACATGAATTTTAGGGGAACACATTCAGTCCTTAACACACATGAACAAGTAAGGATTTTTTGAAGGAAGACAGTATAATTGATTCACTATCAGAATAAAAGAATTCTTTCAACTGAAAAGTTGAAAAGGATTCTTTCAACTGATGCGGAAAAACTAACAGTGGGTGCTACTGAATATTCATTAGTTGAGAAAATTTAGGATTCCTTAAAAAACTAGGAATAGAAGGAAATTTTTTTAACCTACTAAAAATTGACAGTAAGTCATCACAGTTAATGGCTCAAGCCTGTAATCCTAGCTACTCAGGAGGCAGAGATCAGGAGGATTGTGATTCGAAACTAGCCCAGGCAAATAGTTCCACGAGACTCTATCTGGAAAACCCTTCACAAAACCAGGGCTGGTGGAGTGGCTCAAAGTGAAGGCCCTGAGTTCAAGCCCCAGTACTGCAAAAAAAAAAAAAGGAGTAAGACAAGAATGTTGGTCCTCACCATTTCTGCTTAGTGTGGTGGAAGCTTTAGTTAGGGCAAGAAAGCAAGAATAAGCAGCAAAAGGTGTTGTAACAATTCCATAAACTGATGGCTTAAACAGCAATTTATTTCTCACAGTTTTGGGAAGCTGGACATGAAATCAGGAATTATGAGTGCCCTCCTTCTGGTTCACTGCTGGTGCTGTCTGGCTGTATCCTTACATGCAGTGACAGCAAGTTCTTGTCCTCTTATATGACAAGTCCCTAATCCCATCATCGAGGTTTCCCCCCCACCAGCGAAACCATACATATATATGCATATACATATATAAAATTTTTTATTTTTTTCCCCAGTATTGGGGCTTGAACTCACGGCCTACACCTTGAGCCACTCCACCTGCCCTTTATTGTGATGGGATCTTTTTGAGATAGGGTCTTGAGAACTATTTGCTTGGACTGGCTTTGAACCACGTTCCTCCTGATCTCTGCCTCCTGAGTAGCTAGGATTATAGGCATGAACCACCAGGGCCCAACTGCAAGACCACATTTAAACCTAATTCCCTCCCAGAGGTCCCACTTCCAGTTACCATCACTCTGGGGATTAGGGCTTCAACATTTAAATTTTGGGAGGACACAAACATTCAGTGCACAGAGTCTGGGGGTATAGTTTGGTGGTGTAGTGCTTGCCTAGCAAGTGTGTGACCCTGGGTTTGATTAAGACTTCTTTGAAAGATTAGGAAGTCAGTGTTGGACAGATAAATTTGGGACTCCAAGGGCCTTGTACTGGTGGCTCACACCTGTAATCCTAGCTACTCAGGTGGCAGAGAGCAGAAGGATCACAATTTGAAGCCAGCCCAGGCAAATAGTTTGCAAGACCCTATCTCGAAAAAAAGCCCTTCACAAAAAAAATATGGGTGGTGGAATGGCTCAAGGTGAAAGCCCTGAGTTCAAGCACCACTACGGCAAAAAAAAAAAAAAAAAAAAAAAAATTTGGACCCCAAATTTAAGAGAGTTTAAACTTCCAACTAGAGATTAGTTGGAAAAAAATTGTTTTGGATGGTACTGGGGTTTGGATTCAGGGCCTCATGCTTGCTAGGCAGATGGTCTATTATTTGAGCCATAGGCCCCTTGCTTTATTTTTCAGGTAAGGTTTTGGGTTTTTTACCTAGGACTGGTCTCAGACACGATCCTCCTATCTATGCCTCTTGCATAGCTGGGGATTGAACCCAGGGCCTTATGCATGCTTCATAAGCATTCTACCTCTGAACTACATTCCCAGCCCCTAAACTTTTAACTTCAAAAATTGTAAGCTCTTCTTTTTTTAATAAGCTCTTCTGAAGAATATTTCCATCTCATAAAAATCATTAGCTTTCTTCATAAAGACAGGAGATAGAACTGTTTAACCTGATTTAAACATTATTATAGGATGTGTACATGCATTGAAACATCACATTACCTGTTAATGTGTACAATTTTATTTTTATGTATCAGTTAACAAAAAACTTAAAAAGGGACAGTTCTAAGCCAAATTGCTATTCTTAAATTAAATGGAGCTTAATCTACCTTCTCCTACTTGATAAGGCAGTGATATAGCTTATAGCAATGTATTTGTTGTCAAACATCATGGCATAGTGGTTTAGTGAACTGATTCTAGAGCTAGTTTGTTTGGACTGAAGTCGTTGTACCACTTACTGGCTGTGACTTTCGGTGAATTACTTTGCCTTTCCATGTCTCAGTCCTGTTATCAACATAATGATAAAATAGAACCTCTCTAAAAGGGCTTTAGCTTTTATTTGTACTGTGTTTAGAACAGTGGCTGCTGCTTAGTATGTGGTACAAATGATCTTTTAGATAATTTGTTAAAAACCTGTCCTGTATTTAACTTGTTTTAAATATATTCCTAAAGCATTAAACAAACAGTATCACTTCTATCTTTTCCCCCCAAGTGCTAGGGATTAAATCCAGGGACTCATGTGTTTTCTAACATGGAGGTACATCCCCAGCCCTGTCATTTCTTTAAAAGGCCTTGCATCTGAAAGATGTGCTGTGAAAAATGGAACATTCCTACTTTCTGTAAAAGCTATTATGTTTTTGGTCTGCTGGCTTCTATGTACTAGATCTTACTTCTTAACTAAAATTATAAATTGGTTCTATTTGTAATAGTACATGAGTATTCTTAAATTTGGATCTTATAAAAGGAAATTTAAAAAAGTTGACAATGATTAACTCGTTATATGGACTTAGGGTTTGGTCTCTGATTGCAGTTACTCACATTGTTAAGTAATAGTGTTTATGAAATGACTTTTAAAGGAGGTTTTTGCCTTCTTTCCATGTGTCCTGCCTGTGGGCCGTGAGGATTCTTTATCATCAAGAAATTAGTTCTTTGGGGTCTTCAGCCTTTGGCTATGATGAAAGGAGGGCTTTAAGCTGAAGTCTTTTGACCTGAAGATACCCATGTTGATTCCAAACTGAAAACAGATACTACCTACAGGGTCCATAGGAACATTCTTAGCCTACCTAGGTTAGACAGGACTGGCCTATTCCTTATCTCCATGAATGGGGTTCTGTGACCTGGCCAATTAAGACTTTTCTTGAGACTTTTGCTGGAACTATCGGGAAAGAAGAGTTCTCTTTGTTGGGATTCCTAGCTTTAGAGATACTGGTGATCATGTCTGCCACCCTCTGAAGAAAGTTTATTGGGAACTGAGGTAGTACAGAGGAAAGCAGTGTTAAGTGACAAAAGATGCCTGGCCTTACTTCCAGCTATTCAGGAGATAGAGATGAGGAAGATCATGGTTTGGAGGCCAGGCAAAAAGTCAGATCCCCCCTCACCCCATTTTAACCAGTAAGCTGGGTGTGGTGGCACATGCCTGTTTCCAGTTACACAGGAAACATAGGTAGGAGGATCGAGGTCTGAGGCCAGCCCTGGGCAAAATCCCAATACCCTATCAAATAACTAAAGCAAAAAAGGGCTGGGCATGTGAAGTGGTAGAGCTTCTGCCAAGCAAGCATGAGGCCCTGAAATCAAACCCCAGTTCTGCACAGTATCTGCCCCTACACCCCCGAAATGCCAGCAGGTGCAGAGGTTGTGGCTTGGTGGTCTAACTGCTCTTTACAGAAAATTTCCAACCACTTTTTGTTTGAACATTTTTTTGTGTGTGATAAAATATACTTAACTTTTACCATTTTACCTATTTTTAAGTGTACAGTTTAGAACATTCACAGCATTGTGCAGGATCCCCACCATCCACTTCCAGAATTTTTCATCATCCAAAGCAGCAACTTCATACTCATAATGGTAACTCCTTTCTACCTCTTTTTCAGCCCCAATCTCTAGTCTATTTACTGCCTCTTTGAATTTACTATTTTCTGTTCTAGGTGCCTCACGTAAGTGAAATCATACAATATTTGTTACTTTGTTTACTTTTCAAATAACTCATGTTAAGTAAATTACCCAATGTCCACAGCTTTAAGTTGTAATATGGCCATAGAAACCTAGGTATGCCTGTCAAACTATTTTTAAAAAATTTTGCAGTGTTGGGCTTTGAACTTAGGACCTTACACTAGCTAGGCAAGCTCTTTACCACTTGAGCCACACCCCTAGCCCCAAAAAGACCACAATGAATTACCACCTTGGTAATGGGCTTCCCACCTCCATCATGTGCAATAATATAGAATTTTTCATATCATTAAAAGTATTTGGAATATTTTAATGCTTCCTAATAATCATTTGGACACATCATACTTTTATTTGATGTTGACATTGTTTTGAATTTTAAAGAATATACATTTTGGGGACGGGTGGAGTGGCTCAAGTGGTAGAATATCTGCCTAACAAGTATGAACCCCTGAATTCAAATCCCAGTACTGCCAAAAACAATTTATTTTTGTATATAAATACTTGTTTTTTTTGTTGTTATTGATTTTTTTTATTTTGAGATAAGGTCTTGTTTTATAACTTGGGCGGCCTATAACTGGCAATGTAGCCCAAGCTGGCCACAAACTCATGATTCTCCTACTTCAGCCTCCTGAGTGCTGGGATTACAGATATGTGCCACCATCCTCGGTTAACACCTGTATTTCTGATGAGAATTGTGGAATAAAATAATGTAATTTTTTTTTTTTTTTGTGGTACTGAGGCTTGAACTCAGGGCCTACACCTTGAGCTACTCCACCAGTCCCCACCCCTTTTACCTTTCCAAAGGGTTTTTTTTGAGATAGGGTCTCTCAAACTATTTGCCTGGGCTGGCTTTGAACTGCCGTCCTCCTGATCTCTGCCTCCTGAGTAGCCAGGATTACAGGTGTGAGCTAGACACCCAGCAAAACAATGTAATTTCTGATTCAAAGAATAGAATGCACTTAATATTTGACACTTAATGCTAAATTATCCTTTGGAAATGAGCCAATTTACAATACCACAAGTATTCTATCATTTTTGACACAGGCTTTTAAAAATAATTAGATAAAAATGTTACACTGCTTATAATAGATTAGTAACTAATGATAAAAATATTTTCACTATTTTCTCATTTGGCAGTATTGGGGTTTGAACACAGGGCTTCTTGCTTGTGAGGCAGGGCCTCTAACAGCTTGAGCCAAGCCTCCAACCCATACTATCTTTTGAAATAATCTGTTTATGCCAATAACTCATTTTCTATTACAGACTGTTTTTAAGGTATTTAAAAAAACATTTTTAGGCAAATAGTTCAATTTTTTTATACTATTTTACTGATTAGAATGTACTACATTCAATCATTCTGTCTGATTTTTCATCTTTAGATTTGGAAGTTTTTTTTTTGATACAGGGTCTTACTGTACAGGACAAGCTGGCCTCTTAACTGGTGATTCTCAGCTGAGATTATAGCTGTGTACCACTACACTTAGCTGTGAGATTTGGAAGGTTCTATGCTGGTGGGCTGGTTAACACTTTCACTTCCTTTCAAAAAAGGAAATACGTTTATTGCTTTTAGTACTTAAAAAGGTAATATGGGGTGTTTGTACAAAGAACTATTCAATTACTACAGAAACATGGTCTTGCTATGTAGCCCAGCCTGGAGTCAAATTCACATGTAGCCTATGGTAGCCTGGAAGCTGCTATGTAGTCCATGTTGGCCTTGAACTTGTGATCCTTCTACGTCTGCCTCCTGAGTGCTGGGATTAGACATTTGCCACTACACCTGGCTTCACATCATCTTAGTACCTATCTTTTTTTATGGGATAACAATACCATTACTTGGAAAGTTCATAGTATTGAGTTTCCTTATTTTTAAAATTTCAAGATTAATTACTAACAAATTTGGATTTTCAGAAGTCGTTCAGATTTTGGAATATTTCTATATACATGAGGTTTGGAATATTTCTATATACATGAGGTGTTTTGGGGTATGAGATTGAATTCTAAACATGAGATTCACTTATGTTTCATACATACTGTGCACATATACCTTGAGGTAATTTTCTGTGTGCATGAAACGAAGTCTCACAGTATAGCATTCCCACTTGAGGCATCATGCTGGTGGCTCAAAGTGTTGGATAATGGAACATTTTAGACTTTGCATTGTCAGATTACGGATGTTCAACTTGTGTTGTGCTAAGGCAAGACAGAAATAAGACACTTTAAAAATATTAAAAAATTTCCTATTATTTTGTAGTAAAAAACTATGTTATTAAATGTGCCTGTGTTCAAGTACTAAAGTAATCTTTATTCCCCAACTGAACTTTGTACTCCAAGATTTTTTTATTTTAAGAATATTTACATAATAAATACAACTTTAATCACTAAGTTCTTCCTCATCACTGAAGTAAGCACTCTTCTTTATCCGTGGGCGTCTTGAATCATCTGATGTTGAGGGACCCCCTGCACTAGGTTTCCATTTGTTTTGTTCTTCTTCAATTTTGGCTTGCTATAATGTAATTCGGAAAACAAACAAAATAAAGCCAGTGTTATTTATGGTGCATTAATTCAACCATGGCAAAAACACAACACAAATGCAACTTACTTCCCACCCTCCCAGGCCATGCAGAAGGTCAGATATTCCCCTAATCCCCATATTTTGTCCCAGTCATAGCATTGCTCAAAACCATCCTAGGCAATTTCTAAAATGTCTTTTAAGTTGAGCTAAACTCACTTTAACCAAGTGAACAGTTCTGCTCAATTCTGTAACAAAAACAGATTCACATTAAAAGTGTTGTGAGACCTTTAAAACCCAGAAAAAGCAAATGGAAATTTTTCACTCACACAAAGACTTAGAGAAACTGCTTCCTGCCTCAGACTTGAGACATGAACAATAGACAGAGGTGATCATGATGAAATACCAGTAAAGAAAGCAAGGAATATAAAAAAACTTTAACCCAAGGCAATTATACCACGACACCTTTTATCTTTCTCATTTTAATTTTTAAGCTTTCTTTTTATACATGTTTCACTATATAGCCCAGGCTGGCATTGAACTTGTGATCCTCCTGCCTCAGCCTCCTGAGTATTAGGATTACAGGTGTGTACTACCATGCCTGGCTATTTCTAACTCTCAAGCTATACTGCCCAAGCTAGTCTTGAACTTCTAGGTTCAAATGACCCTCCCATTTTAGTCTCTCAAGTGGGTCACTGTGCCCAGTAAAAATCCCTTAGAACATTAAATATCAGATAAAGCCACATTCTTTTTTGTCTGTTTTTTGTAGGGCTGGGGATTGAACCCATGCTAGGCAAGTGCTCTGCCACTTGAGCCATCATCCCCAGCCCCAGAACCATTTAAAAGAATAATCTGGTACCTGGAATGCTATGGCCTGACTGAGACTGTCAAGAGCAGGATCTTCACCTTCGTCTTCACTTTCTTCTACTGCTTCACTAAATCATTCAAGAAAAAAAATTCCGAATGTAATCTAATAGTAGTAAAAAGGTAAAAGCAGCACATTAAGGAATTTAGTAAGAATAGGTATACATACATTTCTTCTTCTGGTTCAGGAACTTTCTTTTTTTTCTTTTTTTCTTTCTTCTTTGGAGGTTCACGTTCTCCAAGCATATTTTTAGGACAGGCATAACTCAAATGTCCACTTTCCTTTGGTTTCATATTAGAAAAGAAAGGAAAAATACCATACTTGTTGCTATTAACAGAAACTAGCTTGGTACTCTACAACTAAACAGTTTCAGAATTAAAAAAAAAGAATATTATCGTACTGGGAATATACAAAGGAAATTAATGATAAAACCCATTACTTTTAATACTTTGAAGGAAGAATCTGTGATGTAATTCCAAACAAGCTACTTTAATAATTTAGGGAGTATTTTAGCAGTTTCTCTAAAAGTAAAATACACATTTTCCCCTCAAACACTTTAAATCTCAAGTTTCAAGATATAAGACAGTTCAAAATCTAAATGAATCATCTATCCTAAATGTAAAATTTCTAACTTATTATTTGATAAAGTGGGTATAAAACTACTAACTTCAAGATGTTGCTTAACTTTTTTTTTTGGTAGTAGTACAGGGGGTTGAATTCAGGGTCTCATGCCTGCTAGGCAGCTCCTCTGCCACTTGAGCCATTTTACCAACCCTTTCTGTGATGGTTTTTACAATTTCTTTCTTTCTTTCTTTGCTTGTTTATTTTTCGGCACTGGGTTTGAACCCAGGGCCTCATGCTTGCTCAGCAGGTGCTCTACCACTTGAATCACTCCACCAGCCCAGTGATGGTTATTTTTGAGATAGAGTTCCACTTTATGCTCTGGCCTAGACCACAATCCTTCTTGTGCTTCCCTGTGTAGCTGGGATAACAGGTGTACACCACAGTGCCCAGCCACTGACTGAGATGGGGTCTTGCAAACCTTCTGCCCAAGCTGGCAGCCTTGAACCTCGATCCTCCCGATCTCTGCCTCCCAAGTAGCTAAGATTATAAATGTGAGACACCTCACCTGCCTTAACATTCTACTTTAAAAAGAAGTGGAGTCTGGGGATGTAGCTCAGCAGTAGAGCTTTCCTAGTATGAGCAAGGCCCAGGGTTCAATTCTTACTACTGCAAAACAAAACCCATATTCAAATGGTATTATTTTGGACATAATTTGAGTTGAGTAAAAGACATTAAGTTTTACCTGTTTCATACATACACACACTTTTTTTGTTTTGTTGAGACACGGTTTGCTATGTATCCTAGGCTGACCCTGAACGATATCCTCAGCCTCCCAAACGCTGGGATTACAAATGTACACCAGCCTTTTCAATGTAGCTTAACATTTTAAATTACATTATTGGAGACTGTGGATGTATCTCGGTGGTTGGTATTGCACACACACAAAGTCCATGTATTTATAATCCTATTTGACTGACTGGACTAGACTATTATTCATAATTAGCTAGAACACTGAGTTGTAAGACATAAGAACTCTGAACTATGTGTACATTAGCTCACTAAAATATGTTTAAGGCACACGAGTTAAACTGTTGTGTGAGGGAGACTGAGCCAAGATTAGAACAGAAGAAAACTCATGCTTTTCAAGTATACTGAGAAAGCCTGAAGTAGACTATGTACTTTATGTTGGGACATTACTGACTCCCAGAGGTGTTATTTACTGTTACTGAGCTGCATAGAGAATGTTCTTAAGAGAAGCATTTCCCAAACTGTCTTTTAGAATAATGGTATACCAAAAGAGGCATCCCATATAAAAAAATGTTTAATGGTGAAATAACTGGGAAAAAGAGAATAAAGTAAACAGATTTGGGGGGGGGGGGGCGGCGAACTTAAAAGAATTATAAAAATGTACACAGTATAACATAATAAATTTTTGGATCCATAAAACCAAAGGAATACATTACAGATTTATCTAGAGTTTCTCAGATAAGTTTTTTTTTCTTTTTGCAGTACAGGGGTTTGAACTCAGGGCCTACACCTTGAGCCACTCTGTCAGACCTTTTTTGAGATAGGGTCTCTCGGGACTATTTGCCTGGGCTGGCTTTAGCCTTGATCCTCCTGATCTTTGCCTTCTGAGAAGCTAGGATTACAGGTGTGACCCATGGGCACCTGACTTAATTTCTCAGATAATTTAATATCTACTTTAAATATAGGAAATGAGGGCACATTCTAATTTGAACCTAACTACCCTGTCTCCTCCTTTTAAAAAAGTTTATTATTTATCTATTTATTGGTTTCCTGAGACAGGGTTTCACTATATAGCCCAGGCTGT
The DNA here is from genome assembly GCF_047511655.1 of Castor canadensis. NCBI lineage: Eukaryota > Metazoa > Chordata > Mammalia > Rodentia > Castoridae > Castor > Castor canadensis. Next base: position 79,726,797 of record NC_133393.1, read on the forward strand.
CCTCAAACTCACAATCCTCCCTCAGCCTCCTAAATGCTGGGATTACACCAACATGTCTGACCAGCACTTCTTTTTATACAAAATATAAGACTCTGAAACAGTTTCAAAACACTCACTTATCAGGGTTTACAGTCATAGAATTTGACAGAATTAGTGTGTATCCATGTCATTGCTTGCTTCCTCCTTCTATTCACCTACCCATTTTTCTGCCTATATTTCTTTTTTGGTGGGGAAGGGGAGTAGGAATTGGCAACTGGGTAAGGATGACAAGTCATTTCCTTGTATCTTCCATATGATTTTGTAGCTAGAAAAATGTCTCTCAGTAATTTTCTCTCCAGCTCTCCATTAATACCTCTGGACCTAATTTAAGTATTTTATCTAGGCATTTTAGAAACTGATGACTATAAGACCCAGACTGAAATTCTTTTGGTACCATTATGGGTCTTGCACAAAATACTTTTATGGCTGTGTATCATTTTGAATCTTCATTTTTTTTGTTTTTTTGTGATAGGGTCTTGAAATGTAGCCGAGACTGGCCTCGAATTCCTGATCCTCCTGCTTCAGCCTCTGGAGTGCTGGGATTACAGATTGTGCTACGACGCCTGGCTTGTGTCTCTTTTATAATCACCAAGACTTTGAATGGCTCAGTAGATCATGAGGAAAATTAGGTAAAATGTGGGGATAGTTCAGTTGCAAAACATTAGTATTACTAACAGAAAAAAAATCAAAACAGCCAGATGTGGTGGTGCATATCTGTAGTCTCAGCTACTTGTGGAGATGGACCACTTGAACTCACAAGTTTGAGACTAGCCTGGGTATCAAAGCCAGACCCCTTCTCAACAACAAAAATTCCAAAGAAAACATCTTATAGATGTGTCATATGATAATGTTGGCACTAAACTGTTAAGCTTAAACACTGGTAAGTATAATAGAATTTATGGTTCTATAAAAACATAGAACCAATATTTTATTAACAAAAATTTATGAGTTACTAAAATTTTTCAAGACAATTAGATAAATAATTATTATAAGACTTCTTAGAAAATGATCTCAAAGATTTAGAATTTGGAGAAAGTATCATTCTGTAGTACTGAAACCAGTTTATCTTTAGATACTACATTTCAATGAAATTTAGTCTCTAAGTAAAACAACTTTTACAACCTGATTTTAGCCAGCCAGAAATTTTGGTTGAACACCCACAGACTGATGTGGAAAATATCTTAAGTTATGAAAGAGTTCAGTATCTTTTGGGTTCACTTACCCCACATTCATAACACTTAGACTTATCGAAGTAGTTTCGCCTTCGGATGAACTCAGCTGCTCTTCCATTGTCAATAGCAATGCTTGCCTTTATCACTCTACCAAATAACTAAATCAAGAAAAAAAGTAAATGCAGAGGAATATATTGCACTGAAACTCCAAACTAGTCATTTGATCCTACTTCCTCAAATTCCGTTTTATTTTTTGGATTATTTTAGCAATTGCCTCCACATACATGTGATAAATTGTATCCTGTGATATTTTTCTTTCTTAGATTCTACCAGTATTTTGGGAACCCATGCAACTTTGATATCTTTTTCCCCATGACCATCACTATATCCCCACATTTTTTTTAGCCTTGATGAGTACAAAGACTTTTAGGTTAAAAACCCTGATGAGAATGAATGGCTTACCTGTCTATTGTTTATTGCTCTTGTGCAGTTAAGTGCAGAGTCTTTATCCAAAAATAAAATAAATGCAACTCCTTTACTTTTCCTAGTATCTTTGTCCTTCATTATAGTAACCCTTAAAGCATAAGCAAAGAGCCAGTTAAAAATGAAGCAGAAATAAAATAGATATTAGTAACTCCTTGAGAAACTCAAGTATTTATTTATGTGCAGTATTGGGGTTTGAACTCAGGGTCTATCCCATTGGTGCCAGTGAAACTCAAGTTTTTAAAAAAAGGGATTAAATAAAACACTTACAAAGTGTGAGAAATTAGTATATTTAAATAACAGGGTATCTCTTCAAAGTCATGAAATACCAAGAAGAATGGAGGGGATGTATCTCAGTGATAAAGTGCTTGTCTAGCATGCACAAGGCCCTAGGTTCCATCTCAGACACTGCTAAAAAAAAGAAAGAAAAAAAAAAGAGAAAGTGATACTGACTTAATAAAATGAGCACGGCTGCGATAAGGAGTTAATCAGAGCTTGAAAGGTGACATCAAGAGGTGTCAGGGAGAATGGAATCTTGAAGAAGCATAATCCTCTCTACTAACTCCCTCACCCTGCAAAAACACCCCAAACAAAGCTGAGGAATTCTCTTTTACACAGTAAGTATACTTACTTTCCTAAGTAAGTATATTATAATTTAAAAAATTATTATAGAATATTAGATTTAGAATATTATAATTTAAAAAATTGTATTAGCATGTAATAATTGTACAGGGGAATACATTATAATATTTACATATGTGCTTACAATATCTTAGTTAGATTTACCCCCTCCATCGTTCTACCTCTTTCCCCTCCCTTTCTTTTAGAACAATTTCAACAGGTTTCATTCTTTTATTTTCATATATAAATATAAAACACATCTACTATATAGCGTATTTGTTCTTCTTTTAAGGAATTTCCAGTTCAGTGGTTCTTAGCCCTACCACCCAATGTACCCAAGTGACAGAACAGTAATGAGAGCAGAGCTTGCTTTCTCCTTCCCCTCAATCATCCCTAGTCCCCGAGGTCCTTGCTAACCCATTCATTTAGGTTTTTTTTTTTGGAGGGGGACCCTGGGATTTGAATTCAGGGCCTCATACTTGCTAGGCAGGCGCTCAACTGCTTGAGCCCACTCTGCCAGTCCTTTTTTGTGACTTTTTTTTTTTTTCTTGAGATAGGGTCTCATGACTATTCGCCTGGGCTGGTTTTGAAACTCAATCCTCCTGATCTCTGTCTCCTGAGTAGTTAAGATTACAGGCATGAGCCACCAATGCCTGGCCATCATTTAGTATAGTTTAAGAACAGTGTTCAACAGAGCTCTTTGAAGAAGGGTTAATTCCAAAACTAGAACAGGTCAGGAAGGTAAGAGATTGAAACTTATTATTTAAAAAAGTAAATAAAGAAGCCAGTTGGAAGGGCGGACCATGGATCAAATACAGGACAATTTAAGTATCAAAATAATTAAGCTCAGTAATGAATTACAAAAGACAGAAAGAGAAAGAATTCATAAGTATATACCAATAATAAATAAGTTGGGAAGAAAAGTGAGTGCCTGCTTACAGTAGAATGCCTAGGGACTACTGGTAAATGTAATGTGAGCACGGGAGCTGGAAAATCACAATTTTCTAACCACCTGGTAAAGACTGGATCAGGTAAGAACCATCATGTTAAATCTAAAATGAAATTATGTGGAGCAGGGCATTTGCATTGACTTAGAATGTCTCCCACTGACTGCAAATTAATTGCAAAGGGAAAATGAAGCATACAGTGGGGAAGCTAGGTAATACCTTGACTGAGTGATTAATACTATCACTAGTGAGAGACAGATGGGATTTGCATGTCTCCAGGTGATACTCTGAAAAGGATACATCATTTATGACGTATATGTGCCAGTAAAATACAATACAAAACATCATATAAAAAGTAAGAAAAAAATGATGGAGGAGGGTGGTTATATTCTTTACAAATGTTCTAAAGTAAGCTAAAAAAGGACCAGGGATGTAGCTCAACTGGTTGGGGTAAAGTCAGAAAATTTTTATGAAAATAGATCATGGTGGCCTCTTAAAATGTGATTTAAGTCGAGGTTTCAACGTAAGGTGAATAAGCCTTTTCCTTCGTCTTTTAATGCAGGGCCTTGCTGTGTAACCCAGGCTGGCCTGGACCTTGAGATCCCCCTGCCTCAGGAATGGGATAGGCATGCCACTGTACTGGGCTGTAAAATAATCTTTTGTTGGTTTGGTCTCAGCTGTTAACTGATTAACTTCCTAATCTTTTTCTTCCTCCATCCTTAGTCCTTGCGATTAAGTTTAAAATAAATGAGAATTTTTCTTTTTATGCAGAGTATCTATTTATTTAATGGGCTTAGAAAAGAAGAAAAGTCAAGAAGTTGACAAAGGCTGAAATTTAGACTGGTTTTCTTCAAAATCACCACAGTACTGAGTGAGGATGTGCAGTTGCTTTAACTTTTTGGAATTTTCATATTTATGAAGGTCAGTTTAAGGTCATAAATATTTTCTTTTTTTTTTCTTTCAAGTGCCATTTCAGGGATGTAGCTGAATGGCAGTGTTTGCTTAACTAGCACTGCAAAAGAAAAAAAAAAAAGCTATTTCAGAAGTGCTAGCGTTCCATGACATCCTTTGTTAATGACCTCTCAGTTGTCCTCTTTTTTCTTCCTGCTTTTTTCTTATCTATGGTGGTGATTACTCTTTCAACTGTTTATTCTTATTGATTCCTTCATGTTAATTCTCTTGTATACTATAGTGAGTTTTCCACATAATAATTACATAGACCAACACCATTCCTTTGCTCAAAAAAAAATTTTTTTTTGGAGTTGGGGGTCCCCTCATGGAGCCCAGGATGGCCTCAAACTTGGTGGTATTACAGACACACACCACCACACCAGAGTTAATCTTTGGTTCCTTAAATTACCTATTCCCCCTCATACACCCCCTCCCCCCACAAATCAATATGCTTTCTGACTTGGCTCCTACCTCATTTTTCACTACTCCTTCCTACTCACAAACTATGAGATCTAGTGGCTGGGGGCCTGTATAGGAAGCTCAAGGCCCTAAATTCATAGCTCTCCCTCCTACAAAAGAATAAACCATGAGGTCAAGTCACTTAATGTTCATATAAAATGGATTATACTTCCCCGAACTGGTGTCTCTGGAAGTCTTTTACTCCTTTCACTTCTTAATCTTTGCCTAGTAAAATTTGCCTTGGGCTGGGTGTCAGTGGCTCACACCTGTAATCCTAGCTACTTGGGAGGCTGAGATCAGGAGGATAGTGGTTGAGGCCAGCCTGGGCAAAGAGTTTGCAAGAGCCCATCTCCAAAACAAGAACAAAATGGACTGGAGGTGTGGCTCAAGCAGTAGAGCACCTGCTTTGTATGTGTGAAGCCCTCAGTTCAAATCAGTTCCCGCCCCTGCCCCCCCAAACACATAAAAAATTAATTGCCTTGGGCTGGGGTGACTCAAGTGAAAGAGCTCCTGTCTGGTAAGGGCAAGGCCCTGATTTCAAACCCCAGTACTGCCCACCCCCCCAAAAATTCAATACTTTTTTTGTGGCCTTTATTCAGGGTCTAGGATCATGTGTTAGTTCCCTTATATCTTTGAATGGAAATAATTTCTTCTCCTTTCTGTTAGAGTCTCCTGAATTATTTGTTTATATGTAACAATGCCCCATCTTGCCTGTTTGAATAAACTCCTTTAGTGCTGTCTCTGTAACCTGCATGTGCTTAGCTCAGTATGTTGAGAAAAAAGAAATGAGAAAAGTAACTTCTCAAGAGTACACCTAGGTCTAGGAATGTACCTCAGTGTTTGAGTGTTGCCTAGCATGCACAAGGCTCTGGTTTGATTTCCAGTACCACAAACAAACAAAACAAATGAAGAGAGTGCACCTATATATTTATTTATTTGAGTATTGTTAGTTACTCTACTAACTTCAAGCCCCAACAATGAACACTACAGTGAAGACAGGAGTACAAGTTACCCTCACGAAAAAGTTTATGGTCTAGTGATGGAGACAGACCTGTAAACCAATTATACTTCTTTATGGTAATAGGAAAAAGAAATTATACCAAGGATTTAAAAGGACAAATCTATGATGACTTCCAGGTTTCTGATATGTGGCAAGGGGTAGAGTAGCAGCATTTCCTGATATAAGATAACATACTCGTTTAACCACGTAATATGAAGCAGTCACAATTACTAGAATTTCTGTCATCCTTAACACTTCTTTCTTGCTCATCCAGCCCTTATGTACAAAACAAGTGTATCACTAGAACAACCTACTTACTTACTAACAATCTCTCAAATCTGACCAGCTTCTTCCTCTCTACTTGCATCATCTTATTCTACATTTCTTTCCTGGATACAATTAGGTTTCAGATTGGTCTCCCTGAATTTGTGTTCTAGGGCAAGCCTGGCATAAAGGCAGACCTTATCTCAACCATAACCACCACCTACAACAGGGAAAAAATGTCTCTGGGTAGTTTTAGGTAGGGGCCACTGTACAGAAAGAAGATGAACAGAGGTTAACAATGCTTCAAAGGCCAACTCATGGGAGGTGAGGATGGCACAGGTGCAGCTCAGTATAAATGACCAGCTGTAGAGATGTCTGAAACCTGATTAACAATAGCTTTCTGACTCCATTTTAAGTGCCTGGAACCAATGCTACTCTATTTTGATTTTTTTTTTCCTCTAGGCACTTCCAATCTAATTTCTACACACTGAAGCCAGAATAAGCTTGAAATAATTTTAGGGCATGGGGATGAACTCAGTGATAAAGTGGACATTTAGCATGTGTAAGGATCTAGGTTAAATCCTCAACACCACAAAAGAACATGGGCAACAAGCAAGACCTGCTTCCATGTCTGGAACCATACTGTGCTTTCTCCTTCTTGCTGACTCATGCACTTCCAGTTACACTGGCCTTTGTGTTTCTTGATTTCATTTTATTTTCTCTTGCCACAGGGCCTGTGCACAAGCTATTTCTTATACCTGACATGTTCCTCTCTTTTTTTTTTTTGCATTTTGAACTCTTACTTAGGCTTTAGGTTTCAAAGGACACTGACCTAAGTAAGCCTTCCCAAATTGTGTAGATCAGGTCCTTTGCGTCTTTAACTTCATAGCATTCTCTTGGTTTATAATTATATATTTGTATGGAGATTCATTCAGGTACTTTGGCAGAGAGGCAAAAAAAAAAAAAAAATCCAAGAAAAGGTAATGGTATGTTTTTAAGTCTGTTATCAGGCTGCTGGATCCAAATCTTGTCTCCATGATTAACTAGAAATATAACCTTAGCTTTGCTGTGTGCTTTAGTTTAATCATTTAGACTATCAGGATAATAACAGCTACCTTAAAAGGCAGTTGTGAGAATTAAATGAGATACTATAGGTGAGAAAAATGTCTAGCATACACATATGCGTATCTGTTACAAATCATCACTTTTTTTTTTTTGAGGTCTTAGGGTTTGAACTCAGGGCCTTGAGCCACTCAACCTGCCCAAATTTTTTTGTGATAGGTTTTTTTCAAGATAGCGTTTCTCAAACTATTTGCCCGAGCTGGCTTCATACCACAATCCTCTTGATCTCTGCCTCCTGAATAGCTAGGATTACAGGTGTGAGCCACCAGCTCCTGGCTATTACTATTGTTTTGATTGATGATGACTATTCAAAACTCTGTATGGCCAAAAAGTAAGCCAGATGCATTTTCAATAATGATTTGTTAATAGTAAATTAATTTAAAAAGTAGTTATCAATCTCAAGATGTAAATAACAATCTCAAATGTAAACTTCAATTGTTTAAAGCTAAAAGAAAATAACTAATCAAAATAAATATGCTCTCTATTTTTGGGACTCCTCCCACTTTTTTGGGTGGTACCAGGGCTTGAACATAGGGCCTTGTGCTTGCTAAGCATGTGCTCTACCACTTATGCCATTCCACCAGCCAAATTTTGGGGATTTTAAATTTATATCAGAATATATGAAGCAAAATGACATTTTTACTTTTTTGCTCCTTAATATACTTGCTTGCTTTAAAACAGTAAACTAAATGACAACCTCAAAATTGTTTTCACCCTTACTCTCAGCCCCAAATGAAATTATCATCTATTACCATTTTTGTATGTTTCCAGTTATCTCTAAGCCTCTATAAGTCTCATAAGCACTCTGCAAGTCAGATGCATTGAAGTATTTTTATACTCTTTGATAAACGGCAACACATTTACAATATACTTGATAAAACACTTTCTAGTAACCAAAGTATTTGTTTACTCAGTCTTTACTTTCTTTTGCCTCCACCTCTGGAGTGCTGGAGTTATTCATAGGTGCACACCACGACACCTACTGAGTCTTTACGTCTCATATTGGATAACAAAATTAGTTTCAGCAATATGGTAAGAAGTTCCAAAGGTTGTTTAAATAAATTATGATATATAAGCTAATACTAAAAACCACTAAATCGTTATGGTACATGGAAAGCTATTTGTAAACAGGTATAATATCAAATTAAAAACAAAATTGCACCTATAAAGTCCTAAAAATCGTTGTTTATGTACATAGACAAACAAATGAAATACATGTCAAATGTTCATAGTATTTTGTTCTTTTTTATATCAAGTATCTTGTAATATGAGTACTTACTTCACAACTTTGCCATACTTGGAAAATATCTGAAACAAAAAACATATTTATTTATATTGATTTATTTTTGTTTTTTTATACAGTCTTGCTATATAGCTCAGGCTAGACTCCAGCTTGTTATGCAGACCAGGCTGGACTTGAACTTCTGATCCTCTTTCTCAGCCTTCCAAGTGCTACTGTATATTACCACACTTAGCATAATTTGTAATTTAAAATATTGATAAAAACTTTAAAATTAAAAAATTAAAATTTCAGGTCATACATACTAACCAAATTATTATATTTTTATGAAAAAACTATGGGCTCATAGTGTGCCTCAAGTGGTAGAACACCTGCTTAGCAAGTATAAGGCCCTTTGTTCAAATCCCAGTATCATAAAAAAAAAAAAATCGCCTTCAGTCTACAAGAATATTTTCTACACTTGGGGGTGGATGAGGCAAGAGCACTGTGAGTTTGGAGCACACGCATGGAAGCAGCTGTGTTCCTGTGGTATATCAAAGACAACTATCAACTGCTAACAACTATCACTGCTCCAGCCTAACTCTGTGCTTCAAAATATCAATGCTGTGAATAGTACTATTCCTTTTCCACACCCATGGTCTAAACAATCCTAAGATGACTGACTGCTTATGAAACAAAAAACCTACAATGAGAAACCCACTTCTACTTGGGCATGGTGGTGTTCATTTATAATCCCAGCATTCAGGAGGATGAGGCAGAAGGATCATGCATACTATACCACACTCTGACAACCATTACTTTATTTCTACATCTTCACCCTAATTTCATCTTCTGCTAGTTTCAGCACCTACACACTTTTAACTCCTATTTGTTATATAATAAGTCTTATTAACTATATTACATTGTTATCTATTATGAGTTTTATTAGATATTAAGTCTTTTAGAATATGCTAATACATGCAAACAATAATCATAAAATTTTGAGTTCTAAGATTACTTGCACAATGCTGCAATGCAAAGTCCAATGCACTGGACTTTGGTGTTAGCAACACTGGATTCAGAGGACCAGTACATTTTTCTACGTAACACTTGCTTTTTTTTTTTTTCATTTTTCTTTTATTATTCATATGTGCATACAAGGTTTGGTTCATTTCTCCCCCCTGCCTACGTAACACTTTCTAATGGCTTCTCATTTCACTCAAGAGTGTAGCCAGTCTTCACCAGGCTTGTCAGGCATCCCTAGAGTGGGATTACCTCAATTGCCCTTCTTCTTCTGAAATGCTTGTCCTCTAGACATCTGTGGTTTACTTGCTTCAAGATTTTTATCCAAATCACCTTTTCAGGGCATTTCTGACCACCTTAACTAAAATTTCACCATTTTCTGCTTTACTTTTTCCCCTTAGCACATCCTTAGTATCTAACATATAATTTTGAGGGCTTTTGTTTTTGAGACACAGTATCACTATGTTGCCCAGGCTGGTTTCAACCTCCTCAGCTGAAGTGATACTCCTGCCTCAGCCTCCCAATTGCTGGAATTACAGGGAACCATGAATAGCTTAATTTGACTTTTTTCATATTTTTACATTTTTAAAAACAAATTTTAATCAATTTATTTTGGAATAGGGTTTTACTATGTAGCCCATGTTGTCCTTGAACTCATGATCTTCCCAGCTCAGTCTCCCAGTGCTGGGATTATAGCAATGATCCATAACGCCCAGCTTAATTTACTTTTGTTTTTTGCATTGTTTCTCTTGCTATACTGTATCTTTTTGTTCATTGATAGGTCTTTTACATTTACTGGTGCTCAGCATTCAATACATTAGATCTCTTATTTTTTGGGGGGTGGTGGTGAAAAGGACGTGGTACTGGGGTTTGAACCCAGGGCCTCATGATTGGAAGGCAAGTGCTCTGCCACTTAAGCCACAGACCTTTTGTTTCTTTTTTTTTTTTTGAAATAGCGTCCTTGCCTGGGCTGGCCTCAAACTTTTGATCCTCCTGCCTCTTGAGCAGGATTACAGGACATTGCATTCTGCTTATGTCTCTATTTTGACAGAAACTGCTATTTTTGTCTGTTCTTTCAAACTCAAGCTAACTTAATTAATCAAGTACTATGTAGAGCATATGCAGAATCTTTCCATATCTACCAAAAGGAGCAAAGAGAATAAACTTGAAAATAGGATTCATATCTTTTTACCCAGTCTCTCTCAGCCACCCATCTGCAGGACAGGTGGGAGTATGAAATTTTGTTCTGTTAGGTAAAGATGTGAAAGAATATGTTGGAAGGTATTTTTTTCCCTCACCTCAATCACTCTTATTCTGAACTGAAAACAAAATATATTAAACTGTTAGCTTCTATGTAAAATATGTGAACCAAGTATGTAAGTTTACTGTAGAATGTAAAGATATACTTTCAGAACCTGACCGTTAGGGAAGGGATCTGTTTGCTCTCCTTAGACTTTTCCTCCAAAACCTCCACCCCATTAATGTTCAAAAGTCAAGTAAGCAAATAGGAAAGACTAACCCACTGCAAAATGCACCCATTTCATTATGCTAGTTGTATCACAGGTGTTGGATTTTTTTTTTTTTTTTGAGACAGAATCTTGTGATGTAGCTCAGGTTGGCCTTGAACTTTAGAACAGTCTCAAGTGCTGGGATTATAGTTGTGAACCATCAAGCCTGGGTATCTTTTACGTTTATAAAAGAAATTGCTGTTCTTTATAAAAGCATTGCAAGTACTCTTTGGAAATTAATCATGTTCGTAATAGATGTCTTTGGTTTTCATGGTTTAAGTGCATTATAATGCATCTATTAAGAATATTGCCAAGGAAAACTATTTGCTTAAGCTATAGTCTGCATCACAACCAGAGAACCCAGAACCCATATACCCAGTATATGTAGTAATTGTAAAACTTACCCGGTATAAGTCATTGTTTGTAAGGGAGAAGGGCAAGTTGGATACATACACTGTACTCTTACTTGGAGCCAAGCCACCACTCATTTCTAAAATGGAAAACAAATGAGTCCATAAGCAATCTAAGGCAGGTGTTCCTCATTTCAAGAAAACCCAAAATGTTGGCAATCACCAGTTATGGCAGATTTATACACCCTCTTTCCATTTTAAGAAGTTAGCAGGGTGCATTAGGGAATTCCTTTCCCCAGCCACCACTAAGTTTTTAATTGTCCTTCTTTAAAGGGTCTTTAACCCTTTTTAATGCTGGACTGCTTGTGTATGTATGGAGAGGAGGATCTTTAAAAAGATGGAGGAGAAACCCAGGGGGTACTCTTAACCTCTTCCTAGACCAAGAGCAAGAAAGTGCTTTCCAATTATGTAGACTACCTTGCCCACCCACCTCAGGAGATACTGAGCCACTAAATTTTTTTTTTTTTGCTAATACTTTGGTTACCTTTTCTGGTAGTCTTAATATTTTTCTCTGAAGTAATGCTAAGGTAAGAATTTAGTATAACATTTTGAAAATATAAAAATTCTTTCCAATCCTTAATTTTGTGCATTTATACCTAATTATGAAATGATGCATTTTATTACGTGAATAGGTTCAGAACTTTGAAGGGATAACGACATACATGTTTATAAATATATAAACCGCAATTAATTTTCAGATCTTCTTTTACAAAGTCAGAGAACTGCCCGTGAAAGTTGTATCAGACCTAACCTAGTTTAGGGTTTTTTTCCCCTGGCGGTACTGAAGTTTGAACTCGGGGTCTTGGCGCTTGTAGGCAGGCGCTCACCACCTGGGCAACGACCCTGGTCCCAAGTTCACATTTTCTACAGAAAAAGCGTGCAAAACGTTAGACTACGACTAACACGAATAGCAAACAACCGATTATAAGGACAAGTGATGGAAAAACACCCCGATGATCAGTGTTTGGGGGATTACTTCGAAAACTCCAGGAACTCAACATGGTTTTACAGTCTCTCTTTGAAACTGTGGATACATTGGGCACTGCGGTAAGAAATGCGAAGGAGGCAAAGGCCGGCGTCGGAGAATAAAGAGGGAGCGGTGAAGAGGGGGCAAATCCTCTGGGCTGCCGGGTCAAGGGAAAAGGCCGCAGTCGGACAGGCGTTTACCTTCAGGTGGGGCGGGTCCGGGGGACCGAAGAGCGCGAGTCCGCGGCTCGGCTGGGGCTCAACCCCAATTTTTCCTCGTCCCTAACTGCAGCATCGGCATCACCGGTCCGGCACAGATCAAAAGCACAGACCGGTAAGCCGCAGCAACAGCAGCAGCCGTCTTCCCGGATCCCCTTTAACCCCGGGCACTGAGGCGGGCCCACAGGGCGGCGCGTTTGCTGACGTCACGGCGCGCGCCGGAAATGCCTCCCTGGGATCGCGGCGGCGAGCGGACTACTACATTCGCGGGTTTTCCCGGCCGCAGGGAGTCGGTGAGTGTGTTTTACTTTCCCGGGAGGTGGATGGGACTCGTGCACCCGGCTGCTACACGCTCCGGGGTTGCGGGGGAGCGTTTTTCGTGGCAGAACGTGGAGTCAACTGCTGCATTTGAATTGTGCAGTATTTGTGCCCTTGCGATTGAGGGAGGAGAGAACGCAGTGGATTTTGGCATAAAGGAAAATCTTGGCTCTGAAATATAGGTTCGCTTCTCTTTAGCAGCTTTATATGCAAAAAAGAATACTAAACTAGGTAAATTCGGTGACTCGAGATCAGTCAGGAAGTCGGTAATTTTGTTGAATTGAGTGCGTTGGACATTCCCAGCTCGGTATTAGGCGCTTTGGGAGGTAAAAAAGAAAAAGTGCAACACAGGTCTTTTCTGGCAGAGATCTCTCGTTGGGGAGACAGCCGTCTTTGGGAGACTTGGAGTCACAGAATGACTCATCTCGAGAATTTCTTAGGACAGATGATGAACTTCTTGGCACCTTTTTTTCTTCCTCTAAGTCTGTAATGGACACACACTAGGCCCATCATTCCTACAGAAAACTCAGAAAGTAATGCGAGGTAGTTTATACTGAACTTCTACCCACCAGCACGTACAGACCAGGCCTCTAACTACTACTCCCTGGGAGCCTGCGTGCCGGCAGCCTGGAGCCCAGAGCCTGTCCTGGAGCCAGCACAATCAATCCAGACTGAAGCCGCTATCTGCTAAAGGGACGAAGTGCAATCCATCCAGGGCAGCCGAATTTTGAGGCATCAGAGCCTCTGCGTCCACCAAAGGACCGCTGGGACTAACTCTCTTGGCAAACTTGTGGCCAGCCAAACCTACCATGCTTCACATCCCTGTTATCCTTGGCTACCGCCCAACATGTAAGCCCCTTTGGTCTTCTACACTCTCTCCTCATTTCCATGCCGGTTTGTGCGTCCTTCTCCTTGGTTAAGGCTAGTAGTGTTTTTCCTTTTTTCTTCATTTCACGCCTTAACACTCCAGCTGTGCTCTATATAATTTGCTTAACAAACTCTCCTGCATATTCAACCTTTTTATTGAAATTCTCTTTTGTCTCCTGACCTTAACCAACACGTGGTTTTCTCATTTCAATTGAACCCTTTCTCTGACCCCTGCATTTAAGGTTGGCTAGCCGTATTGAATTGATTTCACTTCCTGAAACTTTTTTTTCCCCTCTCCAATATCTTTGCAAAGTCTCTTTTTTCTCTTTGGGATATTCGGTTTCCCTGCTCGCCCCCGCCCCCCCCCCCCAATTGCTAGCTGTTACTTTTTGTGTTTTTTTTTTCTTTTTCTTTTTTTTCTTTTTAGGACAAGGTCTTGCTCTGGAGCACAGGCTGGCCCAGGTCAACTGCCTCAGCCTCCCGAGTGCTGTGATTACAGGCTTGTACCATTATGAGTGGCTGTTAATTTAGCTGTTAATTGATTTGTGGGTTTTTCTTAATTTCTCATAGAGTTAGGTATTCTTGCCATTCTTAAGTGCCTTATCCTTCCTTTCTAGCAATTGCTTGTGTCTTTGCATTTCCTGCTAAGCTAGGCTTTGGGGGAGGGGAGCTGAGTTTGTCTTGCTTATCTTTGGAATTCCAGCACCTTAATGCAGTTTTTGGAGCTTGATAGGCAGTTAGGTATTTCTTGAATGGCCACAGGTACTGAACATATGGTTTCAGAAGTCAAGGGACTTAACAATAAAGAATGTGTAAGAACCTGTGAAACAGGTCAGCTGCTGCTGAGTTTTAGCTAATTGTGGCTTGTAAGAATACCAACCCAGTGTTGCCAGGACATCTAATTTGTTCAAGAAAAGTTGGAAATATAACTTTAAAACAATGATATCTCTCAGTTTTTAAATGTTGGAATGAAATTTTATTTTAAAAGAACTGAGCTAGCTAAAAGTTACATGTGACCTCTTTGGCACTAATTTGGAGTCTGTTTTAACTATTGTTGGGTTCAGATAATGGAGTTTTCAGAAAACAACACATTTTGAGCTTGGCCTTGATATATGGAGGAATTTGAGTGAGACAACAGGAAGAGGTATTCCAGTTTGGAAAATAATTGGTTGGGTGGGAAGATAGAAGGAGGCATGTAGGGGACAGAGTTTGGATTTACTATGCTTAATTAATAAGAAATCACTTGGGGTTTTTTTTTTTTTTTTTTTTGGGTATCGGGGTTTGAACTCAAGGTCTATACCTTGAGCCACTCCAGCAAACCTTTTTGTTCTTTTTTTTTTTTTTTTTTTGAGATAAAGTTTCCTGAACTATTTGCCCAGGCTGACTTCAAACCTCAGTCTTCCTGATCTCTGCCACTTGAGTAGCTAGGATTACAAGCGTGAGCCAGAGGCACCGGCTACCACTTGGGATTCTTGATCAGTGAAACCACATATGAATATACATTAGGAGCTAATTGAGTATACATTTTTAGGTGACATGGATTGATAAAGCACTGAAAGGCTGACCAGTTAAGACCTTAAACTACATGGAGATGTGAAGTAAGATTTAAATTTAGCGGGGCTGGCAGAGTGGCTCAAGTGGTAGAGTGTCCACCTAGTAAGCGAGAGACCCCGAGTTCAAACGCCAGTACTGCTGAGAAAAATGAAAGAGTTAGATTTATAAATATAGGCAAATATCTGGCATTTTTATCTACTTGTGTAATTTCAGTTAATTGATCACTAAAAATGGACAGGAAGCTCCTATTTATTGTATTTAATTTAAAATAGTGAGTCTTAGAAAAAGAAACATTTTTTGCTGGGCAGTGGTGGCTCACTCCTGTAATCCTAACTACTTAGGAAGCTGAGGTCAGGAGGATCCGGTTTGAGGCCAATCTAGGCAAATAGTTCATGAGACCCTATTTCTAAACAATCAGCGCAAATTGGACTGGAGGGTATGGCTGAAGCAGCGGAGCAGGTGCTTTGCAAGTGAGAAGCTCTGAGTTCAAACCTCAATTCCACCTGCAAGAAAGCTTTTTTTAAAAAATTAATTGTAGTTTTAAACTAATACTTAAAAACATAATAACTGTATACTAATGGGGTGCCATGTAACGCTTTGATACATATATATAGTGTAATGTTTAAATCAGGTTAGACATGTCTCTACATTTATCATTTCTGTATGCAAAAACTTCCAAAATTCTTTCTTCCTGTTTTTTGAAATGTACAATACATTATTGTTATCCACAGTTACTCTGATAAATAATGGCATACCAGAATTTCTTGCTTCTATGTAACCAACTTAGTATCTGTCAACCTTTTCTCATCTCTCCCTTTCCCTATTTTCCCTGCCCTATGGTAACCACTACTGTACTCTCACTTAAAAGAAGTACATTAATCCCTTGGTGTCCAAGGGTCTATGATTTCAAGGAGCCTGCTGTGGAGGAAAAACCACGCATGTCCATGATGCACAGAACTCATTTTTCCAATAATGCTACCCTTCTTGGCCACGTGCTCTCCGTCAACAAATGTCAGCTCTTCACTTGAACACTTTAGTTAAGCACGTTCATTTTTGCCTTGCTTTTTGGGGCACCTTTTTTTTTTTTTTTTTATGAGACTGGGATTTGAATTCAGTGTTCTGCACTTGCAAAGCAGGCAACTCTACCACTGCTCTGGTTATATCTTGTGAACTATCTATTTGCCTGGCCTGGCCTTGAACCATGATCCTCCTGATTTTAGCCTCCTAGGTAGCTGGGATTACAGGCATGAGCCACTGGCACCTGGCCACCATTTGCTTTTGGGGAGGCACATTTTCACAGAATGGTCAGGGAGACACTCAGCAGATCACAGGACAGTTTCAATACAACTGATGGTAAGTGCAGGACTGACTGAGAGCTTCTCCACATTCACTGAGTTGTGGAATGCATGCAGGGAAAATTAAAATTACTGTTTTTGAAATTGTTAATTTTTTCATTACTACTTTTGACTGCCATCTGGTCAAAACTGCCTGTGATAAGTCCGTGAATAAGGGCCTTACTGTATTCTTAAAGTGACTTGTGAAACTAGTAGAGAATGTAGTACTTTAAATTGCTATGTTTCATGGTTCCAAGCAATCAGTGGTCTCCTTGTCTTTAGCCTCTTGTCTTTTTATTCTCCAGTCCATTTTGTAAGCTTCCAGGTTAATCCTCTATGGAATCTCCCCCACCCCCCACCTTATTCCCAGACTTAAAAAGCCTATAGTGAGCGCCTTACTTGGAATTTTGCTTTGGTACCATTTAGTGCTCTTTAATCAGTTTGTTCTGTCTTCGCCTGACTCCTCTGTGAAGCAGCAGTGATATTAGAAATGGCTGACTTTAAAATCTCCCCGGATTTAGTCTAACTCCAGGCTTAACTTGACCCTGAAATTTCACCTTTTCATTCCACATGAAAGCTTGCAGGCTTTCATGTGAAATGGGAGAGATACTATCTCTGTCTTGAGGATTGTATGGGTAAAGGGTCTATGTTTTTTGAAAGTTTATTGCACAAATTCTTTTCACATTGGGGAGAGGGAAGGAAAGCTTGTTGAACGCTTGTGTAGATTTATTTCCCTGTTCCTTTGCAATCTTTGGTCAGTTCTATCCTTGTCCTTTATTTTCTGTCTTCCTCAATGCCTCTTAAGATTCTGCTTCAATTTTTTTTTAAGCTTCCTTAAAATTTTTCTTAACTATTACTTCCTGCATGTGTTTCTCCTTGAGTTCCAAACAATGCTGAGTTCTAGTAGGGACTTTGCTCTATTTTGATCATTTTAGTTGGCATCAATGCTAATTTTTTTCAAAGTTTTTAACTAGTTATGTTCTAAAATGTATTTTTAATTTAGTTGTCTGGACTTTTAACATTTTCAATAGGGACAGGATTATGTAGTTTTCAGGTTCAAGTCATCCCTTAAAAGTACCTTAGTGTTTCAATTTAGGGTGTCTGGGATATGCTTTCTTCCCTTTTAGTTAGTTGGTCTTTGAACTCAGGGCCTCACACTTGGCTAGGGAGGTGCTCTACCACTTGAGACACTCCACCAGCCCTAGTTAGTTGATCTTATCCTGAGATGAGATGATTTTAAGATTTGAGAAAAACTTAAGTGTGCCCAAGGTCAATTATAGAATTTCAGAGGATAGGGCCTAGATGGTGTTACTTTTAAAATCGCTTTAGATAATTCTAGTGTGTAGCCAGAGTTAAGAATCACTGTTTAAATGCTAGAACTAAAAAGTTCTGATTGTTACCTTTTGCTCAGAAAAGTGAAGTGGTATTAGTGTCAAGTGACAGGAATCATAAGTCCTCACAAGAAGCTTTCTGAAGAATTAAAAAGGTACCAACTCTTCTACTGTTGGGTTTTCCAGAATGGCTTATGGGGTGGGCATGTGAAGTATTTATTGATTTGGCCAGTAATAAGTACCTCTACACTGCTAAGAAAAAGGAGCAACGGAAGTGTACCGTCATTGCCTTCACAGTGCTGTTTAGTTTTGGAATGTGGAAAGGAAAAAAGTAAGTAGAATATAGTTACATAGTATTAACTGTAGTGGTGTGTTTTGAAGGGCACAAAGAACGATGAGTTTAATTTCTTTTTTTGGAGAATATAAAAAAGTTAACATTTAAGCTGAATTCTCTAGGAAAGAGTAGAAGGGTGCAAAGATAAATAGAAGAAAGATACTCATGGCAGAAGTAAAGGTGTGTTGAGAAACTGGGATTCTTGCAGAACAAGTGGTTTGGTAGTTTCAACAAGTAACAGGAATAGGGAAATATAGATATATGTGGTTCACGGAGGTGATAGATCTAACTGGATTTAGTGAATATCTGGATTTGTGAAAAGTTTGGGGTTTCATATAAATACTGAGCACATTATGCAGCTTGTTCTAAGGGTTTAATCAGCGAACACAGAGGATCCAACTTTCATATAGCTCCAGTAATAAGGGCATTTAGTGATTGTTCACTGGGAGTCAATTTAGCTGATTGGTTGTGGGATGATTGATTTCCTAAATCTGGACAGTGTCATAACACATGCCACTAATTAGAGGGTTTGTGTGCATAAAAGCTATTTTAGCATTGTTTAAAAGATAAAGATGATATTTGAATTTAAGGTAACATTAGCATATTCTCTCCCCTTACTACCTTGTAATACTTTCTGTACCATCTCCTCTTCCTGTAATGTCTGTTTCTTTCTCTGTTACTTTAATTCAGGATTCAGCTTGAGACCCATCCTCCTTACAGCCCTGTGTTCTTTCTTTCATATTTAATTGAAATTGACTTCTATTTTGTTTGAGTAACTGTACAAAATTGCGTGTGGAATCCTTCATATTTTTATTCATGCCTTCCCTTTTTTTTTTTTTTTTTGTCAGTACTGGGGCTTGAACTCAGAGTCTACTAGGCACTTGAGCTACTCTACCATGTGCCTTCCTTAATCATAAATTTATTAAGGATTTGAGAAGCTCAGTAATTTAGCATGAGGCTTTGCCAGGGCAGTTTGATTTTAGAGTTTTCTGTACTAATGGATGCTAATTTGCTACACCAAGCCTTATTTAACTTCATCATTATAATGTGTTCTATTTGTATTCTCCTGAAAATGTATAGTAGTTTAGGTAACAGTAAAACATTCTGATATTGCTGTTTTGGAAAAGTAGTAAGTAGGTAGGGTAAATAGTTCATTTAAAAACTAAATACTTGATGTGTGTGGTGCCTTACACCTAGCCATTTGGGAAGATGAGATCAGGAGAGTTGTGGTTTGAGGCCAGCCTAGACAAATAATTCTTGAGACCCTCATCTCTAAAATAACCAGAGCAAAATGGAATGGAAGTGTTTCTCAAGTGGTAGAGCATGTAATTTGCAAGTACAAAACCCTAGCTCAAACACCAGACAGGTCTAAAAAAAAAAAAAAACCAAAAAAACCTAAACATTTGCATATTTATGTGAATTCATTATTTTAGTGTACTCAACAGGAAAATAGAGATAAGTTTAAAAAATGATTATAGGAGATTATAGCCTAATTCCTATATTTAGGCACAGTATTTACAGAAACTTGAGCAGTTTGTAAAGGAAACTTTATAAAACTCGATGTACAAAAATTGAAATTTAGGATTGGAGGCATGGCTCATGTGGCCCTGTGTTCAATCCTCAGTATGGCAAGACAAAAAAATAGAAATTTTAAATTAAGATCTTTTAATAAAAAGTGTCAACTTGGGCTGTCGGGGTGGCTCACATGGTAGAGCATCTCCCTAGCAAGCATGAGGCATTGAGTTCAAATCCCAGTACCACAAAATAACCCAAAAGAAGTGTCAGCTTTTCAAAGGAGAATTTATTTATTAAACATTTTAACTTGCAACTGATTGCTGTAGCTCCTTATAAGGTGAATCCTCCATAGGGCACCATCAGGAGTGAAGTCAGATAAGCAATGTTGCTGTAGAAATGACTGTAAGATTTGAAGTGTAGGAGTTTTGTGTGACTGCTTACTGTTACCTGGATCCTGCTGGTTTCTTAAAGGAGTTCAGCGTATAGGTTGATATCTTACAGAAGTGATTGTTAGCAAATTCAGTAAATCTTAAGTGGTTGGGATAAATTCACATTTTTGGCTTTCTTTCCTTTTTTTTTGTTTTTAACAGAACCCAGGGCCTCATGAGCACTAGGCCTACTGTCCCTATCCCCAGTCCCCTCAGCTATGTTTTATTTACTTATGTACTTATTCGTATACTTGTTCATTTACGTATGTATTTATTTATTTGCTTATAAATACAAGGGGTTTGAACTCAGGGCAATATAGCAAGACCCTGTCTAAAAAAACAAACAAAAATCCTAAAAAATGCAGTTCAGTGACATTAAGTAATTTGTACTTTCACATTGTTGATAACCATTAGCATCTGCCTTCAAACTTTTTCCATCTTCCCAAACTTCATGTCCATTAAACAGTAAGTCCCCATCTGATAAATTTAGTTTTAAGCTTTTCGCTTCAAATTATTGAGGCAACTTTATGTTAGCTCTTTGATACATTTGTTCATGTCTAGCTCTTTCACAAATGAATTTAACTGGTCTCTTGTCTCTTGCTAGTGTATGTCCTAGATGGTCCTTTTTGAATTCCTCTGTGATTTTGTGTTTTGCTTAATTCTAGCTGCTGCTGCCTTATTTCCAATGGCAGTGTTTTTTGTTTTTTTTTTTTGTGGTACTGGGTTTCGAACTCAGGGCCTACATGCAGAACCATTCTACCAGCCCTTTTTTGTGATGGGTTTTTCTGAGGTGAGGTCTCAGAACTAATTGCCTGTGCTGGCTTTGAACCATTATCTTCCTGAGTAGCTAGGATTACAGGTGTGAGTCACTGGTGCCCGGCTACCAGTTGGTAGGTTTTCATCAAAATTATAGTCTTTAATTTTGCTACTTTTTAAAAAAAAACTTATATGAATTGTGGATTTTTTTTGGTGGGATGGAGGTTTGAACTCAGGGCTTCTCACTTTGCAAAGCAGACATTCTACCGCTTGAGCCATACCGCCTGTCCATTTTGCTCTGGTTATTTTGGAAATAGGGTTTTCACAAACTATTTGCTTGGCCTGGCCTTGAACCACGATCTTCCTGACCTCGGCCTCCCAAATAATTAGGATTATAGGCATGAGCCACTGAGGCCTAGCAATTGTGGATTTTTTTTTTTTTTTTTTATTGAGACAGGGTTTCACTATGTAGCCCAGGTTGGCCTCGAACTCATGATCTTCCTGCCCCAGCCTCCTAGACTGATTCTTAATGTAATTAAAATATTGTCATCTGTGAAACTCATAGGCAGAAATTTAGGAGTGACCACCTACAAATATGGCCTTATTTCTGTAATCCCATCCATAGTGAGTCACTTGACAAAATCTCTGGGACACTTAGGTGAGCCTAATCTTTCTGATAGAGCCACTCCTATCCTTTGGAGTTCATGTAAAGTGACAGAGCCCAATTAGATTTAGAGCATACCCCTTCCCAGCTGGCTTTTTGAGATGGATTCTTGCTGTGTTGCTCAGGCTGGCCTTGAACTCCTGAACTCAAGTACTCAATGGCCCCAGCCTCCCAAGTAGCTGGGGCTACAGATCTGAAGCACTGCATGCAGCTTAGGTTTTTTTAAAAGATAAAAATATTTTGCACCATTACAGTTTTCATCTTAAGTCTCCCATACCCTATTTTGATTTTCATTTTACCTTGGTTTGCTCAAATGCCCCTTAGAGTTTTGAGGGGAAGTCAAATTCTCCCATCAATTTTTACATAGTAAGTGTAGTGTATCCTTTGATAATTTAATGATTGTTGCTTTGATTTCTCAATTACTTTTGAACATGTGACCATTTTCTGCCAAATATCAACTGTAGGGATTTCCAGACTGAGGATGCCAACTTTTTAAAAAAAGAAAAACCATGAGATATTTTAAAGTCAATATTCTTAATATTACAGCTAAAAGTGAACTTGAACATCAAGTGCAGTCTTCTCAGAAATAAGCATGAGAGAAATGGGCAAGGGATCAACTCCCAGCTGGCAAGGCTGAAATATAATAGGTCCTTTACAAAAAAGGTTTGCAACTGCCTAGTCTATGTCGCCATTTCATATAAACTGTTTTCCTTTGTCTTATTTTTGTTTACCTTGTCTTCTGCCTATTCACAGTTTCTATTTTCTTTTTTTTTTGCAGTGATACTGAGATTTGAACTCAGGGTTTCATGCTTGCCAGATAGGCACTCTACCACTTGAGCCACACCCCAGTCCAACAGTTTCTATTCTATTTTCACTTGCTCTTGTAGCTGTGTGCCCGTGGACTCTTAATGTACCATGTTCACCCTCTATGCAGACTGTAAGCCCCCAAAGTAGGAGGAATTTCCTACCCTCCTTTCTCTCCAAACCAAAGAAATGCTGACAAAAACCTTCATTTTAATTCAGATTTTACAAGGGCATCTTTGCATCAAAAGAAGTTCATATCATTTGTAGGGAGTACTGGCTTGCAGCTAGCTACTTGAGAGACTGAGATCAGAGGCCAACCTTGGCAAAACATTTGTGAGACCCCTTTCTCAACCAGTAAAAAAACCTCAACATGGTGGTGTGCACCTGTCATCCCCTCTATGAGGGTAGCATAAGTAGGAGGATCAAGGTCCAGGCTGGCTTGGGAATAAATGCAGACCTGGAAAAATAAATAAAGTGAAAAGGGCTGGAGGCATGGCTCAAGTGGTAAAGCATCTGCTTAGTAGTTTAGGGACCTGAGTTCAAACTTCATTGCCAAAAAAAAAAAAAAAAAAAGATATCTGTGGGTTCAGGGTTTGTTGAGTGTGTTTTTATAGGATTGTTCTTTTAACACTTTTTTTTTCCCAATAAAACAACTTCACTGAACACACAGAAAGAAGGTATTCTAAGTATGTAGAAAAGCAAAAAACTGCTGTTACGCAAACCACTTATCAGGACATTAGAGTAGCTTTGTCCATCTACCTTTTAAACTTCATTAAACTGAACCTTTTCTGTTTTTTTTCTAGATGAGAATGAAAAAGTATTTGTGGTCTATAGCTCTTCCTCCCACAATGGGTGAGAACAATTTTGTTGAACCTTAAAACCTTGAAAATAGAAGGAAAGTGGGCCTATTTTTAAAAAGAAAAAAAAGAAAAGAAAATCTCAGAATTGTTTGGAATAAACATTGCTTTAATCACTCTTTCCCCTTTGGTCTCTTGCATTTCTTCCCAAAAGATGTCTGGAAAGTAATGATTCACTTCTTCCTGTTTTCTCTGTTACTTCCTAATAACATAAAAACCATACTTTCGGTTTTCTTTTTTCTTTAGTGGCTTGCAGAAGAGATGAAATGTGGTCTGAGGGACGGTATGACTATGAAAGACTTCCAAGAGAACGAGCACCTCCTCGGAATCACCCCAGTGTAAGTTACTCTTCCAGTGTCTAAATCAATCAGACATGCCAAAGCTTCAGGTTGAAAAATAGATCAAACTTATCCTTTAGAAGTTAGAAAATAGTTGTCAGCGTTTTATTTAAGTAGAAAGTCTATATTTTATATTTCTTACATTTGTAGAACAAAGGGTTTATGTTGAACTTAGTTTATGAAGAAAATTTTAGTTTTTATAAAGTTCATACCGTCCATTAGCAAAATATTTGAGGACCTGCTCCTCCTATTGGCTGTCATTTATTTGTCTCTGTTCTATAAATGTTTGCAAATTGAATATACAAAATTCCAAGGGCAGGTTTTCATTTTAGAAGATGGTAGCTCTCATTCTAAGGCAGGAACATGTTAATATTCCTAGTTAGGATTCCAAAAGGTATGCCTCCATGAGGTCAGGCAGCTTGTCTAGTGAATTAGAATTGCTGGGGGCTCAGGGACAGACAGGCAGCTTCTGCTCTGTCCTACTGCTTCTTTCTGTTGCTCTTAGAGTTGGGGATTTTGAGTTTGGCCCTTTTTCTTCCCAGGGAGCTTGCTATTTTGCTTACTGTTCAGAACTCTATCTAGTACCCAGTACATAATAGAGACTTGATGTTTGTTAAATGAATGTATATACTCTGTCTCCATATTCCTCTATGGAGGCCTAAGTGGCAGTTTAGGGAAGATCAAGAAACTGTTAACTTAAACGTCTGCACAGGCCCGTTCTGAGCACCACGGCATTGGGGTTGTGATGATGGTGTGTGCACATATTATAGATTCAATATGTGCCATCAAAGGGCACAAATATTTGTTTATATGTTACATGTTTTCTATGTATGCTATAATAATTAATCCTACCGCTCATATAGGTGGGCAGTATCATCTTCAGGGCTGCCCTTGGCCTGAGTAGCAGCTCATGTTGGGGTTGATGCAGGTGATATAAGGTGGAAGAAATGAAGAAGCCCATCGTATTACAGGATGGGCAGACTTAATTATTGTCTTATGTCATTTCTTTCTAGGTTAAGAAACACAGTAGCCCAATTTTTAATTTTTTTTTTTTAATTTGGTAAAGTTAGAGTTTACCCAGAAGAATAAACAAGTGATAATAGGTGAATGTGACATAGATGAAACACAGAGATGGAAAAGGATGCCTTTTAAAAAATATATTTTAAGCTCTCTTCCCCTGCCAAGGGTGCATACTATTAGAAATTTAAAACACTCTATTTCAAAGATAAATAAAAGATTTTTTTGTGTGGTTATGCTACCAACTGGGCATTGATCTGCAGGACTGTGGTTTCTTACCTGAGTAAGCAGGTGGTTGTGTTGATTTAGTATTCCAAGATGTGTGATGGCCCCAGGTAGGGAGTATTGAAGGATCTGACTCAGAATTAGTGAGTAATGTACTATGTGATATGGGCTAACTAAGAGCGGGAGTGAGGCTGTAAGAGGGACAGTAGATTAAAACAGGTGAGGGACTGAGGGACAAGAAAGGTGAGGTCAAAGGCTGGCGTGTGGCATAAAGATAGGCAGTTGGTATTTTAGGTGTGATATTTCCATGATGGAAGGGTTGTGGGTATACATCAGTGTTTGGTGGGAAGAGAAGATTAATAAAATTGGAAGTGAGATTAAGAAAACTTTGAGCTAGATTTGGCTTAGTGATTTATATCAGAGGTTCTCAATTTTAGCTGTTCCTTAAAATTACCTAAAGAGCTTTGTTTTTAGTTAGTTATTTGTTTGTTTATTTTTAGCATGGTATTGGGATTTGAACTCAGGGCTGAGCCACATTCCCAACTCCTCAGAGAGCTCTTTAATTTCATTGTAGTTGTCTATTCCAGATAAATTAAATCATCACTGTGGATAGGATCTGGATATCAGAATTGTTTAAAAGTCTGCAAGGTACTTCCTAACATGCAGAGTTGAAAATACAGATGTAAAGCTGAGGGTCTTAGCACATACTGGTAATCTCAACATTTGGGGAAGTGGAGACAGGAAAATTTTGAGTTCAAGAGCAGCCTGAGTTACGTAGGCAATTCCAGGCCAGCCTGATATTGCTGATGATGACAGGAGTTGAAGTAAAGATGAGAGATGACTGAAGTTTTTGTTGAATGAGCATATATATTATGATAAAATCTAAACAAAACCAAACACTTTCGTTTAGTGCAGGTATGTAAGTGTGAAACAGAGGCTTTTTTCCCTTCAAAAAATAAGGTCCTCTTGAGACCCTAAGCCCAAACCCCAGTACAGTAAAAAACAAATAAAAAAACTCACAAAACACCACCAGTAAGCAGGTAGGGAGAAAATGCCTTATACAACAAGTGCCCTTATAATCAGACTAAATATCTTTCTTCCTTAAGTTATCTGGCTGTTTGGTTCTTCCTGGAGGAGGAGGTGCCTCCTTTTCTCTTTTTGAGAGCACAAAACCTGCCCTCACTGTATACAGGTTCATTCCTCTTATTCTTCTTTCAGTTCTACCAGATTGGTCTTCTAGTCCCCCAGTCCACTCTCCTAGGTTATAAACCTTCCCATATCCCTCCTTCCCGGGACTTAGGTAAATTTTTTTTTTTTCTGGTGAACTTGCTCTGATTTTGTAATTTGTTCCTCTCCCACCCCCCGATTTTATAATTTGAAGCTTCCTTTTCCCCTCCATATATTATGCCCTTTAGAATGCTCTTGGAAATTGTCCCTTGCTTTCTATGTTATACTACATTTTAGTTAAATAAAGCATAGGTTCTTCTGTTTTGTTCTTTTGGTGGTGTTTGTGAAGCTTAATGTTCTTAAAATAAAAATGTATAAAATTAAAGGAGGCCACTTATGTTAATACAAATATTAAGTCATAAAACAAATTTGTGATGTAATAACGTGTACTTTTTTAATATGTGTGTTATTCAGCTTCCCAGTACTGTAAACAAATACCTGAAATAATCAGTTTATGAGGAGAAAAAGTTTCTTGTGGCTTAATGGTTTTGAGGTGTCTGTCCATGATAGATTGGGCCTGTGGTGAGGCAACATATCTTTATGTTGTGAGTATGTACCAGAGCAAAACCACTCACTTCATGGCCAAGGAGCAAAAAAGAGTAAGGGACCATAATCCCCTTTGAGGACATGCTCCCAGTGGCCTCAAGACCTCCCACTAGGCCTTACCTGCTAAAGGCTTTACCACCTTCCAGTAGCACCTCTCTGAGCAACAAACTTTTACCACATGGACCTTTGTGAGACACTGAAGGTCAAAACTATAGCAACATGTCATTAACTATCATGAGCTACTGGTGGGAGTTTCATTGATATAATTTTAGAGTAGTGATGACTGTAAATGATTAATGCTAGCAATAGCTGAAAATGTCTGTGATGTTAGTTGATGATAGTCAGAGGTAAGCTATTGCTGTTGTATCATTTAGTAATTCAAGGTGAAGAAGTGATTTCTTATCTTTTTGGGTTTTTTTTAAATTTATATTTCATGTAGCACAGGCTGGCCTTGAACTCACAATCCTCCTGCCTCAGCCTCCTGAGTGCTGGGAGGTACTCTTAGGCATGTACCATCAACTTGGTGAAAAAGTAATTTCATATTCATATCTGCTTTAAGTGGACTCACTGCATCGTTGGATTAAAGTGTTTGACATTAGAAGTAGAACCGTAAAATAAAGTTATAGTTTCAGACTTGGATTTAATAAAATTCTAACTTCTTTAAAGTTTTAAAATACTTGCTTAAAAAGCAGAGATATGAAAACAAGGAAGAAATGACCCACAATGTATGCACATGTGAATAAATGAATAATAAATAAAAAAAAAAAAACCAAAAAAACAAGGAAATGAGAGACCATGTGATATTATCTCAAAAGTCATTGGACTGGGGGCAGAGCTCAAGTGGTAGTATTTGCTAGCAAGCATGAGGCCCCAAGTTCAAATTCCAGTACTTTGAAAAAACAAAACAAAACAAAGCAGAAAGAAAAGTCATTGCTATATTGCATGTACAAGACTATTTATAAACAGCATTTTTAATGGGTATTTAGGCAATAACCTGAACACCCAAAATGGAGTGGGTAAATTGTTCAAATGATACAGCAGTGGGAGTGAATGGACTCTACGCATGCAATAACATAGACGTGTTTTCACACACATAGCTATTGAAAGAAAGAAGTCAGGCATAAGAGTATAGCCTGTATGTTTCCTTTTATATAAAGTTCCCAAACAAGCAAAATATGAGGATAGCAGATTCTTCTGGGAGGAGGTGGTAGTGACTGCCAGAGAGCACAAAAAGGATTTTATGTGATGGAGTGGCAGGGCAAACGCAGTATGTTTACCTTATGAAAATTTATCCAGCGGTACATATATGCTTTGTGCACTGTTTTGTAAATATGTCATGTCTCAATAAAAAGTTTTATGTTTTGAAAAGGAAGAATGTTTTTTAAAAATTAAATTTTAATTCTTTAAAAAGTGAGAATTCCCTATCATTCCTGGGATGAGGGAATATGTTGTTCTATTTTATTTTGTATATTTGGGTTTTATTCTCTAACCAAAAAGCAGTTTTGTTGCATTTCTCTCTTTTTGGTCATACTACACCCTTTGCCCCATTTTTTTCTAATTCTGATGTATCAGAAATATTTGTAAAGATTTGGATGTGGCATAAGGTGTGAGATGAAGGGGGACTGGACTGCCGGAGGTACCTGCTATGCTAGTATCATAGAAGCAGCTGTCTTAAGAGCTTCTGGTTTTGATAGACCTGGAAAGGCAATTGGATACTCATACATTTTGGTGCTGATAATAAATAAGCTTGAGTGTTGGAAATCTTATCTTAAGCATACAGCTTAGCAAATGTATGAGTCATTATTATTTCACCTATTGGTATTCCTTTAAGTTATTCCTATAAAGGTGCTTTCTTGTGAATTTTTGTTTAGTCTTAACCTTGGATAGAGAGAATGAAAGAAGTATACTACAGAGAACATGATGTAAGGATGCACATTCCCCTATAGGGCAAGAATCAGTTATCACAGAATATTTACATTTAGCTTCTGGATGCTTATCAGCACACCCTCCCTCCTGCTTTTTTTTTTACTTTAAGATTTTTGAGACAGGGTCTCACTATGTAGCCCACCCTGCCTCAAACTCATGATCCTCCTGCTACTGTGCCTCAAGTGCTGGGATTGCAGGCAGATACCACCACTCTCAGCTACATTTTTTTAATGGGAAATTACATGAAGTAAAAAAATCTTTTTTTTTCCCCTCTCGATCTTTTTCTTTCTTTCTTTCTTTTTTTAATTCATTTATTCACATGTGCATACATTGTTTGGGTCATTTCTCCCCCCTGTTCCCCACCCCTACCCTCTCCCTGCAAAAATCTTAAAAGTGTTCATTTGCTGTGTTTTAATTTAAAAATGTTCTTTTGTGTAGCTCTATTGTAGGAGGAATTTGAATTTCTTGGCTGACATAATTAAAAAAACTTTAAGTTGTCACTATTTCCAGAACAGCTATAAATTCTTGGCCATGTTCCTTAGTACTATGTCTTAGTTGTAGGGGGCAGTATTAATTTCTAGTATTTTGACTCGTTGCCACCAAAAACCATTCGAATAACTCAGAAACACCAATATTTCACTTAAGAATGAGTGAGTGGGCAAAACCAATAATTGCAGCAGTAAAAGTACAAGTAAGACCAGGTGTGGTGTGCATAATACTAATTGCATCACTCAGGAAGATCTTGAGTTCAAGACCAGCCTGGGCTGTGTAGTAAGACCAAGACCCTGTCTTTCAAAAAAAAAAAAGCTATAAAATGAGGGATCATATTGAGGAAGCCACAATGCTTGTGAAAGCAAAAGACTACTGGCCTGAGCTATGGTTCATATGGTATTTTTTGGTAAAACACGTGATGTCAAAAGTTAAATAAAAATCAGATGGTAAAATAGAACATACATTATGTATGTGGCACTTACCGTGTGCCAAGTGCTTTTACAGGTGCTGGAGATAGAACAGTGAATAAGACCAGTAAGGGTTTCTGTAGGCTTACTGCATATTGTAAGTTGACTGAGATAGGAAATGTCACTTTTCATACATGCCATCGTACTCTGCCAGTGGTTAGTGTGTTGGTTGTTCTCGACTTTTCTTTTTCTTTTTTGGAGCAGGGTCTTGCTTTGTAGCCCAGGTTGGCCTTGTACTCTCAATCTTCCTGCCTCAGCCTCCCTTGTGCTGTGATTGCAGGTGTGCACCACCATGGCTGGATTGTTTTTGAGTTTTTAGAAGGAAAAAAAGTATGTAAAAATAGACAATATAAGCAAATTCTCAAAGAACACTCATCAAAACAGTAGCTATCAACTCACCTTTAGTTGTGGTTTGTCTGTTTCTACCACTTTCCTCTCTCCTAGATTATTTTGACATGAATGCATAATTCATATTACAAATGTAAATATTTCATTATGTGTCTTTAAGAATAAGTGGGCTTTCCAGTAACATTTTTATTTTAAATAAAAGTTTCTCTGTTAAAATGAATCCATGTATATCTTAAGGACACATTGGAAAATAATTATTTTGTTTGTTTTGGTGCTGGGATTGACCTAGAGTGTTATGAACTGTAAGCATGTGTCTGTCTACCATGAAACTGTATTTCCAGTCCCATGAAGTGTTCTTTTGGGTAGGGTGAGGGGACACTAGGATTTGAGCTTCAAGGCCTCCTGCTTGTCAGGCAGGCACTTTAATACTTGAGCCACTCTTCCAGCCCTTTTTTTGTGATGGGTTTTTTTCAAGATAGGGTCTGTTTGCCGGGTCTGGCTTTGAGCCATAATCGATCCTCCTGATCTCTGCCTCCTGAGTAGCTGGGATTATAGGTGTGAGCCACCAGTGCCTGGCTAACTCAGAGATTTAACATCAGTGTTTAAAGCATAGATTTATATATAAAATCAAACATTTCATTTCTAAAATGAAAGCATCTTTCATAACTGTGTTACTAAGTGGAATGTTTAGCAAATTAAGGTATAATTGTTTGGTTTTTAACGAGACACAGTGACCATTTCAGATTTCTAAATTGGAAAATGAATTAGATTTTTTTTATTCATTTATTCACTTGTGCATACATTGTTTGGGCCATTTCTCCTCCCTACCCCCCATCCTCCCTACATGGCTTTTTGACTATATTTTTTATTAACATGAGCAAACTGAACAGCTATTTCACAAACACTGGAGGGAATTATGGTAGTAGCTGTCTCACTCCTAATGTAATGACAAATGTGAAAGTGAATTTCATAGTAGAGCTTTTATGCCAAAGTTTTTCTTTTTATATCTTGTTAGAGCTGATAAATGATTGAGCAAATTCACCTTTTTTGTTTTTGCTGTTACCATGGTTTGAACCTAGGATGTTTACATTTGCTAGACAGGCATTCTGCCATAGGCCATGCCAGCAGCCATTATTTAAAAATACTGAGAGATAGGGTCTCATTGTATAGCCCAGGCTGGCCTAGAACAAGTGATCCTCCTGCCTTACCAATTTCTTTCCTAGTATTTGAAGTTCATAATTGAAAATAACCCTGTTACCCTTAATTTAAAAAAAAGCATTCTTATGAAGTGTAAAAAAAGAAATACAAGGGATACAAATGGGAAAGGAAGAAGTTAACTTATCACTATTTGCAGATGATTTGATTATAGTTAAAACATCCTAGAGATTCTACCAAAAAAACTCTCAGTTCTGATAAACATTTTCAGTTAGCAGAATATAAAATCAACATATAAAAATCAGTAGCTTTCTATATCCCAGTGAAAAGAAGGCTGAGAAAGAAATCAGGAAAGCAGTCCTATTCATAATAGCCTCAAAAAAAGTAAAATACCTCAGAATAAACTATAGGTAAAAGACCTCTACAGTGAAAACTAAAACACTGAAAGGAGTTGAAGATGACAACCAAAGATGGAAAGACTGCCTAAATTCATGGGTCGGCAGAATTAATATGATGCAAATTGCTACTACTAAAAGCAATGTACGGTTTCAGTGCAGCAGCATCAAAATCCCAAGGCATTCTTCACAGAAATAGAAAAACCAGTACCAAAATTCAAAAGACCTTGATAACCAAAGCAGTCCTGAGCAAAAAGAGCAATGCTGGGGGTATCACAATACCTGACTTCAAATTATACTACAGAGGAATGGTAAGAAAAACAGCATGGTATAGGCTCAAAAACAGTGGAATAGAATAGAGGACTCATAAATAAAGCCACACAGCTATAGCCACCTTCATTTTGAGAAAGGTGCCGAAAACATACATTGAAAACATACAGCCTCTTTAACAAATGCTGCTGGGAAAATGATATCCACATGTAGAAGACTGAAACCAGATCTCTGTCTCTCATCCTATAGACAATTAATTCATAAGGTATCAAAGATCTTAATATTAGACTCAGAACTTTGAAAGTAGTACAGCAAAATGTAGAGAAAGCACTTAAAGATACAGGCTCAGGCAATAACTGTCTGAATAGGACTCCAATATTGCCCAGGAAATGAGAGCAAGAATTGGCAGTGGGATTGTATCATATTTAAAAGTTTCTGCACATTGAAGGAAACAACTATGAAAATGAAGAGACAGACTACAGAATGAATGGGACAGGGGCTTAATGTCCAGAATATATGAAGAACTCAAAAAAATGAAACACTAATAGAATAATCCAGTCAATAAATGGAAAAATAAGCAAGCGTCTCAAAAGAAGCACAAATAGCCAGTAAATACTTGAAATGACATACATTGCCATAAAGTAAACGTGAATGAGTCTATCCCAGTCAGAAAGGCTGTGATCAAGAACACAAAGAACAACAAATGCCTGCAAGGATGCTGAGGGGTAATGGGCCGGGGCAGAAAAAGGAACCCTTTATGTACTGTTGGTGGGAGAGTAAAATATTGCAGCCAGTATGGAAATCAGTTTGGCGGTTCCTTAAAGAAGTAAAAATAGAGCTACCCTATGATTCTTCTATAGCACTCCTTGGCGTACATCTGGAGGAATGTAAGTCAGCATACACTAGAGACACCTGCATACCCATGTTTATTAAGGTACTATTCACAATGGCCATCTTACCAAAATCAGCCTAAGGGTCCATCAACAGATAATGAATAAAGAAAATTGGTCTCAGCAGGCATGGTGTCTTATACCTGTAATCCCAATTACTACTGAGGTAGAGATGGAGAATATTGCACTAACAGGCCAGCCTGAGCAAAAAGATAGTGAAACCCCATCTCAACAAATAAGGTGGGTGGTGTGCATATCTATAATCCCAGCACATGGGAGGCATAGATAAGAGGTTCACAGTCCCAGCCACTCCTGCTGTGGAAACTGTGAGACACTATCCAAAAGATAACTAAAGCAAAAAGAGCTAGAGTCTTACTTGGCTTAAATGGTAGCATGCTTGTTAGGCATGTTCAAACCCCAGTACTGGAACAAAAAACAAAGGAAAATGTGTGTGTATGTATGTTACAAAGGGGTTTCATTGTGATGTTTCCATAGATGCATGCAATGTATTTTGATCAAATTCACCCCCTCTATTAAGCTCTTTTAGCTTCCCCATTTTCTAAACAGTATTTAGTAGGTTTTGTTACACTACCTTCATATATATGTATGTATGTATGCATGTATATGTGTATATATTTTTATGTTACACATATATGTAATACATATGTTCCATATGTATATATGTAGCATACTTCAGTCCTTTTCACCCCTTGTACCCTCTCCTTTCCCCATCCTCCCTCTACTGGTCCCTCATATTATTATCGTAATCATTGTCATCATCGTTTAAGGTCTAGATTCCATATGAGTGAAAATGTGTGGTATATAGACACAGTGAAGTTGTTCGGGCATAAAGAATGAAACTGTGTCATTTGCAAGAAAAATAAGCCCAACCCAGAAAGACAAATATTACATGTTTTCTTTCATATGTGGAATCCAGATTTAAAAGAAAAAGATACGAAAGTAGAAGCAGGATAGTTTATGAAGAGGAATGGGAGCAGTGGAATATGGGAGTGGGGATGAGAGTATAGCTGGTATATGTGAATATGACCAAAGTGTATTACATGCATGTATAAAAACATCATTGTGAAGCTCATTATTTTTTAAGGCTGGCAGAGTGGCTCAGGTGGTAAGTGCACCTGTCTAGTAAGTGTGAGGCCCTGAGTTCAAGCCCCAGTGCCACAAAAAAAGAAAAAGAAAACCATTATTTGTACACTTGATATATGCTAATTAAAAACCTAAATGATATTCTTACATTTATGTTTTTTATTTCTAGTTTGTAGGTAATGGTTCCATTGTTTTCCAAGGTAGTTTTAAAATGGAAGCTCCAAACTTAATGCAGTTACATTAGCATTTAGAAAGGAACATTATATGTTTATAACTCAATATAAGATTTGTACAATAATTTAAAACAGAGTTTAACATGATACCTCCACCTGTAATCCTGGATACTTGGAAGGTGTAGATGAGGAGGATTGCAGTTTGAGGCCAGCCCAGGCAAAAATTAAGTGAGCCCCATCTCAATAAGCTAGACAGGGGTGTGCCATTATAGGTACGTGGTAAGTGCAGATAGGAGGATTGTGGTCTAGGCTGACCTAGGCATAAATGTGAGACTTGTTAAAAAACTGAGATGAAAAAGACTGTGGGCATGGCTCAAGTGGTAGAGTGCTTGCCTAGCATATTTGAGGCCTTAAGTTCAAACTTCAGTACTGCCAAAAAAAAAAAAAAACAATTAAGAATTTCAGAGTTATCAAATGATAATTTTTCCATTCAGATTTGGTAATGCAGGTAACGTTGAACATTCTTCCTCTGTTCCCCCTCTCCCCTTATGCTTTGGGTGGTTTTTTTGTGTGTAGGGTCTCTATACCTGAGCCTGCCTAGACTGAAGTCCTATATTTATGCCTTCAGTGTAACTGGGATAACAGGTGCACACTACTGTGCCCAGTCATTGATAAACATGGGGTCTCAAAACCCTGGTAGGACTGGGTTGTCCACAAACTGCAATTCTCTGACCCGCACCATATGTAAGATTAGTCTTGAATCACAGTACCCGGCCATGAACTTGCTTCTATTTCTTTTTTCTTTTCTTTTTTTTTTCAACTTTCATAATAACAACCTTTGAAGGAGAGCATCTGAAATGTTTGTGAATCATCATAGCTCCTCCCCCTCCCCAGTCTCTCTCTCTCTCTGTTTTGTGATGTTGAGAATTGAACCAGGGTCTCCTGCATGCTATACATACACTGTACCACTGAGTTACATCCCTGACCTCCAGTTATCATGGATTTTATTGGGAAGAAAAAGATAAAGCATATGACATGAAAGTATAGTCCTTTGTCACAGAATCCTACAATCATCTTTATTTTCTTAAATCTTTTCATATAATGAGGGCATTTTCTTTAAGATTAGGTGTCTAAAATGCAGAGATAGTACTTAGTAATTAAACACTTTCTCAGAACATAAAGAAAATGCACGTTGGATATTCATTGCCAGGTACAAGAGTTGTCATTAGGGAATTTTTTCTCCTGCGGACAAATTATGAGTGTTTTCATTTATTAATTG
This sequence comes from Castor canadensis, assembly GCF_047511655.1. Lineage (NCBI taxonomy): Eukaryota > Metazoa > Chordata > Mammalia > Rodentia > Castoridae > Castor > Castor canadensis. The sequence continues at coordinate 79,761,814 of NC_133393.1, forward strand.
GTAAAAGCAATTTTAAAAATACATAATTTGTTTTATCATACATTTTATATACAATCTTCAAATAACTGTAAGTAGGATGGTTGAACAAAGGAACAGGATACTTTCTAAATCATAAGCTGTCTGTAGAAGTGTATTGATACACAGACAAACATTTAAGGATATTGTGGAATGAGTTTTTATAGTTTCTTGGTATAGAAGAATTAGCTATTCTAATTTTATGATCAGCAAAGTTTGAATTAGAACTGCTGCTCTAATTCATAATTTCGCTAATTTTGGTTTAAACCAAATTTTCTTAAGAAGCTCCATGTTTGTTTAGATTTATTTGAAATCTTCGTGAAAGGTAGTACCACATTTTATGTAAGTAGAATTTATCTTTTAACTCCCTCTCTCCCTCCCTTCCTTCTTTCCGCTCCTCTCTTTCTACTGGGGATTGAACTCAGGGCTTTTTAGCATGCTAGGCAAGCACTCTCAGTTGAGTCACACACCCAGCCCTTTTGTTTGTATTTTGTTTTTGAGTTAGGGGTCTACCAAACTTTACCTGAACTGGTCTTGAACTTGTTCTTCCTCCCTCTGTCTCCATAATTATGTGTATGCTCCACCACTCCCGGCTACAGGTTTCTTTCACATATATTTAACTTTACATTGATAAATGTACCTTGAACGCCCTAGACCAGACTGTAGATACATGTTTTGAAGGTCTGTGCTTCTCACTTGTGATAATCAATTTTGTTACCTAAGACGAGACATTCTCTATGTGTCCAGTTCCCTATGTCTCATGACAATCTCTTTTAGTTGCTAAAGTGTTGCTACATCAAGATAATATTACTTTGAAAACCTAATTTAAATTTTTTTTTATCAAGTTTTGTTTTGCTTGTAAAGTCAAAGGCTGTCCTCTTTACTGCTGGTGGAAAAATAGCAGAATGTTTTCCTTTTGATCTTTCTAGCTCAGTGTCATCTCCCTGTTTGCTGTCGCTTGTATGTAAAAATCTTGTGTTTATTTCAGAATAGTTCAGACACAGCAGACCAAACGTGTTATATTGTTCATGGTTTTATTTCTAAATTCTTAGGAACTTAAGGATAGTGCTACTGTAACATTCTTACTGAGGTTTATTTTTTATTAAAATAACTTAAATTTTCTTTTTCTTATGATTGTTTCTTTACATTGCTTGTGTGTTTGAATGCTTGGCTTTTTTCATTGAACAATTTTGTTTCCTTTAATCCATGTGAAGACTTTACTGTTAATTATATTCATGTTATTTCATTTAATGCATTTTTGTTTGTTTATACATTCTATTTGATTAAGAATTCAAGAACTCCTGTGCTTTAAAAAAAAAAAAAACCTTTCCAAAACCAAATAGAGAAATTAGTGATTTTTATATATTTCTTTTTGTCTGTTTTAGGATGGCTACAATAGAGTAGTTAATATTGTGCCAAAGAAACCACCACTGCTAGAAAAGAAACCACCACTGCTAGAAAAGAGACCACCACTGCTAGAAAAGAGACCACCACTGCTAGAAAAGAAACCACCACTGCTAGACAGACCTGGTGAAGGAAGCTACAATAGATATTACAGTCATGTTGAGTACCGAGACTATGACGAGGGCCGCAGTTTTTCTCATGATCGAAGAAGTGGGCCACCACACAGAGGAGTATGTAAATTTCCCCGCATACTAACTTTTATTTCCTATAAGTTTAAAGCTCATGTAATTAAAATTTATGTGACTGCCATGAAAGCACTTGAATAAGTACTACCTACTGGAGCTCTTTTTTTTTTTTTTTTTTTTTTTTGGTGGGGGGACATGGTTTTGCTATGTAGCCTAGACTGACCTCAAATTTAAAATCCTGCTGCCTCAGCCTCTCAAGTGCTGGGATTACAGGTGTGGGCCACCACATCTGGGTAGGTGCTCTGTTGATTTGTCTGCTGAGGTTGTCAAATGGGAAACATAGTCAAGAATCTTGGGGTGCTGGACAAGGTAGGTAAGCACTGTGGATAGCTCCAAATAACATTAGTTCCAACTTTCTTCGTTTTAAACTTTGTTTCTTTCTTTATTTCATTCGTTTATTTTGTCGTGCTAGCTATCAAGTCCAGAGCTCTACACATGCCAGGCAAGCACTCTACTGCTGAGAGTTATTTGCCTTCCAAGTGGCTAGGATTATAGGCTCGAGCCACCAGTCCTGGGCCAGCTTGGTTTTTTATTTCCTAAATTGTCAGCATTCACAGAGCCATACAGTCTATTGCTTTGGTGCTAATAAGTGATGACCAGGGGTTACCATATCTTACTGGGTCTGCCCATCTATAATTACTTTGTTTTCATCATGATGAAATGCTATAGGTAGGGCATGTGAAGGTGGTTGATACTCTCATTTTTGTTATAGTTCCTAAGATCGATTTGCTAACTAGATTAGGTTGCATACAAAACACTGTGTTATGTAGTAAGCACTATTTAAATGTTAAATGCTATTATTTGTTTCTCTTGATAATCTTGAAGTAGGTATGTAAAGTTAAAATGATTTGTTATTTTTTCTTTTTGTGGTACTGAGATTTGAATTTGGGACCTCCATGCTTGCTAGGCAGGTGCTCTACCACTCGAGCCATGTCCCCACCCTTTTTGTTCTTTTAGTTATTTCTCAGATGGAAATAACAGTCCCAGGCTGGACTGGCCTGGGACTGTGATCCTACTGATCTCTACTTCCTGAGTAGCTGGGATTATAGGCGCATATAACCACACCTGGCCATTTGCTATTCTGAGCGAGAGTGTTAATTTGATGCACTCTCTCTGTCATAGTTTGTATATTTACAGTGTTCCTCTTCTAGTCTATTTTTCTACCTTTTCTCTTTTTTCCTCTCTCCTATTATATATGATATAGTAATTACTCTATGTATTTAAATGCCGTTTATAATAGAATTTGATCTCCTGTTGGTCAGTGGATTTGTTCCCATGCTTTACACTTGAAGAAATAGATGTAAGAGATATACTGAGGATGAGTATGTGTGATTGTGTGGTTATTCTGTAAGTAACCTTTTTTTTTTTTTTCCATATTCCTTCTTACATGTATCAAAACTCATACTGTACAATGGGTGTTCTGGGTTGCACAAGAGGATTTATTTTTGCATCTGTCTATAAGTCTTTGTTCTTAAGTTAAATAAAAACACACAACTGCTACTCTAAGTAACCTTTGACAACTCTAATGCAGTCATGAGACCACTCACTGTTTTCTTATGTTTGGAGTGTTATAGCTTCTTTATTTGTCACTGAATTGATTTTTATTTCATTCCTTTTTTTAAGTGTCATGCTGTTCTTTAGTAAGAGGGATTCAGTGTTGAAAGGGACGCAGTGCATTTTCTCTATTTTAGAAATACTGAGTTTTGCCATTAGAGCCCTTCTCGCCAGATAGTCTCAGGGAGAAGCATTGTTTGTCCAAGCATAAACATTTATTATCTCTTTTGTAAAAACTCATTGTAGTCATCCATTGTAGACAGAAAGTTTTGTATTTGTTGACCAGTTTTTGAAACCTAATGAACATGATGTTCTTACTAAAAATTTACAGCATAGGCTGAGCACCAGTGGCTCACGTCTATAATCCTAGCTACTCAGGAGACAGAGATCAGGAGGATCGCATTTCGAAGCCACCCCAGGCAAATCGTTCATAAGATTCTTTCTTGGAAAAACCCATCACAGAGAAAGGCTGGTGGAGTGCCACAAGGTGTAGACCCTGAGTTCAAACTCCAGTACCTCAAAACAAAAAAAAAAAAAAAAAAATCTACAGTGTAAGTGCTTCAGCAATAGCACTGATGTTTTGCACTGTTCTTGCAAATAGTTTGTCTAGGCTGGAGTGTAGCTCAGAGTTAGAGCGCTTGTCTACACTGTGCAAGACCTGATTCAATCCCCAGCACCACAGAACAACAAAGAACATTGGTTTGTCATCGTGCTTTATATAACATTTAAAAAAATTATTCATTAAATTTCCTTCAAGGAAACAATAAGCACAATTGTTGTAATCTTTGGTACTCTCATGGCACTAATTTTTTTGAGGGGGTTGGGGGAAAGTTTTTTTTTTTTTTTTTTAGTTTTACAAGTTGTAATTGGTTTTATTGTTCTATCTTCATACATGCATAAATGCATGTCAATCTTTCACCACCACCCTGCCCTGCTTTCTCTCCTTTTTTCACCTCCCCCTTTCCTATTAGTCGCCCCTTCCAACAGTCCCTCTTTTACACTTAAATACATTTTTTTTTTAGGTCTAGATCACACATGTGAGACAAAACATGATATTTGGCTTTCTGAGTCTGGCTTATTTTACATACCTCATGATCTCTAGTTCCATCCATTTTCCTGCAAATGACATGATTACATTTTCCTTTATGGCTGAATAATACTCCATGGTGTATATACATCACAATTTCTTCATCCAGTCATTGTTGCTGGACACAAGCTGATTCCATAGCTTGACTTTTGTGAATAGTGTTGCTATAAACATGTTGTACAGGGCTCTCTAGTGTATGCAGACTTAGATTCCCTCAGATATATGTCCAGGTGTGGTATAGCAGGATGAAATGGCAGTTTTATTTTTAGTTTTCCCTGTATCCTGTTAAGCATTTGTTGTGTTCTTGATGATTGTCATTCTGACTGGGTGAGGTGGAATCTCAGTGTAGTTTTGATTTGCATTTCCTTTATGGCTAAGGATGGTGAATATTTGTTCCCGTATTAGCCATTAGTACTTCTTTTGAGAACTGTCTAATTCCTTTTCCCATTTATTAATTGGATTATTCTTTTGGTGTCTAATTTTTTGAGTTCTTTATATATTCAAATTTATTGAGAATTTTTGCATCTATGTTCATCAAGGAAATTGGTGTATAATTTTCTTTTTTTGTATCTTTATCCAGTTTTAGTGTCAGGGTAATACTGGCTTCATAGAATGAGTTTTGTACTATCTCTTCACTTTCTATTTATGGAATAGTTTGAGGAGCACTGTTTTCCTTTTTAATGGACTGTTAGAATTCAGCAGTGAATCTACTCAGTCCTATTCTTTTCCTTGTTGGGACACTCTATTACTGCTTCAGTCTCACTGCATCTGTTGTTTATATTGTTTTTCTTCAAGTTTGGTAGTTCATATGTATCAAGAAATCGATCCATTTCATCTGGATTTTCCAGTTTATTGGAATATAAGGTTTTGAAATATTCTGTAATCTTCTGAATTTTACTGGTGTGTGTTGTGATATCCTTTTTTCTCATGTCTAATATTATTAAGTTGGGTCTTCTCCCTCTTTCTTTTGGTTAGTTTAGGTAAGAGTTTGTCAATCTTGTTTATCTTTTCAAAGAGCCAACTCTTTGTTCCATTATACTTTGTATTGTTTTTAGTCTTCATTAATTTCTGCCCTGATCTTTATTATTTCTTTATTTTGGGAATGGCTTGGTCTTATTTGTCTAAGAGCTTGAGATACGCATTAGGTTTTTTTGATGTCTCTGATTTTTTTTTAATATAACACTATAAACTTTCCTCTTAGGATTGCTGTTGCTGATGACACTAATTCTTATCTGTAGTTCACTTATATAAAGTACTTAATTGATCCAATATTTTATTATAGCCATTGAAGTTTTATTTTGCTGATTTTTTTCTTTCTCAACTTTAGATTCATTTTGCTTGCATAATCATAGGATATATGATGTTAAGGAAGATGTTGAAGATAATGATTCAGCTTTATCAGCTTTTCTGATTATAAGTGGTTTGCATATTGCATTCTGTGCATAACTTTAAAGTAATTGGGTGTAGATTACTATGTGGAGGACACAATGTGCTTCATTTGATTAATTTTAAAATTAGTGCCACATTATCACTCTAATGCAGTTTATCAGTATGTCAGTTTTTATTACTTCTAATTGTGATTTTTAATGAGAGGTAAGAAAAATTGAGCAAGAACAGGAGGAAAAATAGCAAGTTGTTCGTTGAAAATTTAATTTGAAAATTGATGAGAGAACTTGAGAATTGAAAGTTTGAGAGGTATATGCTTGACTAAATTTAGCCTGTCTTCAGACAGCCATTAACTGTTGTGATATTGGAATTTGTGTCTTTGGCAATGAATCTGTGCAAGTTTGCCAAGTGTATAATTTTTTTAATAGAGACATCTGATACAAATTTTCTGTCAGTATACTTTTAATCATTGAAATAGATGACTTGCTCTATCTTCTGTATTTTTTATACCTTTGAAGCTTAGGGACATCTAGGAAAGTATTTTTGCTTCATAGTATTTTGACTTTAGAGACTCACTTCTAGTAGCGCTGTTATATATATTCTGTGTGTCCAAAATAATGTAATATGTCTAAGTAAGTTTTTTATGTTACAGGATGAATCTGGCTATAGGTGGGCAAGAGATGATCATTCTGCAAGCCGACAGCCTGAGTACAGGTAAAATGATGAAAGTATACCATGACTATTTTAATACTTGACTCACTGAGATGTATGCTGTGGAAATCCAATCTCAGATAAATAGATGAGCTATTTTGTTAGGATTTAAGTGTTTAAAAACAGTAAGCATTATATTTTCTGACTGTAATATAAATGTTCTACATCTATTGGCATTTTATAATTGATAATAAAATACATAGTTTAAAATAAGTTGTTTTAGAAGTAGCCTTCTGGAAATACTTACTTCCTTACAATGCATCTTTGATCAATGAAGTTCTGCTGGGAAAATGCATTTTGGAAGGCTTCGGTCATTGTTAGCTTTGGTTACTTATAGGAGGCATCTGGTAGAGTAGTTAGGGGGGATCAAATGGATGGACAGGTTTAAACAGGTGATTTTCTTTTTGGCAGCACTAGGGTTTGAATTCAGGGTCCTATTTTTACTAGGCTGGTGCTCTCACCACTTGAGGCACTCTGCCGATCCTTTGTGATTTTTTTTTATTTTCCTGTAGTATTGGGATTTGAACTCAGGGCCTGTAGGCCCTTAAGCCACTCCACCAGCCCTTTTTTTGTGATTGTTTTTGTTGAGATAGAGTCTTGACACCTCCAAAAAGGAGAACTATAGGCCAATCTCCTTAATGAACATTGATGCAAAAATCATCAACAAAATAATGGCAAACCGAATTCAGCAACACATCAAAAAGATTATCCACCACGACCAGGTAGGCTTCATCCCAGGGATGCAGGGGTGGTTCAACATACGAAAATCAATAAACGTAATAAACCACATTAACAGAAGCAAAGACAAAAACCACTTGAGCATCTCAATAGATGCAGAAAAAGCCTTTGATAAGATCCAACATCATTTCATGATAAAAGCTCTAAGAAAACTAGGAATAGAAGGAAAGTTCCTCAACATTATAAAAGCTATATATGACAAACCTACAGCCAGCATTATACTTAACGGAGAAAAATTAAAACCGTTCCCTCTAAAATCAGGAACCAGACAAGGATGCCCACTATCTCCACTCCTATTCAACATAGTACTGGAATTCCTAGCCAGAGCAATTAGGCAAGAAGAAGGAATAAAAGGAATACAAATAGGTAAAGAAACTGTCAAAATATCCCTATTTGCAGACGACATGATCCTATACCTTAAAGACCCAAAAAACTCTACTCAGAAGCTTCTAGACATCATCAATAGCTATAGCAAAGTAGCAGGATATAAAATCAACATAGAAAAATCATTAGCATTTCTATACACTAACAATGAGCAAACGGAAAAAGAATGTATGAAAACAATTCCATTTACAATAGCCTCAAAAAAAATCAAATACCTAGGTGTAAACCTAACAAAAGATGTGAAAGACCTCTACAAGGAAAACTATACACTTCTGAAGAAAGAGATTGAGGAAGACTATAGAAAGTGGAGAGATCTCCCATGCTCATGGATTGGTAGAATCAACATAGTAAAAATGTCGATACTCCCCAAAGTAATCTACATGTTTAATGCAATTCCCATCAAAATTCCAATGACATTCATTAAAGAGATTGAAAAATCTACTGTGAAATTTATATGGAAACACAAGAGGCCACGAATAGCCAAGGCAATACTCAGTCAAAAGAACAATACAGGAGGTATCACAATACCTGACTTCAAACTATATTACAAAGCAATAACAATAAAAACAGCATGGTACTGGCACAAAAACAGACATGAAGACCAGTGGAACAGAATAGAGGATCCAGATATGAAGCCACACAACTATGAGCAACTTATCTTTGACAAAGGAGCTAAAAATATACGATGGAGAAATAGCAGCCTCTTCAACAAAAACTGCTGGGAAAACTGGTTAGCAGTCTGCAAAAAACTGAAACTAGATCCATGTATATCACCCTATACCAAGATTAACTCAAAATGGATCAAGGATCTTAATATCAGACCCCAAACTCTTAAGTTGATACAAGAAAGAGTAGGAAATACTCTGGAGTTAGTAGGTATAGGTAAGAACTTTCTCAATGAAACCCCAGCAGCACAGCAACTAAGAGATAGCATAGATAAATGGGACCTCATAAAACTAAAAAGCTTCTGTTCATCAAAAGAAATGGTCTCTAAACTGAAGAGAACAACCACAGAGTGGGAGAAAATATTTGCCAATTATACATCAGACAAAGGACTGATAACCAGAATATACAGGGAACTTAAAAAACTAAATTCTCCCAAAACTAATGAACCAATAAAGAAATGGGCATGTGAACTAAACAGAACTTTCTCAAAAGAAGAAATTCAAATGGCCAGAAAACACATGAAAAAATGCTCACCATCTCTAGCAATAAAGGAAATGCAAATTAAAACCACACTAAGATTCCACCTCACCCCTGTTAGAATAGCCATCATCAGCAACACCACCACCAACAGGTGTTGGCGAGGATGCGGGGAAAAAGGAACCCTTTTACACTGTTGGTGGGAATGTAGACTAGTACAACCACTCTGGAAAAAAATTTGGAGGCTACTTAAAAAGATGGACATCGATCTACCATTTGATCCAGCAATACCACTCTTGGGGATATACCCAAAAGACTGTTACTCCAGAGGCACCTGCACATCCATGTTTATTGCGGCACTATTCACAATAGCCAAGTTATGGAAACAGCCAAGATGTCCCAGCACTGACGAATGGATTAAGAAAATGTGGTATCTATACACAATGGAATTTTATGCAGCCATGAAGAAGAACGAAATGTTATCATTTGCTGGTAAATGGATGGAATTGGAGAACATCATTCTGAGTGAGGTTAGCCTGGCTCAAAAGACCAAAAATCGTATGTTCTCCCTCATATGTGGACATTAGATCAAGGGCAAACACAACAAGGGGATTGGACTATGAGCACATGATAAAAGCTAGAGCACACAAGGGAGGGGTGAGGATAGGTAAGACACCTAAAAAACTAGCTAGCATTTGTTGCCCTTAACGCAGAGAAACTAAAGCAGATACCTTAAAGCAACTGAGGCCAATAGGAAAAGGGGACCAGGAACTAGAGAAAAGGTTAGATCAAAAAGAATTAACCTAGAAGGTAACACCCACACACAGGAAATCAATGTGAGTCAATGCCCTGTATAGCTATCCTTATCTCAACCAGCAAAACCCCTTGTTCCTTCCTATTATTGCTTATACTCTCTCTACAACAAAATTAGAGATAAGGGCAAAATAGTTTCTGCTGGGTATTGAGGGGGGGAGCGGGAGGGGGTGGAGTGGGTGGTAAGGGAGGGGGTGGGGGCAGGGGGGAGAAATGAACCAAGCCTTGTATGCACATATGAATAATAAAAGAAAAATGAAAAAAAAAAAAAAAGAGATAGAGTCTTGAGAACTATTTGCCTGGGCTAGTCTTGAACCAAGATCTTCCTGATCTCTTGCTTCCTGGGTAGCTAGGATTATAGGAGTGAGCTACCAGTGCAGAGCTGACAGTTTGTTCCTGTTACTTGTTTTGCAAAGGATTTCACAGTTATTGTGTTGGAAGTTGTAAAAGCTGCCTGTGAGGGCTTGAGTATGAAATTTCCCCAAGTGAAATTTGTCTTTAAAATTTGAAAGTGTTGAAAGCTTGTTTTAACCAGAGGTGGGTGCTATTTTGAGACCTACTAGACAGGTTAGGAAGTGGGGCCTAGCTGGAGGAGGTAGGGTCACTGGGACATGACCTTAAAGGGCGTCTCGTTCTGGCCCTTTTCCGTCTTTCTCTGGTCCCTGGGTGCCATGAGGTGAGTCTTCTGTCATATCTTCCTGCTGATATTCTGTATCACCGTAGGTCCATAGCAATGGAGCAAGCCATCCATGAACTGAAACCTCTGAAACTGTGAGCTAAATGTTTATATCCTTTAAGTTGCTTTCCCTCGGTATTTAATGTCACAGCAGTGAAATACCTGCTAATACAGAAAATTTGTACCAGGAGTGGAGTTGTCGCTGTGACTATCTGGCCATGTGGTTCCTGAGCTATTAGAAATGGTTTATGGGAGGAAAGGCAGGCTAGAAAAAACTTCAAAGGCTTTAAGTGAAGCTTAATGGGTGATTTTGTTGTGAGCCCAACAGATCACAATACCAGTAGCAAAGTGAATGTAAGTGGAAAGCAGTTTGGACCCAAGGCCTAAACTACTGGGATTGCACATGCCAGGTCCACCCACTAGCCGCTCGCTATATGCCAAATAAAGAGGCATGGTGAAGGGCAGAGAAGGAGATTTATTACTTGGCTGGGGACATGCAGAAGAAAGAGGTAGAGAATAAGCACTCAGCCCATCTTAAGGCATCTTCGGAGTGTAGACATGACTATCAGTTTAAGTAGACAAAGAACTAGGGGCAATTACATACACATAATTAACCAGTTCCAGTCACAGTTTGTGTGGTAATTATCTCAATCTTTATTCTCAGAGTAGTTGTGTCCTGCAGGTGGTCCATCCTGAGAAGGCTTTATTGTTGGGGATCGTTTTGGTCCCTTGTCATGAAGATGTTACCATTTCTGTCTTTCCTGGAATCCAAAGTGATTGCAAAGTGACTGCAAACAGAATGGCGTAGAGCAAAAACAGAAATAAAACGGAGAGATGACAGGCTTTTCTCCTGTGGGCTTGGCTTAGGATTCTGTGCTTTTCAGCAAAAGCAGTTTAAGACTGTAGAGGACTGTATCTAGTATGGGACTAGAGGTCATTCATGTTACATTGTTTTAAAGAACTTGCATAAGTTTTGTCTGTGCCCTCTGACAGATTTTGAGGCTTAGTTTAAAGGCAATGACTAATTAATCTGGCAGAGGAAATTTCAAGGCAGTCAAGCATTCTCACCATGGCATGGTTATTGCCAGCAGCTTTTACGCAAGTAAATTACAGTCAGAACTATGAGCAAAAAGCAGAGAGGGAATGTTTGAAAAACTTGCAATTTGCCCAGAAGTGTGTGTAATGTTGGGGCCAAGGAAAGTGTGGATGTTGAGGGGGTGAACCTTTAAAAAGAATACCTTGCATCAGGACAATAGGAAAGATGCCTTGAGGACATCTCAGGAATTGACCAGACCCCACCCATTGCAGGCTCTAGGCTCTGGAGTTTCTAAGGGTCCTTGCTGTACAGCCGTGACTTGGGAGTAATTAGCAGGTTTTACCTTGGCTCTCCTTAGACCCTCAAGAATGCAGTAGATGAAATGGTTATGACTCCATTCATCCTTGTCCTTTTCAGGGTCCCACTTATGGTCATACGGAAGCACTGCCTGATCTCCTGTTGGAATTGGGAATTGAGGTTCCCTTTTAGGTATCCAATGCCTTTGTTTTTATTCTCCCTTCCCCTCCTCATCCTGTGAGGACCCAGTCTGAGACAGGCCTGTAGGGCCGCTTTTATCTAAGTGATAATTGTCTCCAGGTGTGACTGCCTGATCTAGTACCTGCTGTTTCTCCAGAGAAGTGAGGGTCTGAGATAGCAATAGCATTACATCTTTCCAGCTCAGTTTTAAGTTTTGGCTGACTTCTCTAAATGCCTGGATGTACTGATCTGGGTTTTCTGTGTAATTTCCTAAATCCTTTTTTATTTCTTTAAGTTCACTCACTCTAAAAGGAATGTGAGCCCTGTCCCCTCCAGGAATCAACTGGAGGGGGTAGAGTCCTGTGGGACAGCATCCAGTGTGTGAGGTAGCTGGGTAAGGGGGGAGACGGGGAGCTGATGGAGCATCAGATGGGTTTTTTGGTTCAAGGGAGTTTGGGGGCTTGTTGCAAAGAGTTACCATCGTCTGGGTATCTAGCCTGCATTTGTTTAGCCATTCTGGGTGATTTCTCAAGAAAAAGAACAGTTGAATATATGGAACTTTGGTCCACTTTCCCTGCTTTTTACAGAAGATAACTAATTGAAGAATGGTATTATAATTAATGCTCCCTCCTTCTGGCCATCTTTCCTCATCTCCCAGAGGATACTGTGGCCAAGCTTAGGTGCAGTAAGACTTCAGTCACTTTTGCTGAAGACTTTCTGGATCAAGATCTTTCCGATGTTTTAATAAGCAGGCAAGGGGGGGATTCTTCCTAGATCCTTGAGGCTTGATTCCTCATCTAAAAAAGGGAAACAAGGGAAAATTGGTCACCTTAACAGAGGTTTCTCCTTTTATCTAGGTGTCCCCAGATGAGGATAAACTCTAGTGGGAGAGGGCGTCCCGCTCTCCCTTGCTCCTTCCATTGCCAATTGTGGGTAAAGTTGTGGAGGATTTACAGATATATCAGGTGCACCCACCCCCCTGAAATGATCTTTGGCCAATCTTTCATCTATTTCAACTTGCCTGTTTGCCTTGCGACCCAGGTAGGCCTAGTTCTCCTCTATCAGCTGAAGGCTTATAATTTAAAAAGTGACTTTATCAAAGTAACCAAGAGGGCTTGCATGGCGAGAGAGAGGACCCCTGTAGAGGCATGGATGGGGACTCCTGATGAAGTAGACTTTTGTCCCCCTTTATATTCTGTGAAGCATATATTGTTGTTTTTTTTTTTTATGAAAGAGAGAGTGAGAGCATCTGGAGGCTTTTGCTCTGGTTAGGGGAGAAGCGAAGACCTGAGGTTTTTGCCTTTTAACTTTTTTTTTTTTTTTCTTTTTCTTTCCCTGAGGGCATACTGGCGAACCAGTGAACCTGATGTTTAACAAAGACAGTTGTGCCTAAATTGGAGTCTAGCACTTTCTGCTGCCTGTAGGGATTTTTCCCAAACTCCCTGAAGAAAGAAGCTCACTGCTGTTTAGAGCAAAGGAGGGGAGGGGGACACTCACCCTGAACTACTTGGGAAAAGGGAAGGAGAGGCTGAGGGTTGAGGGGAAAGAGAGTTTCCAGGCTCAACACATGAGGGATTATTAGTCATCACTGCTGTCCAGGTCAATCTGCCAAAAAGTAGTACTGGAGCACTGGAAGCAAGGGGTGACCTCCATTCTCGGGCCACGGAAACAATGAAGGAAGCATAAGAGATCTGATTGTCTGTTTGCTGTGGACATGGCTGGAGGGGTCTGAGATTTAGACACCTTTGGAGCCTCAGGGTGGGTCAGGAAGTTGTGTTCTCCAGCCTTTGGGTGACACTGGGGAGTGTCCCGGCCAGAACACTTTTTTTGGCTTGAAGACAAACTTTCCTTTCCATCAGATGTCAGCTGTTTTCAGACCTCCTCTTAAGTGGGTCAGATCTTGAAAGAGAGAGTTAGAGTTTAAAGAGAGGAAAAAGAAAAAGCCTTGGTGCACTGAAGTTGGGTTCTGCCCACGTAGCATTGTCAGTGCGGTATAATCCCCCGCCTGGCGTCTGAGTTCCCTCATTGCCTGCCTTACAGCTGTAATGGGTGCAGAGCTTTTCCTCAGTTTCCCAAGGGAGAAACCGTCCTTAACAAGACAGAAAGAGAGAAAAGGTCGACCTGAGAGTTCCACCATAGCTAGGCTGTAGTGGGGGTCTCTCCTGGAAAATAGACTCCACCAGAGTGCTGGATGCTCATGGTCGCGTTCCTAAGCAGCCTTTCCCAGTTTGGCACAACCTATACCGACCTCAGGTGATGGCTGGTCCCTTCTTGGTGGCCAAATATGATGCATGGATGACACATGCAGGAATTTCAGGTGCTCAGGGTTCTTGAGCCTGCTGTGAGAATGAAAGCACAGACACTCTTAACAGCAGAGGTCAGAAATATTTTATTTGTAGATAATTTATTTGTAGAAAAGAGAGGAGAAACACTGCATGTTGGGGAATGCAGGGGATCCAGAAACTCCCGTGAGTCAGGGTGGGGAGTGGGTTTTATAGCCTTTTTTTTGCATTATCTGAGGGCTGAGATGCCTTTTAGATGCAAATGGGCATTTCCTAGGGAGGAGAAATGTCTCCTTGACCTCCCACTGTCTGTCCTTCACACATGCCAGGTCTAGCTACTTGCCCTTATAGCCAGATAAAGAAGCACGGTGAAGGCAGAGAAAGATTTATTACACTTCTTGAGACAAACAATGGGAAGAGGCAGAGTAAGTACTCAGCCCATCTTCAGGATACTGACATGGTGTTATAGATTTAAGTAGACAAAAGAACTGGGCGCAGAGAGCAAGAGTATGCATTGTAAACTGTTCCACTCACAGATGTGGTCTGGTTGGTTGGTAGCTCAGTCGTTGTTCTGGAGTTGTTATCTGGAGTCAAGCAGGTGGTCCATCCCTGGGAGACTCTACAGTTCCTTGTTATGAAGATGTTACTATTTGTCTTTCCTTCAATCCAAGTACTGGTGTGAATTGTTGTTGTGAGGTGTCGAGGGTCTGTGCCTTCACAGGCCAGAGAATGGGCTTGTGAGGCAGTTTATTAACTTGTGAGTCAAAGCTGGTATATGAAGTAGGATTTATCAAAGAGAAAGGAAAGGCTACAGCTAGAGCAGTGCTGCAGAGCCAGGAAACTGGTGGCTTTCTGCTCAGGTGAAGGCTGGGGTTTTATGGACATTTTAACTCGGTTTGGGTAAGGGTTAGGTGGGCTCTTCTCATTGGCCATGGATTCACAGGCTCTCTTGGATGAGGACCCTGTATCTCCTCTTCAGGATGCAGGAATCATAGTGCTCTCCATGGGGGATGGGATGCTTATTCATCTGCCCTTTAGGTCTCCAGACCCAACAATTGCAAGGTGACTGCAAAGATAATGGCTTAGAGCAAAAACAGATACAAAATGGAGGTGAGATGCCATGCCTTTCACCTGCATTTAATTAGTTCATGGGCCTGAGTAAGGAGTCCATGCTTTTCAGTAAAAGCTATTTAAGCACCTCTTACACAATGAAAGAAAAAAAAATTGACTAGTACACGCTCCTTTAAAGACGTCTTAATGAACTATAAGTAAACAGAACCATAGTCTCAGAATGGCAAGGAATCAACTGTCACAACTCCATAGGTCTCAGGAGCAGACAACAAAATTCAGTGGATCAGAGCAAAGCAGTTTATTATTCACAGAATAGCAGTCAGCAGGAACATGAGCATGGGAGAGCCAGTTTCCTCCTCCTACATCCCACAGGACAATGTCACAGGCAGAGATGGTGGCTCAGTACCTTTTGAAGCAACCATGAAGCAAACCAATCCTCCATTTCCTGGGAGGGTCCAGCCATTCAGTAGTCATGCTGTGATCTCCTTGACCTATTTAATGGTTTCTGTAGCCAGCTACAGAAACTGCTCAATATCAGTGTTAATTATGTCTTGCAATTCAACATACACAGCTGGTACATGCAGGAGCATTCAAATCCCATGTCAGACTGTTTCATACAAAAGAAGCAATAGAAAGAAATGCTGGAAAAAAATGCTTTGATAAAATTCAACACTCAATAGTTATAAAAACTTACTGCACAGCCATCTGGGAGTGGAAGGGAATTTCATTGACCTAATAGACTGGTGTTTGCTATACTAAACTGTAAAGTTAGAACATTTGCTTTAAAATCAGAACAAAGCAATGACACCTGGTGTCACTGCTTCCATTCAGCATAGTAATGGAGGTCTCAGCTCTTACAATAAAAGAAAAATAAATAAAGGCAAAGGCATAAGGGTTAGAATGGAAAAAAAAAAGACCCAAACTATTTAAAAGTGATGTAATTATCTGTTCAAAAAATCTAGAGAAGTCTATAGGCTATTAGAAATACAGGAAATTAGCAAATTTCAACATAAAATCAACTATCAGAAGCATAAATTTAAAATGTAATTTAATAATAAAGACTATAGTGAATAATGACATAAGTCTACCGAAAGCATGTGAGCTCTATAGACAGGAAATTATATGTTCTTTCAAAGGATGCAAAAGAAAACCTGAATGAAAGGAGCTATATGTGACATTTTTGAGAATACGATCAAAAAGATGTTAGTTCTACTGAAATTAAGGTACAGATTCAATATGGTTTCAGTCAAAAAGCCAACGATTTTCCCTCATGGAAGCTCATTCTAAAATAATGTGAAAAATAAAGGGCCGAATGTGAAAAATTGCCTTGAAAATGTGAAGAGTTAAGATACTACATATCCAAAATTATAAGGGTGAAGTAGTGGAGATCACTGTAATGGCACAGTTATAGTCAAATACAGCAGTGAAACAGACTCTACAAACAAATGTGGGTATACCTAGGAGCTTGGGATAGAGTATTTAAGACACATGTACAAAAAAATGCACTTTTAAATAAATAGTGCTGGCACAAATATTTGAAAAACATGAAACTGAAGCCTGGTGTGCCAGAATAAAATCTGATGTCATTTAGACCTATACATAGACAACAACAAAAATCTTTTTTGTTGTTGTTTAAATTAGCTAATACTTTATCTTTCTCCCATAAGGAAACATTTAAGAAATTTATTTACACTGTCCTTTTCATATTCTAAATAACAGTTTCTGTGTTAATCTTAACTCTTTGTCTTTTTTGGTTTTTTGTATCTATGTGCATAGAATTTTACATAAATGAAATCCTATATATGAGTTAGGTGTGGTGGTGCATTCCTGTCCCAGCACTCAGGAGGCTGAGACACGAGGATTTTGAGTTTAAGGCCAGCCTGGGCTACCGAGTGAGATCCTGTCTCAAAACAACAACAAAAATCACATATATGGATATCTAATCATAACAGCCATGTTACCATCTTGAGATATGTTATCTTACTGTCAGATAGTCACAATTTTTGATTGGTGTTAGGATGTTGTACATGCTTTCCTTTTTTAAATCTAGTTGCATGTGGAAATCCCTCCAAGTTATTTGATTTAACTTTTTCTTTTTTATTCATATATGCATACATTTGGGTCATTTCACCCCCCTCCCCCCACCCCCTTCCCTTACCACTCACCCCAACCCCTCCCTTTCCCCCCCACCCCCTCGATACCCGGCAAAAACCATTTTGCCCTTATCTCTAATTTTGTTGAAGAGAGAGTATAAGCAATAATAGGAAGGAACAAGGGTTTTTGCTAGTTGAGATAAGGATAGCTATACAGGGAGTTGACTCACATTAATTTCCTGTGGGTGGCAAGACAAACTAAGACAACTTAGTTGGTGCGCTGCTAGGGTTCCAATAAGAAAGTTCTTGCCTCTACCTATTAATTCCAGAGTATTTCCTACTCTTTCCCATATCAACTTTAGAGCTTGTGGTCTGATATTAAGATCCTTGATCCATTTTGAGTTAATATTGGTTTAGGGTGATATACATGGATCTAGTTTCAGATTTTGCAGACTGCTAACCAGTTTTCCCAGCAGTTTTTGTTGAAGAGGCTGTCTTTTCTCCATTGTATATTTTTAGCTCCTTTGTCAAAGACAAGTTGGTTATAGTTGTGTGGATTCATATCTGGGTCCTCTCTTCTGTTCCACTGGTCTTCATATCTGTTTTTGTGCCAGTACCATGCTGTTTTTTTGTTATTGCTTTGTAATATAGTTTGAAGTCAGGTATCGTGATACCTCCAGCATTGTTCTTTTGACTGAGTATTGCCTTGGCTATTTGTGGCCTCTTGTATTTCCATATAAATTTAATGGTAGGTTTTTCAATGTCTTTAATGAATGTCATTGGAATTTTGATGGGAATTGCATTAAACATGCAGATTACTTTTGGGAGTATAGACATTTTTACTATGTTGATTCTACCAATCCATGAGCATGGGAGATCTCTCCACTTTCTATAGTCTTCCTCTTTCTCTTTCTTCAGAAGTTTATAATTTTCCTTGTAGAGATCATTCATATCCTTTGTTAGGTTCACACCTAGGTATTTGATTTAGGATTGTTTTATATATTCTTTCTCAGTTTGTTCATTATTAGTGTATAGAAATGCTAATGATTTTTCTATGTTGATTTTATATCCTGCTACCTTGTATAGCTATTGACGGTGTCTGGGAGCTTTTGAGTAGAGTTTTTTGGGTCTTTAAGGGATAAGATGATGTCATCTGCAAATAGGGATATTTTGACAGTTTCTTTACCTGTTTGTGTTCTTTTTATTCCTTCTTCTTGCCTAATTGCTCTGGCTAGGAATTCCAGTACTATGTTGAATAGGAGTGGAGATAGTGGGCATCCTTGTCTGGTTCCTGATTTTAGAGGGAATGGTTTCAGTTTTTCTCCATTAAGTATAATGCTGGCTGTAGGTTTGTCATATATAGCTTTTATAATGTTGAGGAACTTTCCTTCTATTCCTAGTTTTCTTAGAGCTTTTATCATGAAATGGTGTTGGATCTTATCAAAGGCTTTTTCTGCATCTATTGAGATGCTCAAGTGGTTTTTGTCTTTGCTTCTGTTAATGTGGTTTATTACGTTTATTGATTTTCGTATGTTGAACCACCCCTGCATCCCTGGGATGAAGCCTACTTGGTCGTGGTGAATAATCTTTTTGATGTGTTGTTGAATTCGGTTTGCCATTATTTTGTTGAAGATTTTTGTATCAATGTTCATTAAGGAGATTGGCCTATAGTTTCTTCTTTTTGGAGGTGTCTTTGCCTGGTTTTGGGATAAGTGTAATACTGGCTTCATAAAATGTGTTTGGCAGTTTTCCTTCCCTTTCTGTTTTGTGGAACAGTTTAAGGAGGGTTGGTATCAGTTCTTCTTTAAAGGTCTGATAGAATTCAGCAAAGAATCCATGAGGTCCTGGACTTTTCTTTTTGGGGAGACTCTTGATTGCTACTTCAATTTCATTTTGTGTTATAGATCTATTCAGGTGATTAATTTCCTCTTGGTTCAGGTTTGGATAATCATATGTATCTAGAAATCTGTCCATTTCTTTAAGATTTTCAAATTTGAATATAGGTTCTCAAAGTAGTCTCTGATGATTTCCTGGACTTCCATGGTGTTTGTTGTTATCTCCCCTTTTGCATTCCTGATTCTGCTAATTTGGGTTTTTTTTCTCCTCATTTTAGTCAGGTTTGTCAGGGGTCTATCGATCTTGTTTATTTTTTCAAAGAACCAACTTTTTGTTTCATTAATTCTTTGTATGGTTTTTTTGGTTTCTATTTTGTTGATTTCAGCTCTTATTTTTATTATTTCTCTCCTATTTGTTTTTTTGTGACAAGTTTTTGAGAATCCATCTGAGCACAAAAGAGCTGGGAGTGGCGGCACACACCTATCATTCTCAGCTATCATGAGGTAAAAGGATCACTGTCCAGTCTGGCCTGGATAAAAAGCAACATCCTTTCTCCAAAATAATCAGTTTTTACTGATTAATAATTACCCCTTTTTAGGCTGGAAGTATGGCTCAATTGTAGAGCTCTTTCCTAGGAAAGAGCTTTTTAGTCAGGTTTGCCAGGGGTCTGTCGATCTTGTTTATATTTTTCAAAGAACCAACTTTTTGTTTCATTAATTCTTTGTATGGTTTTTTTGGTTTCTATTTCATTAATTTCAGCTCTTATTTTTATTATTTCTCTCCTATTTGTTTTGGGATTTGCTTGTTCTTGTTTTTCTAAGAGTTTCAGATGTATCATTTGGTCATTGATTTGGAATCTTTCAGTCTTTTCAATATATGCACTCATATCTATAAACTTTCTTCTCAGGAGTTACTCAGTTTCCAGCTGTTTGCATCTGTATGGGAGTAGCTTTCTCTATATTTGGGAAATTTTGTCTTGTACCTTGTTGAATATATTTTGCATTCCCTTCTGTTTTGTTTTGCAATTCTGTTTTGTTCTTTTTTCAAGGTTTTCTATATCCTGGATTGTTTCCTCTTTAATGTTGTCTATTTTTGTCCTGAGTTCATTTATCTCTTTATTTATCGTGTTCTTTGTTTCACTTTGGTGTTTATACAGTGCTTCTGTGGTTTCCTTTATTTCTTCTTTTGCTTTTTCAAATTCTCTATTTTTGTTGTTTGGAACTTCTTTAGCATCTCCTGTATATTTTGGTTGATCATATCCAGTATCATCTCTATAAAATTCTCATTGAGTACCTGTAGTATTTCTTCTTTTAGATTATTCTTGTGGGCTTCATTGGGTTCTTTGGCATAGTTTATCTTTATTTTGTTGGAGTGTGGATCTGAGTATCTGTTTTCTTCATTCCCCTCTGGTTCCTGTACTAATTTTTTGCTGTGGGGAAACTGGTTTCCCTGTTTTTTCTGTCTTCCTGTCATTGCTCTTGGTGTTGTTATTGTCCCTGTACTGTGTGCAATTAAGTATTTTCTAGCTTGTAATAATAGCAGTGGTGATATCTAGAATGGAATGGTGAGAGGAGATGGAAAGCAAAGAAGTTAAAGGAAAAGGGAAAAACAAACAAGTAGAGAAAAAGAAAACGAAACATCAAAACAGTTTCAAAGGTATAAACGGGGAGAGATAGTGTACTAATCAACTGTAAACTGAACAGGCATTAGAGAGACAGAGGATTGAAAATAGTAAAAAAAAAAAAAAAATCAAAAATAAATAAAGGAAAAATAAATAAAATAAATAAAAAAAAATCCCTAAGTTCAAATGCAATAAATTTTCAGTTTTAATAATTTTGGTGTTTGATTCTCAGCCTCCAGTCCTGGAGATGGTGCCTCAGTAGTTCTGTGGTTGTCTCATCAAAGGGGAAAAAGACTGGAAAACCAAAATAAAACAAAACGGACAAAACAAAAAAATAAACCCCAGAAAGTGTCCCAAGTTCAAATGCAATACAGTTTTTAGTAAGTTTTTCAGCATGCAGGTGTACTTTGGTTGTTGTCTCATCAAATGAAGAGAGAAAAAAAAGAGTCTGGAGAGAGTTCTGTGAGTGGTTCTCTGAATCTGTGGCATGTGCTGCTGTCAGCCTGCTGTTGCTGGAGGCTTTATTTGTGCAGATCTGAGGAGCGAGCTTAGCACTCACCTGGCCCCGCAGGCTTTGTTTATTCAGAGTTCTCCTGTGCGGGAGCCTCTGCTAGAAGCTTTCCACTTTCCAAGCACACTGGGGGAGGTGACACTGCACCTGCTTTCTCAGGCCTGCATGTTTATTTACAGCTCACGTGGGAAGTGGGTCCTCCCCCCTCTCCTGTGGAGTTTTCCTCCCACCGCCACTTTTAAAAGCTTTCCCAGTCCTGGTTGCTCGGCGTGTGCCACCACTCCTGCCTTCTCCGGCTCAGCTTGTTTATTTACAGTTCCGTGAGGGATTCTTCTCCCCCATCTTCGGTACCCAGGCGCCCCACCCTCTTTGCTACCTGTTTGTTTTTTGTTGTTGTTTTTGCTTATTATTCAGGTTTTCTTTTTTCCCTGGGTGGGGGCAAGTCTGTGCAGGGGGCTATGCTGATCTGGCCCAGGGTTGTCTGTGGGGTACCGCGTACCGCTTACCTCACCTTGTGGTCCACGTCTTCCCAAGCCGTCTGGACGCTGGCATCTCTGATTTAACTTTAACTTGTTTCTTTTTAGTAATCAAGTTATAATTCATATTGAGCATACTCCAAGTAATTTTGCTAGTCAGTATGTCTACAGTACAAAGTGTTACTGCAGGAAGTCCTAGCACGTAATATCTTCATGTAATAGTACTTTGGTTTTTATGGGCTGGATTGTCAAAAGCAAAATTTCTGAGTCAAAGGGCATGTGTATTTTGACAAATGTCACCAGTGTGCCTTCTATAGAGGCTATAACATATTTTAGAGGAAACATGAGTGCTGCAGTGCAATCAGTTTTATAACCCATGCAGAGAAGTACTTGCGGATGTTGGTAGTGTTTGAGCATGTAGGAAATTCATGCTAGTAGGTAGTTTGATTTTTGCTGGTGGGGTGCACAACACAATGCTTTGTACTGTGTGAAGAAAACATGAGAACATTTGAAATGGGTTTTGAAATTTATAGAAAAGTTGTAAGAACAATTCAAAGGGCTCTTGTCCTTCACTCTTGTCTCTTCACCAGGTACTCCATTAGTTTCTAACAGTGACCTGGCATTGTGTACAAAAAGGTTGGTTCTGGTCCTACAGATGGCATTTTTGTAGACTTCTTCAGTATGGAACATCTCCTTAATCTTTCCTTGAGTTTTATGGCTTCCTGATTTTGGCAGGATCAATACTGGAAGACTCTAAAAATACTATTTTCGTTATCATTTTATTAGTAATAGTAGTATTTTTTGCTGGGGATCAAACCCAGGACCTTATGCATGCTAGACAAGTGTTCTGCCCTTGATCTACACCCCCAGCCCAAAAGTTTTTTTTATTAGAATATTTCTTCATGGTTAGTTCTTTTTTAATAGAATATTTCTTCATGATTTGCTGGAACAGTCCTTGAAGTGATTTTGTATTCTTTTAACCGCTTCTTATTAGGTTGCACATGTTGTTGATTTCCCCCCTTATTGGTGGTGTTAACTTCATCAAGACCAATAAGATTAATATGGAATCTGCAAACTCTTTTTCATTATGAAGTTACTCTTCCCATCTGAAATTAAGGTGTTTTTTTGGGCTGTACCATTCCTCATACTACTTTTAACCACTAGTTTTACAATGTATTGTTTTAAAGAGATTTTATCTTTAATTTGATTATTCTAGTGATTTTTGTCATCTTAAGCATTATGATTTTTGATAGAGAATACCAATATAAAATCTTTTTTGGTTTAGTTCAGTGGTACAAGTTTTTATAAAGTATGTCCTATATGTAGAGCACTGCCCTGTATCACTAGGTTACTGTCTAGTGAGTAAAATAAATGCACAAATAGATAATGTGATACTTGCTGAGGTTGTATAAAGTGCTGTAGGAAGATAAGTGCAGAAGCACTCATTCTGTACTGTGGTTTAGAAAAAGTTTACTTTACTGTTGACAGTAAAGGGTTTGGTGCTAGGTCAGAGGGCTTTGGGAAGAAATTATCAAGATAAGTAATATTTGCTGAGGTACAAGGGAGCTTTTAACTCACCAATGGTAAGAAAAATATTACTGAGTGGAATAGTGGCAGTTAGAGACTGACACCATATTTCATCCAATCTATAGACTTGTGTTATTTTCCTCTATGATATGACCGTTCAGTGATCTCAGTGAAGAATCACAGATTTTGGAATTCATTGAAGCTTTGGGCTGACTAAGATTGTGTATGAGAATTGCAAGGGTGGAAAGTGGTTGTTATTCAGAGTGGTTAGGCTGGAAGGGCAGTGAGTGAGGCTGGTATGACAGTCATGGACTGCTAAAAAAATAAAGGAGACTAAAGATACCTGGAAGTTGTAGGTGGAATTGTAGTCGGGGTAAGGAAACTGATGGAATGTGATAGTGGAATGTGAATTCTGATGAAGGGCACCTGTGGGTACGATTGCAAGATTTAGAATTTAAGTGTGTGTGTGTGTGGCTAAAATATTGTAAAGAGATAGGAGGTGCTTAAAGAATTGTGAATTTATAGTATCACACAGATTATGCCCATGAATTTTGAAATGTTAACAATGAAGAGGGTAGGATATATGGTAGTAGTGTAGCCTGTCATTGTGTTAATGTCTTTATGGACTATGATAGGGGGTATAGTTGGATGGCACAAGCTTAAACAAGTTTATTGGACTTCCCCTTTTCTTAACGATGTTGGATTTCAAATAATCCTGTATTCCGTATACCAAGGATGTTGAAGTGGGGTCATCAGTGTGTATTTACTGTTCAGTAGCTTAAGGGAAGATAGTGTTTGTGTTCAGCATACTCAATTTCAATAAAAGGAAGAAGTTGGAGAAATTGGTTTTGAAAGTTTTTGCAAGAACAATTTAAGTTACTATATTGTTACTTAAGTATACAAAAATGCCTTTGTTCTACATGAGATGCTTACAACCCTAAATACAGGTAAAACAGTTAAAATGTTTGTTCCTCTGTGGGAATAAATGCTCCTGTCAGTGAAAATAATGGGTACGTACATAGTCAGGGAGGAGACGTAAATGAGTGCTGGATTGGAGCAGCTGAGACTTTTGTGCTAAGACTCTTTGCTATTTGGGCCCAGCAAGTTCTGCTTCAATGTTGTTTTAATGATGATATGTCATGGGGTAGTTCTAGTTTGATCTGGTGTGTTTGGGGTCTTCGAGGCCTCTTGCATCTGTATGGGAATACCTTTCTCTAGATTTGGGAAATTTTCCGTTATTGTTGAATATATTACGCATTCCCTTCGCTTGCACCTCTTCTCCTTCTTCGATGCCCATGATTCTCAAGTTTGGTCTTTTGATGGAGTCAGTGAGTTCTTGCATTTTCTTTTCACAGGTCTTGAGTTGTTTAATTAATATTTCTTCTGTTTTTCCTTTAATTACCATTTCATCTTCAAGTTCTGAGATTCTGTCTTCTGTTTGTTCTATTCTGCTGGATTGTTGTTACTGTCCCTGTACTGTGTGCAATTAAGTATTTTCTAGCTTATAATAATAACAATAGTAATATTTAGAATGGAGAGGAGATGGAAAGCAAGAAGTTAAAGAAAAGGGAAAAACAGACAGACAAGTAGGAGAAAACAAAACAAGGAATCAAACAAGAAAGTTTCAAAGGTATAAACAGTGTTAGTGTACTAATTGACAGTAAGCTGAACAGGCATTAGAGAGACAGAGGATTGAAAATAAAAAATAAAAAGAATAAAGATAATAAAAATAAAAAATAAGTAAATGAAAGAAATATATATATATATAAATAAAATAAAACAAAGTGAAAAATAGAAAAAAAAAACCTCCAAGTTCAAATGCAATGAAGTTTCAGTCTTAATAATTTTGGTGTCCGTCTCAGTCTCCAGTCCTGGAGATGGTGCCTCAGATGTTGTTCTGTAGTTGTCTCATCAAAGGGGACGCATAAAGTAGAACAAAACTGCACAAAAAAAAAATGTACAAAGTGTCGCAAGTTCAAATGCAATACAGTTTCGGTAAGTTTTTCAGCATGCAGGTGTAGTTCGCTTGTTTTTTTATCAAAGGCAGGGAGAGAGAGAGAGAAAAAAAAAAAAAGTCTGCCTGCACGCTGCTGTCAGCCTGCTGTTGCTGGACCGTTATTTATGCAGATCACAGGGGTGAGCTTAACACTCACCTGGCCCCACAGGCTTTGTTTACTCGGAGTTCTCCTGTGTGGGAGCCTCTGCTACAAGCTGTCCACTTTCCAAGCACTCTGGGGGAGGTGCACTGCATCCGCTTTATCAGGCCCTTGTGTTTGTTTACAGCTCACGTGGGTCTTCCCCTCTCTCCTGTGGAGTTTTCCTCCCTCCGCCACTCTCACAAGCTTTCCCACTCCTGCTGGGCACGGGCTCCTGCCTAAGCTTCTACTGCCCACCCGGCTTGTTTATTTACATTTCTGGGAAGGATCCCCTTCCCCCTCTCTTCCGTGCTCACTGTGTCCCACCCTCTTTTCCTTGTGTCTTCATTGTTCTTGTTGCTTATTACTCAGTTTCTCTTTTTTCCCGGGTGGAGGTCGGTATGTCCAGGGGGCTATGCTGCTCTGATCCACGGTTGTCTGTGGGAGTAACGCGGTACCGCTAAGCTCACCTTGTCTGCATCTTTCCAAGCCATCTGGGCGCCGGCCACTGGCGGCCCAGGGGCCCTCCTGGTTTCTCCGTTTAACTTGAAGTGGAGATTCTCTGCGCTGGTTGGAGGTGTGGCGGGATCAAAGTTTTGCCTCTTCTTGGTGGTTTTGCCTGCAAGGTGTGTCTCCAGCATCTCTCCAAGATTTCAGTATAGGAGGCTCGCTTTCTTCTTCCTCCCTCTAGCCGCCATCTTGGGATCCCCTGCCCCAAGTGATTCTGATCAGTAAGTGGAATCTTAGTATCTGTGTTTTTAACAAGTCTCATGAATGATTGTGTTGCAGAGGCTCTGGAGATTGGAGTTTTAGAAACACTGGCCTGTATTTGCTGCTGATGACTTGAGAAATCTGTATTTTTGGCTTTGGCTTCTCTTCTCAATTCTTGCTCTCTTTCCTATGTGGAATAATCCATCTTTTTGTTTGTTTGTTTTTTGTTTTTGAGGAGCCAGGGTTCAAGACAGGATCTGACTATGTAGTCCAGACTGGCTTCAAACCTATGAATTCTTCTGCCTCTCATCTCCTCAGTGCTAGGATTATAGTGTGGACACATTATCTGGCTCAGAAATTTTTATTAAATTGAAATACATAATTCTTGCAAAGACTGCTTATTTTTCTCCATACATCTTACACACTTAGAGTCCATTTCTTATCCTTGTTTGTAGATAAAAATAGGGTCTTGTGACCAACTTTTTGCCAATGGAATGTGAGAAGGAGTTCTAATTCTACATTTATTCATTAATTCATTTTATTTATTTTTCTGAGATAGGGTCTTGCTATTTAGCCTATCTGTCCTTGAAATCATGATCCTGCTGCCTCTGCCTCCTGTCTGCCAGGATTGCAGGTGACACTTTAAATGTATTCTTCCAACATTTGCCCCCTCCCTCCCCTGTTGCCAGGTGGGCTTTGGAATGGAATGACATCAAACGTGACCTTGGAAGCCAAATGTAATAGATCAGTGGTTATTGACTCTGGGACTTTGGATTACTTGGTGGGGCAGAATCTCACCTTCCTGGAATGCCTGCCCTGGACTCTTCCCTAGTCATTACATAAACTTCTTAAGGGTTTGAGTCATTACTTTTTTTTTCTTGAAGTTTTTTTTGATATTTTATTATAGCTGTTTAGGCATATCTTATATTCACAAGGATAGACGATATTTCAGGTTTTACAGATCAAACTGAATAACACAGGTAAGATTGTCTCTTTCAGAATACATTTTAGTTGGGGAATCTCATGCCTAGAATGTTTTTAGCTGTGATTTTTATGGAAAGAGCTCTGAATTTGGTTATCAAACTCATAATTTCAGGTCAACCCTCAAGAGAGGTGTTTGGTGTTTTTTTTTTTCCTGGGTTTTTTTTTTTTTTTTTTTTTTAGACTAGAGTAAGAGGTAACAGTGCCCCCATTTCTCCAGTTCACATTAGAAAAAGATATTTGAGGTATATGGTTGATTTACTCTTAAAAGTTTGTCTTGCCACGCACAGGAAATCAATGTGAGTCAACTCCCTGTATATATCCTTATCTCAACCAGCAAAAACACTTGCTCCTTCCTATTATGGCTTATACTCTCTCTTCAACAAAATTAGAGATAAGGGCAAAATAGTTTCTGCTGGGTATTGGGGGGGGGGAGAGGGAGGTGGTGGAGTGGGTGGTAAGGGAGGGGGTGGGGGCAGGGGGGAGAAATGACCCAAGCCTTGTATGCACATATGAATAATAAAACAATAAAAAAAAATCTGTAAAAATAAAAAGTTTGTCTTGTTAGTTGCCAACTGATTCTTCACAAAGTGATTCTTGAAATCTTAATCCCTTTTGAAGTTCTGTTGACAACAAAGGAAGCAGCATACATTGTGTGGAATATTTGTGCAGTTTTGAATGAGGAGAAGAGAAAAATTAGGTCCTTAACAAATAATGTGCTTTCTTTCTCCTCCTCCTTCCCTCTTTTTATATCCTTTCCTCTTACTTTACTGAATTTTACTGTGCTAAAATTGAGGGACTTATTTATCTGGTTTGACTGGTGTGAGTGGCTAGACTCACTTCGGAAGTGTGTACTAAGAAGAGAATCTGAGCTTTAGAAAGCTACTTTTGAAACTAGTATGCCAGGTAATTAAGTGTGGATGGTCCAAGGACCCCATTTTGAGAGGTAACACTCTTGGGATGTTGGCTCTTCCCATCTTTCGTTCTCCAGGTGACTTTGTCTCCTTTGTTTGCCCAGTGCTATAGGTGAAATATTTGTGATGAAGCCAGACATACTGTCTCAATTCAAACAAGCCATGTACTTTTTGACAATAAAAAGCATCAGTTCAGTAAAATATGTATCTTTTGAAAATTATAAGCATTCTAGTTGTATTCTTTATATTTTTTCAAAATCCCCTTTTGATCTGCTGTAATTTATTGCATTGAATTCATCATGTCATATATATATTGATACCCTCTTTCCAACATAGCTAGAAACCCAATCATTTGAAGGCTGTATGGTAAGTGGAACTTTGTCTTACTTGCAGTGTGGTTTCACATCGTTATTTATGAAAAAAGGCATTAAAGACAGGCCCAAGTCTCCAGTATTCTTTCACGTCAACTCAGCATGCTTGAGTCCAGGTTAGAACAAATGAACAAAATTCATTATTAGAATCAAGATAACACTTGCCCAAAGAAAATTATACTAGTTGGCGTTGGTCGAATTTTGGAGCTAATTTCAAGTATTGGAACCAAGACATTTTTAAAGAACAATGTGAGTAAAGAGCTACTTTCTGTTAATCAATTCTTCTCTTTATTTTTTGGAAAACTAGTGATAATCTGTAGAGATTTTATGTTTTGATTTTTAAGTACTTAGTCACATTATATGTAAGGCTTTAATTTATACTTTTCTTCAAGAAATAGTTGTGCACTTATATAGAGTAACTTCATATTTTACTTGTGTGATTCTAAGTAGTGACACTTTCCCTTTTTTTTGTACAACTATAGTTTGAACTCAGGACTGTGACATGCTTTTCTTAAAAACAGGAATATGTTCTGAGAAATGTGTCTTTAGGCAACTTTGTTGCTTTGCAAATGTTGTAGAATGTACTTACACAAACTTATGAGAACACTCATATATGCAGTTCATCCTTGACTGAAGTGTTGTATGCAGTGCATGACAGCACACAGATTTTCTTATTAAAAATTGGATTTTTACATCTGAAGTTATTTTAAACAATGTTAAGTAATATACAAGATAACAGAAACCTGTAAGTATTTTAAACAAGTATTAAGTTGGTTAGGGATCTATAGTTACCTTTCAGGATTTAGATCATAAAGAAGCCAGGCTGGGAAAATATTTGCCCAGTCTGGCCTAGAATTATTATCTTCCTGATCTCAGCCTCCTGAGTAGCTAGGATTATAGGTATGAGCCACTGGTGCCCAGCCTTCACACCATACTATCATAATAAAAAAGAAAATCAAGACTTTGAATTTATATTTTCACCCTAATTTATCATAAATCATGCTTATAAGGTGGAGGATAAAAATTTATGAAAATTAGGCTGCATGTCCATGTTTGTTGTAGGTCTGCTCACAATAGCCAACCTGTGAATCAGCCAGGGCACCCAACAACCAATGAACAGGAAAGGAAAGTTGTGTCTATATCATGGGCTGTTACTCAGTCATAAAGAGAAATGAAATCGTATCATTTGCAGGAAAGTGTATGGAACTGGAGATCAGTTTGAGTGAGATAAGCCCAGCTCAAACGGCCACGTCATGTTCTTATTCATTTGTGAACCTAGAGCTAAAAGGATGATGATGGTACACGAATGTGTATGGGGACCGTCTGTGGGGTGTAAATGAGTGTGAAGGGGGAAAGGATATTGAGGGGTGAAGAGGTTTGAGTACACTATATACACACATATGAAGATAGCATGGTGAGACCCACCAAATACCTTGAAAAAAAAAAGGGAGGAGTGGAGAAAGTTAGAAATATAATAGAGGGGGTGAACTTGTGGAAGGTACACTGAACGCATGTATGGAATTACCACAATGAAATCTTGTATTATTACTGTATGATAATTCAGAAGTAAAATTAAGGGCTGGGATGTAGCTTGGTGGTACAGCGCTTGTCTAGCATGTATGAGGCCCTGGGTTTGATCCCAGCACCAAAAAAGAAAAGACAAAATTAAAAAAAAAGAAAATTAGGACTCAGCAGTTTCATAAAACTAACATGTTATACACTATGGTTTGAGTGTCCCTAATCAAAATGCATGAGATTGGAAGTGTTTTAGGTTCCACACTTTTTAAGGTTTTGCAGTATTTGCATTGACCTTGGTGAATGAGCATCCCCAGTCTGAAAATCTGAAATCTAGAATACTCTCAAATCCAAAATTTTCTACATAGTTTCCATCAGAATTCACAGTAGCTGCATGTATGCCTTTGTTAATGATGAAATGAAATGAAAATGATAAACATTAAGGCAGGCATCTTACTTGCAGACTATTGGAATGTTTTGATCGTTTGAAACGCAGTGCAAACTACATTCAGTAGTGGGTCTCTGCCAAAAAAGAGAAGGAATTGCAAGTGTTCTGTAGTGTTTTATGAAATCAATTACAAAATGTCAGATGTTTACAGATACAGTTGTATAGATTGTGGGAAGAAGGTGGCATTCTGACAGATTTGCAGTCCCATCTAGAGACAGACTGTGTGTGTGTATTTTAAGTATCTTTTTAACCTCATTTTAACTACTAGACAGGAAAAAGCATCTTAACTTTAATATCTTAAATATTTAGTGATACGACTTTCTGTTTTCCACTGAATTATCTTTATGTCCTTTGTCTATTTTTATTGGTATGTTAGTCTTATTTCTAATGGTTTTGTTAATATTAAGTAAATACAAACATTAACATTTAAAACTTTGCTGTTGCTTTGTCTTATTGTTTATACTCGCTCTTCAACAAAAGTAGAGACAAGGGCAGAACAGATTCTGCTTGGAAGTGAAGGGGTGAGGGGATAGGGAGGGGGTGGGGGTAGGGGGTAGAAATGGCAAAAACAATGTATGCACATATGGATAAACGAATAAAAAAAGTAAAGGAATGTTAGCCGGGCAAAAAAAAACCATAAAACTTTGCCATCAATATGAGAATTTTCTTCTTTAATTAGAAATTTTAAAAATGTTTTTATAATTTTTGGTTTGACACAGAATGTTGGTATGTAGTAGAGGCTAGCCTTGAACTCTTGATCTTCTTGCCTCAGCTTTCTGACTACTGGGATTGTAGGCCTGCATCACCCACTGGGCTTAGTCCCAGCCTTTTTGAGCATTTACTGCCACCTCTCTCACAAATTCTAGTTAGATGGTAAGCTTCCTCAGAGCCTGGTAATTCTCCATAGGGTCTGTCATATAACATGTATTATACATACAGTAGCAACCTGAGAAAATGAGTTCATTGACATTGCTACTTTCTCAAACAGCATACTTAGGATAATTGCCTTTTGTGATGTTTTTGCTGAAATTGGTAAGCAGTAGAAGAGGTGGATATGAAGGGAAAGATCTACATTTTTCTGAGTGACTGAAGTCTAACATCCCTGTCTTGTCTCCTGGCCAAGCTGGTAGTCCAAACTGCTGTGATTTTACTGCCATCTGGTGTTGGGATTAGGAAACTGTAGTTGAGCATTTTGTGTTTTCAGTCTTTCCTCTGAATATGATCTTGTCCATCTCTATCCCCCAAGCAAATTTTTAGTAAGAGCTCACTTAATTTTAATGTAGAAAAACCTAATCCCTTTCTTAGAATGTTCTTTCCTTTGCTTCCTGGACAATCACTCTTTTGTGTTTTCTTGTGTTTTTCTGGCCATTCTCTCATTCTTTTGAGATTTATTCTTTGTTTCCCATCTTTTGTTTCTCCATATATATATATACACATACATATTTCTTAGCCCTACATTCTGGGCCCTTTGTTCTTTTTAGCCTTTGTTTTCATCTGTACTCATGGGTTTAAATACTGCTTTTTTGCAGACAAATTTATATCAATAGCCAATTTTTTTTTTTCTTCTTGAGGATTATAGTTCAAGGCCAGCCTTGGCAAAAAGTTTGTGAGCTCCATCTCAACCAACAGTTGGGCTTGGTGGTATGTGCTCCTGCCATCCTAGCTACCGGGGGGAGCATAGATAGCAGGATCATGGTCAGGCTGGCCTGGGCGTAAAGTGAGACCTTATCTCAAAAATACCACAGCAGAAAGGCTAGGGGTGTGGCTCCAGTGGTAAAGTACCTGTCTAGCAAGTGCTGGGCCCTGAGTTCAACCCACAGTACTACCAGAAATAAGGAATTTTAATTATGAAAGTAGAATAGATTTGTAAACATGGTATTTAGGGCTGGACAACAATCTGTATACTAAAGATACAAACTCTGAGAACAAAAATTTCTTTTTTTTTCTTTTTATTTATTTAAATTTTTTTAGAGAACAAATATTTAATAATTATTTGCTAGGGTTTCTTAACCTCAGCATTATTAACATTTTGGACTAGTTAATTTTTTGGTGCATGGGGATGAGGGGTGAGTGCCTTGGGTATTGTAGGATTTTAAACAGTTATCTGGCCGCTACCCATCAATACTCTCCTACCCCCATGACAACCCAGAAGTCCTCCACACATTTCTAAATTCTACTCTGCGGAACAAAGAAGTACAGGTTGAGTATCTCTTTTCCGAAATGCTTGGGATCAGTAGTTTTCAGAGTTTTTTTTTTTTTTTTTAAATAATGCTTAAATTTTACTGGTTGAACATCTCTAATGTGAAAATAAGAAATGTATCAAAATATGAAGCTTTCTGAGCATCATGTTAGTACTCAAAAAATTTCAGATTTTGCAGGTTTTTGGGTTAGGGATGCTCAACCCTAAGAAATAGGACATGAAAAGTTTCACTTGGTAAATCTTTGGCATTTCTAGGTGTGTTTGAGAGTATAGTAGTTGTGTGGTTTATTAATGACAAGAGAAGTAGAGACTGCAGGACTTCACAGAGTAGAGTTTGTGCTTGCTTAGAATAAAGTAACTTGAAATTAACCACCCAGTTCTACTTCAAACTTTGAAAAAGTGGTGCATTCTAAATCACATTTCACTGCTAGTTTCATTTTGTTTAGTGACTTCAATGCTAGGTGTTGGAAACAAAGGGGAACCAAGACTGCAAGTTAGAGGTTAGTTTATAGTCAGAGCTTTGGCCATTTGTGAAAAAAGCTGTAATTAAATTATTGTATTTTTTTCTTCAAAGGGACATGAGAGATGGCTTTAGAAGAAAAAGTTTCTATTCTTCCCATTATTCAAGAGAACGGTCACCCCATAAAAGGGATGCTGCATTTTTCAGAGAGTCACCTGGAGGCCGCAAGGACTCCCCACACAGCAGATCTGGCTCTAGTGTCAGCAGTAGAAGCTACTCTCCAGAACGAAGCAAAACATATTCATTCCATCAGTCTCAACATAGAAGTATGTATTTTTAAGACTTTTTCTTTCACAGCTTCCACTGATGAAAGTGAATGAGTCATACTGGCTTACAGGTGCTATAAGAGATAATTTTTTCTTTTTAAGTATTTCTTTTCAAAAATTTCAAATTTACAGAAATCTTTAAAGTATAGTGAATACCGTACACAGTTTTTCCTAAGTATATCCCTGTCACCAAGGAACTAGAATGAACGTATTTTCTACTAGCTAATAACAACTGTATCAGTAATTATATAAAATTACTAATTATGTAAAATATAGCTTTGATACAAAAATGTAAATTAGCTAATGTGACATGAGCATGTCAGGCTGGGAGAAATAGTTGTCATGAAGGAAATGACACTTAGGCTCATCTTATTTCACATTTCTGCAATTGCAGAAATGCATTCTAAGTAGAAGGAATTATAAACAAAGACATAGAATACAGAAAAGTCGAGGTGGTTTTCTTTCCTTTTTAACTTCCTTCCCATTTACTGTCTTTTTCAAATAAGACCTCTGATTCAGCAGTGTTTGCCTCCTGCGTGGTGAGAATGGTGGAAGACTGCTTGTCAGCACATTGTCTACCCTTGGAGCTGTTCTGGTTTCCTGTGTTTTGCGAACATTTATCTGTTGTCTATTATTTGTAGAGCTAGATTTATGAGGCTTTCCAAAAAGTATATTTTTGGGTACAGGTGTATGAATGGTCATGCAGGAGCTAAAACAAACAGCAAGTTACATATGCCTAATTACTTAACATTTGCTTGAGAAACATTTGCTTCTAAAAAACTGGAAGCTGTACTGTGGAGACTAGCGTTAAGTGTTTTCCCCTTTCCTTTTATCTCCCGAACCCTCCAGTCCCATCAGCACACACATGCAAACAAAAATAATCAAAATCCCCAAACAAAAACGCTTTAAGAAGAGAAACACTTTTAAACTATTGGGTACTCTCATGTCCAGACACACCCAACATTAGGCACAGACCTGTTAAGAATTTTTTTCCCTATACAGTTTCACTTAAATTCAAATCCATTAATGATATTAAGAATATATCTTTGGAAAATGGTAATGAAGCCCTTTAAAATTTTATATCTTTTTATTTTATTTCATTTGTTTTTTGAGACACAAAGTTGAGGCTAGTCTCAAACTTACAATCCTTCTGCCTCAGCTTTCCAAGTGCTGGGATTACAGGCATGCATCCCACACTTAGCAGATGAACCCTTTCTAACAAAACATAAATAAAATAGTAAAACAGAAATGAGATTCTTATTTGATAGCTTATAGTGAAACTATCAAAGGTAGATAGTGGTGAATTAGCTTTAATTTTTCACTTGTCCTGTAAAACAGAAATTTCTGGGGAGAGCATCTTCTCTCTGTTTTTCTCTACTTTGTGTCTAAAACTCTTAATATATTGGAATGAAACATGTATGAGCCATGGTGTGATGCTTCTGTCTTAGAATATGTGTCCTTTGAGGTTTAATGTCTTTACTATCTGGAGTGATAGAAAGATAACAAAGTTGGGAAACCAAAACATTGGGTAAGTTAAATGACACAGAGCTTCTACTGCCTGTTTATTTTCTTTAGTCTTTTGAATTTGAAAGTAAAGTTCATTAATTGAGATAATTGTTCTGGGAAAACTCTCAACAAGTTACTTTGCTTGGTTCCTTAACTACTTAGGTTATAGAAGGAAAATGGTTTCTATATTCCTTTTTTGTGCTTTCAGAACACTTAAGACTGGTTCATAAAAAGTTAATGCAGAAATCTCATTTTAAATAATAAGTGGAAAAAATTATTTGACATATTTGTGATATCAGTTGTTGCTTTAAACCTGACTATTGGAGTAGGGGCATTAATCAAGTGGTAGAGTGCTTGTCTAGCAAGCATGAGGCCCTGAGTTCAATCCACAGTACTGTAAACAGACAAACCACTTGAATGTTACAGATATTGATGGCACTTTGCTTTTCTTCAGTGAAGGCCTGAGAAGCAAGTCCTTCAGTTACCAGTAGTGTAAACTGAATTAATTTTAGCATTTTGTTAAAATTTAGTTTTCTAATGTAATTGAAATTTTCATGAGGATTTTAAATGGCTTTATAAATACAAACTGTAGCTTAAAGTAATGATTTTTTTATTCTTCACACCTTCATTTTTCTAATTCTTCAACTAAAAAAATTTTGCCTTTTCATTGTTTTCATAGTAATTTTACCTGTTTCATCAACTGGGCCACAGTAACTGTTGAAGGACTAATTCTTCATGGTTCTTACATGTATTTAATATCTCTTCTGTGGTAGAGTCATGAAAAAGTGCATATGTAGTGTGATAAGTGGGGAGATACTCTCACGATGCTGTGATTGGCTCCCAGTCGCCCTGTGATGAGCGGGGGAAGCACCCAGCATCACACTTGCTGTGTTGCTAAGCTGTGGCATTTGATAGGTTAAGTGTATTATAAATGCATTTTCAGCTTATATTATTTCCAACTATGATGGGTTCACTGGCATAGAACCCCACCATAAATCAAGGAGTATCTTTCTGTATATTTTTATAGAAGTCTTTAAGCCTTCTAAAAATTAAAAGACAATAAAGCAATGGCTGCCTTTATGGAGCACTTTATGTGCTGCAGAGCTCTACCCATCTTATATATGTAGCTCACTAATTTCTGTGACAGCCTTGCAGTGTGGATTTTTTCATGGAGAGTTGAGTTTCATGGAGATAAAGCAGGTTGCCTCTGATTATGTAGCTTCTGAGCAATTGAAATGGGATTGCCCAGTTTACATCATTCTGTAGAATCTTAATTACTAGGACATACCTCTATATGTACAAAACTGTGTCTGTAACTCTTGGAGGAGCACCATTATATCTTTCACCTCAGGCTTAATATAGTTGGTTACTTTTGCTGTTCCTTTTTGATATGGTTTCCAATTCTTTTGCTTTCCCAGTTTTTCTTTTCCTTTTAAGTTATAAAATTAGAAGTGAACTTTTTATTTTGGCAACTACATTTAACTACTGGTCCTTATTGAGAGTGTAGGCAGCTGAAACCTAAGCCATTTTCACAGGAATAGTATTAAATAAAATATCTCTTGGTCTGTACATTTTCCAGGTATAATTGCTTATGTGTCATTAATACATCAAAAATTATATATATGTAAATGCTAAATGTAGTCTAATTAATTTTGGCTTATTATTTTTATAGAGATCCTAAATCTCATTTAGTGATCCTATACATTACAACTTAATAAGGACAGTTTTCTTTTTCTGCAAATCAAGGGTGTCTGATGTGTTTTTATTAATGATTAATAA
Source organism: Castor canadensis (assembly GCF_047511655.1). Taxonomy (NCBI): domain Eukaryota; kingdom Metazoa; phylum Chordata; class Mammalia; order Rodentia; family Castoridae; genus Castor; species Castor canadensis. The sequence goes on from NC_133393.1 coordinate 79,798,246, forward strand.
TTTTGTTGTGTAGCATAAGGCCAAATATAGAAACCTTTACAGAGATTTCTGTGTTAACCTCTACCTTTGATTAGTATTGATTGCTGTTATTCAACCAGTTGTTAGGGGGACCCCTCCCCCCAATTTTGCCATTATTTGCCTTTATTTCCCCTTGAGAATCTCATGGGAGACATTATCAGGTGCTTTCTTGACAGTTGCAAAGCATTTCTTCTGGTGAAACAGTGACATAAAGATAGCCTTTCTTTATTTTTGTAAATCCATGTGGCTTATAGGAGTGATTTTTGTGAGTATTCACAAACTATGTATTAATTGATTCTAGACATTTGCTAGGGATTAATGTCAAAGTTACCAGTGGTACTTATTTATGAGGCTGGGTATAACATTTGGTTGAATTTTTAAAATATTGTTACTGTGGAAGATTTGCCTGTCTGTTTTTCTGTAGCTCTGACTTTGGGTCTTAAACCTCCCAGCCCCCCATTTCCTTTTTTTTTTTTCTTGACATTTGCAGACATTTAAAAGGAAGCCCAGTAGGGCAGGCAGGGGAGTGGCTCAAGTAGTAGAGCACCTGCCTAGCAAGCTCAAGGCCCTGAGTTCAAACCCCAGTACCACAAAAAAAAAAAAAAAATTAAGTCTATTGTTCATGTGTATTTAATTCTTTTTAAATACCTGTTCTGCGCCAGACATCAGTGGCTCACCCTAGCAGCTACTTGGAAGGGAGACTGAAATCAGGAGGATCATGATTTAAGGCCAGCCTAGGCAAATAGTTTGTCAGACCCCCATCGCCAAAATAACCAGAGCAAAAATGAATGAGAGGTATGGCTCAAGCAGTAAAGTGCCTGCTTTGCAAGTAGGAATCCCTAAGTTCAAACCCTGATCCCACAAAAAAAAAAAAAAAAAAAAAATTCTTCTTAGATAACTGAAAGTGTGTAAGAATTAAAAATGATGTTTTAAGACTAGTATATCTGACCTTCTTAAGATGATCTTGGGAGAATCAGAGGTGGTGCAAATCTCAACACCTTTACTGGTGTCCTTTCCCTGACATTTTTGGGTATCTTTAAAACAGAATGTTCTTATGTGTAGGCATTTTCTGTTTCGTATTTTCTTGAGTAAACCAGCAAGTTTTCTGAGAAATCATGTTCTTAACCCAAAGCCACGCAATTCCCATGTCTTTTCCATGATCCAGAGAAACAGTCTCAGTGTTTGTGTAGCCACATCTTCATCTGTTCATAGTTTACTTTCTATTTCTTTTTTTAATGTTTCCATTTCAAAGCTTCAGCTGTTGAAGGAGAGGTGACTATACTACTTGTGTTGTGAAGTTGTCTTGAATTCAAAGGTATTTGTTTTGTCTCTATTTGCTAAGCATTCTATTGAGAGGCCAGTAGTTTATAAGACTTCATGTTTGTGATGATTTCTTTTTTTTCCTGTAGAACCTTTTGTTCTAGTATAAGTTATCAATAACAAATAGCAGCTAGTAGAGTTAGATGTCTCCTGGTTAGGTTTAGACTTGCTTTTAGTAGAAAGAAAGTATATTTTTGAAAGATCATGTTAGATTTGCAGCAATTACTATGAAACTCTTGCCGAACTTTCTGAATGTTTTTGAATCATTAAGCTGTTTCTATGCTTTTAAGTTCACTTCAATGGGAATTTTTTTTTTTTTTTTTTCCAGTACTGGGGTTTGAATTTGGCTTCACGCTTGCTAGGTAGGTGCTTTACCACTTGAGCCACTCTGCCAGCTCCTCAGTGGGAAAAACTTTTTAAACCTGGTATAAGAAACCTGTTTAGATGCTCTTTGACTTAAAATAGGCCCATATCCCAATAAACCCCATAACTTGAGACTATTGTTAAGGCATTTAATATCCCTAACCTTCTTAACTTCATAGTTTATCAACACAGCACACTGTAGAGTTTCAGTTGTTCATGGTTGTGATTGGCAGGACTGACGGTGAGCTGTGGTTCACTAGCATTGCTCAGCATTGAGAGTGTCATACAGTATATCATTAACTCTGGAACAGTTCAAAATTTGAAATATGGTTTCTACTTGAATGCAAATGACTATGCCATGTAAATGGCTACGCCACCACTGTGAAGTTAGAAAATTGTATGTTGAACCATAGTAAGTCAGAGACTATTTTTGAAATTCCTTTTTATTTTTTCTTCCTTATTTATTCTTTAATTCATCAGTATATACACATGAAATTCTATTTCCATACTGCCACCCACAGAATTTTTCTCTCCTGTTTTTTTTCTTTTTTTTCTTTGTCCTGATTTAAAACTTTTTTTGTGGTAGCGGGTACCCGACAAACTATTTATTTATTTTTAAGCAAGCATAGCAAGACAAGAATGATGTTTAAAAACAACCTTCCTCAAGCAGAAAGTTAGGGTCTACTTACTAGAATCCTGTGTGAGATGAATTTGAGGTAATGATTAAATACCTGAGAAGGATATTGTTACTTAGAATGCAAAGCAGTTAGTGAAACAGATTTAAGAGTCATCTGTATTTGTGGGTTGAAGTCAAGTAAGAATAGCAGAGCAAAAAGATTGAGATCAAGAGGAACATTCACATTTAGAGAACAAAAACCAATAGAAGAGCAAGAAAAAGATGTAGGGGGACCAACACAAAAATACAAAGGTATTAGGATCTGAAGAGTCCTCAAAGGCCCCTGTCTTGGCTGCTTAGACAATAGCCTATAGCATTATTGGGAGGTGGTGGAACCTTTAAGAGGTGGGGCCTGATTGGGGAGAAATTAGGTCTTTGAGTGTGAAGAGTATTTTTGGACCCTGACTCTTCTGCTGTCTCTGTCCCCTTGAGATGGTCAAGCCTCCTCCAGTGTGCTTCTGCCATGACACATTGTGCCACCACAGGCCCATAGCAGTGGGGCCATGTGACATAGACTTTAACTTCCTAAATGGTGAGCTAAAGTTATTTATCAGGTATTTTGTCACAGTGACAGAAAGCTGACTAGTACAGGTATGAAAATCAATGCCAAAATATGAAATCTTGTGTACAAGTCATTAAGGTGCTATGATAGAGGTCAAGAATGAGACCTTTAGTTTTAATATGATCCCGTCATTAGAAACTTTTGGGCAATAGGCTTTTTTATTATATCATGTCGTGTTACAAAAAAAACACCTCAAAACTTAGTGGATTAAAAAAGATAACTACTTATTTGTTCAAGATTCTGTGTTTGGGTGGTTTTACTGGTTTGTTAGGAAGTAATTGAATGGTCTAAGCCTAATTGAAGTATCACAGATGGGAAATTGTAACTAAATGTGTCTCTGAAATTTGGAATAAAATTAATAAGTAGATCTCCAGGGGTGTGTTGAACTGACTCTTTTGGGTTAAAAAAATACCTGATTCTCTGTATTTGCTGATATTTGTAGATAAATTCTTCATCCCAGATGACTGTCTTGCTGCCAGCATGGAATAATGGAACTCAAAGTTGGAAGAGATGGATATGGTCCACTCTTACTAGCTAAAATGAGTTGAACTAATAAGGCTCTAGTACAGGTCTCTAATGACTATTCTTATCTATTGACTTGATGTGAAATAGAATTAGAGGCATCTTCATGAAATAAACGTTTAATAAAATAGGATTAAATGAATGGATGAAGAATTTTATGTAAATAAGAGGGGTAGGAAATAAAAGTAAGAATAAAGTTAATAGTGCAGGAAATAAATGTCTGTCATCATGCACTAAACAGTTGTGGTTGGTAAGCTGTTTGGCCAAAGCAAACAGAAAAGGAGCAGTAGTAGTTTTCAGTGTGCCTTACTCTAAAACAAATAAAAATAGATCTGTTGCTCAAGAGGAAGAACTTGCCTGATAACCAGTGAATAATCAGAAAGGGATACTGTGTCCTCAATATTATTGGGAAAGTAGGATGGCAATATTTGCATGCTGTGTCTTGAAACACATTTTAAGGCAAGTTGCTGACAGTGTCAAAACAATTTAGAAAATTTCAGGTTCCCCCATCATCCCTAGGGAAATAAAGTAAAAATGGCAATATGTGATCTATGATAGAAAGATTTGAAATAAATGTTAAGGAGTTTATTTGTTCTTGCTGTCAGAATATGTGCCCTATCTACTGTCTTTAAAATGTTTAGAAAGCACATTTCCTGTTAAGAGTTTGCAAGTAAAGAAGCTAACAATATTTCAAGATTATAAATACAGGAAAAGTTGGGGTAGATTTGTTTTTAAAGAAAATCCATATTTGAAAGTTGCATGATCAGCCAGATTTAGTAATAGGGTTATTTGTTGAGAATAAGTCAAAATGACTATTTGATAATTTTCTCAGTATTATTTTTTGTTGTTTCTAGTGGTAATTCATCTTTCACTCTTCTGTCCCTCTTTTCTCCCTCCCCTCCTTCTCGCTCTCCCCCTTTCTGTGTGAGAGAGAGAGAGAGAGAGAGAGAGAGAGAGAGAGTGTGTGTGTGTGTGTGTGTGTGTGTGTGTGAATGATTGATCCTTTACCAATTCTTTGAATGTGAACTTGATGGAAGGAATTAAAGTAGATACTTGTAGTGAACAAGGCATGCTCCTTGTTCAAATTTTAGTGTCCTTTTCTAATTCATTTCTGCCCATGCTATCCTTGAGTGGCCTCTCTTAATACTTGATTAGCTTCTGGCCTTTGTAGAGGAGTTTAAAACTTTTCCCTCACCTTCTGATGGTTCAGTAATTGAGATTGAAATATACTGACAGTAGACAGATCAACTGGGGAAAAGACAAGTTTATTATGTGCATATACAAACACAGGGGTCTCAGATCCTTCTTTTTAAATTTAAATTTTAAATTTTTTATTGTGCTGGGGGTACATTGTGACATTTACAAAAGTTTTTACAGTATGTCAAATATATCATACTTGAACTTACTACCCCCAATCCCCCATCATTCTCCTTTATCCTCCTTACCCCCATTCCTGGATTTTCAAAACTATTCCAGGAAGATCCTTTTATTAAGGGCCAAGTAATTGACCTTTATACAGAATTAGAACAGAGGCTTGGGGCTTTTGGTTGGGAGGTTCTACTAGCTGTGGAAGGGTGAGGTGGTGGGGGGAGGGGGATCCACAGAAAATAAAAGGCTTTCTTGTTATGCAGAAAAAGTCTCAGGTGATCTTTGAGCTGCTCTCAGAAGAATAGTGACAACCTGTGAGAGTCTGTCTGATTGGGGTGCTAATCGGTGGTCTCTTCTTATGATAGGATCTTCATTAAATCTATTTCTTGCACATTAAGGGGAACACAGAGAAAGCCCGTTTTTGTATCCACTATTTTAGTAATGTAGATAAATGTAAATTTCTTTTATAAAAGGGTAGGTTTTCAGAGCCAGTCATGTATCTGTTTCTCTAAATTGCCATCTCAGTGTGCCAAAGAAGTGTACTTTGGGTTGGTATATCTGGTCTCCCAAACTTTATGCAAAGATTTTCCTGTACTAGCTCAGCTCGAAGATATAGGGTAGGAAAGAGTTTAGGGTCACCAGCAAATGCTCAGAAGTTCCTGTTCTCATCGTTCCTACTTCTGGGGTCTTATCCTGTCCCTCTGGGCACAGAGGTGCTGGTGTTAATTCCTCCCTGCCCACCTTTCCCTAGAGCCCGCGCGTGCTGGTGCCTCCTACAAATGGCAGAATGAAAGAAATGCAGAAAGAGGTGAGTGTTGAGTGAGACTCCAATTTGGGATTTTGAAGGGGTGGGAGGCTTGAATTGATGGAAATGGGAAAATTATATAACTGCTCTGTTAGTGTATTGTCACCAGATGTGGATACCAGTATAGGAGGGGACCCCTAGTAGGATTTGGGAGGATATGGGTACATTGTCTGGGCTAGCCATTTCTGATCAGGACTAACCACCCCCCAGGAGTCTAACATCTATAGAATAAGTAGGTTAGTGGCAGGTAGGATCAAGGGATTTCTATTTACCTTTTTTGTGGTCTTTGACTGCCGTATTTATCATCTTTTTCTTTGTCATTTGCTTCTTGTCTGGCCCTCACATTCATGTAACTGGTATAGATGAATATATTTGGATACATGATAAGCCACCTGCTTTCTGTCTGTGTTCCTTTGCTTCTGCACACTGAGATTGGTTGATACCTGCTTAACTTAGCCTTTGAGCATAGTAAACTGCTTATGACAGTGTTGTCGTCGCAACCCCCTCTCCTCCACCGGCTGAGCCTGCAATTATGCCTTTAATTATCATGGTCTGCTGTGCTGATTGGTCCAGCACCTCATCTTTTAAGGGATTGCTTACATAAGTAGGATGGGGAGGTTATTGAGACCTAAGAGTAGAAAAATAAGATTCATCTTTTTGCCTAAGTTTGAGTACCCACTCGTGTCTTAAGGCCTCTAGTTAAGTAGGCCATAGCTATTCACAAATAACATATACTTGTTCTTTGGGAACTTTTGATGTAGTGGGATAGGCTGACACTATCACATTACAATGTAGAATTTGTCACATGCAATGTAAATGCAATAAAGAATGACTAAATTATGTTCTTGGACATTTGGGAATGTAGTGATGGTCTATATTATATTTCTTTTGATTTTTTTAAGGTCTATAGGAACTTTTAAGTCTGCTTAGTATGAGAGCCTCTTATGATACGAGGATATGGTACCCTAAGCTCCTAGGTTATATATTTTTAAAAACTTAAAGAAAAAAAACAGAACATTATTTTTTGGTGGTATTGGGGTTTGAATTAAGGGCCTTGTGCTTTTTAGTCACTTGAACCATGCCACCAGCCTTTAAAAACTTTAAAAGCTTCTAAATTGGAATACGCAGCCTAGAGCAGGGGTTCTTAGCCTCAGCACTAGTGATGTCTGAGGTTGGATGATTCTTTGTTATGGGGAGGGACTATGTGCCATAACAGGATGCTTAGCAGCATCCCTGGCCTGTACCTAGAATATACCACTGGCAATCTGTCATTCATGACCGTCAAAAATATCTTCACACATGGCACAGTGTCTGAGGGTAGGAGGTACAAAAGTGTCCATGATGGAGAACCGCTGGTCTAGAGCAGGCCTCTGGTCTTTAGAACATTGAAAAGAGGTTTTGTTTACCACTGTCATATGTGGTTGGAGGCCTTTGAGTCTCAAGGCTCTTGCTTAGCTCTCTTAGCTGCAGCAAGGAAGGAAGAGCTGGCTTTGCCTCAGTCTTGAGGTCATTTGGTCTCTGCTTTTGCTCTTGACTGCTCTCCTGGCCTTAATTCACTTTCTAGGCTTGACCAGCTTCTGTGTGACTTCAGACTTGGTGCTGTTCACTCCTTTTCCCCATGGTGCTAATAGTCTTAGTTTTTTTAACAATAAGAGCAGAAGATTATATGTGAAAATTTAATGAAGTATTTTCAACTAGTAACAGCGCTAAGATTTAATTTAAGCCTATTTTTTGGTTGTTATGGAAACTGCTAAAAAAAGATATACATACAGCAATTTGTGTGAATAAAAGATAAAGGTTAATGTCTTTATCTCATAGAGATTTATTTTAACCCATTAACAAATATTTGGGGATTTATTCCTGCCAGGCATGGGATTAGTACTCTGAATTATTGTTTTGTTATTTTATTATCCAAGCTGTGTAAGCATTTTAGGAGTGTCTCCCAAATTTCCTATACACAGCTTTCCTTGAGCTCTACCCTAATTAGCTAGCTCTGTTATGATTACATAATAGCTATGGTAAATACCCTTGCATTTATATTGTGATAATATTAAATTATCACTTAGGAGCAGGAAAGTGGAAGTATCACATCATGATTAAAAATGTGTTTTGCCCACATCTTCTCTGTGGTTTTGTTTACTTAGAGTGCCATATATGATATCTTTTGGTTCTGAATTACTTCAAATTTTTGATATTGTCAACCATTAAGAGGGGTAACTTTAGATATTAACATAATTTAATAATTAATTTAAAACCTTAACTTTGGTACTAAAGTAAGTCTGTTATCTTCCTCATTAATTCTGCTGTATAATCACCTAATTGGAAACAAATGAGCTAGAAATCTTATATTTTCTTATATAGGTAAAGAGAGACCTTTGCAGTCTTTGAAAACATCAAGAGACACTTCACCTTCAAGTTCTTCTGCAGTTCCTTCATCAAAGGTTTGTTACTTTTCTAAAATCAGTTTAGAGTAGAATTACAAAGTTAGGTGGACTATGCAGCATAGATGTTCTTCCTCTGTATTGTCATACCTATTGGGCTAATTTTCTGCATATAAAAACTGAACTTTAAGTAACCATAACTTGAAATAGCTGCCAGAATAAACGAGCATTTTTCTCATAGATTTTTCTAGGTTGTATTAAAATCGGGGCTCACTGCTGTAGTCCTTGCTCATTTTGACCATAATCAGGTGGGAATACATATTCATATGGGCACTTTTGTAGATTTTACTTTTGTTCTAGGAGCTAGGGGTATGGGCAGAAACCTTAACATTTATTAACATTTATAACTACTCAATTATGGGCACTATATTATTTTCTTATTAATTCATATAGAAATCTCATAACATAAGTAGGTATTAATCTCCATTCTATAGCAGATTGAAGGCTCAGATGTTAAATAATTTCCTCAAAGCTATAGCTACTCTTTGCAGTATCTTTTGATTCCTAACTTCCCAGCATCTCAAAACATGTTGTAAAGACAGGCACTGTGTTTCTAATTCTCAAAAATTTACAATTTGAGGATTTGCTGTTTCCATCTTCTTTTTTCTTTTTTAAACATAGACATTTTCACAGTGCCCACACCCTTTCTCTTGCCCGTAACAATTGTTACTTATATTCTCTTGTTCACTTCTTTTTGCTCTTCTTTCTTTGATAGTTCTGACTTTTCAGTAAGAGTAGGCATCACCTGGCAGTCTATTCTGAGGCTTCAAGGAGCAGAGGCTTCTCTGCCTCAAAAAAGTTTCTTTGTGACAGCTTGTATCATCAGTTTCTTCAGAACCTGAGGGTTCTAGAATGCTAGGCTGTTTTTTGTTTGTTTTGTGGTGGATCAAACCCAGGGCCATGCCCTTGTGCATGCTTGGCACTCTACCACTAAGCTGCATCTCCAATTCTAGAATGCCTGTTTTTGTTTTCTAAAGACAGGTCTCACTGTAGCCCAGGCTGGCCTCAGCCTCTGAAGTGCTTCGACAGGCATGCCCAGCCAATGCTGGCTGTTTAAGTAGCTAACATACTTCTTTTTTGGTTCTATGTTAACTATTTCAAGGATGTTTTACCCATCTGAAGAACTGGCTTGTTTGTCTTGTCAGGTAACAAATAGTAAATAGATCTGTTTATCCAAGTTACTGTGAAAATTTAAATTATTGCTTATGAACTATTAATTTCCCCTGAAGTGTTACCTTATTTGTGGATAAGTCACAATATAGGACTTTGGGCTACCTATAAAAATATTTTTTGATGGGAAACAATCATAATGAATTTGAGCCATTTTTTTCTGATAGCTTTACATAGATGGTTGCATTTTCAGAATTAGAACCTAAGGTCTGAAGGTGCTGCTGAAGTGAGAGCACTTGCCTAGCAAGCATGTAGCCTTCAGTTCAATCCCCAATACCACCAAAACCAAAAACAAACATAAGGTCTTAAAATGAAATTAGAACATTGAATTTACGTTCTGTATTTTATATATACTAGGGAAGTGTGGCCCTGTGTCCTTGCCCAGGGTCACATGGTAGCTGTGGAAGGCTTTGTTTGCTACATGTCCTGATTTGGTGAGGAACTTTTATTGTAAGCATGATGGTTGCCCTGTATAAGAATATTTTTTTGCTGTTAGAAGTTACTGTCATATAAACATTTAATCACATATGAATAGAAAGATTGTTAGGGTAGGTTTTTGCTTCATTTCTTACTAGAGAGAATTTATCTTTTAGTGTTTGCTCCCTAACACTCAAAAAAATTAGGAATAAAAATTTTTTCTTGAATATAGTTTTTTTTTTGTGTGCTTTTTCTTTTTTCTCCCCCTCCCCCCATTTTGTTTGTCTGTTTTTTACAGAGTCTTATTACTATGTAGCTCAGGCTGGCCTTGACCTTGACATGCTCTTGCTTCTACCTCCCAGTTGCTGGGATTACAGGCATATACCACCACACTCAGCATTCTTCTAACTTTAAAAAAAAAACCTTGTATTTCTAGTAATAATAAACATAATACTTTCCAATGCATTTTTAACCTTCAGTATAGGCAGAACATTGGAGTGAGGCATTTAGGCTTCCTGAGTAACTGGTATGTACTTTGAAGGGAAATTTCAGATTTTCTCTTCCTTCTGAAAGTTTGATAATTTTAGTCTTGTACTAACACTCATAGTAGACAGATTCACAGAACACAACCAAAGTTTATTGTACATTTAGGCATAGAAGTCACACACAAAGTATATGAGACCCAAGAACAGACCCCGGTGGTTGAAGTTTATATAGTATCTTGTACATGAAGGAGTAGGAGCGTGGCTCCTAGGGTGGGGGTTACTATGCAAGCTATGAGAGGTTCAAGAGAGGAGCTCTGAGGTCAGAACTACCTTACTGTGCAGACCAACTTTCCTGGGTAGTAGCCAGAAAGACGTTTTATTTTCTTTGCTTTTGTTGTTCCGCCATGAACTGATTTGTCTTTTCCAAATATATTTTCATACAATAGATTTATGTCAGTGAATATGAAAGAGAAAAAAAGAGTATCAGCATTATCTTAGACATTTTCAGGTCTATTACTTCTCTTATTTCTCATAGCTCCTTTGTGGAGAGAATATTATTAGCCCCCATTTTGTAAATGCCCAGGCTCAAAATATCATAAATTATGTATATGAAATCAATCTTTTTAGCAAGTGACTAAACTGTACTGCAATCCAAGTCTGTCTTTACTCTAAAGCCCATACTTTATTCATATTGTATTTGATTAGAGAAAGGCACTAGAAGACTCAAATGTTGAAGTTTAGGTTTAAAAAGTGTGTAAAGAGTAGGATTTATGCCATTTATTGCGAAGTATAAAAATAAGATACTTAGACTTTTCTGTTGTATAGGAATTTTTTGTTGTTTATTTCACTGAATGTAATTAAGGACAGAAAATTGAAATCAGTATGATGTTTATATTCTGTATATGGTTAGTATGAGTTGTCAGTGTCTTTTGCTTTGTTCTTTGGATGACTTCCTGAAGTTTTATGTAAATGCAATTGAGTCAGATATAATAATGTCCCAAAGTAATGACTACTTAAGGAAACCTATGTTGAGTATTTTTGGAAGGACAAAAAAAAGTATGCATTCTCCATCCAATTTTAAGTGTTAGCAGAGTGTACTTCTTGAGTATTTGAAGCTTAAAAGCCCTTGAGAGTTTTAACAGAATTGCCTTTTGATTTTTATTAGGTGTTAGACAAACCCAGTAGGCTAACTGAAAAGGAACTGGCTGAGGCTGCGAGCAAGTGGGCCGCCGAAAAGCTAGAGAAGGCAGAGGAGAGTAACCTGCCAGAAATTTCTGAGTTCGAGGTATGGTGTACCTTCCCTTTTATGTTTTGCAGCCTAGAGTTTTGTCTAGATTTTAGATTATGAGTAGGAATTATTTGGTTCGCTCTAGAACTTTAGCATATATTTGAAGGAAAATTTTCCCTTGGATTATTAAATTTACCACACAGAGTATAGTCTAAATATGGAAGACTCTAAATTCAGTAATCACACTGTGCCTGAATGTCTCCAGTACTTTAGGGGTGTAGTAAGGTATGAATATGGTGTACAGTAAAAATGCACTATTTATGTACTTCTTTCGATAGTCTTTGCTTTTAAAAGTATTTCAGAGGAAATCATGCTGAGCCACTAGTCATAAACCAGTGAATTCAGAACAAACGTCTAATTTGACTTGTATTGTGGGCTCTGTTTATATTGATGTTACTACTTTATGCAAATTACTTGATATTCCAAGTGTGAAATTAAGCATTGCTTGGGCTACCTGAGACCTTTCATGAATGTTGATTATTGAAAAAAAGAGAACACTTTTGGGTCCATAGAAAACTGTGTATGGAATGTTCATATTAAAATGGGGGTAGTACTAGGGTTTGAGCTCAGGGCCTTATTCTTGGTAGTCAAGCACTCTAGGACTTGAACCACATCCTTGGCCCTATACTAAAATATTTTTAAATGAACTGAAAAATTTCTGTATAACCTACAACATCTGTAAAAGGGAAATGGAGAAATTTCATAGGCTAAATTAAGTTATTAGATACAGGATTTGATGCTGGAAAAGTTAATTTTGACTTGATAGGCAGAGAATATAAAAATATCTCTATTGTAAGAGTTATTTATATCCAAAGTAGAGCTCTGGGTCTTGATGTACTTTGAGATAACTTTCATAGAAGGTTTTTTGATAAAAAGGATTAAGCATTGGAATTCTGTATTACAATAATACACTTCCCTATTACATCTTCACATATTATCAAAGATCCTTTCCAAAATAGCTAATGTACCATGCTCATGAGAAGTACAAACTGTACCAGAACTCTGATACTTTTGTAAAATCTTAATCTCATATTTCGATAGCAGTTAAATAGGTCAAGATATCCCTGTTATTGTAGCTTATATAATAGAGGTATTTGCATATTCTTGAGTAAATGTAACAGAAATATCAAGCTGTACTTTTTAAAGCACTTGCTAGCACTATTTAAAAGCATGGACAATATAGTAATGGATCTAATAAAGTTTTTAAAAATAATTTTGGCTATTTTAATTAAAACAGCGGTTTTTACATTAACAATAAACATGTGTGTCAAAATTGCTATTTGGGAGTAAGAGAAACTTATGGTTTCTTTCATATTTTTATTTGTGCAGGTATTAAGAATATATGTAAGCAAGGCTTCATTTCATGTATATAAGAATTAACTGTGTGTTCATTCCATCTCCCTGTCATTTTGTTGTTTTTGTTTTTGCATTATTGGGGGATTGAACCCAGGGCCTCACACTTGGTAGGCAAGTGCTATGACACTGGAGCCACACCCCTCCCCATCTCCCATTGTTTCTCATATGTCTTAATTTGTAACAGAACTTCATTATCTGCCTTCTGCTTATGTTTTCTCATTGCTTAGTTCACATTTTTTGTGAAAAATATATAGTAGCTTTAAATTCACAATTTAGTCTACTCTGTTGTGTTAAACACTGCATTAGAAACAGCATCCTAACCATCAAGGAGGTTGTAGTCTTCAGTTTTGTAGAGATAGACTTTATCTTAAATGTCTGCAAAAGTTTTGCTTTTGGCTGTCATAATAAAAGGTAAGTTTTTTGAAGGTTATCAGAACGTCCCGATAGAAGAGATCACTTTAATATTTGAACATGAAAATGTGACCTGTGTTGTTTCCACGTATAAGGTACTCTTTGTGCTTCAATGTTTCTACTTTGTTCAAGTCTAGAGTGTGCCTTCCATGACTCTTAAATTTATATTCATTCAAGAGAAGCAATAATGTTGGAGATAGTGAGACTCAGGGTCTTTCTTGGTTCCACTTTCCTTTCTTACCTACTGTAAAATTTATGCCCCTTTAAATTTCACTGGTGGTCTTACTAAATTTTTTTTCTTCTTCTTCTTTTTGGTATTGTTTCCATATATTGAATGTATCTTAAGCTCTTGCCTCATTTTTTTCTAAAGGATATGTATTAATTGAACTAAACTTAAATGCTAATGAGCTTTTTATTGCCAATTTAGTTTTTCTTGATTTTTGTTTTGTAGAATCTCATATTGGCTCTGGTGCATTTCTTATGCATCCTAATTTATATTTTTTGGGTGTAGGTCCAGTGTTTTTGCCACTTTTGGGGGTGTGGGGCAGTACTGAGGCTTGAACTTGGCCTTTTGCCTGCTAGGCAGGTACTCTACCATTTGAACCACATCCCTAGACCTTTCTGCTTTGGTTATTTTTGAGAGCTTGTTTGGAGGTTCTAGCAGGGGAGCGCAGCTACTTGTATCCCCTTGACCAAAGAATGGTCCTCCTCTATCAAGGATGGTCGTCTCTTTGATGGAGCGCTCAGCTTCGGGAGGGATGTACATGGAGCGGTGAGGGAGGAAGTGGATACCCGCCTAGCCAGCCAGATCAGCCGAATCAACCCTGGCGATCAATTTGGTGACAGATGTTGCATCCAGATCGCCCTCACATCCATGCTTTGGTTATTTTTGAGAATAAGGTCTTGCATTTTTGCTGGGGCTGGCCTGGACCATGATCTTCCTATATTTTATGCCTCCTGTGTAGCTGAGATGAGAGATGTGTGCCACCATGCCCAGCTAATGGTTGAGATGGGGAATCTCACTTTTTTGCCCAGGCTGGACTTGAACTCTGATCCTCCCAATCTTTGCCTTTTGAGTATCTGGGATTACTAGTATGAGCCACTGCACCCAGCCTGTCTTTGTCACATTAGTGCTGCTGAACCAGAATACCTGAGTCTGGGTATTCACAAAGAATAGAAATTTCTTTCTTACACTAGTGGATGCTGGGAAGTCCAGGAACAGAGCTGGTAGGTCTAGGGTCTAGTAAAGCCCTGGTCTTGGCTTCTTACATGGTGCCTAGAATGCTGCATTGCCTGGAGGGGAGGACAGCTGTTCCTCAAAAGACAGAATAACAGAGAGCAAAAAGAGAGCTGACCTATTCCTTAAAGGCCCTGCACCCATCTAATCATCCCCCAAAGGCCTCACCTTCTAATACAGTGTATTAAATTGCAGGGTGAATTTTGGAGGTACGAACATCTAAACTTTAACAGACTAGAATCATGATGAAATACGAAATTCCTATTTTAAGTATGATGTAACTTTTGCAATTTTTTGTTAGCTTGTTTTACTGGGGGTAGATTGTGACATTTGTGTTTGTGTTTTGCATTGACCTAACTGAAGCAGAACCTAGAGACAGAATTACTTTCATCTTAAGATAATAAGAATACTGGTAGTATAAATAATCTTAACTTCCTTGTCACCATCCATGAAAAAGTTACACCCTTGTTACTGTGCAGTCCCCTGTCCTGCAGTCATGCTTCACCTATAATCTGGTGTCATTGCCCAGGCCATAAGGTTTCTTCCTAAGCAGCAGAAGTAAGAGGATGTAGAAATTTTGGGAACTTTCTCTGAGGGTTACACAATAACAATATGGATGTAATGACATGGTATTAGAAACCTGCCACTGACACTGAAATTTCCTTCTTAAGTGATTCTTATGCTTTCAATTTAAATTAGACAATACATATATGTGTCAGAAATTCAAATGGTGTCAAGGTATTCATGGTGTGTCCCTTGCATCCTACTCCTTACTTTTTTATGGCGAAAACTTCTGTTAGTTTTTGCCTACAGGTAGTAGTCTAGATCATTTATGCATATATGTATACATAAATGTATATACATGCCCATACTACCACCCCTTGTCCTTTCCACAAGTTGTCATTATCTTGATAGGGAATTACCTCCATGCCATGGCATTTTTATCCACTATTGAATTATTGCTGTAAAACAGAAGTAATCATTGCTTTGTTGGAGTTTTCTTTTCATGATTTCAGTGAGTTCTTAGGTTACAGGAGCAAGGTGCTTTAATTTCTTGGGAAAGACCTCTTTCCCAAGTTCTCTTTTATTCTCTCTTTTTAAGAAGAGAGGATTATCTTAGTCTTTTCTTCTTCTTTTTTTTTTTTTTCTGAGACCAGGTTGTAATATATAGCCCAAGTCAATCATGAACTTGCAGTCTGCCTGCCTCAGCCTCCCGAGTGCTGTGATTATGGGCGTGTGCCACCATAACAATATTGTATTCCTTTATGTGTGTGCATGTCTGCCACTTCTAGCTGGTCTTTTCTTCTTTGGTGTTCTGCAAATAGTTGCTTAAGGAATAGTCTTGAAACAGTTCATTCTAGCTATACCTTAATTTAGAGTGAAAGCCTAGAGGCTTTGTCTTACCAAAAATTAAAAATAGTAATCATTCCTGGTATCCTCTTCACATATGCTCATTGTGCAGAATGAGATGAAGGAATCTTTAAAAAGTTACACCTAGAACTGGAGGTGTGGCTTAAGTGGCAGAACACCTGCTGTGCAATCATGAAGCCCTGAGTTCAAACCTCAGTATTGGGAAGAAGAAGAAAAGAAGTTAGACCTAGCACTTTCTTTTAAAATAATCAGCCACTGAAATGCTCTCTGTCCTTTAAGAAAGTAATTGTAGATTTCTCATTCTTTTTTCAAGATGGGAACTGCGGCACCATTATTCATTGACCAGACAGAAGAGCCTGAGTCCAACGCGACTGATGGTACAGAGTTATTTGAAGACAGTCAACTGACCAGTCGCTCTAAAGCAATAGCATCAAAAACCAAAGAGATTGAACAGGTAAGAACCCAGTCTTCTTAAGTTACATAATTTTTGGTTTGTATCAATATGCATATTTAAATATTTAATGAATAAATATGCTTCATTTGTCTTTTTCTACTTGTGACTCTGAAATCCATTGAAAATATATACATATTTAAATTGTATGAGTTTATTTCACAGTCATTTTGATCAGTGTGGTCTTCCGTCCATGTTTGTTTGTTGTTGGTACTGGGGTTTGAACGGAAGGACCTCACACTTTCTAGGCAGGTGCCACATCTGCGGCCCTTGTTTATTTTTAAATAAAGAACCAACCAGCTTTTTTTTTGTTGTTGTTCTGTGTTGTTTTGCAGTACTGGGGCTTGAATTCATTTTCCTCATGCTTGCTAGACAAGCACTCTGCCACTTGAGCCATGCTGCCAGCCGGCTCTTTTTTTTTTTTTTTAAGAGAAAATTAATGGTGGAGGATAAAGCAATTAAAATCTGCCAAACTACCCATTAATGGTGGCTCAAACCAGTAATCCAACTATTCTGGAGGTACCTATGAGATTGGGAGGGTAATGGTTTGAGGCCAGCCCAAGTAAAACATTCTCTACCATCTCAGTCAGTGGCTGGGCATAGTAGTAAGCACCTGTCATGCCATGGCAGGCTAGGCTGACAGTGGTGGAATCGTGGTTCTAGGCCATCCTGGACAAAAAGTTTTTTTTTTTTTTTTTTTTTTAATTGTTTTATTTATATGTGCATACAATGCTTGGGTCATTTCTCCCCCCTGCCCCCACCCCCTCCCTTACCACCCACTCCACCCCCTCCCGCTCCCCCCCCTCAATACCCAGCAGAAACTATTTTGCCCTTATCTCTAATTTTGTTGTAGAGAGAGTATAAGCAATAATAGGAAGGGACAAGGGTTTTTGCTGGTTGAGATAAGGATAGCTATACAGGGAGTTGACTCACATTGATTTCCTGTGCGTGGGTGTTACCTTCTAGGTTAATTCTTTTTGATCTCACGTTTTCTGTAGTTCCTGGTCCCCTTTTCCTATTGGCCTCAGTTGCTTTAAGGTATCTGCTTTAGTTTCTCTGCGTTGAGGGCAACAAATGCTAGCTAGTTTTTTAGGTGTCTTACCTATCCTCACCCCTCCCTTGTGTGCTCTCGCTTTTATCATGTGCTCAAAGTCCAATCCCCTTGTTGTGTTTGCCCTTGATCTAATGTCCACATATGAGGGAGAACATACCATTTTTGGTCTTTTGGGCCAGGCTAACTTCACTCAGAATGATGTTCTCCAATTCCATCCATTTACCAGTGAATGATAACATTTCGTTCTTCTTCATGGCTGCATAAAATTCCATTGTGTATAGATACCACATTTTCTTGATCCATTCGTCAGTAGTGGGGCACCTTGGCTGTTTCCATAACTTGGCTATTGTGAATAGTGCCGCAATAAACATGGGTTGCAGGTGCCTCTGGAGTAACCTGTGTCACAGTCTTTTGGGTATATCCCCAAGAGTGCTATTGCTGGATCAAATGGTAGATCAATGTTTAGCTTTTTAAGTAGCCTCCAAATTTATTTCCAGAGTGGTTGTACTAGTTTACATTCCCGCCAACAGTGTAAGAGAGTTCCTTTTTCCCCCGCATCCTCGCCAACACCTGGCTAATGATGGCTATTCTTATGGGTGAGGTGGAATCTTAGCATGGTTTTAATTTGCATTTCCTTTAGTGCTAGAGATGGTGAGCATTTTTTCATGTGTTTTTTGGCCATTTGAATTTCTTCTTTTGAGAACGTTCTGTTTAGTTCACTTGCCCATTTCTTTATTGGTTCATTAGTTTTGGGAGAATTTAGTTTTTTAAGTTCCCTATGTATTCTGGTTATCATTCCTTTGTCGGATGTGTAGCTGGCAAATATTTTCTCCCACTCTGTGGGTGTTCTCTTCAGTTTAGAGACCATTTCTTTTGATGAACAGAAGCTTTTTAGTTTTATGAGGTCCCATTTATCTATGCTATCTCTTAGTTGCTGTGCTGCTGGGGTTTCATTGAGAAAGTTCTTACCTATACCTACTAACTCCAGAGTATTTCCTACTCTTTCCTGTATCAACTTAAGAGTTTGTGGTCTGATATTAAGATCCTTGATCCATTTTGAGTTAATCTTGGTATAGGGTGATATACATGGATCTAGTTTCAGTTTTTTGCAGACTGCTAACCAATTTTCCTAGCAGTTTTGTTGAAGAGGCTGCTATTTCTCCATCATATATTTTTAGCTCCTTTGTCAAAGACAAGTTGGTTATAGTTGTTTGGCTTCATATCTGGGTCCTCTATTCTGTTCCACTGGTCTTCATGTCTGTTTTTGTGCCAGTACCATACTGTTTTTATTGTTACTACTTTGTAATATAGTTTGAAGTCGGGTATCATGATATCTCCAGCATTGTTCTTTTGACTGAGTATTGCCTTGGCTATTCATGGCCTCTTGTGTTTCCATATAAATTTCACAGTAGATTTTTCAATCTCTGTAATGAATGTCATTGGAATTTTTATGGGAATTGCATTAAACATGTAGATTACTTTTGGGAGTATAGACATTTTTGCTATGTTGATTCTACCAATCCATGAGCATGGGAGATCTCTCCACTTTCTATAGTCTTCCTCAGTCTCTTTCTTCAGAAGTTTATAGTTTTCCTTGTAGAGGTCATTCACATCTTTTGTTAGGTTTACTCCTAGGTATTTGATTTTTTTTGAGACTATTGTAAATGGAATTGTTTTCATACATTCTTTTTCCGTTTGCTCATTGTTAGTGTATAGAAATGCTAATGATTTTTCTATGTTGATTTTATATCCTGCTACCTTGCTGTAGCTATTGATGATGTCTAGAAGCTTCTGAGTAGAGTTTTTTGGGTCTTTAAGGTATAGGATCATGTCGTCTGCAAATAGGGATGTTTTGACAGTTTCTTTACCTATTTGTATTCCTTTTATTCCTTCTTCTTGCCTAATTGCTCTGGCTAGGAATTCCAGTACTATGTTGAATAGGAGTGGAGATAGTGGGCATCCTTGTCTGGTTCCTGATTTTAGAGGGAATGGTTTCAGTTTTTCTCCATTAAGTATAATGCTGGCTGTAGGTTTGTCATATATAGCTTTTATAATGTTGAGGTACTTTCCTTCTATTCCTAGTTTTCTTAGAGCTTTTATCATGAAATGGTGTTGGATCTTATCAAAGGCTTTTTCTGCATCTATTGAGATGATCAAGTGGTTTTTGTCTTTGCTTCTGTTAATGTGGTTTATTACATTTATTGATTTTCGTATGTTGAACCACCCCTGCATCCCTGTTGCTAGGTACTCTACCACTTCAGCCCCCACCCTTCCTTTTTGTTGTAGGTATTCTTTTCAAATAGAGTCTTGCATTTATGCCTGGGTCAACCTGGACCATGATCCTCCTATTTATGCTTCCACCTAGCTGGGATAACAGGCATCCACTACCACATCCCGCCCAGCTTTTGTTGATTAAGATGAGCTCTCATGAACTTTGGCTTGGAACTGCAATCCTCTCGATCTCTGCCTCCTGAGTAGCCAGTATTACACATGTGAGCCAACTTGCCCACCCTAGGTGCTCTCTCTGTGTGTGTGTGTGTGTGTGTGTGTGTGTGTGTGTGTGTGTGAGAGAGAGAGAGAGAGAGAGAGAGAGAGAGAGAGAGATTGGGGCTTGAACTCAAGGCCTATACCTTGAGCCACTCCACCAGCCCAGTTTTTTGAAGGGTTTTTTTGAGATAGGGTCTGTGAACTATTTGCATGGTCTGGCTTCAAACTGTGATTCTCCTGATCTGTTTACTGAGTAGCTGGGATTACATGTGTGAGCCACTGGCACCCAGCTAAATGCTTCTTTTTTGGTGATGTTGTTGTCTAGTACTTTGAATAAATGTAATGACATGGTTATGTATAATTTCCAAAAACGTATTTGAAATGAAGAACAAAATTAAGCCTTTTCTCAAGATGTGTTCCAGTTTCTGCATTTTTAAATCCGTTTCCTTTGCTTGGTAGGGAAGAATCTCAGTACTAGTTGAGATTGTGTAGCTGGCTGTGCACACCAATGGCGAAATATGAAAGGATAGGAGACTTGTCATGCAAATCAGTAGAGTTTGGAAGTGAAGGTGGTCAGTAGCATCAAATGCTTAGAGGAATGGAAGGAAAATGGAGATGGAAAAAATCTTGTTTAATGCTGTGGCAATGATTGTTGCCTTATAAGATATCAATTAAATAAGAGCATAAATGAAGGTTTGCTTATTAGGCATGTCTTTAGCATAAATATGAATGTCATTGCCCTATACAAAATTGCTGTCGTTTTGTTTTTGTTGATATATTTTTAACTTTTTAGTTTTTTTAAGTCACTTGATGTTTTTGTTTCCTTTTCTCCTTACCACAACTCCATGAAAACAAGGATTTTGCTTTGCTTAATGCTTTATCTCCATCATCTGGAATAGTGATTAGCGTGGAATAGAAAAAAAAAAATCTGTTGGATGGATGATTGATGAAGTTAGATACCTGAAAGTGACTTTTAGCGCACTCCCCGAGTCACTTGAAATCAGGGACTTAACCCTGATTCCCTGACATAGTGCCTTGGATCTATACGTGGTAGTAAGTGTTTGTTAAATTGTAGTTCTTGTTTTTTTGGTGAGGGGGGCTTGGCGGTAGGGTGGAACTCAGGGTGGTGTCCATGCTGGGCAAACATTCTACAGCTGAGCTATACCTCCAGCTCCTTAAGTTGTTGTTCTTTAAATAGATTCTCTTAAGAATATAATCAGTAGAGTCCTTGACTGGAATGACAGAAGAGGGCATGGTTTGGATTTCCATTTATTAATATTTCATTATCTCCACATAGCAGTATTCATAGTTAATCGCTTTGATCTTTAGAAAGTGGGTTACCAGGTGTTACAGCCTAGCTTAGCAGTACACACAAAATTATTTAGCATGAAGTCAGCTTTTGTAGTGCTCTGCAGGAATATATATATGTGTATATATGTATATATATGTATGTATATCTATATTTGATCTATAAACAAGACTATATCTGTTTACATCTGTTCAAGCAAATGAATTATCTGGTGCTATTGAGATACTGAGATTATTACAGGCAAGGACAGATGTCCTAAAGGAAGAAAAGTATATCTAAAAGGGAACTGATGTTACCATAGAAGTAAAAACACTTAATAGAAGGGCTATAAAAGACCTGGGCACAGTAATACACATCTATAAGCCTAGCTGCTTGGAGATTGAGTCAGGAGGATCTCAAGTTTCAGGTCAGCTTGGGCTACAGAACAGGTTTCTATCTCAGAAAAAAACAAAAACTCAAAACACAAAATGTACTGTAAAATAGAAGACTTAATAGAAATTCTGATTTTGCTAGAGTTCTTTGGTTTTCATATATTAATAACATGTTAAGCTAATATCAGAAAGCCAGTAGATGATACATACTTTGTTTTTCCCAGTACTGGAGTTTGAGTTACACCTTGAGGCATTCCACCAGCCCTTTTTTATGATGGGTTGCTTTGAGATAGGGTCTCCCTAACTATTTGCCTGGGCTGGCTTTGGACCGCAGTCTTCCTGATCTTTGCCTTCTGAGTAGCTAGGATTAGAGGTTTGAGCCACTGGTGCCCAGCTGATACATATTTTTTTTTACAGACTCAAGTATAAACCAGTAATTTTTGAAAATAGGGAAGTAGCTTTAAGGATTTGAGCTTCCAATTTTGTTTTGAACTTTTACATGTTTATTTTTAGAGATTAAATAACCAAAATGGATAAAAAAAGGTGACAACATGAGAAAAGATATAAATTTGCCCCCTTCATTGAAATGATCTAATACAGTCTACCCAAATATGCATGCCCTTAAACCTCAAAGAGCTGTTGCATTTGTGGTCATTTAGCTTTAAGCCAAACTTGGGCCTGGAGTTTTAATTTATTTTATGCTGAAAATGCTTCCCTAAGTTAATAACTATTTTGGGATTTAATAGCTGAGTTACCTAATTTATTAGGGGTTAAGAGTACAAGTGATTTTTTTTTTTTTAAGGAAACATAAGTCTAAAATCCTTAATCCAGAAGACATCCGATTATATCTCTGAAATACTTTGTTGATAGAGATGGATCATTTTGAGTCATCTAACTATTACTAGAATGTTCTTTGGTGGATAAGAGCCACCCTGTTACCCAAGTACATTTAGCCCTCTTATACTTTGGAGTCTAGGATGTAACCTCTTTTCTCCTCCAGTCCCTAGGTTATCTTGTTAAAATACAGATTCTGACTTGGTAGATCTGGGGGTGGGTTGAGAGGTGAATTTTCTTACATGCTTCCTTGTAATGCTGATTCTGCTAGTGTACATACTGAATTCTATCTCAGAAGTAGGAAACTTTTTTCTTAAACTCTGCTGTTATTTCTAATGGGTTAAAAGGTTGGAAGCCAGTACCACCTTAGTGTTATGTGGGTTAGAATTGTATCCTATATATTTTTAATTGAGGTTCAATTAATCTACAATGAAATGTATATATCTTAAATATTCAATGGGATGAGGTTTGACAGTTGATACACTGTAAGCATCAACCAAAACAAATATATATTTGCTTGATTTTATTGACTGTAATAACAGTGTAGTTGGAAACTACACTGTTATGTTCAAATCAACAAAGTATGTTTTTGGTTTAATGTTAAATCTAGCTCATCCAGTGAATTGCATTTTAGGTAATAACGTACCAAAGCATAAAATTCAAAAGACATGAGAGGTGATTCTGTGAGAAGAAGTATTATTCTCATAACTCTGAACTGCTCAGTTTTCCCCTGTGTATAGATATATTGCATATTGTGTAAATGCACACAATTTATATACAGTGTGTACACATGCATACATATATATATATATATACACACACACACACATGTATCTGGATCATGATGAGCAGATGAACATGTGTTAGGGCTGGTGTGTAAGTATATGTGTGTGTTTCCATATATTTTCTTTAAATGCAGATGGCTGTTTTGTGTTTCCTGTTCAATACTGTCAGTGATTCTGTATCAATTCCTTATCTATAGATGTTACTCTTTCTTGTGAACAATGTTTTTAAATGTAGATTCTCTGATTTCTCCACATTTTATTTTGTCTCCATCTTATGTGTCATCTTATAGTATGTGCATGTATATATAATGTATGCAATATGTTTTATATGATACATATTATATACACATAATACATATAATACATACTATATAATATGCAAGGCATTACAGTTAGAACAAATAATTTTGGAGATTTGTTGAATACTGTAGATATCACATACCAGAGTTTGTGTCTTACAAAATACTAGGCAGGTTTTAATTAACTGCCTCAGAGCTCACTGGAGTGCCTGTAGATTCTTGAGTTTGTGGATTATGAGTTTGTGCTTTAAATCACCTTTTGAGGTTCTGTTGCTGAGCCAGGTTTAAGAATAATTGGAGTATTTGAGTTTGTAATGAATCTTAATTTATTGCTTATAATAATCACTTGCCGACCTTTCTTTAAAGTTATATTACTATGTGCAATATAAAATTAACAAAATCTAAATCAATAATAATTACACATTTTTTTTTTGAGATGGGATCTTGCTGTGTTGCCCAGGCTGAATGTGAATTCCTGTGGCTCAAATGATCCTCTCCTGCCTCAGCTTGGTATCTGGGCAACAGGTGCATACTGTACCTGGCTTCAAATGGCTTCAAATTCATGATTCAGTCTTCAAATCACAGAAAGTTGCCATTTGTAGGGGGAAAAGCCCATTTTTGTGGGATTTTTCATGATTTGTGGGATAATAACTTAAAAACAGAACAAGGATTATAAATTAATTTTAATATCTCTTTGACTCCTTCAGAGGTTGATTATATATTCCTTGGATAATACGTAGTTGAATGAACAGAATCCATTCTGTTGTCCTTAAATATAAAGAGAGTACCCAAAGACACTTGGTGGAGGGAAGTGCAGTTTCTTTCAACTTCAAAAGATTTAAACCGAATATATGTATTTGTAGTCACAGCTATGCTATAGCTTTGTTACAATACAAAAAAAAAAAAAAAACCTGGGAATATCTTTCCATACTCTTAGTGATGAAAAATCCAAATAATTTAGAAGTCTTTGGTTGCCTATCTCATTAATGGCTGAGAGATTAGTAGTAGTCTGCTCTGAGTCTAGATCAATGTACTTAATGTACCAATTTTTATTTTATTTTCAATTCCACACACTAACTTTTTTTTGACATTGTGTTTGGGGTATTTGCTAGGATTTCTTCAAAGGTTGGAATGAATAATCTTAGGCCTTCCTCATTTAAATCATACTAAATTAAAAGCCAAATATTTGCTTTTTCTGTACACACTGGTGTTGGTGTTTTTTTTGTGGGGGGGTTGGTATGAAGTTTGAACTCAGGGTCTCATCTACCACTTGGGCCATTCCACGAGCCCTTTTTTGTGGGTTTTGTTTGTTTTTGTTTTTGTTTTTTTTTTTGAGATAGCATCTCACAAACTACTTGCACAGGCTGGCTTCAAATCTGGATCTTCCTGATCTCTGCCTCCTGAGTAGCTAGGATTATAGAAGTGAGCCACTGGTGCCCAGCTGTAATGGGTTGGTTTTTTGTTTTGTTTTTTTGAGATAGGGTTTCCTGAACTATTTGCCCAGGCTGGCTTCAAACTGCTGTCCTCTTGATCTCTGCCTCCTGAGTAGCTAGGATTACAGGTGTGACTCAGTGGGGCCCGAATTGTTTTCTTTTGTTGTTTGCGGTGCTAGACAGACCCCAGGATTCAGAAAGCATTCTTACCACTATGCTGTATCTCCAGCCCTATACACACGCTGTTATTAATTTCCTATTTAGCAATAGAATTTTTAGGTGTTTTGAATCTTTAACCCTCTTAATAAGGACACAGTGGTTTGTACATTAAAACAAAGTATATGTTTTTTTAAAAACCCTCATGCAGCACTATTAGGCATTAGTGAGTAATTAGTGTTGGTTGAGTTAAAGAATGGTTCACAGCATGTTTTCTTCTGTAAGTAAGATATTACAGTTAACTAGTGCTGTGGCCCTCTTCTCTTCTTACACTGTCTAGTTTCAGTGCTGTCTATAACCTGATGATTCCCAGCATTCTCACTAGCTCTTATTCTTTCTTTTTTAACAAATAATAGGCTATGTATGTTTCGCTTTTAAAGAGCCTAGGCATAAAGATTAATCAAATGTACAGATGTCTTGAAAATGTTAACTGGAGTTGTGGACATGGAAAAGACTCACCTTTTAGCCTATGATGGATTGAAATGAAATAGTTTTCAAGGTAGCAGCAACTGTGTCTATTGTTGTATGTGAATGATGGAAGCATTTCATACTAACCCTTCATAATAGAAACATTCTTTTAGTTTTTCCTTTGTATCAGAGCAAGTAACAAATGTTCTAAAAGTGTAGCTCTTACCACTATCTTGTCTAGACATCAGGTCTACCCAACTGTATTTAAAAATCCATTATTACTAATCACTTGTTCAGATTTAGTAAGGTATACATAAGGTTCATCTGTGAAAAATTTGCACTTCTAAAATAAACTTGAAGTAATTTATTATGGCCAAATTTCAAAGTTTTTGAAAGCTATAATTTACCAGTCAAATTTTGGCCATTCTGTTAAAATAGTAACATGTTGCTGAAGTGTAACTACAAAGCTTTCATTTTAAAAGTATTGCATCTGAAAGCTATTTGAGTTATAGTGAAAATGTCAAAATCAAGTTATCTCAGCCTTTGTATTTAAGATAAGATATGGTATAAATTCATATTAAGAAACTTAATGAGTATTTCAAGATTTTTGCATAAACTTTAAACGGTACAAATACCAAAACTTTATGACAGCCTTATTTAAAATGGTACAAGTACCACAAGGGATCTTGGACTTTATCCCCGGGGATATTATCACTGCAACATAAAGCAGTTTCAGTTAAGGTATTCCCAGTGGAATAACCCAAGCACAAGCTTCATTTTCTTACCACACCTCACTCTCCCCCAGTGTTAGGTAAAGATTTTCTATAGTTGTTTCAAATTATTGTCCCTTGGTATTCACTTCTGCTTTTGTAAGACAATTTTATTTAGCCTCTAGATAAAACATTAAGGACAACTGTTAAGCATTATAGTTGGCAGTGGATGCCTGCATGTTGTGTCTTACAGTCTCAGTGCCCTTGTCTTCATTAAATGTGATTAAATTCAGGCTCTCTGACAAATTGGACTTTCACACCTGTCGTGTGTGAAAGTCCTTCCATATTGAAAATTACAAATGGTTATGATAGTGTTAAGTAATTTTTTTGCCTTTTTGTAGCTTTGGAGTATTGGCAGGTTTTTAATTGCTTCTCATGAATATTTTATAGCTAGTTTGTTTTGTAGATATAGCTTAGAAAAGAGTTTTTCTCATTAGTGTCAGGGTTTAGGCTGTTCAACTCTTGCTTGTCTTTTCTGCATTTTTTGTTTCCTTCCCATACTCTCATTCCTAATTTTTCAAAATATAAACGTTTTCTATGAGGTGTTGTACTTGTTTTGGGTGACTTTGTGGTTTTGCTTTCAGATCTCCCATTTGGCTTCCTCTTTATCTCAATGTTTTTCATTTTTCTAGATATAAAACATGGCATAAAAAGATTAATGTTCCCTCCTTAGACTCCTCTGCTCTTCTTTCCC
This sequence comes from Castor canadensis, assembly GCF_047511655.1. Taxonomy (NCBI): domain Eukaryota; kingdom Metazoa; phylum Chordata; class Mammalia; order Rodentia; family Castoridae; genus Castor; species Castor canadensis. Next base: position 79,825,167 of record NC_133393.1, read on the forward strand.
ATTCCTAAAACATAAATTACACTTGTTTCCCTCTTTATCTGTCATCCCTCATTTTTAAGATGTGATTCCTGTTATAAAGTCTGCTGTCTTCTCTTAACTGTTGTTTAATTCAAGTATTGTGCCAAGAAACAACAAACTTGTCTGTCTCATAGGCTCATTGGTATTCTTAGTTCATTTGTAGAAGACTTTTTAAAAGCTACACCTCCCCCCCAAAAGAAAAAAAAGCTTACCTTTTCATTTAAATGTAATTTGAAGCTAAACATTAGCCATGAGTTGATTATTTATTGCCTGGCTTGTTGGGAACTAATTAAGTTGTCTTCTGTTTTGTGGACGATTTTCTCTCTTATTCTCCCCTCCCCTCCCCTCTCCTCCCCTCTTCTCCTCTGCCTTCCCCTCCCCTTCCCTCCCCTTCCCTTCCTGATTAAAAACACTTTTTTAAAAAAGCTGTTACAATTCATCCTGTGGCATTTCTGGAGGGTTGGTCTAGGATTCTCTGAAGATACCAACTTCCACAGATGTTCATATCAGATATTTATATTTTATATCAGAATGTAAACTGATAAAAAATGTAAAACAGTATTTGCATATCACCTGCGTATGTCCTCCCATATACTTTAAGTCATCTCTGGATGACTTATAATACCTAATACAATGTAAATGCTGTTAATCATTGTTATACTATCTTGTTTAGAGAATAAAGACAAGGAAAAAAATCTCTCACTTACATTGTACAGATGAAATGTTTTCTTCCAAGTGTTTTTGCTAGGTAGTTACTTGAATCCTAGAAGGTGATTTAAGGACTGTATATTTAAGTTGCCTGCAAGTTGTCACTAATCAAAATGTCTGTTATAATTGTTTTGTACTATTTTCATGGTTGATGAGAAGTATTTAATTTTATATTTACAAGGCTTTTACGTATTAGCCTAGAATCTCAACTTAGAAAATTAGGTCCCAAACTCTTAAGTAACTTATAATTCACACTGAAAAAAAAATTTGTCTCTTTGGTCGTCTTTGTATTTTGAATCATAGTCCTTGTAAATGAGTTAAAATAGTTAACTTTGTTAAAACCAAAAACAAAATAAAGTGACTCCTGTAATTTTTGCCTAGTGATTCTCTCTTACCCTGAAGTGAGAAATAAAGGATCAAGCAAATATTGTAGAACTAAAATGGCACAGGTTTGTGACAGTATGTTGCTACATACTGTCATGTCAGTGATTATATTGAAGCTAGTGACACTTGTTTTTTGTATAGTTGTCTTTTAAACATTAATTTGCAGGCTGTGGATATGGCTCAAGTGGTAGAGCAACTGCCTAGCTGGTGTGAGCCCCTGAGTTCAGATCTAAGTAACTGTCAAAATTTTTGTTTAAATATTAAAAAAAAATTAATTTTCCTAGAGCCCAGGTGGGTGATACATACCTAACCCCACCTCCTCAGGAGGTTGAGACAGGAGGATCACGGTTCCAGTCCAGCCCAGGTAAAAGTTTGGTGAAAGCAAGTGTGGTGGGACACTTCTGTAATCCCAGCTACTTGGGAAATAGAGACTTGCCATTGGAGGTGAGCCTGTCAAAGTTAGCAGGAGACCCAATCTAGAAAACTAAAAGCAAAAGGACTAGGGGAGGACTGAAGTGGTGGAACACATGCCTAGTGCCTAGCAAGCACAAAAAATCCTGAGTTCAATCCATAATACGAGAAAAAGAAATTGCTTGGAAACAGCAAGGTGGGGCAGGGATATTGTCTTTCATTTATTATTTTATCATTTATATAGTCTCCTTATTAGATAGGAAATATTTTATTTCAGAGAACATTTGAAATAGTTGTTAATGGTATGTGAAGCTAAGTTAGAGACTTTTAAAAATCCCATATCAGCAAATGCAGCAGTACATGTTCCCCATTTAAAATTACTGCTCTGTATCAGATTTGGGGAGTAGGGGAGGCAATACTAGGGTTTGAGCTCAGAGTCGTATTCTTTGCACGACCATTTGAGCCATGCCCCCAGTTAATGTATCAGGCTTTTAAAAAACATTTTATGAATGTATTGACTCCATCACCTTTTTGCTGTGTGTAGACTGTAAGTTGTGCTTATTTCTAACTTTGAGATAACTGTCTTTGAAGATTATTTTTGCTAGCTATTGGGATGTGTATAAATGTATGCTTGTATATATCCACATACACGTATGTATATATTTGCACACCCCATAAGTACATTCACGTCTTTCGAGAAGTCTCAATAATAACCGTTGTCTGGGAACTTTGACAGTTTTATACTACTACATTGTTTTTTAATTATAGTTTGCATAGTTGTGCTTTAAAATTTTATTCTATTGTTAGAATCCTTTATTAGCACTATGGGAGGAGAACTAAGAAGAAAAATCAGTTATTTCAGTGTACTACATGTGTTCTCTATATCTTTATGTTTGTTGTTTAAAAGGTAAAGATTAGATGAGTCTCTAACAATAATACAGATTTTAAAAAATTTAGAGATTCTTAAACAACACTCATTGTTTTTCTACTTAAATATTTAATCATAAGTTTTGTTAGTAATTCATGCTACCATTGGGACTAAGCTTGAATGTAATTAGCTCAGTATAGACTGTATTCTTACATAAAATATTTTTACATTCCGTGTTTCTTTATTCATCTTTGGTGGTGGTGGTACTGTAGTTAGAACTCCAGGCAGGTGCTTTACCACTTGAGCCACACACACTCAGTACTTTTTTTCTGAACATTAGTTTTGAGGTAGGGCATCAGGTCTCACTTTTTCCCGATTGACCTGGATCATAATCCTCCTATTTATGCTTCCTGCAGTAGCTGGGATAATAGGCAGTGCACGAGCACACCCACCTTTTTCTTTGAGTTGGGGTCTCAAGAACTGTGTTCCAGCTGGCCTCAAACCTGCCAAGCACTGCCTCCTGAGTAGCTAGGTTTGTAGGTGTGAGCCACTTGATACCAGCCATTTGTACATTCTTGAGTGGGATTGTAGGCCCCATATAAAGCCGAAGAGTAGTGAAATTTAATTTTTAGTTGAAACCAGCAGAAAGCGGGTATAGTTAATTTGCAGTGTGTTCAGATTTCTAAATTTTGTTTTATTTATAGTAAAAATGTGTTTATTCACTGAGTTTAGCAGCTGCGTAGCTAATTATAGTTTGCCAGTGGAAATTGCACAGAAAAAAGTTACACATCTTTTCTTCCTACCCATCTCTAGTGTGTGTTTAACTACAAGCTGCCTTTACCTTTTTTTAATAGGCCGAAAGAGAAGTTGCATAACCAGTGACCTTTGCATTGTCCAGTGTTCTTTGCATGTAGTAGCCTCACAATGAATGTCTGTTTAAACAGTTGAACGAGTGGAACTGGAAGGACTGTCTGAGGCACCCTCAGTTGCAGGTCCTTCTGCCATTAGTTAACTCAAGCTAATGAATTTTTCCCTTTTAGCAATTAGGAGGTAGAGGAAGAAGCAAAGTCATCTTCATTCATGTGATAGCAAAATGTAGGTTGACTTTAACCAGATTGAAATGATTTCTCATAAATTTACTACACGACTGGCTTTGTTTACTACAGCTGGCTTTGTTATTTTTTCCTTTCTTCTTTCTTCTTCCCTTTTTGCCTCCTTCCTTCCCTATAACTCTTTTTCCATGCTACTCTTCAGGATCAGCATTTATCAGATTTATAAATCATTGCAGTAGCTTCACATATAGATACGGACAAGATTATATTTACTCGAACAGATTGGCAAGAACTTGAATACTTTTAAATAAAGATCTCAGGAACTTTGTCTTGATTTGGTAGAAAGGCTTTGGAAGGCAGTATCATTTCAACCCCAACAGGTATAATGTAATTCAGTTCAATTCTGGTTTTGACACTAACCATCTGGACTTGGTGCAGACCTAAGAAGTTAAAGGGTGCTATTGCTAATAAGACTGTCTTTATTTCTGATGCCAGCTTCCCTGTCAGGGTCCTCAGTTCTCATGCATTTCTGCCAACTGGCTATAAATTCAGGGATTCCCATGACCCACTCAGGTTTGAGACTACCCTAGAACAACTGCCACAACTCAAGGAATTACTATATCTTTGATTACATTTTTTTTTTTATAAAGGATATAGATCAGGAAGGAAATACTGTGACTCAACCCCCAACAAGTGTACTGCTATTCAGTTCTGGCATTAATTACTTAGAGTTAGTGCAGACCCCACGTTAGAAAGCACAGTTCCCAAGCAGTGGGTGGAAAATGTTGTGATATTTGTAGAGTACATTTTATTGAATCTTTTTTTTTTGGTAGAAAAAGGTAGTAGATGGCAGTTCAGGATGGTTATATGAGCATATGTGGATTGGAAACAGATTTTTGAAAACTTTGAATGCCTGGAAAGAGTGTTTGAATTCTGCTGATAGGCAGAATAGCTTATGGGTGGGTGGATTTTGAGCACGTGAGTATTATGATCAGGATACTTTGGGTAGATTACGTTAGCTATATGGAAATGTTTTGCTACTTTTTAGGTGAGGGATGAGAGTCTGATTTAGATTGGTGACGTGAGAAATACAGAATCATTGCATGAGAGTGTAGCAGTGAAAGGGTAATGGTTTTTTGAGGGAGACTGAAGATAAACAGATGGAATAACTAGAAGTAAGAGGAGCTATCAGTAGCACAGATAGAGGGACTAACTGATAATTCCGAGAAACTCTTTTCTGGGACTAGGAGTATAGCAGAATAAAGTGGCATTTTTGAAGTGGAGAGAAGATTAAGTTGGGAAAGAAGCCATCTTGCTAAAAGTAGTGGGAAATGAGATAGGTAAAGGGGACTCTAATCAGCAGTTGGAGTTCCTGAATTGGGTGTGGAAAGGGTTTAAAGTGCTCCATATGTTCTATGTTGATAGGAAAGTCAACAAGGGAGATTAAGGAGTTCACAGTGGATCAAATAATTGCAGTCTTGGACTTTTTCCAATAATTCATAGGATTCTTGGAGTAAGGGGTAGAAAAGGCAAACCAGATTGTTTAACCATTGTTGACCAAGTAACAACATAACACTGTCTCTTTTTGGCCTTTAATTCAGTTCTATGCCAGGAAGTTTGACCAGTTCTGGTGGTCAGGTTCTTGAGCAACTAGATATTACACAGCCAAAGAGGCAAGTGATTAAAAATTAAACTTTGCAACCATAACTCAGTTTATCTATTGATCACAATGCATTTAAAGGAGGCAAAAAAGAAAGAAAAAACTAGTTCAAAGAAAGTTTTTACCTTTCGTTTTTTTTTTTTAAGTTAGACAGGAAATGGCCAGCATATTTTAGAATTTTCCATCTGACATGAACAAACAATAGCATTTTAAAACAAAGGTTAGTGCTCCAGAACACCACTTTGAAACTCCTAGCCAAATTTTTTTCTTTAAATTCCCTGATGCATAAACCTGTTGAAAAGAATGGTTTCCCTGCTTGAAACCCCCCAGTAGTGTCCCATTATACTTGGAATGAAAATCCAAAGTCTTTGCCATGACTCTAGAGCCCTTCTGGCTGTGTCTTCTGCCTCTCCCTCCAAAGTCTTCACATTAGCTTCATGGCTTCTGTGCAGCCATATTGACCTCCCCTATACAGGACATGCTGACTTCTGCCTGAATTTTTCTCTCACTGGCTTCTTGCTTTACCCTTTTTAACAAAAACATTTTCTTATACTCATAACCAATCCAAGACTTTTATAACATGCTTATCACCATTATGTATGTGCTTTTTTATATTTTATTTTTATATATTACATTTTCCAACTAAAAATGTAAAACAGGTGCTCTACCACTTGAGCCACACCTCCAGCCCATTTTGCTCTGGTCATTTGGGAGATGGGATCACAAGAACTGTTTGCCTGGCTGGCATTGAACCGTGATCCTCCTGATCTTAGCCTCCCAATAGGCAGGAGTCACCGGTGCCTGACAAAATGTTTTTGTTCATCTAAAGAGCACTCTTGGGTGTAGAACCTATATAGGTGATAGGCCCTCAAATGCTTGTTGAATGACTGGATGGTTTCTGAGTGTTTTGCATGTTGTGTTCTTTTACTAAATTCTCACAAAAGTTCTGTGAGCTAAGATACAGGTTTAATCTCTACATTACATATAAGGACAGTAGAGCTTAGAGTTGAGACACACTGCACCCTTTAGGCTCTATGACCATGGAATTTTCACCACAATACCATACTCCCCTTCCTGCTCTTTGGCACTATAAATGCTTATGAGTGTAGGTAGTTGTATCCGTGGAAGTTTTAAAAAGGATTGAAGATTCTTAGTTTTAAAGATAGAATTATATTTAGGTTACATTTTTATTGTTTACTATAAATTAAAAATTACTCCTGTGGGTCATTTTTTGCTGAAGTAGAATGAAAATGATAAATTATAACTGCAATTTTTTTTTTTTTGCATTTTTTCTGTCTTGTTGACAAACCTGTAGATTTGATTGACCCATTTTGTTGTACAAACTACTTGAAATGTGAAGGCTTTGACTGTTTGTATCTATACTCAGTGATTTGAAAGCTAAGAAAACATAGTTTAACCTGATTTCCATTAGGATGGTTCAGAGTGTATTTATTATGTGAGGAGAATGGTTGTTGCTGCTGGTCTGAACAGAAATACAGGACATTATAGTCACAGTTGGACCTTTTTTTTTGAGATAAGGTCTTGTGTTGTAGTTCAGGCTAGTCTCAAACTCAGTGATCCTCCTGACTCAGCCTCCTAAGTGCTGAGATTACAGACATGCATCACTATGCTCTGCTAAAACTTGAATTTTGAAGTTTTATTCCAGTTTAACATGGATTCTTTTGTCTCTAAAACTGGAATAACTGCCATTTAGAAAAACATAAAATGGAGAAGGCAGCAGCTACACAATTGAGCTATATGGGGTAAATACTGGTTTGAATCTCTAGATACAGAAGAAGTGGAATTTTTTCTTTTGTTTTACATATAACATTTACATTTTAATTATTGCTTCATTTTAGTACCATGTAATCCTTTTGACTTCTTAATGTCAGCTTGAATGGTGCCATTTCTAGAACTAGCTTTGTTTTTTTGGTGGTGTGTGTGTGTGTCTGTGTGCATGTGCACGTTTTGTTTTTTGCAAGAGATAATGCATTATTAGACATTTTGAAACTTGTTTTTTTTTTAAAAGCTTTTTTTCTTTTGGTGTCCAGTTTTAGTGGTAAAAACCTCTCTATTGAAGTGGAGAAGAGGCATTTCTAATTGAAATTTTCCTAAAGTGTGATTGTCTCATAAAGAATTTTAACTTTGTGTGTGTGTGTGTGTGTGTGTGTGTGTGTGTGTGTGTGTGTATGTATATGTATATATGTATGTATGTGAGTGAGACAGAGTTATACTGTGTAGCTGAGGCTGGCCTGCAACCCACTTTGTAACCCCAGGTGCCCTTAAACTTGCCATCCTTCTGCCTTAGCATCCCAAGGGCTGGGATTACAGGTGTGAAGCATGTCACCTGGCTAGACCAAACCTTGTCTAGACTCTGGTTAAAGATTTGATTTGCACAAAATAATAGACTGTTGTTCATCTCAGCAACAGGAATTAGGTATAAGCTTCTGACTGAGTATAATATGTGCTTTGAGTTGGCTATCACTTTATACAGTCTGCAGAAAAAATTATTTTGCTAAGCAAACTATTAGCAAGCTTAGATGTATAATTTTATATATGAACGAAAGTTGCAGTGACAATATATTAAAAATTAATAACTAATGCATTTCAAGGTGTAGTATACTCTAGATATTTCAGGGGTTTTGTTTTTATTGTGCTGGGGATTGAACTCAGGGCCTTGTGTATGCTAGACAAGTAATCTACCACTAAGTCACATCCCCAGCATTTTGAAATGATTATTTTTTTGGTACTGGGAATTGAACCCAGAGTCTGATAAATGCTAGGCAAGTGGCTGGCATTGAGGCTTATCCCCAATCCTTTGAAATGACTTTTTTTTTTTTAATTTTATTTTTATCAATTCTGCATTTACTTACACGTGTATACATTATTTGGACACCACCCTCCCTGGGCGGGGTGCAAAGCCTGTTCTGCCCTCTCATTCCCCAGTGTTGTTTTGATTTGCATAAAATGACTTTTCAATATAAACTTTCTTCCCTACTTGATTTCAGAACATTTGTTTATTACAATTCACCTTTCTTGTAATGTTAAAGTTATTACAAGTTTAGTTAGGATTTTAACTTGATCGAGGAGCAATATTTATTGACAACCTCTTTCATTAATCTCAAAGAATATGCATGTAGGTTCAACTGAACAGGATTTTCAAAATGTCTAATTAAATTCAAGCCAAGGTCAGAATATTTGATATAAATTTTTTAACTTAATCAGAGATAACTAAAGATCCATTTTGTTTCCACCTTTATATAGTTACAAAAGAAGAAAAAAATGTCTTTTGACCTCATAATGGAAGAGGGCTGGACTGGGTAGTTCATTGGTAGAACACTTGCCTAGCGTTTGTGAAGCTCTGGTTCTAATCACCAGCACTAGGGGAACAAAATGAAAATGACAGTAGTAGTAGTAGGAGGAGGAGGAGGAACAGAAAGAAATGTACCTTTCTTAATCTCTGGAAAAATTGATCTAGCAAGTTTATGGAAGATGTCTTCAACAACATTTTGAGGAAATTAAGGTAGGAATCCAGGGGAGTGCAGATGGCAAAAGAGCAGATGAAAATGCACAGTGGAGGTGGTATGCTGGTGGGCAGTGAGAAGACTCTGTAGCTGAGTTGTAGGGCTGGGAATTGAGCGGCACGCATGCACGCTTCGCATTCTAGATACCACTGAGCCATCCTCCACTCCGCACAGTAACTAAGGCTCTGTTGAAGGAGTTAATTGAGTCACATCCTGGGAGCCAGAGCCACCAAGGTCTCAAGTGTGGGTTTTTTTTCCTCCCTCATAGGAAGATGGTGCCTGTAAGTATGAAAGCTTAGGATCAAAAGACTAGAAACAAAACAGAAGATTGTTGTGTTACAGCAGTGCTGTATTGCTTAGGTCAAGGCTAATATTATAACTGTAGAAACAGTGAAAGCAGGCTTATTAAGGACATGTAACAATGAGATTTTACCATTGTGGTACCTCTGAAAATATATAAGCAGTCCCTTTAAAAATAATAGAGTAACTTAGCAGTTAACTTTTGCAAATGATTTAGCATTTACTCAGGAAATAAGTCCTAGCTATAAATAATAATAACTGGATTTTTAAATGTCATAACACATACTGAACTCTGAAAGTGAAGCCACATTTTTGAGTCTATGCCTTTTATTCTCATAGGATACTAGAAATATATATGGGGAGAAGAGTGGTTTAGTCCATTTTCCCAGGATAAGTTTATATAAAATTTTCTCTGATGAATCTATATAAGTACACGGGTAAGGTTAAAGGGGAAGTCACAGTCTAGTGTTTCTTTTGGCTCTTGTGATAAGGTGGTCAGCCTTTTGACCTCTGTCTTATCTGAATCAATCAAATGTTCAGTGCTGGTAAACAAAAGATTTTATTTCTGGCTTTCCCTGTTATTCTTACTCAAAATTTACTTAGTGTTCCAGCCTTAGTAATTTAACCAAAAAGTTAGCAATTTTTAAACCAGTAGCTCAACTCTGGAAAATCCATCATCTCTGGCAAAGTTCATCAGATATTCATAGTGATAGTGCTATTGTTTACCTCATTATTTCTAATAAGTAGAAATATTTAGTGGTATACCATAATGCTGCCTTACCCACAATTATCTATAAATAATACATAAATTCCATTTGAGTGGATTCCTGCTTCTAATCCTTGGCTATAGGTAGTTTCTGTCTTCAAAAAGGGTTTTTGTTTTTTTAAGGGCAATTTATTTATTTATTATTTATTGCAGTATTGGGGCTTGAACTCAGGGCCTACACCTTAAGCCACTCTACTAGCCCTTTTATGTGATGGGTTTTTGAGTATTTGTGTTTTTTGTTTTGTTTTGGTGGTGCAGGGATTTGAACTCAGGGCCTCATGCTTGGTAGGCAGGCACTCTACCACTTGAGCCACTCCGCCAGCCCATGTGATGGGTTTTTTCTCGCAAACTACTTGCCCAGGGCGGCTTAGAACTGTGATCCTCCTGAACTCTGCCTCATGTGTAGCTAGGATTATAGATGTGAGCTTCAAAAAGGCTTTTTGAAGGCCAGGTTTATGTGTTTTCATTTACTAAGATTTGTAAATAAATATATACCTATGCTCGGTGATTAACACTTGCTTACCTTGAGTGTGTGGTGGAAGTAGTAGTATACAATACTGCCTCTCATTCTGGGAAGAAGCTTCAGTATCATTTGACAAATCATTAATAGTTTGTATTTGACTTGCCAAAAGGACAAATCAACTTTAATTTGGAATCATATACAATTACTCTATGATAAATTGTGGTATAACATGTAGACTACAAAATAGCTACAGATGGATCTTGAAAATATGTACTTCCATTCATATGTAATGAAATTTATGGATTTTCTCTACTATACATAGAGCCTTCAGAGATAAAAGTAAACTAATGAATTTTTTAAAATATTAATTACTTTAAACCTACTTTTTAATATACCCAGTAACTGCATTTCCTATTTTTAAAAATCTGTGCTATTTATGTTAGTTGTGAGTTATTCCTTTCTCCTGGGAGAAAAAAATACATCTTGGAAGAATTCAGAGTGGTAATACATGCTATCTATTGAAAAGTCCCTGTTGGTAGAAGCATGATTAGGTAGATTGGTATTTCTATTTCCTGTATTTGAACTTAAAACAGATAAATTAGTTCTTCCCAGTAGGAGCAACAAAAACCATGTTTTCAATAGAAACCCCAAGGATTGGTAATAGTTTAATTTTCTCCATGAAAATGTATAGTTTGTCTTTACCTGTGTTAAATGAATGCTTATGGAGTACCTTTGATTCACTTGCAGTTCCACTGAAACTCACAGTTGAGGTTCCTGCTTAGGGGCAGGCAGGCTGCTTAGCCAGTGTAGGGGCACAGGCCTGTGGCTGCTTCCTGATTGCCATGCACCCTGAGGGCTGACTAACATCTAGTCCAGGTAGCAGGCTGTCATGAGAGGTGTCTGGAGAAAGTTAAGGAAATTATAGAGCCCTCTCAAACTCCTTAAGCAAAAGTACTGAAAACTAGTAGGGATTTCTCTTGAAACAGCAGAATTTAAGTTTAAACCCTGGACCTAGAAGGGCACCAGGCAGTTTCTCTCCATTTTTCTTTTCATTTTCCCCATGCCTCTCTCTACCCTTTCATCCCTTTTACCTGTATTCTTGGCAGTGTCAACTCAGAAGCCCAATTTCATAAACTCTGAGATCATGTTAATCACCAAAATCCCTAAGCTCTGACTTCTGTGAATATGTATTTTTCAAATGCATATAGTATAAATATAGCTGTAGGGGCTCACCTCAGGTGGTAGAGAGGAAGCAGCTAGTCAGAAACTGTAGAGCTGCCTGTACACCTGAGCTGTGGTGAATCCTGATCCCTGTCTCTTCCTTACCCTTTACTGGCACCTTCTGGTTCCGCGACCTCTTAATAGTTCCCATTCTCATCACTTTTACCAAGGGAGAAAAAAAAAAAAAAAGAATCCAGGGCACATATCTAAAAAGCCTCCCAAACGACTGCATTATCAAGGACTTTTTTAATCTTGAAAATTCATGATTGATGCTATAACAAAAGTGAAATTTTTCTCAAATATATACGTAACAAATATTTAAGTTGTTTAATGTCATAGAAAACATTTGTCTAGCATGCACAAGACCCTGGGTTCAATTCCCAACATGATGAAAAAATGTAGCATCACAGTACCTGTGTGCTGAAATCGTAACAGTTTTTTCAGTACCTGACATCTAGAACTTTCACAGTAAGAAAAGCAACTTCCTCAAAAATCAGCTATAGTGGAGAATTTTAATGATGAAAGATATGATATGGTAGAGCAAACGGACCTGTTTCCCTGAATCACCTGTCAAAAGAAAGCTGAGGGATGGTAGAGCACTTGCCTAGGAAGCATGAGGCCCTAGGTTCCATTTCCAGCATTACAAAGAGATAAATAAATAAAAATAAAAAAGACAAATAAAAAATTTAAAAGTATTTTAGTGGCATCCCTGAAACAATATGAAAAATTAATTCTCCTTCCTTTTTCTGTTCGACCTCAGGGCCTAACTCTTGCTAGGCAGGTGCTTTACTACTTGAGCTACATCCTCAGCCCCAAGCCAGTTTTCTTAACACCATCCTTCCAAACCATGCAGGTTAATTTAGCTTTGCCAAGCATTTAGGTTCAGTCATGGCTTTTTTTCTATTTTGAATTTAAGTAATTCTCTGAGACTATAGCAGCAACATGATAAGGGAATTAGAAGCCTAAGCTGTGAATACTAGTTGTGTTTCTTAAAACTACCTTTAATCTCTCTGTTCAGTGTTTTTATATGAGGATAACATCTCGAGTGTTTTATGTGGCTTCCTATTACATAAAATAGAGGTCCATATGAAAATGTTAACATTAGATACTTCTAATTTGCCAACAATTTCTAAATGTCCTTAATGTTTAAACATACAAAAAAATGTTTAGAATTGTAACCCACAACCTTTCCTAATCATAGACCTTTGGTAGGATTCCTCCTAGTTCATGTTGTGTAGTGAGGCCTCACTGAGAACTCAACTGATTGAAACTTCTAGTTTCATGCATATTTGTCTATCTTCAGAAGGCCAAAGCAACCTCCAGCCTCCTTTTTGAGAGAGAACCTGGGAAGGAAGAGGAGCGGGGAGTCTGGAAATGACTCAGTTGCTTCCTGCTTAAGTCACTCTGCTGAAACATTTCTTCTGTCAAGGGCAATAGGTGGAAGTTGCTCCTCTTCAATGTCTCAGACCAATCTAATATTTTTTTTACTTGTGAGAACAGACTGTTTCTACTTAATAATTTCTTTTAGCCTTAAATATAAACTGGGACCTTTTGTACAGTTAGGACAATGTGCTTTTCTGATTGATAATATTAAATAATTTTCATGCCTAGATTATCTCATGAGCAATTTAAAGTCCTCCATGAGGGCTTGGGGTGTGGCTCAGGGGTACGATGTTTGTCCAGTATGCACAAGCCTGGTTCAGTTGCCACCAGTGCCCCTGGGTCCCCCTCCCCCACAATTCCTTGAAATTACAGAGGTTTATTTTTAAATTATCTTGACAAAATAAAATTTCTTTGGACAACTCTAGCTTAAGGTGCTAGATTTTTCTTTTAGTTGTATAATCATTAGCTTCTTTTACTTCTCACCCAAATATAATTTCTCCTGTAAGAAATAACCATGTTTATAAGTCAATTCACTGCATACACAAGAATTTTACCTTTGCAACCAAGTTTCTGCCCCTGCCCCCTCCAAAAGGAAAGACATTCCAAGTGACAAATACCTTTCAAAGAGCTGAATTGTCTGTGATCTTCACTGTGATTAGATGTTTGAGATAGGAATTTTTATTGTTCTTAGATATAAAAATATTAAAACTACATTAAAATCATTATATTGCCTTTCTCGTCTTCATTCTGGATATTTTCCTTTAGATTTAGTCTTAGAAATCTATTCTTAAGCCTCATACTTACAATGAGCATGCAGTTACTTTTCCTGGCTTACTGAATCAGTTCTGAAGGGGATACCCAGCAGTGAATGCATCGCTTTCCTCTAGTCAGCAGTCTCTGGGGGTCACTGTCTGAATAAGAAAAAAAATGGCCACAGTGCAGTAAGTTATTTTAGAGGATTTGGTCCTTGCCTTGCCTGTACATATTTAGCTTCAGTTTAATTTGTCTATTTATGAGCCATCATTTCTAAAACTTCCCAGTATTCTAGGATTCATTGCTCTTTGAGTACACTACGCTGTTTGGTTACCATGTTACCTGCAGTAGTCAGCAGTTTCAGTGCTTTGACCCCACCACTGCCATGACCATGAGCTTTTCTTTGAAGTTATTATTGTAGTTATTATTTCTTTGAAGTTATTATTATTCTCTTAAGGAATGTACTACATTCCCACTTGTTTTATGGTTTTAAAAAGTCTGTTGTTCCTTTCACTAGAATGTAATCTCTTTGGTCAGGGCGTACTTCATTACCAACTGAATTCATTGTCTTACAGGTAGGTTCTCACAGGTGAGTTCTAGTTCTCTGACAGGCACATTTATTTGTCACTCATATTTGTGTCTGTGCTAATAGATTCATTGCCGCCTGACTACTCATGGTCAAAGCAAAGCAGAGATCCATTTTGATTTCACATGATGAAATCCATAAATCCATCCTTATGCCTTAGTTTGGTTTAGATCTTTCCTCCTAATATTTTGTTGTGAAAATTTTCAAACATAAAGAAAACCTGAAGTAGTTATATAGTACACACCATATACACTCACTACCTGGGTGCCATAATTAGCCTTTTGTTCTTTTATTACTTAGCTATCCATGTCTGGATATAAGAAATACGTATTTGTTCTCCCCTCCTGTTTCCTGGCGTACAGCTCCCAAAAGCCTTAAAATCTTCCTGTGATAAATATCTTTTGTATTTTAATTAGGTGACTGTTGCTGTGGGCTTTTTTTTTCCAGGGAACCAACAGGTCATTAGAAAGTTGGAGCTTTCAGCCCCACCCCTCTGCCTCTAGGGAGAGGAGAGGTGGTCCTGTTACTGAAAGCCAATGATTAATCATGCATACATAACAAAGGCCTCTTAAAAACCCTAAAGGACAACTTTCTCAGTTGCTGAAAGAGGTTCTGGGAAGATACCTCCAGATAGGACATGGGAGCTGTGCCCCCTTCCTTCATACCATTCTGTGTATTTCACCATCCTGCTGTTCCTGGGTATACCCTCTTTTAATAAATGGATATTCATAAGTAAAGTGCTCTCTGGGAGTCATTCTAGCAAAAGATCAAACCTGAGCAGGGTTCCTGGGAACCTTTGATTTATAGCTGTTTGTTTAGAAGTTCTGGAGGCCCTCAACTAGCAGTTGGCTTCAGCCGTGAGGGATGGCAATCTTGTGAGACCGATCTCTTAACCTATGGTATAGGAGCTTAATGCCAGTTGTTGTCTGCCAGAAAATCGATGTGCAGAAATGTCAGAGTGAAGTGCACAGTATTATGCCTGAGGGTATAGCAGAAGAGGAAGAACAATTGATTTGTCCTTATACAGTTTTCCCTGGATACCCAAGAGGGTTGGTTCCAGAATTCCTCATGAGTAACGAAATTTGCAAATGCTCAAGTCCCTTATGTGAAATGGCAAAGTATTTGTATATAACCCCCATTAGCCTCCCATATCCTTTAACTCATCACTAGATTACTTATAATACCTATTTCCATGTAAAGACTATGTAAGTAGTTGTTAACCCTGTGTTGTTTAGGGAACAACGACAAGAAGATAAGTCTTCATGTTGAGTACAAACCTGGGGGTGTGGAGCCTGGGGGAATGGAGGAAGGTTGGTCAAACTGTACATTTTTTCCTGTTTTCTTTATTTACCTTCTTTCTTAATGCATGTCAAAGTATTTTGTGAATCTGAGCACACTTCACACATTTATGTCATTACCTAGTGTTTAGTATTTATGGCTCTTTTCTTTCTCTTAAAAAAAAAATTACAGACATAGGTAAATCCCCAGTAATCTCTCATCTAATGCCTTTCTCAGAGCTTCTATTCCATTGTTGTGTTGTTCCAGGGATTGAAGCCAAAGCACTGCATACGCAAGACAAGTGCTATACCCTAGAGCCATAGCCTCAGCCCTCAGATCTGTGATTCTTCTATATATTTCTAGAATGTGTGCAATGTATCCCTAAACTACATAAACTACCTTTTAAAAATGTATACAAATGGATCATACTATACACACACATACTGGCAGTACTGGGGTTTGAACTTAGGGACTTGTGCTTCTGAGGCAGATCCTCTATCACTTGAGTCATGTCATCACCCCATTTTGCTTTGGTTATTTTTGAGATAGGGTCTCATGTTTATACTTAGGTTGGCCTCAGCTGTGATCCTGTTATTTGTACTTCCCATGTAGCTGGGATGGCAGTGTATGCCACCATGCCCAGCTTATTAGTTGAAATTGGGTCTTTTGAATTTTTTGCCTGAACTGGCCTGGAGTTGCAATTCTACTGATCTCTACCGCCCAAGTAGTTAGGATTATAGGCATGAGCCACATCACCCAGCCGTATACTGTACATATTTCTTTGTAACATTTAAAATCAGCATTAATTTGAGATTTGTTTAGGTCTTGTATTTAAACCTTTGGGATCTGGTTTTGTTTTTTTTGACATACTGAGTTTTGAACACAGGGCTTCATACTTACTAGGCAGGTGCTCTACCACTTGAACTACACCTCCAGCTAAAATAGTCTTTAGATTGGAATTATTTCATTTCTTTTTGTCTAATTAGTATATCACCATTGAAGTACACAGAAAAGGGTAAAAGGAAAATCATTAATTATTAATCTTTGGGACTAGAGGTGTGACTCAGTACCTGCCTAGCAAACATGAAGCCCTGAGTTTAAACCCCAGTACTGTGTATCCCCCCTCCAATACTAATCTTTATTTTGAATACTACAAATTGATCTGTATTTATATATGAGAATTCTACAGACACTACTAATGCTTTTTTGCATTTATCCATTTTATCTTTAATTTTGCTATTACTTTGTAATGTGATTATAATAATTTTATCCATATACTGAATATAAGAGGTTGACATCTAATTCATCTGTTCATAATGCACTTCTTAGCAACAACTAGTTTCCTTTTCAGGAGTTGTGCTTTTTTTTTTTGTTTTGTGAGTGGTTCAAGAGCCAAACTTTTAAGAGCCACTGGGGCTGTAGCTTTGAGGAGGGTATTTGATGGTTTTAGTTGCTCACTTTTGGCTCTTTGACTCTTACGTTGCATATTCCTTTAAAACACACTTTAGCTATTCATTTACTGAATATCTTCTTTGTGGGAATAGAAAGAACTTAATCTCTTCAAGAAAATCTCATTGCCTTGACTGGCATTAGTGCTAAAGATTATGAAATTGTTCACTCTCCTATTTGTTTCTCCAGAAGTCCAGACCTCATATTCCAAATTTTTTTTGCAGTTTTTCTGTAAACATAAAACGGCTATAAAATTTAAATCTTCCCTTCCCCCCCAATGGCTGTGTAATGAACTCAGGGCCTTGCACATGCTAGACTAAGACAGAAAGACAGCCACCCCCTCCAAAAAAAAGTTTCCATATACCACCTTTCCCTGTTCAGTTTCCTGTCTTTAACATTGTGTGGTGCTGTGATACACTATTAACTATAATATTGATACATTATTAACCATAGTTCATTGTTTACGTTAGGATTCACAGATTGTGTCCCACACATCTGTGGATTTTTGAAAAATGTATAAAATGTGTCATTTATTATATCACAGTATCATACAGTATAGTTTTGTTGCCCTAAAAATGCCTTGTGTTCCTTCTATTTGACCCTCTCCCCGCCTCCTTGAAACCACAGATTTTTTTTTTTCTTCCACCAGACAAGATCTTGCTATGTAGCCCAGGCTCACCTTGAACTCAAGATCCTTGTGTCTCAACCTTCTGAGTGCTGGGGTCACTTGCATGCTGACTGTTTTAGTATCTATAGTTTTGCCTTTTCCCGCATGTCATGTAGTTGAAATCATTGACTTCTTTCACTTAGCAATACAGCTTTTAAGGTTCCTTCATGTCTTTTTGTGGCTTGATAGCTCATTTCTCCTGGCTTTATTATTTTTCTTCAGTGTTCTGGAGTTTTGCCTTTAAATATAATATATATTATATAATCTTCAGAATCAATTTGTCAGTATCCACAAAATTAATTACTAGAATTTTGATTGTGTTGAATATGTGGATGAAGTTGGGCAGAATTTACAGCTTACCAATACTGAGTTTTCCTGTTTATGAACATGCATTTTCTTCCCATTTCTTTTTTTTTTTCTTTACACAATATTTTATAGTTTTCATGGTTACATATTTTATTTTTTGGTGCTAGTATAAATGGTGTCATGATTTAATTTCAAATTTCAATTGTTCCTTGCTAGTGCATGGGAAAGCAGTTGACTTTTGTATATTAACCTTGTATCCTACAACCTTGCTGTAATCACTTATTCCAATAGTTTTGTGGAGTTTTGCCTCCCTCCCTCCCTCCCTCCCTTCTGTCCTTGTAGGAAGGCAACTGGGAAGTTTTCTTCCTTCCCAGTTGTTTTTGGTTTTGATTTTTTTTTTTTTTTAATTCTTTTTGGCGTTAGCTACTACTTCCAGTATAGTATTGGTTGAATGGAAGCACCTTGTCCTGTTCCTGATCTAAGGAGAAAGCATTTGCTTTTTCACCATGATGATAGATTAACTTTTTTATAGATAATATTTGTCAAATTGATGAAGTTCCCCTACATTATTAATTTGCAGAGTTTTTATCTCTGCAGTGTATATTGGGTTTGTCAAATGCTTTTTCTTTTATCTATTGATAGGATCATATGATTTTCTTTTTAACCTGTCGATTACATTAATTGATTTCAAGCACTGAACCAGCTTTGATAGCGTACTAAATTTCACTTGATGATGGTATATAATTCTTTTTATACCTTTGTTGGATTTGATTTACTAATATTTTATTGAGGATTTTTGCATTCATGTTCATGAGAGATACTGGTCCATAATTTTCCTTTCTTGCAATGTCTTTGGCTTTGGTATTAGGGTAATGCTGACTTTCTGAATTAGGAAACCCACTGCTTCTGTTTTTCTAGAAGAAGTCTTAGAGAATTTGTTATCATTTCTTTCTTAAATGTTTGATAGAATATGCCAGTAAAACCATCTGGGTTTGGTGCTTTGTTTTTCTATTCAGTTTTTAAAATAGATTTAGGCCTATTTAGGTTACCTGTTTTTCCTTTTATGAGATTGTGGCAAACTATGTCTTTCAGGGAAGCAGTCCATTTCACCTAACTAATGAGCATAGAATTTCCTTCCTATTTTTTCTTTTCTTTTATTATTAACATGTTATAGTTGTACAGAGGGCTACATTGTAGTATTTATATATGTGCTTACAATGCATCTTAGGTTTACCCCCTCCATGTTCTCCTTTATTCCCCCTTCTTAGAACAGTTTTAACAGGTTTCATTGCTCTGTTTTCATACACGAATACAAAATACTTCTACGTTATTTGCCCTCTTTCACTCTTTCCTTATGGTCTCCAGCTGGTACCCACCCCATTTGTTAAAAAAGAACATTGTTGTATAGGGGTTTGGCTGTAACATTTCCATATATACATGTATTATACCCCAAATTGCTGCATTCTGTCCATTATTCTCCCTCCTACTGCATTTCCCTTATGGTGATTTCCACAGATTTCAATGTTCCGTATTCACCCTCCTTACTTTCTTCATTTACCCCACCTCTTCCCACTAGTGCCCTCCCCTTAAAATGACCTATTTCACATTCCTGCCCTTCATTGTTTAGGTGACTGTTGAGTTGGAATTTTGTCTTGGTGTTTTTCCTGTAGATATACTATGCTTTCTCTCTCACCCTGTTTTCAGTGTGTTTCGGTATGCGATGTTCCTATACAGATTTGATATATTTCATTACTATTACTTTCTGTCATCCTCTTCCTCCTCCATTAGTCTCATCTAACAGTTCCAGTTTTGGAAATGGAAACATGTTCTTTCTCTCTCTCTCTCTCTCTCTCTCTCTCTCTCTCTATATATATATATATATATATATATATATATATATATAATGCTTGCATTTGTTTTTGGGTCCATCTTCCACATATGAGAGAGAACATCCAGCCTTTGGCTTTCTGAACCTGGCTAACTTCACTTAAGATGATGTTCGCCAGTTGCATCCATTTACTTGTGAATGACAAAAATTTATTATTCTTTATGGCTGAATAAATAAAATTCCATTATATATAAATACCACATTTTCTTAATCCATTTATCAGTTACAGGGCATCTTGGCTGTTTTCATAGCTTGGCTATTGTGAATAATGCTGCAGTAAACATGGGTGTGCAGGTGTCTTTATTGTAACTTGATTTACATTCCTTTGGGCACATGCCTAGGAGTGGTTCAATTTGATTTCACTGTCCATAGATCAGTACTAATTTGTGTCTTCTCTCCTTTTTTCTTTGTTAGCCTAGTTAGAAGTTTATTAATTTTATTATTCTTTTTGAAGAACCAGCTTTTGGTTGCATTGGTTGTTCTGTGTTATTTCCTGCTTTGAATTTTATTTGTTCTTTTTCTAGTTTCTTAGCCTAAAGTGATTGATTTTGTCTCCTAATATGTACATTTAATTCTTTAAGTACTGCTTTTGCAGCCCACATTTGCCTCTCTTTTTCTGATCCTCTCACATTACTCTCTTAAGAACATTGGACTCCTCCCCCCAGATAATACAGTATACTCTCTCCACCTCCAGACCCTTAACACACATCACATCTTCAAGGTCTTTAATCATGGGACGTAACATTCACAGGTTACAGGGATTATGGTGTGGATATCTTGGGGCCGGGGTTAGAAGACATTATTTGGCCTTCACCGTATTCAAGATTCAAACTCAATAAGCCTGCTGTTGGAACCAGTTTTTCCTATTTTTTCTGCCTCTCCTACTACTTTGTATATCTAAATGTCTCATTTGCTTGTCTGTTTTCCTTTTACTAGGATGTGACCTAAAATAGGACATTTACATTTGAATCAAATGAGTTCTTGCCTTAATTTTGATCTCTATGGAAGCAGAAGTCAGGGGTAAAACTGATGTATTCTAGAATTTTATATCCTTGTAAGAAATTTTAATTTTTTTTCTCTTTGTGTTGCTGTGAATGGAGTCCAGGTCCTTGTACATGCTAGGTAAGCACTCTACTGCCAAGGTACACCCCCGCCCCTATAAAGCAAATATGCCCTTTAGTTTGTTTTGCTAGTTACAAACTGACATCTTAAAGCATAATTAATAGTAGAAAGCCTTGATAGTTAATTTGGTCATATTCCTTTATTCCTAGAAGTACTTTGTGAAAATTTAACTATTTAATACTGGCTACCATAATAAAGGAGTGTGTGAAACCATACTGGATGTGTTTTCATTATGTTGACAATTTAGCTAAGCATCTATCCAGTGTATCCGTGGACCCCACATATACTTTAACCTGTTTCCCATTTTGACTAGGTCTAAGCACGACACACATACAAAAAAAATCTTCCTGTGTGGCCTTCAAATCTGAAGATTATTAATACATTTCCAGCTAGGGACCATAAGCAAACAAACTCTCTTACAGATAACTACACCCTTCCTGTTTTGGGATCCAGTTTACTGTGGAACAGATTTCGGAAATAGGTTTCTGACAGTTTTCAGTTGTATTTATAAAATGTTGTAGGGTGAGGTCTTCCTTTAACAAAAACTAATTATTTCCTGTCTAATCTCCAACCAGGGCATTTTGAGCACTCTTTTTAGAAAAACTTCCCTGTGTGTGGTAGAGAATTATATTGCTTTTAACAGTTTTGGTTTTTCTTGTCAGCCAGTGTACAAAAATTTGTCTACTTCTGGTAAATAATTTAGAAAGGACTTACAATTTAAAAAAGATATCTAATGAAATCCTTAATTATTGTTATAGTTTGTCACTACAGATAGTAATAGTTAATAGTGTAAATCAGTGTATGAAAAATTTTTCATAATACAAATCTTTAGCTTATTTGTGTTCTAAAAAATATGCTAAATGAAGAATTATAGTCTAAGTAAAAAGCACATTTACATTAAAGAATTTCCAGGTTAGTTCACAGTGTAACATTATCCTCATCTAGTACATCTGTTTTTTTTATTTTTTTTAAAGCCTGTAAAATTTAGGCCACCCACAAAGTGGTCTGCTGAGGCCTGTGGTTGGTGTTAGAATGCTGTTATTATGTGGGCTGATTGGTTTGGTAAGGAATTTACCTCCACTAGACTGAAATATCATGACTGTTATTTTCCCTATAGGGACTTCATTGACTTGACTTGGGTAAAGTGTGTTTGTTGAACAGCCATAATGTGCTTGATTGGCTTGACATCGTACGTAATATCAAGTGAATGGTGTTCTGTTTTCTAAGTTGGCTTGTCAGAATAATATCAGTTCTGGGTCATGTAAACCTCAGGATAAACTGGAATAATGGTTAGTTTAAACAGCTGAATTAAAGTTAATCACTATGGTGAGTAAATTTCATCACATTTGAAAATGTGTATGTGTTTGTATTTCTATATTATTGCTGAGAAGGCAGCTAAAGTTCTTATATTTTAATTTCTGTATCCTTTGAAGAACTTACCCTTTAAATTTCCTTGGGCTTGTGAATTGTTTTTAAGAGCACAGAAATGCCAGGAAGTGATGGCTTATGCCTATAATCCTAAAACCTGGGAGACTGAGATGGGGAGGATAGTGGTTTGAAGTCAGCTCAGGCAAATGGTTGGTGAGTCCCCATCTCCAAGATAACCAGAGCAAAAAGGACTGGAGGTGTGGTTCAAGCAGTAGAGCACCTGCTTTGCAAATATGAAGCCCTGAGTTAAAAACCTGGTTCCATTAAAAAAAAAAAAAAAAGGACAGAAATGATTTTTAATAAAACTTAGCAACCTAAATTCAAAATTAAAGAGTCTTCTTTAAATAGCTCTTTTTGAGCTATCAGAACAAATACTGTAGACATTTTAAGCTGCTAGAAGCCATCACAACTAGTAGCGACCATTTGAGAAGTAGAAGTTATCACAATTCCAGCAATATCTCCACTCACTGATTTCTAAAGTGTTTCAGAAGGAGAAAAGTAATTTTTTGGAGAATAAACTATGTTGAGTTTGTTATTGTTATATCAAAAAAATAAAATTAATGTAATAGGTTTAAATGAGATAGTTTTTAATTCATATAATTTCTATAACAGATTTAGCATTATTTTCCTTAAATACTTGAGCTATTGAGTACAAAAAGTAGTAAAGAAATCTAAAACACAAGGACTAGGGTATGTAGTTCAAACCTCAGTACTGAGGAGGGGAAAACAAAATCTAAAATATATTTTGTTACCACAAATTAAGGAAATGGCATTTAGTGTGGAGGAAACAGCAATTTCTGGACAGGAAATATCTAATTGCCACTGATAAATATATATTTTGAGGCAAATTACTAAAATAGACACTTTGAAGTAGAAATCCATGTATACACATACGCATGTATTTGTTTATATCTACACATATATGCATATCCGTATCTGTGCATGATGTATGTATAATGTGTTGTTTTCATCTTAATCTTTATAACTAAATATTCATAACTTGTAAAGTTCTCTCTCAAATAGATGCTTCAGTGTTCTTATAGCTATTTGTTGTATAGTAAACAATTTTGAATTTGTCATCTGGTTGTGATTCAAACAGAACCTAAACTAGAGGCTCAGATTTTTTTTTTTCTTCTTTAGCTTTTGTTCTTAACTTTTCCCATCTAGTTGGATGTCCTATAGGTATACTGCCTTATTCTCAAATGTCATGCCAATGTTCTATATTCTGTGGTGTATATATCAGTGTTCTTGTGCTCACTCAAGTGGTCAGTAAGTATCTTAGAAAGAGCCTTGAATGGCTCTTAGCAGTACTGACCATGCAAGTATTGGAGAGATTTGGCTGTATTATTGCGTCTCCCTTTTCAACTTCAACATCCTAATTCAGCCA
Organism: Castor canadensis; assembly: GCF_047511655.1. Classification (NCBI taxonomy): domain Eukaryota; kingdom Metazoa; phylum Chordata; class Mammalia; order Rodentia; family Castoridae; genus Castor; species Castor canadensis. Next base: position 79,848,789 of record NC_133393.1, read on the forward strand.
ACTCAGTCAGCTAAATGTTTGGTTAATTGCTTTTACTTCTCCTCTAACAAGAGTGTGTTTTGCTGTTCTAGGTTTACCGACAAGACTGTGAAACTTTTGGAATGGTGGTGAAAATGCTGATTGAAAAAGATCCTTCCTTAGAAAAGTCTATTCAGTTTGCACTGAGGCAGAATTTGCATGAAATAGGTGAGCGGTGTGTGGAAGAACTCAAGCATTTCATTGCAGAGTATGATAATTCTACTCAAGATTTTGGAGAGCCTTTTTAGAAGAATTAATGTTTTTTTTTTTTTTTTAAAGGCTCTAGATTTTTTTTTCTCCCTGAATTGTGTAAATCTTTAATATATGGAATTTTCCTAATGAAGAGAAACACTTTATGATAGTTGACCACATTTCCAATATCAAATAAACATCTAAAGTAGTCATTTAAAATATTCTAAAAGTTTTTTCTACATGTAGAACCTCCTAATCCATGTCTTTCTTCCTCCCTTCCCACCCCTCCAAAAAAATGATGGTCAATTAATTTGTTAAGCTTTGAAAAAGCTTTCTGGAGAGCAGCTTTCTGTACTTACTCATGGTCTACAGTCTTCCACAGTGTGTGGTCACAGGATTGTGATTTATAGTTAGAGATCATTCCACTTAAACATTAATAGTCTTTTTGCATTTCGTAGTGAATGGTACCATGGGAAAATGTTAGAGTTTTGAGTTGTGATTTTTATTGACTTGTCGCTTACTTTTCCTTAGGCTTTTAAGTATACTGTCCTAATAAACAAGTACTTTGGTATCCTACAGCATATTTGCTTTGAGAAAAAATTCTCATTCAGTGATAAAATAGAGCACTTAAAATCTCTAAAGGACACCTTAGAATTTTTACCCCAAATAAATGAACTCGATGTATCTCTTCTATTAAAATGCTCCTGAAATTGTTGACTACTTTCACTGATGTGTAGTCTTCTATAAGGTAAAAGAAGAGACAATTCGAGATGGAAGGTGAAGAGTATTTTAAAGTTGAGATTTCTTAAAAACCCTTCTGATCAAGAGACGAGGAAACATTTAGAATATATAGAAGTACTGGAGCTTTTTTTTTTCTTTTTCATGGACCCATACGCTCTCAGAAAAAGTGCTTGACAGCATGCTCATGATTAGATCCTCACAGGTTACTCTTTTTAAATCTCTGTCATCTGAGTGCTTTGCTCTGCTCACTTTTAGAAGTTCTTAGCCCTTCACAATTATCCTCAAAAGAAGCAAAGAATAGGCAGTAAACCCTGCTCAGCTTGCCCCTTTCCAAGCAGTCTGTATAACAGTCCTTCATGAGTGAGCCATCCAAATCATAGGTTAGTGGAGTCTAACTGGGACCATTAGGATATTCCACTATTTTCTACTGACTTGCGGCAGCCCAATGGCATTGAGCCAAAATATATAATTTTGTGGCATTAGTCCGGAAACCTTAAAATCATGTTTGTTGTTACTACCCAGTTTTATTGTCCTCTCATCCTTTTTCCATTTCCACTCTATTCTCACTTCAATTCTGGTGTTGTTTTTATGACCTCTGTTGATTCTAAAGAACACGTAAAGATTATATTAAAAGTGGAGATGGTATTAGTTATTTCAATGAAGGGTTGGGGGTGTGGATCAAGGGGTAGAGCACCTGCCTCACAAGTGCAAGGCCCAGTTAAAACCCCAGTACGAGCTAAAAATAAATAATTATAATCATAATTTTGAATGGATTCTATAATGGCTGCCTTGAAATACATATTATGCCATTCCACAAATTTAAAAGCTAATTGAGGGCAACATTTATTTTTGATTCCTAAGTGAAATCATCTTCAGTTTTTCTTTTTGCCAATGAGATGTTGTACTTATCTAACTTTTGTAAAACATGAGCCGAATGAAATCCCATATATTATCTGATAGCCTTCCTTACTATAAGCAATGTTGTATTTGTTACTCTTTTAGAAAGACCAAGAAGGTACTGATGATATTTTTTCTTTTGTCCTCTCAATGTTTTTCTTTTCTTTAAATATTCTTGTCCCAGGATTTGGTTCTTTTCATCAATATGTTACAAGTTTAAAAATCAAATCTGAGAGACTGTCAGAGGTAAAAGAGTTCACTTTGTTGAATTTCTTTTAAAAAAAGAAGTTTTACTAACAGATACGTTTAAATGTGGGTTTAAGGAATAGTTTCTCTTCCCTTTCCTCAAATTACATTCAACATTTAAAGCTGTTTATAGCTTGCCATCAGCATTATTCTGCTAGACTTGTCAGTGTTAAAATCTGTTTGTTTTTGTTTTCTTAAATTTGTTTTAAACTCTAATTTTAGAATAGATAAATTCAGATGTGTGTACTAAAGTATGTATTTTTCAAGATGTCCTTGATTAAGGAGATTTGTTTATAAATTATCCATTGTTTTTGAGGGTACCCAGTTGATGTGATAAAATTTCCTTTGTCTTGCCATAAAGCCTTCATGATCAACAGAGGGAAAGCTTTTTGTGAATTTTTAAAATGCAAAATAAAGCAACCAAGATTAAATAATTAGATTGCCTTTTCTCGTATTTTACCAGACTTCAAGTGTTTTACTAAAATGTAAACTTTATTACTCTCTACCATATTACTTCTTTTACTATTCAAATAGTTCACTATTCAGCCAAGTAGAGGAGGTTAGGAATTGAGACACTATTAACTTTGGTGATTTAAGGAGTTGTGATGTCTCGGAAGCAGTTAAGAAAAGATGCCTTACACTATAAATGCAATAATTATTTACTTAGGAATCTAAATTTCAAGGAATTGTAGGATTAAAATTCTACACCTATGTAGTAACTCCTGTTGGGTGGGAACCTTGCTGTCTTTGTGACCCCAGTTCTTAGCATAGTTGGGAATATTATAGGTACTCATATTTATCAACTTAAGTTGGGTTCACAAAGCAGTGACACTTGACTCCTGGATCTTGGAGGAATTGGGTTTGTTCAGTCAGAGAAGAAGTAGTAGAATCAAAAGGAGGGAATTGTATAGGGAAAGTTGTAGGCCCATGTGCCTGTTAGTCACTTTCCATTGCTGTGAGAAATACCTGCGAAAAAACAACTTAAACCAGTAGGGATTTATTTTGACTCATGGTTTCAGTCTGTGGTCACTTGGCTCCATTGTTTCTGGGCCTGTGGTGAGGCAGAACATCAATGGGATAGCAAAGTTGCTCACTTCATGGTGGCCAAGAAGCAGAGAGGATGCCTCCTTCATGGGTTCCCTCTTTACTCCCCTTTTAGTTCATCTGGAGCCCAGGCTGATTGCTGCCCACATTTAGGTTGGGTCTTAATCCTTTCTGTGAGATGCCCTCACAGACACATCTGGAAGTGTGCTGTAGTAGTCTAGGAGCTTCTCAATCCAGTCAAATTGACAAAGGTGAACCATCAATGGGGATGGGGTGCAGTGGCTCTTGTTTGTAATTCCAGCTACCTTGAGGTTGACTGAGTGTGGTTTGAGGCAAGCCCAGGCAAAAAGTTTCCTATCAGAGTCAATAATCTGGGCACGGTGGTGTGTGCATTTGATCCCAGCAATATGAGAAGCATGGGTAGGACGATCATGGTCCTGCCACTTGAGCCAGCCTGGGCAAAAATGCAAGACCTTACCTGAAAAAAGAACTAAAGCAAAAAATGGCTGGGGGCATGGCTCAAGTGGTAGAGCACCTGCTTAGCAAGTTCAAGTCCCTGAGTTCAAATCCCAGTATTGCCAAGAAAATAAAATTATCTGTCACAATGACTAGTTAGTTGAAAGGTGACAGAGGATGAAGGTGGTAAAGGAAACCAAAATAATTCTCTCCAAAAATAATAAAGGATTCTTGAGGTGAAGACAATCAAAATACAGGGGAACTCTGCCTTTTCTCAGTTTGCCTAAAAACAGGACAAAGATTCACAAAGAAAAAAGTCTTCTAAGCTGGACCTTCTCTCCGTGCTCTGACTTTCTTGCCTAAAGAAATTGTTTGCAAAGCTTCTCAGATCAGAGATTGCTCTCTGGAGCAGACTTTCTTATAAGTTTGTCTTCTCACCATTTTCCCACCTCTGAAGCCTGAGACTGCTTTTCCACCTGTCACTTCTCTATATATTTATTGTTGAAGGCACATTCCTCAGCCACTGCTGAAGAGTTTCTTTTCTCCTATGTGATATGCACTATATGCATTGATAAACTTGCTTTATCTCCTTTTGTGAATCTGTCTCTTGCAGGACTCCCAACTATGGACAAGTGGGTAAGGTAGGCTGAGAGCCGAACAGGAAGGATGTTAAATGATTATTGTATCACCCTTTTTGAAAACATGATGAGTCTAGTACTATTACCAAAAATGTTTATTTCTCCTGCCCTCAGTCATGTTGTAGCCCTGAGCTAATTTACAGATCCTGAACCTCTCGAAGGAAAGGAAGTCCAGATGGCCTTAAGGGAGGACTCTACACTCTGCCAAAATCCGTACTGATTTTAGCTTCACTCTAGACTTTGCTCTAACAGATCCTAAGCTCCAAGGTAGGCTCTGACAGTTCTTTGGCTACAACTTTGGGGGATGATGATCTGATCATGTCTAGAGAATTCATGGTAGGCAGCTATTCAGAGCTGTGGACAGCCAGCCACCCAACTGGCTTTATAGCTATAACTGCTTAGGCTGGCACTGGGAGCTCCTCACAGTAATGACCACATTCTGTTTTGCCAAACTAACGTTGGTGGATTATGCATGGTACTTGATTTTCATGTCCTTTCTGCTATCTCTATTAAGAGCGCTAATGTTAATCCAATTTACTGAACAAGAAAAATAGAGACTGGGGAGTGGGAGTGGACACATAACTGAGGTAGTTACCAGCATCTCTTCTGCCATTTTTCATGGTAATAGACTTGACACCGAATCGCATAACTACCTAACTAGGACTGTATTTGCTATGCCCTCCTTGTAGGTATGTGAACTAACTTCTCTGCTATGGAATCTGAGAGGAAGTATGCTGTAGACTGAGGCATGCTCTTCTCTCTCTTTCCATGTGTAGTAACAATAGTGATGCAGTCCTGAGTTTTTTGCAGAGCCTCAACATGGAAGGAACTTGGGTATCTGCATGACTACCTGGAATACCGAATTGTTACGTGGTAGCTGAATACATGTCTCCATTCTTTAAGCCACATTATTTGGGGTTTTTGTTGTTGTTGGTACAGCAGCTCACTTTTTGCTCAAAATCATTGCTCATTTATGTCAAATGACAGTCAGAAGCTATCTTCACTGACTTTGGCCCCGGGCAGGCTGCACCTCTCTTGCCATTGGACTAATCGATCTTGGGTGACGGGGACTGTATAAGAGATTAGCCAGTGCATTGAGTGAGATTTGAAGCTGTGTTTGAATAACAAATAATATTCTTACAGCCTAGTGCATATTTACATAGCAGCTGCCTATTTCTGTACTACTTCTGTAGAGTGGAATTTAGTACCCCATACTGGATGATGCTCAAAATGTATTTCAGGTTTAATATACTGAATGTTTTATAGAATTTTGAGAAGCACCGTATTTTTCTCTTATTTTACTATCTAAACAAGGTTGGAGCTATCATTGTGGTATTTTGTGGTTCGTTCACATTGAATTCCTTACAAATGTGGACTTCCTATGTCCAGTGATGAGGCTCATACCCATGACCAGTACGAATTTTATTCCCACATTTAGGGTCAAGAACAAGAGATTATATCGTGCCCAAGGTTCTACAACTCGCAAGTGGCAGGGCCAGGGTTTTACCCCCCAGCTTTCCAGTCCAAGATCAATGTTCATTGAAGAAGTGTGGCAGCCATTCAGAACTGGGTTCAAATGTTGACTCCGTTATAGACTAGTTGTTTGGTGTCTGTGTGGTTAATATATGTAATGTGGTTTTGATGGGTTTTATGTACAAAATTTCAAATTTTTTAAAAAATTTGAAGAAATCGAAACCCTAGTTTGGTACATTTTTCTGTTTTTCGCTTTATCCTCGCTTCCTAACTTCCACATTGGTTCCCTATGACTTCTGCTTTGGAAGCTACTTTAGAAAATACCTTTGAGGCTCTTAAGAGGCAGCTGGCAGGCAGGCAGGTTGTAGCTTCTGCAGCCACTGTGTGTTCAGTGCACACAGCGTCCTTGAGTCTCTGGCTACTGCACCCAGGCTCATGTTGTTTCAGAAGAGCCATTTCAGTGGGGCGAGTTTAGCAATTAAACTCTTGTATTCTAGAAGCCATGATTCAGTAAGCTCATGATTCCCTAGGCTCAGCTTGGTTTACATGTTCAGAGATGCAAGGGTAAGGCTGCTGCTAATAGCTATCCTCTGAAATGTAGGAAAAATTCTTACTTTTTCTCCTGGTAACTGGGAAGAAATAACATAGAGGAAAGTCTTGCCCTCTCCATAGTCTGTGCAGTTTCCAAACTGCTTCCTGGGGTAAGGCCTGATTGAAGCATATGTGCTATCCCCAAACTCCCATTTTCTTATCTAGTTTAACTTCTTACCCACTCAGAAAAAAGATATGCCAGGCATGGTGGTACTCATTTATAATCTCAGCACAGGAGGATCCTGAGTTTTGAGGCCAGCCTGGGCTACATAGTGAGACAAAACAAAACCCTCTTTAAAGTTCTCAATTCCTTAAGGCAAGGTCTCAGTGGGGAGATGAAGGGAGGGTGTCATCCTTTCAGGAATCCTCACCAGACAAATGTGTTAATGGTATATGAAGAATCAGGAAAGGGGAGACACCATGCTGACTGGGGAGACTTGAACTGTCTCCTCAGAGTGCTCATGGTAGCCTGGCAGGAGATCTTTGAGATGGTCCAGTGTTCTCATGTACAGAAGTGGAAGCCCTCAGAGCCCTAACCTGCTTGAGCTAATGGCCGGGGCGGGTGGGGGGAGGGGTCCTAATCCAGACCTCCCAAATCCTGGAGTCTAGTATATTTTGCATCACTCTGCAAGACTAGTTTTGTGATGAATGGATTTATATTAGATTAGCAGTTGTCTTTTCAAATGTCAGTTGCCTCATTATAACTATCACTGAGATAACCAGGTTTTTTTTTGGCTGGTGGTACAGGGAACTGAACTTAGGGCTTTGCACTAGACCAGTACTCTACCACTTGAGTGCCTCCACCCCCAGTCCTTTTGTTTTTACTGTTTTTCAGATAGGATCTCCCACTTTTGCCCAGACTGGCCTTAAATCACAGTTCTACCTGCCTCCCAAGGAGCTGAGATTATAGGTGTGTTCCACTATACCTAGCTTAGTTTCTTTTTCTTTTCTTTTTTTTTTTTTTTTTGGTGCTACTGGGGTTTGAACTTAGGGTCTCACACTTGCTAGGTAGGTGCTCTACAACTTGAGCCATTCCTGCAGCTAGTTTTGTATTCTTAATGGTACTGTTTATATCAGTAACAAGTAACTTGTAACCTACAAGTTACAAGTTACTTCTAAAGTTAGCCTAACAGCACCTTATACACACAGAATAATAGAGATGGGAAATTTTCCTTTATGTAAAGAAAAGTTGTGGCTTAAGATTGGTCCCCATAGTGCAAACACTTGACCAACTAGGTGAATTTGTTCAAATAGAATAAATTGCCTCTAATCCTGTGACCAATGCCACCTATATGCCTACCATTTTGAAAGCCACCCTTAATTCCTCCAGTAAAGTTTGTAATTCTATGACCTTTGCAAAGTGTGAGGTGAAAGGGGCATATTCAGTCATTCTGCTCATTTCTCTGTGGTCCATTTGTCTGGAAGCCATAATGTGTTCTGAGAATTTACAGAAAGCCCAGGGAACTGTACAGGAGCTTGTCTTTCATTGGCCCAGTGAATGGTTTACAGAAGGTGAGCACTTAGCTGTTTTCACACAAGGATTTTTATCATAATTGTGTATCTAGCAGTGAATTGATAAAGAAGTTCTTAGAATTTTTTTTTTTTAAGATTCCAATAGTTTTTCTTCTTGTCTGTGCCAAAAAGGTCACATGTATTTTTTTTTCCTTTTTTATAAACAGTGATTAGTTGTGCCTCCCCTAGGCAGTTCTAAAGGACAGGGGGACCTTATGACTTTATGACACAAGGGTTGGGGACTGGCTGGTGACAGGCTTATTTTGTTCAACAATATTTAATGTTCGAATTAGTTGCTAACATTTCAAAGCTAGGAAATATGTAAGTTCAGGTTCCTGGCTTCTCTTGAAAAAGCTGAAGGTCCAGCAACCCTGGTTCTTTCTGTGGCCATCCTCGAGTCCACATGGAGCCGTTGTGGGAACTCTTCTAGTGTCACTGTCCTTTGAAGGCCCATGCTTTATCTCTAACATGAGAGGACTGAACAGCAAATGCACATGCAGATGAACCATGTTCTCTTCACGACCAAAAGGAGTCACTATTGACTGCTAGCTGCCCTGCAGGGGCTGCTCAGAAGTGAGGGACACGCACCCTCCCTTACAGCTGCCTCACCCCTCTGTGATTACAGGCTGTGCCGTAACATTTGATACTTATCTTGAACCAAATCTTGGGATTCAGTGACACTTTACACTCTTGCTAGCTAGATCTGTTCCCACCTTTTATCAATTACAACTTTTTAGAACTGCAAGACAGTTGTTCCCTTCTCCCTTTGTAGCTAGTCTTCTGTTATTGCTACTAAAAGGTTTATTTATTTACTTATTTATTTCCATGGTACTAAGGTTTGAATGTAGGGCCTTGCACTTACTAGGCATGTGCTCCACCACTTGAACCAGACCTCCGGCCCTTTTTTGATATTTTAATTACTTTTCAGATAGGGTCTCATGCTTTTTTGCCTGGGGCTAAACTCATACCAAGATCCTGCTACTTCTGCGTCTCAAGAAGCTGGGATTACAGGTTTACATACACCACCCCACCCAGCTTGTTCGTTGAAATGGGGTCTTGCTAACTTTTAGCTCAGGCTGACCTTCAACTCCAATTCTCTTAATCTCTGCTTCCTGAGTAGCTGGGATTACAGGAATAAGCCACTGTGGCAGGCCCCACTAAGGGTTTAAAAGCATGAAGATTACATTATCATTACGAATAAATATTTTTGTATTTGCTTAAACCTATATAATTGTGTAAGAAAATGAAAAAAAAGATGACTAGAGTGCTTATTTCCCGATGTATTAGCAAAAGCAGCCAATCTTATGGGAATGTACTTGAGAACCAGAGGGCAGTGCCTTCAGCTCACACCTGCATTTCTCTATGCTAAGTGTCATTGCTCCATGCAACATTTCCAGCAGCCCTTTCTAAAAGAATGCCTGCTGCCACATAGATCCTACAAATCTCTCCAAACCCAGCCTCTGTTAATATATCATGTGAGGTTGTATAGGATAAGTGCTCTCATACATTAGGTCAATCAGAACTTCATTTGAAGGAAAATTGATAGTATCCATCAGTGTCCCAAATACATATGACCTTTGTCCCAGTTATATGCTGATAGCCAATGCTACGCCCATGTGCACAGTAGGGTTCAGCATATATGAGGAAATTCAAGTCCATCACCAAGGGACTGTTTCAATAATGGTATATCCAAAAGAAGAATATTACACAGTTGTTGGAAGAATGAGGTAGAACTGTATGCACTATGTGGAACATCTGTGTATAAAGTGAAACAAAGTACGTCACAGCTGTGCTGTACCATGGAGTTACTCCCCCAGCCTCAACTGCCTCTTAAAATATTTTTTGGTGGGACTGCAATTTGGAATTCAGGGCTTTGCACTTACAAAGCAGGTGCTCTACTGCTTGGATCAAACCTCCTGTCCGTTTTGCTCTGGTTATTTTGGAGATAGGGTCTTGTGAACTATTTGCCGAGGCTGACCTTGAACCATGATTCTCCCGATGTTAGCCTCCCAAGTAGGTAGGATTACAGGGGTGAGCCACCAGTGCTCAGCACACCTCATTTTTTTTTTTCTTTCTGTTTTTGTATTGGTATTTGAATTCAGTGCTTTGTGTTTGAGAGGCAGGTGCTGTACCACTTGAGCCGTACCTCTAGCTCACAACTGCCATTTTTAAGAGACTCCCTTATTTCAGTGCACTTTCGACAACTGAAGAATGCACTAGAACCGAATAGTGGTTATTTCTGGGGATATGAGGTAGAAAGGAGAGGATCCACTGTTTTTCTTTTATCCTGTCTGAGAGTTTTTTTTTTTTTTTACAGTGTACCTGCAGTGGACCCAGAAAATGATGTTGTAGTTACTGAGTACAGGACTCTCTTCCTGTTAAGAGCTTGTCTGAAGGAAATGTTTCCAGCCCAGATTCAAAGTCTTGCCTTACCCAGGGATGGGCACAGGGAGGTTGCCTGCCCAGTGATCTACCTGTTGGGTTCTTGTCTGCCCTCTTCATGGTTTCTCCTCTGATGAATGTGGAAAGATGTGCCTCTGTACCTCAGGTCTGTTTGTCACCTGCTAGTGGGAGTGCAGGAGTCAAAGGAAGGTCTGTTAATGGTAGAAGGACCCCAGAGCAAAGTGGAAGCTACTTGGGTATGCTGACAAAGATTTGTATTCAGAAAGGTAGTTTGTTGTTTATTAAGCATTTATTAAATACCTCCCCAAAAGGGCCTGGATGTCACCGGGACCTTTCATCAGGACTGACATATGCAAGAATGGCACATATTAAAATATCTGCTTATTAGTTCAAATCCAATATAATTTTCCCTTGAGCTAGAACCTCATGAACTTGAAGTACTCAGTGGCATGGCATCCTCTGATTTAAAGATTTTAACAAAGTGTAACTAGAAGACCCAGTTTTCAAAATGGCTTTTTAAAGGCCAACAAATTAGCTGAAAGGGAAGGATAAAAAGGAATAACCTGTCTTCAAATAATAAATCTATAGTGAGCTCAGCCACAAAAAGATCACACAGCTGATCAGCCACAGCTGATCTTTGTATTTCAGACTCTTCCATGATAATCAGCACCTTGCTGAGAGCAGGAGAGGCACCCACCCCACACCCCAGGGAAAAAAACATTACGCAGACAGCTTCTGCTTGTTTTTACCATATATTCCAGGGGTATGTGTGTGGAGTTTTTGTTTGTTTTTACATTTATACAGTTTACATTGCTTGACCCATAAATAACACTCAAAAGATTAATAGGGCCATAGTTTTTTAAAGAGTATTTACACAGCCCCACCATGCATACAGAGCCTTTTTTAATATTGAAAAATCAAAAAGCAAAAGAACTTTCCTTCACTAGGCAATATAAATTTGACCTTCTAAACTTATAAACCCTGACTAAAATACAAGCAACGGTTTCATCCACTAATGCTGTTTCTGATTCCCTAACGAATCTAGCACTGCAGTGTAACAAACGTCTTGCGATTCAGGGATATAAAAATATCAGCTTTAAAATCTGAACTGTACAGTATATACATTAATATTTGCACCGTTAAATTAGGAATACACTTATGTCTATGAAATACTACATTATAAATAGCAGTTTTGTTTTAATCTGTAGCTGGAACTAATACAATGTTTACCTGGCTATTGGGGACTGAAAGGGACAAGGTGGCCTTGCACAATAGAATGCACAGTGTTAGCTAGGTCATTGTGACGACATGCATGCCTCACAAGACAGACCAGTCAGGACCTGAGCCAACCTGACTTACATAATGACAAACACTATTGGTTTACAAAGGTGGCTGGAGTTCTCCATCTTCTAACATGGACACCCTCTGTCCAATCACCTTGTGACAGTTTCTTGAGTATTTTCTTGTGGATTGGAGACCAAAGTAGCTCTATGAAAGTATAACTTTGTGCCTGACATAGACACAAGGTACCATGTGAACCTGGCACCATTCAACGAAGGTAAAGTGGAGAACTCACACCTTTCAAATGTTATCTGACACTGTAAACAGCAGTAGGGTTCTCATTTACACGGGCCACTTTAAACTATTTTAATAACTTCCCTATGCAAGAGAAAAGATACAAGTCATGGTTAATGGTTAAGTTTTAGACAAGTGATCTCCACAGCTACTCAGTTAAGAAATAATACAGTTTTTGCCCTTGTGTCCCTTTTTCTTCTTGGATTTAGTTGTCCTCTGACTAAACTGAGGGGTGGGCAGTGCCGAAGCTGGACTAGAAAGGTCATCTGTATAGTAAGCGAATCTCTGTGGCCGGGGCTGAGGGATTGGTTGTCCGAGAAAATATCCTTCCTCTTCTGAGTCAGAAGAGGAAGAGGAGGAGGAGCACCAGGAGTCATCGTCCTCCCCATACAGCCCCAGAAACCTGTTCAGGCCTGGGTTCTGCAGTGCGTAATCTGAGGTGGCGTGGGTATACTGTCCATACAGATCAGCATTCTGGATGTACGCCTGGATCTCCCGGGCACTTTTATTCTGAATAAATTTCTCGTAATTATCGGGAGTGTAAAGCCGCAGTCTGTCCTTAGGGGAGTATTTCCTTTCTGTGACGAGATTCAGGGCATTGTCAGAGCGGGACTTTCTACTTCTCCTGCGGCGATGATGATGAGGCCTGGATCCCCTCTCTTCAAAATGGTAGACCCGTCTCCGAGTCCTTTCGCTCATTGGCGGCTGGCGGATTTCAATGTTGTCATAGCTTCCATTGTCAATAACATCATCCGAAAATTTCACCTGCTGTGGTCTGGACTGAGACTTGGATCTTCTGAGCACTGGCAGATGGACTGGTTTCTCTTCAGGCATGATTTTTTCAGGACACAACTCTGAACTTAGACTTTTTAAGGACTCGGCACTCCTGTGCAACATGGACGAGTTCAGAGTTCCCATATTGCTCATTTTCTCACACTCATCGGCCTCCATCTCCTCAAAGTTTTGTAGAGAATATAAGGACGGCCTTGGCTTGCCTTCACCATCCACAGAAGCCCCTACAACAGAGGCCAAAACAAGACATGATTCTCAGAAATTCTTACATTCTGACACTTGTTAAAAACAAGGTACCAAAAGGAAAACATTTCAAAGAAAATTGCCTATTTCAATATTAACTAATACCCATGGGAGAAAACCACCTTATTCACCAATTAAGAAGAAGTATGAATTTTGCCAATGACACAAAAGCCACATCCTCCCTTGTAAGCCCCAATGTCTTGGAGCCAAAGATTATTCTAGCACATGGCATGAACAGCAAAAATTTAACGGCTCTTCACAGAAGCCTTTTTCATTCATTGATTAATTTAAGCTGTGGAAACTTCTGAGTCCATTCAAGTCAAAGGCCTCATTTCAGCATCTTTCAGTCAATCCCTTTCTTCATAAATACATGGCCAGCATCATGTACCATCTTCCTCTTCTCAGACTAGTAGCTGGCAAACCACAGCTCAACAGCCTACTTGAGCCTGTTTTTCTTGGAACACAGCAGTACTGACTTGTTTACAGAGAAGCAACCATAGATGATAGAAACTGTATGGCCTAAAAAGGACTTATCAAGCTCTTTACAGAAAAAAGTTTTGTCCAACCCGACCCAGACCTTGAGCTACCCTTCATCACCTTCAACTCATTAAATATGCTGTTTCCAGATTAGACTAAAATTTTTCTCAAAACTGAGACTGGTGTCTTTTGTTATAATTGTAGCCAGGAAAATTAAATACATATAGCAGATTGTAAGTGATGACAGGAAGTATTGTGGACTTGTCAGCTGGAAACTCTGTAACTGCCCATTATTGTCAGGGAATGTCAACCCCTAATATTTTTATTTTCCAGGTGTTGGGGATTGAATCTAGGGCTGTGCATATTGCTAAGCACATTCTGTGCTGAGCTACATGCTACACCTCCAGCCGTGGATCCTAACACTTGAACTTGCACAGAATATGTCTGGTTTTGATTTTAAATGTTTAAACACCTAGCACGGGGCCTGGCAGACAGTCTTGTTCCCCATGCTTCCTCCATTCCCCTTTGTTGTGACAAGTCCATAGGAACCAGTTGGGAAACTGTGTCTCATTCCTTTTGCATAGGGCATTCCTGGCAGTGGGCATCCACAAAACCCTTTCCTGGTTCTCTTACAGTAACACAACCTTTTTGAAAGGATGGGATGTCATTAGTTTGACTATACAATTAGCCTGATCACATAAAGGCAATGTTTTTGTGTCGAAAGACTTACTGCAAATATGAGATTCATAACACATTGGGTTCTAGGTCCAGTCTTTCCTTCAGAACCTGTGTAATGTTAGGTATTTAGCTTCCTAGTAATTCGTGTTTCTGCTATGTAAAATGTCATATCTACTTTGTACAGCTCAAGATCATTTTAAAGATACAGTAAGAATACATGGAAAACATTAAAGTGCTATTTTGTAATGAGAAAAAGTGCTCATATTTTTAAGCTATCTTGCTGCAGGACAATTCAGGAAAATGAAAAAGTTATAAGCTTATAAAGTGCACAGGTCAATTTTAATATTTTTAAATTTATACAGTACAAATGAAAATAGAATCTTTGAGACACAATACAGCTGCAGCCTCCCTTGTCAATTAAACCAAGTTTCTCCCCCTTAAAATAGGGGTTGACACCTATCTGAAAAGGCTGTATTGATACAGATGCATTCACATATAGAGACACATGTTTGCTTTGCTCTAGGGAGGCATTCACATGAAATGCCTTCCTTCCCCTAGTCCAGTTTTAAATAATATGGCCCCTCCTGGTGCTGAACTGCAATTTTCTTTTTTTGAATTACAATTTTCTGAATAAGCTTTTTAATGGCTCCCTTTTCAAATAGCCCATAATCCCTAGATTACATACCTGTGATATTAGACAAAGCCAAAGAATCCATAGAATCTCGGACACTTTGCTCTGGTTTCAAGTCTGATAAACACTCCAGGGAATCTTCATACCACTGTGTTTGCTCATGATTATATCCTGAAGCACCGTGGTCCAGATCCAATTCCTGGAGCCTTCTGCTGCTTGCAGGGCCTGGGTGGCTGCCATATGCCGAATCACCCAGTCCATCTTGTGACTGGGCCCAATACATATCAGATTGGTATTTTTTACTTGCAAGGCTCTGGTGATTTTGCTTTAACTCGGTCTTATTTTTAACCATGTTATCAGATATCCAATGCTCACTGGCTCTAATATCCATCTCACTGGGCTGCTGCTGAAAGAGGCTTTTATCACCAAACTTGAGGAGGAGCTGTGTCATATAGTCTTCATGCTCAGCCCATTCTTCAGGGTCTTCGGGGGTTTCCTGCTCTACTCTGCCTTTCCAGAATTCTTCATTGGCAAAATTTGCTCCTTGCCTGGAGAGACTCAGATCATCCAGCTTCCTAGAAAGGGTGTCATCAGCATTGCCTGAAAGGCCTGGAAACTTATAGTTCAGAGCAGGGGACAAGAGAAGGGACTGTCTGCACTGATCTGCTGACCGGCTGCTTTTGCCCATGCGGACACTTCTTCTGGAGTCTCTTGATCGAGCTGACTGGAACGCAGAGTCGGAAGAGTCAGAAGCATGGACGTCTTCACCCAGGCTACAGGTTTTTGAGCAATAAATCTGACCTTGTTTGGGAAGGAAGGGACATCCCAACAAAGAGGCTTTACACTGGGCACAGGAAAAGCATGCTTCTGTGGCATGCCAGTGCTGCCCATCGTAGGTCATCTGAGCATGGTCAACACCTATTTTGAAAAAGGGTAGGAAAACAGTTCTAGCTTACTGCTTGAAATGAAGGAATGGAGAAATGGAGAAAAGAAACTGGACAAGAGGGAACTCTCAGGTGATGGAAATATTCTGTGTCTTGACCAGGATGTTGGTTATGGGGGTACAACTGATCCTTATTACTTGTAAAGTTAATATTTGTGAATTTGACAACCAAGATTTACCTGAAATCCCAAAATTGATACATATAAAACACTTTCATGTGTTCCCATATTATAATCAAGTGTCTTATTCATGGTCTGTTCAGTGCTATGATGCATTTTTGTGGTACTTGTTGTTTGTTTTGTTACTTTTCTGTTTAAAATGCTGAGAAGCTGTCTTCCTAGGTGCAAGATGCCTCGTAGAGAAAAATGTGTGCATTAGATAAGCCCCTAATCATGAATGACAGTGCTGCTGGCTGTGAGCAATAATATAAATGAATGAGTGAATAAATAATAAATAAATAAATGGCCTTAACTCCAAACACACATGAAACAAGATGATGTATTGATGGATGGATGAAAATGTTGTAACCAGGACTAGAGTGTAGCTCAGTGGTACAGGACTTCCCTAACATGTGTGAGGCCCTGAATTTGATTCCCAGTACCACCAAAAAAGAAAGAAAAAACCAGAGGCTCATGGAAACCTAACCCTTTATTTCTCTCAGGAGCAATGGTTCAGATTTCACTTTCAGTACTTGGGGCTGTGAGTAGCCAGAATTGACTGTATATCTATCTGTCAGTACTCAACCAACAGTAACATTTACGATTTGTATTTTTCACTGCATGTAAATTTTACCTCAATTTTCACAAAAGTAAGTGAAAAAAAGACTGTGGATCATCCTAGGTGACCAGTAGGTATGTGACAGGGAGACAGGCTGTACAGTGGACTTACCAATATGTTCTCCACATGTTTCACAGTACTCGGCATAGAGAGACTCAAAGCAGCCACAGCAGAAAGGGCGGCCATCTTTCATGATGTACCGCTGTCCTCCCAGGACGGTTTCACACTCAAGGCAGCAGAAGTGTTTCATGTGCCAGTGGCGACCCTCAGCTTCTGTGCACTCATCAGCAAAAATTATCTTTAGAAGGAAGCATGAAACCGTAAGATGAAATAAAATCTATGTGAACTATTTCAAAGGCCAAAAAACTTTTCTGGACAACTGATACTGGCTTTTGAATCAGACAACTAGGGGCTGTATGAGAGGGGCACTGCTGCAATCTTATGACTTCTTGCCTGGTCGCCTTCTCCCTAGAGGTAGAAGACCTCCAGAGGAGGCAAAAAGTCAGTTGGTGGAGAGTTTTTCTTTCTCAGGCTCAACAGCACAACCAGCCCACAGGTCTGAAGGAAAGTCATTTATTTGTCCTACTTTTGTTCACCAATAACACTTGGGTAGCATAATCTGATGAAGAACACACTTGCAATGAAATAATTTAGTGGTGTCTATGTGTTTTAATAGAAAAAAAAACTTATTAAAATATCTGTGGAGTCCACACAGTTATAGCCACAGGGATGCTGGAGTTGTGTGAATAGCTTTTGTGTAGATGCTGGCTTCATTTGACCTCGTGGTCACCTCCAGATTGAGAACTTTTAATTTGTTTTGGTTTCTAAGGAGATACAGTGAGGTACCCTGGATTGAATCTTGGAATAGAAAAGGGACATTAGAAGAACTGAGGAAATGTAAATAAAGTCTATTATATTATAACAATGTTAATTCTTATTTTTGACAGTTACATGTAAAATGTTGGCGGGGGGGGGGAGACTGGGAGAAGGATATGTAAGAACTCTAATATTTTTTCAACTTACTATAAATTTAAAGTTACTTTAAAATAAAAAGCTTTAGAAAAAGAAGTTTCCTTTCACACCATCATTCTTTCCTACATTCCCACTGTTAACTTGGTGTGCGTCTTTCTACAACTTTTTTGTGTATCTATAAATGTGTACAGTGTATTGGGGCATCCCCTCTGTACTTAAATAATAAAATCGTGATATTATTTCTTCCCCACCCTCACCGAAGGCATTATATTTGGGGAGGCACAAAGTCACCTGCTGCCCTCTCTTGATTAGCTGCACAATTCTCCACTGTATGAATATACAGTGTTATCTTAAAAGCACACAGAATAAAACCCAGGAGACATTTTATTTTGTTTAGATGGGAACAGTGGAATACTGGCTTACTATCAGCTTATTTTTTTCCAGTGTTAAGGCATGAATTTTTTTACCTCGTCACATGCTGAGCACCGGGGTTTGAGCAGTTCTGCGTGATGCCTGCCACAGTGAATTTTTCCATCCTGATAAAAATAGATGAGGTCGACTAGCAGCTCATTACACGTGAAACAGACAAAACAGGATGGGTGCCAGCACACACCAGGGCCTGCACGAGAGGCAAACACTGCAACTTCCCCTCCGTTTATCTTCAATCCACACTGAAAACAAAGATTGGAAGTTAAAATAGTCCTTTCTTTTAACGATTGGATTCTCACTTTACAATATATTCCAAGTTCATCAGGGATGCTTTATTTGTGTCTCCTCTTCCTGTTATTTAATGGCTCCTTAATACTGGATTACTTGTGATCCTCAGCTATAGTGAACTTGCCTCGCATACACATCCCCATAGGCTGTTTCTAAGTACCATATAATCTGATCCATGTTAAACGTGATTTTCCTGGGCCAGTCTCCTGCTGGATACATTTGCTAGTCTGAGAACCACCAGTAAAGTTCTGAATGTCTTTGTTATGCTTCCCCATTTTCAAATACTCCTAAGTGTATCCTAGTGCCTCTATCCATGCCGGCATCCCATGCAAGGAACAGTTTCACCTGTGTTTAATATAGGCCGACTGACAGTCCTACTGTTATACACAGCAGTGCAGCCAGTGATGAATATGCATCACTATGCCATAAAAAAAACCCTGGATTTTGTCTCTTACTTTTTGGAGGCTTTTAAGGGTACACAACAGTGCTAGCCATCACCTGCTCCCCCCGCCCCCATCATTCCATCCACATCACTCCCACCAGCCACTCATCTCAAAGTGGGCTACCTGCTCACACACGGCATGCATTACTGCTCTGGACAAGAGTTTAATGGATCCTCTCCCGAGAGCTTCTTTCTTCCTCTGAGCACTGAACACCTGCAATTCTTTCTTCTCCTCTTCACTCAAAGACTGGCAATACCGCACCTTCACAGAAAGGAAAACAAAAGGCCCATGCTGGAGCTTCTCACCCATTTATGTCAGAATGAGTTTCAGGAAATAAAACAGTAAGTGTAGCTGTCCTGCCTTGAATCCCCAGTTTTAAAATGACACCATAGCTAAATCTTGTAGCCTCTGTCGCTCTAGGATAACGAACATGCAAGCTGGAGGAATAGCTTTGTTTTACTGGTTTTTAAAATGGGAAATGTTTCATTTCAACTCTTATCAGCAAAAGACACTGATAAAAGTAAAGCATTCACCTTTTCACAAAAGGTTTCAACTGTTAATTGCCACTTTCACTCCACATTCTCCAGCCCTAAACTCAACTTCAGGCCTGAGCTACCACAAAGCATTCAACCTGGACACAGTGACAGGGAAATGTCAGGAATTTGTCAGCTCCTGACAATTGGTGGGTGGCTGCAAACACTATAAAAACCAACTTGTGTTAAGTTTATTGCCTTAACTCCGATTTCTCTGTTCCCTTAAAGAAAGGAAAGCTGTGTTCTCAGCCAAATTTTAACTGAAGAAAGGCCAAAGAGAGACCTAGCTGTGATGAGCTGGGTTTATGAGCAGCATCACCATGTGTACCCGTTTCTTTTCTAATTACCTGCTTCCTGTTACTTTACCTCATTGTCATGTGGTGGCAACTGGTATAAAAGCTGTTTAACCCGATGCTTCTCTCCAGGGCTGTTCACGTACGGAACCTTTTCCTCTGGCAAGCATGCAAAATAGAGCTGGATCTGCATAAGAGACAGAGAATGACATCAGTCCATGAAACTGACGTCTTTAAATTCACCTTTCCCTGGGTACAAGGTTTTCTCTTCTAATGAGAAGTCCAGCTGAGCCAACTCAGCAGAACTTCGAACTGCAGATAACTAGCACTCAGCTGCTAAATTGCTCTTCAGGAATGCAATTTGTGGTGACAATTAGGGGCATCATAAATTATGCACCATAAAATATGCACATTTAATGTTACTACTGCTCAGCCAGTCTTCTAGGGGTCAGCTAAGGGATCAGCTGAGCGTCCTGGGTGAATTCTACAAATGACCACACAGGCTGTGTGATTCTGTCCAAAATCTAGTCACTACACACAAATGTTTACTTTGCCCTCTGAATTTTACATGTTACCAGACAAAAGCTGTTTTGTTACATATAAGTGCTCCCTGAAGGGTTCTCACAGGCATCAGCGTCGTCGGCTTCCATGGTGCTAGTTTTCTCAATATCTCGAATCAGTTTTCCCAAGGAAACTGGACAGGAGCCATGCTGAACTGGAGTTAGTGTGTTTTGAAAGGAAAACTGAAATTTTATTTTTCTGATGTTTTTAAATAAGGAACAGTGGATACTGGAAAGGATACTACAATGCTAGAAGGAATGAAAGGGATTTGAGGAGTAGACAGGTAAGGGAATTTGGCTCCTGTCTGTTCAATGTCAGTGCCACACACACCTTTTTTCTAATAAGCAGGTTGTCCAACTGTTGCTTCCCTACTGCTGCACTATCACCTACCCTGTCCCATTGTATCAGGTGTAGAAGCTTTTTACACTTACACTTACCTTGTGCCAGGTTCTACCCTAGGCCCTGGAAGAGTAACCATTCTTAAAGGAGTTCCCACTTTACAGAAAATGCAGCCATAACTCAGATGCAACCACCCACCAAATTGGTCTTTTTGTTTTGGTGGTACTGGAGTTTGAACTCAGGGCCTCACAACTTGCTAGGCAGGTGCTCTATCACTTGAGCCACTACACTAGTCCTTTTTTGCTTTGGTTATTTTTGAGACAGGGTCTTGAGTTTCTTCCTGGGGTGAGTGAGTCTAGACTATCATACTTCTACCTAAGGCCTCCCAAGTAGCTGGGATGACAGTCTGTACCATCATGCTCAGCTTACTTGTTAAGATAGGGTCTTGTTAACTTTTGTCCCCAGACTGGCTTTGAACTGTGATCCTCTATCTCTTTGCCTCCTGAGTAGCTGTGATTACTGCTGTGAGCCACTGTACCTGGCTCAGTTGTCATCTTTTATTTCAAATGATGCTTTTGCCCTTATAATTATATCTATCACTAATGGTTTTCGACAAGTTCATCATTAAATGGAAAAATAAAAAATAGGCATATAGAGTGCTCCCATGTTCCTTAAAATAAACAAGGCAAAAGATTAACTCTTTAATTATTTTTCCATTCCCCACTGTGTGGTGACAGACTCTTCAATACAAAGTTATCAAAGGTCAGATTTCTAGGCAACACCACTCACCAGGTAGATTCTTTTTTTTTTTTTTCCTTTTTCTTTTATTATTCATATGTGCATACAAGGCTTGGTTCATTTCTCCCCCCTGCCCCCACCCCCTCCCTTACCACCCACTCCGCCCCCTTCCCTCTCCCCCCCTCAATACCCAACAGAAACTATTTTGCCCTTATTTCTAATTTTGTTGTAGAGAGAGTATAGGCAATAATAGGCAGGAACAAGGGTTTTTGCTGGTTGAGATAAGGATAGCTATACAGGGCATTGATTCTTAGAGCTCTGCATTTCTCTTTCAAAGCAAAAGCATTTCTGAGAACTGGCCTGGAAGCTGCCCTTTCTTTACCTTTTTGTTATCACTCAAGTTTTAATCACAGGTTAATTCTTCTCTCTGAAGAACGACTTATCAGAAATGCACATATAACACACGGATGTGCGATAGTGTGGATTTCATTCATCCTGACGTCCCATAGCAGTGCTGTGGGATGACTAGGGAATCCATGGGAACAGAGACAAAAAATATCATTGAGAAACTAAATAGCACCTGAAAAAGCAAACAAAGCCATCCATGGAGGAGGGAGAGGCACAGTGTCGCAGAGATGGTCTATACATTTCTAAAACAGTGTTCTTTAGTCTCATGTCACACTGGAAAACATACAAACCCGAATGACTGAGTTCCCACCTGCTCTGGTCTAAGGCCGGGGGGGACCCAGGCGTATTCCTCCAGCGCACAGCCCGAATCATCATCCGAGGTGGAACTTCTCTGACACCCAAAGGCCAGTTTGCTCATTTTGGGGTCCATCTCCAAAGGCATAATAATCAAGTTAAAATCCCAATTTTTTAGTCACAGGACATGCAATAATGGTTGCTGTGGACAAAATAAGAAAAAAGGCAAATTAAAAACCTGAAGGCATTATTCTTACCCTCCAAGAGCATTTTGTTGAATGCTTGTTTATACACAGCTGGCCCCAGGGTGACT
Organism: Castor canadensis; assembly: GCF_047511655.1. NCBI lineage: Eukaryota > Metazoa > Chordata > Mammalia > Rodentia > Castoridae > Castor > Castor canadensis. Next base: position 79,870,727 of record NC_133393.1, read on the forward strand.
GGAGTTACCACCCTCTCATCCCTAGGGCCACAGAAAATGAAAATCTCAAGACTACTGAATTCAGAAGTGGCCCCCTTAAAACCAGCTTAGTATTTCACAACAAACAAACAAAAAATGCTACAAAGCTAGTTTGTCTCCAGTTGCTTTTACAAGGTGCCTTTTCACAGGATTCATTGGAAAAGTACTCCAAATTGCTTTGTTGACTCTTTAACTCGCCTACAAATGAAATCCCTCTGAAGTCCCAAGAGTTGTAGAAAGAAGTGTTAGCAACTAAGTTACCACCTGCCTTCCCCATTACTATGTGCCATGAAAAATGGCTACAGAAACCCATCAGCTCCCCTTCTTCCTAAGCAATTCCTCCAACTGAGACAGTGCTGCCTGCTGAGAGTGGGTGCCCAGGGCCAAACTGCTTAGGTTTCAGGCTTCTGATCATGACACTAAGCTTGGTTTACACACTAAATAGAAATAGCACAGTTAAATTCCTGTATAGCACATTAAATCCTCAGGCCTTCACTAAGGGCTGAAGTCAGCCAGATGCTCATCCATGAGTTTTTTTCCACAAAAAGTCATTGAATCCAGCTTGATGACTATTCATGTTTAATTGTGTTAAAAGTCAGCATTTCTTGAAAAGTTATGTAGTACCTACTGTGTGTGGAAGGCCACCAGCTGACTACTGGGCAAAGTGAGATGTTAAATCCTCTTCTGAATGAAAGGCTGCCTCAGAAGGTATGAAGGTATCAAGACAACATTCCTTGCCCTAAAAACCAGAAATTTTGTTACCACCACATATCGTTTTTTTAAGAGTGTTCTGATTCTCAAAAATCATCTCTCCCCCAAGGCATTTATTAAAAAAAGAAGAGGAGGAGGAGGGGGAGGGGGAGGGGGAGGGGGAGGGGGAGGGGGAGGGGGAGGGGGAGGGGGAGGGGGAGGAGGAGGAGGAGGAGGAGGAGGAGGAGGAGGAGGAGGAGGAGGAGGAGGAGGAAGAATTTTATACTTGCCTTTTCCCCAAAAAATGTAAAGAAACAAAACAGTAATGAGTCCAGCATCATCATTTTAGAGAAAACAAGGCTAGGGAAGTTAAGTGACTTTCCCAAGGTCACACAAGCTAAAAGCCAGAGTCAGACTTCCAAAAGTGCTGCCTTAATCGATGTTATCACTCGCTTAAATGTAGAAAACCTAAACGATTTCGGCCCCAGATAGACGGAAATTTTTTCAGCAATTATCTCATTGTGACTATAAAGTGTGTTATTAAATGTTATCTATTAAAATCTGTGATTATCAAAATTTGGTTTTTCTTTTATAAATTAAATTAAAATTCACATAGTCCACAGTGTAAGGCCAAGCACCTCATGGCTACAGTCTTTCTAGCAGGATAGAGCATTGCCACACAGTAGGTATTAGTTCAACTAAAAAATGTAATTTTCATCCACTGCGAGCAGAAAGTAAAGACCTCATTTCTTACACAACCATTGGGAGGTTATGACCTTTCAAACAGGTCATCATTTCACACAGGTGCAATTCATTCGTCTTGACTCAGGAAAGGCTTTCTAAACATAGGCGCATTCCTGTAGCTCCTCAATAAAAAGGGACATGTTAATGAAAGTCAGAAAATGTCTTGGATCTAAGCCTCTTTCCCTTTTGTTTTGAAAAAAACAACTCCCACAAGTCAAAGGAAGGACTTTAATTAGTAACTCAAAAAAGCCCCTGTCAGAACTGGTGCCTCCAATGCAATTTAAACAAGGAGTGAGAAATATGAATATTTGTCCCTTGCCAAGGCTGGCTGGGGTGGGGGGAACAGTATGTTATGTGCTCTGCAGATTTACAAAGAACATAAATATTAAATAGTAACTAAAAATTAAATGTCACTATATTATAAAACAAGAGAAAACACCACAAATTATGACAAACCATGGATTTCTCTCCAGGCTAGCAGTAAAATACAGATTGTCAAAGATCTGAATTACTTTTATAGCTATATTCCTTGATCTGCTTTTTGTAAAAATGTGGAGTAAACTCCTATCCTACTCAAGGCAAATCACGGTTAGATGCCACCATTCTCTCCTCCCAGTCACCTGGATGCACTGGCCACATCTTAAACCTGTACGCACTCATTTTAAAGTTTTTCAAGGAAAACTTTAAACTCTGAGGACTGTCATTTGCTGATGAGGTGGAGGGCACAACTTCAGGAACATAAGGGTCAAAATCATTTCATTAAGAGCATGCTACTCGGTTTTATTTGTACCCAACTTACTCCTTTGTGCCTAGCCTGAAACTGTTAGTGTCACACAGTATTTAATTGCCACATCAAGCAACCAGATACAGTCTGTACCTCACTTAAAGATACAAAACAGAACCTCAGAACCATTGGCATCAGGGCAAATCGTCTAAAGTCAGTAAGTTATCAAGCAGTGGCCCCTGTGATCAGAAACCCCTGTAGGGCTGGAGGTATGCCTCAAGGCAGTAAAGTGCCTTGCAAGTGCCACCACCAAACCAAAAAAAAACAAAAACAAAACCAAAAACAGAAAGAGAGAGCAAGAGAGAGAAAGCCTATGACCCCACACTGCCTCCTAGGGGTGAAAGCTGATCAAGCCAATTTCCTTTTTGTGCACTAGCCATGTCACTTGCACTGCAGACACACAAAGTAACACTGTGGCAGGTCAGACACTCCATCCACCCACAGAAGCCAGAGGAACATATACAGTCAAAAAGGAGTTGCAGAGCTGGGCGCAGTGGTTCACGGGTGTAATCCTAGCTACCTGGGAGGCTGAGATCAGCCCGAGGAAATACTTCATGAGTCCCCCATCTCCAAAATAATCAGACAGAAATGGACTGGAATTGTTGCTCAAGCAGTAGTTCAACTGTTTGCCAGCATGAAAAATTCAAACCCCATTCACAGTTCTGAACTGTTGGTTCAGTTTACTTATTGGAGAAAATCTCTGCATGAGAGGATAATTACTTAAAATGAAAACATCACACTTATTAATAAGTTCTCAGTGCTGACCAAATGACAAACAATAAAAACAAGTAGCATGACCTCTACTTGGAGCAGGTTATGGTTAAAAGATGCCACATTACCACTAACTTCTTTACCTGGTAACACAAAAGCTTGAATTTAGAGTTTCCTTACTTTTTGAAATTATGTATACTTGCCAGCAGACCCAGTTTATTCTTTGGTAAATCACTGACTCATATACTGTGCTGGGTGAGCAGCTGGCTGCTCCAAGCATGACACTTGTGCTTGTAATAAGTTACAATAAAAAAGGTAAGTAAAAATGTGATCCCACAAACTTCACACACATCCCTAACCTGAGCATGCACATTATTATGTAGTATTTTCTTTGATAGCACAAAAGAAAAAGGGGACCTGGCCATTACTTCTGCTCTCGTTATGAATGAGATCTGATATCTTCTGATGATATCTAAATAATCATATTTGGTCTACCCAAATACAAGCACACAAAACCATGGGAAAAACAGATCAATAGAAAAATAACCATTTTCACTTTCTGATGTTGTCTTTAAGGACGATCACATGAACTTGGGGCAGAAATCAGGTTTGCAACCTCAGCTGGGTTGCAATGGAAGTATTCAAAGTATTCAAAGCAATGGAGTTACGCTATACAGCAAAACAATTTTCGTCATGCCTTCTATTTTTCTTTTGCAGAACTTCTCTTGGCCCTGAATTTATTTTTTATAAATTTTTATTTTGATGTAATTCCAACGATCAGAAAAATTGCAGTAGGAAAAGCAACTCCTGTATGTTCTTTATCAGACTCATCAACTGCTCATTTTGCTCCATTTGCTTTATCCCCCCTCATTCTCCCTACTTACCCCCCTACACACTCAAGTCTGTTTTATGAGATCTATTTGAGAGTACTTTCACATTCTCTTATATAAACCACAGTTAAATTAAATGCATCTTCTAAAAAACACTTATTTAAAAACAATAAAATCTTTGAGTGAGGGTGTTGGGGATCTGGTTCAATCTCTAGAACTGCCCCCCCAACCCGCTCCACAGAATACCACTACCACCTATGGGCAAAGGATGTTAGATGCTGGAAACATACAATGAAGAGTTCAAAGAGCTCAAACCATCAGCATCCTGTGATTCTTCTAGGGCAGGGGTACTGTTCTGGTCTTGAAGTACTGTAATTAAAGTGAATAAACTTAATCAAAAATGAATGACATGATATATTAACCAATCCTATACTAGATTTGGAAATGAATCAATAGGAATCCCACTTCTCTGGTGTCTCTTTATAATTACAAATGTAAATAAATGTCATAGTAATTTTCAGGAATGGGTTTTGACCAATAGGGAATGTGTAGAGGAAGGAAGCAAAACCTTTAATGGCTAAGAACAGCAGCAAGGATGTCATTGAGGTCAAGCCCAGACAATATATTTGAATTTAATTTGAGCAGATTATAAATTCGTTGTAGACACCATTTTGAAGACTAAAGGCCAGTTCTAAGAGTCAAGTAGAGAAAGGAATGACAAATAGAAGAAAAGGGCCTGGACATAAGAAAGGTGAGAAGTCCAAGAGAGTTGGGATGCTTTTTCTTAGAAAGACAAGGGTTATCATGGGTGTAGTCTATACAAGCTATAATGTAGAAAATGGAAGTTCCATTTCCCTCCTTTGTCCTTTCTCCTCTTCCTTGAAAATAGCTAAATAGTAGCTTCTCACCATTTAAAATGAAACACACAAAGCTTGCAGATATATTACTTCTCTCTCAATCATCATATAATTGTCAAGAGAACATCTGACCCGGGAGGTAAGAGTTCTCAGCATGCAGTAAACTCACTAAACGTCTTGGGACCTGGTTGTTTAAAATAGCAATTACTCTCCTTTCAAAGATGGTTTAAGGATGCAAGAGTTTTAAATCAGGAAAGAGTTATAAGAATACAAACAATTAGTTACTGTTGCAAGGTACCAACTGGCCTTATTTCCACAGTGACTAGTCAGATTTTCTGTTTTTTCTTTTGGAGTACAGGGGATTAAACCCAAGGCTTCGTGCATGCTAGGAAGGGCTTTACCACAGAGCCACCTTCCCTTCCCACCTCCCCTCATGGCAGGTTTTCCTTTGTGAATAGAAACATGTTAACAACAAACAAAAGTTACATGTTCACACCTGGGTTTTGCCTTTTTGTGTTCACAGGCCTCTAGCATCTTCAAGTGTAAACAATTTTGCAAAAAGGATTGGCTGCCATTTCTAGTTGCCTTGCAGTCAGTTTCTATCATACCCCACATAAAACCTGGGGCACCATGCAACAGATGCACATATAACAGCTTGTGTGATGGTCTGTGGATCATGGCAGGATCTTTCCAGGAGTCTCAGGCTGAGCAACAGTTGTAAACACCTCTTACTCTCTGGTTGGGTATGAGTGTCATCCAGTGATGTAATGAGGGGCTCCTTGTGAAACTGACTTTCTGGATGCATTCATTCCATCCATTCACTCATTCATCCTTATATTTAAACATCACTACTGATGGGTTCTGGGGAATATCAGAAAGACAACAACTGATATTTATTCCATTAAAAGACAGAACTTAAAAAAAAATGTAGCCAGTTTGCTAAGAATGATTCCAAATTCCGTTATAGGTTTCCTTTTTGTCTAATGGTGGCATGTGTGTAACTTATGTGTTTTAGGCTTTGGCTCATCTCTTGTTTTCATTTTGAGCACAGTGGAAAGTGTACTGGCTTTAGAAATGGAGAAGTAGAAGTTCTACTGCAGCCATCCAGCTGGGTGTGACCTGTGAGCCTGCTGCCTCATGTGGAATGTGAGGAGCTGTTATCTAGATCTGCACAGTTCAGTTCAGTTCCTGACATGACTTTATGATAAGTGGCAAACTTTCTGTAGGTTTTTCTCTTCCTGCTGTCATGTTTTGACTCCTGCCACTACTGTCTTTTACTCAGTAGTCTTTCCCTTAGTTCCTAACTAACAGTTCTGTAAATTAGGCCACTAGTCTTTGAAAAAGTTTGTCTGAAACTACACAGAGTACACAGTGGATGAGGGTTTAAGTGGTCCTCCTAGAAGCTAAGAAATCACTGGTGGAATCAGATGGCATTCAGTATGAGAAAGTGTTATTCACACCAAAACTGAGCTTTATTATTTTGCTCTGCCATTGTGTTTATTTGGGGATTCTTTTACTTTCTCCAAGGCAGTATGCTGTATCTAGGATAACTAAGGATTATTATTTTGACTGACCTTGACATATACATCAATGAGTCTTCACCGTTTTTCTACTAGAGCACTTAGTAAGTCAGCATAGTACCTAAAGGTTCAGAAGCCGTGATGGTTTTGCTAGATGACAGATTTTTCCAAAAAAATAGTAATAGATGGCAACTGTATTTGAATCAGGCATTTAAGAATCATACATCCCAAGCAGGAAACTTTGGACTTGACACCACAGGTGGTGAGAAATGACAAAAGGTGCAAAAGTGGAAGACACCACATGTATTTCTGATCTTTAATAAGATTGGCATCATAGGAAGACAAAAGGAACCTGGGGGGGGTGGGCGGGGAACTAGCCCCTAAGGAAACCTAAACATGGTGGCCTGGGGAAAGTAAAAAAAAAACTAGTAGGAAAGGGAGAAACTGAGGTACTAGATTGAAAAATAGCATGCAAATCTATAAATATTTACAGGGCAACTTAGAAGGGGAGTGAGATTTGAGGGAGTTCAGGAGCTGAGTTCAATCCCACACATACTGAGGTTATAACTGTCTGTCAGTTATGGCATCATTCTCACTGCTCATCATTTTTGTGGACCAAGTCATCAACTCAAATCAAAATCATGCACATATAAAACAGAATAATATTCAGAAGTCCCAGGTCACATTCTTTATTACCAATACTTTTCCCAATGAAATCTCACACTAGACCCTGTATGAAGATTACCACAGCATCCTAGGATGCCTATGGAAAAAGTACTTCTTGTGTGAACATGCCCAGGGAAGTTAGAAAACCTTTGATCACCAAAAACCTGAACAGATACTGATTTGTGAAGTCAGTTGGGCTAACATTCCCTAAATGTCCCCTGCTGCTAGGGGCCACCCTGTGGGCCACAAACTATTTAACAACTCCTTTGTTAAACTGCTTGTTAACAAGGCCTTATTGCATAGGAGATGTAGCTCACAGGATCCCCATTCAAAAAAACCGACTAATTCTTCCGGGCTAAATATGCAGGTGAATTAAATTTAATCACAGACAAATTTGGTTATGCAGAAATCTGTAACACTTCCATTTTTCACAACACAAAAACTATATAAGTTTTAGGGACATACACATTTCTTTAGGGGATGTCCTTAACTTAAAATCAATTCAGAGCTATCAAAACTATGGAAATCAAGGTCTGAATTGCAAACACTCTAATTTCCTTAAAGTTTTCACACACCCACAGCACATTCAATGCCTGTCTGCTAGAGACAAGTCATTGCTAACAGAACCAGATCCATTTCATTGTGTTGAAAAATAAAAGCATAATGAAGTTATCTATCAGCAGATATTGCTCAGGAGACATTCCTTTACTAAAAGTACTTCAGACTAGTAATTAGTAGCATTCGGTCACTTGCCCTTTGGCATTTTCTGTATTTTCCAGGTAAACCTCCATCCAACTCACACATTTTCCAACAGCTGACTGATCTGTCCTGTGCCACCAGTTGCCAAAAAAAACTATCCATTTTTCCAAAAGGAAACGTGGAACATTTTCAAAGCATTCTAATTTAATGTCCAAATACATTCCACGACAGTAAGACAGACTGCTTAACAAAAGGAGGAAATAGGATGACAAGGCCTGGTCCTTTGCCAGAGCGAAGCTTTTGGGGGAGGGACACTTTTCTGGGTTATACAAGAAGATCCAAACTGCACGCTGTGATGAGTGGCGACCCACGCCGGGCACTGTCCCCACAAGCTCATAATTCCCCTGAGAGCGGGACGCAGACATTTCTCAAAACCATGTTCCCGTCAGTCTCCTATTGATTTTTTTTTTTTTTTGAATTTCTATTTTCCACGGCGGCGCAAGGAAACGGCAGCCAGACTTGACTCCAATGTACACAGGGACTCGGGTTTCACCCCGTCACCTGTTGGCTCTCGAACAACACTCCTCTTTGTGAAACTTACAGCACTCACTTGAAACAAGTTTCCAGAGAAAACACTTCAATAAAGTGTTTGAGAACTCACAAGGCTTGAGTTGTAAAAACAAGTTCCACACACAGCCTGGTTTACACCGATACAGATTAACGCGAAAGCCCGAGCCTTCGAACACGGGGCCCGAGGACAACGACAGGGAAAGGATGTCACCCTTCTTTCCTCGGGAAAACTGGGCTGGATGAAGGGGGACCCCTGGGTCTACCGGTCTCGGCAGGAGGAAAAGGGACACACCTTCCAGCAGGCGTCAGCGCCCCCTACGCCCCAAGACCCAGCACCGCGCACCGCGAGGGGGCGCCCCGGGCCGCGGGTGCGACCCGGCTCCGGTCCCCCTCATCCCACCCCGCAGCCTCCCCGGCCTTGGGTGGCCCGAGGCCGAAGTCCAGTCCCAGTGGCACGGAGCGCCCCCGCGCAGGCGCGGACCCCAAGCTCCGGGGACAAGACGGTCACCTTCGAAGTTCCCTACCACCTCCAGAAGGCCACCGTCGCCTCTCAGCGCAGCGTCGCCCCTCCGCAGAAAAGCACCAGCCGCGCCGCTGCCCGCGGGTCCCACGTTTAGCCTCCAACTCCCGAACAGATGTCCCCTCCCCGCGGGCGCGCCTCGCCGCGCAACCCGCAGCCCTCCCGCGGTCGGTCCCCGCCGTCCGCGGCCACCACGCCGCGCTTCCCCCACCCGCGGGCGCGGAGCCGAGTGAGCGCGGCCTACGGCCCCGCAGCGCGAACCCGCTGCTCACCGCGCAGCAGCGGCCAGCCTGAGTACCTTCCCGAAGGCGAAGAGGACTGGGTGCTCTGCAGGGCCCTCGCGCCCACCCATTTCCCGAGGAGACCCAGCAGGGCGGAGACTTAGAGGCAGGACAGTGAGTGAGCGCAGGGTCCTCCCCCGTCCTCGCCCCCCGTGACGCACGTTCCCCAGGGCCAGTCCTTGACGAGTCACCCGCGGCAGCCCTTTCACCAGCCGGGGGTACACCAGCAAAAGGTCCTCCTGCTCCGAGACGACCTCCGGTGCCCACCGGCGTGGCACTTTGCTCTCTTCCATTTGAGTCGCCTAGTCCAGGCCACCGCATCCCCCACACCCCAGCTCTGCCTCGCCCCAAGATCCTCCACCGCGCCGAGAAAAAAAACCATCCCCGCTCAGCGCCCGGAGCCAGCGAGCTTCAAAAGTAACCAGAGCCCGCAGTAAAAAAAAAAAAAAAAAGTAACCGTTTCGCTTCCTGCAGATCCCACCCCGGGCGAGCCGAGTGCTGCAGGCCGGCCGACCCGCTCCAGACCTCAGCTGAGCTCCGCTCCCGGGCTCCGGTCCGCAGGAGGCGCCGGTCCCAGCCAGATCGCGCCGCCGCCCGCTTTCTAGGAACTGTCACTGCTGACCGTGCCCCTGGCAAGTGTCCACTAGGTCCAGCGCGCACGCGAGTCCTCGAAAAGATTATCCACCCACTTGGCCCGCAGCTGCAGCACCTACCTCCGTCCGCCCGCCCGCTCCATTCCCGGGAGCCCCAGTGAGTGGAGCCGCCGGGATGCAAAAACCCCAGGGAGCTTAAGTAAACTTCCCCTCCCGCAGGTGCACGCGCAGCCACAAACGCTGGGAGAGAGAAAATGCAAGGCTGCCACTTCGGTTTGAGGGGCGGTGCTGAGGATCAACCCAGGGCGTCATGCATGCGAGGCATGAGCTCTACCACTGAGCAATAACTCCTGCCCCACAAAGGCTACCACTGAAAGAAATCATCTCCACGCTGCCCATAACAATGTCAGCAAATGGCATGTTGAACCAAGTTCTCACTTGGAAGGGATCATTAACATACGAATTCTCCTCTTAAGACTTCCTTGCATTTTAAAGTGCTACCTGCTGCTTAGAGAAGAAGATTTATTTTTATCAGTAAATAACAGGAGAAGAAAAGGAGTCAGGACACACGAGATACTAAGTACCCAGTAAGAATTTTTACAAATAAGTAGAGTGAGCGTCATTATTCAAAGACAAGGAAATGTCCCATACATGTTAAAGTTAATCTTGTTTCTGAGCTATTTATGGGCGCACTAAGAGAAGGAGGCAGTGGGCTCCAGTTTTCCACAGAAAGGATGAAAAGAAGCAAAAACAGGACCTCAAAGTAAGCCCAGCAGCAGAGGTCTGACACTTTTGTTGAACTACAGATTTCAGTTTTGGACAATAGCGTCCTTATCACCAGGTGATGGGATGCCAAGGTGGGGGTGGGGAGCTTTCTCCATCTCTAACATGCTAGTTAATAAAAGCAACTTAAAATGCTCACCAGATCCCAGATTCTTAGGTACCCTATTAAAAAAAAAAAAAACTATCATCAGGATTTCTTGGGAGTGCTTTGCAACATACATATTTCTACAGTATACAGCTGAACAATAGTTTATTGTACCTGTGGTTTAAAGATACACAAACAAGTTGCCATAAATAGACCAGCCAAGTAAATAACTCTGAGGCCAAACTCTGTTATCTCTACTGCAAAAGCAAGGCAGCTGAGGAGAAGCTGATTTTTTTTTAAGTTACTCTTTTTAAAGTGAAAAGACGAAAAAGTTGTGGCTCTGCTGTTAGACTAGTTTGGAAACACTGATTCAGACAACAGGATTTGTAACTCAAATAATCTATCGGCCAAATGGATTCCTAGGCAGAATAGATAGATGATGAGAATATTTATTATTAAACGAATATTTATTTATTAATAAATATTTAAAGCACCCGACTTAGACATTAGAATCAGGAAGTAAAACTGAAAAGCCAGGGCTGGAGGCCATGGCTTAAATGGTAGAGTGCTTGGCTTGCAAAACCCTGAGTTCAAACCCCAGTACCATCAAAAATCAAGCCAAACCAAACCAAAAAACTGAAAAGCCAGAGCAGCTAGCTCCCCCACCTCCCACCACAGAGATTAAGTTAAAAGAACAGGGAGACATAAGTAGCTATCTGTATCTGCTTTCCCCTTTGAGATTTTAAAAACTTACTAACTCTTCCACTAGTAGGTAAAGAGACTAAAATCTGGCAAAGAGAAATTCTAAAACAAATCTATTGACCCTGTAGCTTGGGTTGACTTAGATCATATCACCATGTTTTAAATAGTAAATATCCATTGTCTAATGATTAGGGGTTACTGGAGGAGGACATGTCCACATGTCCCCAGCTCAGAAAATATATAAAGAACACCCATAAGAGTCACTATTTTGAGTCTTTACTCCCACTCTCTTCATGGGGAGCAGGAGATGCCCCCCGCCCACTTCTCTCTACTTTTATCCTATTATCGTAAAATTAAGTCTTGCTAAAACTTCTATCTTGTGAGACTCCCCATTTTGCATGTGAGATGCCTTGAAATTCTTTTCACATGTGTGCGTCTCAAGTACCTGTGATTTTTCATGGAAACTGGGAATCTGAGGGAACCCCTTCATCTCTCATCTGGTGACGGATTCCAGTTTCAAGATGATTCCCCAAAGTTCTAACACAGAGCTCCTTTGCCTTAGGGTATGGGAATTTGTGGGAAGACTTCAAAGCTTACCCTGCGGATCTGAGAAATTATCCATGAATATCTGGATCAGAATTCCTTTTTCCTACTGTATTTTGTAGGAGCTTCCTCAGGGAAGAATTGAACTAACAGTATCTGGAGGACAAATGTGCAATCAGTTACTGATTTAAACCAAATCCTAAATTGTCACATCATTAAGATACAGAGAGTATTGACAGGTGAATGCATACAGCTAGGCTGACCCTTTTTGGAATAGCTGTTAAAGGAGAGCCTCACATGAGTTGAGGCCACAAAATACTCCCAACTAGAGTATCAGTACTAAATGTCAGTCATTGAGAATGTTTTCTCTAAGGTAGCTACTTGTAAATACCTTTGCTCCATTTTTCAACAGACTGTCAGCTTTATTATCTATTTTAAGTGTTTTTACTGATGAAACAGTTTGGAGACAGTTAAAAGCTTCCAACTAATTTTCAATTTATGTAGCAGACTTTGGTTTGAAAGGCATTACTATTATAGTAAGGGTGAATTTATGCAGGACAGGGAGCAAGGCCCCCCACCCAGAATCATTTTGTTTTAGCCAGGTGGAATATGCATTGCTTGCTGATCATACTTGTGGGGGACTGAGAAAAGAAACACAAAAATTCTCAGAGCTTAGTTTCCTTCATCCTGGTCTCAGCCCTACTGTCATCTCAACAGAGAGAACTTCTTCCCTACCTCAACCCAAAATATCACCCTTGTCTCCATTTGGAATATTCAGCCGCAGAGCACTTGGTGTTGCTGGAATTATGTGCTACTTATTTATTGGTTTACCATCTTCTTCCCTGGTAGTTGGGGACTTTGGGTGTTTGTTACTGTGTTCTCAGCACCTAGCATCACACTTGGACATAAGCAGACAAGTGCAATAAAGGTAAGTTGAGTGAATGAATGATTCTCACACATCTTTCTTTCCAGGCCCTCACAGGTATACCATGCCTATCCAAGTAAATCTACTTCTAGTCAAAAGCCATCATCCAAATGGATGAGACTATAATATGAAAAACAAATACGCCAAGGGCAGAAAAGTAAAGAAGTAATATTTGTGAAGGAAAGTCCCTCCTCTCCTCCACTTAGGGAAGCATGGCAGGTACAAAAACCAGGTAGAATGAGAAAGGAGGGGCTAAGCCTGCTGAATGCTGAAATGAAGAAATAGGGGCTGAGGTCATGAAATGTTCCCATAGTGGTGAAATTCAAATTATGATCCCAGGAAGAAACAACTAATCAACAAGGCTCACATGAAAGAAGTAGCCAATCAGCAAAATCCCAAGTAAATTCTTTAAAAGCCTGTCCCCTACCCCACATGGGCACAGCAGTAGAGACATTTCCCTTATTGCCCACCATTTTTTCTTTACTGGTGTCCTAATAAATCTTTGCTATCTCCTACTCTCCCATCTCAGTAAATGCCTTATCAACCCTGTGGCCCCAAATTCATGACTTTGTGGTGTCGTGTATGAGGAGATCTTTCCAGGGACTTTATCTATCCTTTTCCACATCACTATACCACATCAGGATAAAGAGTGCATCCACCTCTTTTTCAAGTCTCCACTTCCAACATACTACACAGTAGGAAGCAGGGGCTGGGCAAATCTGTATACACTGTAAGTGACTCTTTTACTTTCAAATTTCTTTTGAGATCTTTCTTGGAGAAGACATCTCTACCCACTGGAGGACAATCTGGAGCCAGTGGTCCCCCCCGTCCCCCACCCCAGCCCTCCAAGTCAGGACTGATCACACTGACATTAAGTTCCCTCATTTCTGAAGGTTTATACTTGGAGTTCCTTCCTTCCTTTCCTTTTTTTTTTTGACAGTACTGGGGTTTGAACTGAGGACCTCACACTTGCTAGGCAGGTACTTTACCACTTGAGAGCCCCTCTGCTGGCCTAAGTCCCCTCTTTTCTGAGGGTTGCAATGGGTTTTTGGAAGTCCTTCTTCTTATACAAGACATTGCTATCAGAAGTCACACCTCAGTCTCACACAGATGTCTAGGTAAAAACCATCTCTTGGTGGGATGCTCAGATGAGACTTAGGGGTGCTGGAACATCCCTCCCCCAGTCTTCAAATCCCTCTGACTCATCCTGGTCAAATTCCTCTAAATGGTCCAAGGTCCCTTATGTCCAGGCCTTCATATATCAGGACCTGTGGGAGGGATGCCAGGTGGGTCTTGCCTATTTAGGACATTCTAGACCACCCTGAGCTCTCTTGTGTTCCCCCATCATCTGTACAGTACCCTGCTCTTTCTTCCCACTCCCCCTAGCACTGCCTGTGGTTTTGCCCATCCATCTTCTAGAACTACTGTGTTGGTCATGAGTGAAAATGTGGCTCATGGTCTGTTTTTATGGAAACCTTCTCGATGTTTAAAACTCCGTGAAGGTTCAATTCATCCTCTCCTGACTTTCTAGCATGCTTCCAGAGAAGTTAAATCCCTTTCTTTGTTTTCCTTTCTCTGGAAACCTTCCACTCTGCCTTTACTGCTCCAACCTCTTGGACCAACTTTGCCATTCTGCCACTCTGCCTGATTCCACAGGGGCCATCTCCCCCAAGGTGGTGCTAGGGCGCCATGGTGGTGCTAGGACTCAGGCACAGGGTCAGAGCCACCTTATTACACCCTAGGGAGAACTGTAGTTAATCTGTGGCTAAAAGAGCTATCTGAGAGTACTCTGAATCAATGTACTTGTTTATATGTGTTACTTTTATAAACATGTAAAAGCTGGTTTCTAAAAAAAAAAAAATTGGTTTTCTTATCTTAATCATGCCTAGTCAAAATGCAGTCATTCAAGAATTGACCATTTTAAAACTCAAGTAGCTGTATGATTGCCTAATTGGGGGCTTGTAAAGGGACCTGAAAGTTTGGTTATTTAAACAAAGGATTTTAATTTGCTTCATTCTGTCCTAAATATAATTTGGATTTAACTCTTTTATAATGTATGAGTCCATCAACAAATGTGTTTTTGTAAATTGTTATTATATAGAGGAACAGTATAAGATTGCTTTCTTTTCTGAGTCCTCATTAAAATATTAGACTACTAAGAGTATTTTTGTTTAAGAAAATTTTTGTCTATGTTCAAAACTTTATTTAAAAGAAAAATATCAGCAAATCGAAAAGAGATGTAAGAAAGGTATGGAAGTTAAAAGGGGAAAAATGCTTTTGGATGAGGAAGTATTTTATAAAGAAAGCTTTAAAAGATTGTTCTAAAATGGAGGAAAAAAGGGACAGAAAAAAAATTTATGACTTTAATTAAGTTGGCTATAATTTAAAAATTACAAAAAAAAGTCCTACGGTCAAAATTTAATATACTGATGTAAAACTAAAACCTAATTTTCTATAATAACAAGGCTATCTTAAGAATATTGTTCTGCTCTGAATAACATTTTAAAAAACTAGCTTAAATAAAAGATTTTTGTTTTATCAAGATAATTGACCTTAACTGGTTGAACAAATATTATTTTAAGTGAGAGTAATACATTCAATGTCCTCTCTGTTTGTGTCTAAAAGTAGGTAAAACTGTGTGTCTAGCTTTATCTAAATGTATACAAACATTAAAAATGTGGGTGTCTAATACATATGAAATAACCAAGTAATGCTTTCTTTTATCCAAAATACATTTCTCTAAACTAAAATCATTAGTGATGCTAGGTTTTTATAGGTTTGTATCCATGTGTTCCTAACTGTAGTAAGAATTCTGAATGTTGTTGGTACAATGCTGTCAATTGTAATTATCCCAAAATGCTGCATGCAATGGAAATAACTAGATTTCTGCCAATTGCTAAACAGTTTTACAAAATTTTAACCATAGCTAAGTCACCATTATAGTTTTGATCCTTTTGGAGTGTTTACAATTTAACTTATAGAAAATGACTCTAGCAAGTACTAGCTGTCAAACAAGTTAGCTTTTAAATACTTGCTTTTCTTAGGTTTTGTTTTGTATATTCCTTGTAAAACTTTGAAACTGTTATCTGCTGACATTCTGCAGAAGTACAACTTCTTACAATAACAACTTGAGAAAGATTTCTTTGAGATTCTAGGATTGCACCTATAGGACAGGTGAAATTAAACTTAATGGACTCCAGGTAGGCCCAGCCTAAGAGCCACTGCTTTTAAACCTCTTTGTTGCTAGGCCAATAAGAGTCTTTTTGGCACTGACTACCACCTGACCTGACTGTCACTTCTTCTTGGACATGGGATCAGATTATACCAACCAGGACAACCCATACTGGCAATGAGAAAAGACCCAGCAGGACAAAGCTTTATCCTGGTAACGAGGGACCATTCAGAGACAAACAGTTCAGCAAAAACTGTTCAGACAAGAGGAGAAGTTCTCAGATTCTAAATGGAGACACTTACGCCAACATTCCGAGAGTAACTAAAGGTTGTAAAGAAACGTTTCATAAACATGGTTACCTAACACTAAAGCCCACACCTATCTACCTTCCAATTGGACAAAAAACTAGCCTTTCTATCACCTGCTATTCCCATAACTTCAGGAAAAAATCCAGACAGACCTCCCTATGGTCATTCACAACCTCTTATAAACAGGAGGACTATCCCACTCATACCTCTACTAATCGCACTCAAAATTACATCAGACACAGGGACAGGAGTGGGAGGGATTACTTCTTCCTCCCTAACCTATGAAAACCTGCCTCTAGAGGTGGCTCAAACCCTCATGAACTTATAGGACAAAATTTTCTCATAGTGATCATGGTCCTACAGAAAAAAAGGGCCTTAGGTATGCTCACTGCAGCTCAAGGTAGAACCTACTATGTTTGGGGGAAAATGGCTGCTTTTGGGTTAACAAATCAGGGCAAGTTTAAACTAATATTCATAAAATAACCACTAAGCCTCTCAGAGAACAAACCACACAAGGATGGCTCTCATGGGAAACATCTGGTCATGGTTATCTTGGCTTCTCTCCTTCATGGAACCTCTAGTGTCTATTTTACTCCTTTTTATCATTGGACCTTCCTTTATTAACCTTCTAACCAGATTTCTTTCTTCCTGCTTCTAGGCTATGAAGTTACAGATAATGCTGTGGCATGGATTCCATTCCAGGGAATGGAATCCGGCTTTCACACAACTTTATTCTGGTATTCAGTTAGACACTGCTGTTCCCAGAGAGTTGCTCCACAGTCCTCTGCCAGAACACCAAATTCCTAGGTAGAAGCATCTCTATGACCTTACCCAGCAGGAAAGTTATAAGAAGATGAGACATCACTCCACTAAAACCAGGATTGGTTTTGTTATTCTGTCAGGGTGTCATGTCCCTTTTAAGGAGACATGATAGATGGAAAAAAAAAAAAATACCAAGGGCAAGATGGAATGTGGAGGTGGATTAAGCCCTTGAAATGGACCGAATGGTACCCAGAAGCCAAGCTTGCAAGATGTTCCCACGTTCATGAAATTCAAAGCATGAGGAGGAATAAATAACCAATCAACAAGGCCCACAAGAAAGACACAACCAATCAGCAAAATTCCAAGTAAACTCTATAAAAATATGTCCCTAACCCCACACTGATGGCAGCAGTAGTGACATTTCCCTTGTTGCTAGGCTGCCTGCCATTTTTTCTTTAGTAGTATCCTAATAAATCTTTGCTTTCTCCAACTCTGCTGCCTCAGTAAGTTCTTTCACTAACCCACAGCTTCAACACCCACAACAGTATTTTGTTTTCCAAATGCCAGCCTTCTCTACCAGGTCCAGTAGAAAGAGATAAAGTACTCAGAATAAAGCAAACTTTAGTGGTAATTTCCTGGTTCTTCCATGATTTGTATCAAGTGATCTTGAGGTCTTTTCAGTGCCTTGTCTCCATTTTTTTTCACTTGTAAAACAGACCTCCTTTTTTAGTTTTAAGTCTAAGAATAGCTCTCAGTCTCAGATAATTGAAAGGATTTATAATCAAATGCCAGCAATCTTATATTATTAGATGTCTTTTCTTAACATAAAGGGGAGATCAAGTGTTTCATATTTATCTTGCCATCTCACTCACCTAAATTTGAAGGGCAACTGGCAAAGGTAGTAAGTAGTAAGTGTGGTGACAGTTTTAGTCTTCAGTAAGGGCATCATCTAGGACAACAGATAGGTTGTTCTGACAATGTAGAGGCAGGTCACTAAAACAATCACAAAATATATACTTGCAGAACTAATAATAATTCTGTGGGATCCTATATCTTGTCCAGATAAAGAAACTGAGATTCAGAAGAATTACTGCAGTGATTCTCCATGTTTGTTCTCATTGAAGTTTTATGCAACATGTCTTACTTTCTGGTTAATTTTAAACACTTATATGAGATTGGACACTGAACATTTGAAAATTAAAGTTACCATAAGCTGAGTCTGTACCATCCCCAGGGAAGGACCCTGAGGCAGATATCAAACGCTTCCTACAGTTAATAGGCATTATGGAGTTTTATAACAGGTTGCAGTTTCACTAGTCTCCAATTACTTTCTTTACCCTTTGATTATATTTAAAGCAATGTGATTAGAGAGCACTGGTTCTTTACCATTTTCTACACCCCATCCCGGTTAGATTTACTACTCCAATCCCTCCAGCTATCAATCCCCTCCCCTCACCTCTTCTCCTTTGTAAGTGGGGCAAATCTTTCCTTCAAAGTGCTAGGGTGCATTGGGTTGGACTTGGGAGACTAAATGCCTATTCTCTCAATTACCAGCTCTGACACTGGGGTAAGTCACTTCTCTCAGGTGTTATTGTTTTGCTGTTGTTGTTTTTCATCTCTAAAAATGCTGAAGTTTGGGTTAGGTCAATATTTAGAACTTCCAAGGAGGGAACACAATCTACTTTTCAACTAAAATAGGACTTTTGGTATAGGACATTGCTGTCTTGAAGTCCTGGGTTATTTTCCTCCAGAGCCACTCCTGCTGCACCATATCCCCATTTTTCTAAGGTGGGCTCCCAGGCTTCTCCATCTTAAGCTACATACTCCAAGAAGTATTAATTTTGAGTGTCTATAAGCTTGATAGCTGGTCTAACACTAATATCAGAGAGGTGTTTACAGCTCTGCTGTCTTGAGACCAGCCCAAGTTGAATGGGAGAATACAGAATCAGCTTTGGCCAGGACTTGAACTTGCTGGCAAACCCAGCAGCCACCTTTGCTCACCCCACTCTCATTCCCACCCATTCTGAGCACCTCTTCCCCTGCCCAGGAAATGCTAGACAAAACCAAACTAACATCAACTTACTTTAGGTTCTGAACTTACTTAGGTTCTACAACCTTCTTGACTCCTGTAGATCTGAGGTTTAATACAAACATTCTTAAACTTCACTGCTGACAAACTGCCAAGATGTTAAGAATTAATCTTCCAATAAGTTTTGAGAAAGCTGTACCATGGAAAGGTAGCCATGATATATTAAGTTGCAAACACCAACACAGATTACGATTCCACTGTAATAACCTAGAGTTTATATGACAGTATATATTTAGAAGGGCTGTGGAATGGTTCAAGTGGTAAGAGCACCTGCCTAGCAAGTGTGAGGCCCTGAGTTTAAACTCCAGTACTGCCAAAAAAGGTACAACTTCAAAATTAGAGAATAGAAATACTGAAGTGTTAACATGGCTTCTAGGGGTAGGCAGATTAATATAAAGGAATCATTTTAAGCTTGTATTTATAAGATAAAAGGTAAGGCTTAAGGAAAGGTGACATTTGAGCAGCATCTTCAAGGACTCTAAGTAGTTGATCAGGGTAATCAATGGCACGTGTCTGGGTAGGGAACAGGGGTTTGGCAGGTTGAGGGCCAAAGTTTGAGGGCCAATAGAGCTGCAGCATAAGAGGGAGGGGCTGGAAACTGTACCCAGAGATAGGCCAGGCTGTGGATGGTGGCATAAGCCATCATAAGGATCCCAAGTTGTTCCAGGATAATGGGGAGCCACAGAAGCTTAAGCAGAGAGGAGCGGCATGATCCTATGTATGCTCTAATCAGAGGAAGGTGAAGAGACTGTGCCAGGAAACCAGATGGCAAGAGCTTGGAGAAACCCCATCAGTTAATGACAGAGAGGACAGGACAGTATGTCTGAGGGAGTAGTTTCTGGAGGCAAACTGTATTTGTGACTGCCCTATGTATATGGTGGGAGTGCAGAAGTAGGGGGTGCAGATGTGCCCCTGACATTCCTAAATAAGTTGGCATTCCCAGAGTTTACTTGAAAGATAACAAACAGCTTTAGCCCTGATGTGAGGTCTGACTTGGAACTGCGAATATTTTTCAGTGCCCACATGAGACAAACTCAAGGTAACATGAAGGATTTACATTGCTAAGCTTAAACTTTATCTTCCTGTTGATAATCTTGATAATCACCTATCCTCCAGGGTAAAAGAGCTTGGGGGGTTCATCAGTATGAAAGAAATAGACAAGATTTTCAAGTCAGAATATAATCTGTGCAGAACATCCCAAGTAAGTACGTAAAGTATGGTGGTGGTGGTGGGGGGTCTACAGTCTTGCAGTGAGCATTTAATACAAAACACCTCAGTGATACATGTTGCTCCCTCTCAAATGTGAAAACCATAGAACATTTATTTCATGAACTACATGCTCAAAATTATTTTGCTCATGATGTAACTTTTTTGCTATTACAACTCCCCACCAGCTAAGATAGTTTTTCCCACAAGGGAAAATTCAGGCACTCCAGCTTCTAACACTGTGACTGTGTGCTGTAACTACCCAAGATGCTTTCAGAGAGGTGTCAGCAAAGAATTGTTTCAAGCAGCCAGAAGCCTCTGGCCCAAACAGAAAAAGGTCAGCAAAGTGTTCTATAACATTTCTTTATCTTATCTGAGGTCCCAAGACCCTTCTGCAACTATGGGAGTTGAAAGGAGGTCAGGTAGTACAGGCTGGTTCACAAGCTTTTATTACATTGTGCTAGCACCAGGCTTTGGAATGCAAGTTGTTCTACTGGTCTCCAATCACATATGGTCCTAGATTAGTAACTGAACCACTCTTAGTATATCACCTCTGTCATGTTTGCAGCTTCTTAGTATTTCACCTCTGTCATGTTTGCAGCTTCAAGTTCTTCAGCACTGAATTTGCATAAAATTTCCTGGTACTGTGGCTTGGTCCATTGGATACTTTGGCACACTGTGGGTTCTCACTAAATATCTATTGAGCTGTAAATGATTGCCTTGCTCATATTTGATCTTCCATAGACTCTGGTGACTCTGACTTGGGACCTTGAACAATACACACACACACACACACACGTATATACATTAATTCATTAGTGATATATATATGTAAGTGAATGCAATAGATACCACATGTATATTCTGCTTTTCTTTATTTTAACTTGGATTTTTTTTTTGGCAGTACTGGGGTTTAAACTCAGGGCTTTGCATTTGCTAGTCAGGCACTCTACCACTTGAGCCTAACTTGGATTTTTAAAAAGTGAGGGCTGAGGTGTGATTCAATGATAGAACTGGTGTTTCACATGTGTAAGGTCCTGGGATCAATCCCCAGTACCCCAAACAAACAAACAACAGTGAGTCAACTAATTTGAGAGTCAATGTCTCAGTTCTAGTATTTAAAGGAATTTCATCAAATTTACTACTTAGGTCACTTGTTCATTTTGGTTTATAAGATCCGAGAAAAACTCAAATTAATTGGCTACCCTGAAATCTCTTTACAGAGCCTAGCTTTCTAAACCACAGAGTCCAGAGACCTCCAAACCAACACCCTCCTGTAATCCCATTCTGTTGATGACACGCCCAATACTCAGGAGTCAGACAGAAATCTGTTCTAGCCGCTTCTTGAGAGCAGTATCTGCCCATCTCCTATTTCAGTGGGGAGCATAATGAAGAAGACCTGATGGAGGAGACCCGCTAACACGGTTAAAGTTGGGTGAGGTGCAAAAGCCAGGCTTCAAGGAGAGGTCTCTTCCCCAGGCTCTCTGTGGCCACCTGAAGTAGCATGTTAGAAAATCTGCTAGGCAAAATGGTCTAATCCAACACCCATATGTGCTCTCCTTCAAATTCAAACCCCAGGCTGTTAGCAGCCTGTTGTTGACCACAGTGAAAGATAACTTCTAAGACCCCCAAATTAAAAGTAAAGTATCAGGAGACTTGTAACTTTAGCCTGTGAAATAGTGAAACCCAAGGGTAGGATCATCAGGAAAAATGGATTTTGAAAGGAAAAACTGTGTGTGTGTGTTTTAACAGATGTTCAAATGGATCTGGAGGCCACAAATATTGTCAACGCCCTTGAGGGGAAAGGAGCGTTTTCTTATATCATCTCTTGAGGACCTGGCATAATGATGACCTTTCAGGGGATATTTAGTGACTTAGGGACAGTGGAATCAGTTTGGAAATGAGGAGTCAGGTAAGTATTAGAATTATAAGTCATTTTTGGCATATAGTGTGATTTCCTTCACTATTCCCTTAGCACATCACCTGATCATGGGAAGGATAATTCTAGAAATGCTAATGCCATGTTATTTCAGCCACAAATGAAGTGATGATTGTCATTCTCACCTAGGTCAGCTCAGAGACAATATGTTGACCTTGCTGACCTGTAGAACCAAAGATTTGGGCAACTCTAAGGCAAAATCATAGAGGACCCTCTCCCAATCTAACTATGGATATCCTCTGACAAATGAGACCTTGAGCTTTTTGAAGCAGCTCACTGTACCATGTTAATTTCTACAAAGACAAAATCATTTTATTGTCTAAATACAATAAAACTGGACTTGTTGAGATCTTGATATAATAGTTGCTCTGTTGCCCATCAGTCATGGCCAGTATCAGTGCGTACTAAGCTCTTACTCAAGTAAGGATATCACTCTTGGGTGCATTCAGCAGCCCAAGGAACAGACTTCAAGAATGGCTCAGTTCATAGACTGTGTAACCCTTTCACGTGAGGCCACACCTCATGTGATACCCTGAAGGTAGAAGGCACTGCAGTAATGCAGCTATTAATAAACTTGTCAGACAAAATTTATTATAGCTCAATTCATATGACCATAATACTTTTTAAGAAAAAAACCTAAAATCCTTCAGTTCGTTTGCAACAATGAGAAAGAAAAACAAAATACTTGTTCCTTCCTATTATTGCTTATACTCTCTCTTCAACAAAATTAGAGATAAGGGCAAAATAGTTTCTGCTGGGTATTGAGGGGCTGGGGGGGAGAGGGAGGGGGTGGAGTGGGTGGTAAGGGAATAAGGGAAGGGGTGGGGGCAGGGGGGAGAAGTGACCCAAGCCTTGTATGCACATATGAATAAAACAATAAAAAAAAAAAGCAAGAGAATAATCTGTTTGGCAGCATTTTTGGGCAATTCTATCAATATTTACTGCAGATGAGGTCAAATAATGAGAGAATATCAGGACTCCTATTCCATGGGTTTAGAAACTCACTTCCTTCTGAAGACCAAATATTTTTACTTAACAGAAATCCTAGATCCAGTGAGAAAGCTGACTACATAGTTACTCACATAATAGACCAGAGCATGTTTCTATTGCCAAACATTTGTGAAGTTTTTAGCTTCTCTTTCAATAGGGTTGAACGAGAGTCCAGGAGTCTCTAAAATGCTTCTGTCTACTTTGATATGTGTG
Organism: Castor canadensis; assembly: GCF_047511655.1. Lineage (NCBI taxonomy): Eukaryota > Metazoa > Chordata > Mammalia > Rodentia > Castoridae > Castor > Castor canadensis. The sequence continues at coordinate 79,893,927 of NC_133393.1, forward strand.
TGTGTGTGGTTCTAGGGACTGAACTCCATTCCTATATTACTTCACCTTTTGGAAGTGTGAATTTGGGAGGTAGGCGCTATTAGTGCAGATTAAAAGTATTATTTAGGAAATAGTTTTATACCTTGTGGAGTACCTGCATACTAGTATGACATGGTGCAGCTTTAGAATGTGAAGTCAAAAGTTGTTTTGAAAGAATCCAATGATACAGTTAAACAATCTCTTCCAATGGAGCCAAACTCAGAAAAACTTTAAAAAGAGGCCAAATTTGTACATAAGAAGAACTTCAGAACATCTTCTTGCCTTCCAGGAGGTTTTCAAATGACATGCAAGTGATTCCTAAGAACACATTTCATGAAGTGCAGTATGTTGTTTTTTTTAAAACACAGTCAAGCAAATTAAAACCTACTACAGAAAAGTGTTGTCGCTGTTTCTCACACTTAATTAAGAGGGTTCTCAAGGGAGAATAAACATTATGATCACACACATAAATATTTGAAGTCCTTGAAAGCTGTAACAGGAAAATCTAGGCATTATGATGCTGGTGTTATGTAATGTAAAATTAAATTTACAACAGAATTATAGAAAGAATGAGATGATCTCCAGTGCATTATCTAATTGCAAAGGTCCTGTGAATAGTGAGGAAGATATTTGCTGTCACCATCAACACTGCTAGGAGCAATTAGTAGAAAGTAGGTGGGGCTTCTGACATGTCACTCTTAGAATAGAAGGGAACCAATAGGTATAGCTGTTTTCTTCTTCTCCTTCTCCTTCGTGGAACTAGGGTTTGAGCTCAGTCCCTCATGCTTGCTAGGAAGGCATTCTACCACTTGAGCCACACCTCCAGCATTGCATTTTTTGCTACTTGATCTTCAATTCGCCTACTATTCCCTCTGTGTAGCTAGGATCATAGGGAGGATGCACCATGCTCAGCTTGTTTGCTGAGATGGGTCTCATTAACTACCCAATCCTCCCAATCTCTGCCTTTCAATTAGCTGGAATTATAGGTATGAGCCATCTTGCCTGGCCCTAGATTGGATTCTTGGTAATAGTTTTTGTTTGGAATAGGAGAGGAGTCAACAGTTAACAGACAGAATGACCTATTTATCATTTTATGGTTTTTTTTGTTAAGATGGCTTTATGTTTTAGATAGTTCTTAAAGGGGAAGTATAGGGACTATTAACTGGTACATATTAAGTATGATTTTAAAATTCTTCAATTACCAAAGACCCACATTTTACACCAGAATGCATATTTTGGGCACATGGAGAAAAAGAACTGAGTCTCAGATATCTCTTTTCTTCTCTATTTCTTTCCTTCCCTGTAAAGTTTTCTTTATTGAGTTTTCAGTTTTAGGTTTCTATAACCTCCTAATGCAAAACAGGCTAAGAAGAGCAACGGATGTAACAAACCACATGTTGCTTTGCTTTTCGTTCTTTGAGGGGGAAAACTCCAGCTTATAAGAAAAGTGTGCAAACTTAGCAGCTAAACTGAAATGAAAGCTGTTTTAAGGTTTCTTAACCCCCATGTAGCCATCTTGTAGTGTTTTAAAATATAAATGGAAGCATATGATTAGGAGAGACTGATTCCACTTAAGAGCAAACAGAAGATGTTAAATCCGTGGATAAGAGTTTACTAAATTAATTTTGACTTATGGGCAGTCTCAGTATTTTTGCTTAGGCCAAAGATAAGAGAGACAATAAAAAGTTAAGTTTAAGCATTTCCTTCTGAAATTGACACTAGTGTATTGTGAGCCCTGAATTAATAATCTGTATCTGGACTTCTGCAGACTTGCATAAGTTATTTACGAGTTTTATGGCTCAATCCAGCTGTCAAAGAGAAGAGCCTTTTGACAGCACTTCACACCTGTTACTCACCTAGCGAAGTTCTGTGCTTGGTTATGCCCACCTGGGATGAGCGTGTCCAGACTGCCCTCCCATTCATTTTACATGGGGTGGGGGAGGGGGATCTGTTCTTTAGAGTGCAGGGTAGTAAAGAAATTAAGACACACTGAAATCCCTGGAATTTCCCCCAAATAGACTGTTGCAATGCAGATCTTCATTACAGTCACCATACACAACCCTCACAAAAGACAGCCTATTTGAGCTTTCAGTGTCATGTGCACACCAAAGAAGCAAGATCCATTGAGCAAGTTATGGTAGCACATGCCTGTAGTCCTGGCCCTGGAGAGGCTAAGGTAGGAGGATCAGCATTCAAGACCCTATCTCAAAAACGAAAAGAACCCTTTTTAATTTTTTTCTTTATTCATTTATTCATATGTGCATACATTGTTTGGGCCATTTCTCCCCCCAGCCTCCTGTCCCCTCCCTCTCCCCCCCCCACTCCCATTCTGCCCTTTTCTACAATTTTGTTGAAGAGTAGACATAAGCAATAATAAGAAAGACAGTGTTTTTGCTAGTTGAAATAAGGATAGCTATACAGAGAGATTTCTAGCATTGCTTCCATGCACAAGTGTATTACAACCTGAATTTATTCATCTCTACCTGGACTCTTCACTACTTCCAGGTCACCTTCCCATAGTGACCTCTGTCACTTTAAGGTTACTGTATTAACTCCTCTGCAGTGGGGACATCAAACACTTTCATGTTTTAGGTTTCCTACCTATCCCCATTCCTCCCGTATGTGCTCTCCCTTTAGTGTGTGACCCAAGTCCAACAACAGTGCTGCCTTAGTACAGATTTAAAGTCCGCATATGAGGGAGAACATAGGATTTTTGGTCTTTTGAGCCTGGCTGACCTCGCTCAAGATGATGTTCTCCAATTCCATCCATTTACTTGCAAATGATAAGATTTCATTCTTCTTCATGGCTGAGTAAAATTCCATTGTGTATAAATACCACATTTTCTTAATCCATTCGTCAGTGGTGGGGCATCTTGGCTGTTTCCATAACTTGGCTATTGTGAATAGTGCTGCAATAAACATGGGTGTGCAGGTGCCTCTGGGGTAACCTGTGTCACAGTCTTTTGGGTATATCCCCAAGAGTGGTATTGCTGGATCATATGGCAGACCTATGTTTAGATTTTTAAGAAGCCTCCATATTGTTTTCCAGAGTGGTTGCACTAGTTTACATTCCCACCAACAGTGTAAGAGGGTTCCTTTTTCCCCACATCCTCACCAACACCTGTTGTTAGTGGTGTTGCTAATGATGGCTATTCTAACAGGGGTGAGGTGGAATCTTAGTGTGGTTTTGATTTGCATTTCCTTTATGCCCAGAGATGGTGAGCATTTTTTCATGTGTGTTTTGGCCATTTGAATTTCTTCTTTTGAGAAAGTTCTGTTTAGTTCACTTGCCCATTTCTTTATTGGTTCATTAATTTTGGGAGAATTTAGTTTCTTAAGTTCCCTGTATATTCTGGTTATCAGTCCTTTGTCTGATATGTAGCTGGCAAATATTTTCTCCCACTTTGTGGGTGGTTTCTTCAGTTTAGAGACCATTTTTTTTGTTGTGCAGAAGCTAAAAAAGGCCCCTTGACTTCAATATCTGCTGCAAAGAAAACACTAAATGTAGAATAGAAATTATGAAAGCTGGTTTTTCTTCTGGGTCATCTAGTTGTAGGAAATGTGAACACACAAAATCAGTTCACATCAGAATAGTCCCAGCTGCTGCAGTCATTCTGAGGTATATGAATGCCTGATTTATCCTCACATCTTCCTCTTAAATTTTTTTTGGTATTGGGATCTGAACTCAGAACCTTGTGCTTGATAGGCAGGTACTCTACCACTTGAGCCATGTCTCCAGCCAGCCCATACCTTCTTTAGACCCTAATTCATCTCACTGAATGAGGAGATGAATGCTAGGTCAAGCTTGAGATTCCTCCAGCCTCCAGAAATTCTTCCCATTAAAACAGCTGGGAGAAGCGGTGGATTCTGGTTATTTAATGAAGTAACAAAGTGATTCTTGGGAAAAAGAAGTTTGAGAGAAATAATGTAGTTTAAATTCTAAGACTATGAAAATACTAGAATAAAAAAATCTGCTTCCTCACAAAAATAATCACATATAGATTTTAGGCTCTAAATGTTAAATAATAAATGACAATAGAATGTCAATTCTGTTGATGATTTTTATTAAAAGGAGGAAATGAGATGTGAACAAAAGCAGGATCTAAGGAAAAGTCTCTATTGTGAAATATGAGGATACTTCAAAAGCCAGGGAGCTAAAAGCTGAAAGCACAGTTCTAAATGCAGCCAGGGCCAGCTTGGAGGTGCAGCTACTGGACAACAGTGTTGGGTGTAGGACCAGCAAGCAAACTTGTATTCAGGGAAATTTGGTGGGCAGAGACAGGGAAACTACTGAGTTCTGACTCAAGTGATTTTAGGGAGAATATTCCAACTGGGAATCCAACAGTACCTGCTTCCCTCCGCAGTTAATGGGCAGAAAATCGGAATGAGCTGGGGTCACTTGGGAGCTGTACCTACAGATGGCAGCCAAGGTACTCAGGGGGTATGGGAGGATCATTTGAGCCCAGGAGTTCAGTGCCATTCTGGGCAACACAGCATGATTCCGGCTGTAAGGAAAAAAAGTTGTTTGTAGACTGGGGCAAGAGAACTGGTTCTTGGACATTACAGTTGGAAATTCGGTGGTTTTCTTTTCTTTTTTCTCTTTTGGTAATGAGGTTTGAACTCAGGACCTCATGCCTGCTAGACAGGTGCTCTTACCACTTGAGCCACTGTACCAGGCCTTCCCCCCCCTCCGCTCTTTTCTGTGGGTGTGCTGGGTATTTTTGAGACCGAGTCTTATGAATTATTTGCCGGGGCTGGCTTCCTCCGGATCTCTGCCTCCGGATTAGGATTACAGGCATGAACCACCAACACCCAATTCAGTGGTTTTTATTAATGGTGTTCAAACAGCAATTGATGCCGAGCTCACTGGCAATATAAGAATCACCTGGAAAGTTTCTTAAACTATACAGAAGCCTTAACCACATCCTTGTCTATTTTGATTCAGTAAATCTGGGTTACTATCCACAAACCTACATTTCATCTAGGCACAGCAATGTCATATCTTTAATGCTGCCTGTGAGTCACTGATGCTGATGGCTGAACCTCACTACTCTTTCCTGAAGTTCTGAAAGGACACCTGTGATTTGAGGGGGCTGACCAGCCTAGTTGAGATGTTGTTCTCGAACTTCTCTTTTGAAACTTTTCTTTTGGTCTGGCCTGTGATACTGGTTTTAATGCACAAAACCTTTGAAAACCATGGCTTCTCAAAAATGCTTGTGGAAGGGGTTTAAAAAAAAAAACACAAAATGAGAAATCAAAGCCATTTCATTATCTAATATCTAAACCCATCATTTGGGGACTTGCAGTGCTTAATCTTAATTAATCATAGTTTCCGCAATTTCAACACATTTTTCTGCAGAAGTTCCATTTTTATGAAGCTTTTGAGGCGAGTGCTGCCCATGGATAAAATGAGCTGCTGTCCTGCCGGGGAGAGCTGCTGGGCAGCTGCTGTCTTCCTGACTCCTGAGTGTTCATTAGTGTCCCAACACATGGACACAGAGCAGGCAGATCACATGTCATTTGGGGGACAGAGGATATTTGCTGAAAATACTAAGCATATCAAGTTGTGAGAAGAAGCAGAAAAAATATAAAATACATAATCATTACAGACAAAAGCTGGGAAGGGGTTTGAAACATTTTGAACTAAACATCCATTCATTCACTGGGTCAGTACTGTCTTGACAGAGGACAGAAAAGGTGTCCCCTGTCCCACGACTTGCTATTTGGCCCATATATTTACAGTTATATCTCTTGCTCTTCTCTGTTATAATCTTTCTCTTTTCTTCTTGTACCAGTTCCATAGCTCGTCTCTTGCTCACTCTTCTGATTTGTTTTATTGCATGTGATAATTTCTCCTGAATCACTATTATCATATTACAGTAAGGCAGAGTTCTTTTGGAAGAACTAACCTCCAATCCCTATCACCCCATCACTGAAGGTTGTGTTGCACTGAGCAGGCTGCACAGCCTAAACGATGTTGAGTGACATTTACAAAGCCAGAGCATCTGTGTTGATTTAATGCAGAGAAATAGAAGATGACTAGGACCGGTCATGTGACAGACTAGACACCAGCTTATCACTGGTTTCAATCACAGTGTTGACAGTATTAATCTTTCCTCATTAGCCAGAGAACAAGGTAAGTACGTATCTGAGGATACACAGTAGGGGTAAAATTACAACTCCTGTTCCTGTGTGAGTTTTATCAGGATATGAAGCATAATGATGTCAGTCTTATTTGAATTAATCCATCAATTTGTCACTTTGGGGTGTTACAAAAGCTGGCTGGATAAACAAATAACAGTGAAAATGTATTTTAATGATGACTTAGACACTGTTATTGTATTTTACAAAACTCATGAAAAGATAATAATTCTTCTTTTATAATGGTTACAGTGGAAAATGAAAAGTACAGAGACTGTGGTTCTGAGAAGGAGGGAGAGAACAGGAAAGGGGGAAGGAGGTGGAATGTCAGCCCCAGACTAAGTATTTTTATAAAGGATCCTCCATGCTGTACTGCTTAGGGGCACCATGAACCTTATTATGCAGCAACAATCTCAGCACAACATACTTTCCCGTTAGAATACCCTGTACCGTTACCTTGAACTTTTTTTGGTTTAAAATTCAAGTGCACCTGAAGATTATGCATAATGTAATCCTCACAAATGAGCTACTGTGTGTGTGTAGGGGAAAAAAAAGGCAAATGGTAATAAATCTGTAAATCCCTACTGCAGTTCTCAGTACAACCTTTATTGGGCTGGGCTCAACAGTTTTATACACGAGATATAACATATTCCAAATCTGAAATGTAAAATTCATCAGTGGGACGCTTGGATAAAGGATTGTTTCATAAATACCTTTATTCTTTAGAGGTTAAAAATATGGAGAAAAATTTGTTTCAGGTGGTACCCATAGGAGACACCTCAAAATTGCCTGGCATCAAATGCCAATGGGCTGAGAGGTACCAGGAATGGTGGAAAGGAAGGGGAGATCTGACACAGGGGGCCTTCAGGCTCCTTGGAGGCTGTGGTCTTCTACTCCAATTCTAGGGCGGTGGGGGAGGACAAGCCTTGGAACTGTAGCTGCCACTAGCTGGCTGGAAGATCTTCACCCCTCTGGATCTCAGTTTCTCAGCACAAAATGGTCGATGATCTTTAGGGTCTGTAGGTTGTGAAATCCTGTGATTTTCTGAATTCTTCAGTTTAGAAAACTGAGAGGCAGAGGTCAGCTCTATACGCAGGGACCAGGTGAAGCCAAAAGGATGTTCACAACCTGTTTGCTCCACAAACAGCAACCACAGTAAGTACTGCCGCTGAGAGCAGCAGCCTGTGGTGTGCTGAGCCCTGTGCCTACAAAGAAAGACCCCAGTCGATGACAGGGTTGCCACACAGGCCCTTCATCTTCTTTAGACTCCTGCAAATGAAAGTTCCAAGACATTTACCCGAACTTCCCCGTCTCAGCTGCAGCTCCTTAGCTAGGAATGGAAAATTCTATTTTGGGAAACTGTCTCGAGACGCATTCAGGCTAACATGAAGAGAAAGTTGGAAAGCAAGTTTGAACATAAAACACGGAAATGCTCAAAGCACTGATGAAAAAGGAAAACCAAGTTCTTCATCTAAAGCATATGGAGGTATGAACTTCCAAAGGACTTCCAGTACCAAACAGAACGTTCCAGCAGCCCTCATCACTTCCCATTGTATTCTGTCCACCCTTCCTCTTGGGTGTTTCTTTGATGTCTATAGTCCCAGTGTAGAAACGAAGTGCTGTGCTCAGTGCTGTATCCAAAAACTGGATTAGCAGCTAGCACATGGCAGAACGTGACAAAAGTTTGTTGAATGACTGAATGGCTAACTGATGAATGCACAACTTTTTTTTTTATTATTCATATGTGCATACAAGGCTTGGGTCATTTCTCCCCCCTGCCCCTACCCCCTCCCTTACGACCCACCCTACCCCCTCCCTCTCCCCCCCACCCCCTCAATACCCAGCAGAAACTATTTTGCCCTTATTTCTAATTTTGTTGAAGAGAGAGTATAAGCAATAATAGAAAGGAAAAAGGGTTTTTGCTGGTTGAAATAAGGATAGCTATACAGGGCATTGACTCACATTAATTTCCTGTGTGTGTGTGTGTTACCTTCTAGGTTAATTCTTTTTGATCTAACCTTTTCTCTAGTTCCTGGTCCCCTTTTCCTATTTGCCTCAGTTGCTTTTAAGGTATCTGCTTTAGTTTCTCTGCATTAAGGGCAACAAATGCTAGCTAGTTTTTTAGGTGTCTTACCTATCCTCACCCCTCCCTTGTGTGCTCTCGCTTTTATCATGTGCTCAAAGTCCAACCCCATTGGATGAACGCACAACTTTCTGAGGATACCCAAGATGTGGAACACTCAGGACTTAAAAATGTCAATTTAAAGAAGATTGCCATTTATTCTCTCCTTTTTCTAACAATGGCCTTTATTCAGAAGTAACTTATGCCATTTAGTCTGAAAGATAATCACCATCTTTTTTTTTTTTTTTTTGTGGAAGTGGGATTTGAACAAGAGGCTTCGCACTTACAAAGCAGGTGCTCTCCCATGTGAGTCGCACCTTGGTCCATTTCAGTCTGGATATTTTTTGGAGATGGGGTCTGATGAACTAATTGCCTAGGCTGCCCTCAAACCATGATCTTCCCAATCTCAGCCTCCCAAGTAGCTAGAATTCAGAGCCACTGGGCACCCAGCAATCACCACCATTTTTAAAGCAGAAAGCATAACATTTTCTTTTCTTCTTTTTTGGCGGTACTGGGGTTTGAACTCAGGGCTTCATGCTTGCTAGGCAGGAGCTCTACCATTTGAGCCACTCCACAGCTCAACATTTTCTTTTAAAAAGCCTTTAATTGGGTTTCATTTGTATTTTGTTATTGGTATAATTAATCTTTTAATGAGTTACTATAAGTGAACCCCCCAAACGGATGCTATTTTTCCAAAGACCCTTATTGAGATGGGCAACTGGAAAGTCTGCATTTTTATAATAAAGGAGCCCAGGTCCTGTGTCTGTGTTATTACAGAAGAACCTGAAAAGCCTTTATTTACATGCCTTGCAATGACACTAGCCTGCTTTGTGAGGAGCTCTAATAAAAAGTTGTGTGATAAAAATGCCAAGCCTTGCTTATCTGAAAAGATTCTTCCCAGTTCAAAGGGTCAGTTTCACACCAGGGTCCCAAGTCTTATCAGCTGATTCTGCAGAGCCTCTGCACCGCCATCATAAAACAAAGGACCCCTCCAGCTGGCATGACAATGGTACAGTCACCACACTTCAAAAGAAGCAGGCCCAGCACCAAGTTTGCTCCTTGCTGTGATGTTTACAAACAGGTCATTCCCTATTTGCAGAGTCAAGGGCACTGTGCCTGTGCAGTAGGCAAAGACTCTGTTTTGCCAATAAAGTAAGGGGGAAACCATCTCCTTTCAACCCTGCACTCAAAAGACAGGGTCTCTATTCAACAAGACAAGAAGGCTGGGAAGGAATGGAAGATGACTTCAGGGACTGCATCCTTAGCACTTGGTGAGGTTGGGGAAGGGAGCAGTGTCTGCAGGTATGCACATGTACTTTGCAGATGTGGGTAAGAATAAAAAGGAAAGACTACTGGCTTGCAAGATGTAGCATGAGGTTAACAGAAAGCAGTATTTATTGAATTCCTTCTGAGGTTCTGGCCTTATGGTAAGGGCTGTGATCTGTTGGTCTTATTTAAATTCTCTGAAAATCAAAAACAAAAACCTATTTTCCCAAGTCCGTTTCCATAGCAGAAGGGATATGGAAGCCCAGTATCGGTAAAAAGGATTGAAAGGCTTATTTGGGGGTTCCCCAGCCCTTTCTTGGAGGGAGATATATATCAGAGACATTATAAATAGGATTATTTCAAAGAAACCCAGGCACCTAGATGCTGGAAGCAGGAGGTGAAAGGGGAACAGCTTGATCTCTTTAGGATCAAAGGTTTACTTACAAGGTTTTCTGTACTTCTCAAAGCGAGGGCCTGTGCTTTGCACATTCTTGGATGCCAAGGATGTTTTAAAAACAAGCAAATGACCTCCCATTATTATAGAGAATCCTTTGTGCTTTGCAAAGAGCTTGCTTGCTAAGGACCAATGTGTCTGGGGTCCAGGAGGAGGAGGGTGTCTGCACCCATTCTACTTTATACTGTCATTCTACCCCTTCTCGGGCCATGATTTTCAATTACCTTGCCCTATTCTTGTCAGGTTCCTATCTTTGCTTCAACACCCTAAATATGTTTGAATGCCCAACAGGATGGTTCTATTACTAAACCAAATAAAGTGTTCAGAAAAAGTTCCCAGAGAGATGGACAAATTTGTTTTTATCAAGAAATAATTTTGGGGGCTAGGGATATGGTTTAGAGGTAGACCATGTGCCTAACATGTCTAAGACCTGGGTATGATCCCTACCCATAAATGAATGAATGAGTGAATGAGTGAATGAATGAATGAATAAAAAGCCTTGCAGTATGCTTATTATGTGTCCATCCTATTTAAATCACATCCTCTACATTCTTTCATCCTTACACTCTTCATCTCTTTCTTCAGAGCTAGCTGTCCTTATGGCATCTATCCCCATCTGGCATACTGTGTATGTTTGGTAATCCTTTTGTTTGGGGCCTGCTCTTACCCTAGAAGATAAGCTCCACAAAGGGAAGGATTACTCTCTGTTCTGTGCACTGATGTAGTTACTGTACCTGGTGCTCTACATTTGTTAAGTGAATGTTTATAAAGAACTGTGCTGGACACTGGAGTAGAAAGATAAATGAGTGTTCCTTTGTCTTTTATTCTTAAGTAATTTACTATGTATTTCCTCTACTTATTTATCTTTAATGTTTTCTTCATTTCTTTCTTTAGTGGTACTAGGATTTGAACTCAGGGCTTCATGCTTGCTAGGCAAGCACTCTACAGCTTGAATCACACTTCCAATCCTTTTTGGTCTAGTTATCTTGGAGATAGGGTCTCACTTTTTGCCCAGGCCCACCTGGACCATGATCCTCCTATTTTATACTTCCTACATTGCTGGGATGACAGGTGTATACCACCATGCCCAGCGTTTTCTGTTGAGATGGGGTCTCACAAACTATTTGCCAAGGCCTAAACTGCTACTCTACCTATCCCAGCCTCCCAAGTAGATAGGATTGTAGGTGTGAGTCACCTGCACCTTCTTCATTTTTGTCTCTCTCTCTCTCAAGCTTTAATGTGTATCCTTTCTAAAACTATTATGCAATAAAACATGGATTGAATCTCATTATATATTAGAAAGTTATTCAGTTTAGTATCTACAGCAGTCCCAGAACTATAAGCATTCCAAAATTCATTTGGTGCTTTTCAAAACCCTTTAAGGCATCATCATTGCAATAAAGTAGTTCAATAGTACAGCACACAAATGTATCCCCAAATCATGAAACACAAATGATCTCTAAAAGCATTAGTTTCAGCTTACTGTGACTGAAACTACATCTTCTATTGTGGAATTTTAAAATGTCTTCTTTTCTTCTTTTCGTATTTTCCTCTCTGTGTGCCAGGAAACTTAAATTTCCTACCAGTTAGATCTCTTATTTCACAGAGCTTCGGGAGAAGAAAGAAAGGTTTTGTGTGTAAACTTCTTGTCAATGTTCTCATAAGAAATAGTTATCCAAATATAGCTTAATTATTGCCACAAAAGAATGACTTCACTAGGACATGTGAACCAACAGAAATACCTTAGGAAATTCAAAGGTGGATGAGCTAAAATTAAATGTGAGTAATTTATCTATTATATGCAGTTTGCCTAGCACCTGTGGCTCATGCCTGTAATCCTAACTACTCAGGAGGCAGAGATCAAGGAGGATCATGGTTAAAAGCCAGCCTGGGCAAATACTTCATGAGATCAAGATCCTATCTTGAAGATACCCAACATACACACACAAAAAAAGGGCGGTGGAGTAGCTCTAAGTGTTGGCCCCGAATTCAAACCTCAGTACAGCAATAAGTAAATAAAAATAAAAATAAAAATATGTGTTCAGAGAATTGTCAAAATGAAGATCTGTCTTACCTGACAAAAATGAGAATAAAGTAAAAAATGAGACTAAAGTCTCCATCTTGGCCTATTCTGTTTTTCTCTGTCTTTTAAAAATGCAAAATTATATAAGCACATATTTTAAAAAAGCAAACAATTTCAAAATGCTTGTTTTGAAAAATAGTAGTTCTCAATTTTCTTTCCTTTTTTGCTTATGAAATGCAACCATGTTTACCCCCTTCCCTTCTCTCCCCTCTCCTCCCTTTCATGGAAGGCAACTTGTTAAAATCTTACGTGTCTGAAAATACCTAACCTCAAATAATACTTGGGTGAAATACTGACTTCTAAGCCAAAATTGATTTAGAATTTTGAAGAATTTTGCTCAGCTGTCTTCTGGCTTCTCATGCTATCATACTGATTTTCCATCTATAACAGAAAACCTGTTTTTGCTCCTCTCTGAAAGTTTGCAGGACCTTTTATGTTTCCAGTATTTAAAAATTATCTAACGATATATGTTGGTATGAACCTATGTTCAAACACTGCACAGGGCAATTTCAATCCAAATGTCCTGGTTTGCCCTTATGTTCAGGAAATTTTCTGGAATTAGTACATTGATAGTATTTTTCCTCCATTTTTTTCCTTCTATTTAGATGTTGGAGATCTTATATATATAATTGTCCCTGGATGGTATCTGTTCTGTTTTTACCCTCTCTGTCTTTCCTTTTTCTGCTGATTTCATATTAGATAGTTCTTCTAATCTCTGGTGGTCCTTAGCTGTCTGTCCATAAAGGTTGCATGTTTTCTCTCATGCAAGGATGCTAGAATTATGAGATAAATGTACACATAAATACATATATGATTATATATATATGGATGTATTTTGTATTCATGTATGAAAATAGAATAATGAAACCTGTTGAAATCATTCTGAGAAGAGGGGGATAGAGGGATGAGGGAGAATGATGGAGAGGGTGAATCTAAGATATATTGTAAGCTCTTATGTAAATGTCACAATTTATCCTCCCTGCACAACTAGTATATGCTAATAAAAATATTTTTTAAACAAGAGTGAGATACCAAAAGCTGATTAAAAGCTATATGTGTTTGGAAGGATGGGGCAGGGAAAGGGGGCTTTTGGGGTTCCAAACCTAAGATGATCTAGTTTGGGAATTTCCTTGGGTAACCCCAAAAGTGCACTTTCTTTAGTTTTGGTCCCCACCACTTTGGCTAAGTGGATTCTAGTCTTCCCATCTCCTGCCTACAGGCTGCTACCTGGTTGAATGTATGAAGCCAAGTTGGGGATGGTACCAGTTTTCAGTGTCCCTCCCCAGCTGTGCCTCTGTCTCCTGGTAGAGAAGACCTCTGTTCTAGCCTTGTCAAGGCATAAACCTCCTTGAGCTTTTTGAAATTTCCATGATAGAACTCAGGCTGCTTCTCAGCTTTCTCCACTTCCTGCTCAGAACCTTTCTCCTTTGGTCATCTAGGTCAATAATCAATGACTGGGTTTCTAGCTGCCGACATTTTTCTTTTTCCCCATTTTCTCCATCTTGTAGTCTATCTCTTTTAAAAACATAATTCTCTTACTGTCATCTTAGTGAAATTTTGAAAGGCAACAGAGCTAAATCTGCATATTCAGCCTACCATGTTTAAAACCAAAGGTTCCTATTCTATTTTTTTCCATGAGCTGGGTTTTAAGGCTATTCCCCACCACCAGTCGGTCTGTTGCCTTTTCCTGTGTCAAGGACGCTCTGCAGGCTTTGAGATTCCTGTTGGAAGGGAGAAGATAGGAATTTCAGTTGATAAAAGGCAAATGTGTCATTAAATTCACACTCCACTGGTTACTTAACAAGAAGAGAGGGATGTTTCCTTTGGTAGTCTGAAGATGATTTTCTGTACAATAAACAGTCTTCTTTTTGCATACCAGATAGGCATATGTTTACAAAATTTGAAGGAAAAATTGAAAGGTTTCAGAATGTCTCTTGTAGACCTGAGTTTACAATTCCAAAAGTAACAGATTTTTAAGCCCAGTCTTCTGCAATGCCTTTATTCCTTAGCAAGAAGATGAATTTTACTACAAAAGTGGACTACATTAAAAGCACCAGAAAATTTTGAGGACAGATGTCTTGATAATACTAATGAGGAAGACTTTTTCTCATACCCTGAAGAATTTATTTTTTCAACTGAGTGTCTTTCCCTAATAAGTACAAATCTTAAATATACAACTTGTTGAAATCCATACGTTGTGAATTTATTTTTTAACAGAGCAAAGTTATTTAAGTCCTGACACTAACAACAGCTGCAAACTTAATCTGAAACTATTAAAAATAGCTCAGTGGTCCTTAATTTTCCTATATTTGTCCTTTGCATCTGTCTTCCAATTTTAAAACTAAAAACTATGAATCCACCTCAATGGAAACTACAAGATGTTATTTTAATCCCATTTTTATTTAAAACCAACTGTGTTCAATTCATTTCACATCAAGTAACACGATCTTGAAACATACTTGGCAGGAACTGCTGACTGAAGCCATAGTCACACACCTTATATTCCTCAAAACAGCAGCATTCATATCCTGATAGCTTTCTGATAAAATTGAAAATTGCAATTATTGATCAGAGAATTTGCAAAGTATAAATATTACAACATGGCACCAATATCAGATACATTTTCTGGATCACTGGAGGAAGTAAAGATCAAATGTCCCTTGACTTGAGAATGGATGAATCTCTGCTTTACTTAGGAATGTCAGACCTGAAATTTTGCAAAGAGTTTCATTACTTCCTGCTCTAGATACACGACCCACAAGAAGTGGGCTGCTATCTGAAAAACAACTACAGCAAAAAAGGACTAGGTTCCTGGTGTAAGCGGTAGAGTGCCTGTTCAGCAAGAATGAGGCTGTGGGGGTTGAACCAAAAAAGAGAGAACTTCTTTTTGTTGTTGTTGATGCTGGGGTTTGAACTCAGGGCTTCACGTGTGCTAGGCAGGTGCTCTACAACTTGAGCCACTCCATCATCCCCAAGAGAGAACTTTTTAAAAGTTAAAACTCTTTTGAATTAAAAGAATATTTTGAAGTCAATGTAGAGAATTCATACAGTGAAGTTCCAAGTTAAAACAATGTGGTAGACCGTGTGCATCGATCCTGTTCAATAGCTCCTCACAATACCCAACACTTGCCTTCTATTGAAATTCTGATCCCAATTCCGTGAAGTTCATTCTACGTTTCCATTGTACAGTGGAGGAAAACGAGGCCGGGGAAAATGAAATGACTTACCCCAAATCACAAAGTCAGTAAATGGGAGAGTGGTATTCTAACTAAGGGCTGTCTAAGCCTGGACATTATTTTGATGAATGTTTTGTATTTAATAACTACATATTTAATAAAGGGAAGTACCTTTGAAATGAAACTAACTCAATTCCAAAATGGTTACAAGCAGAATATATTTAAGGATATATTTAACAGCTATAACAGCAGAAATTAGCCAACCAGTTAAAATCCACAAGAAACTGTCTTCTAACTCAATTCTTCCAGTACTGAGAATGCCTCATAAGAAGACGGTGTCTAAATAAACAGTGAAGAGTGAGACCGTGACTCTCAGAACAACTTCCCTTGGTTTTCGTTATCTCAGTATTCCAAGCAGAAGCAGCACTTTTAGGGCTTCCTTCTTTCCTCCCTTCTCCCTCCCCCCTCCCTCTCTTCCTTCTTTCCTTATTTTTTTTTTTAGCTGTACTGGGGTTGAACTCAGGTCTTTGCATTTTCTAGTGGTAGGCACTCTACCACTTGAGCCACTCCACCAGCCGGGGCTCCATTTTCTACGTGGCTTTTACAATGAGAATTGTGCAGAAGTGTCATTTGTAGTAGCATCAAAGAAGTTTATTAACTTTTCCCCCTTAGATAATTCAAGATACATCTTTGTCTTGAGATTTGCAAGTTTGTTCTTATAAATCTGGCTTCTGAATTATACCAAAACGCAGCCAATGAAAGTACCATTGAATGTGCCAAGAGAAAATATATTTATCTGAAAATGTATCTTGTTTTAACAACTATAACGCATAGTTTAAAAACACTCTAAAATTGGGAAGTGAGTTCTGTGTACAATAGCTGTGTTTGGGTCTTGATCATATTAACAGTCCTTTCCTTAATATCCCATGTGGCATTTTGCTATGGGACATATATCAGTGCTTCCCACGGCACCCACGCTGACCTCAAACTTGAGCTCTTCCTGTCTCAGCCTCCCCAGTGCTGAGATTACAGGTGTGAACTGTCATACCCAGCCTTAGAGTCTTTCTCTAAAGAAGTTGGCACAGTTATTTTTAAAGTAGATATGTTACCTAAATTTGGTCTTAAGGGATTTAGGAATTTTTAGTGGACTTTCATGACGAAAATAAGTTTTATGTTACTCCATTTTATCCTTAGTAACTTTTAATTATAAGAGCTACCCATGTCCCAAAGCAGTTCACATTAGCTGAAAGGTGATTCTAAGAGGTGTTTTTTTTTTTTTTCCCTAAATCCCCCTTAAACTTGGACTAAGCATTTAAAGGTTACCTAAGATGTTCATTATCTGAATTTCCTTACTACCCAGTTTTCACAGGGGCAACTCTTGAATTCTGAACAAGATAAAGGGAACTAGGTCTTCCCATGGCTACTTTAAAGAAACCATCATGTAACTATTTCAACAAAGTACTTTTTCCACACCAGGCATGTGTTCCTCAACCTTGTTTGAAACAATAGGCAGGGAATTCCAAGATGGCGGCTAGAGGGAGGAAGCAGAAAGCGACCCTCCTATAGTGAAATCTTGGAGAGATGCTGGAGACACACTTTGCAGGCATAATCACCGAGAAAAGGCATAACTTTGACCCCTCCACACCTCCAGCCGGCGCAGAGAATCTCCACCTCGCGTTAAATGGAGAACCGAGGAGGGCCCCCGGGCCGCCAGTGGCTGGCACCCACTGGGAAGACATGGACCAGGTGAGCTTTGCAGTACCGCGGTAGCCCCACAGACAAGCCTGGGCCAGAGCAGCATAGCCCCCTGGACAGACTGACCTCCACCCGGGAAAAAAAGAGAAACTGAGTACTAAGCAATAAGAACAGTTAAGACACGCTGGAAAGAGGGTGGGACGCCCTGAGTGCTGAAGATTGGGGGAAGGGAATCCTTCCCCGGACTGTAAATAAACAAGCCGGGCGGGCCGGAGAGGCTCTGGCCGGAGCGGGGCGCACCCAGCAACCAGGAGCGGGGACGCTTGTGAGAGGAGGGAAGACCCACTCCCCACGTGAACTGTAAATAAACACGCAGGCCTGACAACGTGGGGCAGTGTCACCTTTCCCAGTGCTTGGAAAGGGGAAAGCCTGTAGCAGAGGCCCCCGCACAGGAGAACTCTGAGCAAACAAAGCCTGTGGGACCAGGTGAACGCTAGCTCACCCCAGAGATCTGCATAAATAACGCCGCCAGCTACAGGCTGAGAGCAGCAGGCAGGCGAGCCACAGTTGCAGATACCACTCTCAGAACTGCCTCCAGATGCTTTTTTTTCTTTTTCTCCCTACCTTTGATGAGAGAACAACCGAATTACACCTGCAAGCCGAAAAACTTACTGAAACTGTATTGCATTTGAACTGGGGACACTTGGTGGGGCTTTTTTTTTTTTTTTCTTCTGTGTGTGTGTGAGTGTAGTTTTGTTCTACTTTATGCATCCCCTTTGATGAGACAACTACAGAACAACATCTGAGGCACCAACTCCAGGACTGGAGATTGAGACGGACATCGAAATTATTAAGACTGAAATTGCATTGCATATAAACTTGGAAGTTTTTTGGTTTTTTTTTTTTTTTTTTTAATTTTCTATTTTCCATTTTATTTTAATTCATTTTTATAAATAGATATTACTTTCATATACTTATTTTTTATTTTTTTTTATCTTTGATTTTCAATCCTCTCTCTGTCATTCTATTGTCTGTTCAGTTTACTGTCGATTAGTACACTAACACTCCCTGTTTATACCTTTGAAACTCTCTTGTCTGATACCTTGTTCTGCTTTCTCCCTCTTGTCTGTATATTTGTTTTCCCCTTTTCTTTAACTTCTTGCTTTCCATCTCAGCTCACTCTTCCATTCTCAATATTACCATTGTTATTATTACAAGCTAGAAAATACTTAATTGCACAAAGTACAGGGACAGTAACAACACCAAGGACAATGACAGGAAGACAGAAAAAACAAGGAAACCAGTTTCCCCACAGCAAAAAATTAGTACAGGAACCAGAGGGGAATGAAGAGAACAGAAACTCAGAGCCAGACTCCAACAAAATGAAGATAAACTATGCCAAAGGACCCAATGAAGCCTACAAGAATAATTTAAAAGAAGACATACTACAAGTACTCAATGAGAATTTTATAGAGATGATACTGGATAGGGTCAACCAAAATGTACAGGAGACACTCAAGAAATTCCAAGACAATAAAAATAGAGAATTTGAAAAAGCAAAAGAAGAAATAAAGGAAACCATAGAAGCACTGTATAAACACCAAAGTGAAAGAGAGAACACAATGAATAAATGGATAAATGAACTCAGGACAAAAATAGACAACAATAAAGAAGAAAACAGCCAGGATATGGAAAACCTCAGAAAAAAGAACGAAACAGAACTGCAAAACAAAACGGAAGGCCAATCCAGCAGAATAGAACAAACAGAAGACAGAATCTCAGAACTTGAAGATGAAATGGTAATTAAAGGAAAAACTGAAGAACTATTAATTAAACAACTCAAGAGCTGTGAAAAGAAAATGCAAGAACTCACTGACTCCATCAAAAGACCAAACTTGAGAATCATGGGCATCGAAGAAGGAGAAGAGGTGCAAGCGAAGGGAATGCGTAATATATTCAACAAAATAATAAAGGAAAATTTCCCAAATCTAGAGAAAGATATTCCCATACAAATGCAAGAGGCCTCCAGGACACTAAACAGACCAGATCAAAATAGAACTACTCCACGACATATCATCATTAAAACAACAAGTTCAGAAACTAAGGAAAGAATATTGAAGGCTGCAAGAGAGAAAAAACAAGTAACATACAAAGGTAAACCCATCAAAATCACAGCAGACTTCTCAACAGAAACATTAAAAGCAAGAAGAGCGTGGGGTGAGATCTTCCGGGCACTGAATGAAAATAACTTCAACCCCAGGATACTCTACCCAGCAAAGCTATCATTCAAAATAGATGGAGCAATAAAAGTCTTCCATGATAAGCAGAAACTAAGACAATATGTGACCACAAAGCCACCATTACAAAAGATTCTGCAAGGGATCCTGCACACAGAAAGTGACACCCAACTTAACCATGAAAAGGCAGGCAGCACCAAACCACAGGATAAGAAAAAGCAAGACAGTAGAGAGTAACATCAAGTTAGGTACACAATCAAACCTTCAAACAACTAAGATAACTAAATGGCAGGAATCACCACATACCTATCAGTACTAACACTTAATGTTAATGGACTTAATTCACCCATCAAAAGACACCGTTTGACAAAATGGATTAAAAAAGAAGATCCAACAATTTGTTGCTTACAGGAGACTCATCTCACCGACAGAAATAAGCATATGCTTAGGATGAAAGGCTGGAAGAAGATTTACCAAGCCGATGACCCCCGAAAACAAGCAGGAGTAGCAATAATTATCTCTGACAAAGTAGACTTCAAACCTACATTGATCAAACGAGATAAAGAAGGACATTCCATACTAATAAAAGGGGAAATAGACCAAAAGGAAATAATAATCATCAATCTGTACGCACCCAATGTCAACGCACCCAATTTCATCAAACATACCCTGAAAGACTTAAAAGCATATACAAACGCCAACACAGTGGTTGTGGGAGACTTTAACACTCCATTATCATCAATAGATAGGTCATCCAAACAAAAACTCAATAAAGAAATCCAAGATCTAAAATATGCAATAGATCAAGTGGACCTAGTAGATGTCTACAGAACATTTCATCCAACCTCTACACAATATACATTCTTCTCAGCAGCCCATGGAACCTTCTCCAAAATAGATCATATCCTAGGGCACAAAGCAAGCCTCAGCAAATATAAGAAAATAGAAATAATACCATGCATACTATCTGACCACAATGCAGTAAAAGTAGAACTCAACAACAAAATTAAAGACAAAAAACATGCAAACAGCTGGAAACTAAATAACTCATTACTTAATGAAGAATGGATCATCGATGCAATAAAAGAGGAAATTAAAAAGTTCCTAGAAGTCAATGAAAATGAAAACACAACCTACCGGAACCTATGGGACACAACTAAGGCAGTCTTGAGAGGAAAGTTTATAGCCATGAGTGCATATATTAAAAAGATTGAAAAATCCCAAATCAATGACCTAATGATACATCTCAAACTCCTAGAAAAACAAGAACAAGCAAATCCCAAAACAAATAGAAGGAGAGAAATAATAAAAATAAGAGCTGAAATCAACGAAATAGAAACCAAAAAAACCATACAAAGAATTAATGAAACAAAAAGTTGGTTCTTTGAAAAAATAAACAAGATCGATAGACCCCTGGCAAACCTGACTAAAATGAGGAGAGAAAAAACCCAAATTAGTAGAATCAGGAATGCAAAAGGGGAGATAACAACAAACACCATGGAAGTCCAGGAAATCATCAGAGACTACTTTGAGAACCTATATTCAAATAAATTTGAAAATCTAAAAGAAATGGACAGATTTCTAGATACATATGATCATCCAAAACTGAACCAAGAGGAAATTAATCACCTGAATAGACCTATAACACAAAATGAAATTGAAGCAGCAATCAAGAGTCTCCCCAAAAAGAAAAGTCCAGGACCTGATGGATTCTCTGCTGAATTCTATCAGACCTTTAAAGAAGAACTGATACCAACCCTCCTTAAACTGTTCCATGAAATAGAAAGGGAAGGAAAACTGCCAAACACATTTTATGAAGCCAGTATTACACTTATCCCAAAACCAGGCAAAGATACCTCCAAAAAGGAGAACTATAGGCCAATCTCCTTAATGAACATTGATGCAAAAATCCTCAACAAAATAATGGCAAATCGAATTCAGCAACACATCAAAAAGATTATTCACCACGACCAGGTAGGCTTCATCCCAGGGATGCAGGGGTGGTTCAACATACGAAAATCAATAAACGTAATAAACCACATTAACAGAAGCAAAGACAAAAACCACTTGATCATCTCAATAGATGCAGAAAAAGCCTTTGATAAGATCCAACATCATTTCATGATAAAAGCTCTAAGAAAACTAGGAATAGAAGGAAAGTTCCTCAACATTATAAAAGCTATATATGACAAACCTACAGCCAGCATTATACTTAACGGAGAAAAATTAAAACCATTCCCTCTAAAATCAGGAACCAGACAAGGATGCCCACTATCTCCACTCCTATTCAACATAGTACTGGAATTCCTA
Source organism: Castor canadensis (assembly GCF_047511655.1). Lineage (NCBI taxonomy): Eukaryota > Metazoa > Chordata > Mammalia > Rodentia > Castoridae > Castor > Castor canadensis. Next base: position 79,915,429 of record NC_133393.1, read on the forward strand.
GCCAGAGCAATTAGGCAAGAAGAAGGAATAAAAGGAATACAAATAGGTAAAGAAACTGTCAAAACATCCCTATTTGCAGACGACATGATCCTATACCTTAAAGACCCAAAAAACTCTACTCAGAAGCTTCTAGACATCATCAATAGCTATAGCAAAGTAGCAGGATATAAAATCAACATAGAAAAATCATTAGCATTTCTATACACTAACAATTAGCAAACGGAAAAAGAATGTATGAAAACAATTCAATTTACAATAGCCTCAAACAAAATCAAATACCTAGGTGTAAACCTAACAAAAGATGTGAAAGACCTCTACAAGGAAAGCTATACACTTCTGAAGAAAGAGATTGAGGAAGACTATAGAAAGTGGAGAGATCTCCCATGCTCATGGATTGGTAGAATCAACATAGTAAAAATGTCGATACTCCCCAAAGTAATCTACATGTTTAATGCAATTCCCATAAAAATTCCAATGACATTCATTAAAGAGATTGAAAAATCTACTGTGAAATTTATATGGAAACACAAGAGGCCACGAATAGCCAAGGCAATACTCAGTCAAAAGAACAATGCAGGAGGTATCACAATACCTGACTTCAAACTATATTACAAAGCAATAACAATAAAAACAGCATGGTACTGGCACAAAAACAGACATGAAGACCAGTGGAACAGAATAGAGGATCCAGATATGAAGCCACACAACTATGAGCAACTTATCTTTGATAAAGGAGCTAAAAATATACGATGGAGAAATAGCAGCCTCTTCAACAAAAACTGCTGGGAAAACTGGTTAGCAGTCTGCAAAAAACTGAAACTAGATCCATGTATATCACCCTATACCAAGATTAACTCAAAATGGATCAAGGATCTTAATATCAGACCCCAAACTCTTAAGTTGATACAAGAAAGAGTAGGAAATACTCTGGAGTTAGTAGGTATAGGTAAGAACTTTCTCAATGAAACCCCAGCAGCACAGCAACTAAGAGATAGCATAGATAAATGGGACCTCATAAAACTAAAAAGCTTCTGTTCATCAAAAGAAATGGTCTCTAAACTGAAGAGAACACCCACAGAGTGGGAGAAAATATTTGCCAATTATACATCAGACAAAGGACTGATAACCAGAATATACAGGGAACTTAAAAAACTAAATTCTCCCAAAACTAATGAACCAATAAAGAAATGGGCATGTGAACTAAACAGAACTTTCTCAAAAGAAGAAATTCAAATGGCCAGAAAACACATGAAAAAATGCTCACCATCTCTAGCAATAAAGGAAATGCAAATTAAAACCACGCTAAGAATCCACCTCACCCCTGTTAGAATAGCCATCATCAGCAACACCACCACCAACAGGTGTTGGCGAGGATGCGGGGAAAAAGGAACCCTCTTACACTGTTGGTGGGAATGTAGACTAGTACAACCACTCTGGAAAAAAATTTGGAGGCTACTTAAAAAGCTGGACATCGATCTACCATTTGATCCAGCAATACCACTCTTGGGGATATACCCAAAAGACTGTTACTCCAGAGGCACGTGCACATCCATGTTTATTGCGGCACTATTCACAATAGCCAAGTTATGGAAACAGCCAAGATGCCCCAGCACTGACGAATGGATTAAGAAAATGTGGTATCTATACACAATGGAATTTTATGCAGCCATGAAGAAGAACGAAATGTTATCATTCGCTGGTAAATGGATGGAATTGGAGAACATCATTCTGAGTGAGGTTAGCCTGGCCCAAAAGACCAAAAATCGTATGTTCTCCCTCATATGTGGACATTAGAGCAAGGGCAAACACAACAAGAGGATTGGACTATGAGCACATGATAAAAGCGAGAGCACACAAGGGAGGGGTGAAGATAGGTAAGACACCTAAAAAACTAGCTAGCATTTGTTGCCCTTAATGCAGAGAAACTAAAGCAGATACCTTAAAGCAACTGAGGCCAATAGGAAAAGGGGACCAGGAACTAGAGAAAAGGTTAGATCAAAAAGAATTAACCTAGAAGGTAACACCCACGCACAGGAAATCAATGTGAGTCAATGCCCTGTATAGCTATCCTTATCTCAACCAGCAAAACCCCTTGTTCCTTCCTATTATTGCTTACACTCTCTCTACAACAAAATTAGAGATAAGGGCAAAATAGTTTCTGCTGGGTATTGAGGGGGGGAGTGGGAGGGGGTGGAGTGGGTGGTAAGGGAGGGGGTGGGGGCAGTGGGGAGAAATGAACCAAGCCTTGTATGCACATATGAATAATAAAAGAAAAATGAAAAAAAAAAAAAAAGAAACAAGAGGCAGATATTAGCTACTTCTGTTGAGTCTTCAAACAACTAGAAAGGAGAATGGTGGAAATAGTGACTTTTCCTCTACATACATGCACAGGGGTTCAGATGCTTCAAGACTGCTCAGTTACAAATCAGAGCCCTATTGCCATATTAAAGGGCAAAATTCTGAGGAGACGTTATGTAATTCAGATGGAAATACATCTACAAATGCAGTCAGAACAGGTGATTTGGATACTTGCAACTCTTATCTATCTGCAAATTTATCCGTAAGGCTGGCCTATCCCATACTTAAATGAAATTAAACCTGTCAACCACAAAGTTCAGGATAAAAATCTTTGATGTTAAACACAGCATCCTGAAGCAAGTTTTTATTAACTAGGCACTTTGCAAATAGCATTTATCTTCAAAGAACCAAACACAGTGCACATTCCCAGGTAAATAGTAAGTCCCAGTAGCGACTGTGTTGAATTAATTTATGATCTTCAACATTCTTTCCTCTGAAATATATTTTAACACTTTAATTGAATTGACCATGGCTTTGTTCAGCTAATCAAAGGTACTTCCTATCTTTAAGCTAATTTTATTTCCATTAAAATGGCCTGTGCAACATAGGTAATTTGAAACAGCAAGCAAATGCATAATACAGCAGCACTGCAAAGTGCTTTGTATAGAATGATTGTAAAGTCAAGGCTACTCTGAAGCACTGCCTATTATACAACAAGGGAACAGTGAGTCTAAGCTAAGCAGGCTTGATTTTTTTTTTCCTCAGAATTTTATCAACTAATCCAACAGTAGTAGAGTCTAAGCTCTCCTGAAGTAATAAAAGGACCAAAATTAAACCACAGAGTAAAACTGTTGCTAATAACTACTGTCTACAATTGTACACTGGGCTGGGGATATGGCTTGGTGGTAGGGCATCTGCTTAGCATGCCTGAAGCCCTGGGTTTGATCCTCAGCACCACAAAAACTATAACATAAAGTAAAATAAAAATTTACATCTGTTAAAATGCTCCTATATCAGTTGTGATTGTTTTGGAACAGATACTTTCTTGGGAGATGATGTGCTGTGGTTAAGGACATGAGTTCTGGAACTCCAGTCATGGTTCATCTGCCAGCTCTGTCACTTATTATGTCATCTCCCTGTGCCTCCATGTCCTGCTCTCGAAAATGGAGGTTATAATAGCAGCTCTATCTTAAGTGGGCAGTGGAAGTGAAGTTGTTGAAGGGCCAAAGTGGTAATGCACACAAAGTGCCCTCCTTGCCCCATTAACACTGTTTATCAGATGCAAAATGCCATTTTTAGTCCATTGTAGCAGACCAAAATCCATCACAAAGGGAAAGGGCTGGATGCCTCTTTCCAGAAGGTGATAGAAAGCATTTGAGCTGTCTTCTGTTCAAGACAGAATCATGGGATCTTATGTGTTCAGAATCAAGTAGTAGCGTGCTTTGGGATTTTTAAATGTCAATGTGTCTACTCAGCAAAGTGAAGACAGCCATATCTTTTTTCTTTGTGGTGGTGCTGAGGATTGAACCCAAGGCCTTGTGCTTGCTAAGCATGTGCTCTACCTCTGAGCTACACCCCAACTCGAGTTGACAATGACTTATGGAAACCTCTCAGCCAGACTGAGGGCAGCTCATGGAATATGTAGACAACAATTCAGGCCAGAGATAAATCCATGCACATTTCTTGACACTTTATTCTAGAGTTTGGAGCAGTAAAAATAATTTTTCAAAAATTTTGTATTTGAGCAGGTTTACAGTCTGGCAGGGGAGTGGTACACTGGCACAGTAAGTGGTAGAAGGGAGGCAGGAATGAAGTCTGAAGAAGAGCTTGGCAGTCAGCATGGAGCAAGCAAGACTGACTAGGGAATTACAGAAGCTTCACAGAGGACCTCAGAGCTAAAAATCTAGAGGACAGGTCATTAGGAGTGGGGAAGGGCAACCCAGGAACTTCCTGCCTAGAGAGATATGAGCGGATCTGTGCGGTGAGGAGCTCAGAGTGCATGTGGAGGACTGTGACCAGGGAGGCCAGGAGGAGCAGCTGGGGCCATGGTGCCAAGGGCCTTGCTGGGGAACTCTGGTGACAAGTGTGATGCACTGGCAAGTTCAGGGAAAGTTAAGCTTGTGCTTAGAATTGCCTTTTAGAGTGGTGATTGCAGCTACAGTGTAAAACAAGGCTGGGATAATTTCAATGGGTCTTATTTTTCCATTTACATACATGTGTTCAGAATATTACCAGCAATGGAGGAGGGAGGAATAAAGGGAGAATGATGGAGGGGGTGAATGCAGCTATGATAAATGGTAAGAAATTTTGTAAATGTCATAATGTAGCCCTAGTACAACAATAATAAAAATAAAGTGTGTGTGTGTATATATATATGTACACACACACACACACACACCCCATGGCTGGGAGGACCACAGAAAAAGGCTGAGGCAGAAAGATCAGATAGGAAGCTGTTACATAGACATTGTGCTTAAGGCAGTACAAGCCTGTGCGTGGCAGGAGGCTTAGCTCCCAGGGGAAGTTTCCAGGTGGCATCAAAACCTATGGGGCTTGAATGATACAGAGGCAAAGGGAACAGGGCCTTGTTGAAGACAGTGTGGCCAAGCCAGCACATCTCTGCACAGTCAGATGACTAAAACAGCTACTAAAGGAGAAGGGAACAAGTCAAATGTGGGTCAAGAACATGCAGTGTGTTTCCTTAGGGAAACTGCTTTCTTCCTCTTCCTGCTGCTGTGGAAGTCAAGAGCAACTCAGGACCACCTTGCAGGCAGCATGATGAAGCTCTACCATGAGCCCCATTTCAAGATAAGGCCTACGATGAGCCTTTCCTGAGAGCTTGTGAAGCAGGGCTGGCACTGGCTGCTAGTGCGCACTTCATTAAGCTGGAAGCAAATAAAGCAGTGGACCAGGCCTGAGAATCACATGGCTCTGTGCCCTGATCGCTTCACTTACAAAACAGAGATGAACAGTTTAGGAATTAAAGGAAAAAAATTCTTTAACTAAGACATGATCAAGAAGTATTGATATTGGAAGAGTGAGTAACTATCTGAGATCTGTATCTAAGGATGAATATATATATTATATGTGCATATATATATATATATTCTCCTTATCCTGTTTTATATGTAAAGTTTTATCATCTATCTTTTTTGCTATAAAGCAACTAGGCAAGTAAAATGACATGTAAGCATTCTCAGATTTATATGGGAAAGCTAAATTTGTTTGGAGGTCTTACAGTGCCTGAAAAAAAATTCTGTTTAAGGAAGGTTCTTAATTTTGAGAAAAGACTGAACATTTGCTAAAAATCTTCACTTAAAAAGAAAAGAACCAGGTGTGGTATGCACATCTGTAGTCCCACCACTCAAGAGGCTGAGGCAGGAGGATTGTGAGTTTGAGGCCAGCCTGGGCCCATAGTGAGACCCTGTCTCAACAACCACTACCACAACAAAACCCCAAAAAAATCAAAGGCCAAGAGTGTTGCTCAGTGGTAGAGTGTGTTTAGCATGTGTGAACCCTGGAATCAATCCTCAGTACCACCAAAAAGAAACACAATAAAATAAAAACCCACAAACAAACAAAACCCTCCCGGACCTTCAGGTCCTGGCTTTACATCTGTCTATAAATGTCATTTCATGATGAAACGGTGTTGTTTACAAAACCATAACTTATTAAATAGATAAATTTAATAAGTTATGAAAAAGTTAAGTGGTTTGTATTAAACATTTGAGTCATCAGAAATTTTTTCTACTCTACTGATCAGGTAGAATTTGATGCATTGAAAATGTTTAGAAAACACGAGTTAGTGAGGTTCTATTTGGTCTGCTCATAGTCAATGCTCAAAAACTATCCACTGAGTGTGTGAATAAAACCAAGAAATATTCAGCACATACTTAGTGTGTTTGGGCTATGCACTGAATGTGTGAATGAACCAGGTTCTGTATTTTTAAAAAGGATCGCACAGCTTCTTCTTTTTTGCAGTACTGGAGCTTGAACTCGGGGTCTTCACTTTGAGCCACTCCACCAGTCCTATTTTTGTGAAAGGTTTTTCGAGGTAGGGTCTCACGAAGTATTTGCCTGGGCTGGGTTTGAACCACGATCCTCCTGATCTCTGCCTCCTGAGTAGCTAGGATTACAGGTATGAGCCACCAGCGCCCGGCTTCTTCTAAATTCTAACCATTAGAAATAGTCTTGGTGGCATCTCAAATAGTTGTTGATAAGGAAATCCAATGACAACTGTGTGCCTCTCAGTCCCCCCACTAAGGGAGGCCTCCTATGAAGCAGCCCCTCTCCCTCTACTCTTTTTTTAATTACATGAATAGATGTATCAGACTTAACACTTTTTGCTCTCTGGCATTACACATGAAAACATTTACAAAATTACCCTCAAATAAATGGCAGGTTTCTAGTTGTTTTTCTTTTTTAATTAGGAAAAATAGGTAGTCCTTCAAAACTAGATATTTTACTTTGAATTTTATTTGTAATCAAAATATTCCTCTGGTATCCTTTTTTGTAGTCTTCATTCTTCAATTAAACATGTTCCTAGGGGACTTTATGTCACCACCGTATGACAGTCCTGCAGATGGCAAAGGCTTAATATGGAATTAAACTAAGCTATTAATTACATACACAAGTTGAAAGAAATCTAAATGAATAGCTGCTTAAAAAAAAAAGTATTTCACACTTGTAACTGGTAAAGTGGCAGCTGCTTGTCTAATTACTTGGGAGAAATGAGCCAAACTAGACCAAGAGTAAGAATGAAGTGCCTACACTTTGCTACTTATTTATATGAAATATTAGCTACAATACCACGAAGAGGGATGCGCAGAGCTCAGTGGTAGACTGCTTGCTTAACATGTGTGAAGCCCGGGTTCCATCCCCAGCACTGCAAAAAGTTGCCAATAAAATACCACTGAAGGACAAAAATGTGATTCTTAGAGAAATTAGATTATTTCAGATCTATTTCTAGTATAAATGTTCTAAAATTGGAAGTATCCCATGTTAGTTTGACATGTTGCACTTTCTGTGAAAGGCAGACTACGGGGTGTATAACAGATAGGTTTCACTGAAGACGCATTTTTCAGATTAATATATGTTTGCAATCAGATGGCCAACATGAGAAAATGTAATAGAAATAAAAAATGAAAGACCTTCTGACCTACCTTCATTTTGGATGATTGCTGTCTATAGGAAAGATAAAGCAAAGAATTAATAAAAATTCAAACTGTCCAAATGGTAGAGTCTTATAAAACACTATCTTCAGGATAGTTCCCTGCAAAAACTCTTTTTTTTTTTTTCCCGGTAGTTCTGAATACTATTCTACTTAAAATTAGTCTGCCTCTTCTACTTTACTCATAGAAAAAACTCCAGCTTGGAGTTCCTGGTCAGAGAGGGTAGGGTTAATTCTTCAAATTCTTAGATTGAAAATTAGGAAAAATAAAGAATTTGCCACGTTGAATTAAATTACAGGTTTTTATTTCTTCTTCCTGTCTTAGACAGAGTAATTCATTATTTCAAATTAAAACATAGTGAAGCAGACACTCATTTTGTGACTCAGAAATGCCATAACTCATTTCCTGTAAATTATATTCATTTGAGCCATGCCCCCATCCCTTTTTTGCTCTGGTTATTTTGGAGATAGGGTCTTACTTTTTGCCTGGGCTGGTGTGGAGCTCTATCCTCCTATTAGTGCTTTTCTACATAGTTGGAATGATAGGCAACTGCAACCACACCCAGCTCTTTACGTTGAGATGCACTCTTGGGAATTTTTTTGCCTGCACTGGCCTTCAACCTCGAGCCTCCAGATATCAGCCTTCCAGGTAGCTAGGATTACAGGCGTGAGCCAGATCTCGGCTTGTGGCTTTTATATTTAGAGCCCATCTCATTTCAGGCTAGCTACAATTCTAGTGCTTAGGAGCCCATGTTGCTAGTGGTTACGATATTCAACTGGAGAGCTAAGACACTGTTTAGATCTAGAGAATCATCATATTAAAATGTAAAAACATGTTTACATGACATATGTGCCACCTGATTGATCCTAAGAGTGTGCTTTAAAAATTCAAGAATAGAGGAAAAACCTAGAAGGGTATATACCAAAACATTTACAGTGTTTTTCTGGGGATAATTTTTATTCTTCTTTTCTGTTTTCTAAGTGATAATCAATATATATTGTTTTGAAGTTAATGAACAGATAGGTTAATTAATATTTCCTAATCAGCATTGATTAGATTTATGATGAGGTAGACATTCTAGTCTAAGAACCTGGTCCCTGAAAGATGACTGGATTTGTCTTTGTTCTGCATTTCATACCAGTATTTATTATCCATAGAGAATAATTCAACAATGTGAGTTAGACTTATATTTTGAGCATAAACCTTGACATTTGCCTGTTAAATGTGCTGTGTGTAATTATAGTCTAAGAATTGTGGGTAAATTATTTCATTGCTTGTTAAATAACCATTTGTTAAGTCTAGACAACAATAATAGTCATTATTGATAACATGGCCATTCGAAGCCTTTGGGGGAAACTGTACAACAAATAAGCAATGTAACCAACACCTCCTTATATCCCATGTCCCGAAAAAAGAAGAGAGAACCATAAAATTGGCAAAGATGTTAAATATAGACATAAACCACTCTGAAAAAGTGACTAAACTAAATCAGAATGTCACACGTATGGCATCCATTTCACATGGTACCAGTCTTACTCTGCTGACCCTCTTCATCTCCTGTCCACACAACAGCTCTTTCACCACCACCGAAGGACAAAACCAACCACCTTGTCTCTTCAACATTGTTGGGATATTCCTTACTGAATTCTCAACAAAGTTGCCATTACCCCTATAGATCCAGGAAATATCTGATATGACAGTACTTTATTTTATTGAGAAATATTTACTAGTATCCTACTTCTATAAAGTGGGGCTCACAGCCAGAAAAAAGAAATACACATAAATAATTACAGATGGCGGCCAGGCACTGGAGGAAAAGAAGAGAGTGGCTATGAAAGAAAATGACAGACTTATGGTAGGGACAAAGATCTGGAAAGTCCTCCCCATTGACAAGGAGACCTGCAGAATGAGAGTTGGCCAGAGTGAGAAGGACCGCCTGTCTGCAGAGGTGCAAGAAGGATGGTGGCTGGGGCTTGGGGAGAATCTGGACGGGTAGCCAGGGTTGGCTGACCATGGTCTGGGATGGAAAGGATGGCGGGGCTCTCTCAGCTTGTGGGAGTCCAGCAGAGGAGCCAGCAACAGAGCGAGCCATGATTTTATTAACAACGACAGCAATAGACAAAGTACATTGGCTCTTTCAGTGAGCCAGGAGCATGTTAAGAACTTTTCAGACAATAATGGATTAATTAATTAGAGGAACCCTTTGAGGTGGGTCTTCGTAACCATCTGAGAGGTTAGTAATTTATCTAAGGTAACATGACTGGCAGAAGCCAGAGCAGGGATCTGCTGACTCTGGATTCAAGGCTCTGACCCTCACTGGCAGACTGTCTTGCAAGTTTTACATTCTGATGTCTGCTGTTATGGGGAAAAGAACAGATTTTGAAAGGAAACACTGGGGAAAAAAAAAAGAAACTGAGATTTAGTTCCTAGAATGAGAAATCCACCTATGGACACTACACATCAAATTCATTCATATCTAAAACCCATGGAGTAAGGACAAAGAAGTATATATAGTGTGCTGTAGCAGATATCTATGGTTTTTGTCTTCCATTTTCCTTTTTTTCTGGCACAATTTTTCGTTGGGAAGCTATCCCTCAAACTGTCAGTCAATGGTGGTCTGGCTTTAGGGCCGGACATAATGACTCTATAAACCTAGGCATCTGGAACATTCCATTTCCTTTGTCAAAAATGGGCTTGGAGGTGGTCTATGACTGATGGCATATGAGCTCAACTCTGGAACTTTCTTGAAAAAGAGGCAGGTTCACAGCCTGGTATATACCTGCCTCCATGTTGGATGATACCGCCTGAGAAGAAAGCCAGTAGAGGAAAAAAAGATGCACCTAGAGATGAAGAGGTGACATTGTTAGACTCACTGAGCAAGTGGATTCAAACATATTAGAAGTAAGATTAACTTGGATTTTTCAGTTGAATGAACCAATAAATTCCTTTTTCTCAGAGAAGCCATTTTGAGCTGGATTTTTTTTGTGGGGGTCCTGCATAGCTGGGATTACAGATGTGCTGGGATTTCAGATGTGAACAACCACACTTGGCTTTTGTTTTATTTTGGAGGTACTGGGGGTTGAACTCAGGGCCTTGTGCTTGCTAGACAGGCACTCTACCACTTGAGCCACCCCATGAGCCTTTTTTATGTTGGTTACTTTTGAGATAGGTTTTCACTTTATGCCTGGGGCCACCTGGACCATGATCCTCCTATATGTGCTTCCACGGATTATCAGGGATGACAGACACACACCACCACACCCAGCCATTGGTTGAGTTGGGGGGTCTCATGAACTTTTTGCCTAGGCTGGTCTTGAACCTCAGTCCTCCCAATCTCTACGTCCTAAAAAGTTAGGATTACAAATTTGAGCCACTGTGCCTAGCCATGGCTTGCGTTTTGAGATAGGACCTTGCTAACTTTTCTTTTGCCATTGCTGGCCTCAAACCATGATACTTTCATCTATGCTTGAGTTAGAGTCTTCAATCAGAAGAGATCTGGTATGGATCTGAATTAGAGATGATGGCACAGAGATGAACAAAATCAATATGAGCTAAGTCTCAGCAAATATAAGAAAATAGAAATTATACCATGCATTCTATCTATTCCCCCAGATGGTCCTCTTCTCTTTTATGTTCCTATAGAAAGGATTGCTGTAATTTATAAAGTTTAGGTTATCCCATTTAATTCTAGCAGTGTTATAGATTGCCTTGGAAAATATCATTCTCCCTATTTTTCAGTTGAGAAAATGGACATTAAGAAAGATCAAGGGACTTGCCAAGCCCACAAAGGTAATACATGGCCTCCAAATAGGTCTTTTCAGGTAAGTGGAAGAAAGACATTTATCTCTTGAAGTAAACCCATGTGATCACAATGCAGTAAAACTAGAACTCAACAACAAAAATAAAGACAAAAACATGCAAACAGCTGGAAACTGAATAACTCATTGCTTAATGAACAATGGGTCATTGATGAAATAAAAGAGGAAATTAAAAGGCTCCTGGAAGTCAATGACAATGAAAACACAACCTACCGGAACCTATGGGACTCAGCAAAGGCAGTCCTGAGAGGAAAGTTTATAGCCATGAGTGCATATATTAAAAAGACTGAAAGATCTCAAATCAGTGACCTAATGATACATCTCAAACTCCTAGAAAAACAAGAACAAGCAAATCCCAAAACAAATAGGAGAGAAATAATAAAAATAGCTGAAATCAATGAGATAGAAACCAAAAAACTACACAAAGAATTAATGAAACAAAAAAGTTGGTTCTTTGAAAAAATAAACAAGATTGACAGACCCCTGAAACTTGACTAAAATGAGGAGAAAAAAAAACCCAAATTAGTAAAATCAGGAATGCAAAAGGGGAGATAACAACAAACACCATGGAAGTCCAGGAAATCATCACAGACTACTTGAGAACCTATATTCAAATAAATTTGAAAATCTTGACAAAATGGACAGATTTCTGGATACTTATGATCATCCAAAACTGAACCAAGAGGACATTAGTCACCTGAATAGAGCTATAACACAAAATGAAATTGAAACAGCAATAAAGAGTCTCCCAAAAAAGTCCAGGACCTGATGGATTCTCTGCTGAATTCTATCAGACTTTTAAAAAAGAACTGATACCAATCCTCCTTAAACTGTTCCATGAAATAGAAAGGGAAGGAAAACTGCCAAACACATTTTATGAAGCCAGTATTACACTTATCCCAAAACCAGGCAAAGACACCTCCAAAAAGGAGAAACTATAGGCCAATCTCCTTAATGAACATTGATGCAAAAATCCTCAATAAAATAATGGCAAACCGAATTCAACAACATATCAAAAAGATCATTCACCACGACCAAGTAGGCTTCATCCTAGGGATGCAGGGGTGGTTCAACATACGAAAATCAATAAACGTAATAAGCCACATTAACAGAAGCAAAGACAAAAACCACTTGATCATCTCAATAGATGCAGAAAAAGCCTTTGATAAGATCCAACACAATTTCATGATAAAAGCTCTAAGAAAACTAGGAATAGAAGGAAAGTACCTCAACATTATAAAAGCTACATATGACAAACCTACAGCCAGCATTATACTTAATGGAGAAAAACTGAAACCATTCCTTCTAAAATCAGGAACCAGACAAGGATGCCCACTATCTCCACTCCTATTCAACATAGTACTGGAATTCTTAGCCAAAGCAATTAGGCAAGAAGAAGGAATAAAAGGTACTGGAGTTTGAACTCAGGACTTTGCATTTGCAAGGCAGGTGCTCTACTGCTTGAGCCACGCTCCCAGTACCAAGAAGGTAAAAAACTGTCAAAATATCCCTATTTGCAGATGATATGATCCTATACCTTAAAGACCCAAAAAACTCTACTCAAAAGCTCCTAGACACCATCAATAGTTATACAAGGTAGCAGGAGATAAAATTAACATAGAAAAATCTATACACTAATAATGAACAAACTGAGAAAGAATATATGAAAACAATCCCATTTACAATAGCCGCCCCCCAAAATCAAATACCTAGGTGTAAGCCTAACAAAGGATGTGAATGACCTCTACAAGAAAAACTATAAAATTCTGAAGAAAGAGATCGAGGAAGACTATAGAAAGTGGAGAGATCTCCCATGCTCATGGATTGGTAGAATCAACATAGTAAAAATGTCTATACTCCCAAAAGTAATCTACATGTTTAATGCAATTCCCATCAAAATCCCAATGACATTCATCAAAGAGATTGAAAAATCTACCGTTAGGAACACAAGAGGTCATGTATAGCCAAGGCAATACTCAGTAGACAGAACAACATTGGAGGTATCACAATATCCAACTTCAAACTATATAACAAACCAATAACAATAAAAACAGCATGGTACTGGCACAAAAATAGACATGAAGACCAGTGGAACAGAATAGAGGACCTGGATATGAAGCCACACAACTATAACCAACTTATCTTTGACAAAGGCACTAAGAATATACGATGGAGAAAAGACAGCCTCTTCAACAAAAATATATGATGGAGAAATAGCAGCCTCTTCAACAAAAACTGCTGGGAACACTGGTTAGCTGTCTGCAAAAAACTGAAACTAGATCCATGTTTATCACCCTATACCAATATTAACTCAGAATGGATCAAGGATCTTAATATCAGACCACAAACTCTAAAGTTGGTACAGGAAAGAGTAGGAAATACTTTGGAACTAACAGGTATAGGCAAGGACTTTCTCTTTTTTTTATTTTTATTTTTTTTAATTTTATTATTCATATGTGCATACAAGGCTTGGGTCATTTCTCCCCCCTGCCCCCACCCCCTGGCAAGGACTTTCTCAATGGAACTCCAGCAGCACAGCAACTAAGAGATAGCATAGATAAATGGGACTTCATAAAACTAAGAAACTTCTGCTCAACAAAAGAAATGGTCTCTAAACTGAAGAGACCACCCACAGAGTGGCAGAAAATATTTGCCAGCTATACATCAGACAAAGGACTAATAACCAGAATATATAGGGAACTCAAAAAACTAAATTCTCCCAAAATTAATGAACCAAGAAAGAAATGGGCAAGTGAACTAAACAGAACTTTCTCAAAAGAAGAAATTCAAATGGCCAAAAAACACATGAAAAAATGCTCACCATCTCTAGCAATAAAGGAAATGCAAATTAAAACCACACTAAGATTCCATCTCACCCCTGTTAGAATAGCCATCATTAGCAACACCACTAACAACAGGTGTTGGTGAGGATGTGGGGAAAAAGGAACCTCTTACACTGTTGGTGGGAATGTAAACTAGTACAACCACTCTGGAAAAAAATTTGGAGGCTACTTAAAAATCTAAACATTGATCTACCATATGATCCAGCAATACCACACTTGGGGATATACCCAAAAGACTGTGACACAGGTTACTCCAGAGGCACCTGCACATCCATGTTTATTGCAGCACTATTCACAATAGCCAAGTTATAGAAACAGCCAAGATGCCCCACTACTGACGAATGGATTAAGAAAATGTGGTATTTATACACAATGGAATTTTATGCAGCCATGAAGAAGAACGAAATGTTATCATTTGCAGGTAAATGGATGGAATTGGAGAACATCATTCTGAGCGAGATTAGCCTGGCCCAAAAGACCAAAAATCGTATGTTCTCATATGCGGACATTAGATCAAGGGCAAACACAACAAGGTGAATGAACTTTGAGCACATGATAAAGCAAGAGCACTCAAGGGAGGTATGAGGATAGGTAAGACACCTAAAAAACTAGATAGCATTTGTTGCCCTCAATGCAGAGAAACTAAAGCAACTAAGGCCAATAGGAGAAGGGGACCAGGAACTAGAGAAAAGGTTAGTTCAAGAAGAATTAACTTAGAAGGTAACACACATGCACAGGAAATTAATGTGAGTCAACTCCCTGTATAGCTATCCTTATTTCCACTAGGAAAAACCTTTGTTCCTTCCTATTATTGCTTATACTCTCTCTTCAACAAAATTAGAGATGAGGGCAAAATAGTTTCTGCCTGGTAGCAAGGGGATAGAGGGGGAGAGGGAGGGGATGGGGGGAAGGGGGCAGAAATGACCCAAACATTGTATGCACATGTGAATAAAAGAAAAAGGAAAAATGAAAAAAAAATCAATATGAGCTGAACTGGTAGACAGGTGGTCAGAAAGCCCATAGGCTGTATGAACATTGAGAAGACTGCCTGAGAGTTCACGTGGCTAGAGTGAAAATGCTCTTCCTTTGGGGCAAGCAGCCAACAACGTGGAAAACACAGCTTTGAAATTGCAGGTGCAAACAGCCAGCAGTCAATAAATAGTTATTGCGTGTTTAATGTGTGCCAGACTCTGTGAGGTACAGGAAAAGGATAATGAACAAGACATAGTCCCTTCCACCTTGGGGTTCACTGACTACTCTAGATGTTAAAGGAAGGAAGCATGAGTTAGTATACTCACATCACCATCTATCTACAAACTGAATAAATCACCAGGGCTAGGGGAATAGCAGAGTGGTAGAACGCTTGCCTAGCATGTAGGAAGGCCTGGATTCAATCCCCAGCACTGTTAAAAAGGAAAAAAAAAATTAAAAAGCAACTGATTACAAAGAAATCTTCATTGTCGGAGCTATACAGCAATATCTCCCATAGACCAGCATCATGGAAGGCCCAAAGATACATATGCAGAGGACAAAAGAGAAAGGGAACCAAAAGATGAGTATCAGCACTAGTAGCTGCTGTAGTTATGGGAAGAAAGACCTAGACAGTGGAACTGAGGGATTCAAAGTGAACTTTAGTCTATTTCCAGAACTGAAGATGCTAAAGAAAGAAATCAATTCTGGAACCCAAGGATAGAATGGAAATCAAAAGTGTCTGTAGTGGCTACAAACTGACTTTAGCCCTGGGAACACTTGACTGTCTTTACCTCTAGAGGCCGTCTAGTGTCTCTCTCCTCCTGACCACTTACTCTGTTTTCCCAATCAGTTATACACCAGCGTCCTCCTTAGTGGAAGTGGACATTAGCCGCCTTCCCAAACTCAGGATACAGTGTCTCAGAACTTACTAAGGGATCCTAGGCTATGGTGTCCGCCATTTTTATGTGTCCCAGGCTTTGGAACTGGGGATTTTTCTTTGGTTCCTGTGACATTGCTTAGTTCTCATGGCTTCTCTCACCTGTATCCCTCAGCACAGGTGCAGAAGGTTTTCATTTCTGAGTTCCTAATCTCTGTTTGCTTGGCCAGGATGCTACCACCGGCTTTGGGCCATCTGATGCTGAGGTCATCTGAGTTGTACCTGACTTTATCATTGTCTTCTTCTACTTCTTCATGCCTCTCTTGGCCAGCTTTCATTTCTCAGGGCTTTTCCTTATTTGGTGTACAGGTGTGTAGGTTTATTGCTTTATTTGCCATGACTTATTAAGTTTCATGTGCATATGACAGCAAAATTATCCATCTGGGGAGGGTACCGTTAAGTATACGTGTTGTAATTGGCAGTGTTTTTATGTGAACCATTTGGTAAAATCACATGTAATCTACCTATAGTGTTGTTTTGGTTCCTCAGGTCTTTACTACCTCCCTGGCAATGGGCATCGAACCTAGTGCTCTACCACTGAGCTATCCTCCAGCATGGTTCTTCTGCGTTCTTATATTTGAGATTCTTCTAAAAAATCTCATCATAGAGTCGAATGCTGGGTCTCAAATCTGTAATCCTAGATACTCAGGAGGCAGAGATCAGGAGGATTGTAGTTCAAAGCCAGCCGGGAAAAGAGTTTGCAAGACCCTATCTCGAAAAAAACCATCACAAAAAATGGCTGGTGGAGTAGCTCAAGGGGAAGGCCCTGAGTTCAAGCCCCAGTACCAAAAAAAAAAAAAAAAACTCATCATAAAGATCCTACTTAAGTGTTACTAAATTAAAATACATCTCTCAACATAAATATATGTAATGAATTATCTGTTTTGCTTTACCTGGGGTGTAAGCTGAGACTACTCTTGAACAAAACAAAATCCAGTAATACTCAAATCAAACGGGCTTTAATATCGACCCTGATCAAGTGTTCATTTAGCCATCATTTTGATTCATTCATTCAACAAATTTTTTTTTCTTTTATTATTCATATGTGCAAACAAGGCTTGGTTCATTTCTCCCCCCTGCCCCCACCCCCTCCCTTACCACCCACTCCACCCCCTCCCGCTCCCCCACTCAATACCCAGCAGAAACTATTTTGCCCTTATCTCTAATTTTGTTGTAGAGAGAGTATAAGCAATAATAGGAAGGAACAAGGTTTTTGCTGGTTGAGATAAGGATAGCTATACAGGGCATTGACTCACATTGATTTCCTGTGCGTGGGTGTTACCTTCTAGGTTAATTCTTTTTGATCTAACCTTTTCTCTAGTTCCTGGTCCCCTTTTCCTATTGGCCTCAGTTGCTTTAAGGTATCTGCTTTAGTTTCTCTGCATTAAGGGCAACAAATGCTAGCTAGTTTTTTAGGTGTCTTACCTATCTTCACCCCTCCCTTGTGTGCTCTCGCTTTTATCATGTGCTCATAGTCCAATCCCCTTGTTGTGTTTGCCCTTGATCTAATGTCCACATATGAGGGAGAACATACGATTTTTGGTCTTTTGGGCCAGGCTAACCTCACTCAGAATGATGTTCTCCAATTCCATCCATTTACCAGCGAATGATAACATTTCGTTCTTCTTCATGGCTGCATAAAATTCCATTGTGTATAGATACCACATTTTCTTAATCCATTCGTCAGTGCTGGGGCATCTTGGCTGTTTCCATAACTTGGCTATTGTGAATAGTGCCGCAATAAACATGGATGTGCACGTGCCTCTGGAGTAACAGTCTTTTGGGTATATCCCCAAGAGTGGTATTGCTGGATCAAATGGTAGATCGATGTCCAGCTTTTTAAGTAGCCTCCAAATTTTTTTCCAGAGTGGTTGTACTAGTCTACATTCCCACCAACAGTGTAAGAGGGTTCCTTTTTCCCCACATCCTTGCCAACACCTGTTGTTGGTGGTGTTGCTGATGATGGCTATTCTAACAGGGGTGAGGTGGAATCTTAGTGTGGTTTTAATTTGCATTTCCTTTATTGCTAGAGATGGTGAGCATTTTTTCATGTGTTTTCTGGCCATTTGAATTTCTTCTTTTGAGAAAGTTCTGTTTAGTTCACATGCCCATTTCTTTATTGGTTCATTAGTTTTGGGAGAATTTAGTTTTTTAAGTTCCCTGTATATTCTGGTTATCAGTCCTTTGTCTGATGTATAATTGGCAAATATTTTCTCCCACTCTGTGGGTGTTCTCTTCAGTTTAGAGACCATTTCTTTTGATGAACAGAAGCTTTTTAGTTTTATGAGGTCCCATTTATCTATGCTATCTCTTAGTTGCTGTGCTGCTGGGGTTTCATTGAGAAAGTTCTTACCTATACCTACTAACTCCAGAGTATTTCCTACTCTTTCTTGTATCAACTTAAGAGTTTGGGGTCTGATATTAAGATCCTTGATCCATTCTGAGTTAATCTTGGTATAGGGTGATATACATGGATCTAGTTTCAGTTTTTTGCAGACTGCTAACCAGTTTTCCCAGCAGTTTTTGTTGAAGAGGCTGCTATTTCTCCCTCGTATATTTTTAGCTCCTTTGTCAAAGATAAGTTGCTCATAGTTGTGTGGCTTCATATCTGGATCCTCTATTCTGTTCCACTGGTCTTCATGTCTGTTTTTGTGCCAGTACCATGCTGTTTTTATTGTTATTGCTTTGTAATATAGTTTGAAGTCAGGTATTGTGATACCTCCTGCATTGTTCTTTTGACTGAGTATTGCCTTGGCTATTCGTGGCCTCTTGTGTTTCCATATAAATTTCACAGTAGATTTTTCAATCTCTTTAATGAATGTCATTGGAATTTTTATGGGAATTGCATTAAACATGTAGATTACTTTGGGGAGTATCGACATTTTTACTGTGTTGATTCTACCAATCCATGAGCATGGGAGATTTCTCCACTTTCTATAGTCTTCCTCAATCTCTTTCTTCAGAAGTGTATAGTTTTCCTTGTAGAGGTCTTTCACATCTTTTGTTAGGTTTACACCTAGGTATTTGATTTTGTTTGAGGCTATTGTAAATGGAATTGTTTTCATACATTCTTTTTCCGTTTGCTCATTGTTAGTGTATAGAAATGCTAATGATTTTTCTATGTTGATTTTATATCCTGCTACCTTGCTATAGCTATTGATGATGTCTAGAAGCTTCTGAGTAGAGTTTTTTGGGTCTTTAAGGTATAGGATCATGTCGTCTGCAAATAGGGATGTTTTGACAGTTTCTTTACCTATTTGTATTCCTTTTATTCCTTCTTCTTGCCTAATTGCTCTGGCTAGGAATTCCAGTACTATGTTGAATAGGAGTGGAGATAGTGGGCATCCTTGTCTGGGTTCCTGATTTTAGAGGGAATGGTTTTAATTTTTCTCCGTTAAGTATAATGCTGGCTGTAGGTTTGTCATATATAGCTTTTATAATGTTGAGGAACTTTCCTTCTATTCCTAGTTTTCTTAGAGCTTTTATCATGAAATGATGTTGGATCTTATCAAAGGCTTTTTCTGCATCTATTGAGATGATCAAGTGGTTTTTGTCTTTGCTTCTGTTAATGTGGTTTATTACGTTTATTGATTTTCGTATGTTGAACCACCCCTGCATCCCTGGGATGAAGCCTACCTGGTCGTGGTGAATAATCTTTTTGATGTGTTGCTGAATTCGATTTGCCATTATTTTGTCATTCAACAAATATTCAATGAGGGTTTACTGGGTACCAGACAGTGATTGAGGCCTTGGAGATGTGGGAGGTAAGAAGGCACTTTCTGAATATTTCATATGTGCTGATTATCAAACTATGCTCTCCTTTGTGGAACCACCATCTAGTGAATCTAACCGTTATTTCTTCTCGCCTCAACTCTGCCTAGGATATGCTCTTAAAACTTGTTCAAAGGTGCTTTTCTGGACTGTAGGCATGGCTCAAGTAGTAGAGCACCTGCTTTGCAAGCACAAAGTTGTGAGTTCAAACCCTAGTCTCACCAAAAAAAAGAAAAAAAGAATGGGAGTCAAAGGTGCATTCTTTTCATGTACCAGTGATACTGAAATAAAACTATAAGATAATCTAATTAATTTAACCACCTATAGAAGATGAAACTAAGAAAAAGGGAAGTTGAAGACATGACCCCAAAACTATCCAAACAGTGTCTGTTTTGGTACATTAAATCTCTTTCTTCTCTTGTTCTGTCCAATGTGGTAGCCACTAGCCCCCTCTGACTATTTAAACTCAGATTTCAAATTAAAACTTCAGCTCTTCAGCAGGACTACCTGAAGGATATATCAAGTGCTCAACAGACACATTAAGTTGTGACTATCATTTTGGGCAGCAAAGAAAACAATCTATCTCCATCATTGTTAAAAGCTCTGTTATTGGCAGTACTGGAGGGGTCACAACCATCCTTCTGACTCAGTATTTCCCCATCTGTCATATGCATAGTATTCACCTGGGAATGATGTAAAACTGCTGACTTTACATAGTACGTCGGAATGGAGGACCTGAAATTTTACAATCCTAAGAATTCTGTTCTGAGACTTGCATGTGGAGTGTGGCATAGAAAGACTCCAGCTTACAGTTTTTCTCCCATCACTGAGTTCCTCCTGGAGTTACTACTACAAGATTTAGTGCCTTGATAGTTCAAGGTGTATTATTTCATCTTCTCAATTAGATTGTCAGAGTACACATCTTACTGTTCTTTATGTCCTCAGCGTGGACCACAGTGTAGTGGTGGCTGGACTGTCAGTTTTGCTGTGTTTCAGGGGTGTAATTGGCTGCAACTCGCTGCAATATTACACGTACACTTTCTTTTTCTTTTTAGAAGACATTAGGTCTTTAACCTAATTTTTATTGCCTTCAATTTCCCAAAAGACACCAGCAGCTGTCTGGTCTCACCTTCAAGAATAAACATGGGAATTACTTCTATTTAATGGATTTAAAATGAATTGCAAATCTTACTAGAGCATACTTGATTTAAGAAATAGTTGAAGGGGGTGGGGGCAGGGGGGAGAAATGAACCAAGCCTTGTATGCATATATGAATAATAAAAGAAAAAGAAAAAAAAAAGAAATAGTTGAGGAAAAAATACATGTTTATCAGACAGCTAAGGAATGCTAAATAGTTTCATGAAGGCGCAACTGAATAAAGTTCTGCCTTAAAGTTAGGAATTGATTAAAATGTTTACAAAAATTACACCATCAAAAAGTTTATGTCCTTATGTTCCTGAGTCTTTACATCTTGCCTTGAAAATGAAAAGTGATATTTTTGAATGGGACAGCTGGCAGCTGTTTTGACACAAGAAGGCACCTCTGTAATTCTTATGATAGCTATCCATTAGTAATTTCCCATTTTTCTAGAAATCTTGGTGATTGCTGTTTGTAAACACTTATTAATTAAGAAATTTGCAGTGAAGTTTAAAAGGTCACTTTTACATTTTAAAATGTCAAATATTTATGCAATAAGTTTTAAAGAGTCCTTGTGCCTTCTTAAATGTATTCCTTACAAAGCAGCAAGAAAAAAAGTTTTATTAATGCACAAGACTGAAAGAAATGCCAAGTATGCTAGGGTTCTGGTTTTGATTTTGGACTTCAGAGGAAGGCAAAGGAGCAGTGGAACAGAGCCCTCTAATTACAATGCAGTGTCCTTGCAAATATTTGGTATCTCTTCCAGTTGGCATTCTAGTCCGTGTGAGAAGAATATCAACTGTGATTGGTACAACCTAACATCATTCCACCGACTCAAGTTAATTGGGAATTATACTGTAAGTACATCATGGACCTCTCTGGTTTTGTTTAAGATCATGTTTGACACATTAAAGGATGGAAATACTTCAAGAGTTAAATCAATAGTTTTATTTATGCTGCAAAACATAAACCATAAAAAGTTTGTGCTAAGATTCCTCAAACTCCCACTTCACTAAGTGGCAGTATCTTTTTTCCCCCAGGAGGAGGATAAACTGCCTGGGAAGAAAGATGGCGGCAGTATAACAGTTGAGAGCTTGGAGCTGGAGTCGCTTCCTCAATACAAATTCTCCACTCAGCCTCCTCATCATGTTGGCCTTAGGCCAGTTAACTGTTTAAGACTCAGTTTTTTTCATCTGTCAAATGGGAACGCACAGAACTGTTGGAGGCATTATATACAATACTGATCACATGGCATGTAATGTAGTAAACAACCATTTAGCATAAAGTAAACTTCAAGTGAGTGCTAGACTCTTTATTAGACCTGAGGGAGAGTTATGCTGGCTCAATGGCCATGAAATATTTCCTTTACTTCCATCAAGCCCCTTTCAGTCCCCTTACTTTGGTTTATATTTAGAAATATTCCCTTAGGATACAAAAAATATCTATTTATGAGAGGCGTAAGAGGGGTATTTGGCTTGTTTTTCTCTTTAAACAAGTATGTTATCTGTTGTGTTAGTCAGTTTTCCATTACTATCACAAATACCTGAGATAATTAACTTATAAAGAGTTAATTTGGCTCACAGTTTTGGAGGTTAGAGTCAACGACTGGGTAGACCCATTGTATTTAGGAATCTGATGAAGGTACCAAATGGTAGTGCTATGTGTGTGTGGAGGGGGAAGGGTTTGAGCAAAACTGCTCACCTCATGGCCAGGAAGCAAAAGAGAGCAAGGAGGAGACAAGGGTCCCTCAGTCTCCTTCAGGGAACATCCCCAATGACCTATCAGCCTCTCATGAGGGTCCACTTTTTTTTTTTTTTTTGGTGGGATAGGGGTTTGAACTCAGAGCTTAGCACTTGCAAAGCAGGCACTCTTCTACTTGAGCCACACCTACAGTCGAGGCTCCACTTCTTAAAGGTTCTGCTACTTCCCAAACCTTGGGGAACCAAGCCTATCTACATGTCAATCTACAGTATTTGGGGGACATTTCAGATTCAAACTATAAACTCTGATCTCTAGAAATTGCCCTATAGCCCCCATTCAAAAACATGAAGTATAATTTCAAGAAATATATTAATATGCACATATAGTTGATGAGGTCAGATATGGTATTCTAGAAAAAAACTTTAGCCCTGGGGTTGCTCAAATGAGTGAGATCTAGATATCACAGAATAAATAGAGGTTGGCAATTATATGTATAATTTATATTACATAAAAATTATTCGGTCATAAAGAGGATTGTTCTTGTCCTTACTTATTTAGTTTGGTTGTTGCCTATCCAAGAATTGCGCCAGCTCCTCTCCTCTCTATTGAGCTCAGAACTGATGGAGGCAAAGCAAGAACCATTTTCCTTATCAGCATCAAGAGACAGTGGTCCCAGAGCCAACCTCAAAGACTGGCCAGACACCCTAGTGGGTGCCAACTTGTGTAGCTGCATGCTCAAGAGGGAAAGTTCAGATGTGCCCATTCCCTACATCAGGCTGACCTTTCTGTGAGGGGCAGCAGTGGTGATGGTTACATTTAGGCCACGTTTGTGCCCCTGGAAGTCAGTAGCAGGACCCCCCCATGGTACAGGAGCTGGGATCCAGACTTTACATTTATGTAGTCTTTCAGGTTAGCAAAGTCACACTAGAACTCACCGGGATACATTCCTCCTGTGGCTAGTGTCATGATCATATTTTACCAAGAGAATAAAGCTCTGAATGGAAGTTGGTCTGCTTTGGAAATTTCAGCAACCTAGCAAGTAATGGAGCCAGAAGCTATGCCGATGTCAATCCATGGGCAGAGTACAAGGGAAGGAAACACCAGGAATGTTGGGGGGACAGTGCTAGATCTCATCAGGGTATTGCTCTTGTGGCCTTTGGTTTTATTTTTTATGCTGTCAAAGAGAATAAAATTATAAAACTAAGACTTTAATGCATTTTTCACAATATCATTAATTATTTTTATTAGCATACATCAATAGTACGAAGGGGTTTCATTGTGGTAATTCCATAGGTGCGTTCAGTGTACTTTGGACAAGTTCACTCCATCTACAATTTTGTGTTTTGAGGCAAGGTCTTGAGGCTGGTCCTAAACTCACAATCCTCCTGCCTCAGGCTCTCAAGTGGTGAAATTACAGATGTGTGCCACCATGCCCAGCTCGTCTTCAAATACTCAATCTGTATTCAAAATTTTCACTTTGCTTTAAAAACTTTTAATAGCAGCCCTTTCTTCCTCCTACCCACAATCCAAAACTGGGTGTTTTGCATTTGGTTGCTAAGTCTCTGTTTAGCCTTTCTAATCTAGAGTAGTGTCCCCATTTTTCTCTTACTGACTTTTGGAAGGATCAAAAGACAATTGTCTTGTGGAAGATGTACATTCTGGGTTCAGTTGTTTACGTTGTGATGGAACATATTCTGTTGCGACACCTCAATCCCAGTGTGGTGGGGCTAGCAGGCGGAAGCTGTGGGAGGTGATTAGGTCATGGGGATAGAGCCTTCATGACTGGGGTTAGTGTCTTCAGAGAAGGTACCAGGTAGATGCCTTGCTCCTTCCACCATGAGGCCATGGTGAGAAGGTGACATCTATGAACCAACATGCATTCTGCCAGTGCCTTGATCTCGATTCCTGGTCTCAAGAAGAGCGCTAAGTAAATTTCTGTGGATTCTAAGATTACAGGCTAAGGTGTTCTGTTAGAGAAGCCCAAATATACTAAGATACCCTTCTGTTTCCTATAAGCTGCATAAGGGTTGCTCACTGTCAGGTTAAATGTTCTTTTTGTGTGTGTGTGTGTGTGTGGTACTGGGGTTTTGAACTCATGCAGTCTTACCACTTGAGCCACACTTGTAGCCCTTTTCTGTTTTAGTTGATTTTTAGATAGGGTCTCCAGATTTTGCCCGGGGCTGGTCTTAGATCATGACCGTCCTATCTGCACTTCCCACATAGTTGGGATTATAGGTATGTACCACACCTTGTCTTGCCTATTGAGAGACAAGTCTTACTAACACTTTTGCCTGGGCTGGTCTTGAATTGTGACCCTTCTGATCTGTACCTCCTGAGTAGTTGGGAGTACAGGCATCTGCCAGATTAAGCATTTTTTGAACTAGGATTTCACTGGTGATGTTGTATACTTCTTATGACTTCACGCCATAAACTTATTAGCTTGCCTCACTCCTAATGAATTTGACAGAGAGCACTTGAGGTCTCTGAGAATGTGGCTCAGTGGTAGAACTCCTGCCTAGCTCCCATGAGTCCCTGGGTTCAATAACCAGCATGGCAAGCAATAAAATTTTTTTGGTATGATTTCTTTATTCATACATTCTTTCATTTAATAAATTATTTACTTATTTTAAAAACTTATTTATTTATTTATATTATTGTTGGGCAGAGAGCACACTGCTACATTTACAAACATTCTTACAATATATCATAGTCTAATTCATCCCCTCCATCATTCTCCTTTGTTCTCCCTCCAAAGAAAAAAATTTTTAAAGACGGGAGCACTTGATAATGTTGTAAGCACCAGATTTCTCCATTAGAAACATATGCTTTTCCCCTTTGCCAGTGTATGCAATATATATGTAATTATATGTATGTGTAATTTTGGGGTACTCTGTCAATATCCTATTCCACAACAACCTAGCCATTTTTTAGTGATTTTTGTTCTGCATGTTATCTATTATCAGTAGCAATTAAAATCCCCCTGCACCATTCTTTCTGTTCCCTAAAGTCTCCTTAACTTTTAGACCACAGCAGAGGCAGAACTTGAACTTTACTCTGCAGAGAGGAGGTCCATCAGAAAGTGAGGAAGAGGATTCACTCTCTATCCAGAGCACCAGCAATGCTGTCAACCATCTGCTAAAACCAGTGATGCTTTTTTAAGCTTTCATTTTATCAAAGTAATATGTACGCACATGTGTTTAAGAGCAAAACAGTGAGCGCTAAAGGCTTACAGCAGAAACGGTAGCTGCCTGCTGCCAGAGGCAGCCACCTGTATCCCGTATAGCTATTTCTTCTGATGTTTGCTTCTATATTTCTACTATCTAGGCTACTTGATTTTAAAATTTGATTCATTACCTCTGACTTCCTGTTATAGTAAATGATGAGCAGCTGGTTTTTCTTTTTCTGGCTATGGAGAAGTAGGAAAGGGTTACCATATTGAATGTTGAAAGCACCTAGCACTGAGTTAATAGCACCTTATGAACTATGTGGCAAATGTCATTGGATAAATGACACAGATATCCAAATGCACAAAGCCAGGCTGCATTCTGCAGTTTTTCACAGTAAATATGCACTGAGCAGAATGTAGAAATACTCCATCTCCCAAAGTTACTAGTATTAAGTTGGTTATTTGTATCTTGGTTTAATGTGTTCCAAGAAAACATTAAAACTCAACACATTAAAATATTTTCAGAGGGAGAATTATCTTGAAACTAATTTGAATGATTCAACCAAAAAAAAAGTCTGTGATCAATTTCTTCTTTTGTTTATTCATTTTTGGTTGGTGGGAATTAAACCCAGGACCTTACACATATGAAGCAGATGATCTATCACTGACTTCTACCCCTTGCCCCAAGTAACATCCCTCCCTTCCTCCCTTCTTCTGTGCCTGGCTTCCAAGGAATTTCTTAATCAGCAATAGAGGAAAGAAGAATCTTGATATAAGAAAATACTCCTTTATAAACACAGATGAGCAAATATGCCTTCTCTGGAGTCATGGAGGCTCCAAATTCAGCCCTGTGTCTTGTAGAATTTCAAAGTTGATTCTCAGCCAAAAAAGAAGTATAAATTATGAATATTCTGAAAAGACTCCCTCCTGACTAATAGGTCTCAACTAATACAGGAACATATTGCTTAAGGGCACAGTTAATTAAATCTTAATATATATAAATTTGAAAATTATGTTATAAAGAGACAAAGTGAGAGAAGTGGACATAAATGAAAGTTAAATGAAAACAGAGTCACAGGACCCATGTTGTTTCTATAGCCTGGTTGTTGTGGTATTTGAAGCAAACTGAAAAAGGAATTAAATAGCCTTCCTTACTTGGAACCTTTTTAAGTAGTGAATCTTCCATTTAGTACTTGGCCATAACACTCTTAAATTTACTGGCTGACTTATGTGGCCTGTGGACTTCCCAGTGCTTCCATTTCTGTTATCTGTCTTTGGGACTTTTGCCTTCAGTGTATTTCAACTATTTGGCAAGAAAGGAACAGAAAGAGAAATTCTTTCTATTTTGATAATTTGCTAATAGTTCTGACAAAACATACCCAGTTTTGCTTTGAATAAGCTCCAAGCCCATTTAAAGGAATATTTATAGGAGATGTGAGGTTACTTGTGGAGCTAGGATAACTTCTATCCCTAAAATGTTACTACCATGACCAATATGTCTCCTATCACCTAGAATCTTAGAATGGAAAGGATATTGGAGGTGAGCTACACCAAACATCCACCATCTTCCTGGCAAGTGCTAATAAGGAAGTGGTGTATGGTGCAAAGAGCAAGGGCTTGGAAGACAGACAGACAGACAGACCTAATGACCTCAGTTTGTTATCTCACATTATTGAGGTAACAATGGTAGTTATAAAGTCCTGAACAGACTATGTGAAATAATAGATGCCCCAGAGCCAGGGACACAATACGAGAGGAAAAGCCCAGAATTTGGAGTTGGAGCTGAACCCAGCTGGGTTCACACCCAGTTTTGCCCCTTCACATCTGGGTGTTTCTAGACAGGCTGCTTATCTTCTCCAAGGCCCAGTTTTGCTATCTTCAAAGTGGAGAAAATAATAAACCTAATCGATGATGTTATTTTTATTTTTTAAGATTTCTTGGCTGTGCTGGGGATCAAATCCAAGGACTCATGCATACTAAGCAAGTGCTATACCACTGAGTCACATCCCCAACCCTAACCAATAACATTTTAAAGTTAAAATACACTGTGTTCGAATAATATGAACTGGTATCATTAGGTCAATTCAGATTAAAAGCTGCAATTTGGATACATCCACTTCCACAACTACAATATTGACAAACGTATATATGTAATAAAGTTGGCAATCTATTTATAATTGTTAATGTTTATTTATGAGAAGGGAAAATGAAGGCTATAAATTTAAAGTATATGGAGTAGAAAAAATACACCTTAAATTCTCCTACTGTGTTAACACACAAAAAAAACCTCCATGTGCTTCGTAAGCATAAAGCAATACAGAAGACAGCATGGGAGACCCCAAAGGGATAAGGTGGGCCACTCCACGAGAGAGTTCATCCTCAGGCATCCATGTGCCCCAGAATAACGACACAGGTAGCAAGTCCCATGTGGTAAATAAAGAAAAGAATAACCTACACTACTGGAGCTCCCAGGAGTTAGGA
Source organism: Castor canadensis (assembly GCF_047511655.1). Classification (NCBI taxonomy): domain Eukaryota; kingdom Metazoa; phylum Chordata; class Mammalia; order Rodentia; family Castoridae; genus Castor; species Castor canadensis. Next base: position 79,943,724 of record NC_133393.1, read on the forward strand.
CTGGTTCGCTTTGCAGAAATTTGATAAAAAATGGAGGCAGAATTTGGATTGAGTCTTACAGGTCAAGATTTGGAAGGGAGGTGAGCAAGTTGGAAATCATCATTCTTGTGCTGTCCTGTCTGCCTACCTCCAATTTATACAAATAGTCAAGATGCACCCCTGAACCTCCCAAGACACTGATTTGGTTTAAGCAGGAGGGTGAGAACCCACGTGGCTCCTAGCTTTCTATATATGGTAGGGATAATATTTGTTTGCACCCATCCTTGCATTCCTCAATTTCCAGAAACCTGTGGTAGCAAGCTGTGAAGCCTGGAAAGGGGAAGGACACCAAAGCAGCTCCAGCAGCATCCATGTCCAAAGGAGACTGTGTGACACAAAATTGAAAGTTGAAAAAACATGAGGCAGGAAAGGGTAAGAGAGCTCTTATTAAGCTGATCTTGACATTCTCGTGAGTCATATGCAGAGCTCTCAACTTAGGAACTATTGTGACTCCAAGCCATATCATTCTTCTGTGGAATCCCCTGTCCTCACCCCATTACCACCACACATGGCCCTCTCCATCTGAGTGACACAGGGCACACATCACTCCTCCCTCACCCCGTCCCATAGAAAGCATGGTTGTCTCAACTGGAAACCTTCAAGTAAGTGCCTGTAGACTTCTCCCTCTCCTCCCAGCTTCTGTTGCAGCCTGCTCGCTTATCTCCCAGTCTGGGCTCACCTCCTCAAATCTCTCCATTCTCCAGACTGCTGCCATAAGAGAATCCCCTACAGGATAAAATCTGAACTCCTTTTAGCAAAGGCCATCATTATCTGGTCCCAGTCTACCAGTCTCCCCTGAGCTTCCAACACTGTTCCCTTGAAATTTGCCTTCCTACAACGTCTAATTAGTGAAACATCTACTTGTCCTTCTGCCTAAGTTCAAGTAGCATCTCTGCTCTGATTCTTTCTTCCACCTCCCTGGGTGCTGAGATGTTCCCCTGTTCACATGCCACACAGTATCATGACGGCTCACAGTGCTTGACCTGCTCTTGAAATCAGGAACAAAACTATTCTCCGCCCAGCCTCCAGCCAGGCACACTGTAGCCCACTCAACCCCAAATTTGTTGGATAATGACTAAACTTTAAAATGAGGAAGCAAGAAAGCAGTATTGGTGCCATTTGGTTAAACCAACAAGGGTGATGAAACATGCTACAAACATGAGTTGATTGAATGCAGAATCGGGGACTTGACTAGGGATATTTCTCTGAGCCTTACATATGTTGTACAACATCTGTACAAAGAAGCAAAGTAACGTTTGCTTAAAAGAAATAACCTTGGGGCTGGGAGAGTGGCTCAGGTGGTAGAGCGCCTGCCTAGCAAGCATGAGGCCCTGAGTTCAAACCCCAGTACCACCAAAATTTACCTAGAATTATTTCCACACATGCCCCAAACTACTGACACAACAAATGAACAAAAAACACCCACGAAAGCTTAGAACCAGCAAGGCAACAGGGAGTTAGCACAACTCTCACAATTCCTTCCAGAAAAGCCCTTCTATAAAGTGGGAGACATCATGCAATTGTCAAAAGGGTTTTTCTTTTTTTTTTTTTGACAAACCTTGAGAAAGAGGATGACATATAGATTTGGGCCTCAAGTAGTAGGTCTGAACTCCCAAATCCCAAGTCCTTGGTTAATTGCAATCATTTACTCTCCTTGAGAATTAATAGAGACCATCTGCAAAATGATAAAGCTCAGCTCTGCAATTATTTGAGGCAAAATATGCCACAGTCAGCATAAAAAAGCCTTATTGAGGAAGCTGTGAGACATATGTACTTTTTATAATTAAAGCCAATTGCATTCATTAATTTAAAAATACTGTTGTGATCAGCTGCCTCTATTTTTTATTTATCAGCACCGCCCTTGTTAATATGCACCTATGCAACCTTCAATTTTAAACTTGTAGTCAGCTAAATGACTATAATTGTACAGATGGCTGTGATCACACACCAGAACATTGAGGTGATCGTGAGAAAAAATAAAGATGGTGAAAGAAATGTCTGCTGTGAACGACATAGCTGCCTTTTGGGTCTGATACTTCTCCGTGGAGCAGAATTATTTTCCTTTCTTAGCAAACAGGAAGATGGTCATAGGAACTCCAAACAAATGGTGCTGGCAACGTGAATGGCAGTTCTGGCAGATGTGGAGGGTCCCAGGCCAACAGGTGGCTTTTGTTACACAGCAGCCTGCAGAACTGGGACAGCCAACACCCTCTCCTCAGAATGGCTGTAAATATTGATCCACCTGTGAAGAATAAGAGTGCCATCTCTGTCTGATAGCAAATAAATAAGGGACGAGAAGGGCAAAGAAAGGAGAAACACACATGAGCGAGCCAAGAGCTGCAAGCTGGGTCTTCTCTCCGTGTGTGGCCCAAGGGAGGAAGAGATGTTTATTTGGACATTTCCCTTCTGAAAAAAAGCCAGTAGACTGTCTGCTTTTGAATGGGTCTGGTGCTAGAGCCCAGTTAATTTCATGAAGTAGAGACTATGTAGTTACTAACCAACTTCAAGAGGATTTTTAATTATTATTATTATTTTTTTGGTGGGACTGGAGTTTGAACTCAAGGTCTTGTGCTTGCTAGGCAGGTATTCTACCACTTGAGCCATGCTTCCCCTGCCCCCCCAGGGTCTGTGCTTTTTTCCCAGGGCTGAGCTCAGACTGTGATCCTGTTACATATGCCTCCTGAGTAGGTGGTGGTGGTGATTACAGAAGTGAACAACCATGCCTGACTTGTTGGTTGAGAAGGTGTCTTGATACCTTTTTATCCAGGCTGGACTCTGACAGCCTTCTGATCTCCACATCCTGAGTAGCTGAGATTATAGGTATAAGCCACTACTTCCAGCCTAGGAATTTGGATTTTGAAGTCAATTAGTAAGAAGTAGCTGACCTATGCTACCCCAGTCCATCAAAGAAAACAAAAACAAAAAACTAACTAAACCAGCCAGGCTCTGTGGTTCACACCTATAATCCTAGCTACATGGGAGTTTGAGATCAGGAGGATCATGGTTCATGGATGGGGGTTAGGGGGAAGGTAGTAGCAAAACTCTATCTCAACCAATAGCTGGGTGTGGTGGCTCATGCCTGTCATTCCAGCTACAAGGAGAAGCATAAATAAGAGGATCTCAGTCCAGGTAAACCTGGGCATAAAGAAAGACCCTACCTCCAAAATAACCAGAGCAAAAAACCAAAACCACCAAATAATAACAACAAAAATTCCAAAGCAAAACCAAGCCAAAAAAAACCAACCAACAAACCAAACAAAAACCCAACAGGGACTGGAGGTGTGGCTCAAGCAGTAGAGTGCCTGCTGTGTGAGCATGAAGCTGTAAGTTCAAACTTCAGTCCCAACATCCCCAAAACAAGAACCCTTACTCCATTTCTATAATGCTCCACTAGTCACTAGTACTGTCTTTCACTTGCAGTATGGCAAGTGGGTAAAGGAGATGGACTGTGTGGAGTGTAATGGATACCAACCGAGCTCTCCAGCAACCACTCACTACTCGTCTGCATTCAGGAAAGTAATTTCATGTCATTACACTGCACTTCCTACTTCCGTAAACACAACCCATTGTTTGGCAAACGGGGAGATGGTTGCCTAGAACATGAATATTTATAGGTCACTCCCCTCACCCCCCCCCCCCAGCCGCCTGGTTCCTTACAGTTGTTCAAACACACAAGTCTATACTATGGATCATGTTATTGAAACAGATGGGCTCTAGAGTCAGAGAGGGATGTAAGTGTCCCCAGCATCATCATTTAGCAGCTGGATCACCTTGTTGTGTTCTTAGCTTGACCTTGGCTTTCCTCACCTGTCAAACATGGATCACCGTTAGGAAAAGCAAAGGCGATGGAGTGAAAGCCACCACCACCCAGCAGCTAAGCAGGGGGTGAACAGGGCCAGGAGTCAGCGTTCACGCCTGGCTTTTTCAGTCTACTCAGATGACCCGGAGAAGTCCTCCTCTGAAAAACTGCAGATAATAACACCCACCAGATTGAGGAGAGCATTGCAGAAGCAGAGGCTATAAAGGTTCTCATAACCGAACTCCTTCAGCTCCAGAGGTAGTGCACATGAGCCTCTCGTGTAATTAAGCCGTTATTCTTACTGGAAAGGAATTAGGAAAAAAAAAAACACATATCTGGGCAAAAAGGATAAAAAGAAAAATAATTCATAGTTTCAAAGTGGAAACTTTTAGAACTAAGGTCTATAAAAATGACGGAAATAGTAGCTGGAGAAAGATTCCATTTCCAAGAAAACTGTGGACGTTTCCTTAATTATCTTGTAAACAGGAGAATGGACTAGGCTGCTGATACATTCCAAAGGTGGGAGATGACTTCCGTTTTTTTCCTTCTTGACTGGTTAATACTTCACAAGTTATTCAAGGAAGAACTATAGAAAAGGAAGGCAAAGGCAAATTCCTATCAGCAAATGAGAAGTTTCAAGTTTACAAAAGACTTTTGGCCAAACCCAAGAGAATAAAGGGAGTGAAGTTGTTGATGCCAACAAAGCCAAGTTGTGTTCCCAGTGCAGGTTGTAAACCAGAACTTCCCACTAAAACCTGGGCTCAGGTGCCTTTCCCCAACTCTTTCTCCTGGGCAGTCAGTAGGCTATGAAAACTCCTATGTGAATATAACAAAATGGACTTTCAACTCTTCCTGATGGGTAGCTCTAAAAAAAAAAAAAACTTCAAAGTCCTTTAGAATATGTAAATTTTGTTAGAATAGACAAAATGGTACAATAACTTAACCCTACTGCTTTCTTAAATTATTAAATAGCATTATCGTGCTCGCATATGTGGAAAACAATAATCTTTGTGCAGGAGTATAAAATCAGCATGGCAATTCTTCTTTTCATGCTTTTCTTATTCCCACTTTAACACATACATGGATACTACATACACAGAATCAACTTTTTTCTCAGAAGGTAACACAAAGATCATAATTCTAATGTTTTGTCAAGTTCTAAAAGACCCAAGCATTCAGGACTGAAAATGTTTTTGCTATGGCTTCTCATGGCTTAATACACAAATTTTGAAATAATGACAAATGAGTACTTGCAAACTCTAATATATTCTAAAAACTCTAACAGTAAGAAATCAAGGTAACAATAAGCAACAGCTTTTCAAAGCCATCTCTCCAGATTCCTCCTGGAGTGACCATTATTTCTGGAGTGTTTTCTTCTGTGCGACTTGGTTGCATAGTATTAGCAATAACCTAGTTCCTAACCCCAACGCATACAAACCTTCTATTATTCTGAGGGCCTAGAAAATAAAAACAATTACACTATTTAATCACCAAATTTGATTTTCTTTACAAATAGCCTGGGGAGGTTAGGCCTGTAATATTACAGTATCTCTGAATTTCACTTAGAAGGTAGGCAAACATTTTCTACCCCACTCAGTGACTGAATGAACTCCATATTCTTTTCTGTGCTTTGGGCACAAAGCACTATTGATTATGTTCAAATGGCCACTTGCAAGGCTGCCTTAAGCAATTGCCTGCAGAATTCTCTAAACAAGGTTTTCCAGTCTTGGCAGAGGCAAAAGGCTAAGATCCTACAACTCCCATTGCCTAAAAGGTTTCAATGGCTTCCCAGAGCCCAGGATGAAGCTTCAAATTCTTGTGAGGCCAGGAAGACCGTGGGACACCTGGCTACTTCCCTCTGCTCAGCTTTATCACAAGACACAAGACATGTTCTAACAACAACCACCCCCACAGCCACCAAGCAAATAACAACTAAGACCCACATGGGGTCCAAGCATTTTTTTTTCTCCCATCCCATGTCTTCCCACTCACAATGCAGACCAGGCTCAAGCCCTGGGCTCAGGAGTATGTGGGATGAGTTTACTTTCCCTCCTCTTTCTGTACAGTCAGTGTAAGAACACATACTCTTGGTAATAAGTACCAAGAGGCCGGGGTCCAAATATTTTATATTCGGCAGTTCATGCAGTCCTCACAACCACCCTATCAAGGAGGGACTACTATCACTTTACAGAAAAGGTTCCACAGCCTGCTTGCGATCATCTGGCTAGTAAGTATGAGTGTCACAGTCAGTATTCCTCCACACACAAGCTGTCAGACAAGTCTGTGCCCTTGCATCTTGCTCATGACCCTTGTTCAGAGACAGGATCTGGTGTAAAGTAGGGCCTTAATATAAATCTTTATCCAATGACTGAACAAATGCGTTTTATAATTAGTCAATAAGTCCAAGAGGTCAATCCCCAACTTCTTAATTTTTTATAATATTGTGGGCTTCAAAGGATTAAAATGCATAATGGAGAAATTTGAGGCGTGCAGTCTTTGTGCTTCACAAATGCCTTTATGCGTTACTCAACAAATATTTCTGAGCACCTACACGGCGTGGGATGCCCAGGCTAGAGTGAGATGCTTCCTGGCCTTTGGAGACCTTTATGGTTTGGTGTTTGGTCCCGGACCAAGACCTGACCATTCAATTCCACTGGAGTGATGGTGGCTGGGTCCCACTTAGTGACAGGAAGATCCGCACCACGTGTTGAGCTTTGTGGACTGTTTGAGACAATGGCTGAACGCTTTTAAGAGAAAATGAGAATACTGGGCATGTACACAGTAAGTGTTAACCTTTTGTGGACTGGCCTAGTAACAGTGCCTGGAGCGAGGACTGACTCAGTAAATGTTTGTCAAAATGGATGAAGGCTGGGACAAAAGGAAGGACACAAGCTAGCTGCAAATGGACATTCATTTGGGAAAAATGCATTGAGACTCTAATAATTTAGAGTCTCTAATTATTGAGACTCTAAATAATTTGCAAGATCAAGTATCTGAGTCTTTCCTTTGGACCAGAGCAGCAGATACTCTTTAGTTTGTGGGCTCTCTTCCCAATAGATACTTCCCATAAGATAGGGGACATGATAATCAAAACAGGAAACAGAACTCCAGATTTTATATCCCATCCTCTCTTCCTTTCTGCAAATGCTCTATTTTTACTGCTGTCCATTAAAAGTTGCTTTTAGAGTCAGAAAAAACTGGATCTATCCCTCATTATCTGTCATGAACAATTTGGGGAATGCTTGAGTTATTACAACTCCAAGGTTTCTGTGGGAGTCATCTTGTTTTTATAAACCTGGCAAATCAAAATTTTAGGTTTCATGATTGTTTTATGCAACCACACAGTTTCCCATATATTAAAAAAAATGCTCTTCAAATACACACTAAGTTAGTCATTGCAAAAACATCACAATTTTTTTCAATCAATCTGTAAGCAGCTTTGACATTTTAAAATAAGAAACTGTCTCTTTCAGAGTTTGATTAGACTGTTCTAATAGCAGGCTGCAGTCATTAAAATTGGCTTTTCAAGAGACACTTCACATGCTTAGTGACTGGCAGATTGGAGTGATGACAGCCTCCAAATCAGGCTTCCAAGCTAGGCAGTGTTTCTAACGGCTGGATAAAGACATGCCACACACAGCCACCTATTAGAAATGTGTTTCGGTACTATTTAACCATGCAAACTGTGCATCTTCAGATTAAAGTAATGGTGCATAAATAAAACATAATTAAGTTATGCCTTAGATCAATGCATACATAATCTTTTGTGAGAAATGTACAAGGGAATCTGTGTTATGTACAAGGTAATCTCACAGAATAATCATGTCACCTTAATTTGTGAATAATATGCAAAAAGCATTTCATAATTAATGCATCCTTAATAATAATTGCATCTTTGTCCATTATTACCCCTAGGGGTGAAAAGGGGAGGGAACAGTCAGTAATTTGTTAATGGTTTAGTAGAGAAATGCCCGGTTAATTAAAACAAAAAAAAGGCACAATGTTTCCTAAGATTTACTACCATTTTATTGAAGGGCAAACTTTCTTTAAAATTCCAGATGTGAAATTGCCTTAGGAAAATTCCAAGGCTGTTGTGGAAAATGCAGGGAAGGTCTCCCAACAGGACGCTGCTTGTCTGGGTCTAGGCTGGCTTTACCCGGGGCCAGTGGATCGGTGCTGGACCACAGGCTCCCGAGACAAGCCTGTCTGTTGCCTTTGGGTTACTAAACTACAAAGCAACACTGTTTTAAAATTAAAAGTCTTCTTACAGAAAGTAATAAAGTGTTCTTTCTTGGTTTTTATGACCTTGTTTTCATCTAAGGAACTTCATTTTCCTACAAATAACAGAGAGCTGAACTATATGGTGGATAGCAGTATAAATATCAGGGGTACCATAGTGAGAAAGCAAAGACATTGCTGAAAGTGCAAGTATATTGAATTAATTTTCCTTAGTCAAAAAGGCAGGGGATTAAAAGAAAAAAAAGAAACAAATAAAAAAAACCCTGACATTGAACCAGGTGTACTAAATTGCATGATTGATTGTACACATTTTCATTTGCACCAAGTCTTACTTTTAGGCTGCAGTTTTACATGCAAATTATTGTAGGAAATTAAGAATCTCAGATACTAAGGAATTCTAAAAAAGGGGGCATTCTATTACCGAAAGGAAGAGAAAAAACAAAAAATGTGCTTTTGTCTCTGTGAAGTACTAGCCATGCATGAAAACTGCCACAGCAAAAGCAGTTTTTCTTCCTCATTACCGCCACCATATCTCTTTTCAGACTGTTTCCCAGAGGCTGTAGAACACAGCCTGCTACGTGCACCTGCGCTGCTGAAGACCTTGAATCTAGAAGAGTTATTTTGATGTACAGATGTCTAAGCACATAGACCAAAATAACCTCACTAAAACCTATTCCAGGGAAATTCCCTGAACTCTCTCATCAGATACAGGCAGCTGGCCTACCTCTTGGCTCTGGTATTGATTCTACCGGATTTGACTGACAAACCACATCTTTCCCAAGTTCAAACACTGGGGGACATTGCATTCCAGGTGTGAAGTTTGGAGCCTGCGCTGAGAGGCCTAATGCAACACACAGATCACAGGCAAATAAAACGATTATCTCCATGTTTCTTAAACATTTCACAAAATTAACGTGCTAACAAATGGTTGTCAATATGGTGGAAGAGAAAGAAACAGATCCCAGAGCTTCAACCTTAAGGTGGGGCATTTAATTTTTAGATACCACAGGTAAATTTCTTTTCAACTTTTAGGAATTTTGATCTTTGAAGTCTATATATTATTTGGGACTGTTGTTTGGACAGTGTGGAAAAGATGCCAGAGAAAAAGAGGGAAGCAGGAGAGAAGTAGTGAGAGAAGGAGGAAGGGGGAGAGAGAGAGAGACAGAGACAGAGAATTTTTTCCATTAAAGGATAATATTTACTATTTCTATATTTACTGTGGACTACGATTTAGCTATTTTTGTGCTTTGTCATGGCTGAAGCCAGTCTCCCCAATCCTGGGCAGGCATCTCACACAGGTCCTACCACTATTCACAAGGAAGTTTAGGCAAGTGAAAATGTCTATCTGATTCTAGAAAAAAATATACTTTAATCTTGGCAAGTTAAAAGCCCCATCTTCATGCAAAAAAAGCCCATATGCCATTGGGAGTTCTGATAACTTTGGAAAGTAATAGGAAAAATATTAATCAAGTTCCATCCTCAAAAAGAACCCAAATGCCTCCCAGGATTTGTGAGGCCTGAGTGCTATAAACCCCTGAGGACAGGTTATATCCTTCCCCTTCCCTGAGGCATTTGTCACACTGCCAGACAAGATGAGAGGGAGATAAGCCTCAGAAAGTTTCTGAAGATATTAGAAAGATCATGTTAGGGAAGTGGCGTAAAGGTTAGACTTATCAAGTCAGCATCCCTCATGTGCCTACTGCTAATAATAAACTGTCACCTGCTACAGCAGGGTGGGGAAATATAGCCGAGAGTGGGACGACATACTCAGAAACAAACTTTATTCTGCTTTTTCTTTGTTGTGTGTGTTGAGGAAAAGATCCATTAAGTACACACACACATTAGAAAAGTTATGTGTGGTCCAGGCATTTTTCTTTAAGAAAGGGCCTTTCCTACCCCTCCCAGTCACTCTCTGACCTTTGTTCTTTACCAGACTTTCCCATTACTCCACCCAAGCTTTTTTCCTGAATACTATTTTTTTCTACTCTATTTAACTTAGGAATTTTTGTAGCAGTCATAGGACAGCTGATGGATGACATTTACCTTCTGTGGGTGTGTGCTTCTAATATGTCATAGACTGTAGCAGGTCTACTCTATGCTGTCCAAGAATTAATGAAGTAAATTGCTTTAAATTTCAAGGTCATACTTTTAAAAGGTCCCAAACAGCTTTTAATTATAGGCTAATCTGCATATTACAAGTCCTCACTAGAAATTTGATTGGGTTGTAAAGTGAAATTTACCTTAAAAAAAAAATCCTTTTTTTTTTTTTTTTTAACGGTACTGGGGTTTGAACTCAGGGACTCATACTTGCCACGCAGGTGCTCTTACCACTCAAGCCATTCTACCAGCCCTTAGATGTCTCTTTTTAATGAGAATGACTCGACGCTTATCTATACTACTGATGAAAAGTCATGTCTAAGAATGGCCAGAGTATTAGTTAGTATTAAGGTATTTCTTAATTGAAAACCACGCTGGGAGCTTGGCACTGTGGCTGTAATATCAGCACTCAGGAAGCTGAGGCAGGAAGATCAGGAGTTCAAGGCCAGCCTAGGCTACATAGCAAGGTGCTGTCGCAAAACAAAAACAAACCAAACATACACACACACATTCACACTCCACACTGGGACTTTGTCAAGATCACTAAGCTACCACTTTATGGCTATGCAGAAGAAAACTGTAAAATGTAACCTCCCACTCATTTTCAAATCAACCAAAAAGTTAAGAGGCCTTATTTTTGTATTAGAAAAAATTAAAGTCTACATTCTAGCATGGTGGTAATATTATAAGGAGAAAGATTAGGATGAAAAAGGAAAACTCACTAGAGGTTGTGTGAAAAGAAAATGAATTGAATTTGAGGATATTAAATAAAAGATAAAATTGATTGAAAGATATTAGTAATATTTAACAAAGGCAGACTTGGTGAGTGAGATGGTGCATACCTGTAGTCACAGCTATTCGAGAGGCAGAGATTAGAATGATCTAGGTTTAAGGCCAGCCTAGGCAAAGAGTTAGCAAGACCCCATCTCAAGTTATAAGATGGACAAAGTGGCTCATGGCCTGTCATCCCAGCTTTGTGGGAAATACAGGTAGGAGGATTGAAATCCAAGGCATGGCTCAAGTGGCAGATGGCAGAGCACCTGTCTAGTAAGCACCAGGCCCCGGGTTCAAACCCCAGGATCATCAAAGAAAGAAAAGAAGACAACAACTCAAAATCTTATGTACATATTAGAACTAAAGTTAAGAAGAGCTTTGAATGTACTAGAAATCAGCTGATACAGAACTAACTACAATGAATTCTGAAGACAGCTTGAAAAAAGTAGAACTAGCAATGAATGACAAATGACTAAATGAATGAGTGTAAGAATAAACAAAGGTGTGAGGATCGGACAATGAAAACACAAGGAAGAGCCAAAATAAGGCAAGAAATTTGTAGGCAGATATGCAAGATAAACTTTAGATATGATTCCATAAACTGGAGAAGAGATGGAACCTTCTCCTTACATGACAAGTAGCTTTGATATCTTAAAAAATGAGAGGAAAAAATATATAAAGAGGAAGAAACTTTGCAAAGATAGCTTGAGGGAGATTACTGTCCCTAAACACTGGATTACCACCGGAGACAGAGTTTGCATGCAAGTCTCAGCAGACTTAATAAAAATGATTAAATTATGACCAGGACCATGTCATGGCCCTGGAAGACAGTGCTCAATTACAGCCACATGGCAAGTAAAGCACAAGCAGGATGAGGAAGAAGACTATGAATTCTTTTTTCTCAAACTACTCAAATATGACATTTTAAAAAAGCCCAATAACTTCTTTTTGCGTTTATTTGTAAGACAAAGAGATACCCTGAGTGATTGTTTGATGTTTAAACAAAGAACCTATCATTTATTATGTAAACCAGGACATTTTTAGAGTACAACAGATGCAATTAATAATTAGGACGGATGATGTGTGTAGACCAGGATGTCTGGTTACCCCATTGTGGAACAATTTCCAAAGTAAAATTATGTCAAGAAAATCTGACTCATCTTGCCAAAGTCCAAACACTATTGAAAACTTTCTGGAAGGCGTATTTTAAAATATGGGCATTGTAACTTATATTTCTTGATCTTCATCATTTCAACACTAAAGAATTCAAAGAATTATCTTTGGAAATGTAGTTGTAGAAGGAGTTTGGTGTTTGTATTTCTTTTTCTTGGTCTCAGAATTATTTGGATTCCAAAGTTCTAATGGAATGTAAACAAAAGCAAAGGATATGTTTACTGTTATGTATCCAGGAGCTCAATTCCACCGGGAATGAAGAACAATAATTCAATTATTACAAAAGGGATTCACTTACATTTAATTTGCATTTATTTAACTATCTGAGACAAGAACACTTCCACTATCAAATTGAAAGTAAACAGAGTTCTAAGAAGAGTTAACAGATATCCATGTTTAAAACTATTACTCAAAAGTATCTGAGTCAGTGTAAACAAACACAAATATTACATTTTTAATTTTGTTGTGTTTTTGGTGGTACTAGGAATTGAACTCAGGACCTCAAGCTTGCCAGGTAGGTGCTCTACCACTTGAGCTTCATCCCTTCAGCCCTTTTGGCTTAGTTATTTTTCAGATAGGGTCTTGCACTTTTGCACAAGTACGCATTCTGTGCCAGACATTCTATTAGGGGCAGGATACATTCTTTAATAATCTCCAATGTCTTCAAAGTCTATACTGACTTCTGAATGAAACTGCACTTCATGAACTTTCTTTATAATAATAATCTGGTACAGAAATTTTCAGATTGTTTCTGGGGGCATTTCCCAAATGGAATTAGAATTAAACTTTTGATGTGTTGTCATTATTTTTTTTTTTTATAAAGAACATCAATTTTCTAATGCCATCCAAGACGGAAGGTAAGAACTACAAGGACAATCACCTAATTTAGGTGGGACACACATTGCTCTTTAAACCAATCCACAGATACTGGTGAGATTCGCACACACAGAAACATCAGAGCCTTTACAAAATTCACCTCCTATTGTATACCCCAATATTTAAAATTTCTAATAATGTGTGATTTGCACATCTTTGATGTTTAATAAACACTCATTGTGAATGGAATCTGGTCCACAAGCACCCACCAGAGATGAACCAAAGACACAAAATTAAACTAAATTAAATGCATCAATTGTCCTTGAGATCTGTTAGAATTTGCTGATATATATGGCATCATTTTCACTAGTCTTTGAAACATGAGTGACACTTTTCATATTGTTAAAGAACAAAACTCCCAAGAGAAAGCACACAAGGTAAGGTAGTAAGTACACTTGATGGAAAAACACAGTGACAGTAAGTAGAGTTCTGAAGAAGCCCATATTAGATCAAGAAGGTAATTTGATGTTATTATGTGTATTTTAAAAGCTCTATCAAAATGCAGAAAAATATGCTTTTGGTAGAAAAATAATAAGTTGAAAGAAAAAAAAAAATCCATCATCCCAATCACCAGATTAGCACAGGTGAGTATATACCACCTCCAAAAAGAGCAATCACTTCCAAAGACTATTTCATAATCTTCCTCTTCCACTTAAAAACACCTTTAATATCTTTTCATGACTTTACTTCTATATCTTTACTTTTTAAGAGCTGCATAATCTTCCACTTTATGGATATACCATCACTTTTGTCTAGTTTTTGAAGTCTAAAAAGCTCACTGACAGCGTTTTAAAATGTGAAATTTAAAAAGGCATTAAAATAACTCAGAACCAAAATTAGCTCAGCAATGGACTGACACAATGGTGTATGGAATCATCTTTAATTTAAAATACAGAATTCTATAATGTGACATTGAACTTCATAACGCCATCAGATTGACAGTTTCTATGAAGCAGAGCTCAAGTCCAAGTTGATTTAGAATAGAAGTGGCTGCTTTTTGGTGTTGCATGTTTGGGGAAAGGTCATTTCAAGCTTGTTTAAGACTGCCATCTAGTGCCTCCTTTCTTCCCTGTTGGATGCGGGAGGATTTCTGCAAGCAAATTAGTTTTTGGATGTTCTTTATACATGTCACTATCTGGACTCATTAACTCCGGTTTTAGATAATAGCAGCCTTTTTGAGATGTATGTCATTCTTATGGCCTCAGCTATGCCGATTAAAGAAATTGATTGTACTGTTCAGTGGTCTTCAAGAAAAAGTGAGGCACAGACGCAAAGTAAAAAGCAGTCATTTATCATCCTTTACTGACCTCTTCAATTAAACACGACCTTCCAAATAAGACAAATTCACCCCTTTGTGGTGACAATCCCTGGAACAGATGGATCAGGCATGGGACCCTATCACTCCACCAAGCTCATGTTTAAGATGAGCAGTGTGGCATTTGGATATTGTGTTCAGGGTGATAGAGTTGAAAGTATGTCACCAGCTAAACAGCACAGATTCTGAAGTTAGAGATCCACAGAGGACACCTGCCACTGACTAGAGCGTCATGGAGGCTCACATATTCCTCTGTGAATCAATGTGGAATCAATGTCCTAGCATGATGTTAGGTGATAATGGACGAGTAGGCCTAGAAGGGAGGCACGGCCTAGTAGACCTCAGCGCTATGAGCTCATTAGCCAATCCCCACTGGAGCAGTGCCAAGACACCTGGGTGGTTGTCCACCTATCTGAATTACCCTGGGCGCTTCAATGAGATGCAGTTCCCTTCCATGAGTCAGAAATTACTTAAGTTTTACCATGCACTGTTAAACAATTGTCATATTCCATGCTTAAGTGGCTGCCTTCCAAATGGGGTATGAAGTGATTTTGTGATAAAATTCATGGGAGTCCTAAAGTATGAAAGAAGCAGTACTAGTTTTAGATAAAATTCCACCTGGCAGCTCAATGAATCAAGACATTTGATTTCAACAGCTCACGGAACTATGATTAAGCAATTGTGAATAGCATTCTTATCTCTCTTTCTAGAAAACACCTAGCTGATTTTTAAATGAAGTAAATTCTTTAAAAAACTTTTCATAATTATTTCAGCGGATTTCTAAATCCAAATGTGCACCTTAACAAATAAAAAGTTTCATATTCAGTTAATTCTTGAAAACTGTATCTTTTACATAGGTAATCAAAAGAAAGAAGAAAATGTTTGGCCTTATTTAAAAATAATTATAAGTGTGGGAGATTACTTTTCACATTTACATATTAATGTAACAATGACTTTGTTCAATTTAATATACAAAAGTAGCATGAATAATTTAATTTTGACCCTAAAAGTTGTCTTAGCAAATACAAAACCTTTGAATTTCCTAGGTTTTATCACACAAATCCCCTCAAATGACCTAACAAATTTCACATTTGACCACTGAGAAATAAGAGTAAAATGTAGTCTCCCTTTTCTGCGGTATCCTCACATGTTACTATTATAGAGAGATAAATTCACATATTTTGGGCTGCTGCATATTATAGAGTTGGTATGGGTTTCATAGTAAAACAAAAATAAAAATAAACCAGGGATCAGGTGCGGTGGCTCACATCTAAAATCCCAGCTACTTGGGAGGTAGAGATTGAGAGGATCATAGTTCAAGGCCAGGCAAAAAAAATTTGGGAGACCCAATCTCAACAAAAAATGCTAGGTGTGCTGGTGCACACCTGTCACCCCAGCTACATGGATGGCATAGGTAGGGATACTGCTTTTCAAGGCCTCCCTAGGCAAAACTGCAAGACCCTATTTGAAAAATAATTAAAGCAAACAGAGCTGGGAGCTGGAGGCATGGCTCAAGTGGTAGAGAGCCTGCCTACCAAGTGTGAGGCCTTGAGTTCATACCTCAGTACCACCAAGAAAACAAAAACAGTAAAAGGGATTTTTCTATCCATCTATCTACTATATATTCATTTAATTTTTGCAGTTCTAAGGATCAAAACAGAGACCTTGGGTGTGCGAGGCAAGCATTCTAACACTTAACTTCACCTCAAGCCCAGTAAAAAAGGAATTTTTTTTTTTTTTTTGTAGGACTGGGGTCTGGAAGGCAGCTATCCTCACCACTATACCACCAATACAGAACTGGGGTTTGAACTCAGGGTTTTGCACTTGCAAAGCAGGTACTGTACAACTTGAGCCACACCTCCAGGGATTTTTTTTAATTTATTTTTTTGAAGAGGTGTTAGAGGAATAAAGCCACAGGCTATTTCCTCCTCTAAAAGAACATAAGAAGAAGCTAATTGAAAAAAGAAAATGCTCATATACTTATATAGTGGGCTAGAGCAAACTTCTCAAAAGCAGCCTACTTAATGGTGAAGCTATCCCTTCCAGCCCAGGCATTCCACCAGCCTCAGTTCCAGCCAGTCCTGGGGCTGGAAGCAGCTGAATCCACTGGCCCAGGCCTGTGGTTGGGAAATAAGCAGGGCCTCTCATGGCTTTAATTAACTCCACCTTATGCAACGGAAGCTTCCCTTGCTTTTATGGTGTTTTGGGTCTTCAGATACAGATAGTGACACACAGCCTGGTGAGAAAGTCCCCACCATCACTGAGCATCAAAGAGCTCCCGTGCTAATCGAGGCCTGCCATCTTTCCTCTCCATTTCAGGTGACTGGTATGAGTATACTCCCAGCCTTGTCCCATTGCAGAGTAAAGTCCTGAAAAAAGGAGATCACGGGTTGTGTCTTTCTCCTTTCTTTTTCCTTCCAGTCACCATCCCTTTCCTGTGACATAAAGAACTATGTCTATGTTATGTTTCCTCAACAACTATTTGCTGGATGAATGAAAGAATAATTAGTAATTTTTTGTGGTACTGGGGCTTGAACTCAGGGTCTTGTACCCATAAGAAATAAATTTTAAGTGTAAGCAACTTGGGTAGACTTCATATTAAAATTAAGATTGAAAGACATGTAAACATTTGTAAATAAAAACATTATCTACATCTCAAACAGTCTCCATCTACAGCTCTGGAACATTTAAACATGAAAACATTGTTTAAAATATATCTCTAATGTTTTTCTTTTTTGAAAAGTAACATCCTTACAGCACAGTTTTTAGGAAGACTGAGAGAGGCCCAAAGAACTAAATCCTACCCTTCCTAATGCAGCCACCAAGAAATAAACCACTCCTAACATTTTACCTAGAGTTGCAGGCCACCCACGCAGAATATCAAACCTAACGCAGTTGGGGTGCCTTAGCTCCAGGACAGGCAGGCTCCTTCATTTCTAGTATATTTTTAAAAAGATTTTTTAATCAGTTAATCTGGGAGTCTTTTGGGCATTGGAGGATTATTCCTGCCTCCCCCCCCAAACAAATTTAATGGCTTTTAATTGCTAATTAGACTGTACTAATTTACACTGAGAAATTTAATGGCCAAATAAATAAAAATACTCTGGAATAGATGGCTTGAGAAATGAGAGTAATATCCAAAGGTGGCTTTAAAACATTGCAGCAGAATAACAGAATTGCTTCACCAGACATTGTCATGAAGCCAGGGCCACTAAAGGACACACTTGCCGTATAGACTAAAATGAAAGGGTAGGTGGTGAGGGACAATTACCCTGGGTCACATCAGAGTCGCTATCATCACTTCTATTCACTTTTCTCTTTATGTGCTCTATGGGCCAAACTGCAACTGGGCGCACACCATCGGCTCTCCTTACTCATGGGAGTTAAGTTGTGAGCTTCTACATGTGGAAGACTTAAACCGTGTTGCCAAAGATTGGAAGACTAAATGATTTTATCCTAAGAAAAAAGAAAATCACAGTTCTTTAAAATTATCACCGGTAGTGTCGGATGCATAAATCATGGAGATTTACGGCCAAGGAAGTACAATATTCCCTGAATTTCAGACAGAGAAGAAAAATGCATTATTCTTTCTTAGCATTTGTATGCCTTTCTCCTATCTGTGGTTTTCAAACTGTGCTCAAGGAAACAGGAACCTCACCTGGCTGGAAGGAGACTAGGGAGGTGAAGGAGTGACACTACACCCACAAGCTTAGCGTTGCCAGGGAAAAAAACACAAGATGCCAAATTAAACGAGCTTAGATAGACGAACATTTTTTAGGGATATGCAATAGTTGGGACACACTTGTTACTCAAAAGTTATTCTTTGTGTACCTGAAATTCAAATTTAACTGGTCATCACCTTTTTTTTTTGATTTCTGGGTAAATATGGGAGCCCTGTAATGAACTGCTTTTTGCCTCCCAATAAAAGCAGAGAGCTTGACATGCGAGGGTTCCAGATACTCTTATGTTTGAGAAAAGTGTTAGCTAAGCAAAAAAGTTTGAAAGTTGTTTTGCTGGATGAATCCGGGCAATACCCTTGAGCCCCACTGTCTGTGGACATCCCATCAGTAAAGCAAAGTGCATCTGGCTGTTGTGGAAATTAATTAAAGCTTGGAAAGTTCTCTGAAACTGGCATGTTCAACCACATATGCTACAAAGTATTTACCCCGTGCCAGACCGTCTGAAAATGTCCCGATTGCTCAGGGAACAACTAGATGGCAGACGTTTAAAGGGTGTTAAATCACAATTTTAATAATGCCACATTGATGAACTACATAGAAACTCAGCAGAACCTTCCAACCTACGAAATGAGTTTTTCTTTACAAATAAATATGATTTGCTTAATGTATAGTTGCTAATTTTTCCTGCTGAATCATAGTGTTGTTGTTTTTTTTAAACAGTTCAAGAAATAATCAAGAAGTGAAGAGAATAATTCATCTCTTAGTAGCCTATGGTCTACCATTTCTACTTGGTAAGTTTATTTATTTTGGTGGTATGGGGTTTGAACTCAGGGCTTTGAGCTTACAAAGCAGACAGGCTTTGTAGCAGGTGTTCTACTGCTTGAGCCACACCTCCAGTCCTTGGTAAGGTTTTTTTTTAAGATAAAAAGAAAAGATTTTACGAAAACAAAACAGAGATAATGACACAATAAAACACATCTGGAGACCACTTGGTGACATTCAGGGTTCTTTTTTCCCAACTATTGGCTTTTATGGTAAGTTCTTCCAGTACTAAAAGCAAATGTCATAAACATGTAACATTCAGTTTATAATGTTGTCTAAACACTGAGGGGCAGAAACGCAAACCTGGCAGTACAACTGAAAAGTAAATTAGTTCCGATTGGTCCAACTAAACAATGAAAAGACACAAGTGTCAATAGCTGGTAAGCTGACCAGGTAGACAACATTGAAGGAGGAAGAGAGAGAGCAAGCTCTTATTTTTAGCCATACAGAAGAAAGCCAGGATCACAATGAAAGTTGTCAAAATTCCTGTCTTCCTTCTATTTTGTAAAGGGGTGTCAGAGTAGAATGAATCTTTTAGCCAAATAGAAAGATTGCAACTCATTGGGCATCATGCCTTCTCTCCTGCCTATATTTTGCCTCCTACCTAGAATGACTCATTCTCTAAGGATTTTTTGTTTTGTTTTGTTTTTCAGCACTGGAATTTGAACTCAGGGCCTCCTGCTTGCTAGGAAGGCACTCTTACCATTTGAGCCACTCTGCCAGCCCTAGAATAACTCATTCTCTAATGCAAATGATCTGGCCAGCTCACATTCATCCTTAAGACTCTTCTCCTCTTTCTTGAAGCCTTCCACAACAATCCACACAGGACAGATGACTTCTGTCTTCCCCTTTGTGATGCTATGATATCCAGAACATTTTTCTCTTCCTGCCTTTACTACAATATATTGGCAATAAGTGGTTGTAGGCCTTCATTCTCTACCAGTGAGTTCTTTAAAGACTGGATCACTCTTACCTAATGTGTATTCCTAGAGTCTAGCACCATGCCTGGCATACCACAAGCATCTGATAAAGGTATGCTATAAGGAAGACCATGTCTCCAAGTTGAAACAAAAATGACAAAGCTTAATAGGAAACAGCTAACCCGCATTTGTGAGTGCCATTTCTCTTTGCTTTTCAGAGAAAAAAAAAAAAAAAAGGCAGAGCCAAAAGCTCTCATCACTTTGAAGTGAATAAATAGTCAGGAAAAGATGAAGGGGTCTATATAGCTATTTAAGGAGCAAGAACAACATAAGCCACTGTGAGCCTTCGGTAAAGCATCTCTGCGAAAGTGTGCCAACTCTACCCTGGAGGGCTGGCCTTCAGACTCTGGGCACAGGCCACTGGATTCCACTCCACCTCTAACAGTGTGCTGAGAAGGCCCGCAAAGGTGTCATTAAGAAAAGCAAGACCTTCCCCCAGCATTTTCACACACTCATTACCGCTGCATGGCGTTTGATCTTTGAGTCATGGCTGAAGTGACCCAGATTCAAACTGGTGATTATTAATGTCACATTTATATAGTCCTTCCGATTGGTAGAGCACTTCACAATCACTTAGGAATTTGCTAGGAGACAGTCACAGAGCATTGCTGTGCTTATCTGAGCAATTCACAAACTGGGCCTTCTTAGACATAATGCAGGCGACACAATGCTTCCCCACTGAGCTGCTCACAACTTTGGGCTCAGCCTAATTAGAATGTGAAGATCTGAGGTCCTGAGGGTTTGCTGAAAAGTCAGTGATTTAATTAATCACAATGCTACTAGAGGAATGCCCAGGCCAATAGATATGGTGACATATGCCAACATGTATCAGCTAAGATGAACACAGAAAGAATTTCACTATTTACTTCATTTCATCACCTTTTATCTAGAGACTGTGGAACAAAGAATGTTACCAGGGTTTTTAAAATATTAAGAATGGAAATTGAGTTATCAACCTCCCCAAATTAATTCTAATTTGGTCAATGGACACACACATCTTAAACAGTCATATCACCATGTAATTACACAAGTAAGTAGACGGTGCTTTAAGTTCTACTTTCAAAATCTTCCACATTTCTCATGCATTAACACAGTACTCACATTTATAATTTTTGCTGTAGTTGTAACTACAGCAGATTAATAATTTGTTCTTTAATGTCACTGCAGTTTTTTAAAGCTGTCATGTTGAACATTATATAACCTATTTAAAATAGACTTTGGGTAAGAGGAAGTGTATATTCTCTTAGATACTTAAATATAGTTATTGCTGAATTTTCAATTGACCACACTGAATAATGAATAAAGCTGTAAGTTGAACCTAGCTAGTATGAATTTTTTTTTTTTTTTGGTGGAATGGGGGTTTGAACCCAGGGCTGTAATATGAATATTTTTAATTCATATTAAAATTAAGTAGCTCAAGATTAAGATTGTTAAGTAGTTTGAGTCAGAAATTCAAATAGTAATGTCATAGTGATGTTAATAAAAAAGTAACAATACCACTTCAGATCTGTTACTTATTATTTATATCACAAAAGGTACAGTCTCAAAATCCAATGTTTTAGAAACAAATAAAATTTGAGTTTAAGAAAAAGTACCATACCCTTCATTTTATAAATTAGGAAACTGAGGCACCATGGTATAAGAAGTCCAGAAAATTAAGTAACTCATCCAAGATCACATGTAAGTCAGTAGTAGGAGAGGCAATAATTATCTGAAAGCATTTCACGTAGAACACAGCAATATTTTGCAGACAATGAAACATCAACCAAATAATTTTGGGTGATCTACAGTGCTTGCTTACTTTCCCTTCCTGCTGTTTTTACTTTCTTTCTAAAACTTTAACTGCAAACATGCATTTCTTTAGGAACTGCCAAGTTCCTAGGCATCCCTCAGTAATAAATTAGAATAACCTTGGTTAGGCTGCCACACAAAGATCAGTGAAGATGAATGAGATGAATCTGAAAGGGCTTTGTAGACATACTCTACATGTGTTAGTCTTATTACAGTCAGGAACCCCAGGTTAAAACATGATAATTTCTGGACAGCTTCTTAACAGGGAAGCTGCGACTCACTGTCAATTAGACCTTGGAACCTGAGACATTAAAATAATACTTTCAAGCAACTAAGTTTCTCAGCAAGTTGGTTGAAATCACTTAGAGGACTAGCTTTTCAACCCTGGAATTTAGATCCGGGGATTTCAAAAGTGAAGGACGGTCTGTTGTCCTTTTAACTACAGGGAAACACCAGAGCTTCTCAAGATACTACCTCTATTTTTCTTCTGTGTGCCTGGTGCTACCCATCACAACCAGGGCCAACGAGCATGCAGGCAAAGTACCCTATCACTAAGTCACGTCCCCACTTCAACTACTTCTATGTGTTTTGTTTGGCTTTGTTTTAACCAGCTAGCGTAAGTGCGCTGGGAAGAGGTAAGTCGGATAACCTCCTTACTGCAGATATTCCACCTTGTACTACCATGGAATTCCTCTGCAGTGCGATTATGGTTCATCGATCACTGTGGGGTAGAGAAAAAGTATGAGGGATATTTGATCAGTCTCTTTCTTTGACTATCACCACTCTTGGCTTTGTTTAAATAAGAGGGAAGCCAGCCCAAACTCTCCTGGAACAAAACAAAACAATTACTCCACCCCTCCCAAACAATAAACCTTACATCTCAGACTTC
This sequence comes from Castor canadensis, assembly GCF_047511655.1. Classification (NCBI taxonomy): domain Eukaryota; kingdom Metazoa; phylum Chordata; class Mammalia; order Rodentia; family Castoridae; genus Castor; species Castor canadensis. Next base: position 79,966,198 of record NC_133393.1, read on the forward strand.
TACTTGTCTTTACCTTACACATGATATTAAAATGGTCCAGCTAGGCGCTGGTAACTCACATATGTAATCCTAGCTACTCAGGAGGCAGAGATCAGGAGGATCGCAGTTCAAAGCCAGCCTGGGCAAACAGTTTGTGAGACCCGATCTCGAAAAAACCTATCACACAAAAAAAGGGCTGGCAGAGTGGCTCAAGGTGAAGGCCTGAACTCAAGCCTCAGCACCAAAAATTAATTAATTAATTAATAAAGTAATTTAAAAAATAGTCCACAGTGCCCATTCTGTAAACTGAGGGTAGCACTTGCTAACTGTATTGTCTTATTATCAGAAAGAGATTCTTTAAGCTCCAAATTCTTTCTCTCAGCATCACACATTATTGTTTTGGGAGCTGATTCATTCTGCTTACATTTATTAAGCACCTACTATGCACCACATACTTCTGTAGGAGCTTCAGATAAAGCAGTAGACACGAAAGCACAGAGGCACCTTCTTGTAGCAGGCACCTAAAGCTGCCAGGGATCTGAGAGCAATAACTATTACGGAGAACAGGGCAGCAGATTCCAGCTCTGGGGAGTGGGGGTGGAGCTGGGGAAGGCAGAGAGGCTGTTACTCTATAGAGATCAGGGAAGACTATCTGATACCAGATAACTTTTGAGCTGAGACCTGAAAGGTGAGGTGAGCTATGATCCCACGTGTGCTTTTCTATTAACTTGAAATCCAGAACAAACAAGGAGATTAGCTGTGAAACTTCAGGAGAGTCAAACCTGTGAAGATTGAGGCCTGACGCCATACTTTGAATCAGCTCTCAGTTTATTTCCAATGATCTTTAAACTCTGTTTAGCTATGGCTTAATCTTTTCTCCTGATTAAAATGTTTCACAGTATCTCTTAACATAGTATCTAAAAGCAAGAGTTTTGTTTTACACTGTGCAAGCAGCCCAGGTAGATATTTCAGGTAGAAACTTCTATTCTGAGACCCGGACTATTTGATTTGTCACTGTGCATACAAAAGGGAAAAAATGCACTGAAGTCAGCTGACTTTGCAACTGGCCACACCTACATGGTGAAGAAATGCAAAGGAGGTTAGACAGTTAGCTACGTTTTAGAATGGTGGGTTTTAAAGTTGATCTTTTAATTAAGAATAAAACAAAGCAACAACAACAAAAAAGTCCCGCAAGTACTGGGCTTATGCCCATAATCCTAGCTACTTGAGAGGCTGAGTTTGGGAGGATCACAGTTTGAGGCCAGAGCAGGCAAAAACTTTTCAAGACCCACGCTCACAAACTAGGAGGGTGTGGTGGCCTGCACTTGTCATTCCAGGTATTTGGGAGGCTGAGACTGGGAGAATGGAGGTTCCAGGTCAAAAGTTTGCAAGACTCCATTCTCAATGGAAAAAAAGCTGGGTACGGTGGCAGAGACCTGTCATCCCAGTGATGTTGGGAAGCTTAAAATAGGAGGATCAAGATCCAGGATGGCCTGAGTAAAAAAGTGAGACCCTGTTCCCAAAATAACCAGAGCAAAAAGAGCTGGAGGTATGGTTCAAGTGACAGAGCCTTTCAGGTACAAAGTCCTGAATTCAAACCCCAGTATGAAGGAAGGGGATTTAAAAAAAAAAAAAAAGCCCTCCAACAAGAATGATAACATATAACAACAACAAAATCCAGGAAACTAGATGATATCTAGATGATAGTCAATGTCCCCTTTTATTTCTGCTATATAGAGACAGCATAGAAACGCTGATGGGTTTACATTCTTAAGTTCTCTGTGCAGTCTGTGTAGGTTCTACTGTATTACAATACTGGTAAGAAACCCTCAAAGTTTTAAAGACAGAGGAAGACAAAAATCAAAGGAACAAGATGAACAACAAACTCTTATCAATCAATTTTAGGTAACATATGCAATCAGAATTCTCCCTTGCTTGATAAAGAAACTTTCAAATACATTATGGTAATTATGAGAAAAACTGAGTGTGTTAATCACATGTTATTGAGGTTCTCTGATACCAGGAACAAAAATGCATTCATTGTGGACATAACCTCTGTATAGCATAGATTAGACACTTTAAAGCACTTCTTGTTGTGAACGATAGGGTGTGAATTATCTCTGTAAAAGGATGAAATAATGGCTGGCTATAGAAAATAACTATCATTAACAAGTTTAAAGATCACTTTGCTAGTCCAAAGAGATGGGAGTTGATAATTTCACTGTTGAAAAGGACAAAAATCTCTCTCTCTCTCTTTATATATATATAATATTATATACATAATGTATATTATATATATATACACACATACACAATTATGTAACCTGTATTATTGAAAATCTACTTAAAAATTCTGATCTTTACAATTTGAAATATTTAAAAATAGGAGTCATGGGCTAGTGGAGTGTCTCAAGTGGTAGAGTGCCTGCCTAGCAAGGGTGAGGCCTTGAGTTCAAATCCCAGTATCACCAAAAACAGGACTTAAAATTGTAGTAAACTTATAAATTACCAGGTAAGTTTTGAAATTTTTATGGTGATATGGCTGGGAAACACACCACACACACACACACACACACACACACACACACACACTTTTTTGGGGCTATTTTGGGGTTTTAACTCAGGGCCTCATGCTTGCTAGGCAGGTGCTCTACCACTTAAGTCATGTACCCATCCCTGTTTTGCTTTAGCTATTTTTTTGGATAGGGTCTTGCACTTTTGTCCACACTGGCTTCAGATCATGATCCTCCTACCTATGCCTCCCAGATAGCTGGAATCACAGGCCTAACTTGTTGAGGTGGGGCCTTGCTACCTCCCCCTGATGGCCTTAAACTGTGATCCTCCCAATCTTTACCTTCCAAGTAGCTGGGATTACAGGTGTATGCAACCATACCTTCCCTTGGCTAGGTTAAATCTCTTAAATTGAGAAATATTGTATGATCATAGGAAATTGAAATTCATTCAATTCATTCACTCAACAAATGCAGGAACTCAAAATGTAAGGAGATATGGAAATCAGTATGGAGGTTCCTCAAAAATCTAAAAATAGAACAACCATATGATCCTGCTATTATCAGTCCTGGGCATATACCCAAAGGAATGTAAGTCAGCATCATTAGAGACACCTGCACACTCATATTTGTCATATTTGTAGCAGCACTATTCACAATAGCCAAGCTGTGGAATTAGCCTAGGTGCCTCCCAACCAACGAATGGATGAGAATGAAATTATGTTGTATGCAGGAAAATGGATGGAACCAGAGATCACCATGTTAAGTGAAATAAGCCAGAAAGACAAATATCACATGTTCTCTCTCATATGTAGAATTCAGACCTAAAAGAATAAAAGAAATACACAAATACAAAAGGGGGTACTGTTTGGATGTGGGAACTAGTGGGAGGGGGAGTGGAAGGATGTGGGCAAAAGGAGAGGGTGAAGGGTGCTGAATGTGATCGACGTGCTTCAAATGCATGTATGAAAGTAGAATAGTGAAACCTGTTAAAAACAGTTTAAATGGGGGAGATAAGAAAGAGTAATAGAAGGGCTGAATTTGATCAAAGAACATTGCATACATATATGGAAATATCACAAAGAAACCCCTTTGTACAATTAATACATGCTAATTAAAACATGTATGTAAGGGGGCATAGGATAAACTTATTTTGCAATAGATATCAATTGTACTTTCTAAAACTATTGCACCTTGGACAGATACCTTTTCAAGCAAAGTTCCTCCAAATTTAAAGCAATGGGGCCAATTTTTAATCTGGAGAAAAAATACAATAAGTATGCTAAATGTATGGAAGAATAAGGAAAATAATAGATGTAGGTTGTTTTTCAGAGGAACAATTATACACACTATTTAAAAATTGGAGGAACTTTACCTAAAAAGTATCTACAGGCTGACAAAAAATATACTGAACAAATTATTTGAAAATATAATGTATTTTTCAGAAGCTTCTTGGCTTTCTGGGCTCTTTATATTTGCCGAGGGTCTACTACGTATCATCCCTGTGGCAGGTATTGGGATGCATTGGTGAACAGACACATTTCCTCTCTGACATGAGTTACCATCTGTCACAGGCATGGAACAAAGGTCTTACGAGAACTAGGCTAAAATGACATCTATAGTAGTTTGACAGCAATGTTAATGAAAGTAGCCATGAAGAATAAAAGGATGAATAAATGAATGAATGAGCAAAGAAAAACAGAGGGATGGAGGGAAAAATAGAAGGAAGGGAGGGAAGGAGAAAGGGAGAGGGAAGGAAGGAGACAGACAGGGAGGAAGAAAAAGAAAGTCAGACAGGCAACCAGTTCATTCTAGTAGGATTAGCAACATAAAATTTTAGAACCGGAAGGAAATCTTAGACACCATCTAATTTAGTGGCCCAACCACAGCTGTGCATTGTAATCACCTGGTTCCAGCTAGATGTTCAAGATTCCACCCAAGGACTAGGGATGCTCTCATAGGCAGAGCTAATGTTTAGCCCACTTAAGATCCTGGGTTCAATCCCAGTATCAAAACCAACAAGCAAACAAACAACACACACATAGAAAACCCACTCCAAATCTACTGCATTGCATTCAAATCTCTGTACATTTGTACTCTGAAAAATTTCCACAGGTGTTTATGGCTAACTCCATGTGCATGGATCTAGCCTAATTCCTTCATTTTATGTATGAGGAAACTGAGGCCCAGAAAAGAGAGAGGCTGAGAGACTGACAAGAAGTTTTCTGATAAAGCCTGAAGGGAAACAGTCTTTTTTTGCACTATTTTCATATATCACCTCACTGCTGTCTATGCTGAAATCTCTGCACAGGAAGAAACAGGATAAACTGACAACATACTTTGTCAACTGTTACTGAACCAAAATTAAAGACAGCCACTATCTACAGGCAGCACAAACGTAAAATCAAGGAAAGACCCACCATATACTATAGTAATCTGGTTGTCTCCTGCTTAAACAACCAAATCAGGCTGGTTTAAACACTTCTGCACAAACAAACATCATTCCTCCTATCAGCTTCTCCTTTCAGCAAGGGAATGAATTGTAACTCTGGTTCCCATGGGTAAGGAGGTGGAAGAGAAAGAGAATGATTTTCCTGGTTTATTCCTTACAACTCAGAAGGTTAAAGATATGGTTCCAATCCTCAAAATGGAGAGAGAGTGCCCAGTCTGCTTTTAACGCTGTTGGCAGAGTTTGAGGACACGTTGGCTATTAGCCTGCCATGCTGTTTAAACTTCCTGAAGTCCCACAATGGGACCTTACGGGGTTAAGTTAGTGAAACACAAACACCTCCTCTGTATATTTTATTCCCTCCCTTCACATTCACGAAGACATAAAAGACTAAAGCATTTCAGAACCAGGTGAGGGGGGCAGGTTATTGATCCGCTCAGCTCCTTCCTTCAGACTCATGTACACGACAGCCGAGGCAACTCAGTGAAATTATTCATCAGATCAGTGTAACGAGCAAGGAATCAGGAAGCAACCCAGAATTCCCACAAAGCATACCGATTTTCTTACCAGAAACATCTGTGGCTCTCTAATGCACCACAAACTAACTTTCTCTCTCAAAAGTATGTAACATGCACATACATCAAGCACTGAACATGCCTATTAATTAATGTCACAGGAAGGGTTTCAATGTCATCTCCTTTCCACATACCTGAGAACAAGTACTTCCACATTAGAGCACCAGGCAGTCTTCTCACATAAAATCTAACAGTTCCCTAGATGGTTTGGAAGAGACCTTTTAAAGCAAAACAAAATGCCACACTACCTAGTCTTTTTTCAGATCCTCCATAAGAAGTTTCTGATTATTCACACATATAAATAGCAGAACTGGAAATAACAATTTCAGCTAACAAGTTATGAATTTCCTCAAAAAATTATCAGATTATCTGTTTGTCACTGAAATAAGAGAAAGAAAAGAAGCACAAATACCCTTGACCTTGGTGGAGCTATAATATAGCTTAAATCAGTTGACTGATATCGTTTACTATTATTAGACTGGGGTGTGTGTGTGTGTGTGTGTGTGTGTGTGTGTGTGTGTGTGTGTGTCTACAGAAAGCAGTATTAACTAGGGCAGAGGAACTGGCCAATACAGAAGGTTTTCACAGGCTTTCTAATTCAACCAAAGCTACTGTGAGTTCTGTTACTATGGTGATGGGCGGGGTTGGGGTGGGTGTGTCTGGCAGGCTGGAATGCTCAGCTGGTGGAGTAACTCAAATCTCATTTTACCTCTGTGGAGTGTATTTACTCCAAGGAGGTTTGATTAACTGAAAGGGGTGAAAAAAGAACCCCTAAATATTGGTTGGTGGGCATTTCTCATAGCACCTGCTGCACTAAGACTAACTCACACCTTCTAAATCTGATCCAAGGCCTCTAATAGTGTTGGTTACTCATCATACTTGGATTTAAGCAGTAACTTTACCTCCAGAATCCCTACGATCCTGGCAGCCTGGGTTAATTTCAGCTGTCTCTACAGAGGCTATGTGAAACACGGCATTTACAAATTTGGACTATACAGCACTATTTATTATGTGATGGAAAATTTCCAAAAAGCCAGAAGAGATGTTGGCATTTATGCAAGTTGACTACTGTTCAACCCAAAGAAGCACTATATTCTAGTGTTCATGCTTGCTAGGATTGAAAGAGCCTACGTGAAAATACCTTATTTAGGGTCATCTTAGCATCTCACCCATTGGGTCTCCTTGAGCTATGGGTATTATGCTTCGGGGGAGGGCAGCCAGCCATCCTGAAAACAGAACCTCCCCACCCTGCCCTGAAGTCCTATTACCCATCCATTCACTCCAAGTCCTTAGAGTGGCTATTTGCTTATTTTCAAATCGAATAAGTCAAATATAACTGGTAGCTATTAAAAGATTAAGCCACCACAGTTTTCAAAGGCTTCACTGTTCAGAAATTTCAAGTCCACAGAGGAGGCAGATTTGGAGGGTTTGGTTTCCTACAGAATGCTGAAATTATTTGTTCATTCCTCTTTAGTTTTAAGAATGTTCTTATTAACCCATCTCTGTCCTTATGTTTTTTTTTAAAACCTCTTCATGGGCATTCAAAAAGAAAAATAGAGGCTCTGAAGAAAGACGACAATGTATCAAATGATATCCAGTGACAAAAAAAGATAATTATGAATGTTAGGTCCCTAAAGATGAAGAGAGGAAAACTTGAAAACATTAGCTACTTCCAATTTGTTATCAGATAACCTTCCCCTCTTTGGGGACTCCACATTGCATTACAATGTTTCTTTAAAATTCCTTTATTAAGAAGTCTCTTGCACTTGCTGAAAGCAAAGGTATACTAGAAAACTGGGGCCAATATTACATCACATTAAGGGCTGGCTACTTTATAGTAGACTTTTTTATTTTTTTCTAAAAAGGCAACACAAATGGAGGGAAAGGTGGTTATAAAAAAACATCATAGGAAACCAAATAGCCTTTATTTAAATTAAAAGCAATCACAGCCTGATTCTTGGAACACACTTTGAAATGCTTTTTGGCATGCAGCTGCTCTGTGCTGCCAATATTGTGTGTAATTGGAAACATTTCAAACAGAATTGTTACCAAAGTCAAAGACCATAATTGTGAGCTGTGGGATCTGAGCCTTGGATAAAAGAAGGGCAGCTGAGCGAAAGCACGCAGCACAGAGGAGTGGACCACGGGGCTGCAGCTCACTGCAGTATTTCCACAGCATTATTGACAAATCTTTCTTTCCAGGGATCCAATGAGAAAAGAAGGACACAGAGAGAAGCTGGTGGGAGCTATAAGTTAGCAACTAGAGTAAAACTCTTAGAAGAAGCCTGCGACTTCAAGCCCAGAACAACTGAAATAACACAGCCCAAACTTCTCTCCTGAAGTTTAATCCACTAGAAACGGAAGGCATTCCTCCCCAGAGTTTACCCCAAATCTATCAGTGACCAAAATGCAGCCACAGTTTAACTGGCCAGTTGACTTATAGGATCATTCAAGACAAAACTTTTAGGGGCAAGGTGGTGTGTGTGTGGGGGGGCAGTTAAGTAAGGTGAATGACAGCTGCTTGCTCACTTAAGGCTCCCAGTTTTAAAACATTTACATTGGCTTCTGCCTAGTTGGCATTTGGACTTTTAACTGTCAAATCTCCAAAGGAAAATGAACTCGGAAGGGTCTAATCAGTTCAGGCTGGGCAATCATTCTTGTTCCTCAAGAGATCCCTTCAAAAGTGACCAAGTGCGTTTAGAGTTTAGTCTAAACAAGCGCACAAGCTGAGACATAGGAAGAATTACTGCATTCTCTTTAAGAGGTTTGATCCCCTCAGTAACTGGAAATAGTCTGTGCCAGTGGACCAGGGGCTCAGGAACAGCTCTTGGAAAAATCGTGTCATTCTGGCACATGAAAGTGATCCGATTATTCTGTCATATCTGTGCCAGAAGTGTCATGACATCAACATACTCCAACTGGTAAAGCATTGCCTCTTCCCTCCTGCTCCCTTTTCCAGGAGAGAAGAGCAGGGAAGAAACACAGGCTTGCTGGGTTCCCCAAGCAACTTTGGACCAAGTTTTTCCACTGCTCCAAAATCTTCATTCATCAACACACAAGGCTGGCCTCCTTGCCTTGGCTTCAGCACCACCAAAAACAAGGAGGTGCATCACCAGTAACTGGGGGTGCTGAGGTACCACACTTGGGTGTCCAGAGGTGGGGACTGCAGAAGCTCTGGGTCACTGCAGTTTCCCCCTGGCCATCTTGGTCCCTGGCACTGTGTGTGGAGCACTGGCTCCATATGCTGCCTGAGATTTTGAGGAACTGTAACAATGCAGGACTGGGATTACTGTACTTTCCTCATTCTCTCACCCACACCTTCTAAAGAGATTAGTGCCAAATATGCACTCTTTCACTCTGTGACCAGAAGATAAAGCAGTCATGGTCTCTGGGAACCCCAGCCAACCAGGAAACTCAACTCATTTACTTTCCCAACTCCTCTTTATTGTGGGACAATTACACATGCATTCAAGCAATTTTAATTTTCTCAAAGTAATCAAAGTTAAACAGTGGATACTATTGAAGATGTGTGTGTGTGTGTGTGTGTGAGAGAGAGAGAGAGAGAGAGAGAGAGAGAGAGAGAGAGAGAGAGAGAGACTGAGACAGAGAGTACTATTTTGCCAAAGAGGAGGAGTCTCTTCGGGTCAGATGACATCATTAGCATTTTATGCACATATGAGAATCACTTTAACTTTTTAAATTACTTTTCTTCTTTGAAAGGAAAGCTTTACTCTTTATAAACTACTTTATCCAAGAAATTAATTGCCGTAATTAGAATCCAAGTAAACGACAATCTTTACTGCAAATTGTTCATTTTAGACAACCTAAAATATAGGTATAGGCCATTAAAGAGTTACTTAACTATTGGAAAATAATTTTCAAAGATTCTTATTCCATTTCATGAGTACTAGAAATAGTCACTCACAATATTCCACCTTTTGCATTTCACTTTCAAGTAATTATAGATTTTAGAGATATTATCTTACGATGATACTTTTAAAGCTTATATCAGCTTACTTTGAAAAACCCTGAAGGAAACCACAAAAATTAACTTTTTTTGGTCATTTACAGAGTTATCCTAAGAGAGAATATTAGGAACAACTCCATAATAGTTCAAGTGTTCAGGAACTGTAAGGGTTCTTTTTCTTTCCAGCTCATATTAGATTTTATTTTTGTGCCCCAAGCTGATTCATTATAATACCTTTTATTGTAGAAACAAATGGTGGTCCCATGGCCCTTGATTCTAAAAACTTTTTAAGCTTCATTGGTATTGCTGGCAGAACTGATTGAATCTGTCACTTTAGCAAAATATATCACTTTTCTTTTAAAAATCAACAGGCTAAGTGGTAAATTACCAATTAGTACCAAATTAAGGACAGAAAAAATAATTTATTAAACCCATTCACTCGCATCAATTGATCTATCTATGCACCATCCCCTCCTTCTCTTCCTCCCTCCCTCCCTCCCTCCCTCCCTCCCTCCCTCCTTCCCCTTCTTTCCTTCCTCCCTCCCTCCCTCCTCCCTCCCTCCCTCCATTGCTCTCCCCTTTCCTTTTCTTTTCAGGTTTATGTATAAGTAGAATCACTAGGTTAGGCATGACTTATTAAACTTGGAGTTTTTTTGAGTTCATCGGCAAGTGTGATAACCCTTAACTGTGGGTAACATCCATTTATTTCTAGCACCTTTCAGTTTTAATATGTAGAGCACATGCATTGTTAACCTTTAAATCCTTTGTATAAACATTTCTGGAAGAGCTTGTAAAATATCTCCTTCTGTGTTTCCTGATCGCCAGTTGAAGGCATTTAGAAACCCTCTGGTACCAGCAGGTGCTGCATTTTGCTTTCTTCAGACTCCAGCTGGCTACAATGACAGATTCCTGTCCCAGGCCAAGCCCAACCACGTAGGCTAGGACCACATCCGAGGGAAAATGAACCGGGATCCACCAGACAGCAAGATAAATGGCTGCTGTTTAAGTTTAAAATCCCCTGGTGGGAGTAAATATTGTTCCAGAGAAAAAGGCTTGACAAATATTGCGTCATCCTTACAGAGCTGTCTTGATTAAAACAGGATTTTTAGATTAAGTTGGTGCTCAATTCAAAATGTATCTACCTTGCTGTCATGGGATTTTTTTTTCTTCCTTTCTACAGTCTGAAAACCGACATTGTTGGGGATGGTCAAACAAGGCTGCCACCTCCCAAGGGGCTAGAGTCCCACTCTTGATAATAGAAGGCTGGCTGAACATTGACACTTCACTGAGGATAATGGAGACAGCAAAGGCTTAGTGGGAAAGGGCCAGTTGTCACCTAAGTGACAGGCAACAGCTGAGCTCACACATCTGGAGCTGGACTTGGGCAAACATTAGCAACCCTCACGTCTACACCTTGGGCCTGTCTGAACAGACAGATGGAAGTTCCCTTCACTCCAAAAGTACATTTTCAAATATCCGATGGTGAACCATGTCAATTATATAACATCAACGCAGACCTAGCCTTCCCAGTGATGATGAAAACGAGGCCGTAGACAAAACTGTATGCAGGGACAGATAGGAGACACAATTTCATTAGGTGTAATTTGTCCTTCATAAAACAGATCCTAAAAGCCACTAATATAGGCATTCTTTTTACAACAAAAATGCATCTGGGCTCCGCAGGAGAGGCAAGATTTAGACATGTTCACGGTGCGTTCTTCACCTTGTTCATGGCCGCAGTTCTGCCTCTGCCGTTAAAAAAAAAATCAGCCACAAAACGCATTGGCTAGTGATTGCTGAATCCTCCTTAGGCGAGCTGGAACTCAGCGTGGTGCCAGCCATCCTCCTCCTCCTCCTCTTCCCCCTCCAACCTCCCCTGGACGCCCCCTCCCACCGCATCCCGTTCCTCATTCAGCCTCCTGAAGACAATCTGTGGACAATTTTCCCAAAGTCCCCCAAATAACCCGCACCGGCAATAGTCATTGGCAATGCAGTTTGTTTTTCTTAGAGGGCAATGAAAATTCAACAGCTTTCTGCTGCATCCTGAGTCCCGCTCCGGCTAATCATTAACATGCCTAGTTTCTTCAACTTTTCTCCCTGAAGGGAGAAGACGCTCCCATTCTTTCCCAGCTACGTGCTGCATCCAGAAAACACGGTCACCTAGACAGAGGGAAATCTGCTTCACCCCTGCCAAAAAAGCAATCGGCGGCCCTTTCCTCGCCGCATTTAGAGAGAGCAGGACCCTCCCCTCCGGACGCCAGTAGGTGACAGGCGATCCTCAGCTGCAAGACCTGCAACGCACCCCGGCCTCCTCGGCGTCCCGCAACGCCCCGACTCTCAAGCCAGAGAACTGGTTTCCACGTAGCAGCTATCAGTGGAAGTGTAGATGGTGGTGCAGCAAACAGGAGGCATGCGGGTCATTAAAGCCCTCTTGGTGCTGTAGCCCAGTACCTGCTTTCAGGGTCTACAGAGCCCAACAAACCGATTATGCCCCTCTCCCTTTTTTCTGCGACACCAACTCAGTATGGATGTCTCAGAGTCCCCTGTGGTGTCAGCGAGGGCGCCCCGGCCCTGCGGCGCTGCTCCCGCACCGCGGCGCCGCAGCGCCTTCTGCAGAGCCCGCCCGGGAACCCGGCTGCCACTCACCCCGCGCCAGGGAGAGCCAAGTCGGCCGGCAGATCCTCTGCTCCTCTGTCCTCGTCTGCAGGGCTGCGGTAGGTGGCTTCAGGGGCGGGCGAGGGTGAGCAGCGCGCGAACCATCGGGAGCCGGGACAGTCACCGTGCCGGCCGCAGTGCGTCGCTGGGAGTCAGCGCAGGCGGCGCGAGGCTGCTGGCATGCTCCAGGCGCGCTGTCGGGCGACGGCGGCCGCGAGAGGCGGCGCTGGCACCGGCTGCAGGCGGAGTGCGCTCTGGAGTCCGAGCTCCGCGCCGCGGCGCCACCGAACACTCCGCCCTCTGCCGGCCCGGCCGGGCGCGAGCGAAAACGCGGAGCGCGGACACCACCGCGGGATTGAGGTCGCTCGGCGCGCGCCCACGCGCAATGGGTGCTCGGCCCCGAAAGGCGAGGTTGGTGCCTGGATCTCGCGGGCGCCCGGGTGCAGAACTGCGGGGCGAGGTGTGCGTGCCAGCCGCGAGCGGGACAGGGACTGGCGCCGCGCGCTGTGGCTGGCTGCGCTGCAGGCGGGTGATCTGCTAGAAGTTCACCGAGGCGCGGCCCAGGTTCTCAAGTGTAGCTCAGTGGTCTCCTCTAACCCCGCCCCCGATTGGATTCTCCCCCCCCCCCTTTTTTTTTAAACCAACCTTGATGGATTGAAGGACAGGAAGGGTGAAGGGGGGAAAAAGACAAGTCCAATTTCCTCTGATCAAACAATTTTGGGGAATGCCTGTTAGTATTCCTTTTCCTTTGGTGTACGTGTACAGGGGTCTTAGTTAATTAAACTTTCAGATTCCTTCCGGCGCGCTTTGTCCGGTAGAGGACCCATTTGGACTCTATCCTATCTCCTGTAATCCCACCGGCATTTCTGAGCCTCTGCTTCGGAGCCACAAGAGTGGTATTTCAGAGCAAGAAACCAAAACTTCAGTCTCTAGTTCGTTCCTTGCCGTCTTCAAAGGCCCTGGTCATTTCAAAGAAAACCCTGGCGCGTGAGGAATGCTTGAGGGACCTCAGCCCACTACCGGGTCTGGAGCCAGACCCGAGTTAGCGTTGCGTACTCAATGCCGCATTCAGCGCGTTCATTCGATGCTGATGATCTTTTTTTCATTGACCAAACTGCTCTCCATGTTTTCAGCCTGCCCAATTCCCAGGCCTGGTCTCTGGGCACATTAGCCCACGCCCACGGCGAACTGGGACTCAGCCTGTCTGAAAGTTCTGCCCTGACTGACATTTGCGTCGCCTTAAACCCTTCATCCCCCTACCCTCTCCAGCCCCGGATCAGTGAGTCTCACACCGTGGGGGTACTATTTCCCCCGGGCCGCAGAGGGCAGACCCCAGTGGCAGCTGGTCACTCTGAAATGACAGGTGTCTTTGCAAAGCTGGAGCACTGCGGACCTCTCCAACCCTTCAATAACCTTCTAAGATGCCCTATCATCTTCAAGAAGATAAGGATGTGTGTGTGTGTGTGTGTGTGTGTGTATTGCGAGTGGGGAGGGTAGTAATGTTGATTGATAATTTTTTTATTTTATCCCTTTAAGAACTTTTGAGACTTTTAAGCACAGCAAGTCTCTTGCATATTCATTGGGAGTAAAGCAACAAAACACTCACCGAAAGCCAAAGTCAGAGAGACTGTTTGGCCTCCCCTCTGTGTGTTGTTTAATTACAAGTCTAATTCAGATTTCCTTACACTATAGAAACTCTAGATACCCAAGCAGGGCAGATCACTCAGGTAACAAACCTGTGGCTTTTTGAAATAGCTCACCCGTTAGTTGTGTTCGTAACTGATGAGAATTTTGGGAAGAAACTAGGCTGTCTTTTCCCTCAGCATTTCATTGGACTTGGCCTTTTAAGTTGTGTGTCTTTGCCTTACCAGGCATCCAAATACTTCTATGAAGCTATAACTTGGGGCTTCTAGCTAACCTCCAGAACTGTACAAGAAAACTGACAAAATGATTCGTTCCATTCACAGAAGTAGTGAAAATTAGTACTTTTAAAGGCAATGAGTCCACTCTCTTTATTAAGCATCTTTGGGCTCCTGTCTGTTTTCTTACCTAAAACCTTCAACTGAATGTAGGTTCTCAAAAAACTGAGTGATGGAGTGGAATAGAATCAAGAGAAGATGGCATCATTTAACTCCTGTGCCTCATAGTCTGAGAAAGTCCTCTCCAGTGGGCCAGTAGGCATTTGGCAGAGTTGACTGAGAGAAACTTATAGAAAGGAATTATTATTATTATTATTATTATTGTTGCCTCACTGGGGCTTGAACTCAGGCCTACACCTTGGGCCACTCCACCAGCCCTTTTTTGTGATGGGTTTTTTCAAGATAGGGTCTTGTGCAAACTGTTTGCTGGCTGGCTTTGAACCTTGATCTTCTTGATCTCTGCCTCCTCAGCAGCTAGGATTACAGGTGTGGGCCATCAGTGCCTGCAAGAGAGGATATTGTTATAGCCTGCATTTGGACCTCCTTATTAATTGGGAGCAATGCTACTATCTTATAGGAAGAAATGAGTTTGAAATCAGAGGACTTACAGTTATATAGTGACTTCACAAAGGTTTTTGTTTATTGAGCATCTGTTATGTTGATCAAACATGTTATGCACTGTGAGTGACAAAAAATTTGTTCCCTCAAGAGGCTGTTGCATCTTTTGGCTGTGTGCTGGAAGCATCTTTTGGATCCAGTGCAAATATGAACACTTGGTCTTCAACCAGGAGAATTACCTGAGCAGTCAAGGTGATGGTCTAAGGTCAGAGCAGTTTGACTTCACACCTCAGCCTTATTGGTTACCAAATGGAGCCTAGAAGAATGTTGCCAATCTCACCAATTCTATTGGGAAGATCAGATGTCTGGGCTGCAGGAAAGACTCAACTGGTGGAAAGCTTGTGTTGATGCCATTTTGTAAGACATCTTCTCCATCTTCTCCTAATCACCCTTCTTTATGCCAGTCTCCATGCAAAATCCTGCACATTAGAAAAACAATCCCCAGACCACAGTACTGGATATGGAACTCAGAACCTCACGTATGCTGAACAAGTGGTCGACCACTGTGCTATTCCCCAGCTCTTTTATTTTGTTTCCATTGTCCGGGCTGGCCTTGATTTTGCCATCCTTTCTTCCTCAGCCTCTCAAGTGTTTGAGACTACATGTGTGTACTACCAGGCCCAGTTTTTTAAAAAAAGAAACTTAAAAAAATTTAATCTATAAAAGCACTCTTCATTTTAGACTGTTGGATTACTTTCTGAGTCTCTTCTATTAATGGGATTCTCTTCTGTGTCTTTAGAAATAAACATGATATCATACCTTTTGTAAAAATTAAACCCATGTGTTGAATTATGCCTCCAAAAATTCACCTGCTGAAGTCCTTACCTTAGAATGTAACCTTATTTGGAGACAGAGTCTTTACAGAGATAATCAAGTTCAAACGAGATCACTAGATTGAGCCCTAATCCAATGTGGTGATTGTTTTTTATAAACAGGAAATTTGGACACACAGAAAAACCAGGTGAAGATGAATGGAGAAATCTGGGTGATGCTTCTGCAAGCCAACAATTGCCAAGCATTACCTGCAGCTTAGATGAGGAACAGACTTTTCCTCACAACCCTCAGAAGGTCAACCACAACTTGATCTCAAACTTCCCTCTTTCACAACCATGAGCATAAATTTCCGTTGTCGAGGCCACTCGATTTGCTGTGCTTTGTTATGGCGGAGACAGCAATCAAATGGAATGCCCAGCCAAGTCATGCCATGAGCACTCCTGGCTCACTGAAGAGCACACACCAAAGAGGAAGAGTGCACATCAGCTACACCACAAGTGTGGGATTTACACTAGCAAGGATCCCACAGTGTTGAGTCCCCATTTTATACCCAGTGGACTGATTCTTAGGCTTTGCTTGGCTTTTGTTCCCTGAGGCTCTTGGTCTTCCACATCCAGGACTCCCTTCTCTGACCTGCAGAATCAACAGGGTACCCAGTCTTTGCAGGTACATAGTCTCCACCCTGTGGTGACCAGCCAGGGCTTAGCTGGAAGCATACTACCATGTTGAAAATCCTACACAGGCTTCTTGGGGTTTCAGGACAAAGTTCACACTTCTTGGATTAGTTCAAAAGGTCCTTCCTGTTTGCACTCTGCCTATCTTTCAAGCTCATTTTCCTGCTACTCCTATCTTTGTTTGCTCTAACCATATTATACTATTTACAATTCTTTGAAAACATCAAGCTATTTTATACCTCTGTGCTTTGACCATACCTAGAAAGTTATCCACTGATAACTGCCCTCTTTATTAGCTAATTCCTGCTTATCCTCCAAATTCTACGCAAATATCACCTTCTTGGTAGTCCACTGATGTGCATATTTGTGTTTTGTCTGCCCAGCATTTTCTCCTTCTTTGTAATGCCCCAGATTTCCTTCAGGGAATCCCTTCCTCCTGCTGTCAGTGCCCAGGGTTTAGCTACAGACTTATCCCTGGTTTTGGATTTAAGATCATGTGGCCCAGGCCTGGATAAAGGGACCACTGGATCCCCTGATTGAAAGGTTAATTCAGAGATGGGCATGTGGCCTGGATCAGGTCCTAAGATTTGTGTGAGATCTTTTAGGAATTCTCCAACAACAATTGAACAACTATTTATTTTTTACTTAAATATCAGTCTCCTCTCTGCCGAGAATTCAACAGTAAAACAAACTCTATTCCTATGGGTTTCATACCCATAGACTGAAGGTATCCTCTTGCTCTTTTGTAAACCTTTTGTACTAAGGTCTAGACTGCAGCAACAGTTTTTGCCACCACATGAAGCCTGAGCATGACGCAAGCATAAGGAGGTCAGTAGTGAGAGATGAAGAGACAGCAGGATCTAATACATGCTTTGAACCTCTGGATCAAACCCTACCTGAAAACAATGTACGACTGATCTCTTCAGGCTAAATTAATACTTTCTTGTTGTTGAAACTAGTTGGGGCTGTAAGTGACTTGCAAATTGAAAAATACTAACTGATATATTCTTCTGCCATTTAGCTGCTATTTTTCTCTGTTCAGCTTCCCACTCCTTTATCACTTCATTTATTTATTTGATTAGTTATATCTGGCCTCACTCCAAAAAGAGATCAATGTTTACTTACAGCTATATAACAAGATGACATAGCAAGTTAATACAATTTGAAAGTAGGCATCAAAAGATGAGAAACAAATGAGACAAACTCATTAAGTTCATCCCTAAAGAGTGGAGCACAATTCAGTGTTCAGGTTTTCAGCAGCCAGTGTGATAAGGCTATGTGACTCTTACACAACTGAAACATTATCAAAGGTTAAACAACTCTGTTCTTAGGAGAAGCCCAACTTATTGCTAAATCAAAGAATAGATGGAAGCACTGTTCTGGAAAAGACTAGAAGAATCAAGAGTGATGTCTCCAACATCATCCTCACAGAGCAGAGGGAGAGTTAGGGAAGACTTCCTAGAAGAAGACACACCTAAAAAAACGTGTTCACCTGGGGAAAGATGTGTGTACATATACATGGCCAAGCATTTTAGGAAATATCATGTATAAAGGACAGGAGGTAACTATGAACAGGGTGAATAAAAAGGGTTGAAATACATCTGTTTTGGCTACAGTTGGGGTGGAAGGGAAGAGTGGAGGTGGTGAATGTTTGGATGAGTCTGGAGGGGGGGAAGAGATTGGGTCATAATGAGCTTAAAAGTAGGGCCGAGTTTGGTGGGGGAACATGGGGAGTTCAGTTCTGAATGACAAGAGAAAGTAACAGCCTTGAAAATTGACTAAGAAGAAGCCAAAGAGAAAGAAAGGAGTCAGGAAGAAAGTGGTGTGAGTGAATACAGAAGAGAGTATTTTGAGAAGGGAGTAGTGCCTGCTCTCTTCTACTGTTTTAAATTGTCCAGAGAAAACCTGTATCCTATGGAACTCTGGGGCTCCATCAAATCCCCAAACTTAGAGGTTTGCTGGAGGCCCTCAGAGGCCTGATGGTTAAGCCTCAGGGACCACAGAGGGTTCAGTCATTTACAGTAGATCTGTAAAGTGGACCAGCTCATCTGTATATTCTTCATCAATCTCGACTTTATAATCCTTGGGCAATACTCAACTATTCCATTTTAAAAATTAACTGAGCCCAATTGATAATCTCTTGAGGAAATTGAGCCTACCCAGTACATGTGTTGAAACCGAGGACCATTTTTCTTCTTCTCAAAGGTGAGTGGAAGGAGGACATTGGGTCAGGGCCTATTCCTTTGTGACAGAAATCTTTGTAATCATTCATTTGCTGTCTTTTCTGCTAAGTGACAGAGCATTTGGCAGAGTCCAGCCTTCAAGGAAGAAGTTGAATCAGGTTGTTATCACTCAACCAAAGGAGCTGAGGTTCAAGTGTGGACCAGAGTCTCAGTGGTCAAATTAGGGAGCAACAACTCAACGGTGTCTACATCATGGGACATAGCTATAACTTGGAGGAACCACATAGTAAATACCCAATTTGGGGGAGCAAGGTTAATTCCAGATCATCACCACCCAAATATAAGATGTAGACTGGAGAACAGACTGTGGTTTTGTTTATTTTGCTTCTCTGATTCTGGCTTCCTTATTTATACTTCAAACTTGACACTATTGATCTCACATACCTCTGAGTTTGAGAAAGAGAGAAAAAGGAAATACAAATGTCCCCTTTGCTCACAGCTATTACAACCCCATCTGCTATATTCCAAGATCTTCTTGGTTCAACATAGAGACACTCAAGACTGATTTGTTCACTTTGGCAGCTGATAAAAACTTAAGAGAGGGGCATGATGGTTTCTGATGTCCTTTCTCAAAATACCCCTGGGTACTTTGTTCTCTCTCTTCTCTCTCTCCCTTCCTCTCTCTCTCTCTCAATCTCTCTCTCTCTGTCTCTCTCTCTCTCTCACACATCTCTCCATCTAAAAAAGCTTGAATTTATAGCTAAGTCACTGAAGCACTAAAATCAATCCTGTACCTCTGAAACGCTAGACCTTAGGCTTTACTGTATGTACACTCCTTTCTACTAAAAAAAACTCTCACTGATTCCAGCTTCAAAATGTTTCTTCTTGTGCTGCCTTTGGCCCCGGGCTTACAGATCTTCTATAGATAGCACATGACGTTCCATAAATATCTTTAAGTATGACCTGCAGTTTCTGAAGCAGCTTTCCCCCTCCATCTCAGTGTTATTGGGGCAGAGGTCCCAGATGTTTGTGTCTGGGTAATTCTACCCTTCCACTATTCCGAGGCACACTTGCATTCCCTATCCCAACTCCCCCCAGAGTCTAGGATGTGTGGGGCATGAAAATAAATCTCAAGCAAGCATAAGAAGAAAAATTGCATGTTCAATAGTGTGATTATGGGATATAAGTACAAAAAAGGACCAACTTTCAGAGGAAAAGTGCTAGATTTACACTCTGTTTTTTTCCCTAGTGTTTAATAAGAGGCAGGGAAACTGGAAGGTGGCACCATGCCATTTCTCAGGCAGAAACTACTAGTTTTGCTTGCTAATTCTAAAAATCCAGATATGGTAGTCAAATGGCGGTAAGGGGTTTAGGGCAGCCCTTTCTTGAGCTCCTTGGAACTGGCTCCCAAGCTAGCCCTTTCCCTACAGGATGTGGTTTTCTGGCAAGTGAGAGCCAGTGATGTCCTAGAAATCAGCTTTGTGATCATGAGCTAATCATGTGACTAGAACACATTCTCCTCTACATGACTGTCCTTAAGCATTAACAAAATAATGTGTCACTCATTATGTGATTGAATGAAAGGCATAAAGGAAATTAGTTTACTAAATCCATTAGGTTAAAAAGCAAATGGGAGACCAAAACAATAATCAGATGGCAATATTTTAATTTTCAGAATTAGTGCTCTGACAGGGAATTTCTCTTTTAATTTGCTTTCTACATTGTAAAATAATGAAGTTTGAGGAGGCTTCAAGAGAAATGGAGGAAATTAGGATGCCACACAAATCAGCACACTTAATCCTTTTTATAGAGTTTCAGACTTACAACCCACTCTTGCTAAAAAGTACCATTTTAGCCACCAAAGCAAAATAATTCAATATGAGAACAGAGAAAAAAAAATCCCATGTGATTAAGGAGGTTAAAATGAAGTCAAAGAATCAGGAATAAATTTTCCTTAAGTGAATGACTCAAGGTGGTGAGATTCCCAGACCATACTTCTGCCTGGAACTTGACCTTCTGCATGTGCAAGTTGTATGAAATCTCTCATCAGAAGTTGGAATGTGCCTATAAGCAGCTATAGTTCTCTCATTCTTCCTATCTGGTTAAGTAGGCAGAAATAGGCAATCCTAGAGCAGGGCAGAAAGAAATATGAATACAGTCGAATGTTTGTATCTTTGCTCATTGGTTCCCTCTACAACAATCAGGAGAAGTATGTGGGTGACAAGTGTTGGAAGGAAAAGGAAAAGAAAAAGGGGAACTTTCAAAACACAGAGAAGGAAAATGAAGCTCTTGTCACAACCACGACAGGAAGGTATTGATGCTATTTTCGTCCTGCAATTGAGGTAGATGTGGCTGTCAGGGAGTGCTTTCCAGAGATGCAAGGTTGTTGAAAACAGATCTAAGTAATACAATTTCTCATAGTGCAACTGCCCATTGACTCAGTGACTGGCACTTGGCAAGTTATATTATTATTATTAACACTATTTCTATCAGGGTCTTGAAGGTTAATAACAGAAGACCGCATTTTCTTTGTTTTCTCTTTTTGAACTAAAGGTTGAAGGTGATTTAATGTGTCTCACAGAAAACCACAGGTTATTTTCTGCAGTGGTTCATGAGCATGATATGGATGGGGAAGCAAGCTGAATTACTGTCATCTTGGTGGTTCATTCTCTCCCTATTCTGGGGGAGTTTTGGTAGCATATCAGCTATATGGCCTCTAAGTTTTTATCATCTCAACCCCTCCCCTGCACTTTGCATGACTTGGTAATTTTTGACATGTTTTCAGTGTTGACTCTTGGTCCTTGGAAGGCACAAGTCATTTCTTAGACTTCTGAGATCCTTCACATGTAACTGTATACTTGGTATTATACCTGCACTAAATATTGACTTATTACTATTATATTTACTCAGTATCTCATTCCATATTTTCCATAATTTTTTGTGTTCTTGTTTTTGTTTTCCTGAGACAGGGTCTTGCTACATAGACCTGATTGGTTTCAAATTCACTATTCTTCTGCTTCTACCTCCAAAGTGCTGAGATTACAAGTGTGTACCAATATGCCTGGCCAGAATCATAGTTTTAAAATCTAAAAGACCAGTGGTAGACATAGTTCAAACATTCAATTTTTATTGACAAGAAACCTGAGAGTCCTGAAAGAGATAAAATGCTCCCAGTTACTTGGCACAGTAGGAATTAGAAATCAACAGTCAAGCTTCTACTTTTTCCTTCTGTTCTGTCCCAGGTATGGACAGTAGTGTCATTAAGGAAAATTCAAGAGAGTAGGGATTGGGTGGTAAAACAAAGTAATGGCATTCATCATAGGCTGGTAAGTTACCATTCCCAGTTTTGTGAATAATACCTATTAAGTAAGCATAACACCTTAAGAGTTATGCTCCTTTGCCTTTATTTAGGGCAAAGAGAATGCTCCACTGAGCTGTAGCTTCCAGGCACGAACCTAGATGTAAAGAGAGAAAAAGGCATCAAGGTGTGTGTGTCTGCTTGCCTTCTTACCCAAGACCCAGGCTGCATGATTTTCTGTAAAGGTGCTTTTCAAGTAGCTATTTCTGGACTACTAGCCATGGGGAAGATGTTCTTTTCCTTGACCACAATCCAAAGGGAAGCATAGAGGAGGACTTTTTCAGTTTGCATCCTAAATGAGAGCCCACCTTTGTCCCTCTCTGTCTTCTTTCTGAGAACATGTATTGATCAACTGCTATATGCTGAGCACAATGTTAGGTAGACAACTGCAAAACAGACAGCTGTCCTGTTCTTGAGCTTGATTTTCTCAAGGAGATAAATATCATAAATTTTCACCTAATAGTGAGATAAATGTCCAAAGAGGCAACTCCACAGGGCTCATGGGAGAACAGAGGAAGGGTAGACCAATGGTATGTGTAAGGCCAGGCAAGTCTTTTGGAGGAAGTAACAGTGAGTCTGCCTGGAAGGGTTACTGGGGCAGGGTGGTGTCAGAAAAAGAGGGATGTCCTAGGCAGAGGGGGCAGCATGTACAGTCCTCATGAAAACACCAGAGGAAATGGCATGTCTAGGAATCCAGAACACATTGTGTGTGGAATAGAGTAGGGGAAAGTAGCAATCTGAAGAATTTAGCCAGGAGCCAGCAGCCCATGCTGTAATCCTGACTACTCAGGAGGCAGAGATCAGGAGGATCCCAGGGTGAAGACAGCCCAGGCAAATAGTTGGCGAGACTCTATCACAGAACTACTCAGCCCAAACAAACAAAGGGCTGGTTGAGTGGCTCAAGGGTAGGGTGCCTGTCTAGCAAGTATGAGGCCCTGAGTTCAAACTCCAACACTGAAAAGAAAAAAAAAAGAAATCTGAAGAACTTGGGATGCTGGGCTAAGGAGTTTATATTTTAGCTTACAGCAACGGGAAAGAAGGAACCAGCAGAGCAGAAACTCACTGTATGAATGACCTTTTCCTCAAAATAACACAAGTTACTGACTATAAATAGCACAACTAAAGAAAAAACATCTTTGGGCTCATTTCATTTTCCTATGAAGATGAAAATTAGTTCTTGGAGGTACCTTTTGCTTTTGCTATTGTTAAGTTTTTCAAGTGGTATGCAATTGTGCTTTCATAAATCAAACCAATTTTTGAATCATTTAAAATACATTTTCAAGTTTAATGAAAAGAACAAGAGACGGGATTATGAAGACCTGATATCTGGGCCCTGATCCCCCATTACCAGAGTGTGGTATAAGTCTTCTTCACCTTTGTCTTCCTCATTTGTCAGTGTAAGGAGGTTGGAACAGTGGGTTTTCAACTAGGGTTGGATGTATGACCTTGTGTTTGTATGTGTGTGTGGTATGTTGGCATGTGCTTGTATTTGAATATTTATTTGATACATTTGAATATATCTAGTCTAATTCCAAACAAATAATGCCACAAACTTTAATAAGGAGATTATGAAAATAAATAAAACAAGGCCAAACCTAGTCACTCTCACCAAAAAATGGGAAGGAGTTAATAACAGGATAACAGACAGTCTTCTAAGTTGCTATCATGCATAAGTTTCAACATTCAAAAGGTAAAATGAAGTATAATGAAAAAGCTCACTCCTCCTGGCCCCCAGTCTTTCTCCCTAAGCAAGATAAGGTGTAGGAAATATGACAAGCTGAAAAGTCCTCAAGGATTAAGGTTTATCATAAAAGAAAGGCTTTTAAAAATTGTAATAAAAAACCTTTAAGGGGAGAATCTTAAGCTTTTAAGAAATTTGCCAATGGGATACTGACCCAAAGGCACTGGCGTAAAATACTGAACAATAGGTGCCATAGATTCTACAGACAATGTGGGAGATTTTCTCATTTCTGAGCTCTTCATCTGCTTAAGAATTTAAAGAAATACTTCACTTAGTTCCCCAATTTCTTTCCCAGGAAAAAGCAGAGATCAGACTTTGGCCAACAGTATTTTGAGAGAAAAATTTGCCTAAATCATCATTTATTTCTGATCAATAGGAATCTTAATTGAAATCCTGAGTCATGTTTGATTTTGAATAGGGCTACCATTCAAAATCGGGGCTACCATTCAGAATTTGTCTTCCAAGATCAGCCCCAGAATGAAGTCCTGTGCTACTGAATGGGAAATCTTTTGGATGAAATTGTTCAGTGCTGCCCATGCCTATGTATGTGACAGTGTGTCTGATAAAGGAGGGAGTTGAGTTTGACATAATGACTGTTTCACTCTTCTTGAAGGTAGTAATTGGTCAACAGGTCCAACTGCTTTAGAGGCCACTCCTGGAATGTGAGAACCTGCCATGTAGTCAGATGGAAAGGATCCTTATCTTCTCTTGGCCCATGTAGGCACTTTGGAGTTGGATCTGGTACCAAACAGTCCAGGTACAAGTCAAAACCTGGGGGAGGTTATCATTGACTCCTGTATGTACCACTGAAGATGATGCTATGGTTGGTCAGAAAGTGAATGCCACCAGCCTCAGACTATTAGAAAAATAAATGCTGCAAAAGGAGTATCAAAAGCCCTGGATCAATGCCCATCATGCAACTTGGCCATAAATCATTTCCCACAGAATGAAGAACTGACATCAGATCAATAATTGCCAGAAAAGCTAAATTTTTCATTTAGTGAAACAGAAAAGCAAGGGTGAGGAGTTAAACTTTAAATCAATCTACTATTCAGGGAGGATGATAAACTGAGAGACCCAGGCCTGTAATGTGGTGAGGAAAAGATACCAGCATAGAATTGTGAGGGAATCAGAGAAATTAAATTGAGTATAGCCTTCCTTCCTTCCTTCCTTCCTTCCTTCCTTCTTTCCTTCCTTCCTTCCTTCCTTCCTTCCTCCCTCCCTCCTTCCTTCCTTCCTCCCTCCCTTTCTCCCTTCCCCTTTTCCCTCCTCCCCTCCTCCCCTCCTTCCTCCTCCCCTTCTCCCTTTCCTCCTTCCTCTCCTTTTTTTTTTGGTGCTGAGGATCAACACTAAAGCCTCATGCATCTTAAGCATGTGCCCTACCACTAAGTCATAACCCCTGCCCCCTTTCCTTGTTGTTGTTGTTGTTGTTTTTAAGTAGTCTTTGGATCCCTTCATTCAGATTTCTACAAAACGCAGGGCTTGTTAATGACAGTAGTGGTTAAAGAGCCCTAGAGATGGTGACCAGTCTTCCTTGGGTTTCTTCTCTGGTTTAAGACATCTCCTGGGGAGTATTCTGGAATCTGCAAAATAAGAGCCCTGTCCCAAAGCTACAGCAGCAGAGGCAAACACTGACAGGGGTCTGATTTAAGGTTCCTCCCACTGCAGTCCTGCTGGAAGCAACAAAGCCCCAGCTACCACGTGTAGTCAAGTTACAGAGGCCCATTCCCTCCTCCTTCCTCACACCTCCTACACGTGAACCCATTGTGCTTTCTCAGAAGTACACTAAAATTACTTCCTTGCTAATCTTCCTGTAGTCTCTTGGCTAGCTAGCAGTTCCTTGCCAGACACAGAGAAGAAGAAAAGGTAGGATTCTTTACCGGAAACTGTTCGGGTTTAATTGATCTCTAGTGCACAGTGGCCTGGCTCGGGATCCCACCCTTCTTTCAACCAAATAGTTGATGACCTGTAAACAGTGCAAAAAATGCTTCCTCTATTTATCTGTTTTATAGGTTATTGTGCTTTAGGGCCGCCTAACCATAAAGGTAACATTTGTAGTTATAGTCACAGAAGACTGCTGATGAGATTTGCAGTTAAAGTCAGAGACAATGGGGTCCGGTTTCCTTACTGTGGCAGGATGGCTGTTAAATTAAGTGTGTCATTCTCACACCCATTCTTTACCTCTGTTCCACTTTAAAGATCAATGCTTTAATTGTTTTAAGTAGCAAAGAACCAGGTACCTCTCCTGACTATTGGAGAAACACACATTTCACCTGCCCTCTTCATTGCCTCTGAGAAGAGTGGGGAAGCACTGAACTTGGAGGAAAGCATTCTACAGCATCCAGACAGGGAAAGACCAAATGCCAGGGGGCTGTACTTTTCTATCAGTGGTGGTCAAATTCCAGAGAATGCAACGGATGGATGAAACGTTTAATCTTTGTTAAGAGAAGTACTATTTCATAAGGAAAAATGTATTGTATGAATAAACAAAGACAAATGGGCCATTCCATAAGAGCAATGTTTTGATAACTTCTATTTCAACACGAGGTCATTCTAAATATGTTGAAACATCTAGAAAAGCACACAAAAAATGTGCTGTGGAGTTTTACAAAATTGATTACACTGAAACTCGCTTTTCACTTAATATATGGTGAAACACTTCACCTATCATTTATTAGTCTACTGCCACAATTTAATGACTATATGATAACTTTGTAAGACAATTATGTTAAAATGTCTTTTAATGAACTTGCATAGAAATGAGAATTCTTTAGATTATTCTTTTTGTTTATCCATTATTTTCTTTTTAATTTTTTTTGTATTTGTTCTTTGTTTGTTTTGTTTTTAGCGAGACTGGGCTTCATGCTTACAAAACTGGCTCTCTAATGCCTCCAGTCCATTTGCTCTGGTTCTTTTGACAATGGGGTCTCATAAACTATTTGTTTGGGCTAGCCTTAAACCAAGATCCTCCGGATCTCAGCCTCCAAAGTACCTAGGATTAAAGGCATGAGCCACCAGCATCTGGTAATATTTGTTATTTTCTCAGGGTAAGTTTATAAAAGGATTTTTGTGTTCTAAACCCTTATTTGTCTCAAGTGAAGAGAAGCTGACTGAGTCCTGACTGTTTGCTTGGAACAAATATGGGATCAGCAAACTGCAGTATTCCAAAAGCATGAGATAGGTCTGTTTAAGCCCATTTCTATCTTCTGAATGCTTGATATTCTTATCTGCATAATGGGGATAATAATAGCGCCCATGTTCTATCACCTTTTCATCCTTTAATTCCATCACTTGCTCAGTTATGTGAGTATTATGGCCAAATCTGGAAGAATACACTTAGAAATGAGAAGCAGTTTACCTACAGTGGCCAAACCAGATTCCATGTATCCAGTTCCAAAGTCATTCTTTCTCCCATTATACCATCTTTATTCATTCTATCCATGTAGAAACTCAAATGAGATGTTACACTCTGGAAGTAAAACTTCTCCATCTCATTTGAGACCTTGTGCCTCAGTATTCCTGCCCCAGAGAGGAGCACCTGCCTATCACTGTGAGTACTTCCCTCTGGCACTTGTCACACCTTCATTATCTTCTAAACTCATATTCCTACTTAGCATCTGTTTTATCCTACCAGAATGCAGGCTTCATGAAGGAAGGGCTGCATCATTTCTGTGATTTAGCTGCAAGGCTGGTACCAGAAAGATGTCTGTTGAGTAAATAGATACCATCATTCAGTTGTGTGTGTAGTCTAAATTGCCAGGTTATTAACAAGTTATCTTTATGCTTATACCATTAATATTACTGACATGTGTCAAATAAGCTGGATCATTGGCAAATTTTCCTTTCGCTTTTTACTTAAAGCATCTTTGATTTTTAGATTATAAAAGCAATTGATAAATATATTGATACAATTTTAAGGCACATAAGTATATAAAACTAGTGACTGCCAGTGGTACATGTAGTTTTCTACTCTCATAACCAATACTTTTGAGAAATCTCCCTAAAGGTGAAGGACACATACGTGAACACATTCCTAGGAAAATTCTTATTTCCAAGCCCAGAGTTACACGTTCCCACAGCCTGTGTGTGTTCAAGGCATAACCATCTTGGCTGGGTTGGCTGACCGATACTGTAAAGAACTGGATAATTCCGTATACAATGATGAGTGAAGTCATACTTTGCTTTCTTTGTCTTCCCTAATTTGCCATGTTGCGCTTTCCTCCTCTATCTCTTTAGGAGTCCTCACTTATCCTGCTGTCTTCATGCAAAATATTCATTTTCTCTAGGACCTCCTCTTATTTTCCTGCTCTCTGGGAGGGTGTTTGATTCTCCATCATTGTACTTACATGGCACAGTGTACTAATGTTGATTATGGTACTGAGGATAATGTATTATGGTTATTTCATTTTTAAAAAATCTGTGTTGTCATTTGGATTGACTTTTGAGGGCAATGACCATGGGCTTGTCTTCATTGCATGGAATGTTGCATAACATATTGTAGGTTCTACTGAATGAATGAACTACTTTGTGAGTTTGTGTACTTAGGTTTTGTTATCTGAGCAATATAGAGTCAAGGAAGATTTTTCAGTAAAGGTGCAGCAAGATTTATGGTTTAGAAGTACACGCTTGACTGCACTTAACTCTACCTAAGTCCTGGTATTTTGACTCTTGAGACGTGCTTTAATTTTTAAGAAAAAAATATTTATTTATTTTGATGGTATGAGGTTAGAACTCGGGACCTCATGCTTGCTAGGCAGGTGCTATACTTGAGTCTTGCCTCTAACCTGAGACATGCACTTTATTTATTTATTTTTTTTCATTTTTCTTTTATTATTCATATGTGCATGCAAGGCTTGGTTCATTTTCCCCCCTGCCCCCACCCCCTCCCTTACCACCCACTCCGCCCCCTCCCTCTCCTCCCCCCCTCAATACCCAGCAGAAACTATTTTGCCCTTATTTCTAATTTTGTTGTAGAGAGAGTATAAGCAATAATAGGAAGGAACAAGGGGTTTTGCTGGTTGAGATAAGGATAGCTATACAGGGCATTGACTCACATTGATTTCTTGTGCGTGGGTGTTACCTTCTAGGTTAATTCTTTTTGATCTAACCTTTTCTCTAGTACCTGTTCCCTTTTTCCTATTGGCCTCAGTTGCTTTTAAGGTATCTGCTTTAGTTTCTCTGCATTAAGGGCAACAAATGCTAGCTAATTTTTTAGGTGTCTTACCTATCCTCACCCCTTCCTTGTGTGCTCTCGCTTTTATCATGTGCTCATAGTCCAATCCCCTTGTTGTGTTTGCCCTTGATCTAATGTCCACATATGAGGGAGAACATACGATTTTTGGTCTTTTGGGCCAGGCTAACCTCACTCAGAATGGAGACATGCACTTTAACTTTCTTTCTTACACATTTCATTTGAAGGAGCTTTGTTGCATTGTTTTGTACTTCGACAGCCTGACTGTCTCTCTGAAAACTGTCATTTATTTACCTTTTTTTTTTTTTTTACACTTGATTTTCCTTATATGTTGGGTGGTACATCACCTTGGCATTTGGTACTTTCATTATCAGAAAATATCATCTTAGCCGGGCACTGGTGGTTCATGCCTGTAATCCTAGTTACTTAGGAGGTAAAGATCAGGAGGATTGCGGTTCGAAACCAACCCAGGCAAACAGTTCATTAGATCCTATCTTGAAAAAAACTCATCACACACACAAAAAAAGGACTGGTGGAGTAGCTCAAGGTGTAGGCTCTGATTTCAAACCCCAGTACTGCCAAAAAGGTCACAGTTTCAACACTGTGACCATTTGACTGTAGAAAGTGTATAGAAATGTTGTGCTGCACATTGCTCAGTAGGGTTAGAAATGACCATGCTGGGTTTCAGGTTTCAGGGGATTCCAGGAAGCTGATGCATATTATTTTTATCCAACAACAGTCCTTGAAGAGCCAGGTCTATTTCTTATTCATTGTTGCATCCCCAGCCTCTGAGACAGTGCTGGGGACCTAGTAGACCCCCAAAAGTATTTGATAAATTAATGATGACTAAAAGAAAGAATGAAGTTTCTTAGATAAAGAGCAGATTTAGATTTCAGTAACACTGATGCTATGCTACCAAGAAAGATGAGGGTGACAGAAACTAAAATCTCAAAGATATTTAAGAAGGTTCTGCAACCAGCACTCCTTCTGGAGACAAAAGGTCCTAGAGTCTTTGGGGAACTCTTTGGCAAGAAGTGCAGCAACTCACAAAGTTCATCTTCCTTCTCAGAGAGTGTACGAGCTCTAAGGCATCTTTTTCATTACTGAGTTGACAAAATGTCTGTTGTACACTTCTGCTTTGGTGTTAATGTGAGCAGCACCATTCTTTGATTTTTTAGCAGTCTCATATTTGCCCACTTCTCTTAATTCCTCCTTCTTCTCTCCTGTTCTCTATAAGGTTCTAAGCAGAAGAGGAGAGAGGAAGACAGGGAGAGGCTCTGTTGCTCCTGCCATGTTTTCATAGAGAACTAGTGTTCAGGACAGATGGGAAAGAAGGTGACACATCAGTGTTCCTGAGTCCTGGGAGTGGGCTGCTGTGTATGTGGGAGATCTGGCAAACTTGCCCAACGCTAAACTCTTAGTGCTGTTTCCTGCCTGCTGATGTCTTGTTTAATTGCTTTAATTTTATTTATTTTATTATTTTTGCTTTAACTTTATAAAGATGCAAATATTCTAGGATGGTCCTATGTTAGACACATATCAAATGCACATTATTAAATTTTATGTTGGTACCCAAGACATCCTAAGGCCACTCATTCTTTTTTAAAAATGCGCTATCCCAAATTCCCTGCCGTGTTCCACAACTGTCCATTGGGCTTCAGCCTGTGATGGTCTCTAGGAAAGGTTCATAAGAGCCTCCTGCTTTGTGTTGCGCAATGTGCATCCTTCGCTTTTTGCAAAGACTTCATTTTCTCAATGCCTCGTTTATATTTAGGAAACGCTGTGGCTGCGGTGATATAGAACAGACATGCAGGGACTTTACAACACCCAGGACACTGGGCTCTGGGTCTGGGAGATGTTCAGTAGTGTGAGCTGTCTTTACTGAGAGTCTGGTCTTAAACTGTTCCTTGCTTTAGGCAGTAGAAGCCACAGCCAAAGAAGCAGATTGAAGCCACTCTAATTCTGTGGATGACACAAGCTTTCTGGCAGCTGCTCTCCTTAGGTCTCTAGGGCACCACAGGAATGGAGTCCCTTGCTCCACCCCAGTCAAATCTCCTCACTTCTCCCTGACTCAGAATCTTACAGGAAGTTTGCAAAGAAAGGCATCAGAATAAGATGCCTTCCTCACTACAGTGCAGTGGTGGGGTTATCTTCCTGAGGATTCCTGAGGAGAGAAAAAGTATGCTTTCCCATAGATCACCCAAGTTATCCGTTTACTCTTAGTATTATGTTCCACGTTTACAGTTTAAACCTTGCCTGTCACAGATTGTTTTCTTGATGGATAAAAAAATTGGTTTTTCACTTCCTGTCACCCCCCACCTCATTTCCTAGTTGGTTTTCCTGGTTTAGTTACAGAGTTGCCACTATCACTCTGTGCCTTCCTATCATGTCAACCACTTGCTCACCCTTTCCTATGGTGGGTTCCCAAAAGGTCATGGGACTATAACCCTATTCCCTGGCCACTGTGAATTAGGTCAAGGATGGGCAGTTGGACCAATTAAAATCTTTTACCTGGGATTTGAAGGAGCATTCTGCTCTTTAAGAAACTAGAGCCTTTATATTTGAACTTGGGAACAATGGGATCCATTTTATATTCACTTGGTAGACAAACTAGTACCACAAGAAGAAGGATGATGCAGGAGAGTTGTGAGTAGAGGTGCACAAATTCTTCACCCCACTCCACTTCAGTTCTAGTCTTCCTTTTTTGTCCTTGGGTTGTGCAAATCACTTCTGTATCTTTATGATAAATCCCTCCTCCTCTATTTTTTTTGGCCTGATCAAATGTAAGGTTTTATTCTGTTGTTTCTCGTAGAAGGAATCCTAGCTACTGTGCACTTCCTGAGTCAGTATTTCTGCCAGTCCTGCCATACTGCAAGAAGCAGTGGAAGATACAGAGAGGAAGGGAGAGAAATGTAAACAAACCGTTCATCATCAAGCTGGGAAATGGGAGAGTTTCTTTTTTTATTCACAGTGACAAACTCATTCCTAAGAGGAAATCTGTGCATGTGCAAGAAGCAGAGACCCAAACTAAGTATAACAAATGACAAAGAGCACGATGTGGTCACAAACAGGAAAGAAATAAACTTTAAAAGACAGAGTCAAAGTTTGAAGTTTCACATCCATGGACATACAACCAACCAGAAGACCCTGGTGTTCTAGGGCAGATAAAATGCTGACTCCTGGATCCTTCCATAGTACACATAGTGTTCATAGGAACCAGGCATCATTTATCCTTGAAACACTGACAGGATGTTTTGAAATTTGTATATTGTCTTCTTCTTGCATATCAGGTGAACCAAGAATCCCTTAAAATTGCTTTGATAATCCACCACTCCCTTTTGACATAGATCATTCATATCCCAATTATGACATGGCTGCTTCAAATGTGATTATTATTCAAACACAAAATATTCTTGTATTTTCATTACCAGAAAATAACTTTCTGCTTGTCAGAGCCATGCTAGGGGAAAGTCAGCATTGCCTGTTTCTCATAAAGAACATTCTTTCCCTGCTTCTTGCCAACATTCTGTCTCAGTTGAAAATAAAGTGGAAAAATCTTCGTTGTGGTTGATCTATAGCTTTTTATGAGAAGGAATATATTATGAATCTAGCTCTGTCCTTTGACCTTCCATTCAGATTTCAGGTTACCTGAGTAGAATACTTAAAAATCAGGGCAAGTATTCAGAACATGCACAGGCATAAAAGTGCAATGTGATATAATTTTTAAATTAAATTAAAATGTTTTGTGATGCTGGGGATTGAACCCAGGGATGGATTTGTGCATGCATGCTAGGTAAGCCCTCTACCACTGAGCCTAATTTTTTTTATTGTCAACATTAAATTTTTTAGAAATAAACAAACAGGAAACCCAAGGAAAACTCTTTCTTATAATAGTTTTACTTTTGCTTGGGAAAAGTAAGACAAAGAAATCTTATTCACATGTTATGTCAGACAAGGATACAAATTTCTTTCTCAACTAACACCATTAAAAATGTTTCCTCCTACAAGTTTCTCTTGGCAAAACTTAATTTCAGACCTGGTATTATGCACATAGGACTGGAATACAGGTGTTTCTATCATTGATCTTTCCTGTTTTGTTTTATGTTCTGGGTTAACTACAAGTAGGTTTGAGTAGATCATCTCCTGTTTTTATCTTCCTTCCCAATCTAAAATGGGCAAAAGTTTCATGGATTTTTCCTTCCTGGTTTGATTTCCCCTCTTTACACATTTTGCCAGATGGCTGGGTTTCATGTGGAGAAGAATTTTCCATAATAACATATCACTTGGTCCTCATAGCCAATGATCCTACTCCCCCTGACATCTGCAGGAACCATGGAATGGAGTAAAGTGTCAAATGAGTCAGGCCTGGCAGAATCTGGAGGAGGAGGAGGAGGAGACCGAGGAGGAGGAGGAGGAGAGGAGGAAGAGAGGTATGCCAAATGAAGGGAGGCTTGGCTTGCCAAGGACTGGATGGAAAATCCTACTCTAGCAGAGTGGGGTGTGTGTGTGTTGAGAGAGAGAGAAAGAGAGAGAGAGAGAGAAAGAAAGAGAGAAAGCACACAGGCACCATGCAGACATACTCAGAAAATGTGTGTGTAAGTATTTTGGAGTGCTTAGCTGCAAGGCATTTTGACAGATGTGGAACATGTGCAGCACAACTTTGTCTGGAGGAGGAGGGAGGACTGGGGGAGAGAGGAACATCCCTGAACTGCAAAAAGAGATGAGGCTAAGATCCTGGGTAAGCAAACTAGGGCTTGATGTAAATAAGGTAGAGGAAGCTCACATTGCACCATTACCTGTGCTTGTCAGATTTTATTTATTAGAACTGAAAGTAAGAAATAAAACTCTTTACTCAGAGCTATGATTTGTAGTATTCCATGACTCCTGGAGCCTGCACTCAGGATAATCATCCCATAAATGAGGGTCTTCTAGAAGCAGAAACTTTGCTCTTCCTAGTACAAGAACGGTAACTTGCAAATATGGTATTCATTTAGACTGGAGTTCATGAAAATTTGTTTTGGACTTAGTGAACTTGGGGGAAACTATATAACTTCTCCAGGTTTCAATTCCTCAATTGAGAAATGAAGTAATTGGTCAAGCTAAGTGATTTCCAAACAGTTGTCTAAAATTCTTCCTCGAAAGTGCCTTCCCCCACACTTTCAGGGTTCAAGAAGAGCTGTTAGGATGTTTCCTGCTTATTTTCAGGCCTTAAAAAAATTCATCTTGCCAATTAAAGGGAAAAAAAATTAGCTACCAGATCACACTGTAAGTTCCCTTGTAGCTCTATTATCCTGAATATGTGTGCATTGGGGCTGACATAATCACATTGTTCAATCAGTCAAATATTTACTGAGCATCTACTGTGTATTAGGCATGGTTTTAGGCATGGGAAATAAAGCAGTAAAGGAGCAAAATCCTTCTCATAGAGCACACATAAACAAAGTGCTTACAGCTAGCAGAAGAAGGACATAGAAGCAGTGGGGTGTTTCACTGAGGAGCAACATTTGAACTGACATCTGGATGAAGCTAGAGAAAGATTCTAGAGACCTGGAAAGAGACTTCCAGGCAGAGGGAACAGCAGGCAGAAGATCTTGGGCAATCATAAGCCTAAAAATTTGTTTTCACCATATGGTCTGATATTGGTCTCCAGCCTTCAAGATTTCTTAAGAAAAGAAACCCTTAGTTTTTGTCAAAAGTCTCTTGTATTCTCTGTAAATGCTTGTCTTAGTGGTCCCTCCTAGCCCTACTTAAGGGGCTCCACATTGCCTTTACTATAAGTGTTTGGTTGTAACACAGTGAGCATTTGGTCCTGGTGAAATATCTTGCCTTGCCCTGTCCTGCACATCAGTGTTTGTCCTTGCTGTGTCCGCTGAGGTTTGTGCAAACTGTCTGGTCACTGTTTTTTCTTTCTGCGCTTTAGTCTGCCTAACTATTGGTTACCAGTGCTGATACCTACTGTCCTAACATTGGCTCCAGTGCCCAGGCTCTGTACCCAGCACCCAGGTGTGCTCTGTTCAGACTCCAGGCCCCTTTAGTCCTCTCAGCTCTTTGTTGACATGGAGTCCTCAGGGCTTTGTTCCATTCCAGAGTGAGGATGAGAGTCTTAGGAACTGGGATTACAGCCTCAGAGTGTGGGTTCTATTTCTGATTCTACTAAGCTGAGTGGCCTTAAATCCCTCTTTGTTTTATCTACCCTTTCTTCTTTGTCTCAGGTTTCTATTCTGTAAAATGGAGATGATCATGGTAGTATTTACCTTGCATGGATGTGGTCAGGTGTACGTAGGTTAATCTATGCACAATGTTTTAAAAATGTATACTACAATAGTGAATTAATAATAGTAAATGTGAGGTACATTTTTGCCTTATAAGACAACCCTGGGTCACTGCCCTTGGCCCATCTCTCAGCATTACTGCTAACCTGACTTGCAGTTGAAAGCTCCAGAGAGGCTCAGAGTCTACTCACACTAGATTATAGAATGAGAGGCATTAGTCACTATGTCCCAGGCTTCCCTCAGCTGAATGGGACCCTCATTTAAAATGTATCATCTACCCACAGATAGTTTGTACTTACATACTATTTCCACTTATATTAGTTTATCAAATCCTCCCCATCACATTGTGAAGTTTGAATTATTAACCCCCATACTATACAGAAATCAATGTAGAGAGGTTGTGAGTCAATCACACAGATAATCAATGAACAAATTCAGAAGTTTTGAGAAAAAGATTTCTGTTTCTAGTGTTCCTTTTACTCTACTTTAGCTATTTCTAAGAAAATCTTTGGTTTTTTTTTTTTATTGTTTTATCATTCATATGTGCATACAAGGCTTGGGTCATTTCTCCCCCCTGCCCCCACCCCCTCCCTTACCACCCACTCTGCCCCTTCCCTTTCCCCCCCTCAATACCCAGCAGAAACTATTTTGCCCTTATTTCTAATTTTGTTGAAGAGAGAGTATAAGAAATAATAGGAAGGAACAAGGGTTTTTGCTGGTTGAGATAAGGATAGCTATACAGGGAGTTGACTCACATTAATTTCCTGTGCATGTGAGTTACCTTCTAGGTTAATTCTTTTTGATCTCACCTTTTCTCTAGTTCCTGGTCCCTTTTTCCTATTGGCCTCAGTTGCTTTTAAGGTATCTGCTTTAGTTTCTCTGCATTAAGGGCAACAAATGCTAGCTAGTTTTTTAGGTGTCTTACCTATCCTCACCCCTCCCTTGTGTGCTCTCGCTTTTATCATGTGCTCATAGTCCAATCCCCTTGTTGTGTTTGCCCTTGATCTAATGTCCACATATGAGGGAGAACATACGATTTTTGGTCTTTTGGGCCAGGCTAACCTCACTCAGAATGATGTTCTCCAATTCCATCCATTTACCAGCGAATGATACCATTTTGTTCTTCTTCATGGCTGCATAAAATTCCATTGTGTATAGATACCACATTTTCTAAGAAAATCTTTGTATCAACTCATAGGTCAAACTATCAAGCAGATGAACTGACTAAATACAAATTTAGGAATAACCCCTGTTATCAAATTTTTGCTTCTTTAGTTTTCTATATTTTTCATGTCATTGCTTAGCCTTGTCTTCAGTCATTGCTTAAAATTCCCAGTCATGGGTGAAAGTGGAGTAGAAGATATAGCATTGAATTATTTTAGTGTTTTATTTTATACATAATTTAAGTGAGGCTTATTTTTTTAACTTCCTGGGGGAATTGCTTCCACCCCTTTTAATTTAAATATAAATTGTAAAATAAAATCACTAAATAGATTGGTTGATTATCCATTAGATACTTGTGGCAGGCCAGAGTATTATTCATCATTCTAGCTATAAAAGAAAGGTCTACAGAAAGAATAAAGCAAAAATACAATTAAGTTAAATATTGTTCAGTTTCATACTAACTGTTCCCTTTCAAATTACAACTTCTGCAGTAAAGGCACACTGAAATGAAAATGTGAGTGGACTGAATGCAGCTCCAAGTTACTATTCACAAAGTGTAGAGTGCTGGTTTCAGGTGATGGTAGCAAGCACTGCCACATTTGCTTTTTTTTTTTTTTTTTTGTAGCTATGACTCATCAACACAAGGATGTTTCAGGCATGATTACCTCTTTTTCTCAAAGGTATTTACAGTCAGTTTAGATAGGATAGTTAACTTTAGATAGACTGTTAAAATTTTCTAGAACACTTAATTTATATAACATAATTTTTGAGAGAGATAAAGTTTTGTGTTTTATGGTGTGAGAGTTTTCTTTGGCTCAATTTTCTAAGACCAGTGTTTCAGTTTTGTTGAATGTTAGAAATTTCCTTGTCTTTTGGAGAGGAGTGCTTTGGTGTGGAATGTGTAGTTGACTTCAGAGTGCCTCAGTGCAAATGTAATTTGGGTGAGATCCTAGCTTATCCCTCCAGCTATATCCTTGCAGCAATTGACATATATACTTATTATTTATGCATCTTACTAACCTGTTTGCTTCTACCAATGATGGTTAGAAATGCTGTCTCTATGGAATCCAGGTCTACTTTGCAATAAGAAAGCCCACAGTTTGACCAATGGGCTTCCATTTTCTCCTTCTAAAACTCCTCTTAAGTCAAGTCAAATTATTTCAAAGCTGGACTCTTTCTTCTCTTTTCTCCAGAAAGCCTGCCAAGTGTGTTCCTGCCTATATATTAAGGGATTTGGGGCAATCTTCTCACGAAGGTGAAGAAGGATAAAGGAAACAGTCCAGTTCCAATAGTGTTGATAAGCATAGCAGTACACCAACGAGATGTATCACTTATTTCTTCATTTTAATTTGGGTCACTGTCACTGTGTGACAGTAAACTCCAGGCCTTTTCCCAGCTCCTTACTTTACAGGAAATCTCCATGGAGCTTTTATTCAGAGACTTTTGCACTGGGTTTGAGTAGAAATGCAACTTTATGTACTTTTTTACATTCAGAAGTCTGAAAGGAACATTGTTGTTCAAGAGCACTGCACAGAGCAGAACTAAATTTAATTACCACCTTGAGGTGTCATCAGTTAGGGAAACTAAGTAAGTCATAAATTCTAAGATGAGAGATGCTTTTCAGGTAACTATAAGGTGTTTCAAAGGTACCTTGTCACTTTGGTAAGTGCACTTTTTCAACTACTGTTAAATTATCTGTCAAGGTTAGAATGCACATGACAATTATATTTGAGAGAAAAAAGGAAAATTCATTTTTCAGTTAATGCCTCTGAAATAGGTAAAACTGAAGATTCTTTAAAGCACAAAGTGGGGGAATTTGAATTTAACCTTTTCTCTTGGTTGCAGTTATTCTAAGTGACAAAGTAAATTATTTTAAGAGAGGTTGACAACTTTTAGTACCTGCCTTTCAAAACATAGATATCAGAATCTTTATTGGCTGGCATTTTTTTATTCACGTTCACCTTGGTTTAGGAGTATTAGCCTGCCTAAAATTCATGGTTCCACCATTGCCTGGCTTCTCTTTCTGAGGAATGATCAAGCCTTCAAATGTATTTTCTCTTTTTCTACACACCAATGTTTCCTTGCAGTCAGCCTGCCCCCGTCTCTATTTTACTCGTTAAAATTATGATAATTATCTCTTGGACTCTTAGCCCTTCTCACAGACTCGCCTTTCCACTTTATAGTTGTAGCTTCATAGAGAAGGCTCATTCCCCAAATCTCTTTGTTCAGAACTGTTTCCTGAATGACAGTCTATCCCAGGGTTTGTGTTAGGTGCTGGAAAGCAGCTGTGAAGCCACCAGAGGAAAATCTCTGCCCTCAAGGAGCTGATACTTTTGGAAGGGAATCTGCTTTTTTCTGTAAAATAAAAATTGGTTGACCTTAATTCTTCAGCTTCTCATCCCACGTGGGAGAAAAGTGCAAAATTTTTAGTAAGACAAAAGTGCACTCGTGAAGCTGAGTCTTTTGTAATTCAGAGCTCTTTCTGCTATAGGTATCCTTGTCTGGTTATCAAGTTTATATGAGAAGGAAAAGCCTGAAACACAATCTGCCTACAGCCATTTCCATTTCTCTGCCCTGAGGTCCTTGTTTTAAATTCCAGAAGGTGAAAACAGTCTAGAAACAGAAGTGACTAATGGAACAAAAGACTGATTTATGGGAAAAGATCTTAAGAGATAAATAAGTATGGGTTGATTTTAGAAGGCTCCTATGTAGCAAAGCTGTTCCTGGTGATCCAGATATATCATCAGTGAGGGTTGGCCTGATGTTAAACCTAAAAAAAGTAGGATAGAAAAAAGAAGGATGAATATAATGCAAATACTGTGTACATATGTATGTAAATGGAAAAATGATACTATCCCAGTAATGGGGAGGGGGATAAAGCAGAGTGGTGGAGGGGGTGAATTCAAGTATAATATATTTGCTACATTGTGGGAACTTTTCTAAATGCCACAATGTAACCCCACCCAGCACAACAATAAAAAATAAAAATAAGAGTTAAAAAAAAGAAGGCAATTTCTGCCTTCGAGAAGCTTGCATTTAGTTGGGACAGGTAGAAAATACAAAAAAGAAAGAAAGAATATGTTACTGTGTCAGGCAGCGTTAAGTACCGTGGAGGGACTGTTACCTGTACAGTTTGCAAAGTCATTTCCATTCAGTAGATATTTTTTGAGCATCCCGTATGTACTAGTCATTGTGCTTACAACAGCTGTAGAGTTGTTGTCATGTTCATATTTCAAGACCAAAATATTGAGATTTAGGGGGATAAGGGATTTTTCTTCCCTTAGGTAACTGAGCCTATGTATTGCATAGTCACATCTTCAGTAGTTCTAACTTTGAAACCTGAGCAATGAGCAAATATTTCTACAGGGGCGTACTTATTTCTTCTTTCTCTCCTTCCTTTATGTACAACTGCAATCTAAAAACATTTCTAGGGAAATGGATTTCTACCTTTGGGGGCTCCTGGCCAAGTGTTTTACTTGGGCATTAGTTTGTCTTCAATTAGATGAATTTGGATAGCCTAAAAATTCACTATGACTTGCAAAAGTATTTGTTTTTAAAATTTACATCCATAACTTTTCTTTAAATGAATTTAAAGAAATTCATTTACCAGACACTTCCCCTCCCTGTTTCATATCCTTTGCTTAATCGTATTTTTTCAATTTCCTCTGGTCATATGAATTTCAAAATTAGGTCCTTTGACTTTTATAAACTATAGTTGGAATCTCTCAAATCTCAGTGAGACTGCTGGATTCTCAAAAGCCCGTGACTCTCTGAGTTCATCTTTTACATAGGAAAGCAGGAGAGATTCTTGGAGTAATCTGAGTTGACATCTACTTCTGCTGTTTTACAACAGTTTCCCAAAGCAGGCAGTTTTAAGTAAAGTAAGAACAATTGTGAAAAAGTCAGCACACAGTATCGAAAATGACAGAGTTGTAGGCCAGGGAGCTCAGGCCTCTCTTCCTGAGTGTTTACATCTGCATCTGGATTTCTCTTTAGACGTGTGTAACACTCTCTCCTCCTCTTTAGTTTTGCCAGAGGGTAGGCTGATCTCAGTAAAATATTTTAAATTGATTTTAAACTGGGATGCATGTAGTAATGGCGACATGAAGAAAGTCAACACGCCACAGTGGATAGGGAACTGTTCTTTTCATTCTATTTTTTAATAGTTAATGACTTGGATTTATAGATTTAATAATCTATAAAAAGACACAAAAATGATCATCTTTAAAAATACAAAAGCAACTTTGCTCAATGTTCATATTATTGCTGCTAGTGTTTTGATATGATCTACTTTTCAGACATATTTTTTCCCCTGCAAAAAATGTGATCATACATTATAGACTATGCTTTCTTTCTCTTCAGGAGACTGACATAGAATGGTTTATGTTTGTGTAACTGTTTGCCTCCTATTGACCACTTAAATTATTTCTAAATTTCCACCCTACTTGTTAATAGGGTGGACATTCTTAAAGTACAGTATTTGAACATTTCTGAGATGATTTTCTTAAACTGTTTCACAAAAGTTAAATTGTTAGGTCAAAGACTATTTAGGATTTTAAGGCTTTTGTTAGTTTTGTCAATTTGTCCTCAAAATTCTGTATTCCTACTAGTAAGCTATGGTGATTTAAAACATTGGGTAAGGAACTTTGAAAGGTAGAAAGCTCAATACATAATTTTAAAAAGTAGAGTTCAGATCATGTCAATCCCAAAGCATATTCAATAATGTCATTTTGGAGATTTTTCTATTTGGTAATTATTCTAAGCACAGAAGAATGGAACACCACTACAGGTGAGACCTGAGGACTACAGTGAACTGGAAAGGTGAACATCAGTCAGCTCTTCCTAGTCCTCGCTATGAGGCTCATTTGATATGTGCGACTCCAAGCCAGTTAATTACCCTATCTGAGCCTAGATTCTTTATAGATGGGGCGACCATGCATCTTAGCATATGTTTATAGTCCTAGCATTATAATTGTCATCATCTTCTTTTACTCTTCAAATATACAATGAATTCTATGCCCATCCTACTTTCTTCTATGTGAGAATGTTTCAAATATTGGAAAGGACCTCTGCTAAGGCTCCTTACCCCCTTCTGTTCTATTGCAGAACCACTCTTTCCCATTGTCAGTCTATGCACTTGCAGCCTAACTCCATCCCTAGGTACATGACCAGTACTAGTCAGTCAGGCACCACATCCCTTTGGAACTCAGAGATGGAACTAAAAATGGGTGTGCAACCCGAGCCTCCTCTGAACTAACCTTCTGAACTTCTGCTAGGACTGGAGATGTGCCAGTTCATATGAGTTCATGAGAGTCAACTGCAAATTTCTAAGAATTTTACAAATCATTTGTTAAACATAGCCATTATTGATAATTAGACTATATAAACTTATAATTAAGCTATATGAAGACAAAAGCAGTAAATATTTAAAATTCATAGATTTCTAGTTATTTCCTGTATTTATTATTACCTGTGTTCTTGAGGTTCTTCATGCATAGTATATCTATATGGTGAAAATACTGTGTAATGGAATTCTGAGTATATCTTCCCAAAGTCATGTTACTGATGTCAGCTTGGTTGGTTAAAATGGCCATGGTAGGAGTACCTTGGAAATTGGCAAATACACTGCAGTCCAGATTTTTCCTGCTCTGGAGAGCCAGTTACCATCACACCACTGGTTGACACTATTGGAGAAGGCTTTCGGTTTTTTGTTAGTAAAATGTAATCCTAGACTAGGTGGAGGGCCATTTTGGTCATCTGGTGGGAGATCAGTTAAGAATGATGCCAATGAAAAAGACAACAGAGATGAGGTTATATAGAGAAAATATTATTTGTTTCTTCTTCGGTTTTATTGAGATATAATCGACAAATAAAAATAGAA
Organism: Castor canadensis; assembly: GCF_047511655.1. Classification (NCBI taxonomy): domain Eukaryota; kingdom Metazoa; phylum Chordata; class Mammalia; order Rodentia; family Castoridae; genus Castor; species Castor canadensis. The sequence continues at coordinate 80,008,108 of NC_133393.1, forward strand.
GCAAGATTCTTAATGTCAGGTGAACATTTGGCATTTAATTGGATGAGAAACTGGCTTAAAGCATATTAGATTTCTATAATTTATGAATGAGATGATAATAAGGTTTCCACGATCTCTAAGATCCCCTTATAACTTTAATAATATGGGACTACAAAATAATATAAGAGGTGGAAATGCCTTAGCTAAATATTTGAGTGCCTGTAGTCACTGTCTTTGAAGAGAAGGCAAATAAAAATATTTTATAGTGAATTAACATAATTTGTCTTCACTAGAACATTTGATCTCATGTAATGTTAGCATTAAATGTCTTATAACTGAATAGCAAGACATAAAACAGATGAGATTAAGCTTATGCTAATAATCTCAATTTTGTTTTATAGGCTCTTTTGCCCTTTTTTAAAATGGCATATTGTAATTTAAGTTGATTCACTTTAAAAGAATTTTTGGAAATTTACTTTTGATTATCCTTAGATAACGGGACTGACTGGTCACAGCACAGTCTCCAGAAACCGTTAGAACACAGATACTCTGCATTTTAAGAATGCAGAGGATTTAAGAATGTACTCTCCATCTTTGAAATACTGATTTCATTTTCTACCATGCTCTGCCATGTGCTCCCTGAGGTGCTGTTTCTTAATTAGTGAGTGAACCCAGAGCAGGTCCTTCTGAGATATTAGGAATACTCTCACATTTGTCGCTGCTCAAGTGTGTACTTAACATCTTCTTTCTGGCTTATTACAGTTATGACCCATTTCACATATTGTTGATTCCAAAGAATCAAAATCCCACTGTGGGTTTACTTTCTGGTACTTGGCTGTTGATAACTCAGAGGTGTTAGTGATTAGTCATCAACATTCACAAGAATCTTGAGATCAAACTTGATAATTTGCCAAATGTTAAGATGGTTTAATTTTACCACCCTCAAAATATAGTATTCTTCTTTTTCTGGCTTAAAAAGATGTGGAGAAAGTCTTTTTTGATTTGGATGATCATATTTAAATAGACAAAATATCAGAAACTTTGACACCGGTATTATTAGCTTTGCTAGAATTATCTTTTGATGCTGGAACCCTGGTGTTGCTGTTGGTAACTGGCTCCCTCCTCTCTATAGCCAGTTTGCTTCTTCTTTGTTAATGAGACAATATCTTGCAACTGTAATGAAAACTTTATTCAAATTTTATGTATGAATTATGGTATAGTAGAACAATACAAATAAGACCCTGCCCCCTTTTTTCTTTTCTTTTTCTTTTGAGAAAGGCTCTTGCTATGTAGCCCAGGCTGGCCTTGAACTTGTGATCTTCATCCTTCCTGCTCACTTCTCCCCAGTTCTTCTCCCTTTATCCTAAAGCTGGAAATTCAACCCCTTTGCAACTGAAGTTTAGCTGATAACCTACAACAGCAGGCATGCTTGCTAAAGAGTGTTTGGAGGAGCATAGGTAAGAAAACACTGCAAGCCAGTATTTCTCATTGTGCACATCACTTCCGTCTGAACTATCTGGAGGTACCTGCTAAAATGTAGACTCTGCAACTGCTTCTGAGTCCACTTGGGGAGTGCTACTTTTTTTGTTTGTTTGTTTTTGAGACAGGGTCTTGCTATGTAGCTCAGGTTGGCCTTGAAATAGAATACCTCCTGTCTCAGTCTCCCAAGTGCTGGGATTACAGGCATGTGCCACCATATCTAGTATAAACATGAATTTCTAAGTTTCTCAGGGTGTTAGCAACCTTTGGGGAAAAATAGGTCTAATAAATATGAGAATTATGTTCTTGAAAATTTACAGACCAAACTAGCAAATGTAAGGCTCTGAGAAGTCCTATAATAGAGAGATCTGTTTAACTTTCTAAACCCCAGATTTTCTCATGTTATTTGATTAGATAACTCGGCAGGGGGAATCACATAATTTGATCAAATACTATTGAATAACTTACTCTACCTAATAGCTTAGTAATTGTAGATTGTTGCATTTGCTTGCTACTTGGATACTAATGAGTTAGTGTAGTATCTTGGTGTGAACACGAGCTGAAGAGCTCAGTGAGAATCCTGGATTTTTGTCATGTTGTCTCAGTTATCTATAGTCACATTCCCTTAATCCCAAGGGAGATGGGATGAAAGAGGGAGTTAATACCAACTAAGAACTATTGCTAGAAAAAGAGTTTAAGCAACAAGTATTCCTTTTCTGAAGAGCAACATGAATACTTGTGACAATGTACTCTGCTCAGACAGTCTACCTCCTCACCCTTTCCCTCTACTCCCTCCCCTAAAAGAGATCTGATTTTGATCTCACACTGGGATATGTGGGAAAAGGAGCAAGGAGCTCTTCAAGTTGAACAATGGAAAAGGAAGTAAATACATTCAAAGGGGAAATGGATGGAAGTGAAATAATTCTTCACTCTGTAGCATACAGAGTGAAAAGCAGTCCTAGTTCTGCTTCCACCTTTCCTCCTTTTGGACCCAAGTAGCACAGAGCCAGGAAGGTGGAGGGAGTAAAGAAATGGTAAGTGAAGACCTTGAACTCTAGGGCCTTTAGGAGGTCCTTGTCTCTGGGGGGTGGGACTGCCTGTCGCTTGGTCTACAACTGAAGGAAGTTGGGCACAGATCAGCTAGGAGACCTCTGGGTTTCCTTTCTGATCACCTGGGCTGAGTCATGGACAGAAGAGGAGGCAGGCCCTGGTTGGTTCTGGACCCTTACCACCCCAGCAACTTATGTCCCCGCTCCTTTGCACATGTGGTCTCCTTTGTCCCAAATGCCCTTGCCTTGTTCTCTCCTGTCATGTGTCTATAGAGCTTTGCTGAGTCTGCTCAGCAAAGTGGTGTGATTGGGACAGTTTTGAGGGCAAAGACATTGTATATTTATCTTGAGTATCTAGGCTCAGCTCGTAGCATAAAACAGCTTTTCAATAAATGTTTGTGGTAGCCAGCAAGTCAGACACCTCAACAGGATACCCCTAAGTAATCTTGGATGTACTTTGTTGACTTTTTAGCTGAAAGCTGCTTATCTAGCAGACCCTCCTTATTTTACAAATACAGTAGTCTCCTTTTCTTTGCAGTTTTACTTTCTGCATTCTCAGTTACCTGTCACCAACCATGGTCTGAAAATAGCAACTGTTCCAGAAATAAATAATTCAAAAGTTTTAAATCTCCTGCCATTTTATTCCATCCTACCTGGGACCTCAATTATTTCTTTGTCTAGAGGGTCCACACTGTATATTTGCCTTCCCTTTGTCATTTAGTGGCCATCTCAGTTATCAGATTGTCCAGGTATTTCAGCGTTTGTGTTCAAGTAACCCTCATGTACTGATACTACAGCATGATGCCTGTATCATTCCTCGTACTTCCTCTCATCGTGTAGGCATCGTGTCTCTCACATTATCATAAGAAGGATGAGTACAGAATAACAAGGTATTTTGAGGGAGGAAAACAGACCACACTTATAAATAAACTTTTATTACAATATATCACAATAATTATATTCTAGTATTAGTCACATTAATCTCTTAGTGTGCCTAATTTATAAATTAAACTATGTATGGGAAAACTATAGTAGATACAATTTGGTACTATCTGCAGTTTCAGTACCTATTAGGGGTTGGGAACCCCTTTGGATAAGGGGGCCTACTGAAAAAAGTGATATTTCATATCAGAAGAATCATCTAGTAGCTTAGGATGCAATCCAATACTCCTGGCTCCCAATCCAATACTCTTGACTACCTCAGGATGGTTTTTGTATTAAGAAGGAAAAGAAAATCTTCCATTAGTCAATGCCACCATGATTGTTTCTGAATTATGGTATAAACCAACATTTAAATGAATATTTGCACTAAAGGAAAAATGCAGTCATTAATCTAGAAAGTGATTTAAGGAAGATGCTCTACCTCCAGCTAGCATTCATTCCATCTCTTCTTTCATTCTTTGAATTTTTGTATCCCATTGTGCATTTTCCTGACTCTTAGCTTAGCTTGGAAGCTATCGTTTAAAAATGCTGGGTGAGAAGCTATTCTCCAGATACTTTCAGCTTTATTGGAAAGAGAAGTTCTCATAAATCACATAAGGGAACTGGGGCCTGTGGGATTGCTTAGTGGCCAAGTGAATTCTGATTGATTGCTTTAGAAAATATGAACATTTTCCAAGAGCTTATCTGAAATAAAATAAAGATTCATACTTTCTCAGACTGAGCTCTCTCTACCAAACTTCAGTCATAGTCCAGTCATTTTAACTGGAAGTCATTTCAATTGTCCTGAAAGACCAAATAAACCAACAGTATAAACATGAGAAGTTTTGTCAAAAACATAGCATAAATTCCAAATGGAGAAAGATCTGGAACAACAAAGTGTCCCTAACAACATAAAATCAGAACCAGATTCAGGTTGTATGGCTCACGCTGACTTAAACTTATTTCTAACAACAACCAGCATATCAGAGTAGAGGAGTTGTTGGGAAAAGCGCCACATCAGATGTGGCTAGCACTTCCATACCAGGAAGGAACGTGAACTAGGGCTTCAAGGGAGCTGAATTGCATAGGCCCAAAAAGAGTGAAATCAAGGGTGAGGAAAACACTTGGGTCTTAATCTTTTTAGGTCACAGAGTCTGCTGAAAGTCTCTGAAAGCTGTAAGCCTTCTCCATAGAAAAATTCACATACTCATAAAAGCTCTCAGGCTGTTTCAGGGAGTTCCCAGACCCCTAAGGCATAGTGTTATCCCCTATTTAGCTATCCCCCCAAAGTTTCTGGTTTCTTTTTTTTGTGTGGTACTGGGGCTTGAATTCATGGCCTTCACCTTGAACCACTCCACCAGCCCTATTTTGTGAGAGGTTTTTTGAGATAGGGTCTCACAAACTATTTGCCTGGGCTGGCTTCGAACTGCGATCCTCCTGATGTCTGCCTCCTGAGTAGCTAGGATTAAAGAACTGAGCCACCGGCGCCTGGCTAGTTTCTGGTTTTTTATGCAGCAGCTGTGCCTGGCTGGCACCTGGACTTCTAACCCCATTATACACACACACTACAGGACCAGGCTCCAGAGAAAAGAAAAGGGCTAAACATCTGCCGTGAGGCCGGTTCCATCTTACTCAGGGGACCCAGAAGTGGTCTTAATCCCCCACAGATTTCTGTGACTTTGTTGTGTAGTGGGACCATCTGGGGAAGATTTAAACTTCTCCCAGCATTTATTTATACTTTCATTTGTAGTCTGCCTGAAAAGAAAATGTAAAGTTTTAATTGGCCTGACTTGGTAATTTGGTTCCGTGGCAGGCGAGCTCAGAATTGCCTCTGTTCCTGTTTATCAGGTGATTGCATTTTACATGGGTAGCAGGAGCTGCTTGAGCTCAGAGATACACAGCTCAGTTCAAGAGAGTTTCTAGGCTCAAGTCATTTCCATGTCATCTGAATTCATTCCCTGAACTAAGGAAGCCTTCTTTTTGCGTTATTAGTCTAGCAAACTTGATGATGTGTTCCCAAACAAACATGGGAAAGGCAGGTAGATAATAACAGTCTATAGTACTTTTTGTTTATCTAGAAATCTATCATCTCCAGGAGGGTGACATATAATCCCATGCTTAAACCGTCATCCATACTTTATGTAATAATAATAATAATAATAATAATAATAATGATAATTATTTGTACTTATATAGCCACTTTCATCTAGGGAATCTCAAAGCTTTACAAACACTAATTAATCCTCCTGGTTTCCCTGTGAACTAGGTGAGGCTCATTTTACAGGTGAGGTGGCTGAGGCACAGAAAGGACCAGTGACTTTCTCAAGGCCACTGGGTAGCTCGGTGACAGAGCTCAGAAGCCTCGAGAGTGCTATACTTCCAGTTGTCCAGAGCCAGATTGCATCTTGGGAATGAGTAAGTGGGAGGATCCCCACCAGATGGAGGCCCTTAGTCTTCTGGGTCTTACCTAAACCCCAGCTGTGCACTGAAACTCAGAATGTGTTCCCAGCAAACACTTTTACATTCCACTGTACAACATACACAACCTGTGAGCAGTTGTTTTTGAGGTCTGAGCAACAGAGATGGGGCTAAAAGAGACTGTTGTGAATCTTCGGATAGGAAAGAGAATTATTTGAGCGGAAAAATGACATTTCAGTGAATGTCGAGCAGCATTGTTCCACTCTATGGTAATCAGAGTAACCTTCTTTTGACTTGTTTTATTCTGTTTCACCATGTATTAATCTATTTTTCATTGCTACATCAAAATACCTGAGGCTGGGTAAAATTTGTAAGGAAGAGATTGATTTATCTCAGAGTTGCGGATGTTCAAGGGTGTGGTGTGGGCTTGGCCCTGTGGGGATAGCATCACGCGAGAGCATGTGTGAGTGGGAGAGATCACAGGGTGAGACAGTACATCAGAGACTGGGGAGGGGACAGGCTCATTGTCTTTATAACAACCTTCTCTTGCAGGAACCTCCTCACGCCATGAGACCAACGTTAATTCCTTCCAAAGGTAATGCCCCAGTGACCTAATAACTGCTCAGTAGGCCCCACCTCTTTTCCACATTGCCAGGCAGAGGACCAAGCTTCTAATACCCGAGCCTCTAGGGAGCAAACCACGTCCCTCTTGTAGCACATCTTGGGAACTGTTTGGTATGGACATAGCACAGATGAAATAGCTGAAGAAGTCCAGTATGCAATCGGAAGAGACTTAATGGAAAATAACTTCTCACTCTTTTCACAGTCTTAGGGAATTCTTCAAATCCCCCGAATGGTTAGTGCTGAGTTCTAAGGAGAGCACTGTTCTGTGAGTACTTCTTAACGTCAATGTGCGTGCCAGTTGCCTAAGGACCTGGTGGCTCAGTCATTCTGCAGTGGAGCCCAAGATCGTGCTTTCATGTGATTCACGTGCCACTGGTCTCTGGATTATGCACGACATAGCAAGATGCTATGCTTCTGTCAATCACAACACAGGGGCTCTGGAGGAAGTGTTGGTCAATTGGTGTGAGGTGTGGGCTAGGGGACCAAGGACTTGGCTTGAAATGTGTTCCTGAGTCTTTTTTTAGCTGAGGGATTTGGGCCAGGAAAACACACATATGTATGTATATTGCAGTGCTAGGGGATCGAACACAGAGCCTGTGTGTGCTAGGTAAGTACTCTGCTACTGAGAAGCCACACCCCCAGTACCCCTTTTTGCTTTTTTGAGACAGGCTCTTCCTATATTGCCTAGGATGGGCTTGAACTCATAACCCTCCTGCCTCAGCCTCCTATTAGCTGGGATTATAGGCATGAAACACCATGCCTGACCCTTCACACCTTTAAATGGAGATAATTCCTCTATTTCAGGGTTCTTAGGTAGGTGACTAGAACCATTCGGAAGCATCTGGCACATGCTGGCACTCAAATGTTCTTTAATTCCCCTGGGCTCTCCAATTCATCCTGGCTATCTTCCCTAAAAATACTTTGTAACTTTCCCTCTGTATCACCATAATAATCTATATTTTATCTATTGTGATCTTTTCATATAATTTTATCCTTATATTCTTTCTTTCACATGTAAAAGCTAGCACCAAATGCCAATTTTTCTCAGTACCAAAATGCTCTTATTGAATTAATTTCTTATCTCATTAGCTATTATACTCTTGTCTCCTCCTTCCTTAGTTCTAACTATCTATGCCATACAATGGAAGCGAAATTATCTGGTAGTCATTCAGTAAACAAATATGTATTAAGCACTGCTATGGTGTGCTTTGGTTTGCTACTGAGAATAATAATAATATACACTTGTATTTATATATATTTCTCACCTCTGTTTCACTGTCTGGGCCATAGTAAAGTTTTCCTTTAATTTTTCATTCATTGATATCTTTTGATTTTTATTTCTTAATAGTTTCTTTAATTACCTTTTCTTTTAAAATTATTATTATTGTTGTACTGGAGATACATTGTGACAGTTACAAAAGTTCTTACAATATATCATAGTTGAATTCACCCCTTCATCATTCTCCTTTCTTCCCCTTTCTTCCATTCCTGGAATAGTTTCAACAGGTCTCATTTTTCCATTTTCATACATGAGTACATAATATTTTCACTATATTTTATTTTTCTTCTCTTCCTCTTGTTCATACTTATCCTTTGGATGTTTCCCTTTTGAATTTATCAGACTGAATTGAATCTTCTTTCCTAAAAATCCTTACAAAACTCATTTTGTATGAATGTCTCTGTGTTTTGAAACTGTTTTGCTTTTTAATACAAAGCAACAGTGAAAGTTATGTATAGTGTATGCATAGGAAAAAAAAGTCTGGAATAGCACATACCTCAGCATTAATGCTGGAACTGGTGAGAAGGAACTTTCATTTTTTTCTTTATATACTTTGACATTTTTGAGAGGAAAAAATCTCCCCCTTACAATCAGCAAACTCTAGTCTGTAATGCAGAAAAAGTGAGAAAAAATTTAAACCTGTGGGTTAATGGACAACAAAAGAAAGGAGGAAGAAAAATGAAAATGAAACTCAGTCTTGGGCTATGCTCACATTCTCCTCTGTAGCTGTAGGTCTCAGCTGTGAGGTTTATCTTATTCAGATTTGAAATCAGTGGTGTGGAACCCCATCTTCCTGGGATTACACAGAGTCAAGAACACTGTTGGCATGAAAGCAATACTTATGGTAAAGTAGCAGGAAGTATTCTTCCAAGACAGAGCACCATCCAGATGGATTTCGATAAGGTTGGTATGTGCCCCAAGAGGTCATAATTAACCACATCAAAGAAGGAGTGGCTTCTTAAGCAAATGGACTTTATCTTGCTATCTGCCAAAAAATGTACCAAATGGTCTTACTTTGTTGAAAAACATCTGCACTTTTGGAAGCAAGTCCTCATAGCTTTGGACTGATGAACGTAATTGAAGTGATACTTTTATTACTTACACATTTGATCTCTCAGTTTTTGTTTGGCACCTTGCTTCTCTTATGTCCTCCTTGGAAACATCATATAGAATTTGCATAAAAGTATCGGCTCATGGCTCAGTTAGGAACAGAGAGGTTATTTGATAAAAGCAGAGCAGGAAGAATTTAATTATCATAACTCATGGTTAGTTTTCATCCTACCAGCTGGTGTTCTGGGGTGGGAGGTCCTTAGAGAATTGAAGGTGATAGGTACCACTGTATTAGAATTTGACTAGGACTGAATCTGGCTTCTTATTAGAATCCTTTGAAGAGATTTTTTTAAAAGATAACTTGATTTAAATTAGAGATAAAGGCAAAATAGTTTCTGCCAGGCATCGAGGGAGAGAGGGAGGGGGTGGAGTGGGTGGTAAGGGAGGGGGTAGGGGCAGGGGAGAGAAATGACCCAAGCATTGTATGCACATATGAATAATAAAACAATAAAAATTTTAAAAAAAGATAACTTGATTTAATTGTCCAACATCAAAATAATAAACAAAAGAAAACAGCAAGCACAAAAACATATGACTCTCTAGGTGTCTCCAATGTACAACTGAGACAGCCACTTCTGGAACTATGCCAGGTTTACAAGAGGTCTTTCAACTGCACAACCTTTAATTAGATACTGTATAGTTGTCTAAAAGAAGAGTAGACATGGCTCACGTTTATTTTGTCCTGTGATTTTTGGTTTCATGTACATCTGAAAAATAATCAGAGATGTACAATAAGTTAGAATAGCCTAAGAATTTAGTGAATATAGTTGGTAATTATTGCTAACAGGAAGGCAATTCAGCCCTTTAACCATCATTAAAGGACTTCATGATCAACATATGAATAAGTCTCCTCTAATATTCAGATAGCAATCAAGACAAGATCAGAATATTTCATTAAGACTGTAATAAAGGTAAGTGAACAGCAAGGAGAAAATAGAGTAGCATAATCCTATCTATTGTTTTCTAATATATCCCTAGCCTGAGACCTCTTACAAAGATACCTTGTTATGTATCCTCCTGGTCATCCTCCAGGAGGAAGAGATCACTTTCAACTTCTGAGCCTTTGGAACATCTTCAGTAGCTCCAGGATTTAAAAATTCTCATCCAAGAAAATGAAGTCCATGAAAGAGTAAGTGCTCTATTTGTTGCTTTCTGAGTTATAACTGAATTACTTGATATTTCTCTGGGAATCCACAACAAAATATCCATACAAACTATCTTTAAGAGATTTAACTACATTGAACTACAGTTCTATTATGATGTCAAAATTCCAATATCCTTTCAGGAGAGCTACACTTTTCAAGGTTGTAAATATGGTTTTAAAATATTTGAATAGACACAATAGCCAAGTTATGGAAACAGCCAAGATGCCCCACTACTGATGAGTGGATCAAGAAAATGTGGTATCTATACACAATGGAATTTTATGCATCCATGAAGAAGATCAAAATGTTATCATTCGCTGGTAAATGGATGGAATTGGAGAACATCATTCTGAGTGAGGTTAGCCTGGCCCAAAAGAGCAAAAATCGTATGTTCCCCCTCATATGTGGACATTAGATCAAGGGCAAACACAACAAGGGGATTGAACTTTGATCACAAGATAAAGTGAGAGCACATAAGGGAGATATGAGGATAGGTAAGACACCTAAAAAACTAGATAGCATCTGTTGCCCTCAACGCAGAGAAACTAAAGCAGATACCTTAAAAGCAACTGAGGCCAATAGGAGAAGGGGAGCAGGAACTATAGAGAAAAGGTTAGATCAAGAAGAATTAACCTAGAAGGTAACACACACTCATAGGAAATTAATGCGAGTCAACTCCCTGTATAGCTATCCTTATCTCCACTAGCAAAAACCCTTGTTCCTTCCTATTATTGCTTATACTCTCTCTTCAACAAAATTAGAGATAAGGGCAAAATAGAGATAAGGGTAGGGGGAGAGGGAAGGAGTGGAGTGGGTGGTAAGGGAGGGGGTGGGGGCATGGGGGAGAAATGACCCAAGCATTGTATGCACATATGAATAATAAAAAAAATTTGAATAGACCCAAAACTTGAAAGTGTTTGATGTGCCCACTATAGAGGAGCTAACACAGTAACCTTAAAATGACAGATGTCACTATGGGAAGGTGACTGGGAAGTAGTGAAGAGGTCAGGTAGAGATGAATAAATTTGGGTTGTAATACACTTGTGCATGGAAGCAATGCTAGGAATCTCTCTGTATAGCTAACTTTATCTCAACTAGCAAAAACGCTTTGTCTTTCTTATTATTGCTTATGTCTACTCTTCAACAAAATTGGAGAAGAGTCAGAGCAGGTTCTGCCTGGAAGCGAGGGGGGTGGGGGGAGAGTAAGGGGGTGAGTGGCAGGGGAGAGAGATGGCCCAATGTATGAATAAATGAATAAAGAAAAAGTTAAAAATTAAAAAACTTTGAATAGCTACCAGGGAGAACAAGATGAAAGTTTCTTATGTTTTGTTTACAAGGATCAACTAGACCAGGGTGTAGAGGTGGGCCAGACTTGGATTTAAAGAAGGTTATATTTTCTAGTAATGATGGTTGCTGTAATATTAATAAGCTGTTTTATGTTAGAGTGCTCCCAGTCTCTGGGATTGTATCGGCAAAGGCTGGATTGATCTCTGCAAGACAGAGTTGAATAGATTTCTATTTTAGATGGTAAATTAACCAAATCTCTCATCCAGTAGGAGACTTTGATAAATTAGGTATGAATAGCCTATATAGTACAATATGTATACTTATAATGAGATAATGTATAAGCCATTTGACCTTTTCTGTCCTGACACTTGCTGACCAAAGCATGGCCCAGCATGATGATGTACCCACAGCTTCTAAAGGGAAAGTCATTGAGTGGGAAATGAAAAGGCAAGGCAATGTACAAACAACAGTGTGATAATATATACTGTTAGAGGTTTTCAGGTGAATACATCATAGTTGCATTATAACATATAATCATTCAACTTAAAAAATATATAAAATCTATAATCGTAAGTTCCAGGTGAATACAGCATAGTTATTTTAAAAGAATTTTTAATATCATGTTTATCTTATAATTGTAAAAATGGACTATTATGTAATCTAAATAACACTGTTATAGAAAATGCATAATGGTGTGGGGCAAATAGTCACACAATGGTGAAAAGTCATGTATTTATGTTTTAAAAAAGTAGACTTGTTAAAGGTAATTTTTAATTTTGCAAGAGACACTAGAAAAAAGTTGAACAGTGGATACTAGAACACAAGAGAACTATAGATGACTTTTGTTTCCATTTTAAATGTTTTCTCAAATTTCCAAAGTTCCTAGAATAAGCACACCTTACTTTACTGGTATTATGGTTGAATATGAAATGTCTCCCACAGGCTGGCTCATGCATTAAAGGTTTGGTCTCAGGCTGGTGGTGCTATTTTTTTTGGGGGGAGGGAACAGTCTGGGGGTTTAACTCAGGCCCTTGTGCTTGCTTGGCAGGTGCTCTACCACTTGAGGTGGTAAAACCTCAGGAAGTAGGGCCTAGCTAAAAAAAATAGGCTACTAGGAGCATATCCCTGGTTGTTTTATCTTGTCCTGGCCCCTTCCTGTCTTCCTTTCTGCTTTCTGCTTGCCATGAGGTAAGCAGCTTTGCCCCACCATGCCCTTCTGCCATGATATCTTGCCACAGGCCCAGAATCAATGGAGTCACTGACCATGGACTGAAAACTTGAACCAAAATGAATCGTCCGTCCTTTTAGTTGATGTTCTCAGGCTTTTTTCACAGTGACAAAAAGTCTGAGTAACACAGTTTTATACAACAAATTATGACAAACATAATTACTTAAAAAACACAAATATATTATCCTATGGTTCAATAGGTTTAGAGTTCAACGTGAGTCTCATGGGTTGGAATCAAGGTGCCAACAGGACGACATTCATTTTCTGGAGGCTCTAGGGGGATCAATTTCCTCACTGTTTTTAGTTTCTGAGGCCTTCTGAAGCATTTCTCAGCTTACGGCCTCTTACTCCATCTTCAAAGACAGTAATGTTGCTTCTCTTTGCCCATTTTTTCACTGATTTAGCTCCCTCTCACTTGTTTCAATTGCAAAATATTCTTTGCTTTTGGATTCTCATGATTATGTTAGGTTTACTTATCCAGAATTATCTCCCCACCTCAAGGCTCTTACCCTTAATCACATCTGCAAAGTTCCTTTGCCAAGTACGTAGGTTTCAAGTTCGCAAATATCTTGGGGGACATTATTCTGCCTACCACACATGGTCAGGGAAAGAAAACATTTTGTACATATGTACTGAACTCATAGTGTGTTTTCCGTTAGAAACAATGCCATGTATAAGTCTATGCTCCCAGGGGAGTAACCAGAGCCTAGGTGACTCACAGAGGAAGAGCACTAATGAGATTATTTGAAAGCACTATCAAAAACAACATTTATTTAGGAAAGTGTGTTCAGTGTTCCCAAATAGATGCCAGGAAAATTTCCTTTCCCCTGGCTCTTCTGCCTCTGTTTTAACCCCCCTTTCTCTATATCCTTTTTATCACCTCTTCTGACTCCTCATACATTTGGGAATAGTGAGTGGAGACTCAGCCACCAAACCACAGGTGTTGGCCCCATGGCCGGTGGCCTGGGTTCAAGTCGGATGAGGGTCAGGATGAGAGAACAGCTGAGGAGCAAGATGAGTCTGAGAGAGGGGAGCTGTGGGGGCTCTTCTTGGTGTTAGTCTCTAGGAGGTACCCTGGGAGACTCCGGCTCTCTCCTTTATTTTTCCCAGGGGCCCAAGTGACTCACTCACCTACTTCTCTTTTGCTGTTTCCAGTAGTGCTAAAATAGACTTCAGTCCTTGCTTGCTCAGTGTAGAGCAAAGCCAAAGCCCTTCTGGAGATTTCTGAGGCTTTTCATTTCCAGCAACTGAGAAATTAAAAAAAAAAAAAGCACTTTCTTTGCTCCTTTTAACTTATTTCTTACTTGTTATGCAGGCGCTGTAGAAGGAGCACCATATTGAAAGCACTGGCTTGGGCGAGGCAGGAAGAAGAGGGTGGGAAAAGCTCTTTAGCCAGTCAGGCAGCAGCAAGTGGTAGTGGTGGCGGGGAGATCAGCTGATCTCTTTGGAGTGAGTGCTCCTCCAGCCCAGGCCTCCACAGTCCTAGACACATCAAGCTTGTCTCCTGGCAATGCCCAGAAGGTGGTGAGCATACTGTTTTCTCAGGTACTGAGCTGGCCCTGTAGTGAGTAAAGAAAAGCCTCCAGTTGCCCTCTTTTGGGGTAGTTAAGGGGAGCATTGTTCCTGGCTGGGATGCAGGGCTCATCTCCTATGAGGATGACAACAAGCAGCTGCCATTTGTGAGCACTTAGCATGTTTGAGACACTGTGCTCAGAGCCTACATGTACCATCTGTTAAGTCCTCACAACCATACTAATGACAGAAGAACCATTTTATCATTACCATATGATTTAAAAATAACATGGAAAAAGGAATAAAACTATATACCGAGCTGACACCATGTATATTCCATTAAAAATTATTGAGAATAAAAATCTGGAGTCATAGAATGATCTTAATTTATGGTCATGTGAAGCTCTGGAATAGCACATATGGAAGAAAATCCAGTTTTCTGCTTCTCTGCAGCTGCTCTAGTGTTCTTTCTACCCCTTACCACATCCAGCCTGTCATGAGCTGAATGATGTCCACTCCCCCACCCAATTCATATGTTGAAGTCCTACGCCCCAGTACCACAGAATGTGACAGCACTGGAGATAGATTCTCTAAAGGGATGTTAAGTTGGCTCTAATCCAACATGACTGATGTCTTCCTGAAAGAGGAAATTGGGACACAAACTTGGGTAAAGACGGCCATCTCTAAGCCAAGGAAAGAAGCCTCAAAAGAAACCAACCCTGCCAACCCCATGATCTTGACTTCTACCCTCCTGAACTGTGAGAAAGTAATTGTTTATTGTTAAAACACCTAGTCTGGGAGTTTGTTAGAGTAGTCATAGAAAACTAATACAAAGATTTTTTTCTGTCTCAGGAAGTTTTACTCTGTTCTTTCTGGCTGGAATTCTCTGTTCCTGGTGTGATTAAAAAATCCCTTTCTCACTGAGGTCATCTCTGCTAAGTTTAACAGCTTAAAATGAGTGCTCCCCCTCAACCCTGCTACAGTTTGGCTCTTGAACATTTTCCAAAGACCTGTATGTTAAAGGCTTAGTCTCCAGAGTGCTGCTTTTGGAAGGTGGCAAAACCTTCAAAAGATGGGACCTCATGGGATGTCTTTAGGTCACTGGGGGCATACCCTCAAATGGGATTCTAGGGTCCCTTCCTCTTTTCTGATTTTCTTCCCAGCCATGAGGTAAGTGGTTTTGGTTATTCCACCATGTGTTCTTTTCATGATTTGCTTCCTTGCCACAGCCTAGAATCCATGGTGTCAACTGATCCAAGGACTGAACCTCCAAAACTATGAACCAAAATAGGCCTTTTCTCTTAATAACTTGATAATCTCAGGTATTTTGTGAAAGTGATAGAAAACTGACTACACACACCTCTCACAGTCAGCCTCTAACACAGAAATCTGCTCTGTTTTTCATACCTCTACTATCATCTGACATTATTTACTTGTACAAGTCCCTTCCAGAATGGAAACTCCTCAAAGCCAATTTCTAGTTCCTCCCCGATAAATAGTCTTTGATAAAATGAATGGTTGTGGTACTCCAGGAGTCACTAAAATATCCCCATAAAATTTTGCTATCTGCTATGGGCAGTCATAGATTATTCTTGTCCTTTCCTTATTCACTTGCTCCAGCTTCAGGTTTTTTAAAAATTTATTTTTATTAAATCAGCTGACTTAGCTAGGAGGCTGGTCTTCTCTCCCATGCTGGTTTTCTGCTTTATGTATGATGGCTGTGTGCTAACAGCAGCATTCTCTCCCTCTCATCTCTACTGTGCTCTCCTGTGTAGCCTTTGGTTTGTGCACTGTCCTATGGAAGCAGCATTCTGTATTCCAAAGTACTGGAAGGGAAATCTTAAACTGATTCTGGCAGGAAAAGCTGCTCTCTGCTTGGAGTCAGATTTGAAAGTAGATTCCTCATTGGGCAGAAATACGAATACATGAAATCTCTTATGTACACCATGTTCCACCTCTGTCCCCCAGCAGTAGTAGTTCAGGATTATTATTTTTGGAACACTTTTTTTGTCCATGTGGTAAAGACTATATAGTCACACATGTGAACGTCCATATGGTAGAATATTAGAAATGGCAGAAATTCTGTTTATTGTGTAACAAAACCCAAGTTTGTTAGTCATCTCCCAGTTAGGCTTGCTGGTCTCAGAGTTTTGTATGGAAATATTGTATTTGAAGATGTATGACCTTTCATAATTTTGTTTCTGGGATGGATGAACAGCAATCTGAGAACTACCAGATGAAATTGAGAACTGAGATACTCTAATTTATTCTTGGGAAGAGAAGTGAAGCTGACCAACAAAGAACAGATTAATTTGGTAATCTTTCAAAAAAGATCTTCTTAGGAATGCATATAATTTCTTGAAATTTCCAGTGGTGTTTAATTTAGGTAATATTATTACCTGTCTTCCAGAAACTGAAGCACTTTTCCCACTTATTTGTGTCATTGGCTATTTCAAATCCTGAAAGGGAATAGAAAATATAAAAATTTACCTTTTGTAAAAAAAGAAGCTGAAGGAAAAGCAAGGGACAAAAGTTGGCTATACAAATAGAAATGCAGGACGACAACAACACAAACTAGAAGGTACCAACTTGCTAAATAGAATTTTCTGGTATTATTGCTGCTTTAAAACTATAGAATGATCCATGAGCTGTTGGTCTCCATGATTCTTAGTTCCAAATTGACAACTGTCATTTTTCTATTGGAGATAAAGAGGTGCTTCATTTTTATTTTTTTAAAATTTGTTTTTGTTCAGGGTATTTAATGACTATTTAGTGAGCACCAGAGAACCAGGTCAATGTGAATACCCAGACTGATGAACCGTTACACCGTAATGGCACAAAATCAAACCTCAGTTTTGGTCTAACGGCAAAATTTAGCATGGAGGTACTGATTAAAGTAAAACCTCCCTGTTTCAAGAGGTTTATTCATTTTTTAAAAAGGCCTATTAGTAACTGAAAGAGTTTACAGTTCTGAATAACTGTATGTATGGTCTATAGTAAACAACCTGAACAGCCGTTCTAAATGAGTTCTTTATATTCAGCCTCTCGAAACTTGTAATTACATTTGAGGCAGGACATGTGATACACCAGAAGATATGAAGCTATTTAGCCCCAACTGCTACTTGAATTCAATGGAGGCAGTCCTGTAAGATCTGGGGAGCATGCAAGAAAAATCACTGCCATTAATCATCTCTTAAAGTGGAACTGAAGAAAGCTTTCCCTTAAAAACAAATAGATTTATTCTTTTTTTCATTAGTCCTGGGCTTTTGGAAATAAATTGTGATGGGGTTGCATTTTTCAGTAGCAATTGATCTTTTCTGGTTTACATTTTCTATCTTGCTTGGTCATGTTAGGAAATTACAGGCATAAATATTGTCATAGTATTTCAGTTTGAGAAGTGGAGGCCCGGGACGAAACTTAAGAAAAAAGTAACAACTCTGAAATAAAATGTGAGACTTCTCTGAGAATGTCTCCCCTTCTTCATCTATGACTGCAGGCCGTAGGAAAAGACAGATATACACGTCCCAGGACATGGTTAGATATTTGTATATGAGCAATCACTGACTAAATAGACTATGTTATAAATGTATTTATAGCAAAAAATATGACAAACTTGAAACAATTCCAAATACAGTGACTAAAATCAATAATAATAGTTACCTCTGACTATAGAACTTTTTAAAAATCGATTTTCTTATTCTTTCCAATTTTCATTCATTATTTAAAAATATTTATGGAGCCATTTACAATGAATGGCACTGAGCACCAGGAATCTGAACTCATTCATATTTGGGGATACACACACACACACACACACACACACACACACACACACACACACATTCAATTTATCGTGACATTCTTGTGATCTACCTTCTAATCTTTTGGATTAGATTAGGTCCAGCCTGATTTCTTTCTGCTCTTGGCTTTCTTGGGACATGTCAATTGCGAGTGAATTCAACGTTTGATTTTAATGTCTGGATCACTGGACCTTGAAAGCCACATAAAGGAAAGGAAGAGCCACACAGAAGAACATGGTGGGCTGCCATTGTGACCCCTGTCCAAATGGGAGGTGGCCACACACTGTTCTCCAAACATGTGCCTCAATTCCATGTTTCTTTTCTTAAAATTAAAAAATTGAGTGGCTGAGTGCCAGTGGCTCATGCCTGAAATGCTAGTTATTTGGGAGGCAGAGATCAGGACGATCATGGTTTGAGGCCAGCCTGGGGAAATAGTTTGTGAGGCCCTACCTCAAAAATACTTGACACAAAAAGGGCTAGCAGAGTGGCTCAAGTAGTAGAGTGCCTGCCTAGCATGTGGGAGGCCTTGAGTTCAAACCCCAGTACTGCCAAAAAAGATTTATTGAATACATAAAAATTATATATATATAAATGGGGTACCATGAGCTGTGTTGTTTCCTTTTTACACTGCTTAAATCATTGTGCAATGCTCAAATTTACCATTTTTATGGTGAAAACATTCAAAACCCTTTCTTATAACTTTTTGATGTACCTAGTTACCTTATTAAGTTTAGTTACTACTATGCAAAATAGCATACTGCAATTCCTCATTTACTCCTTTCTGATATTTGCACATGTAAATATTGGAGAAATTCCTGTATTTTCTCCAATTTTAATCTTTTGTACTTTTCAACATTCTGTAAGACCCAGCTCAAGTAATTTTTCTCCATTAACGCTTCCTTAATCTCCCTCTTCTTTCTCTCCAGAGGTAATATTTCTCTTAAAAGTTTCCATTTCTTTTTCTTTTGGTACACATCTAGAGGTGTGCATAGTAGTTATTTACACTTGTATTCCTGCTAGATTGTAAATGCTTTGAACGTAGTATTGGTTCTCATTTATCTTAGAATTTGGTTTGCTGTCTTTCTTGCAGAAGGTGTGTGAAAAGCACTTGTTGACAAAATTGGCCGGATGTGACGCTGGTGATATACATCTGGCGAGTGGGTTTTATTCTTGCCTTTATTTTCTCATCTATCCCTACAAATGGTAAAAAATAATGAATGCCCATAGCAAAACTGCATTTACACTCAAAGAATCCCTGAACTAGAGTGAAACAAGGGAGACTAGGATTTAGCTTTTTATGTTAAATTTGTGGCACTAATTTTCCCAGTGGCAGTTTGGGAAGTCACCAACACAGACATAACGTCACTGCAAACCGGAGGCCAGGCATTACTTGTGGGAAATATCCAAAATAATAGAATGGAAGGTCTAGAAAATCCCCACCGTGAATGCTTTTTTTGTGGTCTCATTTTCCCCACAGTTGCTCTGGTCTGAAAGTCCTTCTTTAAGGAGATAACATAAAAAGAAATAAGTGGTGGTGAAAAAAAAAAAGCCCACTCTTGTAATGGCCTTGTATGTTCTTTGGCTATTTCAATGTAATGTTTATCTAATAAATAGCATTTCAGTGTTAAACAGTAGAGCTGTGTGCACTCCAATGCTGAAAGTCTGGACCTCCTTCAGGTCTTGCTGTGCTCTCACTGCTGAAAAAAGTTCTGTTTTAATGAAAAGGGACGCTGTGTGACTGGAGCCAGTACTAGCAAAGTCTGCTTCATATTTTCATGCTTCTGGGTAGTGTATAAGTCTTGAGACAGAATTGCAAATTCTAGCATGTGTGTGAGTTTGTGCATAGGGCATATATGAGAAAATGCAATTTCAGTGAAAATTGACAGTACAAAATACCCAAACGATAGTGGTTTTTTTTAATATATATAATTCTGTCTATGCAGCTTCTTATACTAAACTGTTTAAAAGAAAACAGGGTCTGTGATGTGTATTTGTGCATCTGTGTAACAACTGAGGGAATGTTTTGATGTCAAAGTTAACAAAAAGGAAGAAAAGACTAGACTATGAAAGGTAATTAGCATCCTTTGTTGAAGGGTGGTTAAAGCATTAAAGGAAATGAAACCTGTGTCCAGTGACCCATCCCATCTTTTAAACAACCAGCATATTTAGATAGTATCCGAGTAATTTTTGAGATTGAATTTCAGAATTGTAGTCTTGAACCTTGTTCTTGTCCAGTGGAGGGAAATGTCTCTTGAGAAGAATAAGTTAGATTTTCAACATGGCAGAGTAAAGAGATGACTATAAGAGGGCAGGTTAAGAGAATGGAAAAATGAGACCTGTTGAAACTGTTCCAGGAATGAGGGAAAGGAGGATAAAGAGAATGATGGAGGGGTGAAATCAACTATGGTATTTTGTAAGAACTTTGGTAAATGTCACAATATACTCCCTGCACAACAACAACAAAAAATATGAAAGAGAAGTAAAATGCGGTCCAATAAAAACTGCTCATCTATACTATTTTTCTGTTCATTTAATCTGTTTCTGAAAAACTGAGAAGGAAACATTTATGTGGTCCTAAGGCAGTGCATCTGCTCTGATAAAGCATATGGATTTGGTTTATAGCCTAAGCAGTTTTGGACTGGAGGATGCGAAAGAGAAACTTGAAAGGGGATTTGATTGAAGTTTATCATCACTCTGACCTTTGTGTCTCTGTATGTGTGTGGTACTGGGGTTTGAACTCAGGGCCTTGCCCTTCCTAGACCAACACTTTACCACTCGAGGCACACTCCCAGCCTTTTTTTTTTTTTTTTTTTTGCTTTAGGTTATGTTTTGGGTAGGGTCTCACTTTTTGCCCAAGACCTTAAGACCGTGATCCTTCTCCTTATAGCTCCTGAGTAGCTGAGAGGCTGTGCCACAATGTCAGGTCCTCTCAACTTCATAATGAAGCCTTACATATTCATTCATCAATTAAAAAAATGACTGAACGTCTTCTGGGAGCACAGGAAGGATAGCTGCCCTGTGAATAAATGTGTCCTGTTCCCAAGAAACTTACAATTAGTCAGGTTTAGATTTTGGGACAGATTGGGACAGAAGAGAGAGATGGATTTTCAACATGGCAGAGTGAGGCAATAATGGTCCACATACTCCACAGTGGGGCTCATTTTAATGTTGATGGACATATTTATGGTTTTTATGTGTTTATGGGAAATGAATTGTGTTGATATAACTGCTTTGTCCTTTCTTAGGGAATTGTCCTCACCCATGGTGATGACTTTTGTGGCCACCACTAATTCCCCAGGGTCTCTCTTACATGGGACCATCTGTTGTTCTAGCATTCTGCTTTTCTACAAATTCTGCTGCCTTATGTGCTGTTTTCCCAGAATTCTTCTAGTCTACTTTATTAGAAGAGCTTCTTTCTTGTAAGGTGTTAATAGATTCTTTCCCCTAGTTAACATGTTTATTTTGGAAGAGCAACAATGAAGACACCTGCCATAAGCCTGGGGGAATTCTCTAATGATAATAATTTCAAGAGTCATGGCAGGCCAACGGGTGAATGTTGGGCCTTCTTGAACCCCTGACATCTGTCTATACCCACAAGAATGGTGCTGACCAATCAGCCTGGCTCCAGAAGCAGCTGGAGCACTGTCCATAAAACTGGGAAGAGCCTGGAGTGAACTATACCTGCCTAAGCCCAAAAGAAGTCAAGCCACCTGCTGTGCTGCAGCACAACACTTGATTTGATATTCTGGTATATTAAGCATTCAGCAGGAGCAATGCTGTGCATTGTCTTCTAAACAGCATTTTCAAGAAGAAGTGTGACAGTCCCAGACTACATCTGTGCTGTTGTCTTTTCTTCTGATTAGCCTGAAGGCCCGATCCAGTTCCTTCAGCCTGAACCACTGGGAATTCAGATTAGCCAGCATCAAACAGACGCTTTAATGGAATCCTCTAGCAATTGTACACAGCAAGAGCTTAAGCAAATCTGAGGAGAAGCTTTTTCCTAATCACTGAGAAAGCCACATGTTTTTTATATCTTAATGCATTCCACTGTGTTAAACCCAATACAATGAATCAGAAATAGTTTTATAAAGGAAGTATACACAGTATATGTAATTTTGGTAACATCTGAAAAAGGTACTTGTGTAATTAACTTTGCTAATACAAAATCACTCTTAGCATAACTATAAAACAGAAAAAATGATATATGTGTAAAGAATTTTATGAGTAGAAGATAAGTAGCAGTTGGAGACCCTCAGAAGGCTTTTTTGACTTGTCTTGGACAAGTTTCATTTCTCAGGCAAACCTCTGTAGCTGGAGGTGGAAAAACTGGACTGGAGCTCTTATGAGAATAGGAGTTTCTTCTTCTGGTCTGGTTTGATGGTCCATTTGTTGAATAGCGTCTCTCAGGGTGTTTAGCACACCTGCTGTTGACTCTTTCAAAGACTGGAAGTTTAGAAATCCTAAATAATTTTTTTTTTCATTTTTCTTTTATTATTCATATGTGCATACAAGGCTTGGTTTATTTCTCCCCCCTGCCCCCACCCCCTCCCTTACCACCCACTCCACCCCCTCCCGCTCCCCCCCTCAATACCCAGCAGAAACTATTTTGCCCTTATCTCTAATTTTGTTGTAGAGAGAGTATAAGCAATAATAGGAAGGAACAAGGGGTTTTGCT
Source organism: Castor canadensis (assembly GCF_047511655.1). NCBI lineage: Eukaryota > Metazoa > Chordata > Mammalia > Rodentia > Castoridae > Castor > Castor canadensis. The sequence goes on from NC_133393.1 coordinate 80,030,614, forward strand.
GGTTGAGATAAGGATAGCTATACAGGGCATTGACTCGCATTGATTTCCTGTGCGTGGGTGTTACCTTCTAGGTTAATTCTTTTTAATCTAACCTTTTCTCTAGTTCCTGGTCCCCTTTTCCTATTGGCCTCAGTTGCTTTAAGGTATCTGCTTTAGTTTCTCTGCATTAAGGGCAACAAATGCTAGCTAGTTTTTTAGGTGTCTTACCTATTCTCACCCCTCCCTTGTGTGCTCTCGCTTTTATCATGTGCTCATAGTCCAATCCCCTTGTTGTGTTTGCCCTTGATCTAATGTCCACATATGAGGGAGAACATACGATTTTTGGTCTTTTGAGCCAGGCTAACCTCACTCAGAATGATGTTCTCCAATTCCATCCATTTACCAGCGAATGATAACATTTCGTTCTTCTTCATGGCTGCATAAAATTCCATTGTGTATAGATACCACAGAAATCCTAAATAATTAAAAACAAGCAATGACTACTTCTATTATTGACTGAAATCTTGTTAGTCCCTTTTCCTCCTCCCAAATTTTCTAGACTGACCACTACTGACCGTTCATGGCATATGTTCAGTCCTATGTTTGGGTATCACTCCTGTGGTAACTAGCTTTGACTTGTACTCAAATTGAATTTGTCCATTTCTTTTCCCTCTAATTGACCCCATTCATCATGGCTTGCTCATCCTGTTTTTGCATCTCTCTTGATACATAACTATCTCTTATAAAGAATAGACTCCCAAAAAGTACTTGCTGAAAGATTGAATTCACTTATTCATTCAACAACAGTTTAGTGAGCACCAATTGTGTGCAATCAGCAGCAAAGCACGCAGATATATGACTTCTGCCTTCAAAGGGCTTATCTTCTGGTAACAGAGAACTTGTAAACTATGTTGACTGGGCATACATTTCATGTTAAAAGCACTATTTTCTTTTTTTTTTTTGCAACACAGAATATTCATCTTCTGGTACTGTTTCAGTCATATAGATACGATTGAGGAGTGGTAAAGGGTCCACATTTTTCTAATTGATCATATTATATATATATATATGCAAATATATTTATATATAAAGCAGTGTGAATATCCAATTACCACAAATACCTTTACCTAAATACTTTTGTTCAATTGTTTTTTTTAACTATCTTCGGGACTATGTGACTTCTTAAGTATCTAAAATGGATGTGTATTACTCATTGAAATTTGAAATGGTAATTTTTAGTCACCAACTAGGAATGAAAAATGAAAATGATTGCTTCAAGATCCTGCAAGACGTTTTGCTGTAATTACATACCAGGTTTAATAACGGCCGAGTCTGACACATACATTCCAGCATTCTGTTAGAATTAATTGAGGTAAAATATTTGTGTGTCTTTCCTCTCGTTTCTTTTCTCTTTATTTATAATTCAACCCAATGAAAGGAGTGTGATTGCTAACTGGAAAGAGTTCACTAGATTGTATTTTTGTTGTTAAAGTTGCAGAACCACAAATTATTGTTACTCAGTATTTGTAACCATGTTCTGCAATCTTACCTGGGGATTGAGTTGCACTGAGAGATGCTATTTTTATAGAACACTACAGGGCATCTGCATAGAAGTTTTTCACATCTCACATTATGTAACAGAAAGGCATGAGCACTAGTTCCAAGTGAATCTTTTTGTATAGCCAATTCCTAAAGAACTCATCTTTTAAATGTCCCAGCTGTCTTGTAGAATTGTGACTCTTAGAGGTCACCACGTTCCCCATTTACCACATAAATAGCAGTGTGATGGTCTGGAACAGTTCAATTTCTTATTTTCCTTATATGCCTTCTTTCTGGTGTAAAAGCATTAAGGAATTTTGACATAATGATAAGCTGCTATTTAAAGTCCTCACTTGTGAGGCTGGAATGCAATGCATTCAGAAGACATTTACAAGCTATGCATTCATGCTAGGTTCCAGCCAACAACACTGAGCATTGTGTTTAAAGGCAGGAAACAATCCACATTTCAGATTTCTATGACCTTGACTGCATTGAGCATGGAGGTGATGATCAGAAAAATTTGATAATATCTTTTAGATTCGTATACAGTCTTATAGGAAGCAAAATATCCTGGTGATAGGGAAACACATTTAATTGCTAGACAGATGTTTTATTTTTGTATTACCAAACATCTGGATGTTAAGAGGCTTTTGGAAAATTGAGTGTTTTTGAAAGTTTTTTTTTTCCTCAATGTGAATTTATGTTTGCCATCGTGTGGTTGCAGCTGCATACTCAACATCAGAGTAGTGTGATTTTGTAGTCTTGTATTATAATATGAACACACAATCTCAGAAGTATCTCTGGAAAAGATTTCTTTGCTATGTAAGAAAATATTTATAAGAATAATATATGGATGAATGATTATTATAGAATTAAACTGATATTTTATAGGATGGGGGTCTTTATAGCTGAGGCTACAGATCAAGGTGGATTTGAAGAGAACAATTTCAACTCAAGGAATCAGAGAGTTATTCAAAGCGCTATAATGTTTGTCACCTAACGCAAATGAAAAACTGATAGCAGCTGGACACTTGCAATGATTGGTACATAGGCTAAACTTGCCACTAAGTGAAATTGCTACAAAATTAATATTCCAATAATATAATAATGTCCTAATAATATTCTTATTGGATTATATAAATAACAATTATATTAGATATAGATTTTTATATTTATAATAAAATATCTGAGTTTATATATTTGTATAAATAAAATTTATATTAAGTCAAAAATAATTATAAAATAATATTAATCTCTTTGTAATTATTATTATGGAAATAAAATGATTTGATCAAAAATATACTAAACAGAATTGAATAGAAATTTGAAACAATTAGAAGTTATAGAATCATATCAGAAGATATTTGAGATAATATTTCTTTATATTTAAGCAAAATTGTGCTAATAAGATCAGAAGAACCTTTCCCCCTTTATTTAGTGTACTTCTTTAGTGTTCTGAAGGGTTTTGTATACATTCCAGATACGCAGTTAAACGCTTGTTTATTCCAGGAATGTCCCACAATTCAATAACCAAGACTTCAGCATTATAATTTATGAGCTGCTTATAGAGAAAAATAAAACTTCTCCATTCTGCATAGTAAATGCCCCCATATACTGTTTTGTAAACTTGTTTTATCTAAATCACAAACTAACACAAATTGACAAAAGCCTCCCAAGTCTTATTTCAGTTATTCATTTATTAAACATATGTTTAATAAACATAGACTTTATGCAAAGCATGTTGCAATCACAGAAGGATGTGAAAAGGAAAGAGGGAAGGGTGGAATAAGATTCCTGGAAGAGATACATTATCTTAAGCATTTCATATCTGTGAAGCTATTTGGAGATATGGGTATAATCTTCAACAAATTTGTAATCTAGTAAAGAGGATATACTGGATACTCTGTCCCTAATCCAAGGTAGAATGTGAGCACTGATGAAAGATAGGCTCAAACTGAGTTGCAAAGTGAGAGTGAAGAGGGAGGGATTGGAGGCAGTGGCTAGGATTTCAAAAGGAGGACATGGCACATCTAGAAGTTGGGGAACCTGGAAGTCAACATAGGTAGATAAGTGGTATAAAATATACTCATAGAAAGTGAGAAATATTTGAGCAAAACATTTGCTTTCCTAAACCCATCAGACTAAAAGAATTACTTGTGTATGGGAGTGTTATATGTAGGAAAAAAAAAAAAAACCAGGTTCTGTGGTCCTAGCTATATTTATGGAGTCAGAATTTCTACGTATTTTTTGGCAAACATTTTTTTAAAGTAGGTATTCACAGTAACCACTAACATCAGGTTAATTTGAGAAGCCCTGAAATGTGGGAGTGGCATTGAGAGGAAGGCCTGGCATTTGGATTTTCTTCAGAAAGCAATCTCTTGCAAGTTCAATTCCCACCTCTGTGGACAATAAGCAAAATATTTCTAAATTTTTCTTGTCCATGGCTCTTTGATCACATCCTTTAGACACTTGGGAGCTCAAGTCCCTTCAGGTAAATGCAGCACCAGGCCATCCCTCCCTGCAATGGTCAGTTGTGGGCTTTGTGAAGTGTGGACTTCAGCCCAAGCCTGGCAGGCAGCTGCAGTGGGGAAGGCTCCTATTTCACAGAATTGGGCTATGTTTAAATAGTTCTCTTAAGGCAATTAAAAATGGTTTTGTGTTGCTCATCCCTTCCTCTGTGGTTGCCCCACTGACAGGGATGGGACATATCTTGAGTGGACGGGAAATGCCAATCTGGCTTGGTCTCCTCCATTTCCATTATTTAAGAAATTGAAGCTCACAAGCCATTGGGGAACTGATAGACATAATGAAAAGGCACTGGATCCAAATTGTCTCATCTTTCATAATGAATGCTCTCATGCCTGTGTTATGAGGTTGGTACCATGTTCTTTGTTGAAATGATTTTAAAATTTTATGCTAGCAGAGGACAATAGGGCATGATAGCACTCAGAATGCCCTAGGAGAGAAGCTTGTCTTTTCATTTTGTCCTCTTTTTAAAATTTTCATGCACTATTTTTTTTTGTTGGACCCAGCTCCTCTTTTGTAAACTCGTTTCTTCTTGCTTCTACCTCCTAGGATTGGCTCCTTAATGCTCTCTGTCTTAGTCTGTTCGTGCTGATGTAACAAAATACCATAGGCTGGGAAATTTATAAACAATAGAGATGTACTTCTCATGGTAGTGGAGGCTGGGAAACCTAAGGTCAAGCAAGGCACTGTAAGGATTGATGTCTGGCAAGGATTGCTCTTCTCTTCCAAGATGGCGCCCTTTGCTGTTCCTCTGGAAGTGAGGAATGCTGGGTGTTCACATGGCAAAAGAGTGGAAGAGAAGGACTCCACTCCCTCAAATCCTCTTATTAGAGTCCTAATCCCATCCAGGACTCTGCTCCCATGACTAATCACCTCTTAATCTCTTAATGCCATCACATTGCTGACTAAGTATAACCCATGAATTTGGGGATCACATTCAGACCACAGCATCCTCCCTTCAGGACTTGGCCCTCTAGCTGTTTGTTTCACTCTTCTGCCATTTTCCATCCCTTCCTCACCTGAACTCATTTTCCTACTCTCCAGAGTACGAAGGGTCATGAGGCTTTTCTGTCTCCATCCTTGCCTGTGAACCCTATCAACCCGTTTCTAGCTTCTTCCTTGATTTCTATTCCCTCCATTACTCTTTGTGGCCTGTTTTCCACCTTCATTTTTCCTACCTCTATGTTTGCTTCACTGTTTCTGCCCTGCCTCTTCCTAACCTGTTCTTTGACTGCCCTTTGATTTGCTCAAAGCTATAATAAAATCACTGCCTTCTGCCTAGAGGTAGGATTGCAGAGTGTCTAGGAGTTAAGAAAAAAGTAGTTCTAGCCATAGCTTCTTGGGCTTTACTGCCTGGCTTCAAATCTAGTGATCTTTGGCAGGTTAGTGTTTACTGTGCTTGTCGTCCCCTTTAAAACGGGCCTGCTGGCAGCACACACATCTTAATGCTAGCAAAGATTAAGTTCATAGATGCAAAGCACTTTGAATAGAGCCTGGCATCTAAATACCATGTAGGTGTTGCTATTTTTCTGTTTCTTTGTTCCTGACCTATAACTGCTGCCTTTTTCATTCACTCTGAATATATTTCTGCACATTTCTCAGGTTAAAACATTAACATATTAATTGCAAAATACTAAAAATATTATTCTTTAATTTCACGAGAATTTTTTTTTTGGATGGTACTGGGATTTGAACTCAGGGCCTCATACTTGCTAAGCAGGTGTTTTACCACTTGCTTCACATTCTAAGACCTTTTTGCTTTAGTTGTTTTTCAGATAGGGTCTCATGCCTGGTGCTGGCCTCAGACCATAGTCCCCCTACCTGTGCTTCCTGCAGTTGGTGTTGCAGGCATGAATCACCACATCTGGCTTATTTGTTGAGGTTTGGTCTCACTCATTTTTGGGGGGTTAGGGAGCCTGGGCAGTCCTCAAACCATGGTCCTCCCAATCTCCTCCTCCTAAATACTTGGGATTACATGCATGAGCCACTGAACTCGGCTGATTTTTCCTTTGGAACCTCCCTCTTTTCTTCACTCTCATGTGTGTGGATAGTGACACTTGGCTTGGCGACTCAGGAATTCTAATTCCTTGGTAATAGCAATTGGTTCAGGGATGGGTAAAAAGTATAATCCAGATCCAACAATTCTGTGATTTTTGTAGGAACTATGGGAAATTCAAAGCTAGCTTTCCTCTAAAATTGCAATGCTAGAGGACATCAGCCTGTAGCTATTGGAGTGATTATGGGGAGGAGGGCCTGTCTGAAAGCAAAGCCCACAGAGTGAATTTGACCATAGAGAGATCAAGGCCGATGACATCAAGATTCAGAACAGCTGAGGTTAAGAGGTTCAGGAAGCTTAAAAAACACATTAAAGAGATTTGTTAATCAGCTGCAGAGTACACATGTTTAGAATCTCAGTGAATCCTGGGCAATGTAAGCAGATTTTTCCCATTGGCCTTTTGTTTCAAAAGATTTCAGATATAGAATTTAGCAAAGGAGAAGTTATTTCTGCCACTCATTCCATATTATATAGAAGGATCAAAACCATTCTTTTTGGAAATTATGAACTAATCAGAATTTCAGAGCTGGAAGAGACCTTAGAGTTTATACAGACTTCCAAACTGTGGGCCGTGTGATTTTTTTTTTTGTGTGTGTGCTGGGTGGGTACATTGTGGCATTTACAAAGGTTCTTACAATGTATCAAATATATCATACTTGAATTCACCCCATCCACTGCTTTCCTTTATTTCCTTCTATCCCCGCCCCCCCATTCCTGGAGCAGTTTCAACAGGCATCATTTTTGAATTTACATACCCCCTTTCCCCATTACCCCCCTCAAGTGGTACCAACCTCCCACTCCCCCCCACCCCTCCCTGGGCAGGACCTGTTTAAATGCTCTCCTGATTTCCGATTTTGTAGAAGATAAAAAAAGAAAAAAGAAAAAATACAATTGTGGTTGTTTGAGATAAAGGTATCTACACAGGAGTTTCCTTGCAATATTTTCATGTATATGTGTATTATAACCCCAACTGGTTCATCTCTATTTTTCTTTATTCTCCCTTAGTCCTGTTTTGATGATTGTTTCAGCCAGTTTAAGAATTCTATATTCATTCTTGTATAGAGAGTATGTCAATAATCTTCTTAGTTTCTTTCTTTACCCTACCCCTCTTGTATATGACCTTCCCTTAGTGTGACCAGTTTTTCATAATATTGCTGTATTTGTATTAGGTCTGTATTCCACATATGAGAGAAAACATGTGGCTTTTTGGACTTTTGAGCCTGGCTAACTTCAGTTAAGATGATGTTCTCAGTTCCATCCATTTACCTGCAAATGACAAAATTTCATTCTTCTTTGTGGCTGAGTAAAATTCTATTGCATATAAATGCCACATTTTCTTAATCCGTTTGTCAGTAGTGGGGGCCATGTGATTTTTATGAGATCCTTTGATCCATGTATGCCACAAATTCTGTCCTATACATGAAAAACAGAATATATTTGGCACATACATGAACTATCATTTCTCAAATGTGCACAGATGCTCCTTTGACTAACTATGTTAGAATTCATCTAAAGTCTGCACCAGAAGCATACTAGTTATCTCTCAATCAGCACATAGAAAGCATTTATTATCAATCCTTAGGAGAGGAAAGGGTCTAAAATATTTTTTGATGTTAACTCATTTCTCATAACTGAAAAGAGTTTTAAAACATCTCCATGGACCAAAATGTTGATTTGTATTGAGTGAAGAAAATAAGAGGTGACATGATTTCTCTCAACACTTGTCAGGATTCTGTGATATTTTGTCACCATGTGTGGCTATTAGAAGGTAGCTAGCTGCCTACATGGCATGGTAGCCACCTGGTAAATGGAGAAAAAATGAAGAGTCTTGTTGACCACTCTATTTCAACCATCCATAATCCTTGTCGTTGTGACCATCTCCAGTGGCCTTTGCCCCTATATCATTTGGGACTCCCCTTTTTCATTGCACTCTGTAAAATTACTTTCTTAAAATGTTTTGGAAAGACCTCACTTTCTCTCATCCCAGGGCCTTGGCACATGTGACTGCCACTGTCTAGAATGCTCTCCAGTGTTTTCCATGGCTTAAGTTAATGCCTCCTCTGTCCTCACATCTCAGTTCAAGAGTCACCTTGTCAGAGCAAGGCAACCCAAGTTACACTCATTCCAGCCCTTGTTCAAGTCAAGTTCTTTGTTTTATGTCTTCCACAAGGTGCACTGCTACTCTTCTGAGTGCTTCTCACAGTGTGTAACTCTGCTTTTCCACTAGCATTTGACCAACTCTCATTTCCCCATGAAGATGGAGGTTCCTGAGAGCAGGGGCCATGTCTGTTCTGTGCATCATCTTCCCAGCACCTGATTCTTGATAGAATCCATTGCACAATTGAAGTCTGCTAAAATGTCTTAAATTCACACTCTGTGCTCCTTAGCCTCTCTCATGACACTTTTTACATTCATTCTTCATTTCTACCTTTTCTGTCCCTATAACCAGTGTGAGCACTCTTCAAGGGCAGAAACTGTATTGCATTTATCTTTCTATCACCAATGCATGCATCTATTTTTATCTGGAATGTGAAGAGAAGGCCCACCTGCAAGTTTGTGACATAACCAGAAAACTATGTCCTATATACAGCCTCTTCTAAAAATAGGCTAGCACATGCGCTGGTATAATCTGACTCAGATGCTTCGTATTGTTGAATTTCAAGAATATGCCTGTCTTTATACACTAGTTAAAACCCCTGAATTGAGATAGTCTTTTAAAGGTACATTTAAGCAACTGTTAAGATAAGGTGACTATATTATTGTTGGGTTTAACTAGAAGCAAAGGTTCCTTAAGCTTTGTGCATCTGTTCTGCGCAATTACTCCCTTCACTACTTAACCTTAAGTGAAAGGGAAAGGCCTGGAAAGACCACCCACAAATCATGCTGCATTTACTAAAATGGATAGCATGAACTTTTAGGGTTACACAGCCTGGTTTTAAATCCTAGCTTTGCTACTAACAAGCTATGTGACCTTAGTGAGTGGCTGTATCTCTCTGAGTTTTACTTTTCTTTACAGTAAAGTGCAGAGAAGAATAGTTCTGACCCCACAGGGCTTTAGGAAATATAGTCAAAACCATGTAGAATAAAGTGTCCTGCACTGGGCTCCATGGAGGGTTCATGGTCATAGCCACTGCTTCGCCTTCATCAGTGGGAGTCAGGCTGCAAGGAGAGCTGAGCTGCCTGAGTGGAACGAATATTTTGGATTGGGGGGTAACTGTCTCTTCTTTCTTTGCAGCCAGACTGGGAAATTAGAGAAGATTAAAAGGTTCAGGGGAATGGGGAGCAACTCTGTCCAAGCCATTATCAAACATTAATTCTTTTTTTTCTGCTGAGGAGTGGGGTTGCAGTGGCTGGGGTATGAGTATCTTGAGGACAAAGATAGAACCACTGACTAGCATCTGGGTATAACAGTGAGTTTCTTCCAGATGAATAAAATATTAAAGGACCTTGAAGGAGGAAGACAGAAAAGATATATTTAAAATACAGCTCCATACAGATCCAAGGATGAAACACTCAGTGCCTTGGAGCTTCCTGGCAGCAGTGGACTCTGCCAGTTTTCTTACTGTAGATTTTAAGTGTGATATTTTCTTTGCATAATGCCTCAATTCCATGCTCATTTTCACTGAAACTTGATGTTTAATTATTGCTTTTGTTAAATGGTGAGGATTCAGATTAGATAACAGAGTGGAAGAATACTTAAGGTCATAAAGTATACCACCAATGTAAAGAATAACAATGAAAGCATTCTGATTTCAAAGAAATGTCCTCTTAGCTCTGTCTAATCCATTCTCCAGACTGGAGCAGGGGGTTATTTCTAAAATGCACTGGTCACATCCTTCCCTTCCTTGTAGTCCTTTTGGCTTCAATACTTAGAGAAGTCATTGTCATTCTCACTGAATTCTTAAGTGCTCATTAAATGGTCTAAAAAACCAAGTAGTCTAAAAAGCAGCAAGTCTTTTCTTTACTTGTTCCTTCCCCAGTTCTGCTTCTCAGAGCAAGGGTGGTAAAACTATCTCTGAGTTAAAGCTATCATGACACTCAAGTGTATTGGTAGGGCTTCTAAGATTTTAAAAATATTTAAAAATGTAACCATAGCATTTCTACTTACAGCAAGTTTGGGATACACCAAAAAGGAAAAATATGCCCTTACTTTAATTGTCTTAACAGTACCATTTACCTAGCCATTACAATATTGTTTATTTTTAATTTTTATTTTTTTATTATTCATATGTGCATACAAGGCTTGGGTCATTTCTCCCCCCTGCCCCCACCCCCCTCCCTTACCACCCACTCTGCCCCCTCCCTCTCCCCCGACCCCCTCAATACCCAGCAGAAACTATCTTGCCCTTATCTCTAATTTTGTTGAAGAGAGAGTATAAGCAATAATAGGAAGGAACAAGTGTTTTTGCTGGTTGAGATAAGGATAGCTATACAGGGAATTGACTCACATTAATTTCCTGTGCGTGTGTGTTACCTTCTAGGTCAATTCTTTTTGATCTCACCTTTTCTCTAGTTCCTGGTCCCCTTCTCCTATTGGCTTCAGTTGCTTTTAAGGTATCTGCTTTAGTTTCTCTGCATTGAAGGCAACAAATGCTAGCTAATTTTTTAGGTGTCTTACCTATCCTCACACCTCCCTAGTGTGCTCTCGCTTTTATCTTGTGATCAAAGTTCAATCCCCTTGTTGTGTTTGCCCTTGATCTAATGTCCACATATGAGGGAGAACATATGAGTTTTGGCCTTTTGGGCCAGGCTAACCTCACTCAGAATGATGTTCTCCAATTCCATCCATTTACCAGTGAATAACATTTTGATCTTCATGGCTGCATAAAATTTCATCGTGTATAGATACCACATTTTCTTGATCCATTCGTCAGTAGTGGGGCACCTTGGCTGTTTCCATAACTTGGCTATTGTGAATAGTGCCGCAATAAACATGGGTGTGCAGGTGCCTCTGAAGTAACCTGTGTCACAGCCTTTTGGGTATATCCCCAAGAGTAGTATTGCTGGATCAAATGGTAGATCGATGTCCAGCTTTTTAAGTAGCCTTCAAATTTTTTTCCAGAGTGGTTGTACTAGTCTACATTCCCACCAACAGTGTAAGAGGGTTCCTATTTCCCCGCATCCTCGCCAACACCTGTTGTTAGTGGTGTTGCTAATGATGGCTATTCTAACAGGGGTGAGGTGGAATCTTAGTGTGGTTTTAATTTGCATTTCCTTTATTGCTAGGGATGGTGAGCATTTTTTCATGTGTGTTTTGGCAATTTGAAGTTCTTCTTTTGAGAAAGTTCTGTTTAGTTCACGTGCCCATTTCTTTATTGGTTCATTAATTTTGGGAGAATTTAGTTTTTTGAGTTCCCTATATATTCTGGTTATCAGTCCTTTGTCTGATGTGTAGCTGGCAAATATTTTCTCCCAGTCTGTGGGTGTTCTCTTCAGTTTAGAGACCATTTCTTTTGATGAACAGAAGCTTTTTAGTTTTATGAGGTCCCATTTATCTATGCTATCTCTTAGTTGCTGTGCTGCTGAGGTTTCGTTGAGAAAGTTCTTACCTATACCTGCTAACTCCACAGTATTTCCTACTCTTTCCTGTATCAGCTTTAGAGTTTGTGGTCTGATATTAAGATCCTTGATCCATTTTGAGTTAATATTGGTATAGGGTGATATACATGGATCTAGTTTCAGTTTTTTGCAGACTGCTAACCAGTTTTCCCAGCAGTTTTTGTTGAAGAGGCTGCTATTTCTCCACTGTATATTTTTAGAGCCTTTGTCAAAGACAAGTTGGTTATAGTTGTGTGGCTTCATATCTGGGTCCTCTATTCTGTTCCACTGGTCTTCATGTCTGTTTTTGTGCCAGTACCATGCTGTTTTTATTGTTATTGCTTTGTAATATAGTTTGAAGTCAGGTATTGTGATACCTCCTGCATTGTTCTTTTGACTGAGTATTGCCTTGCCATTACAACATTGTTGACTGAACCTCAAGTTATTTAATTATTCCCTTAATTCTGGGACACTGAAATTATTTTCAATTCTGATTAGTATAAATAATGTTTCAGAAAACAACACTCTCCATACATTTTAAAGTTGTTTACTTCAAATTGATTATTGAAATTACAAAATCTGACCCAAAGAGTACAAACACTTTTATGCTTTACCTTCCTATTCTCCATTTTTGAAAAAAGACATTTTTGTTTATTTAAGATAGCTCTGAGTTGGCAGAGTGGCTCATGCAGTAAGAGCACCTGTGCCACAAAAACCAAATGACCAAAACCAAAACAAAAAGGGATGGAAGATTTAGAGATAATGCAAAACTCTACTTTTAAACATAGATTTCTCTCAGTATTCACAGTACTGAAAGTTGATTGCTTTCAAACTCCTGATGGTCAAGTGACTACATCAGATGAGATCTAGTGTAATTTTCTTATGTTTCTACAGCTTGCTGCTGTGGGAAAAAGGTGTGGTGAATCACCTGCTAATCTGCGTTGGCCAAGAAAATAACTATTTCTGAAGTTGTCTAGCATGTCTTGACTAAATATATGATGAAGTTTAGAAATGTTTCACAGGTCTCTTTTTCTCAAATTTGGGAAAAACCTATGAGTTGCTTGCATGTGCGAGCATAAAGTAATTCACTTGATATTAGTGTCTTTAGATTCTTTGATTGAAGAGTGTATATGATGGGATGGAAAGGGCTCTCATTTAAATGTAAATAAGGACTTGATATTTTTCTTTCTTCTTTGTTTACTGGAAAAGATTTATAGTATGGTAAACAGAAATTCCACACTAGCTCTCAGACATTTGTGGCTACATCATTGCCAACTTTTGTAAGTGCATTGTAAATTTTGTTCTCAAACCATTGTTTCATGCTATTTTTCACTAGGACAAATAAATGGTTTGATCTTAGGAATGAGACAGTTGCATGGATGGCTGATCCAATTGATCCACCTGCCTTAATGGATCACTGTGCAACAGGGTGGAAAAAAAGGAGACTTGATTGAGGCACCATTTTGACCAGAGGCTGAAGTCAAATGATGTGAGTGTGCAGGTGGCACTGATGTCCTCCAGTGACTCCGTCCTGTATGAGTTCATCTGAAGTAAGAAGGGAGCTCTGCTGATCTCACCCCAGTCATGTGCATACAAATTGAGTGGTTTTCTCATGGTGCCAACATTTGATAGGTTTTGAGATGAGTTTCAGTCTTCACATTGAAATGTGATAGCTTTATTTTGATAATTTTCTATATAACTTTTGAATGCTTCTCTCAAGGGTGAGAAACACACAATTTTCTGTAAGTAAGAATTTGTTGTAGAAAATGCACTTTGTCATTATAACCCCTTGTCACTATTAAGTCCTAGCCCCTTCTCAGCTTCTCAAAACCCTTGTTCATCTGTCTACTGGTTCCCCAACTCCATCTCAGATCTTGTACTAACACTGGCAAAACACCAAGTCCTCTTCCAACTAATGAGAGGGGCTTGAGAGACATCTTTTGTTGTATTTTTCCCTAAACAGTTGTTTTATACCATTCTTCAGATATAAATAAATGAGCTGCACTAAGGAATCAAGTAGTTTTCATGGGTCACTAAAAAAAAAAATGGATCCATTTGCCTTAATGGATCATTGTATAGCAGAGTTAAAACAGCACTATACAACCACACAACCAACTTTGCCTTCCACCTCTGGGATTGTAGTGCTTGGAGTTCAGCCACATCTTTCCAGTTCAGTGACAATGACCATGTGACAGCTTCCCAAACCAACCCTCATCTTGGGAGGAACTGGGGATTGGAGACAGGGTAAAGTACAGAGGCATCAAATCTGCCAGTTAAAACCTTTGCTAAAATCTTTGCCTTGGGATTTTAGTTGTTTTCTTTCTCCTGTGTGTCCATCCTTAACACTTTCCCCACTCCCTGCACAGGCAGAAGTAGTGGCTTCTTGCACTCACCAGTCTGTCCATATCCTGAGTCTCCTATGCAGAGAAGGAATTCTGCCTTATACTCCACCATACGGTCTTCTTAATAGTCAAGTCTCTTGTAGCTGAATGTCTTTTCCCACCACTTTGGCTTCATATTCATCTGATTTTTTTTTCACTTAAAATTTAGTAAGCCTTGGAGCTGCCTTTGCTCAGAATCCTTAAGATGGATGTGTGCCTGGAATCAAAGCAAAGCTTTGCCACTCTTTCTCATCAGCGCCTAACCTCTGCCAAGAGCGTCTCCTATTCCTGTGGCTACTGTTTCTCTAGTTTATTCTCGGGTCAATTTACCCGTGTTGTGCAGTCATTGTTTTGCTATGGTCAGGCCAGCTTTCTTTGGGAGGTGTTTTTCACAATTGCTTCAGTTGCTTGTATTCTGGGGGCATGATGTATCTCTCTGTGGTCTGTGTGTTGGTAAATGAATACATAAAAGACTGGAACAATAAATGAAGTAAAAATGCACATTTGCAAAACAGAGCCAATATAAACATTATGCAACCAACTTTTCTTCATAAAAACAAAATTTTCTAGCAACAAGAAATAGAAATATAAATCTAGTTTTTGGTGATTCACCGCTTAATAGGAAATACTTCAACATTTGTAAATAAGATTATAGTGCAATTTATTCATTTATTCAGCATATATCATTGGAACATCTTTTATGAGTAATATTTTGCATTAAATGATGGAGATATAAAGATGAATAAAAGTTTCCACCCACAGAGACTTAAGAGTCTAAAAGGAGACTTACTACAAAAACAGGTCATCTGAAAACTGTGATATATCTAGCAACAGGATGTACACAGAGGAGTAAGGGAGTATGAATTAACGAATAATTGAATAAGTGAATGAATCAATCCAGCTATACTTCTTGATAAAACAGAAAACAAGTAGTTCAACTGCTATTTATTGGAGATGGTACTTTGAAAATATATCTGCAATTTTTTTCACACCCCAGCAGTCAAGATATGGGGTTTGTGTTCTTTTTCTTCAAACTGGGTAGGAGTTTTGACTGTTTTTCCCAATAGAGATGCTATGTGATTTTTGAAGTTTAGACATAAAGGCTGATGCTTGTTGGGACACAAATGCTGGAGCTCCAGGTTCTGCTGTGAGGATGCCCATGGTAGCCTCTGCAAAGAGACTGTGTGGAGAAGCCCTGAGAATACCAGAGGAAAGAAAGAGATGCCTACATTAGAATTGACAGTGAAAAAGGTATGTGTGGGCATCATCAGAGTGAGACCTTCTTAATTTTTGCAATTTCAGCCTCTCTCTTGCCTCATCCTAGTTCTGGACCCGTTTGTGGATCTATGAACTTTAGGTCTGCATTATATTATGGCTTATGAAGTTCAAGACCCACTGAAATAGAATAAAAGAATGGACCTAAAGACAGGTACCCATACATAGGACAAAGCCAAAGGACTGATAAAAATTACAGTGCTTAAAGTGCTCACATAATTAATGGCAAGAGAACTTGCTTGCTGGCTCATATGAGGCACAGAACTCGCTGAGATACAAGTTTTGGGTTGTGCTGAAGTGTGAACGTCTCAGCGAGCCCATTCTGTTTCAGTATCAGTTGGGGGCTGCACATCAGTTCCAGATGGGCAAAAAGCAGTGATAGCTTCAGGGAGGGGGTGGGCAGAGAGAGAGAGAGAGAGAAAGTAATGACCTCTGAAGATTTGTGAGTGCTGCTTCAGAAGGGGCTGCTTGAGAAAATTGGTTATTCCCTAGGTTCTGCAATATTTATTTGGGGCAGTTTCTTAGAATCTCTCTCTCTCTCTCCCTCTCTCTCTCTCTCTCTCTCTCTCTCTGAGATCTGAAGAGTATGTACTAGGACTCAGAATGTGATATGGCCAAGTTAAACCAGGAATCCTCCTTCTTACTGGAGTCATGTTCCCCTTGAAGGTTTGAAATCATCCTAGGACACTGCAGATAATTAGTGGAGGTGAAGATGGGTGACTTGCAGACATGCCTGGGAAGATGGTGCCAAGCTGCCGCCCTGAGACAAATTCCACACTCTGGGGAGAGATAATGTGTGTCCACTCGTTTTGTGTTTTATCTGCCAAGTACTCTTCTGGGATAAGCAGTGTGCTTATCCTATTGCTAGATTCTCTCTCACTGTCTTTGAGGGATTATTTTCCAGAAGAATGTGTGGTTCAAGGTCATTTCTAATTTCCCACATTTGTTTTTGTTGGATTACTGGTGTTTTTCTATTCTGATTATCTATGTCCTTTTTCCTTCTCTATTGAAGAACTTTATGTATATAACCTTTGTTTTTATTAGCATAAATTAATTGTACAAAGAGGTTTTATTGAGGTATTTTCATACATGTATATAGTGTACTTGGATCAATTCACCCTTTCTTTTACTTTCATGCATTCCTTTTGTCCTTTCTCTTTTTTAAAACAGTTTTTAGTGGTTTTCATTATACTATTTTCATATATATATATATATAGATATATATATATATGTATATATATAGTACTTGATCATGTTCTTACTCTCACCACCTTCTCCTTCCCTTCTCCATTGGTTACCTTCCAAACAGTCTTTCTTCACAATATTTCTTCTCTTCTCCTCTTTTCCTCCTTCTTCTTCTTCCTCTTTTTCTTCCTCTTTCTTCTTTTTGGCAGTACTAGAGTTTGAACTCAGAGCCTTGTGCTTGCTAGGCATGCCTTCTACTGATTGAGCTATGCCTTCAGCCTTTTTTGTTCTGGTTATTTTGAAGATGGGGTTTTGCTTCCAGGCCAACCTTGACAGCAATCTTCTTATTTTATGCTTCTCACTATAGCTGGGATGTGACAGGGGTGTTCCAACATGCCTAGCTTTTGTTCACTGAGATGGAGACTTGTGAAGTTTTTTGCCTGGGCTGGCCTCAACTTCGATTCTTCTGATCTCTGCTTCCCAAGTGAGTCACAGATGCCTGGTATCTTTGTATCTTTTATAGGTCAAAAGTTCAATATTTCTTGATTTACCTTGGGCTTTAACTATCTCTTTTCTTACTGATGCCTTCCTGTTTTTCTAAATTGCCTGCATTTCTTTCTTGACTAAAGTTTTATTTCAAGTTCATGGAGATTCTGGAATGTTGTGGGGCTTTCTAGTCTGCCATCTAGTCTCTTCTTCCATATGTATATAATTTTGCCTCTATATGTGTGTTTCTTTTCCTATTACAATCAGCACAGCATTTGGATCAGGCCCTCAACTCACAGCAGAGGAGGAAAGCATGGATAAACTCATCTGGAAAGTTCATGCTCATACAGGCTTATTGAGTAAATACTTAGCCTGGCAATATCTCTTGGGTGCTGGGTCTAGAGTTTGTTGAGCCTGAAAGGACTCACAGTCTGGTGCAATTGTCTATTTATAAAACTGTATACAGTAAATAGTAATTAAAACACTAGTTTATAAATGTAAAATAAAAGCATAGAGCATGTGCTTGAGGTAGGCTACTCAGAATGTTGAGTATTCATATAAAGGATGGTTTAGAGTGTCATTCTAGACAGTAAGATTTATTAGCTCATGAGTTTCATTTGTCATTCATTCATCCACCATACATTTATGAAGCACCTATTACATGTGAGAAATCTGCTAGCCAGGACTGGGTGTGGTTGCTCAAGAATATAATCTTAGATCCTTAGGAGGTGAAGATTGACTAGATCTCTGTTTGAGGCCAGACTGAGGGGAGGAAAGGGGGAAGTTTTTGAGACCCCCATCTCAACCAATACAATCTGGGCATGGTAGCATGCACTTGTCACTCCAGCTAGGTGGAAAACATATATAGGAGGATCACAGTCCAGGCCTCCTGGGCATATGTGCTAGATCCTATCTCAAAAATAACCAGAGTGATAAGGGTTGGAGGCATGACTCAAGTGGTAGAACATCTGCCAAGCAAGTGTGAGGCCCTGAGTTCAAACCCCAGTACCAGTGAAAAAAAAATGCTAGTCAGCAATAATACATGAATAAGAAGGGCCCTTGACTTTAGAGAGCTCATAATAGATATGGAAACAAATGCCTGTAATGTTCTTTAGTACTGTGATAGCAGACTGTGCATGCATGGAGGGGCACAAGGGCAGAGCTCATCCTTCTAGGGAGGCTCCAGGGAGTTTCAGAGGTAATGTTAGAAGTGAATGTTAACAGACAAGTGACTATACTAGGCTTCTTTTTATTCATATTCAATTCATTACACATGGAATTTTGTTATTATTATTAGAATTGCTTCTGATAATTATCTTCATAGCTTTATGACTATGGAGAATTGCTATTTATTTGCTTGCTTTATCTGTGTTTATGGTCTGACTTACCCCTGTAAAAGTACTATAAGAATAAGGAGCTTTTCTATTTTGTTCACCAACTTTTACACAGAATATGAGACAGGCTGCAAATTAACTCACATGAATTAGAAATTCTGTATACTCAAAATGTTCATAGACAAATTGCATTAACTATTACTTTTTCTGAAGTTTTATATGCATTGAGATATTCAGAAAAATTCAAAAGTAGATACTTGCAAAACAATATAATTTTTTTCCATACTGGGACTTGAACTCAGGGTCTACAACTTGAGCCACTCCACCAGCCCTTTTTAAAGTTGATTGGGTTTTTTAAAAATTGTTTTATTATTCATATGTGCATACAAGGCTTGGGTCATTTCTCCCCCCCTGCCCCCACCCCCTCCCTTACCACCCACTCTGCCCCCTCCCTCTCCCCCCGACCCTCTCAATACCCAGCAGAAACTATTTTGCCCTTATCTCTAATTTTGTTGAAGAGAGAGTATAAGCAATAATAGGAAGGACCAAGTGTTTTTGCTGGTTGAGATAAGGATAGCTATACAGGGCATTGACTCACATTGATTTCCTGTGCGTGTGTGTTACCTTCTAGGTTAATTCTTTTTGATCTCACCTTTTCTCTAGTTCCTGGTCCCCTTTTCCTACACTACGCTTTTCTGAAGGAGAGTGAAAGGGAAAAAGATTATTTCCACTGATCATGTACAAAGGCCAGGAGGCTACTTCAAACAGCCTAGCACATTGTGGGAACTGTAAGACGGTCAGCCTGACTGGAGCTTCAGATGCATGTATAGTGGAGCCTAGGGTAAGGAAGCCTGAAGCAGGTGAGCAGGCTTTTCTGGAGAACCCCACACTGGCAGAAAGGCGAGACAAAGTAAGGTGTATTTAGGGAACACAAATGATTTGCCCTGTCTGAGGCATAGGAAAGGAAAGAAACTGGAGAGGCAGGGAAGGACAAGACAGGAAGGACTTTTAACGTTGGTGTAAAGCAAAGGAAATTCTTTATGTCAGTCACGGTGAACCATGGATGGATATTAAAAAATAATTTTTCTTAATCTTTTATTCTTAAAAAATTAACATTTGGGGATATATCTTGGGATACAGCTTTAATAAGTGCTTACAGCTATATATTTATAATAACCCATACAGACAGACATAGACTAGATCTATTACCTCAAAATAGTCCCCCAGACTCTCCCTTTGGAGTGAATCCTCCCCTTTCCCCCAGACAACCACTGATCTGTTTTTTGTTCCTGTAAGTTTGCTTTTTCCAGAATGTCATACAAATGGAACCGTGTGATACATAACTTTTTGGATCTGGTTTCTTTTACTTGGTAATGTATTTAAGATTCATTCATTTAATACATGTATCTGTAGTCCATTCCCTTTTATTAGTGAGTGGTATTCATGGAAGGTACATACCAGTCTTTTTTCTTAATCCACTAAACAATTGGCTTATATTTGGGTTGCTTCTACTTTTTGTTATTATGAATAAGGTTACTATGAATATTCAATACAAGCTTTGTATAAGTTTAAATTTTCATTCCTCCTGAGTAAATACATAGGAGTATTAAGCTTAAACCCTTCCTTTAAACTGATCTACACCCTTCTTTATCATGTGTGGGTTATAAGGAACTTAAAGGGAAGATTGTTTCTTCTTTTATCTTACAGGATTGTACTTGCAAGTGAGATGATTAGTATTGTGCTTTTCTAGTACTCGTGATATTAAGGTATCATGACATTGAGGTTTAATTTGATTAATGGATATGCTAAGATTTTGCCCAGAAAATCCAGGTGATGGTGTATGAAAGATCAAGTCTAGAGACTAGTTGTCATTTATTCTGTAGACAGCAAAGATTGTATTTAAGAAAGTAGAGGCACTTCTGCCCTTTCTGTAGCTCCATTTTCAGTGAATGAGGTCTATGTTTTTCTTGAATTTAATTTAAATTATTTTAGAAGTGTTTGAGTGGGAGGTGAAGCTAGAGAATAGGAGTTGTGGAACCCAACCATTCAGGTTCGAATTCCAGTCTCACAAACTGGATAACATTGGGAAAGGTCTCTGAAGCCTTTGACCTTGTTTCTTCCTCTGTAAAGTGTGAATGATAATGATAGTACTTATATTTAGAGTTCTTGTGAAAATTAACTGAAATAATGATTTTCAAATGTCTAACTAAGATTGATAATATGGTATGTGATAAATAAATATCAGCTATTTTCAATATTAATAAAACTAAGAGACTATTTTAAGGAATTGTGTTATGCCTGTGCAGGACTATAACAACAAAATAATGCATGGTTTCCTTTCCCAGGAAGTTAGCAATTTTCAATCTATCTGGGGACACAGATGGGTAAAGAGCTGCCACTTAAAACCCAATAAGCACAAAATAAGCACTGTAATTATACTTAGAAAATGAGATGAGTGATTATCATCCAGTGGCTGGACTGGCGGATGCTTCAGCCAAGGAAAGCATTGGTGTGGACCTTGGAGGATGACCAGAGTGCCATACATGGAGAAGCAGAAGAGAAGCACGCAGACCTGGGTCCAGAAAGGGTTTGGAGAAGGATTCTCCTGAGCTTGAGAGTAGGGGGATGAGGGAAGAGAAGTGACGGAAAAAGCGAGTAAAGAACAGATTATAAAGAGACCAGATGCCAAGAGGAGAGGTTGAACTTGGTTCTGCTTATTCACAAGATTTTATAACTTTTTCATATCAGAGCTTTAAAAAAAAAGTCAGCCTTGAAGAGAACTCATGCAAAGTTTTATTTCCCTTCCTTTGGAAAAAATCACCCTTATAAATCATTAATGGCCCATTTAAAAAAGGAGATTACAGTCCTGGGAGTTACTATTTTTCTATTCTGCAGAGAAATAAAAAGAAGCATATTGAATTATGCGAAATGAATTGGCCTCTGTGCTCCACTACCTATCTGGGACAGATTTATAAATACTGAAATAATATAAATGACCATCATTCAGTCCCTTTAACATTATAGAGCTTGTAATGGCAAAGCAAGAATATTGAAAGAAAAAGTTTTAGGGAAAAATAGTTACAGTTACTCTTTCTTGTTGAGTTATGTCTAACTAGTACTTGAAGATTTTTAGTTTTCTGCCTACTCTGCCAATTCTCAGAACATTTCAGAAACAGAAAATTTATTTCTTCATTTATTAGTTCCTGAATACATTTTAAGACTAATAGTGAGATCTTAAATTATTTGATCACATTTCATTGAGCAGTATCATTGAGGCAAAACTAATATTTAGAAAATTAATTTCCAAGAAAGGTTTAATTATTTCTAAAAATGACACATGATTGTTTTCCATAAATGTTTACTCTGATTTCTGTTAGGATAGTACTGGGAACAGTGTTGGGAAAAGGAGGTAAATTTTTCACCTTTAAATTAGGCACACAGCACTTTAATCAGTATTCTGCAGTTGAAGAAAAACCTTCCCCAAAATTAAATACAAAAACCAATTCTTTTATTCAGTTTTCCAACAATATTTGGTTCTCTTAGGGAAGCTTGCCTACATTACAACTGGGAATTATTTAAATTGTCTATGGCACCTTTAAGTTATTATTAAAGAAAAATAAAAATAAAACCCCTACTTTCACAAGCTTTTTAGGACAAAGTTTGGAAGCGATTTGTTTTTTTTATTTTAATTTTTGCCGTGCTGGGCCTTCCGTGTACAAGGCAAGTGCTCTATCACTGAGCCATGCCTGCAACTCCAGCACCCACAGTTTTATCTTTTGCATTGACTGAGTCACTCCCCCAACTTGCAAGGTAGCTTTGACTTTCAGAGTTTTCCCACTGGGCATTTCAGGCTTACCCTTAAAGAGGCTTTCTTGTTTCATCAAAATCAACCTAAAGAGTTCCTATTTCGTTGGGGCTTTGATAAAAAAACTGGAATTTCTATTCAAATAATTTTTGGAATTATTTATGTTAAAGTAATTTTGTAATAATTTGCTCACTCTTTTGGTTTTTATTGATTAGCATTTGTGCATTTATCACCACCTATTGGATAGACCTGTTTTTGCTTACTTGACAAAAAAGTGTGAAAATAATTTAGGCTTTAGCATCCAAAGTCTGAATTCAAATTTGGAGTCTACGTTTAATCTCTCAAGCGTCTCTGCTAAACTCATTTAACTTCTCTCAATTTTAGCTCTTTTATCTGTAGAATGGTGAGAAAAAATCACCTCACCCCACAGGATAATTGTGAATACCATGAAGGGGATTTGAAAACTGTAAAGTACTATTTGAATGCTATTTTTATTTTATTTTTTAATGGGTAACTCCTGTTGAAGGAATGCTTCATCACCACAAAATACTTTTTTTTTTTTTTTTTTGTAATACTGAGGTTTGACTCAGGGCTTTGGATTGCTAGGCAGTTGCTCTACCACTTAAGTCATGCCTCCAGCCCTTTTTGCTCTGGTTATTTTTGAGATAGGGTCCAGGCTGCCCTGGACTATGATCCTCCTATTTATGCTTCTTGTGTAGCTGGGATGACAGGCTTGTACCACCATGTTTAGCTATTGACTGAGATGGGGTCTTATGAACGTTTTGCCCAGGGATGAGCCACTGGTACATGGCTACCACAGAATACTTCTTTTTCAGTGAAAGTTTGAGACAGGTAGGTGATGGCTATTAGGTATTCTTTGGGAGTGTGGCAGTTGTATGTTCTGAGGATGGCTGCAGTGATTATCTCTCATTCCATGTACACTTCTCCCACTGGGGTATTCCCCAGTGGATGGTCACTTCCACCTTAGTGACTCTTTTTGGTCTTGTTTTCTTAGGAAACCCTTGCTTGGAACTCAGCCTCAGTAGTGTGAGGAAGTTCCCCTTAGCCCATATGTAGGGACCATGTAAAGGTATAGTGACTGACAGCCTTACTGAGGTCCCAGTTGACAGCCACTGTCCACCAGCAGTAAGTGAAAGTATCTCCTGAAGACTCCATCCTCCAGCCTTTGAGTGTGTCCAACTGAGGCCCCAGGTGGCAAGGAGAAGAGCGGTGCCATCAACGATATGCCCTCTCTAAATTCCTAACCCAGCAGAATCCACAAGCAGAGTAATTATTTCCTGCCTTCAAGTTTTGGGTGGTTTATTTCACAGCAATAACCAACCAGAACAAGATGGGATGACTTATTTACTCCAAACTTATCCTTAACATTTTAACAAGGTTGTAAAGGAAATTGTAACACTGTTATTTCTATTATTTCAATACCTTTACAGGATGGTCACAGTTGTAGTTATTGCTAACTGAAATTTCAGAGCAGAACAGAGATTAAAAAATATAGGAAGTTCATACTTTTTCCCAAGCAGGGTCAAATACAATGAGGTTAATTATCATTACCCCCTCCCAAAATGATCTTAGCTTTAGAGAAAAGGGCCTGACTGTATTCCTGTTGGTTTCCATATTTCTGAGGAAATATGGTTTCCATATTTCTGTCACAGCCAGTGACAGGCAAAAAGCAGATGCTCTGGTATAATTTAGGAAGAGACTAGAGGAAGTATTTTCTCTGCTCTATAGCTCTATAAGATACTTCAAACTATTGGCTTCTCCTGAACTCATATATTTCAGCTCTACTCTTCATCAAGAAAATTGAAAATGCTCTTGTGTCCCTCCCTGAACCCATTAGGCCTTTGCCCAAGTAAGTTGCTCTACCAGAATGTCTCTCTTCACTCCCTCACCTTCAAAGTCTAGTAGAAATTCCATGTTATTCTATGAAAGTTTCATGAGTTAGAAGCACCACTTATGACTCCTTAGCACTTTGTTGGCACTTCGTTTAGAATTCTTAACACTGCCAGTTCCTGTTTCCTTGATTGGCTTGCAATGCCATTCTTGGCAGGGCCACCATCTTGTTCTCCTTCGTGACCCCTACTGTGGTTTCTCAGGAAATGCCTGCTGAATTCCATAAGGCAGCCTGAGGTGGTGCCAGAGTTGTGCAATCGGACTCCAGACACTTGGTTCTCGCTTTTAGGTCTGAGCCAGTTCTGCTGATAGCAGACTCTGGAAATGATCTTGTGATCCTAGAAGATTCTGTCCACTTCTGGGCCTCAGTTTGTCCCTCTGTAAGAACAGGTCATTGGTTTACAACTAGGTATGCCTGTCAAAACCACTGCTGCCTGAAGGGTCTTCTACATTCTTGGTTGTACATCCTTGGCTGGATGCACTGTTTCTAAGATGCCTTCCGGTTCCAGTAATACATGTGGGCTGGAGGTTGTTGCTGTGGCCTGTAAATTTAGATGGAAGGAAATGAGCACTTTGGAATTACAGGTTAGCATTTCAGAGACATAGCAAAAAAGGAGAATTAAGGCAACTCTGTAATAATACCCAACATTTATTAAGTCAGCCCTGTGCTGAGTAATACCTGGAATGTGTTACTTCATTTATCCCTTACAATGCCTTACAATGCCCAAGTGCTATTGTTACCGTCATTGTAGGATTAAAAATCCCCTGAGCTTTAGATGTGTTAAATAATGGTCCACCTTGCTGAGCCAGGTTACTAAGTATTGGGACTAAGGTCAAACTCAGACACTCTTACTCCAGAACCTGTATTCCTAACCACTACCTGTCGTGTCTTTCTCTTACTTGTGCTTTTGTTAAGGGTTGCTGGCCATACATTTATTAAAAAGCATTGACTTTAACAGTCTTTGCAATTCCTTTCCATGTTCTGGGTGATACCTGGTTATTGGTGCCTAGCAAGGGATGTGTACACTCATAAATATAATAATTTTTATGGAGACATGGTTTGGCTGCTTGATTTTTTAAAAAATTGCAGCACACTACACCAGATTCATGTGAAAGTGACATCATCTAATTAGTTTTCATGCACAAGGATGGACAAGGAATTTACTTTCTGAAGGAAATACCTGGAGTTGCAAGAACACCAAAAACCAGGAAATGTAACAAATCTAGAAAGTCATCCAGAATTCTCATTAGTGGTGAGGGGAATGCTATTTTGTAATTACATAGATAGGACAATGATAACCCACTTCCATTTGTAAAATGCATGCCACAGAGTAATTAAGCAATCAGTATTTATTGTACCCAGATATTCTTTATGCATCTATATGTGAACAACTCTTAGGTCTTCCCTGTCACCTCTAATTTCCCTATCACTGCACATTTTCTAGCTGCATCTGTCCTGCTGCTGCTGGGTTAAATGGCTCTTGGCTCTTGCTGAGTGTGACTGATGGACTGCATTTCCCCTCAGGCTCTTCTAGCGCCCAATTTCCTAGTTCTGTCTTGGCAAAATTCCTTTGTCCTGTGCAGACTTTGTCTTATGTCAGTTCTGCTCTTATTCATTTGTGCTCTATCCTCCAATTGTTTTCCTATCTGGCTAGTTTTACCTCCATGACTTGTCTAAAATCTCTTCCCATTTTCCTCAGTCCATCTCTTGGATTCAACAGCTCAAAATCACATCCTTTTCTATAAAATTATGACCTTTCCCCTTCAGCCTTTTCTTTTTTTTTCTCTTTTAAAATCTCTAATCCATTAAAAAAAAAAATCCTGTTACAAAGTGGTAAAGTGATGCCATCCCTTCCAAGGAGGGTGTCAATGAGTCTGGTGTGACCAGTGCTCGTGTTGGAGGTCACAGGAAAGGAAGGGAAAGAAGGCAATTGGCCACTGGAAAGTGGAGTGGGTGGAGCAGCAGGCAGCAGAGCATGGGTCAAAGCCTCTGGCTTCCCCTAAGACTGCTGCTACTGGGAGCACATGAAGTTTAAAAGCCACTTTGGACTCTCTTATTTTTCTTATCCCTAGCAAGATTTTTATTATTTTATTTTAATTTTTTATTATTGTTGCACTGGGGGTACATTGTGATATTTACAAAAGTTCTTTGCAATATATCATAGTTGAATTCACCCCCTCCATCACTCTCCTTAATCCTCTCCTCCTGCATTCCTGGAATAGTTTCAACATGTCTCATTTTCCATTTTTCATACAGGAGTACGTAATGTTTCTACCATATTCACTTCCTATACCCTATCCCTATATTTCCCACCCCCCACTGGTACTAACCCCCAGACAGGACCTGTTTTACCTTCCTGTTCTCCATTTTTGAAAGAAGGCATTTTTGTTTGTATAAGATAGCTATTCTGGGAGTTTCATTGTGACATTTCCATGCATAATACATATGCATTATAACTTGAATTGGTTCATCCTTTCTATTTTTCTCCTTTCAGCCCTAGACCCCTTCTTATGGTGATTTCAACAGGTTTAAAAATTCTATATTCATTCTTGCATAGAAAGTATGTCAACCATATTCATCTTCTTAACTTCTTTCTTTTACCTGCCCTCCCCTTCTTTAAGGATGAGCTCCAGACCTATTAAGGGTTCGCTTGATTATCAGGCTCACCCAGGATGAGCTCATTTCAATTACATTGGAGGTAACTGAACAAAATCTCTTCACTTTTGTCCTACGGTGCAACTGAATCTTGGAGTATGAGTCATCATATTCATAGTCGTGGCCACAGTCAGGGCAGTGGTTACTCTAGGATGTACACCAGGGGAGGACTCCTGGGGGCCACCTTAGGGTTCTGTCCACTACACATAAGGAGGCGGAGCTGAAGGAGAGAGAGAGAGCAGGTTCTTAATGACTGAGCCTCTGCACCACTGGTAGGTGGCTTAACTCTGAATTTCTTTTAGATGAGAGCCACATTCTTGGCTTATTGAAATCAAACTGTGTTCCAGTCTCTTTTATTAGCAGCTGAAAACAATTCCTAAGACTCAAGGAAGGAGTTGGATAAGAGTCTGTTCCAGTCTCTGGAGACAATTTCTTTGGTATGTATACAATGACTGACACCCTGTCTTGGAATTCAGAATTTGCCGTTCTCAGCCACTACTCATCACAGGCTTGAAGTCATTTACCTCTCCTAATCCTCTAGCAGTAATGTTCTGTTTGTTGTAGAGAAGAAGGCATAGAATTTGAAGTCAGAAGCCTTAGCTCCTAGAGTGGGCTTCTTCATTTGTCAGCCTTGGAACCTTAAGCAAGTTATTGTATATAGTTGAATTTGAATGTCTTTTAAAAAATAGAAGTAATTAATAATCATGGCATGCTTACTATATAGGGCTGATGTGAGGAACAAATGAGAGAAATATGTGAAGGTGTTCTGAGCACTGTAAATGCTTAAACAAATGTTCATGCTGTGCCATGATCATTTCATTCATTCATTCATTCTACAAACATTTACTCTGCACCAATTATTTATTGAGCACTGTGTTAGTCAATTTCCCATCAATGACGCAAATACTTGAGAAAAATTAACTTAAAGGAGGAAAGATTTATTTTTGGCTCATGGTTACAAGTTCAAAGCCAGCTGTCTCCATTGCTTTGGGCCTAAGATGAGGCAGAATATCATGGCAGAGGGTAGACACAGCTAAGGAGGCGGATCATGTCATGGCAGCTGGAAAGGAGAGGGAAACAAGAGGAAGGGGCTGGGGACAAGACACACCCCCAAGGGCACGCCCCCAATAACCTACTTCCTCCAACTAAGTACACACCTCCAAAAGTTTCCACCACCTCACAACAATGTCATATAATTATGAATCCATCAATAATAGATCAATCCATTTATGAAGGCAGCCCTCATAATCCAATCACTTCCCCAAAGTTCCACCTATGAGCATGTTGCATTAGGGATCAAGCCTTTAACATATGCATCTTTTCTGGGAGACACTTTACATCCAAGCCATAACAAGCATTGAACTACTGCTGTGGATACTAAGACTAGCAAGAGAGCCCTCATAGGGCTATAATTTTGTGTATGTGTATGTGTGTGTGTGGGGAGGGGACACAGGCATATAAATAGTAGAGTATGGGATAGGCCAGGACAGATGAATTCGTGGATTGATTTCAGAACTCCTAACCTAGACCCAAAGGATCAGGAAAGTCTTTCTATTTAAACATAGAGTGTTTAAATAATTTACGTAAAGTAACACTGTTAGTAAGTAGTGCGGCCCAAATCCAAATGCAAGTGGTCTCACTATAGAGACTTACCATCTTTTACTAAGCACTGAACAACATAGGCTGGACTGCCTAAGCAGATGCGACAGAGCCTATTCCTATTGGAAACTGTAAGTAGATCACCAGGGCCCGAGCAAAGCATCAAAGAGTATAAAGTTGGCGGGGAGAGGGAGCAAGAGTACAAGGGCACAGAGAGGCAGGACAGAACCTTGATGACTGGTGCTACCAATGAGCTTGTAAATTGTGTATACAACAGGAAGCCAGTTAAGGGTCTTAGCCAGGGTTGTCTTTTATAAAGATCACTGTGCTGCAGATGGATAATGGGTTGGAGGGGACTATATTGAACACAGGGAGAATAGTAAAGAAAATCTGGAAGTTAGCTTTAGGACAATGGCAGTGGGGCTGGAGACAAAGGCATGTGACATTTAAAGTTAGCCAAGATAGATTGAGTGTGGTTGGCAGAGAAGGAAAAATGAAGAATGAGTTGCATTCTCTAGTTTAACTCAGTAGAAGGGCCCTTTGCAGTGATGGATGGATGATTCAGGAACCAATTTGGAGGAAAGGAGAAAAGATTTTAATGTATGGGGTAGAAGGTGCTTTTGATTCATGTGAATTGGCAGTAGATCCAGTCGTGGATCTGGGATGGGGAGATAAGCTTGGGACTCATCAGAATGTTGATTGTAATAGCAGTCATAGGGATGGATGAGTTGGTAAGAAAAAGTATGTGGAGTGGGAAAAGATAAGGGAATGGAACAAGGAGAGCTGATGTACACTAAACAGATGACAAGGGACAAGCAAGTGAAGGGCTGAAAAGTATCCACCGGATGTGGACACAACAAGATGAAGCAATTACAGTGGCTACTCTAGGTGGAGTCAGGTCCCAGAAGGCTGAAAATTAAATGAGGGGAGCAAACTAGAGATTTGGTAATGACAGGAAGACCATAGGATAGTCAGAGAAGTTGTGGATTTTTCCTGCAGAACATAAGATGGGAATGTTTGAGCAAGTTTTTAATGTCAGGGAAAAGAACCACTAGGAAGGAGACATTACAATAAAGAAGACAGAAGGATGGCCAAGGAGCCAGGTTTCCTGGGGAAGCTGAGGGCAGGGATGGGGTGAGGTAGATCTCTTCCAGAGCTCCCTGCCAAGCCCAGGAGCTTCCCCTGGGAACCTACTTCTGCTTTGTGCTGTTGTCATTTAAACAATTTATCTGTATGCATCCATTCAACAAATACTGATGGAGTACTTCCCTGATGCACAGGCACGTCAGTGTTATAAACAGACAAAAATCCCAGTTTTTGAGGAGTTTAGGTATTCTGATGGGAGGATGCAGGTAATAAAATAATGAGGTAAATTATGTAGCGTATTAGAAGGCAAAAAAGGTTAAGGGGAAAAGTAAGACAGAGAAAGGACTCTTGGAGGAGTGAAAATGGGCCTCCCTGTTTCTGATGATGAAGATGAGAGAGTCATGCAACTGTCTAGAGGAAGAATACTGCAGGCAAAGGTGACAGCCACTGCAAAGGCCCTGAAACAAGAGCAGGAGTGGCATCTCTGAGGAACCGAGGGAACGAGTTGTAGGAGATGAAGTCTGGGGGTTAATGGCAGACCTTTAGGGCTTCATTGGTCATTTAAAGATGGGGGATTTTGTTATGAGTGAGGTGGGAGACCACTAGAAGGATTTGAGCAGAGGAGTGACATAGTTGTTCTTGTGTTTTAAGGAATCACTCTGGCTACTGAGTTTAGGGTAGACAGATGGAAGAGGAGGGAACTTGTGGGTTAAGTGTGGAAACTGAGACCAGTCAGGAGGCTACTGTAGTAACCCAGGTGGTGGGTGATAGTGGCTTAGGAGAGTTGTGGGCACTGGCCAGACTGAATCCATCTTAAAGGTTGAGCCAGGAAGCTTTCCTCACATGCTTATTCCAACGTTTTTGCCTTGAATAATCAGAAAAAACCTTTATCTGCTCTCTGAAGAAAAGGACCTGGTTTTTCATTTTCTTTGTGTTTCATAGTTCCAAGTACAGGATTGGGTGAATTTCAAGTTTTTGGTAAAAATTGTTGAAACTTATTTGAAAGATTTGTAGCTCCCTAAACACAAGCCCTGTGGGAGGAGGGTAAAATACTAATTTCCCCAACCTCAACATTAAATCTCTTAAGGTAGCATATACTTTCTGACAGCAAAGGGACCCATATGGTATGGCTCAGGGAGCAAGTATGGCTTGCTTGGGACACTTTTTGGGAGTGGAAGTAGAGTTTGCCCAAGTAGGCAGCATCTTGGAAACCTAGGGCTGCTGAGTTCACTCAGGGGAAAGGCTCCTGATAAGGTGGATAAGAATCTGGCAAGATGGAAGAGAGACTTGTATTATGAACTCTTTCCCTAACACTTTCAGCTTCCTGAGAATGTTTATTCTGATGGTTTATATGCCTTTGTATAACATGCAAATGAGGACTTCATTGAATCCCAAGTTCTTGAAATATAACAGGAAGGAAGAAGATATTTGAAACTATGCCTTGGTTTTTTCTTTTCTCAAAAAAGCGTAGCATTTATTGTTTTCCATGATTAAATATAGTTTTGCACTGGTCACCTTGTGTTTACTCTCAGTTCTGCACCCCACCCTTCCCTTGGACTGCTCTGCAGTGCAGGTGGTTTCTCCTTCAAATGACATTTCCCATATCCCTTGCCAAATGGCTTAAGGCTCAGCTAGTGTGAAGTGCTATTAGGGATTGGAGGGTGTGAAGTGTAGTGCAGAAGAACCAAGATATTTCTTCAATTTGTTTCAAGGCCTATTTGAGAAGTAACTGTGTCTTCTCAGCGAGGGGCCACAGACACCACTGAGTGGCTCTGGTCATACCACCTTCTCTCTTTCTCCTTCTACTTCTTGGTTACAGCTTCTCAATGCTGCTAATTGCTGAAGCATCTCACTTTCCCTGTGTTGAATGACAATGTTATAAGAAATCTAGTTTTGTAGATCTTAATTGACTTTATTTATTTTTCTAGAACCCAGCAGCAGTCTGGAATAAAAATAGTTCAGAATCTTCCACACTACTATGTGTGCCAGTTGTATTTATAGCTGGAGAAAAAAGAAATGAGATACAGAAAATGGAAGTAAGGAAGAGAGACAGACTGATTGGGTATAGCTGATGTCTGTCTTCTTTTTACATGGTTTGAACAATTGGCAGCTTGTGATTGGCTGTGACTCAGCTACTTGTTACAAGAGTGGATTACAGTCTGTTTACATCAGGTTAGGTTACAGTGCACTGTGTATGGAGTAAACCTTTAAGCCAAATGTGGTGTGGTGGCTCAAACCTGCAATCCTATCTGCTTGGGAGGTGGAGATTAGGAGGATCATAATTCAAGGCCAGTCTGGGAAGAAAGTTCATGAGACTCCCCCCACCTCAAACAATGATTAGGTGCCTGTCATCCCAGCTATGTGGGAAAAGCACAAATAGGAGAATAATGGTCCAAGACAGCTTAAGCATAAAGTGAGACCCTGTCTCAAAAATAACCAATGCACAAAGGGCTGGTGGAGTGGTTCAAGTTGTAGAGCACTGCTTAGCAAGTAAGAGGTCCTAAATTCAACTAAAAAAAAAAAAATCAGGAAGGCCAAGGTTCTCCTGTGCTTGCTACCTTTAATCTCTTATAAAATCTTTACGGGTAGTTCTCAGATTAAATTCCTAATATTAAATTGCCTGGTGTGGGCTGTTTTCTTAAATATGATGAAAATGCATATTTATTGTAGAAATTTGGCAAAAGGTGAATTTTGTAGAAAATACAAAGAAAAACATAAAGTCACTATTATCCCACCATCCAAAGATAAATATGATTAACATTTTGGTGTGCATTCTTTCAAATTTTTTTCAGATGCACATATACATTTTTTTCTTTCAAAATGTTGAAGGCATACTACACTCTTTTCTTTGTAGTCTTTTCTTTTTGATATATTGAAAAATTGCAATTATTAGGTATTTTTATTTACCATGATTTAAAAAAAATGGTTATTTGTGTGATTTCAAGTGGGTTAATGGGAATTTATTTAACCAGTCTAGTGCTGGTGGTTATAGATTAGTTCCAATATTTTCTTGTGATAATAATGCCATATGCAACTTTAGGGATATACTTCTGATTGTTTCCTTAGGAGAAATTCAAAACATAACTTCTGCGAAAGCAGGAGTTTTGTCTGGTTTGTCCATTGTTGAAGTCTCTGTACCCAGGGTAGTGCCTGGCTGATATTGGGCCTTCTTATTGAGGGTTGAAGTGGATGACTGTGTTAAAAGAGATCATGTTCATGTTGACACACCTCCTTTTCTAGGCCAGAGCTGATTCTTCACACAGAAAGCAGTCAGCTCTGAACTGGCTGCCTGCCTGATGCATTGTACTCCATGAGGCCTCCAGGCTACCACAGCTGCTGGGGTTCATTCAGCTGGTGGAATTTGCCCTGTTGCAACTGAGAGCCAGCTGGATTGAAAGTGAAGCCCAAATTGCATGGATTTCTGTGAAGTCCACTTCTGCTCCCTCAGGATACCTGCTGGCTGGTCTACTGTGGCTTTTTTAACTGCAGAGCCAGAGTTCTGGCTTCACCCCAGATGGATGAAGGATGTAGGCTTGAGTCCTTCTGGTTCTAGATCTTCCTGATGGAGTTTTTAGGCCTCGTCAATTCTGAACCCTTGAAAACTGAGCTTTTTCTTTTTCTTTTTTTGTGGTGCTGCGTTGGAACCCAAGGTCTTATGCATGCTAGGCAAGCGCTCCATCACTGATCTACAACCCCCCACTCTGAGATTTTCTTAATTTGGGGTTTTCAACTCAACTAACTACTCTATCTTCACAATTAAGGTTTCAAAGAAAGGGTTGGCCTCAAGCAGGTGTTAAGGAAAGTCTGTCTTTTCTAGTAAAGGAAGTTAAAGTCCTTTATTAAGTTATCAACTGACAAGTTTAAATAAGTTTTTCTCCCTCCAAATGAAGTAACCTCATTTGGCTAGAAACTTTGTTCTCAACGTTTATCTTTCATTTGCGTAAGCCCAAATAAATGACTGCATGACCCAAGCTAAATAACAACAACATGGCAATAAAATAAAAACCAGAAAGACAAAGTGGAATGTGTGGGACAAGCAAATTTTATGCTAGGGATTAAACTAGAGCCTGAGCATATAGCTGATGTCTCCAGTTCTGAATACCCTGGTTATTCTCAACAAATTCCAAGTGATTTAAAGTACAAACTGACTTCAACAATTATTTATATATATTGTATATATATTTATATATTGTAATATGTGATCAATGGCAGACGTTGTCTCTCAGGGTTTCACCTTAAGAAGAAGAGATGGAGGCACAAACTTATATCTCTGTAAATAATAACAAGCTTGGTTAGAGCCCACTGTTGTGTTGCCTGGGTTCTAATCCTGGATCCATTTTTACTTGCTTTGTGATCTTGAGGAAGTTGTCAATATTTTTTTTTCTTTAGTTTTATATTCTAGGCAGGCAATGCTCCCAGCTCTCTTGATTTCATAGTCTAAAAAGGTTGTACTATCACACAGAGTTCTGGGGGACAATTAAGAGTTAATGTATGTAATGCATTTGGAACACTGCCTGGGACATGGGACATCCATTCTGTTGCACTGTAGCTTTTTTCCAGGGCCAAGACCTCTGGAGGAAAGATTAAAGGAGGGTGCCTGGGAGCTCTATAACCTGCCTATGATTGGAGTGTGACTCCCCTGCATCTGTAGGATCTTTCTGGTTTCCATGTTTTTAGTGGCTTTGTGATCTTTCTCTTAGAATACATGACCTTTGTTGGTTTCCAGCCTGTCCTTTAGCTAGAGGTTAATGCAGCACTTGGTTAGGTGCTATGGGAGAGAGAATTAAAGGCATAGTCTTTTCCTGATATACTTGGTCTCTGAGGGTCTAACACACGTCTGGTCTGGTGAGAGATGGCTTATAGAACAATGATGACATGAGTTCAGGGCTCCTTAGAACCAATGAATGTTACTTAGTCCCCTGACTAGTCCCTAGTCTGTAGACTCTTAGGAACTGGAGAGTTTGCCAGAAGGAGAACTAAGCATTCAAGAAAATGCAGATCCAGAGAGAGATGATCATTTAGCTTCTGCTCTAACATTTTATTTGTTTGTTCATTTAGTTACTGGGCCAGTCATGGGAGTTCCTTACTGTGTCTTGTTAGACTACGCAGTAAATCTATCCAACAACTTCCAGCAGGGAGTTCTCATTGTCATTTTGCAAAAACCAAGTGAAATCTCTGTTTTATATATCCAGCCATGTACATCATCTTCTTGAATCTTTTCCTTTTCAGACTCATTTGCTCCAGATCCAGATTATTCAATGTATTCGACATGGTTTCCATACTCCCTGCCATTCTGTCTGCTTTTCTTGGGAAGAATCTCAATCTGGGGGTCTTCTCAAAATATAGCACAAAGATTTGTCCTCAACCCTCCAGTTGTAGGATAATGGTCTCTTTGCTGTTCTACATCTGACAATGGAGGCTAAAACAGTTTTAGTTTTTTAAGCACACCCTAGCACACCACTACAAATTGTGCTCTGAGATCCATGCCTGTCTACAAACCGACATTTTCACTTCTGACCCAACCAGCTGATTTTTTTCCTGTGAGTCAGAGTCTATAGTTGCTATCCCAGTGTCTTAGTCAGCTCGGGTTGCTATAGCAGTATACGATGAATTGGTGGTGAGGCATTTCTGTCTCATAGCCCTGGAAGGTGGGTGCTCCAAGACCAAGGTACTTAGTACTGTGTCTGGCTTGCAGATGGCCATCTTGTTGTTTCCTCACACAGCAGATAGGAGGGTATGAGAGGGAGGGAGGGGGAGAGAGGGAGAGAGAGAGAGAGAGAGAGAGAGAGAGAGAGAGAGAGAGAGAGAGAAAAGAAAGAGCTTTGTTATGTCTTTTATGTTTCTTAAAAAAATTCAGACATTGGCATATATTAAATTGTACATAGTAAGGAGTTTCATCCATCATGACAGCTTCACCCTGGTGAACTACTTATCTTCTAAAGGCCCATCTTCAAATGTAATCAGTTGGGGATTCAGATGTCAACAAAAAAATTGGGGGGGAGGATAAACATTCACTCCATAGCACCACGTGTGAAGTTTTAGTTTATTAGGAACATGATGTTGGTAAAGTTACATAACCCTATGAGCTGTCAATAAAGTGAAGAAACACCTATAAGAGTTGAAATGAGGATAAATAAGACAAATTATTTAAAAGGCTTATCACTGTTTTGAATAGTAAGCATTTAGTTAATGTCTATTACTTAATGCATTATTTCATTCCATTACCTCATTCACCAGATATCACAGTCTATCAAAGGTTAATCTGAAATTTCATGAAGGTAGTTGCAATATTTTCTTATCTTTGGTGTTCTGGAATTTTCCTTATTTTTGAAGACTTCTTAATAGCTAATTGGCAATGATCTTGAAATAAACCTAGTGACTTGTTTAAGTAACAACTGAGAGCAATTATGACTTCCTGTAGAGCATTAGATTAGCCTAGTGACAAATACAAATATCATTAATTTGGGTGCAGGGGAGAGGGACTCCATAGAGCTGAGGATCAAACCCAGAAGTCAAAACGGTTTTTTAATTGAGTATGCGGTGTGCAGAAATAGAAAACTGTGAAGGATAATTTTGATTAGATTTGATTACAGAATAGTCAGCATGATGCAGGGTGGCAGCTTGCACTGGGGAGGATGATTGTTGCCTTCACCCTGGACATCATTTACCCCATGGTGATTAAGTGGTTCAGGGCCAGATCACCCAGGCGCCACCATTTATGGTCTGAGACTAAGTCTCAGTTTGCTTGTCATTTAAATGGTGTCAAGAATATAAGGCAGTTTGAGGTTTACAAGTAAAAATGCATCTTATGGTTTCTAGTCCACAGGAAGTACTCAAGAAATGGTTACCATGATTTTTAATTCATGCTAGGAGAAAATTTTACCAAGGAGCTATTCCCAAAACACCCCTGAAAATGATAATCGGTATTCCAGAGGAGACAGAATAGGTGAACACTGGCTTTTTTCAGTCGAGGGTATGACACTGCAATTGAGTGACAGAAAGAGAATGCTGTCCATTGGTGACTAGAGGGCTTCCTTTCATGGGAATTCCGCTTACTAGCTGCATGGCTGATTCCTGGAGCTGGGGAAACATGTCCTGCAGATGACACTGCCATCAAGCAGGGCAGACAGATGTTTCTTGCCTCTCCGCTCTGGGACTTAATAGCTCCTGAAGGCTTGCCCCTATTGACTCATTAAGCCATGTCTGCTTGGAGGTCAGTGGTGGGGACACTGTGTTAACCCCCGAGAGCACCCATCACAGAGCTTATTGAGGGAAAGAGAGTGATACAATACAAACACCATCCTCAGATGGCCTTGGCTCCCTGGAGACAGGGAAACACGCGTTTTCTTAGAGGATTAGAAGAGAAAGCCTCTAGCTTTTTCCTGTGGCTTTCTGGTAGATTTCAGCATTGCATCCCTTTTTCTCCTTGTTTTTTAATTTTTTTCCCTTTGGCCTCTATTTGATAAAGAGTATCAGTTTGCTGTAGTATCTAGGATGAGATGGACACAGTGCAGCAGTGGCCTCTGAGGGCACAACAATAAAACCCACTGGGAAAGGAGGAAAAAATGATGCTTTTATCTCTTTCATTGAAGCGTTTGAAATCAGTTTTTATTTTCTCCTTTCTCTCTCTGGTGTCCCATGTATGCAGTGATGGGAATGGAAATCCCATCTGGTGTTCCTAACTGAATTGTTCCTACTTGATTTTTATATGATTCCATTCTTTGCTTATTGGGTCAGGAGGTAGCAAATGTCGAAGCCCTTCTGGTAGGTCCCAGGTGCAGCTCGCCCTTTTCCTCTCTGTGATTCCTTGAACTCCATTAGATAAGAGTTCATGGTCAGGGAGGAAATGTATTCTTAACATCATCAAAAAACATTTACTGAGTGATTGCAAATGGTCTCTAGAGAGGTTCCTGTGATGTTTTCTTAGTGAGCACATTCTTTAGTAGGTGTCAGAAATCAGCTCTGTAAAGATCTGTTCTAGAATTTTGTTAAGCTTTAGGATAATATGTGCCCATTCTAATTATCACCTTAAGTGATTTCTCAGGAACTGTAGATTTCAGCATATGCAAAGGAAATAGGCACTTACTCCATCGGGATTTTAGTCTGTTTTGTATAGTTTATCTTATACTTTCTAAATTGAAAAGATTTTCTTTGGTGGACAAATAAAGAATATATATTCTGTTAGTAATGAGGAGAATGGTCAAAAAGATTGGGCATGTGGTAGGGTTACATGAGCTATCCATGTGTGGCAACTGGCTACCATATTGGACAGTGTAGATATAGAACATCTCTATCATCACAATTAGCTCTCTTGGGCTTGTTAGAGCTGAGTTAGATGAACAAAAGAGTAGGGCCACACTCTGCTGGCCTGGGAACCTCCATCAGGGAAGCCAAGAGAGCATTGTAAAATTCTTCCGGGTCATTAAAGACCATCCTGACCCCAACACTGTGTCTTGTCTCCTTCCTCTGGAGGGTCCCTCCCTGGGACCACCAAGATGATTCTCATCACAGCACTCATCACACAGAGTTCAGGTCTAGGCCATCTACATAGCCAGACTCAAATTCCCCTATGACTCTGTACTTCTCTTCCTTAAAGGATTTCACTGACTTTTGGAATTTAAGGTCAATTTTCAGCGTCCTTCCTCAAATCTTCAAAGCTTCACTGAATCTTCTCTTCCCCTTCTTACTCTCTGTGAGACACCTGCTTCCTCTGAAGCTTTCTCAAGATAGTGCTGTTTTCTTTGCCTCCTTTTTGTACTCTGGAAAGTGAGGTTGATGCATTCTTTGGTTCTTCATTTCTACCTCTAGACCTTTTACTCTCTGTGCTCTCTAAACTCACTCAGCCGTGAATCTTACCCAGCAGTCTCCACTTTTGCATCATATGTCTGATTTATCCATGGCTCACCGTCTTACCCTCAGTGTTATTCTTTCTTAATTGTTGCAGCTTACATATACACACAGAGGATCCTTGACTTTCTTTCCTCTCATCTTCTCCTCCATCCTATTCCACAACTCCCTCTCATAGTCTGACAGACCTCAGTAGACTCGATGCTTACCCTTAATTTGAGTCTTGCCAAAATATCAATTTCAAGCAGTCAATTCTCCGAATACCTTTCTCATCTTTATAGCCCACTTTATGCAGTAGCTTGATACCAACAATTCTTCAGTCTCACCAGAAACTTCAACCAAGAGTCACCACCCTCTAATGTCTCAACCCCTGTAGTGAATGAATTAGAAAAAGGTGTCCTCTCTAGGTGATGCAAACCCATGCCAGGCCTCACAATTTGGGACATAGATGAGATTTCAGGGCTCACTTACTCCTTTCAGCAGGGCACCTTTGCACCATGCACAAACTTCACAACTGCATGTGAAATGAACCCCACTTCATGTACTCTACCACATTTTAATTGCTCCTTACTATCCTCCCTGTGGTCTCACCTCTGTTTTTACCCAGCTTAAATTACTTGATTGGCCATCACTATCATTTGTTTGTGCACATCCTCACTCCCTCACCTTTCCCTCCATTTGTTGTTCTCTCTTGGTTAAATTTGAACAAAAATTAAATCCTAACCATTTCTTCTCTATGCTGATTGCTCTGCAATTGATCATGAGATGTCTAGGCTTACTTCAAATTCCTGGTCACTAACTTTAAGTGGGCCATAATTCTGCCCATCAACAGTGCTGTATCTTCCTAGATAAGGATTTCATTGTCATGCAGTATGTTATATATTATCTTATTATTTCTTTATTTTTATTTTTAAAAACTTTATCATTAGTAGTACAAGGGAGCTGCATGGATTATCTGACTGTACCACTAGAATTTAAGCTCCACAAGAGCAAGCTTTCTATTTGTCTGTATTATTTGTTTTGCTTACTACTGTGTCTCCAGTGCATAGAAAAGTGCTGGGTTTACAGCAAGTTGTTAGCAAATCCTTGCTGAATGGACATTCAGTTGAAGATAAGGAAGACTTGGCCAGCACTGCCTCTTTCTGCAAGGTGTTGTCTTACTGCATAAGAGCATGGCCTGAAAGTTCTGCCTGTGCAACTTTGAGCTGGTTATTTCATCTGTTTCTCTCTGTGTAAAAATGAGATAATTAGAAACCCTACTTCACAGGGTTATTGTGATTATTAAATGAGACGATAAATATGTAGGTTAGACTTGTAGGAATGAAACATGTTCAGTAAGTATTTGATAAATCTTAATTCTCATCATTATTGCTATCCTCGCTGACATATTATTTTTCCATTATACCTTCCTTCTAGATCTTTTTAAAGTACAATATAAACCCATTTATAAGAATCCCAGCTCTGCTAATCATTAGTTACGTGTTTTTGTTTTTGTTGTTTCGAGACAGGGTCTTGCTATGCAGAGCAGGCTGGCCTCCAACTTGCCATCCTCTTGTCTCTACCTCCTGAGTGCTGGGATTACAGGTGTGACACCATACATGGCTCAGCTATGTGATTTAAAACAATTTATTTAATCTTTTTGAACCTCTCTTT
Source organism: Castor canadensis (assembly GCF_047511655.1). Lineage (NCBI taxonomy): Eukaryota > Metazoa > Chordata > Mammalia > Rodentia > Castoridae > Castor > Castor canadensis. Next base: position 80,070,470 of record NC_133393.1, read on the forward strand.
TAGATTAGAGACAGTGGCACTTCCTGTGAAGAATAATGATGCAGATTAAACGATACATACAAAGGGTTTATTTAGTCTCTTGCCCTGACACACAGCAAATGCTCAATAAGCCCCAGTCCTTCACTGTGTGGGGTACAGGAAGTGTATGGTAGCTGCAATCCTGCAGGGCAAGCAGGACCAGGCGGTGGAGTCAGCTGGAGTGTTCCTGTTCAAGCCTTTCTAAAATTGGAGCTCATCAGCAAGCAGTCTGTACACTCACAGTCTCTAATCCAGTTCTTCCTTTTCTTCACCCAGATCAGTTTTTTTTTTTTAGCAGAGATTGTAATTTTTAGAGTTTCTTGAGATGTGTTTCTTTTTATAGTTTCTGTCTTCCAAAGGCAGATTTTTAAACATCCTGTCTGGAATGTGGAAGAACACACGAGTGTACATTCCTCCTTTCTTTGTTTTTCTTCAACTTGAAGATAACACTGTCACTCTCTGCCAAGGTTTCAGTCACCTCCCTATCACCAGCCAGTTCTTCCTCTTTGGTTGGGGTCATGGACAGAGCAGCAAATTCACTTGCTGCCTCCTCCACCTTTTGAGCATCTAGAAGGAAAGGGGTATTATTTTTGGATGACAGGGCAACTATGTGAAATTGTCTACACTGACCTGTTTTAACCTAATGTTCCCTCCAGCCAGACTCAACCAGTGCTAGTACAACCTCAAGTATACCCAGCAAGCCGACTGTTCAATACCACCCACGTTCACCTTCACGAATTCTTAAGTGCTGTTGCCCAAACTCATCTGCTCTCAGGATTTCAGAAGGAACTCCATGAATGGAAGAATCCCTGAGGGGACAGAAGTGAGAGTTAAATTCTACCCTAAACACATGAGCTCATCCTTTTAGAATCCCACAGAACAGAGAGTGGAATTTTGCCAACATTTCACATTGACCAGGCAAACTTTCAGCATTGTCTACTTCCTTTCTCTTACATGGAGTTAATGTCTTTCAAATAACCTCCTAGAAACCTGTATTGTGAGAAAGACCACCCTCATCCTAGTCATGGTCCAAATTTAAAGGAAGTGGACAAAAAAGAAGTAAAATGATTAGACAGAAAAAATTGAGTATCATGTTAAAAGCGATTTTTCTGGTAAGTGGAAGTGTTGAGGTGGGGTGACAACACAATTCTTGGAGCTGACAAGGGACTTTCCAATTGTGGAATGTGACATACTTTGTTATATATTTTGTGCCATAACATGATACAGTTTAGGAAGAAAGTGAATATGGTTGCTAATTAGGTTGAATTTATTTAATGTATAAAAGAAAATCTCTTTGGTAATTTGATTGTATAGAGCAGGGTCCTACTTCCTGTAGGAATGGAATAAATACTAATTGAAACTACAGTTTTTCTTCTAATGAAGTAAGAACTCATTAACTTCTCCCCCTCAAATCCATCATCTTTTCTTTGCGTAAGTCTTTAGTATCCAACCTGATTCTCTGTTTCCCATATTCATTCCATTCTTGAAAAGAAGTTAAAATAATAGAAATGAGATTTTTGAAGTTGTTTCACTCTATCCCTTATGGTTTTAAAGAATGCACCCTCAACTCAATTCTTCAGAACTTTAGCTGGGCCTCCGTTGAGTAGGTAGTGTTATAGGAAGAGTTCAGACTTGAAGTCAGGAAATGTATTTCCTTTCCTCTCCCCTCCCCAGGTAGTTCCTTTTTATTAAACTTATTATTATTTTTTTATTTTACGAAAAATGCATACCATAGGTGGAAACTCAATGCTTAATCATAAAAATCACGTAAGTTTGGGACTCACCCATGGTCACAAAGTTTACTGGGACAAGCAGGGACTGAAGCTTCCTTATTCTTCACTTAATATTTGTCATGCCTCACAAGCAGTTTGTCTCATCTCTGATGGTAGACTTTAGAACTGACCATAGCTGTCTTAAAAACAGAAAGAAAGAAAAAAAGAATACCAGGTAGAAAGCCAGGTCTCTAGGGTCTTAGAAAGCTGCTAATAACTTTTTGCCTCTTTTCAAGATTTGCGGAGTACTTATCCCTGTGCCATGTTATAAAACACGTTTTTCTGAGATATTGGGGACAGCTTCTGTATTGGTAACTCACTGTTTAGTTCAAGGGCTTGATGCACAGGGGGACATTTTTTGTTCTAGTTTTCTGGCCTTATAAAAGAATGCCTTTCACCTTCTTCTTAACTTCTAGATGAACTGTGGCCCCAGAGTCCAACTAGACTTCTCTGTTCTGTGTACTCCCAGAGTGCTTAGAGTTGCTGTTCTGATGTTAACCATTGACTGTGCTTTGCATTGCTCTTAAAGGGCTTCTGTTTTATCTCCTGAACCAGACTGTCTGATTCACCTTGAGAGAAGAGACTTAAATCCCGTCTCTGGAGGTGGATTCTTTAAAGAGGGATTCTCAGAGTATAATCCTCAACCTCCTACACCAGAAACACCTGGAACAGCCTATTAAAATTGCGGATTCTTGGGCCGTACCTAACCAACTAATCCAGTGTTGAGTTTGATGAGAATCAAGGATATGAATTTTAACAATGTCTCCAACAGATTGCTATGCACACTAAAGTTTGAGAACCACAGTCCTGTAGGCCTGAGGTAGAGACCAGTGATTGTCCTGGACAGCCTCCCGCTCATATTGATAGGCCCCTTCAGAATAGTGCTCGAGGACCAGAGGGATCAGTAAAGCTGGGCCTGAGAGCAAAATTCATGCATTCACTTAAGTATTAGTTATTGGTTTACTCGTTGGGTGTAATGGGGAGTGAGATAAATAAAACACTTGTTCCCTCTGTGGATCATATGGCCTAGTCATATAACTTCAGGAATCTAGAAATAGTTCCTTGACCAACGTCTTCCCTTTTATTTTTCAGACATTTTATTAATATTTTTAATGCCAGACTCTGTTGTGTGATAATCAGGACAGATAAGGAACACTTTCTGCTCAGACACTTTGCATTTCAGTATGGAGAGAAAGAAAATAAACACGTAAACCCCAACTCTCAAGTTCATTACAGATTGTGGCCATGGCCATGAAGTAAAAAAACTCAGTACTATACGGACAGATTGCCTTCAAAGATGAGCACCAGGCATGCTGCTCCGTGGGGTGGCGTTTGAGTTGAGACCTGATGGATGGACTTTAGGTCATGCTAGGAACTGGGGCAGATCAATGAGTCCTATGAGGCACACATGCCTATGATGGAATCCTGCCACTGCTATTAATGACAGCTATTTTTTTAATTCATTTATTCACATGTGCATACATTGTTAATGACAGCTATTGTTTATTGGACATTTGTTGTATGCCAGACTATGTGTTCAGCATTTTACAGGCTTTCCTGTATTCAGTTTTTTCAGGAAACTTAGGAGGTAGATGTTGTTCTTCTTACTTTCAGATAAAGAATCTGAGGAAACTCAGAGAAGTTAAGTTCAGGGTCACAGTCAGTAAGAAACAGAGTGAGCAACTGAGCTGAGCTATGTGTGGTAGCAAATGGCAAAGCCTTCACTCTGGCAGTCTGGTTTCTCCCTTTGGTGGCACAAGGCTGCTGCTGCCTGTAGAAGAATCGTGATGAGTGGCTTCTGTGCTGGTGAGGAAGGCTAATACTTAAAGCAGCATAGTAACGCTGTCAAGCACCTAGCTTTTGCAAGGCACTGTGTAAAGCACCTCAAACTGTAAAATAATCCAATAAAATACAAATGAGGAAGTTGAGGTTTAGAGAATTGAACAGCTTGGCCAAGATCACTCAACCAGTAAGTGGTAGACTCTCATTCACAGTTAAAAGTTTGATTCCTGATCAAAGAAGCCAATCCCAGTACAGTGGACTTAAATACAATTAGACACAGCAAACGTCAAAGTCCTGGTTGTAGCTCTCTGTCTTCCAGACTTTCTTGAGTCATGTGACCTTGTCTTCTTGACTTTTGGGGCGTATGTTACAGAATTGCTGTGTTTTCCCTCCTCTATTCTGACTTATGAGAGTTGACAATTATTGGCAAGTACCTGAGAATGTCACAGGGGAGTTTGCCACTTTTTCTACCTTTAGAATGCTGTCAACCTAGCATGAAATCATCTTCAATCATTAACAAACCAGTTGGGGTTGTCTGTCATCATCTGTCCACAGGTGAGGGATGGCTGCAAGCAGGACATGAAAGGCTGGCTGCATTGTGAGAGTGAGGACAATGGTGTGTCTGACACTGTGGCAGGCTCACAAGCAGAACCTTAGCAAGGACTTGGAAACTAGGTAGAGATGAAGGTGGAGACTCCCAGGAGCTGTATTTCCCTGGGAAGGAGAGAGAGGCTGTTGGCGTGGAAGATGGGGGAGAACCAAGCAGACTTGGCAGTTTTGCCCTGTGCACTTTTTGGGTTCATGTTCCACTGTGGCACCACAATAATAGTATCAGTCTTTAGTGCAATTCTCTGCATCACAGCAATGAAGGCATCAGATGACAGTGAACACCAGGTTATAATTCCATGTTGTCAATTTGCTTTGCAATTTTGGTTAAAATCTGAGCCTTGACCCACTTCTGCCAAATCTACTGCTTTTAGAGTTTTTGACCCGTTCTGCATGGGCTGTTCTATAGCGTGGATTAGATTACATGTGGGAGATGACCTGGCACTATTCCTTTTGTCCTCTGGGGTGGTTTTGGTTGGGATTAGTGGGATATGGCTTTATTCCTTGTGATTTGGGGTTGAAGAGGATTGGACTTGGGAAAAAGACTAGGGGCTCATTCCCTATCCCTCAAGCCTAAATGTCTAGGTGCATAGTACCATGACTTCAACACCTGCCACATCGTTCCACTTTTAGAAATTATTTTTATCTCTTCAAGATTAAATCTGGAAAATGATGGGATCTTATATATTCAAGGAATAGCTTTTAGCTTCACCTTAATCTTGAACTTTTATGAGCAAAAACATTTTGATATCAGTGTTCCATTTCCTTATCTGTCTGGGCTATTAGTATGTAACAAGAGGTGGCTATTCATATTATGCATATTAAAACTATTAATGGATTTATTATTAAAAGGGTTAAAACTGGGAATATGTAATATTTTACAGAATAGTTTTATTTGTAAGAAATTTTCAGTAGGAGCTTGGGGTATAGTTCAGGGGTGGAGTGTTTGCCTAGCATGTGTAAGGATTTGGGTCTGATCTCCAGCACTGTAAACAAAAAAAAAAGATTTCTCAACAGAAGCTAAGAATATAGTGGTTGCACCTCCAATATTTGGAAGTTGGAGTGCATTAAATCCAGAGTCAGCAGATATGGGCTCTGTTTTGTGCTTTGGCACCGACTGGCTGTGTGATGGGCAAATCCCTTGGCTCTTCATGCTTTAATTCTTAAAGCAAGGTTGGAGTGAAGAAAGGGTGGAGGATAGGAGTCTGCACAGCTGAATACTATGCACCCTTCTAGCTATGACTATTTTTGCATGAATGTGAAACTTGACTTGTACAACTGTCCCACTATGTCACTGTCAGAGACCAGCAACCTGACTAGAAATGCTCTTATGTTTCAGCATTTGAATGTATATTTTCTGTCCTTACTTTCAATCATGATGGCCCCTTTGCCCTGAATTCAGAGTCCAGTATTCCATTTCAGGCTCTGATTACCCTTGTGTGATACTTGGGTAAAAAGTTTCCACTGAGTCTTTCAAATTGCAGGACATTGTTGCCTCTTCAGGTTTCCAAATTGCAAACATGAGCATAATCTATTCTTATTATGCAGGGCTTTGTTAAAGCTTTAGACAACAGATATTAAAAATCAAGTGGCTTTAGAAACTGACTTTTTTTTTCTTTAAAATCTTTCTGGCAAGCTTCGATGTACACGTATAACTATAATACACAAGGCAACCACTTTCCCTGTTAATAGAAGAGCTAAAGACCAGGCTAACAGGTTTGCTGCTGTGCTAATATAGAATAATCTCTGATAACTATAATTAACTTGTATGCTCATGTCATAGGTGACTCACCAGAGAACTCACACCCTTCAGGATTGCTTCTCCTCTTTGAGATGCAAACAGATGCTTCCAACAACTGTCTCCAGCCTGATGCTGAAGCCTGACTTTGTGTGCATTTAGCCTTGGCCGGGGCACCATCTATTTTTAGGAAGGTATTTTGACACTTTACCTCTTGGCTACAGTGTCTCTAAAAATGCACTCAGTGAACATAACAGTCTCCCCCTCTGTGGGGTGCAGGCGACAGTCAGCCCCAGCATATTCTGTGGCAGTCAGCTGGCCCAAGACCAAAGTAGCTAATCAGAACTGGGTTTATCCTGGAGCTCACAGAGGATTCCTTACCATTCTCTGACAGCTTTTCCCTGGGCTACTTCTCCTACAGGAGGTCCTGTTATGCACAAGGGCTCCACAGCTGTGCTTGGGAATTCGAATCAAGGTACCTCCTGATGAGAACAAGCATGTTGTCTGGCTCATGTTTTCTGAGGTCTTTTTAGAAGGAAATCTTTTTTTCCTGTTAATCTTAAAGGCTCCTGAGAGAAAGCTGTCTTCCTGTGCATGGGTTTAGGAGAGGGAGGGATGCTGCTGCTTTCCTTTGGGGCAAAAGTGGAAATCATGAGGAAGAAGAATTTGGCCAAGGAGACAAGCAGCAAATGTCTCTTTGACATGAAAATAAATGTGCATAGAAAAAGAAAAGACTGAGGAGTTTATATAAAACAAAACCACAGTTTATTTTCTAGATCTGGACAATATAGGATTATATCAGAAAGTACAGATTTAACAGACTGAGAATAAGTGAAGTTAGAATAGAAAGAACTAGGAGGAAGCATGTCAGTGGTATTTCTTAGTGGAGTAGATCATGGAGATGGTGTTAATGGCATACTTTCTAAACTATATTTTGGTTTCCTAGAAATTCATCTTCTCCATCTTCTCAAGCCCTAACTCCCCAGCACTTAAGCAGTGTTAATAAGAGAACCTGCTGGTTGATGCTAATACTTTTACCAACAGCACAAAATATCTTCAGAGGAAAAAGAAATCTATTCTTAATACTGTTTATAGTAAATATTTAAAAAATTACAGAGCAGCAGCTGTCAAGTTTTCTAATATAAAACAAAGTTTAATTTGTTCTCAGGCATTTTGGGAAAGTCTTAATTTTTTTTAAAAAAAAATTTTCCTCAGTCTTTTTTTTAGGCTCATGAATTACCCTCTCTCCCCAAATGGATTCTTCAAGTCAAGTGGTAAAGACCCATAAACTTCTCTACCGTTATCCTGTGTGAAGGAAGATCTCCTCAGAACATGTGTCCTGAATAAGGAAAGCTATACAGATTGGTGAGAATAATACCATGTGATTGATTGATCACTTTGTCAAAAGCAAAACAAAGCAAAACAAACCTCAAAAAACAAACCCCAAAGCAAAAACCAACTAAATGGACAAAAAACCCCAGAAACAAGTAACTGTTAAACTGGTCACGTATTCCTTTGTAGTTATCAAATGTAATTGATGATTATTTGCTGTGAATCTTTGTTGGTGCCAGCAGGACTGAAGGAGAAAACGGATTTTTCTTAGTTCTGGAAAATTTTGGCATTGTCTCCCAAACAATCACAATAAGACCTCCATGTATTGACAGCTCAAAGATTCTAAAAGAAATAATCTGTTCCAAGATTTAGAAAATAATGACTGAGAATCAGGATGTTTCCTGAGGATAAATGACCAGCTGGGAAGAATTACTTCACAGGCTTAAGTTCAACCAAGTGCCACTAACCTACCCATTCCCTGAGCTTGCTCTGAACTGGTGGCCATGTGTGCAGGACACACGTACTGTTTCCATCCAGGTGAACTAGAGAGAATAGAACAATTGTTTCTGGAGAATATGTTGCATAATTTTATTTTCGTGGCTTTGAAAGTTTCCTTGAATAGCAAGTACATTAGCAGGGAAGTTCAATGCTGTTACTGGCTACTGAGGCTGGCCGGGCAGATCCACCAGGCAGTAGGGTGGACCTGTGGCATGGCGCCTGCAGCCTGTTGATTGTACAGTCTCCAACCTCCATGCCATGTGCCTAGGGGTATTCAGCAAATCTGCAGTCTTGAAAATCACAGCACAGGAACCTATCTTAGGGCAACTTTTTGAGAGTTTTACCACCTACTTTTGAGAAGAAGTAAAAGAAGTGATTGAATTAAAATTGGGGTGGGGGGAGGAAGAAGAAGAAATAACTGCCAGGGAGTCTTCATAAAATGCTGTTATTATTTTTAAGGTCTTTGCAATTATGCTTCAAAGTCAGGGAACATTATCAAAATTTTCCTATTTTCTTTTAATCATTAATGACATCCTCTATTTGCTATTCTTTCAGGGTACAGCATTTTCCAAAGTGAATGCATAACGATTCTTATTAAGCAGATAAGCAGAGCAGCAATGTGAAGACAATGCAACTTCTAGATGGGATAATGTATTGTTGCTTTAATTACAATATTTGCAGTTAAATTGTTTTGATTATTAGCCCACTGCACTATACAGTGTCATTTATATTTTTCCTTCATTTTTGGAACTCAGACAAAACATATCTTAAATGATAGCAAAAATTACACTCCCGCATTTTTACCTTTAGAAATTTACATTTTTGTTTTCTACTGATTAAATGGGTTCTCAAGCAACAGTGTATCTGAGTTCAAAAAAGGAATATCTGGAATACAATTACTTAAAAATATTCCACTTTGCATTTATAATATATTGCAGAATGTGGAATGAATATTTTATGCTGAAGCCATTTTTGACTTGAAGATGGTTTTATATTTAAAAGTCTCTATTCAAATGCATTCTCTCAAAAAGAATACATTCAGCTATCCATTGTTTTCATGTCCAAACTGCTGTCAGAAGGGAGTGTTCGGTAATCTTCCAAGAGTAATTTTTCCATTTCTAGAAAAAATTATTAGAGTCTATTTATGTTAATGTGCTATGCTCAGCTGACCTTTGGTGCTAACACATGGTTGAGTAATTAGAAGACAAAAATTTTCCGTGACAATGAAAGCCCAGCACATCTCCCCAGCTGGGAGAGTTGGGTTGAAGAACTATTTATCAAATACATGCAATGGATTGCCCTTATGTTATCTCAATGTTCACAGAACATAGGTGAATATGTGAACGGCACAGAAAAAGACAGAAATGTTTCAATAAAGTAATATTGTACATGGACATGTCTCCCTGGGTGGTACATGGTGGGCTGTGCTCCCTGTGTCATCTTCTGTGCTCTGGGGACCCTGTTCCTGAGTTCTTCCAATTCACCACGCTCTGGTGATGGAATGGTTTGTGACCCATCCCATGGGTTTGGCAGAGAGGTAACTGAGCCAAAAAATGTCTTCCTTTGGATAAAACTGGAACACTGGAATACTTTCCATAAAAAGCTATTCAAAGACTCTGCCAACACCTGACCACAGCAACTAAAAGATGTTACTGGTTAGCTGTATCATATTCTTTATTGTATGAGCTACAAATATCCATGAAGAGGTTCAGTCAATAGATTCAGAGAAGGCGCTTTCAAGCTCATTCAATGCAGTCAGTGCATTTAAGAATCTCCCATGGTATGCCTCCAGAAAGGAGGCTCAGCCCTATTCAACAAAAACAACAAAAAGTCAGCTTTCATTTTATATGGTGTGGGGGATTTCTTTAGGGAAAAAGTGTTTTGTCATTTTTTTCCTCCCAAAGATTTGAGAACCATTGGTTCTGTCATTTTACTGATGAGGAGCTAGAGGTTTAAAGGGTATAGCTTAATTCAATGTTCCTGGAGATTTACCTAGACTTAAAATTCTGGTTTAGACTGTATGTTATTAACCTATCACTCTTTTCTTTCTTCTTTTTTTTTTGGTGCTATTGGAGTCTGAACTCAGGACTGTGCTTGCTAGACTTCAGCCATACCTCTAGCCCTTTTTTCTCTAGTTTTTGCTTTTTGCCTAGGCTGGCCTCGATCACAATCCTCTTATTTTTGGCTTTCTGGTAGCTGGGATGACAGGCATGTGGCACCATGCCCAGATTTTTCTGTCAAGATGAGGTCTCATGAACTTTTTTAGCCCAGGCTGGCCTGGAACCATGATCTTCCAGATCTCAACCTTTCCAAGTAGCTGGCACTACAGACATAAGCCACCAGCTCCTGGCAATGTAACACGCTCTTCTTGAAATTTCTTGGCTGGAAAGCTTCCAGCCGAGGATCTGTATGGCCTATTTCTGTGCCACGTGTTTAACTCTTGCATGTGTACTGCCTAGGCATGTGTGCATGTATGTGCACACACGTATACATATGCATGCTTGCTTGCATCAGGCTCCAAGAGACCATTAATTACAACAAATCTGTGGAACTTGGGGATTGAGTGGGTCACTTGGTAACTGATGGGACAGTGCCTGGAACATTTCCCTTAGTTTTTCATAATATGGCAGGTGCTACTTGCTGCAGGCAGCAGGTGATGAATATAATCCCGAACTCTTTGGCCTTTTTTGTCACCAACATGGTTCTGAAATGTGCTTTGATTGAAGATCTTGGGATGTTGGGGTAGGCCATTGTATTAAAGAGAGTATCTTGTCCTGTGTATTGCACTCTGACATTTTAGTGCATAGCATGCTGGGAAGATGAGGGCTAAGAGGACATTGGCACTTGATGCTGGTGTAGCCAGGGAGCCTGCTCCCCTAATCACAATCTGAAATGTGTTGTGTCCAACTTTGTTGGATAACTCTGTAGCATTTTGAAGCCACATAATTCTAAACATGGACATCTGATTTCCCCTCTGTGGGCTGTATTCAGTTTAGTTTAGTCCAGCAAACACTTTTGCAGGCCTATACCATGCTAGGCATAGGCTATAAGCCCCATGTGAAGGAAATGCTCTTCTGAGTTCACTTAGGCCATGACTTTCATATTTCTTCCTAAAAGATTATTCAAAAGTAGTTTCACACTATTGGTGGGAATAAAAAATGGTGTAACTGCTATGGAAAACAACACAAAGTTCCCTCAAAAATCAAACAAACAAACAAAAAAATAGAATTACCATGTGACCTAGTAGTTCTACTACTATTTACTCCAAAGATTTAAAATCCTTTTTTTCAAAGAGATGTTGTCATTCTTATGTTCACTGCAACTGTTTACAATAGCAAAGACGTGGAAGCAACTTAAATGTCCATCAACAGGTGACTGGACAAAGAAGACATGGCAAATATATACTATGGAACACCATTCAGCCTTACGGGTGACATGGATAAACCTTGAAGACATTATGCTAGTGAAATAAGGTAGGCACAGAAGGACAAGTACTGCATGATTCCAGTTATATGACATATCTAAATATGGTCAAATTTATAGAATCAAAGAGTAGCATATGCTGCCAGGGGCTGGGGAAAGAAGAAATTGGAATTTAAATGGAAGGGCATGACGTTCCAGTCAAGCAAGATAAAGGAACTCTAGAGAGCTATTGTACATGGTTGTTCAACAGTTCCTACAGCCCACAATAATGTATCAGACACTGACATTTTTTTTAAAAGGGTAGATCTCATGTAGAATGGTTTTATCGCAATTAAAAAAACCCAAAAAGCTGACAATGTAAATGCTTATGAGAACAATAACGTCAGTGAATGAAGTGGGGAGTAGAGAAACCCTTCTAAGGGACGAGCTAATTCTAGTCATGTGTTAGTGTGTGACTAATATGAGCTTCATTATTCTACATCTTCTGATTCAAATGAAGCAAGAAATCAGGATTTTTAAATGTTGCATCTCCCGGTGTTTGAGTGTTTTAGGTATGTTGTATTAGCCTCTTTCTATTACTATAACTGCCATTGCTGGGGCTGGGTAATGTAAAAGACAAGTAGTTCACTGTTTTGGAGGCTAAAGGATTAAGCTGGTTCTGGTGAGCTTCACCTCCCGCCCCCCCCAGCCCCCACCCCCCCACCCCCAGCTCCTGGGATCCCATATCATATCATGGCTGATAGCATCGTGGTGGGGATACATGAGTGAGTAGGAGATCAGTGTTGAGACAGAAAACCATTGACCAGGGAGGGGCCAGAATCACTCTTTTATAACAACAGATTCTCTGGGAACTAACCGGGGTACTACCAAAAGTGTTTATCAGCAAAAGCTCATACAGTAACATCCCCCAGTGATCTGATGATCATTTTGTACTAGGTCTCACCTCTTAAAGATTCCACCCAATATCCCAAAGCATCGCACGTAACCTTCAAACACATGAACCCTTGGGGAACAAACCACACCCAAACCATAGCATAATTAAGAAGATGCGAAGTTCATGTTTGTGAGCTGTACCCAATTTTCAGAAAGCCCAGTTTGGAACCAGTGCTTTACTGCTAAACTTTGAATACATCATGACACTTGTGCTTGACTTCCTGCTGTAGAAAACCAACAGTCTCTGAGTTCATGATGTTGGGGGGCAGGCTCTGCACATATGGCTCTGCAGACATATTGTGGGCAGCCAATGAATATTAAGCATTAGCAGCAGTTTTCATCACCATCATCATGGAAGCTTGAGAAAGGCACCCCAGAGCAGTTAGCAGTGGACTTGTAAAGGTAATCATGGGACCACTTTGGAAAATGTTGTTCTAGAATTAGATCACACACACACACTTAAAAGCAATTATAAGCAGCAAGAGAGAAATATGATCGTACCAGAGTCAAAAAGTAGATTTTGCATTTCTATAGATTGAAGAACTGAGTGACCTTGTCCTCCATGAAGCCATAGTCCAGTGAGATTATAAAAATATATATTTGGCTCCTCGGCTTCATGCAAACAGTGAAGGGTTCATTTGCTTGATTGGTAACGGCTGCTGCAGCTGTTGCTTCTCTATTATATACAGTCACAGGCATTTTCTTTCTAGGTTTTGTAATTATATAATGGAAGCAATGTTTAAGAGATTATTTCCTAGAGAGAATAAAAATATATTTTTATGAAAATAAATTGAAGTGATAATCTGGACAATACTCCTAACAAATAAATACCAGTAAGATTAAAATTCCCAACTCCAAAGCTACCCTTACACAACATAGACTCAGTATTTTGAGGTAGGGGGAAATTACAGATGATTTCTATTTCAACTTTAATCTTTCTGATGAGTGAACTAAGGCACAGAGAGATCAAATGATTGACCCAAGTCCACAGAGTAAAACAACACTAGAACCAAGGCACCAGCCTCAGAGGTAGAAACCCATACCATCTATAGATTCAAAAGTGTGGTTTCAATTACCTACCAATAGCTGAAAATCTATGGCATGGATGCACAATTTTGCTGAAGCAGGGGTTTGAATGCATGTGTAGTGACCTGAATGCACTGTGATAGTCACTTCGCTGAGCCCAGCTGACCACTTGGTATCTAAGATAACCCAGCTGTCTTGTTTTCTGCTCTGAAGGGGTTGCTGAAATAGTTTGGTTATATTTTATTGCCTGGCTTATGTAGCAGACTCTCAATAAAATGTTTCTTAAATGAAGGAATGAATGGCAGACTACGTTTTATAGAGAAAATTATGTGCTGTAGAGCCTTTGTATGCCTGAGCACTCACGATTTCTCAAGATGTTAGCTTTGGGAAGGTTAGAGGTCAGTTGTAGTTTGTATTAATAGAAAAGATCCTCAGATAAGGAGGTAGAGTCCCAGTGGTTTTTCCAAAGGGAATTTAAACGAGGCTCATAATTTTGTGGGGTTAAAAGGTAAGGCTAAAATAGAGACTTAAAATGATTGAGTTAAATTCCTCTGGTTTTAAAACTAGTGTCTGAGATTAATTTAGAAACTTTTGAAAACAGCCTCAGCCTTCTGTGTCTTGTTCAATAAATGATTGCTCTAGGGATAAAAAACATTTAGATGCTGAGTAGCTCAGTGTGATCAGGACTCCTCTTGTGAGTACCCGTGTTTGATTTGAATAAGGCACTAATCCTCTTGAGTTCTTGGTTTTCTCATCTGTAAAACTGACAATGACACCTGCTGCTAGAAAGGTTTTTGGAGTTCATAGGAAGCCCTTCGGGAGGACGGACTTGGGCCTTCTCCAGCATTCTTTCCCAGCAGCCTCTCCTTCCTCTAAAGCATGGTGTTGTGTTGGTTGGCCCGCCCACCTGTGGCATCCACATCCTGCTGGCAGCTTTGGAGGTGGGGTGGACGATGTCGAGCCTCTTCTGTGTTCTGTTCAATAAATGCTTACTGAATGAATGCAATGACATAATGTAACCGTAAGGAAATTTTGTTTTCTTTTGGTGGTACTGCAGTTTGAATTCAGGGCCTCACACTAGGCGGATGCAGGCAGGAATTGTTGTAGATTCATATAGGAAGGATGGTTCTTAATCTGAGGGTACTGGAAATGTCTGGACCTTGGTCATGCCCTTACTTCCTATATTTAGTTCTGACCCCACAATAAGGAGTTTGCAGAGGGCTTATAATTCACGTATTAAGGGTTTGGGCACATAGTTTGATTATCCCAAAATGTTGTTGTGGTGATATTCTTCAGCAGGGCTTGGCATCGGCTTACTCTAGAGGAAATCTGTACTTTTTTGTACCTTTCTACAGGAATAAAGGGAGATAGTCACTTCTTCCTAGTAAATAGCATAACTATGGAATCAGGTAGTCACTACATAAGATAGCCATGTAAAGGTACCAGTGCAGTCTGTGTCTCACAAATGATGGTTTTATTGCCCCCTTGAAAATCTCTCAAGAGCAGTATGGCATTTCTGTTAACTGGTGATTTTCCTTTCTGACTTCACCAAGCATGTTTATGATTCAGGAGATCATTTCTCCACAACAGCCCTAAGTGAGATCCACTGTGGCCTCACCCTTCTAAATTTGAGATTGGCTTTAGTCCCCCTAATGGGCAATGTTGGGCAATGTTGGATCTAGAGGTTGATTTTGCAAAGCATGTGAAGTGATGGGAACCTTACAATGGGCAGGGATGATTGGCTTTTGTGTGTTCCTCCCTTTTTCTGATAGTTTATGTGATCATGTCCTCCCACTCCTGGTCACGCCCCCTTGCTTTTCCTCATGCCACATACGAAGTTCTTCATCTGTCCCGTAGTGACCATAAGGAGGGGAGACTGTGTGACTGTATGGCTGTGTGTGTGTGTACATGGTGGGTAACAAAGAGGGGCCTTCACCGGGTTTTGCACTGGCTTCGATTTTACTTGCTATGTGATGTTGCAGTTCCTCCACTGTAACAAGGGTTGTTGTTTCCAAGACTGGCTGCTCAGGGCTTTTGTCAAGCTAAAAATAGCAAAGATTATAAGGAGTTATGGAATTGGAATGGGGGAAGTCCAGGGCTCTGAGATGACTTTAATGAAGCGGTTACTTGCTACGTTTTGTTGTTTTGTTCTCCCCAAAGCACAATTTACAATGGTTTTGCTAAAATGGCGTCAAGTCATTTTGGTAAGTGACCTTTTGTTTATGTGTCTTTTAATTACCCAGATAGTTTGTTTTTTTTTTTTTAAACTTGACTTCAGCTCATCTTAAAAATTTTCAGAGGCCTTGCCAGGATAGCTTAAGGGACACCAGGTTTCTTGCTAAGCAACCAGAAAATCACTATATATTTGTACTGGGGAATTGTAAAAAATTAAGAGGTGTAAGGGAGTGGTCTTTGTAATCACACGCTCTTCATGGGCCCCAAACCAGTTGCGTGCTGTCTTGTAAGCCTAAACCCAAAGCTATATATGGTATTGGGATGAAATAGCACCATGGCAGAGATAATTATGCTGAAGTCTGTCTTGAGGATTTGACACAATCAGGCTGACATTTTATAAGGAAAGTCTTGTGATCCTGGAGCACCAGGCATTTGCCTGGGGCTGTTTACAACTCCCTCTATTAAAGACGCAGGCCCCTCTAAGAGAAATGCTTATGTACTTGGAATTTCTCGAAACTTTTCACTTTAAGCAAATTGCAGACTTTCCTGTGGGTGCAGAACCAAGTAAATATGCACTTTAAAATGAATTTCTGACGTCCACTCGTGAATGCCATAACATCTTTTGGAGAGCAGAGGTCTGGGATAAACCCATTTTCATGGTTGCTTCGTTATTGTAAAACCTGATTTGAAATCCTGTGGCACATTTTCCCAGGGGAAGACTTTCATTGTCTGCCCATTATTCTATCGATCATGGATAATGGGGTCATGGATAATGGGGTCCAGTTGCACAATGAGTGCATTTTCAGAACAGGAAGCAACAGCCTAGAGTGTGTCTTGCTTAGGATTCCCTGGAGTTGGATCTGCTTGGATTTCTCCTTTCTACTGCCTTCTCTATCTGTTCCCTGGCCTCCCTGCAAAGCCAGGCCCTGTCCTAATCCCTAGGACTAAACCTGACCTTAGAGGTCAGGAGCTCCATCCTAGACCCTGAGGCTCAGTGTTGTTGCCATTGTGGTTTTGAGTCTGGCTTTGGTCTTGTGCCCCTGTTCTTCTAACTGATCTTCTGATACTCTGGTCTTGTTTCTTCATCTAATCTCTGCATTCCTGCTTGCCTTGTTCCCACATCCCTGAATCCTCATCATGGTCACAGAGAGCTCCTCTCCTGCTGGGTTGCTTCCCAGTGCCTGGAGCCTTTCACTAATCACAAACAGGTGACGGAAGTGGTGATTTGTATAATGATAACGGTAAAGATAATGGTTCACATTCATTAAACACTTACTATGTGTCAGGCCCTGGGCTTTACATCCATCATAATACTCAATCTTTACAAAGACTTTATAAGGTAGATATTACTGATCTCCCCACTTACAAGTGGGTAAACTGAGGCTCAGGGTGATTGAATAATTTTCCCATGGTCACTGTGTTTGGCAGTGGTGAGCCCCTTGCTGAGATGTTAACTTGGTCATATCTGAGACTTTGATCTTAGACATTACACTCTTCTGTTGGGTGAGGACCCCCCTTCTTATGCTCAAGGACTGTCCAGACTGCAAAGTGCCAGCCCTTCCTGGACCTTAGTAGCTCTGCTCTGTCTGCTGTTGGGGCACCTGGACTCCATTTTGGTTCTCCCAGTGAGGCATCTGATGCTGATTGCTGTACTGGACCACATCTGTCGTCCATTCCCTGGGGCTTTGGACACATGCTCAGTCTGCTTCCTGGAATGGATGTCTTCCCATCACATGCAGCAATGTGAAAGCCCACCTCACCTGAAAGGACCAGTTTCAATCCAGCCCCTCCCCTGCAGTCTGCCCTGCTCCCCTATTGTTTATTCAGCTGTCCGCTTGGCATGAGGACACTCAGCTTGCAAGGGAAGAACTGGGTAGTGGGAAAAAGAGATGGGGATTTGGCTAGAGGCCAGCATTCAGATTGCAGAGAAAACCCCCACAGCACTGAATGATATCAGTGGTTTCTTTGCATGATAGGAAAAGATTAAAACTGAGGATGCCACTTTTAAAGAATGTAACTTCTACAGATCTTCATAAACTCATGAGTAACCTCAGAGTTTTCTATAGATTTATAATGTGGACATTTTAGTTAGTCTGCAAACCTTGCATTTTTTCAGTCTAGATGTGGTAAAGATTATCTTTTGTTGTATAGTTACAGTAAATTTAGTCTGGGATTACTCCAAATTTAGCTCTTGGCCCATTATTTACACTCTAATCAGATTATACCTATGTGTACTCCTGTATTCACATTCCCAACTACCTTTTCATATTGATCTATGTCCCCATAGTGCTTGAATTTCAGCTCAGATATCAAATCTATGCCAGTTCCATACCATTTAGACACATCCTCATACCTTATTTCTGTCTGTCCAGAAACAAGCATCAGCCCCTTGTATATCTGTACTTTTGCTAATCTTCTGCACATAGTTTTATTGACTCTAGCATCTTCAGCCCATCCTTTAACCTTGACCTGCCTCTGCAGTTTCCATGCGGGTGTCTTTGGGTGCCTGAAAAGACATTCTGTGCCTCTGCAACATCATCTATGAGGTGGAGAATAATAACTGCTGACCCAAAGTGCTTATAAGAGAGAAAAAAGGGCTGGGCATGGTGGCCCACATCTGTAATTCCAGCTAATTGGGAGGCAGAGGTAGAAGGACTAAGGTTGGAGGCTGGCCTGGGCAAAAGATTGCATGAGCCCCTATCTGAAAAACAAATTCAAAGCAAAGGGACTAGGGGGGCTGTGGTGGGGTGGGGTGCAGCACAAGTGTTAGAGCATTCTCAGGCCTGAATTCAATCCCTACTACTGCGAAACAAAAACAGAAACAGAAACGAGCAAGTAAACAAACAAAACGTGAGCGGTCAATACTGATGGTTTCATGTTCTCTGCACCACAAACGAGACTTTTGATGTTCAGATTAGGATGTTTTGAGTTTACAATGGTACAAAAGCAATACACATCCATAGAACCTACACTTTCAGTTTTAATCTTTTCCTGGTGTGAAGAATTATACTTTTCCTTATGCTGATCAGCTTCAGGGAGCCATAGCTCCCAGTCTGCCATGGGAACACTTGAACCTTGATCCTCTGGATCTCTATCTCCTGAGTAGCTGGGATTACAGGTATCAGCCACTAAATCCAGAGCCTAAATGCAGTTTTGACTTACAATATTTTCAACCTATGATTTTTTTAAAGGATATTATCTCGTCACAAGATGAGGAGCATCTGTACATTAAAATTTGTGCCATCTCCTAATTGAGGTCCAGATGTAAAGTTTTTCCCATTTCATTTGTCTGTTCATGGCTACCCAATCCCCATAAAAGAAAAGAGAGTCAGAGGATTTAGAATGCTTTATTTTTGGCCTAACTCTGAGACCTTCATTCACACCGTAACAGAACCAACTAATTGCTCTGAACTCCAAAAATCAGTGCAGTCTACTTTCAAGTCACAAAAAAGAATAATCCAACCAACCAATCTTTATGATTTTCTGATTCTTCATTCAAGAAGAAATATATTTATATATTTTCTTTTAAATTAAATGGCAAGAATCAAGGTCAAGAAGTCACCTGGGTTTCTCAGCTCAGTGTACTTTCTTCATTTTGTGGGTTTGAGTGAGACAATGACTGTGACCTCACTGTGGTGAAAACAGATTCTTGTCTGACTTCATCACACTTTCATCAGACATGAGCAGGGCCTCAGGTCTTCTGACCTGTTCCGTTTTTGATTGCCTCTGCTTTGATGCTTGTGGATTTATTAACCAGCCAAGCGCTTACCAGGAACCTCAGTGCTGGGAGCTGTGTGCCAAAGTCACAAGGTGCTCTTTCCGGCACACAAGGCTTTTGTTTAAACATTTCTCAAAGGAACCCGCCTGTCTGGTCTGATTCTGTGGGAGAACATACTTGTAACACAAAGCAATGCTGCGGCCTACCAGGAGGCCGATGACTCGAACAGGGAATTATTCACTCCTTTGCCTTATTGGACACCCAGGTCACTGTTGTTCACAGTAGGAGGGAGTCCTTCTTCTTTGGTCTGCTGTCTTCAGAGACATCCCCACCCCCACTTCATCACTCTTTCAGGCTTTAACAAGACATCACATTCTTTTAAACTTCCCCTGGGCAGCAGAGGTCTTCCTCTACCGCCCCCCCCTCCCCCTTTTCTTTTTCCACTTACAGAAGGGACAATAATAGAAAGCTGGAACACTTGTAAATTACAGCTGTTAACAATTGATGGGGGACAGTGACCAAATGAAGTTCATTACCACACAATACAACCTGAGGTGAATGCTGCTTCAAGCATTTCTAATGACGGGGGTAATAAAATCATAAAAACGGAGACCTCTTTTGGAGAGAAGCAATAAAAGGAATTCACGTGGATTATCAAAACTCTTCATGAGGATGAGACGGGACAGTGGTTTTGGAGAGAAAGTCAGTTCTGGGACATCCTCCAAATCTGGATTTCCCGCATGTATCAACCCTCTGGCTTTCTAACCTTGACTGCAAGGATAACAGAGGAAGAATTCCTTGTCTAGCAGAGTGATGGTGGCAAATAGATGAGCAGTCTGCTAAGCTCAAATGCAGAGCACAGTCCATTCACGAGGCAGAATGACGAACAATGTCACACAATCCATGGGCTGCAAAACGTTGAAAAACCCATTCCACTGGTTGCAAAGCAGGGGACTTCTAGCTCTCTCTTCACGGGCAGGCAGCAGAAGGAAAAGTGAGTACATGCAGGAAAACACACAATAAAGAGAGAAGACTATCTCACATCCTGTGCTGCTTTCATGTAGAAGCGAGGAGCAGCAGGTCCTTTCCCTGTAGCTTGTATTTCTCCCTCCATTGAATGTCAGGGGAATTGGTGTCCTGGAGTTGACATGTTCAGATTGGTTTAGTTGCAGGGAGAGGAGGGCATTGCACCTTGGTGGCCAGTCATGAAATGAAATGAATGACAAAGGCCACTGAGGCAAGCTCTTCCCCACCACTGGAAGAGCTGCTTTCAGCTGCTCTCTCACATGGTCTGCACATGCTGCCCATTGAGCAGGTAGTTAACATCCTAGGCTGGAGAGTGACTCGAGGGCTTCAATTGTTTTCAAGTTGTTTAAAGTATAAGGATACTTTAGTGATGGATCTTGACATTGTGGTTTGTGAAATAACTGTTTCATTTAAGACTGGAAACACTCTTGGGAATAACTGAGCCTATAAAGTATGAAAATTTATACAAACCTGGAAAGACAAACATGTGCAAAAGTGTATAAAGTACACAAAAGAATGACAAGTTTATAGGGTTTGTCCACAGAGCACAGAGCATTGCATGCAACGGGGTAACTGACAAATAGCTTTAGCTTACCCTGAATTACTTAAACAATTCAGGACACAAGTTGGGTCATTTTTATACTGAACATAATTAGAGTGGTTCCTTTGATTGTGTGGACCTGAGTGTATAATAGGTTATATTTCAATTCCTATAATTTAAAGGCATATATGCAGGCTAAATATTGTAAAGCCGGATATGGTTCCTGGAGGATGCCAGCATTCGCCCACTAATTGACCCGCTAAGAACCGGCAGCAACATGCTCTCCAGTTGTGGTCTGGAGGCTGAATTAAAATAAATACCCACACTGGTGTCCTATTTAGATGTGTCTGATTAAAAAATCATACGCAAAGCTGATTAGCCTCACATTAGCTGCAAGTTAATGCTTGTGGGCTTCTTGCAGTCAGCTTGCCAGCGCCATGCAGTAAGCAGCTCCAGCGTGGCCGGTGCTCTCATGCTGTGTTGGTGGCATGGCAGGAGCAGTGGTTACACTCTTCATTTGATCCTTGGTCATTTATGGGAACCAGACCACAATCTCCTCATCTGCAAAACAGAGGAAGCAATGTGGGTCTTAGAGATGGGTTCATGAGGTACATGGCAGATGAAGTTGGAGACAGTGCTCTTGGTGATGAAATCATTGCGAGGAGGAGACTGATATTTGCCAGCAGTTTACTGGACAGCAACATGGAGGATTCGTGCTGGGCCCTGTGAGCCTAGGCCAGGGATATCCTTCCCCTTTTAGATGGTGTCTAGACCCAGGGAAAGAACACTCAGGAAGCAAGAAAGCACTTGTGTCTGCCTGAGGAGTCATTGGGCCTCTCTTGGAAATAGAAGGTTTTTAATAAGGGCCTCACACTTTGTAGGCAGGCACTCTACCTCTTGAGCCACTCCATCAGCCCAAATGACAGTTTTCTTCTAATTTGGGGGATATCTGCATTAGGAGTAATTTGATGCCTTGGGCCTCAGGTAGCAGAATTACCATGTATCTTTTAATCTCAAGAAATGAGCTTTCGTTCATAACTACTCTGTGTCTTGTCTAGGCCTTGTGCTACACTGCACCAGGTAAGCCCATCAAATGGGGGAATCAGATCAGTTCTGGTTGATTCCACATGTCCTGGCTGAGAGGCAGAGATGTCAGCAGAGAGTTTGGGCTCATGGAAAAATAGTTAGGTCCAACTTCATCTGCTTCTTGTGTTCCAGTCAGAGAGGTCCTCTGCGGGTCTTAAGACAAGAAATGGGGAGCCTAGAAAGCTCCTCAAGAACTAGGGCCCCAAAACTGGATCTGAAGAGCAAAAATTGCTTAAGTAAGTTCTGTCTGAGGAGTGAAGGCTAAATGACCCCAGGGATAAACTGGCTCGTTCTTAAGCAACTTCCTTGGTTTGGAGCCAGAGGGCCAGATGCCCAGTGCCTGTGAATATACAGGACTCAAGGCAGACTGCTGCACTTGGGAACCTTCTGTACTTTTCAGCTTGGCCTTGGAGGAATTTTATTCTCTAAAATGTGTATTATAAAAGGCAAACCTATGACCTTCTGGGTCCTGGACACAAAACCCATGCTATGGAAAAATGGACTTGACCTAGTAATAAAATGCTTTGAGATTAGGCCCACCTAAAAGATAAAAATCTTAAATTGCAAGCATCATGAGTTTTAATTTTATTTAATCATTGGCACGTTTTCTGTTCTAACTTTTTAAAGATGGTCTACATTTGAAAAGAATTAGGGCGATCTGTATCTTTGATCAACTCAAAATCTCCTTAGAGGAAGAGATTTAACACTAGTTTTTAACCAGAAATATAAATATGCATCAACTAACAGTTTTCCAAATTAGGCAATATAAACCTTGTACTTTTTATGACTTTCAAATGAATAGGGGGGCTATTTGATGCTTAAAAGTGGCTGCCTTTGAACTAAGCATACTTGAGTGAGAGTTTTTTTGTGTGTCATTATTTTTGACACAACTCGTCATTAGTTTTAACTTTGACCGGATTGTAATGAGGAATTTGGTTGTGCAAGCTTGCCTATTGTTTATCTATACTCAGACTTAATTATTACTTCCCAGGTCAATCATCACCATTTTAAGTGGAAAGAAATGGCCTTAACTCATGGGATGATTCCCACAGAGTTTATTGTATGTAGTTGGATCCTGAGGTCAGATGCAGAGGAAGAGTGGTCAGAGAACTCTTGGAGTGAGGAGAGACTGGGGTGGAGTACATTCTCTCTCCTTGGGTGTGGGGGAGAGAAAAGTATAAAGCTTTCTCTGTCCCATTGACTTTTAAGGGAGATGGGTGAGTCCAAGACCATATGGGGTATAAGAGTGGCTATCATGTGGTGTCACTGAAAAGTCCTTCCTCCTCATTCCACCATTATAAGGCTTTCGAAATGTCCACTATTAAAGAATTGCTTACTATGGGAGTCACTATGAACATTATTTTTTTCTTATGTGTAATTTTCTGGGTATTGGAGCATGTTTATCATCTTTGATTTTTCCCCTCCAGCTATTTCGGCAACAACATCTCCATAATGTTTATGAATTGCTAAACACATTAACCAGATTAGTAGCAAGGGATGCACAACTCAGATGGAAATCACAGAGACTCTTTTGGGAAGAGAAGAGAGGGAAAATTTCAGAGTGTGTAGCAGAGCATGTCGAGGTAGAGGTGCAAACAGTATCTGTGGAGGAGCACTGACAACAAATATTGTCTCCTAGAACCTGGTGGAATGTGTCCCCTGTTAGGTGGGAGGGGGGAAGGGAGAAGGAAATGACATTTACTTAGTACCTACTATGCCAGAATTTTGTAATAGTTATCTAACTTATTTATCACTGTTCTGCCAATTAGATGTAATTATTCAACTTTCACATTGGGAACTTAATTCAGAGAGGGATTAGGGTGACAAAGCTTGGATAGGAATCCCTGACTGCTTGAACTCAAACTCTCTCTCTCTTTTTTTACAAAAGATTTGAATTTATTATGAAGCTGCTTCTGTGTTACACATTCTTGCCATCCTGGGCTTCCAAGTTGCAAGAGCAGATAAGAAGACTGGTGGCCCTGATACTGTAACTTGGACAAGTTGCCCAGAAGAATGCCTTCACAGAGTGTGTTGTGTATCGTTCCCTTTGATGCCAAAGACCTATCTGCTTAGTTCTCGCAGCTATAATTTTTTTTGTGCAATCCCTGATAGCCTTAGGCCATGCTTTGTCCCACGATGACCATCATTTCCTTCTCCTTGGCTAATAAAACTTGAGTTGTACAAAGTGACTTGATAAGATATGAATGATACTATCATGGGCTGGAACTTAGGTTTAGGGTGAGAGGCAGAGATTGACTAGGTACTTGCCAAGACTGTTTCCCTTTTCTATCGGGACACAGAGCTGGATGACATTCCCCAGGCTACTTTGCAGCTTGGTGTAACTATGATCTGCTTTTTGGCCAATGGAATGCAAGTGGAAATTTCTGTATATTACTTTCAGACTTGACCCATAAAATCCTCCCTTGGGATCCTTTACTTTCCTTCCTCCCAGTCTGCTGGCTGGATTTTGGCGTCAAGATGACCTTAGAAACTATGTGTTGAACATGGCAGAGTCTTCATCACCCTGGGTCCTGATGAGACAAAAGCCCCTTCTTAACTTCCTTCACATTGTTTGGATTTTATACACTGTGTTAAGCCCATTTGCAGTATCTGGTTTATCCTGGCTAGTAAGAGGTGATTGTTAAATTTTTGGGACTTTGGTAAGTCAATTGACATCAGGGAGTCATTTGCAAGTAAGTACCCCACTGGTCAAGCTGCTCAGATTTATTTGTATACAAGTAACATTGTATTATATATGTGGAGGAGGGCATGAGAGTTGGGAGTGGATAGAGAGGTGTCTATATGTTTATAAACCATTATGATAGATCCAATGATAGAGACAGAAACAGCATTGTAAAATACTGACGATGAGAGAATGTTTCACTGTGTTTGGGAGAGTTGTGGACCTTAGAGGAAATTTGACCTGAATGTTCATTTATCAAAGATCAAGAGCAAAGTTTTTAGCAGAGGTAAAGCTGCCAACCAGCTTTCCTGACTCAGAATCCAGCACTCTTTCTATAATACTCTGCAACTTTTTATATTGAATGTGTTGTACATATTATAAGTGCATTGGGAATTCAGTTATTAAAATTTCCTGTGAAGTTGTGTACTCTAAATCTCAAAGCGATGTAGGTCAAGGTCTTGATTAGATACATTAATATGGATGGGAAGAGCATGTAAATAAATACATTGACTCCAGATTAGGTAGAAATGGTACTGGATCCGAGAGCTTTAGTTTCTGATATGACTAAACTTTCACAAGAGCAGCTAACCATATACCATAGAGGTTTTTTCCCCCCATTTCATTAATTTCCTTTCCCTTAGCAACATTCTGAGGGAAATAGTAATAATATCAGCCAAAAGATAGGGCAGGAAAGAATAAAGGACATGAACTATCTACTAGTGCATACATTGAGAACTGATTAAACAAAGATATGTACTTTTCATAGAAAGTCATATATTCATAAACCTAAAAACCTGAATATTTAACTCATGCTTTTTTCCTTCTCCAGCTTTTATGTTTTTCATATTTGCTCCAGTGTCCTTGGAGTCTGACCAAGATAAAGAACAATGATTACTTTACTTTGCCAAAAACTTGGGGATATTTCTGCTAATCTTAAAGGTGTCTAGAAAATTTTAAAATGGAAACTTTTTCAATTAAACTCATTTTAACTTAAAAAGTGGCTTGCTAGTCATGAAGTGAATTTAAGAGAAAAAGAGATACTGCCACTAAAAGTGACAATGAAAACTGGGCTTGTGTTTACCATTCCTGGCATGTAGGGTGGGATGATGAAAAGCTTTAAGGAATTATAGACTCATAGTGAAGTTTCTCACATCTGGAAACTTTATTCTAAATGTCTATTTTCCCAAACCTTGTCTTAAGTGGTCTTCTGATGAACTGTGTTCTGATACTTCACCATCTCACCTGTTGTGCTGGGAGTCAGGGTGAAGGTGTCCTCATTTTATGTGCCTTCCTTATCCTGTGACAGCTCATGGAGCACAGGACTCCAGCACATCTCAATCCTCTTCCTGCTATAAGTAATGTAATGGTGTAACAAGATGGCTGCTGCTGACCAGGTATTAAAAATGCTAATTTTAATAGCAAATTCTATTTTCAAGTGCATTTCACAGTTTATATTGAGTGAGAAATGCTTAATTTTCACCATGTGAACTTCCAGATTGTTTTGTTGAGTGGTGCAGATGTAGCTGTCTTGAGAGTCTTTGAAGCCAAAATTTAGCTTTTGCCTCTAACAACTTCTTCTTATAATATCGTATTTGAGAAGCAGTGGTCTGTCTTAACATCTCGAGGAAGTTTCCCATCTCTACTGGACCCATGTGTTGAGACATGGCACATATAACATTATGACTGGCTCTGAATGTCTGCACTAGGGTTTGTGGGTAAGTGGTTTAACCTTGTCAGACAGCTATTCACTAGTGAGGGCTTTTAGATGTGAGTCAGATGCAAAAAATACTTAGAGGTCTAGCAGATTTGAATTCTACATCAGATATTATGTAGTTGTTTGTGGAAAGATGATACTCAATAGATTAATTAATTAAAGGATTGATTTGATAGCAATTTGTTGCTTTTAGGATAAAACCTCAAGTTTCCAACATAGTATAATACTAAAGCCTTCAGGGTCTCTTCAGGCTCATCTTGTCTGACCTCATTCTTCCATCTCTTTCTGTGAACTATCCATGCTGGATCTACTTTCTTGAATGTCACGTGCTTTGACCCCCCCAGGACTTGTCTCCCTCTTGGTCCCCTAGTGTGCTATTATTCATCTTTGAGATTTCAGTTCAAACTGCACTTCTGCTGGAGCCTGTCTTTTCACACTATTGTATACTCTGTTCACACTGAACTTTCTTTTGTTGTACTTATCATATTGCATAATTATTCACTTACTTGATTGGTGTCTGATTTTTCAGTAGGACTCTGTAAGCAAAGACCGTATTTCTTTTTTCTTATCATTATGGTAGTGTCTGACCTACAAATATTTGTTGAATAAAAGTATTGCATAAATCACCTAGCATAGTTAGTACTGAATAAAGAGCAAGCAGCTATTAGATTGCTCTTTTTGATCACCAAAAAATCTCCAAATATAGTTCTCTTGTAACTTTAAGTTGATTAAGTTGATTTTACTTTATATTTCTATTGACTTTCTGGATGAAGTTGGGAGGTTCCCCAATTTTCTCAATAATGCAACAGCTGCTCTAACCATGCCTTGGGGAAGTGTGAATGTTGAATTGATGGTGAGGTAGGGGTGTATTTTGAAACAGTAATTTTTGTATTGAGTAAGTCAATGAGCATTAGTATTGGGCCTAGCCTCTTTGCACCTGTAAAGGGGTTCTTTTCCTGTCTCTCTTCTCTCTAGTCTCAGTGCTTCTGAAAGGAGGTGGTAAGGCAGCAATATTTATTTTCACTTTCTCTGGTCCAGGCCCATTTAGTGCACTATTTCTTAAACATGCACACTACATGAGACAGGTATAAATGGGTAAGAAAACCAAGACCCAGAGGGGATCAGAAATTTGTCAAAGGTAACTTGGATAGCAAATGAGGTAGTTGGAATTTAAGTAGTCTCCCTTTCTGAGATCTTGTGATGTAACCACTCTTCTAGATAGCTTTTCAAGTGTCTCTAATCCCTGGAAAACTGAGTTGTCCATTCTAATTCCAGCAGGATGTTTTAGTGGCATAGAAGCTGACTCACAGACCTTTTTGGTGATGTTTGTTTGTTTGGTCCTGGGAATTAAACCCAAGGCCTTGTACAGACTAGGCATATGCCTTATTACTGAGCTACATCCACCCCTCTTTCTGATGATTGGAGTTAGAAGGCAGCTTTCTTAGGCACACTTTCCTACCTCAATTTACACAGGGTTTTAAGACAAACTGGGAACAAATATTGATGTGGCCAAATTGATAAAAAATATGCTTGGTGGATGAGTGTAATCCAAATGGATTTCGGGGTTTGGGCTGGTTAGAGCCTTGGAGACCTTTGAAGAATGCTTCCCACAGTAGGAGAGGAAGACTGGCCCACGGAGTCAGATCCAGTCTGGAGCTCAGAGGTTAGAAGCATGATAGCTGTCTGTCACAGGGCTCATTCCAACCCCAGCCTAGGAAGTAGTCATCTGTGAGGAGGTTGACACAGTTAAGCCCCATAGTTGAGGATTCCAGTGAAGGAGAGGCAGAAATAATTGTCTCTTCTCATTCACTCCTCATGTGGTACCCCAGGGAACAATGTCTCAGAAGCAGAATTTCTGGTTCACAGTTAACTTCTGTAAGATTTTAGGGCTGGGGGCTCGAGTTGTGTGGTCCTGAGTCACCTGATAGTGATGGGAAACAAGGGCAGGTAGATTTGTCCTGAAAATTCCTTAACATATTTGTGGTGGAAAGGGACTTTCTAAATATTTATGTAATTGTCGGAGTCAAACACAATGAGTTTTTAATACTAGTGGGGATTATTTGAGTTCACCATTTAGTGGTTACATTTGGGATAATGAGATTATCAAACTGTAGTCTTTCCATGGCAGGTTCTATTAGGCAGAAGGGTCCAGGGCTGTAAGAAGGGACACATTAACTTTTAGCACTTTGTGGAATTTACTTTTTTTCTCTTAATTAAGAAACTCCACACTAACAGAATCCTCTCTTAAGATTCCAGCCAATTTGTGAATATAGGTGGAGAAGGATGAATTCAGGTTTCCATGTTGTGGTCAATAAAAATGATTGGGTTAGTGTCAGGAGATGAATTCAAGATAAGTGAATCTATTTAGTAACTATTTATTCAAATTTAGCATTCTATTACACGCTGGGAGTTATTAGGGGATCTTTGTGAAGCTTGTAGAGTAGTGGGGAAGAGAGACATTAGAATCAACCACATCATCTTGTATAATTAAAGAATTACATGAATAAATTCTTGATCCAAGTAATAAGTACTTTAGATAAGTCAGTGGTGCCAGATGAACACTGAACAGGGCAATCTGGCTTAGTTAGGGAGGTCAATAGAGGCTTCTGGAATAAGAAAGAATCCTGATGTGAGGATTTGTTTGGGGAGGGGTAGTTGGCAAAGCCTTTTTAGGAAGTGGCACCAGCAAGACCAAGAACTCAGGCATGAAGTGAAGCAGGCATTTTGTAGTTCCAGCTCTACCCCCAAACTATGGTGCTGAACTAGATGATCCCCTGATTCTTATAAAATCTAACAGTCTACTAATTGCATACACATTAAAATAGTTTTCAGATCATATGTGAGAGTAGGAGATTGAATTTCCCCTCTGCCACATCCTAGCTTTGGGAATGCCCTCATTTATAAAATAGTGATTAAATAACTATTTTATTAATCTTCCAAAGTTACCATGTGGATTGACCAAAATAATATGGCCTATATATTACTCTGTGAATGTACGATACCTTTCTTGGTGTGCTATAATGGGAAATGTATACTTGATCTTTGTCCATGGCACAGAGCTTCTAAACCTGTGGAATTTGCTGAGTGATAAGGGTGACAGGAGCTTCTTTTGTTCTAATGAGGTGACTCTTGGCAGGCCTTTAGATGACTTCAGGATGGGTTGGTCACTAGTAAGACCAAGCCTTGATTAGAAGATAGGAACTTTCAGCCCCACCCCTGGACCTGCGGGAAGCAGAGAGGGTATGGATATTTAGTTCAATTACTAATGGCTACTGATTTAGTTGGCTATGTTGCATCATGAAACCTCCACGAAACCCCTAAGCCACAGGGCTTGTGGGACATCCAGGCAGGCAAAAATATCCAGGTGCTTGGAAGGTGATATATCCAAAGAGGGCATGGAAGCTCCAGGCCCCTCCCCCAATACCTTGCCCTCACATCTCCCCCCATTTGGCTGTTCCTAAGCTGTGCTCTTTTTTAATAAACTGCTGATGAAAAGCAAAGTGATTTCTGACTTGTGTAAGATGTTCTAGTAACTTATTGATCTTGATTGATCTTGTGTAAGATGTTCTGGTGTCTTATTCAAATGTGGGAACCCTTGAATTTGCAGTCAGCCAGTAGATATGTGGATAGTTTGGGCACCCCAATTTTAGCTGGTGTCTAACGTGACAGAAGTCTTGTGGGACACTGTCCTTCAGAATCTGGGCTAACTCTGAATAGTGTCAGAATTGAATTGAATTGTTAGATACCCTGTTAGTAAAGAATCAGAGAACTGATGGGTGTGGAAGTATCTACTCACTTTTTTTTCTGTGGTTCTGGGGATTGAAGTAAGGACCTCAAGCTTGCTCAGTCCTTTTGCTTTTAATTTTATTTTCAGAGAGGTTCTCGCAATTTTTCCCTGGCTGGCCTCTGATCATGATGCTCCACCTTTGCCTTCTGAGTAGCTGGTATTGTGGGCATACACAATACCACGCCTAGCTCTCTACTCATTTTTTTATGTCCACTTTCAACCTGATTCATCTGAAGATAAAAATTTCAGGCCACAAGCATCAGACTGATAGGACTCTTGTAAGGTGGTAAAAAGGGTGTAATTTAGTACACTTCTTTATGGAAGTGTTCCAGAATTCTCATGGCAAACAGCTGGTATCACCAAGGAATGATGAATAGGAAGTTGTAATCATCTACAAATCATGGGACCTTTAATGTTGGTGTTATATAACAGTTTTCATCTGGCCTTTTTCCTCACTGTATGTATTTTTACATGAATGACTTGAAGTTAATATTTATTAAGATGTTTTGTTCATGAAAATATAAAAATCTCTTTAAAGACCTCATCCTAGAAAAGTGACTATGCAAGGTAGACTACTGAGTGGATGTTGGATGAGATTTGAAACCTGCCCTCTGGTTGAGGTTCTATCAGCATTAATATGTTCACGTCCCTCAGAGAGCACATTTTTTTTCTGTTTAAGTTTTTATTTGCTGTCACTGATTCTCTTGCCTATCTCTCTGAATCCAGTATATTCCTCCTTTCAGCAGCTTATCAGTATAGTTGAGGTAGTTATCAATAAGCTCTTAACCCAAATCTCAACAGCTCACAGAAAATGTCCAGTCTTTTCCTGGGAGTCCCTGCTTCAAATAGTACTATGGTCCCCATGATTCTGTCCTTGACATCCAGCTGTGGAACAGAAACTTAGACTTGCCCTTGGAGACCCAACCTGTTGACCATACAAAATACCATAGACTAGGTGGTTTAAGTCACAGAAACTTGTTTCCTCATAGTTCTGGAGGCTGGGCACAAGACCAAGGTTCTAGCAGGGCTCTCTTTTTGGATTACAGAGGGAGGCTGCCTTCCTTCTATATCCTCACACAGGGTGAGGGGAATAGAGAGAGACAGAGGGGAGAGACAGAGAGAGAGAGAATATTAATCCCTTATAAGACCCCAGTCATATTGGACTAAGGCTCCACCCTTATGGTTTCATTTAATCTTCATACCCTATCTTAAAGACCTTCTCTCAAGATTAAACCACATTGAAAGTTGGGGCTTCAACATGTGAATTAAGGGGGGGGGGTACATTTCACAGAACTAGGGTGAGTATGGCAGGAACACCTCTATTGTAAGTTTGATGCTGCTGATGCTATAGTACAGGTGATAACATGCAATGAGAGATTTGGGAGAGAAGCTTCTTTTGGAAGCTGTGGAAAGCTACCTGGAAGAATTGAGGTTTAGATGACATTTTGAAGGATGGACAGAATTTTGAAAAATTTGAAAGCAAAATAAACAAAAATGAAATGTATTCAGGGTAGAGGGAACACCTATGAAGAGGAGCAAAAATTCAAAATAAGAAAAATCTGTGGTGGCAGAGGTAGACCAGATAGGTTGAAAGAAGATTTTGTGGCAGGGAGGTGCAGTGCTGATGAAATGACAAGGGCTGGAAATGTAAGGTGATGGAAGGCAGACAAAGATTAGAGCTTCATTCCATTCACTTTTGTTGCCAATGACAACATTTGAGCAGGGGAGTGCCAGCATAACTGGGGAATGGGCTGACAGGGAGAAGATCTGACAGCAGTGCCAGGCTGTAGAAACATGACAAGAGGACAAGTGGCCACATGTATTGGTTGCCTGTTGTTATGGTAACAAGTCACCACAAACTTAAGTGACTTGAAATAACACACATTTATTCTCTTACAGTTTTGGTGGTTACATGTCTAGAATTAAGATGTTGACTTAGCTGTTTTCTTTCTGGAGTCTTCAGGAGAGGATCTGTTTCTATGACAACTTCAGTTTCTTAACTTCATCATCAATGCAAATTCTCTTTTGCCATTAAAGGTAATGCATTCACAGGTTCTGGGCATATGGATGTCGATATCTTTGGGAGGTCTTTATTCAGCCATATTAAAAAAGTCTAAAGTTAGGCTGTAGTTGTAACTCAGTGGTAGAATGATTGGCTAGAATGTCTGAGGCCCTGGGTTCAATCCCCAGCACAGCCAAAACAAATCCAAAATTAAACTTTTGAAATTATTTAATATTTTAACCCAATCTATAAAAGTATAATTTCAATTTGAAATACATGTGGAAGTTAAATATGTTAAGTTGTATATACATATGTCTATACATACACATAACACTTCCTGCTGAGCCTCTGAGTGGAGTGTGCCTCCATAGCAGATCTCATTTTGGATTAACCACATTTCAAGTGCTCAGTGCTGGCTTGGAATTGGGTAGGTGGTGGCTATGGCAGGACATGGTAGAGATAACTGGGAAGCAGAGACAATGCTATTTAGCTACAGTCCCATGCAGGTATTTTCCCTTTTGAGGGTGATGCCTATGAGTGCTGTTTTGGACAAAGGACTGACTTGTCCTGCAGGAAGTTAGCAATGTGGGTAGGAATTTTAGAGGAGGAGTCAGGCTGGAGGCTGAGACTTGGACCTGCTTTGTGAAAGATGGGGGCTGTGGACAGAACCTTGTGGGGCAAGTGGGAAAAGGGAAGACTTTGAGGAAGGTAGAGGGAGAGGAAGGGCATGTCTAAGTCTAGAGGAAAGTGAAATGGCAGTGGAGGTGGGAGCAAAGCAATCTCACCCCAGCAATGATCCTGTGACAACCATGAGCAATCCCTTCTCAGGCCTGGGGTATCTCCCTGCAGGTCACTCAGCCTCCCACACGATGCTGTGTTGTCCTCAGTGGGAGTGGGAACTAAACTGTTTATCTTTAAAGGATAACATTGCAGTCATATCTACCAAGTAGGTTTGGCATTTGGCCATTTGGACTTTTGGCACATGTATAGTTTGAATACTGCAGAGAATAGAAAAGGATGATTTTTTTTTAGCTTGTTAGGAGTTTTTTTAGTTAACTGTTTGAATTTATGGGAGTTGAGTAGCAAGGCAACTGATGGATCCTTAACTTTATTTATTTATTTTTATTATTATTGTACTGCGGATACATTGTGACATTTACAAAAGTTCTTACAATATAGCATAGTTGAATTCATCCCCCCCATCAGTCTCCTTTATCCTCCTCCCTCCATTCCTGAAATAGTTTCATCAGGTCTCATTTTTCCATTTTCATACAAGAGTACATAATATTTTTTTACCATATTCACCCTCCTACACCCTTTTCTGTATCCTCACCCCTCCCACTGGCACCAACTCCCTAGACAGGGCCTGTTTTGCCTTCCTGTTCTCCACTTTTATTTAAATAAATGACATTTTTGTTTGTTTAAGGTAGCTATACAGGGAGTTACCGTGTGACATTTATATATATATATATATATATATATATATATATATGTTATAACCCAAATTGGTTCATTTCCTCTATTTTTCTCTTTTCTACCTTAGTTCCCTCCTTATGGTGATTTCAATAGGTTTAAAAATTCTATATTCATTCTTGCATAGGAAGTATATCAGCTATATTCACCTTCTTATCTTCTTTCTTTTACCCTTCCTCTCCTGTATGTGACCTCCTCTTAGCAATGACCTGTTTTTCATAATATTGCTTGTATTTGTATTGGGTCTATATAGAAGAGGAAGCTTTAGGCCCACCCCCTTCTTCCTCAACTCCTAAGGAATTTCTGTCTGTTGAGATCAAATTAACCGAACAATTGCCAGGTCTTCTTCCAATGTGGCCATATTTTAAACAGTTCATGACTTCTTTGGGACAAATGATTTCATCTCTTTTATAGAGCCTTGCTTCTAATGTCTTAAAGAGGCAGTTCTGTGTAATAGTTGAGTATGAGCTTGGGAGTCAGGCTGCCAGCATTCAAATTCCATCTCCACCTCTTACATGTTTGGTTTTAAGCTAGTTACTTACTTTTGTGCTGTAGCTTCTCACCAGAAAAATGGGAATAATCACAAAGTATATCTCCCAGGGTGGTTGTGAGAGTTAAATCAATGCTATCATTTGAATGTTTGTCCCTCTTCAAATTCAGGTGGAATTTTAATCCCCAATGCAACTTTAGTGGAAGGTGAAATCTAATGGGAGGTGTCTTGATCGTGAGTGGGAGCATTATTGCGGGAATGGGTGTTCTGGCTCCCTTCAGCCCTTTCCTGCTCCCTCTCTCCCTGTCTCTCATGTGCACTCTCTCACCATGACTTCAGCCATGTTATGATGCAGCACTAAGATCCTGGCCAGATGCTGGCACCATGCTGTTGGACTTTCCCACCTCCATAAATGTGAGCCAAATAAACTTCTCATGTTTATAAATTACCAGTTTGCAATGTTATAGCAGTAAAAATCAGAATGATGATCAATATATATTTGTATATTTGTATATATAGTATGTAGATATAAGTATATATTATTTACATGTACATATATAATGTATATTTATAGCTGCATACTCTGCTTTCCTCTGAATCCTTTCCAATCAATTATAACATTATGTCTTTGGACAATATGAAATGACTTCTATAGCGATTAGTTTGTCTTCTAGAACTTAAAATTATTCTGCTATCATTGGTCCTGCACTGAAACATGGAGTCATTTGCTTGCACTTCACCTATAACATAGTATTTAGTTACAGGCAAATCTAATTAGTAAAATTTTGATTAACCCTTTGTGTAACAGACACTAGCCAGATTTTTTTAAAAAATTAAAATCAGGAAAGGTGGAAAAGAAGAACAAACTTATCTAAAATGATATTTGTATTTCTATGGCGTACAGCTATTTCCTTATTTTATAACTTCATTCAAGCCAAGAAATAAAGACAAAAACCTTGCAGAATTAAAACAATCTCTCAAGGCTCAGACAGATATTACCAACAAAATGTTCTTTTTTTTCCTAACTTTTACAGTGCTAAATACAATTGAGAAGGGATGCCATCAGGAAATTTTTAAGTTTTATTCTGATTTATTTGCATCAAAAAACAGCCATATAAGTAGAAATGGAAAATTGTATTTTTCCAGTTCCATAACTTATTCTGTTAAGAAAATTAAATTGAGAAGATAGATATACAAACACACAGATTTTAAAAACTGATCCTTTTCATCCTAGAGAATTTTAAATTCATATAAATGGATAGCCATTTCCTGCAAAATTCTCCAAGGCTGGAACTGCTTTATTCTTCTATGCTGAGACGATGCCTGGAGAATCATCTAGGATGAGCAAGAATGGTAGTTTCCTGAAAATGGTCTCAAGGCTGCACAATAACCCTCTATAGCTTCCTAGAGCTTTTGAGAACCACGTGCAGGATGGAGATGGTGATTTTTAACTGGAGGCAGATCTGTCCTCTGGGGGCCATTCAGCACCATCAAGAGACAGTTTTAGTTCCATGACTAGGGCGGGGCATCTGGTAGGTGGAGGCCAGGGTGGATACTAAACATTTCACAGTGCAGCAGATGCCTGACCCCCCACCCCCAGCTCTCCAAAAAGAATTTTCCTGCTCTGTACTTCAATAGTGCTGAGGTGGCGCAGCCTGCTCTAGAGCCTCCACATTCTAGAGAGATAAGGCTGGACCCTAAGCAAGGGTACAGGGAAAAAGCAACAAAGGAAGGATGTAAGGTCCTCTTATTTTAAAGGTGAGCATTTGTGATTTTGTTACATTTTTTGCAAGCGTGACATTAAATGTTGGTATCCTAGGGAGCCCTGGAATGGATGGCCTTTCCAGGCAACCATATAACTGCCATTTTCCTTTTATGAATGTTCATGATTTGAGTATCTCCTGGGATCCTGTGGTCAGCCAGGTACTGTGGTCAATGTCTACATACGGTCTTTCTTTGACATACATAGGAGGAGACAAACTGGTTTCCAGGTTAAACTGATTTCACTTAAATGAAATCAGTCTGATCTGAAGAAGGTGGTTGGAAGTTTTAGGCAAGTGGTCTAGAGAGAAAGGAATGTTGTTATAGTTTCTTTATAAGAAGATGAAGACAGGGGCTGATAGAGTGGCTCAAGTGGTAGAGCACCTGCCTTGTAAGCATCAGGCCCTGAGTTCAAAACCCCAGTATCACTAAAGGGTGAAAAAAAAAAAAAGACAAAAGCACAATGCAAAGCTCATAGATTTTGGAATCTGCCAGACTTTGCTCAGCTTTGTGTACTCATAAGTGGAACAGAAGCATAATATATAACCTGTAGGTTGTAATAAAGACTAAACAAGAAAATGTATATAAAAAGTCCAGTGTAGTATACACAATGCAATAGAATCTCAGTACATTTAAATTATTTTAACTTCATTTACTTAGGATCTGGCTGCAAACTGGATACATCTCTTAGTGAGGGGAGAGAAGTTTTCAGCCTATGCCCTAGGAAGGGAGTGAAGTTTCCTGCACTGGCTGGTCCTGATTGTCCAGACTGATTGACTTGTTGACTATGTCCATGCATTTGGTCTAGATTTTTCTCAGTAGAGTTCTAGCTGTGTAAGCCACATTCCCTCCTCCTGGTAGGCAGACCATAGCCCTGGTGAAGCAGGCTGAGGAGCCTTTCTGTCCTTGGTTACTTGGCCATTTTTCCTCTTTGTTGAGCTTTTCTCACGACCAGTGAGCATCCAGAACTAAAGTCTCTGTAGGCATCAGAAAATAGCAGCCTGGATAGCAGTGAAATTGGCTAGATTGCAATCACAGCTTTCACCTGTGAAGTTATATGACCCTAGACTCTCTGATACTTAACCTTTGTTTACCTCTGACCTCAGCTTGACCATAATGGTTATTAGGAAATTCACCACCATCCGAAAGGAATGTTTGGAAGGTTAATGACATAATTGTGCCTAATCCTGGTGATGAGGAGAGAGAGTAAATGTCTACCTTTTGGAAATGCATAGTAAATCTTCCAGGTAAATTACATTTCCCCTATTGAACTAAATATATCCTAAAAGGAAACCATATGAAGAGCTTTCAGTTTTAAAGTTTTTGTTCCCATCAGTGGCCTGAGAGAGTTCCAGAGCTTCTAAAGTAGGGAAAATGTATTCTCAACAGAAGTGGAACTTTTGATACTAAAAGACTCCAAGTTTCCTGCAAGTAGGGCTCCCTGTACCACTGTTTAGTTAGGTTAGCAAGCAAAAGTTTCCTTGCAATCTTCACTGAGTCAGTTACCATGTCTGTCTCGAGAATGGGGAACTCAGATTATTCAGTTTGTGTTTTGTTTTATTTTATTTTATATTATGTTATTTTCTGGAATCCCACAGACCACTTCCTCTTTCTGATGCTGTTTCAGGACACCTACTTGAACCAAAAATCTAGATCCTCCTAAAATAGTTCCCCTGTTTGTAGGAAGGTACCATTTTAACTCATTAGCTATCAGAGACCATACATTTCTTTTGACCCGATAAAGAGAGAGTGGAGTGTAAAAATTTAAGGATGGGCCTGAGCGCCTGGGAGAATGTGGGGAAATTGGTGGTTGGGGCAAAGCTATTCAAAGCACCTCAATATCAACTGTGAATGAACAGAGCAAAAAATTAATAAAAGAAAGAATAAGCAAAGAATTAAGCCCATATAAAGAAGAAAACTATATATTTATGAGCATTTATTTTCTTCCATGCATGGTCTGAGGCATTTTTCGTATGCATTGTCTGGGTTAATCTTTGCATTAACTTTCTGAAGGGCTTTTATTGTCACCATTTTCGTGGACTAGCAAAGAGAGGGCAAGTCATTTACACAAGGTCACACAGCTCATAAATGAGAACCAGGATTCAAATCCAGAGTTGTCTGACTTCTAAATTTATGCACTTTTCATAAACTAAGATCCTTTTGTAAATAGCAGACACTTTTCTCACCTTCCTTTTCTATTTGGTTACCTCCCTCTCTCTGTGATTTTTCTCCCAAAGGACTTTGGAAAATTCAGTTTTCCTAAGGCATGTGAGAATATGAAATGGAGGCAGTAAACTTGCAAACCTGATGGATAACATTGTTGCGAATGCCATTGTACTTGTAGTTTGTAAAGTGCTTAGTATATGAACGCAACCCTATTATTACCTAGTAATAGTGTGTGTTATTATAATAACATACAATTATTTAGCTTGGGTAAAATTAGAATGGTGTATACTCAAGATGTCATCCAAGCTCTATTTTTTAAGACTTACTGAAGAACTCTGTTTATTTCATGAATTGCATCATAATTGATATTTTATAGGAAGTTGATTTGCATCAAATTTCCACCTTTCCTCAGGAACTATTTTCTAGTACTATTCACCAATTTACATTTGTAAATACTGAGAAATGCATTAGTCAAATAGCATTCAGACTTCATACAATTCTTAATTTGAGATGTAACCATGAGAACCATTGGGACCAACCAACTAAATGCCTAGTGTGTTTGAAAGAGGCAAATTGCTTTGAGATGTGTCTGACCCCAGGTGTGTCTGTGTCCAGACTGCTGGGCAACAAGCCCCAGAGACCAGATGCTGACCCTCATGCTACCAACACTGTGAGAACCTTTGCCACTGCAGCAAGCTGACCGAGAAACCAGTACAGAATATAACTGGCCAGGTAATTGTTCTTCACCTATAACTAAAGCTTTGACTTTTGAGGAGTCTTCTACTCTTTTATTAGAATAAATTAGATCAAAATAAAAATCTACCATTCTGTTACTTAGCCATGGTGCTAAAAATTTTGACGATAGATAAAACTTTTGAATCATAAGTCCAAATTAGTTCTCAAACACTTTCTAGTTCTGAGAAATTCCCAGTTTCTCTGACCTTATCTATTCAATGAATATGTGTTTACTGGTCACTTATGATGGCTCCGGTCCTCTACAAACTTGTGGTATGGCATACCAGTAAATTCGATACAATATACAAGTAAGTTTAACACAAAGGAATATGTGATCTGTAATATGGACCTTATTACTAGCAAGGACAATTCAATTCAACAAAGTTTTGTTGTTTGCATGTTGTGTGTCAGACCCATTGGTGGGCTGTGGGGATATCAAGATGAACCAAAAGTAGATTCTAATCCCCTTATGTTTATCAGATAGCCAGAATTAAATCATAAAATCTTATGATGGATAATGGCTAAATAAAATGCTGGCATTTACTTATTCAGGAAAAGGTTTAGTCTTTAATATGAACATTTAAGAGAGATAATATATAAAATACTGAAACTTTAGTCTGGGAGACTGCATACTTTGAAACATGCTGGAGTTCCTCACAATTCTGAAGTCCTGCCTTCCTGTTGCTAATGCTAGCTCCTGCTCAGATTTGCTTAAGAGCGAGCAATTCTAGTGTCTAATTCCTGGCTCTGTACAGTTGGATGTCTCCAGGGCCCTGCTTGGAAGCTGCTTGAATGCTAGTGGTTGAGAAGGGGAGGGTCTGTAGTCTAAGCATCAACTGGGTGAAGTTACTAGAACCAACCCAAGTTCCTGGGAACCACTCAAGGTATGGAGACTTATTAGATCTTGGACCTCATCCACCATTGTAGCTAGAGGACCAGAATCAAATTAAATAATGGAGACCGGATCCAGCTTGCCCAAGGGTTTGGCAAAAACGCAAGTGTCTGCGCCTGCTGGTGCATCATGTTGGTTCTGTGCCTGTGGCAGGGAAGCACTGACATTATTGGTGCTGCGTCCAAATGCTGGACCTGGTTCAGTGCCCTGCCTGACTCAGGGGGACTCAGGACATCCCCTCCCCAGGCTTCCCTGCTTGAGGCCTTTTCTTGTTCTTAGTCACTTGCCCTGTATGGCAGGTTGTAAACTCTCTTTTGGTTGCTGGCTGGCCCAAGGGACAGGGTGAGTCTTGTTTAGCAAGGAAGAAGCTGGTGAATCTAGCTTTTGTTTTGCAATCCTTTTGGGACATGCTTACAACAGAGGATTTCATGATGAGTAAATTTTGGTCATTCTAAAAGAAAAATATATCCACTGATGTATTTGTCTCCTGGCTGTGGTTTCTGAAGTCATATTAAATTACATTTAAAGCACTTCTCTCATTGCCACTGGTCTTTTACTATTCAGTAAGATATTTAAAAAGATGATATGTGGGTGAAAGATAAAAAGCTAAATGACTGTCACTGCCTTGGGGGAGATGTTCTCATAGGAGGGAGGTGTACTGCTGGGCAAAGCAGGGAGGTCATTTCTGGGCAGCTGGATGGAGAGAATCATCTCTCCTGCTGCTCTGCTGTCTCTCTCAAAGTGCAGCTTAGCTTTGTCAAATGAGTTATTTTAAGTTCTTGCAAACAATTTCATAGCTTTATTTTTGCCCTTGGCTCCAGGAAATTGGGGCCCCCATGCAGTGCTCTCTTGAAATTAAAATGCATCTGAGCTGCTTTAGGGCTGGGGATGAGGAGGAATTACACAGGGGGGAGGGTAGTAGCCCTTCAGGGCTAGACCATTAAGAATGCTGGTTTGGGAATCTTGAGGGCTAGAAGTAAAGTTCTGTACAGTGCTGTAAAGTTCTGAGTCTTGGTGTGAAAGACTTGCAGGTATTAGCAAAGGAAATCTTTTCAGGTTACTTTGTATTTCATTCCTTTTGTTCTCTTGTTTGAAATTCCAATTTCCCTTTGTTGGCACTTTCCTTATCTATCTATCTTTATCTATCTATCTAGCCATCTTTTGTCTCTCTTATTGTTTAGTTTTGAACCGAAAGAGAGAGAGAGAGAGAGAGAGAGAGAGAGAGAGAGAGAGAGAGAGAGAACTCTGCTTATGAATCTCCGTCAGTAGAAAAAGCATTATACAGGAAGGGGTGGGACTGGCCTGTTATTAGTTAGAACATCTATCTAAATTTTTCATTAGAAGTCAGCACTGATTGTGGGCTGAAGTTCTCCCTACATCTGGAGTCTGTAGGAAAGCACTAGCACTGTAGAACAGTCGTCATTCTTGCCATCTGAGTGTCCTGTGATGGACGGGGATAAGGCAAGCTCTAATTGAGGAGGGGATTAATTCGAGGGAATCTGGACAAGGTTATTTCCTCCTTTATTGGCTCAAGATTCCCTCTAATCTCATTGCTGGGATGTTTTTCCTTGGCTTATGGCCTTGTTAATATCCCCTAGCTGTCTTATCAGGTTTTTACACCTTAGTGTGAATTAGTTTATTGGCTTCTTTTCTTAGAACCAGGGAGAATGAGGAGTGGATGATGGAAGAGAGGGCAAAAGGGGAAAACAGTAAAACAAGTGACAGTTTGGATGTACTGCAGGTCAACTTCTGCTTTAAACTTTACCCAGCAGTGGTCATGCTGGTGTGCTCTGCCTTGGGGCTTGCCAGCAGCAACATTGTCTGTACCCTTCAGCAGTTCTCCAGGCAGAACCTTCTTTCCATTATTGGGATGTGACATCTGTTTTAAATTAGGTCAATTGTACACAGATAGTCAAGTGATTGGCGCCTTCTTCAGAGTATGTGTAAAAACCACAGTAAAAGTGATGAGCCGGTTGCTTCCAGGAGAGAAAATTATTACCTTCAAGTAATTTAGTCATAGCTTGGTGCATTCAACTTTTTAGGCCACCAATAAGTTACTCCTGGAGTGTACATTTTCAAATTACTCTGTGTGGCTTGTAGTTATTGATTCTGTCATCTCTGCGAAATCTTATTCAAATAATTAAAAATACTTAATACAGGATTTGGACACTGATTTACCAGCATCTTTTAATCAGGTTCCATAATATCTTTGTAAGTTCTCTATTAGGCATGCATATTATTAATTACATTTTTCTCAAAGATAAATCTCTGAAGTTAGGTCAACCTATTTACTATGACAAATCGCTACACTTATTTTTGTTTTCTGCTGAATCCTTCCAGCTCTAGAGTAATGCAAATCCTACACTTCCTTCAGGTCCTATTTAAGTCATATCCCAGACATGTATGTGTATGTGTGTATATATATATATATATATATATATATATATATATATATATTGAACAAACTGTAATGGTTTTGTACTAAGTGGGCCTATGGAACCATGTTTTGTATTGGTCAGTTTGATATTACTACAATGAAATATCTGAGGCAATGAACTAATATATGAAAAATTTATTTAGTCCATGGTTTTGGAGGTTCAAAGTCTAACCAGCATAGTAGAGGCTTAGCAAGGACTAACCCTTGACTGTTTCACTTCATGGTGTGAATAATGGTGGGGTGCACATTGGACCTAGTGGTCACATCCTAAGCCAGGAAGCAGAAAGACAGGATGATCTCACAATCCCCTTTAAGGCCACCCCCCAGTGACCTAAGACCACCCACTAGGTCCTACCTCTTAAAGGTCCATAACACCCCTCAATATTGTTACCCTGGGGACCAAGCCTTTGACAATTGACCTTTGGTGGGCATTCAACATCCAAATTATACCAGTTTCCCAGGCTTCTCATCCTGATATAG
The DNA here is from genome assembly GCF_047511655.1 of Castor canadensis. Taxonomy (NCBI): domain Eukaryota; kingdom Metazoa; phylum Chordata; class Mammalia; order Rodentia; family Castoridae; genus Castor; species Castor canadensis. Next base: position 80,112,764 of record NC_133393.1, read on the forward strand.
TTTTAAGCTAGCACTGGCCACAGCATTTTGCTCAATATTTAGGAAGCTAAAGTGAAGCCATATTACATTCTGAAGGTAGGTGCTGAGCACCAGACACTGTGGCACCTTGTCCACATTGTTGCTATCTGCTGGCTCACCTGGTATATGGCAGCTCCAAGACCTGTGGTTCTTCTTATTTTTACCAGCTGTCCTCTGTCACTTCCCCCCAAGTGCTAAGTTCTGTGGGAAAGGGCACCAGCAGGTCAGCAGGGCATTAGAGTTGAGATGATGAGAGACACACCTAAGTCCTGCTCTCATGATTTCCGGTCTGTCTGTGTTCTCACTGGCATTTACCTTTCCCTCCTAGCTGTTGGTCTATGAATCGTAGCAGATCAACTCTACCTAAGAGATGACAGCCTGCATAGAGTCCCATATCATCCTGCATAGACAGCTTCCACAGTTGCTCACAATCTAATCCCTATAACAAATCTTGTTTCTCCATTATTTGTAGTGGTATAGTGAGGACTGTGTGACCCAAGAATTGTATATAAAATTTAGACTTATTGAACAAGCATGTTAAATAGAAGCTGCAGGAAGTTTCCCAAGAAGGTGCCCATACAATTTGGGGAACTAGATGATAACATTATTTCCTCACTCAAACATGTGGAGGGGGAGAGAGAGAGAGGGAGAGAGAGAGAGAGAGAGAGAGAGAGAGAGAGTAAGAGAATGCCATATAAAATTATCAGAGAAGCAATTTTTTTTTTTTTTTTGGTGGTACTGGGGTTTGAACTCAGAGCCTCATGCTTGCTAGGCAGGTACTTTACCACTTGAGCCACTCCACCAGCCCAGCAATATTTTAAACTTTTTCCTCCCACAACTTTATTTCTTATCACCAGATTAGGACTTGACATAAAATAACCCCTCACTACATATGTTGGGCTCTTTATCCATGAAAAGAAAAGCAGTTCCTTACAGTTTTGATTTTTATCTTACATTTCAGATGACTATGGGACTTCTACCAAGATATTTGACAACTGGTTATACAGGTCTGGAAATCAGCCAAAAATCTGGATAGAAGTTACATCTATTTGGGATTATTAACTAATAGTGAACCTGGATGGGAAAGTAGGAGGAGTTTAAAGAGAAAAAAAGCTGAGGAAAAAACCTTGAAAAACAAAATTGAATTATTATACCAAATTCTTCACTCTCTAGTACTTATTTATATTGCCATACTCTTGCGGTAGCTTTATGCTGGATGAGCTATACGTCTATTCTTTGACATTTGTCTGGTCCATGTGAATGACTTTGCCTGATGGAATGTTAGTGGATACAATGTGGGCAGGCTTGACATGTGCTGGGGCATCTGGGCATCCCCTCTTATGTACTGGTGATTTTCTCTGGGGGAAACATAGCCCCAGTGGCTGAGGTCCTGTCAGGCTGGGTACAGAGTGAAAACAGGTAGAGTAACCTGAGCCCAACTTGCAACCTGGAATCAAGTCCAGTAGACACATTGTCTAAAGGTGAGTCCAACCTTGTTTGGCTGAACTACAGTTCATTTGCAGATTTGAAAGCATGAGAATAAATGCTTGTTATCATAAGCCCATGAGTTTTGGAATCATTTGTTATGCAGTATTATTGTAGCAATCGCTAGCTGATAAAAGCATGAACAATGAACTGAGGAAGGAGAACTTTTAAAGCCTCTGAGAGGAAGAACCAGACAAGGTAAGAGAGAATTCCACGGCATGACACTGTGTCAACAGGAAGAAATAGTGATCAATGTTAAAGGCCTCAGAGAGGTCAAGAAGTCAAGAAGCAAAATATGTTTCCCGGATTTGACAATTAAGAGATTGATGAAATTCATATCGATTTCCACAAATTTCTCTGGGAAGTAAGAGATGAAATTTTCTGAGAATGAGGAGTAATGAAAACAAAAGGCTGGAAGAAAGTGGTAAAAGTTTGGAAATTCACTGAGAGGGAGAGGGGAGAGAGAGAGAGAGAGAGAGAGAGAGAGAGAGAGAGAGAGAGAGAGAGAGAGAGAGAGAGAGACCATGTGATTTTTCTTCAACCATGACCATAGTCCTTGACAGAGGAAAGGGAAATCTATGTGATTAGTGTGGTGTTGGAGCTTTTGGGGTGTATGAGATGAAAATACTTAAACATTTTTCTGTCAACTCCATCTTCTGTTATTAACTGTCCTCATTCCTGCAGCACTAGAATCTGGACTGTACATTTTTGTATTTGTTTATATGTTGCACTATATTCCTTATTGTTTTGGGTGCTAGCAGCATTTTCTCTTTCTCTGTGTGTCCAGTCATCTGCCTGTCCACCCATTCATGGGTCCATTCTTGCATTCATGGATGCATCCATTTATCTTCAGTATCATTCCAAGATCTGAGGGAATTTATAAAGTATGTTCTATTGAAATGTTAAATTAAAAATAAAAATTTCAGAATCAGGGAAAATACAGATAAGTTGTTAGTTGCATACCACATTCCCCAAACATTTTTTGATTGATTGATCAAATGCAACCCGATGAGGAAATCATGGCCCATAGAGTTCCTCCCAGATCTCTGAGTTTCCACTTCAGGCATTTATCACTGTAATTAGTCACATTTGATGAGAACAAAGCAATTTGAGAACGTCAAAAAGAAATAAAGTAATATTTAAATCATAAACACTAAATATAATAAGCTTTTAGTTAAAGCAACTTCTCTTTTGTATCTTAAATTACATAGAGAAGGAAAGTATTTTTATGTAATTTCCTCCATTCTTACCAGACCATATAATCAGTCTCTCTTGTCACCTTGTCCCTTAGGGTGGATAAAACAAGTAGTGTTGTCAGTTGTTAGACATCTGCATGGAAAATAGATTACTATTTATCTTCCTAGGAGATGGGCAAAAGACTACAAAATACATATTGAATTCTAATTTTTTCATATACACAATACTTATTTTTTTAATCCTTTAAAAGGAAGGGCTCTTTTTCACTGCATTTACTTATTTTTGTAATCCATACCTAGAAAAAATGAGATTTTTTTATGTTCAAGAAATTTTGGACAAAAAAGAAACAAAAGTTTGATTGTCCTGGTTAATTGATATCTTTCCCAGCTCTTCTTTAATTAGTAGGAAAATAACAGTATCCTAAGCTATATGTGATTATCATATTCCATAACTATTCTATTATTAATATCTTAAAGATGGAGTTAAATGATTAGTCCATCTCTTTTTACAATTTAATAATCACATAAATTGGAAATAACATATATATATATGATTGGATTCAGAAAGAATTTTTTCTTTTATTTGGAAATCTTCTGACCAGAGACTGATCATTACCTTTAACAGAAGCACTGGACTCTTGGGAGAGAGAGGGGGGCAAGGCATGGGGACCAGCTATTACCAGAGGATGAATGAGGGTGTTTGTGGCACAGTGGAGTCTGTGATCAGAAGACTTCCAAATTCTTTGTGTCCTGTGGGGAAGAATCCATGGCAGCCCATGTGGGTGTAAATGAAGTTTATTAAAAGTTAGGGAAGGAAAGTACAAAAGGAAGCATGGTGAGGCACAGGTAGAATCTGGAGGCAGAGAGAGCATGCTTTTCTTCCGCAGGTACTTTCAAAACCTACACTAACCTATGGGAAGGGAGGGAACAGGTGAGTCCCAACAACAATCAATGGGTGGGGAGGAGCATGGGCGGTCCCTAGGCCAGGTCAGTCCCTCAGCCACAGAGTGGTCAATCTGAAATGTAATATTAAGTTTCTATGAGTCCCGAACTTTCCCCAATTTAGCCTGCCTCAAGGGGGCTCCCACAGCTTCCCAGTTTCCATGCAAAATCACAGGTCCTTGAGATCCACAAACACTGAAAAGCTTTCAAGGTGTCTAGTAACAAGGAGTCTAGAAGGTGGAAGTTTTAGCAAGAATTTATTTTAGTATAACAGTATAAAGTATAGACAAGAATGGGGGCTGAGGGGAGGGGGGAGAGAGAAACATTTCCTGTTCCTTGTTCAGGAAATGGGAACAAAGACTCCCAGAAAGAAATTTTTAAGAAAGTAAAATATGGCCAGGTACAGTAGGTCATGCTGTAATCCCAGCTACTAGGGAGGCAGAAATCAGGAGGATTGTGATTTGAGTCCAGACCAGGCAAAAATCTACTGAGACCACATCTCAACAAACAAGCTGGATGTGGTAGCTCACATCTGCAGTCCCAGATACTGGGAGGTATATGTAGAGAGACTGTGGTCTGAGGCTGGCCCTGGACCAAAATGTAAGTCCCTGTCTAAAAAATAACTGAAGCACCAAGGACTGGGGCATGGCTCAGGTAGTAGAATGCCTGCCTAGCAAACTTAAGGCCCTGAATTCAAATCTTAGTACCACCAAAAATAGAGCAAAGCAAAGTAAAATGTGAACTAATGTTAGTGACCTGTAACCCCAGTCTTGAGGATCACAGTTAAGTGTAGTCATTTATTAGAACTTCCTACCTCTCAGTAGCTGTTGTGATCACTTACTGGCCTCCTGGAAGAGACCAGTCTCTATTGAAAACATCAAAGTTTGATCATTGTACATCTTCCCCCTGACTTTTAGGGTAGTTCTTTTTACTCATTCAATCAGACCTGTACAGTAGCCCTTTTGTAGAACTCAATTAATTTCACTCATTTATCCAATTTCTTTTTAGGGCCTTCTATGTATCAGGCACTGCCCAGGAGCTACAAATACAATAATGAGCCAGACTGAACATTTCTCTATGGAACATTCCATTTTGTGGTGGAGACAGACAAGAACACAGAATGGTACAGCATGAGAAGAGCTCTCATTATTTTTATATTCCTCCCACTAGATCAATGCATCAAAAGCTGGGGCAGGGGAGTGTGAGTTTCTGGATGTACCCTTTGAAGTGTGTATTTTCTATGGTAATTTAAAATTTTGAATTTGCTTTGATGATAATGAAAGAAAAATTTTAAGCATATCCTTGGTAATCTTCATGACTACTTTATAACTGAGTAACATCCTACAGTTTTAAAGCTATTAATCATAAGCTGGTTTTGTTTTCTCTAATAGATAAATTTTATCTAATATGAAAATTTGTTTTGGCTATGTAGTCAAATGAGAACATCAGCAGAAGAGCCTGGTGTGGTGGTGTGTACCTATAAACCCAGTTACTCTAGAGGTAGAGGTAGGAGGATTGTAGTCCAAGGTTGGCCCAGGTAAAAATATGAGGCCCTATCAAAAACTTAAGGGCTGGTGGAGTGGCTCAATTGGTAGAGCGCCTGCCTAGCAGGTATGAGACCCTGAGTTCAAACTGCAATACTGAGAAAAAAAAAAAAAGCAGTAAAAACAAACTAAAAAATGGCTAGGGGTGTGGCTCAAATGGTCTAGCAAGCATGAAGTCTTGAGTTTAACCCATGTGCCAGAAAAAAAAAAAACACCAAGTTTCATGAATTTTATTATTTGCATTTAGCAGGATTGTTATAAAAATCATTTAAGTCAAAAGTGAAGGAGTCTGCACTTTTGCTTACAACTAGGATAATTTTCCTTTAAAAGAAGTTCTGTGCTGCTGTTCTCCTCTTTAGCAGTCTTTGAGGTAACTGTTTGATAAGCTCCTTTTCTTCCATTTCTTTTGTGCTGGTGAATGCTGTCCTCTGACAGGTTACAATCATCTTCATTTCCACCCTCAGCTCTGGAGTGAGGGGAAGTCTAGCTAAGTTATGCTGGCAGAATGTAATTTAGAATTACCCAAGAGATCAATGTTTTTTAACCCCATTAAAAATGATGTAAGTGGCACATGAAACCATTTGAGGTTAAGACATTAACCCCCTGGGTTATTTGTAGGTCAGATTTTCAACTTTTAGACTGGGTTGGCAGGATCCTAAGAGGTATGGAAGATATAATGAGACAGAGAAATGACAAGCATGTTTTAATGCTGGTGAAAATTAGGAGATGAAAATAAACAGTATATATTGGCTATAATACAATTTCCATGTATGTTTAAATGAAAAACTTCAAAGAAATTTCAACTTGGTCTTTTGGACCAGGCTAACCTCACTCAGAATGATGTTCTCCAATTCCATCCATTTACCAGCGAATGATAACATTTCGTTCTTCTTCATGGCTGCATAAAATTCCATTGTGTATAGATACCACATTTTCTTAATCCATTCGTCGGTGGTGGGGCATCTTGGCTGTTTCCATAACTTGGCTATTGTGAATAGTGCCGCAATAAACATGGGTGTGCAGGTGCCTCTGGAGTAACCTGTGTCACAGTCTTTAGGGTATATCCCCAGGAGTGCTATTGCTGGATCAAACTTGAGGTTGGGCACTGCTTTGAAATATGCTAACAAAACTCTTAGGGGCTGGTGATTTCTTTGTCTAGGGATACGTTGATGGAGACCTTAGGAAGCACTGTGCATGGGAAATGCTACACAGAGCAACATGCCTGAAGCTGTCCCCTTCCCACCAGATTCTGAGCCTGGGAGGCTGGGAAGAATTTATTTTCTGAGTTTTCCTTGAGGTGACATTATAGACTCTTGGGTATTTTCTGGTGCTCCCTACCATCCCCATGATAGTGGTTGTACTTTTCTTTATTCAATCTGCAGAAGAGGGCTCATTGCACATAAGGAGTTGAAGACATTTGCAATAATGTCTCTCTCTCTCTGGGATTTTTCTATCTACAGATTGGGAACCACCACATTAGTTGATATTCTCCTGACTATCTCACTCTCATTCTTTCCTGCTTTCTGCCTACCAGTACATCAAGTCTGCTTATTCACTGAGCAAAGTTACAGGACCCCTGAAGTGCAAGGAGCTGTGTACATGTAATTGGAAGCTCTAACCATGTATTCCAAATGACTCTCTTCTCCACTAAATACACCATCTCCTTGCATTTGGCTTAAGTGTGTTATCTGTTTCACATTGGCTCATTTGCCTCACTGTCTCTGTTCCAGTCAGGCTGAATCAATAAAACATTGATTAATTTGGATCAGCTCTTCCCTTTACTTCTCCATCTTGGTGACTGAAGAATCAGCCTGTCAAATAGCCAGATGTGGATTCATTGACATGGATCCATTCACCTTCTCGGTCTTCCTAAGCCTCTGTGAATCCATCTACCAACACTGGTGCCTGTCCCTCTGCTGTTATAGCTCTGCTTTTAGTAGTGAGTCTCGAGGCAGGTGACAGAAGGGCAGCACGTGTGAACTCAGGATCCACACTGATATGTGTGTGTGTGTGTGTGTGTGTGTGTGTGTGTGTTTGTATATTTTGAGAAGTATATTTAAAAATGGTTCTGTCTTATTTCTAATCTCAAGGTTTGATTTAAAAATTTCACATACAAGTAAAGGGAGACATAAAATTTTTATGTTTTTAAAAGAAGGCAGAATATGACCTTTAGAATTTACAGAGAAAGACTGAGAACTTTTCTGCTTTTTATATGGCACCTAGCATTGTTGCCCTGAACTAATATGCTACTTTTAACGATTCATTCCTGATAATTCAGTAGTTTTACTGCTTACATCAGTTCATAGTTCTAGAAATCTCTGTGTCTTGAGGACAATAAAATAACAAAATAATCAGAAGCTTTTGGAGTCTCTGAGATATATTTAGTAAAGTTAGTGATCTAAAATTTTACACACACACAGAGCCCACTAAGCTTCATAACAACACTAAACAGTCTAGTGGGGTAGAGTCCTTCATTGTCTATGCCATGATTTTCAAATTTTATTTCTGGGTTGGGGTTTGGTAATTTGCCAACCTAATGTTCTCAGGTCTAGGCAGTCATGCTTTAAGAACCACTAGCCTATTCCAATATCCATTTTCCCTTTCCTCTTAGTAATGGAAGTCAAACTTTATTCTGATTGACCATACATCTTTCAGTCACAGGGAGACATTCTGTTTCCCAGTCTCGGTTTTAGCGGGCATGGTCCGGTGGCTCAGTCCTGGCTCATGAGATGCATAGAAATGTTAGTAGGATTCCTAGGACAGTGGTGTAAAAAGAGAATAGGCTTTTGTCATTCCTTATTTCCTTGTTTCTGCTGCTTGGTACGTGGTTGCAATGGTTAGAGCTCCAGCAGCCTTCTTATAGCACATGAACAAGTCACATTTGGCTCAGCAAAGTCATAAGGGCCTTTGATAGTCTCATGGAGTCCTCTTACCTGGATGCTCACCTCTTACTCCTTCACACTAACAAATACATCTTTTGCATTGAGCTACTGGAGTTGGGTATCTTTATTGACAGCACAGTCTGACTCTAACTGATACACCTTATTAATTTGATCTCTCAGTAGTTTAAAAAGACCAAATTAGAAGCAGGAAGAGATGCTTCCTGTTGCAAATGAGAAAACAGAAAAATGACTCCATTGTAAGCCAGTTGATGAACTAATGGTGACCTGGCCTCCTTCAAGTCAGCAAGGAGGCAGGAAAAGATATAGAATATTTTCTAAAATTTTTGTTGAAAATAATTGAAGTTTCATAAAGCTCTGAGATTAGGCTTGACTGTTTAGACATTTCCTTCCTCTCATGATCCACTTTGTTGTTAGCCTTGTGTGAACAAGGACAAGCACTATACATACCTTTGAATTCTGTGTATATACAGCGTATCCCAGGATGGTGAGAAGTTTGCGTGAGTATGCTGGGCTACGTGTGTGTCTTTATTTTGTATAAGTGGGTGGTTGGGATGGCTCATTAGTTCAGGGAAGTATTCCTCTGACTCCCCATAGTTGTATGAATTATTTTAGGCCAAGTAGAGAGACAGTGGCCAAGTATAAAACCCAATAATCAAGCTCCTGGTTTAGTTCTCTAACAAATGACACTGCTCAGCTTGTCCCAAACTCTCTTTAAATAACTGAAATTTATTTCCCTCTTGACCACCTTCTGACAAAGAGACTTCTGTTCTCTCCTATTCTGTCACTCCCTGAAATACCAACACAAGAAGCTCCATCAGGAACTAAGGTCACAGTGTCAGACAAAGCTTATTGTCTGGGTTGGTGATTTTATTCCAGGAAGAGAGCTCTTAAAATAATACTGAAACACCAAAAAAGCATAGCTGGACTCATTCACTTCCAAACGTTTCACAGTTCCATTTTGTAAGTCCGACATAAGGAATAATTAATTCTCAAAATCTGCAGAACACCTTAGTCACTACCAATTGTTGTGGAGAGAGATAATGACTTGAATGGAACATAAGCAGAGTTGATTTTAAGTAAGGAAATGGGGTCAGAGAAAGGTTAAGTGGCTGGCCTGGGGTCAGATAGCAAACTGGTGACTCAACTTCCCAGCTCCTGGATCTGGGGCCTGTAAGGAAAACCAGAGCCCATTTCCTCTTGATAAGTTAACTGCCCGCTATCTGTGGTGTGTTCTGGTAAGCTTTTAAAGGCTACATTCCTTTTGTGACTATAGTCCCGTGGCTTTCACTGGAGTTGGAAAAACACTTTCAAGGTCAGACTGGTATGCCGAGAGCAGAATAGCATTTTATTTACCACTGAAAAGCATTGTGCAATTCGTAAAATGGCCATCTTTCCATGCTGTATGTACTACATCCAGGATCTTCATAATAACAAGCCTGTACAACAGATGGCTTGGAAGCCATGCATGATGGCCTGTATTTACAGAAGGCTTACTGTGTATCAGGCACTCTGCCAGGTGTTTTACAAAGATTATCTCATTTAAACTTCATGATGACCGTGTGGAGTAGGTCAATTTATAGCCCTTTCTACAGATTTGGCTACTGAAGTTTTTCAGGGATTAAGTACCTTACCTAAATTGACACTGCTGTAAAAATGGCCAATAAAGAACTGTGCATCCAATTTGGTCAACTAGTGGCCACATTCTTTGTCATGATGCTATGCAAGATTCTTGTATATACATCCCTACAATTTTTTTTTCATTTTTCTTTTATTATTCATATGTGCATACAAGGCTTGGTTCATTTCTCCCCCCTGCCCCCACCCCCTCCTTTACCACCCACTCCGCCCCCTCCCTCTCCAACCCCCCTCAATACCCAGCAGAAACTATTTTGCCCTTACCTCTAATTTTGTTGTAGAGAGAGTATAAGCAATAATAGGAAGGAACAAGTGTTTTTGCTGGTTGAGATAAGGATAGCTATACAGGGCATTGACTCACATTGATTTCTTGTGCGTGGGTGTTACCTTCTAGGTTAATTCTTTTTGATCTAACCTTTTCTCTAGTACCTGTTCCCCTTTTCCTATTGGCCTCAGTTGCTTTAAGGTATCTGCTTTAGTTTCTCTGCGTTAAGGGCAACAAATGCTAGCTAGTTTTTTAGGTGTCTTACCTATCCTCACCCCTCCCTTGTGTGCTCTCGCTTTTATCATGTGCTCATAGTCCAATCCCCTTGTTGTGTTTGCCCTTGATCTAATGTCCACATATGAGGGAGAACATATGATTTTTGGTCTTTTGGGCCAGGCTAACCTCACTCAGAATGATATTCTCCAATTCCATCCATTTACCAGCGAATGATAACATTTCGTTCTTCTTCATGGCTGCATAAAATTCCATTGTGTATAGATACCACATTTTCTTAATCCATTCGTCAGTGCTGGGGCATCTTGGCTGTTGTGAATAGTGCCGCAATAAGCATGGATGTGCAGGTGCCTCTGGAGTAACAGTCTTTTGGGTATATCCCCAAGAGTGGTATTGCTGGATCAAATGGTAGATTGATGTCCAGCTTTTTCAGTAGCCTCCAAATTTTTTTCCAGAGTGGTTGTACTAGTCTACATTCCCACCAACAGTGTAAGAGGGTTCCTTTTTCCCCCGCATCCTCGCCAACACCTGTTGTTGGTGGTGTTGCTGATGATGGCTATTCTAACAGGGTTGAGGTGGAATCTTAGTGTGGTTTTAATTTGCATTTCCTTTATTGCTAGAGATGGTGAGCATTTTTTCATGTGTTTTCTGGCCATTTGAATTTCTTCTTTTGAGAAAGTTCTGTTTAGTTCACATGCCCATTTCTTTATTGGTTCATTAGTTTTGGGAGAATTTAGTTTTTTAAGTTCCCTGTATATTCTGGTTATCAGTCCTTTGTCTGATGTATAGTTGGCAAATATTTTCTCCCACTCTATGGGTGTACTCTTCAGTTTAGAGACCATTTCTTTTGATGAACAGAAGCTTTTTAGTTTTATGAGGTCCCATTTATCTATGCTATCTCTTAGTTGCTGTGCTGCTGGGGTTTCATTGAGAAAGTTCTTACCTATACCTACTAACTCCAGAGTATTTCCTACTCTTTCTTGTATCAACTTAAGAGTTTGGGGTCTGATATTAAGATCCTTGATCCATTTTGAGTTAATCTTGGTATAGTATCCCTACAATTTTTTTCACTTCTGTTATTCTGGTATTTTCATGGATCAAAATATCATGTGGCTATTGTTTTCCTCAGTCTTAGACAAATAGATGATCTGATTTAAAAATTGAGATTTTTAACAGTGAGGTTGATTATTCTACCTGAAAACAAATCAAATATGCTTCTTTTACTGACTACCATGGTTTGTGGGAGAGATCTTAGTTATATACCTAAGGAAATAACATTTTCCAAAGTGAAAGTCTGAAAATTGAGATATTTGGTAGTGAGAGTCTTTTTGAAAGTCCATGATGTTATGGTGACACAGTCCATGATCTTTGTCTTCTATTTTTCTTCATTTCAGGAAAATACAACCCAAACAGAAATCTATGGAAGTTGTTGTTACTTGAAAAGTTTGTTCTTAAAATGAGTCTATATGTAGGTACATGGGAGTATCATCTATTCTTTTGAAAGAGAGGTAATAATTACAAATGAATAAGAAAGACAAGTTATAGCTTAAGTGTTAGGAAATATTGGATTGTTTTAAGGTAGCAAAATATCACCTTGGAAACTAATAGTTAGATATTATAAATCAAGTTAAAAATTTAGTAAGAAATGATTTTATAAAAGGTGTAGGGGGGGAATCACAATTATAAACATAAAATGTATGTGTGTGTCTGTGTGTGGTGAGACTTTAAGCACTGGCAGATTTGAGTTCAGTTACTCCAATCTCATCAAATGAATTACAAATGTAAGAAAGAGGAGGACTAAGAAGAAATGGAAAGCACATCATAATTTTTAATGATGTGACTATTTTGAATTCATTTTTTCAGTATACCACAGGGTATACCATCCTATGGTAGGAAAAACAGGGCCTCTTTAAGACAAGATGGCCAAAGCATCCCTACCTGATATAAGCAGACCTAAGTAGTGGGATACTCTTTTTGAGGAATGAGTAAATTTCTTAAAAGCTAAAACTGTAATTTTAAATTTTAAACTGTAAATTTAATTAAAAAATTAAATAGAGGGAGTAAACTTGTCCAAAGTATACTGTATACATTTATGGAATTATCAAAATGAACCCCTCCACACTATTAATGTATGCTAACAAAAAAGAAATAAAATAATCTGTTTCTAAGTTGTCAAAACAATATTAATTGTGAAAAAACAAGATAAAAATAAATGAAAAGGAGGAAGTAAGAGTTATTCATAGTTCTACCACCTAGAGAGCCACAGTTAACGCCTTGAATTGTTTACTTGCCTGTCATCTGCGTCTGTGTGCTTACACAAACATGCATTGGGATTGCTTTGCATCCTATTTTATGACATCTTTCCATTTACTTGTACACTGAAATAATGATATTAACACCTATAAATGTTTTGTTTAACATAATTTCCATGGCCATAGTTGGACATTTAAAATTGCTTTCAATTTTTTTTTGCAAAAACTTTGGGATAATCTTCCTTTTAGGAAATGTTTGAAATTATCCTTAATTAAATTTTCTTAGGTTAAGTTCCTATTTTTATAATTTCTGGATGAAAAGGCAAGTAGATCTGGAGACTTTTGGAGTATACTCTGTAGTGCCTTCCACAGAGGTCTACCAACTCACACATGATTATCGGGTATACATGGCCAAGGTTTGCTTGGAAGATTGGAGGAAGTATTTTTGATAATAACTGTGGCTTAACTGTAAGGTTGTGACTATTAGAGATATGATTTTCTGTGTGGTTAGCCTACAATAAAATATATTAGATGTGAATACATAATATATTACTATTAATATAATTACCATTGAATACCAAGATCTTTTAGAGGCCTAGTTGAATATCATTCACATTCACTCATTGCTGGCTTTTCTACATCTTAAACATGTGGCAAATTTAGATATCATTAAAATCTGATATGTGAATAATTTCCAAAAAATTGGCATATTGAGAAAAAATGACTAATATTGGCAATAGTTAAGTTTTTCATTTGGAATGTTAAACTATGTGGGTAAGATTAGAGAATATGTGGATGTTTTAAACCAGGAAACATTTAACAGTTAATTTTTAGTGGAGTGTTCTTTCCTAATGGTGTTTGAATTATTTAACATCCTTTCTTTGTGGTACTATTATGTGATATATTGGATTGTATTTTTATTGTGGAATTTGCATTTTTGCTCTTTTCTTTTAATGAGAGTAGTAATTCTTGGACAAGTGTCTACGTCATTAATATTGATATATCTTTGTTTAAAGTGGTGTTTAAATTTTGTTGACTACATTTTCTTGTTACTTTAATGGACTAGAAAAAGTACATGTAGTAACATAGTGTTATGCAAAGGTATTTCAATATATCCAGGCTTCTTGCAGATGAATGACTCACTCACTCACTCACTCACTCACTCCTTCATTTTTCTATCTATCATCCACCCACTACATTTTATTGAGTATTGATTATTTTTTTACTGTTTCTATACTGAACTTAATACTTTTTCTTTCTTTTTTATTATATTATTGTGGTGCTAGGGGTACATTGTGACATTTATAAAAGTTCTTATAATATATCATAGTTGAATTCACTCCTGGCATCATTCTCCTTTACTACCTCCTCCCCCCATTCCTGGAACAGTTTCAACATGTCTCATTTTTCCATTTTTATACATGAGTACCTAATATTTACACTACATTGAACTTCCTTCATCCTTTCTTTATATTCTTCCCCCTCCCACTGGTACTAACCTCTAGAAAGGACCTTTTAACCTTCCTGCTCTCCATTTTTGAGAAAAGGTATTTTTGTTTGTTTAAGATAGCTCTATAGGGAGATTCCTTGGAACATCTCCATGTACGATTTTATATCAAGTTCAAAGTGAGAACCCGTGTCTTAGAGAAGAAAGGCATTGGATTGGCTTCACTAGTTAAAAAAAAAAAGGAGATTTAGCAAATTATAGAGAGTAAATTTGTGTGGGGATATTTAAAGAAAATTAAGGAATTTGGTGTTTAAAAAATCACTCCCTTGTATGCACATATGAATAATAAAAGAAAAATGAAAAAAAAATCACTCTCATCTGTATTTCCAAAAATTTAGATAGGTTACCTTCTTGCAATACCTCATCTGGTACTTTCTATTCATTCTTGTGGCTTGAGATTAAGTGGAACTTCAATGACATAGTTAAGTCTGGAGGATATTAGGTTAAGTAAAGTAAGCCAGGCATGGAAACACAAGCGCTGTGTGATCTTACTTATATATTGAATGTAAGACACTGAAACTCATAGAAGCAGAGAGTAGAATGGTGGTTGTCAGTGGCTTGGGAGTGGGGAATGCACAGATATTAGTCAAAAGATAAAAATTTCAGTTAGGAGCATTGTGTTTTAGTATTTAAAAAAATTAAAGTGTTAAAAGAGGGAAAGTCAGATGAAATGGGGTCGGGAGTTGAAAGTTGGGAAAAACTTGTATGCCAACACATGAAACTGGGGCAAGGAAACACATTGTAGAGTGGAAAGAATACTCTTAGGCCTTCTTGAATGAGGGCAAGGTACAATGAACATTGTATATCTATTTTCCTGGGTTATTCATTCTTTCTCCTTTTTCTCTGCCCTAGTAATGTAGAGTGAGCATTGCCATCTCACATGTTTGGCCCAAGGCTTATAGTGGTTTTAGATTAAAATGTCTATGAAAGAATGGGTAATTGTGTGACTGATTGTTTCACATTGTGATTTTCTGCAGTAACCTTTACAGTGATTTAACCTGAACCTTGCTTTCACTTCCTGAACTTTCTGTACTACTCTGAGCACAGTTTCTATCAATACTCAACCAGAATGGAGATGTAGTTGCTTCTGCTTGGCAGAGGTTGGTACAGTAACTCAGAGGGCAGATAGAAAATAGCTACTGGGAGGAAAAGAGTAGATATGATGTTGGATGATAGATAAGAAAGGAAAAGAATTGATAATTTTGAAGATATTGTGTGAATGCTTTATTTTAGTGATTAAAAGAACACATTTTTGTATTCTTTGCAGTTATTAAGGTCTGCAGAATATGTGCATATCTTCAGTTAGATTTTCATTCTTTTTATTTCCATTACAAATCAGTTTTCTGCTTCAGTGAGACTTGTGCATTTCTCATGGGAGCAATATAACTGAAAGATAAAGTAGCAGAGTTGAAACTTTGCTTGAATTATATTTTTAAAGCATTTTTTTAAACTGTGACAAAATTCCCTTTTTGAATTAAAATACCAATATATGTTTCACATCCATACATGTTTCTAAAAATCAGCTGGTTTTAAGAGTTCCAAAATCAGTTGAACAATGACTTTTACAAAATGTATGAGTTGGTTAAACCTATTTACAGACTGCCAGAAAGCAAGAAAAGAAGGGCTCTGCTGGAGTTGAAAGTCTACTTTGCCAAAAAAAAAAAAAAATAGAACTAAATATATGAATATCCATTGACTTTTCAAAGTCCAGACAGTGCAAGGAGTGCCCTTAAGGCGGGAATTCGTGGACGTGGGGAGGTTGGCAAGTGGAAAAGGAAGTCAGTAACATCTCAGTGACTCCACTCCTGTCCACCCTGATCACTACTGTGACAGGTTTGTAAGGTCCAAGTTCACCTTCTTTTTTTCTTTTATTATTATTCATTTATTCACATGTGCATACATTGTTTGGGTCATTTCTCCCCTCTCCCTTCCAGGTAGAACCTGTTCTGTGCTTTTCTCCAGTTCCATTGAAGAATAGAAATAAGCAATAATAAGAAAGACATAGCATTTGCTAGTTGAGATAAGGACAGCTATACAGAAAGATTCCTAGCATTGCTTTCATGTACAAATGTGTTACAACTCAGGTTGATTCATCTCTAACTGATCTTTACACTGGTTCCTGATCCCCTTCTCATGTTGACTCTGTCGCTTTAAGGTTTCTGTATTAATTCCTCTGGAGTGGGGACATCAAATGCTTTCATGTTTTGGGTTTTCTATCTAACCCCGTACCTCCCGCATATGTTCTCCCCTTCTCATGTAACCCAAGTCCTACAACATTGCTGTATTGCCCTAGATCTAAAGACCGAATATGAGGGAGAACATACGATTTTTGTTCTTCTGAGTCTGGCTAACCTTGCTCAGAATGATGTTCTCCAGTTCCCCAAGTTCACCTTCTTTAGGGGAATGTGCAGAATGGAGCTCAGTGGCAAAGGCATTAGTCTTTTCTATGAAGAAATGTAGATGTCCTCATTGTCTTTGCATTGGCAGAGTGCAGTTCTCCAGGCAGAATTACAAGGCTCATATAACAAGCATGAAAGTGAAAAATTCAGCCTAACCATTATGTGGTTCCTATACATGACAGCATGTCTAAATTCAAAGATTCATTTCTTTGCCTGGTCTATGGAAAATGAGCTTATAACATTATTATCACAATACAAATGAAGAGGGTTCTTCTTTTCTTTTTTTTTTGTATTGGGGATTGAATTTAGAGTCTTATGCTTGCCAGGCAAGCACTCTATCACTTGAGTCACAACTCCAATCCTTTTGCTTTATGTATATTTCAGATGGGATCTTCCACTTTTGCTTGGGCTGGCCTCTGACCAGACTGCAATCCTGTCTCCACTTCTGGAGGAGCTGGGATCACAGGCATGTACCACCATGCCTGGCCCAAGATTTTGCTTAATTGAATTCCACTCTGTGAATATAGTTTGAAGCTAGATTGTGTCATCTTCCCTTCTTTTTGTTTTATTCCTCCCTCCTGTTTCTTCTCCACATAGAGCAAAGATGCAAATGATCAGACAAAATAGGGTATACATGTGTAGCTGTCTTTCAAAGTATTTCTCTTCTGGAGCTTGTAGCTTAAATTCAAGGTAAATTCTTTAATGTTAGACCTTGGCCCTTACAAATTCTTGATCTCAGTTTGGCAATGATTTGTGTTAAAACCTTATATACTATTAAGCTTCACACAGAACTGTAATTTTTGAAAATGGAGAAAATGTATATGTGATTTTTAAGATTATCACTTCAAAGGAGGTTTATGTTAGAAAATTGAAAATGTATAGGGCTTTCACCAACTAGGTGAGCTGGGACTTTGAGGTTTTAGGAAAAGAAAAGACTCTTTATAAAAAATGGGAACAAGGGTACTGGGTATTATACAAGAAGCTTTCATAATAGAAGTAAGTTCTTCAAATAGTTATCTTGGTGTGCTTTAATTTATAGTCTCTAATGGGTAGAAATTTTCTACATAAGAAGAAAAAGTTATGAACCTGATAAGAAGATTATAAATGGATTTTGACAATGTGGCTTAAAAAGAGATATATGGCATCCAGGGGACAAGCATTTGCATTTTGTTCTTTGAACATGTAATTTCAAAAATCATCAACGTTATCACCTGATAATATTTATTAAGCTCTTTTAAGAACCTGATATCTTGAGATCTATACAAAATCAAACATAATCAGATAGTTAAAGTAAGTCATTTTAATTTTGCTTGTTGATCATAATCTTTTCCTAAAATGTCTTAAATATCTCTAAATACCAATGTCACAAGGAGGAAATTTGCAAACACCAGTGTTAATGCTGATGGAAATAGAAGTTACAGACCCTTTCCTTTCATCTCAAATCTAGAAATTTGCAAATCCCAGTTTGGATCACAGAACTGGCTGTAAATGTTTTGGGCGTACATTATGGAAAAGGCAGGAAGAACAGTGGAAAAGGAAAAGCTTTGACACCCCATCCCAAGACCCCAGAGAGAAAGATATTTGCAAAGAACTTTGTAAAGATAACATGTGAGAGAAAAATTATGATTATGAATGTAGTATTCCAACAACCCAAGATGACTGATTTAGTTGACTTGGGCTTAAAGGAGAGGCCTTTCCAACCTTTGTCTGGAGGGAAGATAATTGGGCTATACCTCAGTAATTCTTCCACTTCAGTCATAAGAGAACCCTTCCAGATTTGAGGTATGAGGATTGACAGATAAATATGGAGTATATAAGGCAGTAAAAACCTTGTCAGAAATATGGGCATCTTCTGTATTAAAACTTCATGAAGTTGTTGCATGACTTTAAATAAAGTATAATATTTTCAACTGCTCCAAACATATGTAATATATTATATATTATATATATATGGAGAGAGAGAGATCTGTTGTGTAAGTACTTTAGAGATTTACTGATCATACAATGTAGTCAAGGTGTATTATTCTCCTTATTCCATAGTTGAGGAAACTGGGACTCACTCTTGGACTTAATAACTGGTTGAAAATTTGTAAGATGGAAAGAGGACAGAAACTTTAGGGTAGCCATCACAAGGGTACATAGAATGAGGGCAATGTGAATTGCTCAGATTCCAAGTCCTGCCCAGCTCTACCTTCCAAAGCAGTCTGAGCTTCTGGATTTCAGTATATTTTTTCTTAATTTCTTTTAGGGAGGCAGGGCTACTGTACCATTTTCTATCCAGGGTTTTGGACAAAGGAAGTTATGGGTTTCTGTAGGGTTAACAGCAGAGCTGTGGTTTGATGAGATGGCATTCTTTCCACCAGTGCCTGCTAGCTCTGATCCCACATCCTTTCCTTAAACAGATTTCCTCCAAAGAAGACAAGAGTATGTGATCCAGGTCCTGCAGGGCAGGCTGAGGGGAGGGTTACTGGTAATACCCAAAAGGTCTTTAAATGAGCATTTCTTACTCATTTTATCTGCGTGCATCACACACACACACACACACACACACACACACACACACACACACCCCTTCCTCTTAAGGATACCAATTATTTATAGGATAATTCATTATTATTGAAAGAACTGCAGACAAAAAATGAGGGCAAACATTTCACTTAATGTAGTTAGTGTGGTTGGCTGTGGAAAATTTAGAACTTTTGAAGAATAGTTCTCAAAGTTCTTAGTCTCATGAAAGCATGATTATATACACTAATAGGAACCATAGCTCTCCTGCCTCGTTCCAAGTGCTTTGCCTCAGAGGACATATCACTTGCTTCTTTGTTTGAGCCTGGCCAACCTGCATCTTTCTGGCTGAGAGTCCCTTTGAAGGCTCTGAAAGGAGTCAGAAGTGTTAACATTTCTCCATGATGTCATTCATAAGGCAGCACTGACTTCAGATCTTAATTCATCTTGAGCAGCATATATATCCAGCGGCATTTTCTCTTCTTGCTGAGGAGAAAGAAAATGTCCTTTTAGGCTGGTGGGGAGAGAATGGTGAGGGGGAGAGAGGGAGAGAGGGTCAGTGTCTGGCATTGGGACAGCTGGAACATTGGGGGAAGTGTCAGATGACTCTTGCTTCTGCCAAATGGACTTTCTCCAGTTGTTCCAGAGTCTTTAAAATGCTAAGAAAATGCTTTTGCATTTTCATTTGTATTGGCCAGGGCTTGTATTAGTTAAAGTACTGCCAGCTGCTGTCATAGATAACATTTGAAATCTCTATGGCTTAACACAATGGAAGTTTCTCATAAAGTCCAAGAGGTGGGGGAGACAAGAGTCATGGGAAGGAAGGTGGTAAGGAGGTGGCACTCTTGTCTACTCCGAGTGACCAAAGACGGCTCTATAATTTCAACACTTAATACTCAAGGTTACCCTGGGAGCGAACATCTGGTATACGATGCAGGAGGAAAGAGAGTGTGAAGAAGGCACACACACTTCTTGCCACTTAAGTTTGGTCACAGATCATTGCCATTCATATTCTAGAAATGAGGACTAGTCATGTGAACTCATAACGGTGGAAGCGCACTTGGAAGTGGAGTCTTGGTTGGCTGTACCTCTGGACACAATTTTGCACTCTAGAAGGGCACACAGATCATTGGTAGACAGGTAATCTGCTCTCTTAGGATGGTCTTTAGGGCCAGCAATAGAATCTGATTCTGGTGAAATGAATTCACTTAGCAGTAAAATGAATTTATTAGGAGGATATGAGGTAGCTTTAAGAACCAATAGGACTCTTTTGGAGGTGAAGTTGTAGAAATCACCTGAAAGTTTTGATGAGGCTACCAAATGATGAAACAGATTTTTTTTAACCCTTTGTATCGTTTCTCAATATTTAGATCCCAAGAGCATTTGCTGGGATAAACTTGAGTCACTTTCTTGCACCTCCCTCTGTGTCCACAAATAGGTTCTCAAAAGGAAATAAGAATAGCCAAAGAAAATGTAATGAATGAGAAGCAACCCAAACAACAAAAGTCCACTCTACATCTTTCACAGCAAATGCCACTTTTTTAAGGTGAATAAGAAAAATCAAGCTAATTTCTACATTCTGAAGTTTACCATTTATCAAGTATGATGGAGATCAGATTGGAAATTGTATGTATTTGAAAGTAAGACAGATTTCTATGAAGTTAGAGAATGGAGTAACTACTTTGATAACCATTGTCACCTATTTCTTTTCTTATTGTTCAGAAATAGTACTTAGGCTTGCCATTAGCGATGCCACTGATCATGAGGCTTCTCTCCTTTGGTATCTAGTGCTGGTACAACATTGTCTTTGATACCTTGATCTTTTGAGAGAGAAACAAAGACCACATCTTTTCCCTCTGAGATGTGGAGGAAGCAGAGATAATGTGTTGCACACTTTAAACAGATTGAAGAGATACAGCACTTTAAAAAGATGAGGACCCTTTGAGGTGTGAGAGTCTGAAGCCCAACTTAAACCAGGTTAAATGTAAAACTCTGAAGTCTGAGAACTTCAGATGTGCTTAGATCTAAGAGTTCATATAATGTTATAAAAATGATTTTTTTCTAGCCCTTCCTTCCTTCCTTCCTTCCTTCTTTCTTCTTCTTTCCTTTTTGCCTATCTCTCTGCTGGTTAAACTCTCATAAACATATGTTATTAAGTGGTAGCAAATAAAGATTCAGTGCTCGGAAGGAAAGAGCCATAGAAGAAGGGAGAGCTTCTTTGTGTTGATGCTTAGAGCAATTTCAGAAAAAGGGCTCTTGTTGTCCTTACTTGGGTCACAGGCTATTGTTGCTTCCAGGGGAGTGGGGGGCTTTTTTTGGCCAGCCTGTGACACACTCATATCTTTGTGTTGGGAAAATGAGTCATGTGGCTGATACATCACCCTGTGGGAGTAGCACCACTTCTGAATAGAAAACACACTAAGTGACAAAAAGTGCCATTCCATGTAATCTCAGCAAAACAAACAAAGTCTGAAAAAAACAAACCTCCGCTATTTCTCCTGATTTTGTGGGTCACCTGGGAGGCTCTGCTGATCTCTGGGGGTAGCTGGTGACTCAGTTGGGCTGGATGGCCTGAGATAGTCTCATAGACATATCTGGTGACTGATGAGTTGGTTGGTCAGGGGGAACCTAAGTGGAATCATTTTATCTTTGTTCTTCATGTTCTCTTATCCTCCTGTGGATTAGCCTGGGATGTTTCTGGTGATCCCAGGTTTCCAAAGAACTACAAGGAAAGGAGTGTACACTCCAATGCACAAGCACTTTTAAATCTTCTGCTGTGTCACATGGCCAATGTAAGTCACATGACCAAGTCTAGATTAGTGAACAGAGAAATGAATTTCACCTTGGTGAGACTTTGCAGCTCAAGGACACCTGCAGGGGTGAGAAGAATATGGGCCAATTTTGCAATCTAACACAATGTACATTCTGTCTTTTGCCTCCTCCTCACATTTGCCTTTTTCTTGTCTATAAATGAACTCACAGGTCTAGTACCCACTACAACTGGATTATAGACCCAGTTTCTGGATTGCTTCTATTGATTAAGTGTCCCAAACTGATTTAATCAGTTCTTGTGGGGGTGAGGGTGGAGAGCATGTAAGGTCATGCATGCTATAATGTAAGGCTATGCTTTTCATTGGACATGGATGGAGTCAGTTAACTTCTAAAATTGGAGGAGGATTTTGGGCATGGCAGGCAGAGTGACTGAGGACTGCCATGGAAGATAGATAGGACTAAATCCAAAGTCATTCTCTTAAACCCTATATTCTGTTAGGCATCATTATGTAACTGTTAATATAATGAGAACACACGTTATATGCAGTCACATGTGCAGTCTGCACATGGTGGGAATGAAATAAATCCCAGCTAGACTATCTGCTTTTGATGTTTAAGAATTATGTTTCATTTTTCTTTTATATTCACAGACAGCGCTCACCACATTGTTGCTGAATGCCCTCAAGTGGTGGGGGGACTAAGGAGAAAGCCTGAAGTAAGCACTAGACTTTAAGTTTAGTAAATTTCTACTTAGCAATTATACTTATTTGCTTGATTCTCTAGAGAAGGCCAAATTCAAATAACAAATCACATTTATCAAAGGGAAATACTGTATGTAATTGCAATTCAGAATATTATATTTCTAGATTATGAGATAAGTAGAAAGAGCAAGGAGAGAAAAAGTATGACAATATAGAAAATCATATGGGGACTGCAAAAGTTTTAGAAAGTGAGACAAACCCAGAAAATTGAAATTCAATTTGACTTGTCAAGATAGAACATTTTCAGTTATTTTAAGTTGAAGTTCTTTATTTGGCATCAGGAAGAAAAAAGCTACTACTGAAATTAGACATAAACTGGGCCTTCCTTAAGTAAATGTCCCTTCATCCTTAAGTGGCACATGGACTGAGACAGAATTCAGAAACAAAAAAAGATCTCATTTTTGACAGAGTATCTGGATAAGAAATGGTGATGCTCTAGAATGAGAAAATAATGCCTTCAGGACATTTTCCCTCCTTTTCATAATATAACGTCTTAGTTACAGCTCTTCTTCTCTCAAAATTAGATGACAGTATTTGCATATTTCTTTTCTCAATTATCCATGGAAAGGAAAATGACTGGGGAGGAGAGCATGAAAGAATGTAGATAATTGGTATCAACAGATAATTTCCAAGCCTCATTATTTCATCTATTAATTTTGGTCTACACTCTTATGCTACCCAAGCTTTGATCAGAGTTCCAAGAAACAGCTCATGAGCATTATTTTGATTTTTAGTTCTTTATTTAAAAATGATGTGACTTTTAAATGGTGCAAAGTGACCCAAAAGCAGCTCAGCAGGAACAGGGACAAATGAGGACATGAACATTTAACATCATCTGAGAGCTGCTTTTGTTAGGCATGAATCAACTTATCAGGAAAGGGTCAGCCATGGTAATTGTGTTATCACCATTTCAGCTTTAGATGGCTGATGGGATAGGTACCAAGTCATCTGGACAGGGACTTATGTGGGTAGGAAATGGTAATGACAAGAAAAGATCCTGTATAAAAAGTGATAAGAACCAGTAGAACAAATTGGATTCCTAAAACATCAATGCAGATGTTCAGAAAGGACAATTAAACAAGGACTATAACAACAGCAACATTATCTGCATTTATTGAGTACTTACCTAATGGGATTAGGAGACCAACTAGGGACCCATCACCACCTACCACCATGGGTAAGCCTTCTTGCAATCCTGTGGGAGAGATGCAATTATCATATTTTGCATTGAATTCCAAACCTGGGGAGAACTTGCCTTCTCCCTGTAGGAGTAAAACTTAGTCCTAATTTCTTAATCACAGGAACCTCAGGAAAGTCTTGTTTATATCTGTGAGTAACAGCACTGAGTAGTCAGGAAGGACCCCTGTCACAAGGACAGTCATCAGCTGTCTATGGGGTCTCTGGGAGACAGAGGTGGCAGGAGAAGAGAGCCTGTAACAAAATCTTTGATGTCACTTGGAAAAATGTCTTAACTTCAAAGTGAGATCACTTTGCTTTATTATTTCTTTGCTAATTCAATCCCTTTGAGAAGATAAACCAAGTTATTCTTTATTATTGCAACTTGCCAATGTTGTAGACTATCAATCTCTGATCAGAAAATCCTAAATTCTTGCATACAGCATGGAAGAATCCAGGCAGGACATGGATAGGGGGCAGGGAGAGAGAGAGAGAGAGAGAGAGAGAGAGAGAGAGAGATCTTTGTTTCAAGACTTTTATTTTACGTTTCCTTTTTTTATTATTGTACTGAGGGTACATTGTGACCTTTACAAAAGTTCTTACAATATATTAGTTGAATTCACTCCCTTCATCATTCTCCTTTATCCCCCTTCCCTGCTTCCTGGGATAGTTTCAGCAGACCTCATACATGAGTATATGTACATACATGAGTACATAATATTTGCACTGTATTCACCCCTTCCTACAAATCGCCAAAAACTTGTGGACAAAAAAAGATCTGGGTGGTTCCGGTGGTCAGGCTATGGTGATTGACAGTTACTCTGCACAAGCACCTAAACTTGCTCTTAGGTATTTTAATTACATGGATATAATTAATATTTATGTTTCAAGCAAGGAATTTGCAATTGCAAAGGCTCTGCCATTAGGAAAGGTCACAGGACAAAGCCTGTAACCAAAGCTTTTGACATCATTTGGAAAATGTCTTAACTTCAAAGTGAAATTGCTTTGCTTCATCATTTCTTTGTTAATTCATCCCCTTTGAGAAGATAAACCATGTTATTCTTCTTATTGCAACTTGCCTGTAGGTTGCTCTGTGCGTGATCATATAGAGATGAACTGGATTTTGATAATTCTGAGAACAGCTTGGCATCCTAGACTTTCAGTAGTAACAAGATGAAGCACTTACAAAGCACACAGTGTGTAACTAACTGGGTTCTGGACCCTGTAATATATAAAGAAATACAAGACCTTTTCATTCGTACTGAGTTAGGTCTTTACTAGAAAAACAAGTTAATAGCTAATAAGATCCTAAATTATGCAGCACTATGCTCTATGTAATAAAGGCCCTGAGGCAAGAATAACTTGTGACATTGGGGAAGCTCCTGAGGAAGTCCGAGTTGGGTTGAGCCTTAAAAAGATAAACAGGGAATATGTGCACAGAAAGAGAAGAGCAGGTGAAGAGTGAGACTGTTGGGCTCAGAGGTTCCCCTTGCCTCCTGGGGCCAACGTGCTTCCTAATTAAATGTTGACTTGATTCAAGAATTATATAGGTTAAGGAGAGCCTGATGCCTAGTTCTCTGATGGCAAATGTGTTTCTTAGCACATCACTTCAAGTAGTCATTGCCAATGTTTTACCATCTGAATTGAAACCTATCTGATATTCTAATTTTTGACTTTCTTGCATGCATCCCGAAGACTACAGTCGTAGAGATTTATATGTGTAGAATAGAGGAGTACAAAAAGCAAACTCTTTTCTCTTTGACAAAGTTATTTCTTGCTGATCCTTAGTTTCTTTTATCTCTCCACCATCACTAAGAAAAAGGCATGAGCTTTAAGTAAACACCTGTATTGTGCAAAGTAACCCATACCTTGTACCTTGATTCATTAAAGCACTGTAGAAGTAAACTCTGGGTAGATGGTGAGGCAATAGGCCATATCATTCTCCTTACTTTTCATAAAAGGGACTGTATATCCACCCCAAATTGATTGCAGGATCCATGGACCTCAGACTTGGCTAGGATGATGTGTAGGATGAATCGTTCCTGACACCACTATGTTAGTTTGTGGAGGCTATCCCACCATAGGGACAAAGCCACGACTTTTTTCTTCATAGTTCCCGTGACCTAATTCCATAAAACACCCTTTCTTCCTGCATCATTTGCATATACTTTTAAGAAAATATTTTTAAATGTTCATAAGATGCTTTGAGAATTAGATATAACATGGGCTTATCAACTGTGGTCTTCTGGAAGTGGTTTCCAAAAGTAACTGGAATCATTGGACACACCAAACTAAGACTTGTGCTAAAATTATACTGAATAAGTTGAATTTACTTGGTCACACTTATATTATGGTCAGGTAAATGTATAAGGAAATAAATTATTATAATGCAAGTGGTTATAATATAAATTATAATGTATTCTATCAACCATTTTGGAGAACACAAAAATAACATTAGTGTATAAATACTGCAGAATAATTTTTAGAACCAGCCAGCGTCTAAACCCAAACTAAATAGTTTTATTCTCCTGAAGTTCTTTAGGAGAAAATGTAAAAGTCGAGATAATTTCAGTTGGCAAATTATGGGTATCAACATACACTTAACCTTTGGCTTGTACAAGTTTCTATCATCAGACACATAGCTTTAGAAGCAAATTTTTGGTGATTTTAGTGGATTCAATAACCCCAGTGAAAGGATTTGTTCAATGGCATCCTGCCTTTCCAACCAGACTTCTGAGGACTGCTAGCCCAGTACTGCTTTTTCTTCTTTGAATCCCTGGCAGCAGCCCTGTATTGTCTGCATCATGAAACAGGCACAGGATTAGATGGTATTTGTTTGTTTGTTTATTCATTTATTAGTTTTTTTTGTAATGCTGGGGATTGAGCCCAGAGCTTGTATTTTCTAGGCAGTCATTCTACCACTGAGCTATATCCTTGACTCCTAAATGGCTTTTAAATATCATTTCCTATTACTAAGTCTTTTACACTTGATCATGTGCCATGAATCTGAATAGAATATACTGGAATATAGTGGCATGATTGTAGGATTAACTAGTTCAAAGTAATAAAAGGAGGACTGGAGGTGTGACTCAAGCACTAGAGAACCTGTTTTGCAATTGTGAGTTCAAACACCAGTCCCACCCAAAAAGCTCCCCCCCAAACTAAAACCAAAATAACAAACAAAACAAAACAAACAAAACCCCCAAATACTATAAGGAGTCTAGGTTGCTGAGGACATTGGTTCCAGGTAAAACTTGAGACCAAGATCATAATGGACATGTAATTTATTTTGCAAAACTAATTACTTCTTTTTCATTTTAACTATGTCAATCACTATTAAGTCACATCAGAATAAGAAACAAAATTGGAGGTATAGGACATGCCTAATTTTATTGATACTGACTAAGGTTTAGATTCAAACTCTCGAGTAGGCTTTTTGTTGTCAATAACGTATAGTGGCTCTAGAAGACTTGTGAATTTTACGGAGACATGAATGGTTCAGGCTGATGAGTTGCTTAAATGAAGTTTTCTTAGCTTGTAAATCATTATAAATTATAAGAGAAAATCCATTAAAAAATAAAACTGGAGTGCTGATGAATAAATGCATTGACACCATGTGGTATGAAATACTTAGTATTTCTATCTTCTCTTCTATGTGAAAATTAATTCATAGTTATAAATTCAATAAATATTTATTGAGCATCTACCACCTGCCTGGAATTGTTTTGGACTCTCTGGATAGAATTGGTGAAAAATATTTGACTCCCATGATGCTTACATTATGGTGGGAAAGAGACTGTTTAAAGAGTAAGTGAATTAGTAGAAAATTACAGACAGTGACTTGAAAATAGTAATACAGGATAATGTACAGTGAACTGATTTAGGGGAACTCTGACAACTGTTGTGTTAAGGAATGTCCTCTTTCTGAGAAGGTAACATTTGAGACAAATTCTTATTACCCACGATCATATAAATATTTGGAGCAAGAACATTCAGAGTAGAGAGAACAGAAAGTGGAAAGACTCAGAGGTGTTTTGAACTAATTCAAGAAACAAAAAGAAAATGAGTAGGCCTGGCATATAGTGAAGAGTGTGTGTGTGTGTATATTGTAGGCTGATTATAAAATGCTAATCTCAGACAGTGGGAAATTACTAACTGAATATAAAAAGACTGTAGGTAATATTGAATGCTGCCTTAAAACTTAGGACTATGACTGTTAAAGTAACATTGTGTCTTTTGTCTTTAGTGAAGAGTTTTTGGTGCACATGTGCAGCAGATAGTTGAGTTTAACCAACTGTGTTTTCTACAAGGTTATGCTGGTAGAAATGAGGGGCAATGTGTAAGTGATGGTTGTAATGATTACTCATGTAATCTAAGATGCCTTCTGGGGGCTGGTGTTGTGACTGTTTCCCCTTCACCTGATTGGTGACGAAGGGATTCCTATCCCACGGTGATGGGAATGGCTGATCATATGATATCCATGTACATGACGGATGAGTTTGACAGCAGTTTATTAGTCACACATACTAACAGCCAGAGGGAGGAGGACACTGGAAGTCATGCCAGGGTACACAGGGGTTGTTCTTGGAAACAGAATGTAATTTATGAACAACCTGAAGTTGTAGGAGACAGTCTTTGTAGTTTCAAGAGGGTGGAAGTGGCCTCTGATTCCTATTGGAGGTTATGACTGGCTTATTTGGATAATGTGCAGGCTCATAGGCACTAAGACCTACTCCTTAAGGGTATGTTGGAGGAGTTTCTGTCCTTATGATATGGATGGCTGTTTGGCTGGGGAACTTTATCTGTGGGAACAGAGTGGGGAGGGAAACTTTCACTTAGGCCATTCAGAGCAATCCACATTGTTCCCAGATGTCAGGGAAGCACATGGCGTTGAGCCTTGACTTTAGGCTTTACACTACAACTGGGAAGCTAGGATAAAGGTGGTGGATGGTAACAATGTGGTAAGGGATTGGAGATCTTCATATGTTTGAAGAATTACTGGAAAGGGACAAATAACAAAAGTGAGATCAGAGGTTGTCAGAGAGGGATTCTTGAAATTGTTATCTCAGAGGGGTTGCAATTGTTTGAAATAAAATGAAGGACATGACCTTGGCAGTGGGTGGCTGAAGTAGAATTGGTTGATGGTAGAAGATGATGAGTGATGATGAATGACCTTGGAGACACAAAATTGTGAGGCACAATGGTGTTAGTTTTAAAATCATCTAGACATAGGTAAGCAATCAAGCTACAGGCCTGAGTATTCACTAAGAAGGTGTTAGGCCACAGGGTGACTGTTTCTTCAGGAGGAGGGCTGATCTCAAGGAGTACAAAGGACTGTGATGGCTTCCAGGTAGGATGAATAGAGATATGCCCTCCTCAACAGCACTGTGGGTCCCAGACTACTTCTGCCCAGTTACCTGGCATAGTAGCTGCCATGAAGCAGTGGGTGTTAATGAACATGTGCCAAAATGAGTTGAATTGAATGTGTCAATTAAATAGAACACTGCTAATGGCAGTTTCTAGAACCCTATCTCTACCTTTCTGAGTTGCTGGATTGATAAATGAATTGATTATTTACTTTCTGCTCCATTGGGTTACAAGATTCCCTTAGTTACCAAGACCCAACTTAACTCTGTTATTTAAATGCATTTATTTTGTGTCTGCTTTTTGCCAGACATGGTGCTAAAAGTTGGGGGTGTAACAGAGAATAAGACAGAAGCCTTTCTTGGGGGCGGGTCTTCCTTTGCAGATAGCATATTTGGAAATTTGGAAAAATATATTTGAAAATAGGTAATTACAATATAGTATGATAAATCCTATGAGGGTGGGTGGGGGTACTTAGGAGGAGCATAATATGAGAGAAGCTTCATGGAAAGGATGGTGCCTCAGGTAGAATCTGAAAGATGAATAGATACACTGCAGGAGTTGTGTGGGTAGGTGACTGCTGGTACTATAACACATGTCCTAATCTCTTCTGCACTTTCTTTGTTTCTCATACTTAAAATGCTCTTTCACTCTTCATCTTTACATAATTAAGGCATATATTACAGTAATTCATACAATAATTTTGTAATCTTATTCTATTGTTATTTAATGTATGTCCCAAATATCCATGCATTCTTCTGATCTATCCTATTCAGTTTTCCTGAGCAGTATGGAATTGAGTACTTAATAAACAATGATATTAGAAATTAGTATATGTACCTAAGCAATAGCAACACTAACAGGAAACAGAAGTATCTTTTGCATGAAAAAGTAGACATTTAAAAATAAAATAGGCTCAAACAAACACATTTATAGATAACACTCTTAAGAGTTGTGTGGGAACAAGATTGATAGACCCCTGGCAAACCTGACTAAAATGAGGAGAGAAAAAACCCAAATTAGTAGAATCAGGAATGCAAAAGGGGAGATAACAACAAACACCATGGAAGTCCAGGAAATCATCAGAGACTACTTTGAGAATCTTTATTCAAATAAATTTGAAAATTATAATGAAATGGACAGATTTCTAGATACATATGATCATTCAAAACTGAACCAAGAGGAAATTAATCACCTGAATAGATCTATAACACAAAATGAAATTGAAGCAGCAATCAAGAGTCTCCCCAAAAAGAAAAGTCCAGGACCTGATGGATTCTCTGCTGAATTCTATCAGACCTTTAAAGAAGAACTGATACCAACCCTCCTTAAACTGTTCCACAAAATAGAAAGGGAAGGAAAACTGCCAAACACATTTTATGAAGCCAGTATTACACTTATCCCAAAACCAGGCAAAGATACCTCCAAAAAGGAGAACTATAGGCCAATCTCCTTAATGAACATTGACGCAAAAATCCTCAACAAAATAATGGCAAACCAAATTCAACAATACATCAAAAAGATTATTCACCACGACCAAGTAGGCTTCATCCCAGGGATGCAGGGGTGGTTCAACATACGCAAATCAATAAACATAATAAACCACATTAACAGAAGCAAAGACAAAAACCACTTGATCATCTCAATAGATGCAGAAAAAGCCTTTGATAAGATCCAACACCATTTCATGATAAAAGCTCTAAGAAAACTAGGAATAGAAGGAAAGTACCTCAACATTATAAAAGCTATATATGACAAACCTACAGCCAGCATTATACTTAATGGAGAAAAACTGAAACCATTCCCTCTAAAATCAGGAACCAGACAAGGATGCCCACTATCTCCACTCCTATCCAACATAGTACTGGAATTCCTAGCCAGAGGAATTAGGCAAGAAGAAGGAATAAAAGGAATACAAATAGGTAAAGAAACTGTCATAATATCCCTATTTGCAGATGACATGATCCTATACCTTAAAGACCCAAAAGACTCTACTCAGAAGCTTCTAGACATCATCAATAGCTATAGCAAGGTAGCAGGATATAAAATCAACATAGAAAAATCATTAGCATTTCTATACACTAATAATGAGCAAACTGAAAAAGAATACATGAAAATAATTCCATTTACAATAGCCTCAAAAAAAATCAAATACCTAGTTGTAAACCTAACAAAAGATGTGAAAGACCTCTACAAGGAAAACTATACACTTCTGAAGAAAGAGATTGAGGAAGACTATAGAAAGTGGAGAGATCTCCCATGCTCATGGATTGGTAGAATCAACATAGTAAAAATGTTGATACTCCCCAAAGTAATCTACATGTTTAATGCAATTCCCATCAAAATTCCAAAGACATTCATTAAAGAGATCAAAAAATCTACCGTGAAATTTATGGAAACACAGGAAGCCACGAATAGCCAAGGCAATACTCAGTCAAAAGAACAATGCAGGAGGTATCACAATACCTGACTTCAAACTATATTACAAAGCAGTAGCAATAAAAACGGCATGGTACTGGCACAAAAACAGACATGAAGACCAGTGGAACAGAATAGAGGACCCAGATATGAAGCCACACAACTATAACCAACTTGTCTTTGACAAAGGAGCTAAAAATATACGATGGAGAAATAGCAGCCTCTTCAACAAAAACTGCTGGGAGAACTGGTTAGCAGTCTGCAAAAAACTGAAACTAGATCCATGTATATCACCCTATACCAAGATTAACTCAAAATGGATCAAGGATCTTAATATCTGACCACAAACTTTAAAGTTGATATAGGAAAGAGTAGGAAATACTCTGGAATTAGTAGGTATAGGTAAGAGCTTTCTCAACGAAACCCCAGCAGCACAGCAACTAAGAGATAGCATAGATAAATGGGACCTCATAAAACTAAAAAGCTTCTGTTCATCAAAAGAAATGGTCTCTAAACTGAAGAGAACACCCACAGAGTGGGAGAAAATATTTGCCAATTATACATCAGACAAAGGACTGATAACCAGAATATACAGGGAACTTAAAAAACTAAATTCTCCCAAAACTAATGAACCAATAAAGAAATGGGCAAGTGAACTAAACAGAACTTTCTCAAAAGAAGAAATTCAAATGGCCAGAAAACACATGAAAAAATGCTCACCATGTCTAGCAATAAAGGAAATGCAAATTAAAACCACACTAAGATTCCACCTCACCCCTGTTAGAATAGCCATCATTAGCAACACCACTAACAACAGGTGTTGGCGAGGATGCGGGGAAAAAGGAACCCTCCTACACTGTTGGTGGGAATGTAAACTAGTACAACCACTCTGGAAAAAAATTTGTAGGCTACTTAAAAAGCTAGAC
Organism: Castor canadensis; assembly: GCF_047511655.1. Taxonomy (NCBI): domain Eukaryota; kingdom Metazoa; phylum Chordata; class Mammalia; order Rodentia; family Castoridae; genus Castor; species Castor canadensis. The sequence continues at coordinate 80,145,066 of NC_133393.1, forward strand.
ATTGATCTACCATTTGATCCAGCAATACCACTCTTGGGGATATACCCAAAAGACTGTAACACAGGTTACTCCAGAGGCACCTGCACACCCATGTTTATTGCGGCACTATTCACAATAGCCAAGTTATGGAACAGCCAGGCACCTGCACACCCATGTTTATTGCGGCACTATTCACAATAGCCAAGTTATGGAAACAGCCAAGATGCCCCACTACTGACAAATGGATTAAGAAAATGTGGTATCTATACAGAATGGAATTTTATGCAGCCATGAGAAAGAACGAAATGTTATCATTCGCTGGTAAATGGATGGAATTGGAGAACATCATTCTGAGTGAGGTTAGCCTGGCCCAAAAGACCAAAAATCGTATGTTCTCCCTCATATGTGGACATTAGATCAAGGACAAACACAACAAGGGGATTGGACTTTGAGCACATGATATAAGCGAGAGCACACAAGGGAGGGGTAAGGATAGGCAAGACAGCTAAAAAACTAGCTAGCATTTGTTGCCCTTAATGCAGAGAAACTAAAGCAGATACCTTAAAAGCAACGGAGGCCAATAGGAAAAGGGAACCAGGAACTAGAGAAAAGATTAGATCAAAAAGAATTAACTGAGAAGGTAACACACACGCACAGGAAATCAATGTGTGTGAATGCCCTGTATAGCTATCCTTATCTCAACCAGCAAAACCCCTTGTTCCTTCCTATTATTGCTTATACTCTCTCTACAACAAAATTAGAAATAAGGGCAAAATAGTTTCTGCTGGGTATTGAGGAGGGGGGAGAGGGAGGGGGCGGAGTGGGTGGTAAGGGAGGGGGTGGGGGCAGGGGGGAGAAATGACCCAAGCCTTGTATGCACATATGATTAATAAATAATAAAAAAAAAGCCTTCAAGAGTTGTGTGGGCTGTAATTCCTTGCTATTCAGAAAAAGGAAAACAAAACTCAGGTCTTTATAAATTCTAAGTTTCTACCCAAAGTGAAACATTTAGTAAGAAAATGGGGAGAATTCCAAGATGGCGGCTAGAGGTAGGAAGCAGAAAGCGACCCTCCTATAGTGAAATCTTGGAGAGACGCTGGAGACACACTTTACAGGCATAATCACCGAGAAAAGGCATAACTTTGACTCCTCCACATCTCCAGCCGGCGCAGAGAATCTCCACTTCATGTTAAACGGAGAACCGAGGAGGCCCCGGGGCCGCCAGTGGCCGGCGCCCATACGGCTTGGGAAGACGCGGACCAGGTGAGCTTCGCGGTACCGCGGTAGCCCCACAGACAAGCCTGGGCCAGAGCAGCATATCCCCCTGGACAGACTGACCTCCACCCGGGAAAAAAAGAGAAACTGAGTACTAAGCAATAAGAACAGTTAAGACACGCTGGAAAGAGGGTGGGGCGCCCTGAGCGCTGAAGATTGGGGGAAGGGAATCCTTCCTGGGACTGTAAATAAACGAGCCGGGCGGGCCGGAGAGGCTCTGGCGGGAGCGGGGCGCGCCCAGCAACCGGGAGCGGGGACGCTTGTGAGAGGAGGGAAGACCCACTTCCCACGTGAACTGTAAATAAACACGCAGGCCTGACAACGCGGGGCAGTCTCGCCTTTCCCAGTGCTTGGAAAGGGAAAAGCCTGTAGCAGAGGCCCCCCTCCCCCGCACAGGAGAACTCTGAGCAAACAAAGCCTGTGGGACCAGGTGAGTGCTAGCTCACCCCAGAGATCTGCATAAATAACGCCTCCAGCTACAGGCTGAGAGCAGCAGGCAGGCAAGCCACAGTCGCAGATACCACTCTCAGAACTGCCTCCAGACGCTTTTTTTTCTTTTTCTCCCTACCTTTGATGAGAGAACAACCGAATTACACCTGCAAGCCGAAAAACTTACTGAAACTGTATTGCATTTGAACTGGGGACACTTGGTGGGGCTTTTTTTTTTTTTCTTCTGTGTGTGTGTGAGTGTAGTTTTGTTCTACTTTATGCATCCCCTTTGATGAGACAACTACAGAACAACATCTGAGGCACCAACTCCAGGACTGGAGATTGAGACGGACATCCAAATTATTAAGACTGAAATTGCATTGCATATAAACTTGGAAGTTTTTTGGTTTTTTGGTTTTTTTTGTTTTTTTTAATTTTCTATTTTCCATTTTATTTTAATTCATTTTATAAATAGATATTACTTTCATATACTTATTTTTTATTTTTTTTACCTTTGATTTTCAATCCTCTCTCTGTCACTCTATTGTCTGTTCAGCTTACTGTCGATTAGTACACTAACACTCCCTGTTTATACCTTTGAAACTCTCTTGTCTGATACCTTGTTCTGCTTTCTCCCTCTTGTCTGTATATTTGTTTTCCCCTTTTCTTTAACTTCTTGCTTTCCATCTCAGCTCACTCTTCCATTCTCAATATTACCATTGTTATTATTACAAGCTAGAAAATACTTAATTACACACAGTACAGGGACAGTAACAACACCAAGGACAATGACAGGAAGACAGAAAGAACAAGGAAACCATTTTCCCCACAGCAAAAAATTAGTACAGGAACCAGAGGGGAATGAAGAGAACAGAAACTCAGAGCCAGACTCCAACAAAATGAAGATAAACTATGCCAAAGGACCCAATGAAGCCTACAAGAATAATTTAAAAGAAGACATACTACAAGTACTCAATGAGAATTTTATAGAGATGATACTGGATAGGGTCAACCAAAATGTACAGGAGACACTCAAGAAATTCCAAGACAATAAAAATAGAGAATTTGAAAAAGCAAAAGAAGAAATAAAGGAAACCATAGAAGCACTGTATAAACACCAAAGTGAAAGAGAGAACACAATCAATAAATGGATAAATGAACTCAGGACAAAAATAGACAACAATAAAGAAGAAAACAGCCAGGAAATGGAAAACCTCAGAAAAAAGAACGAAACAGAACTGCAAAACAAAACGGAAGGCCAATCCAGCAGAATAGAACAAACAGAAGACAGAATCTCAGAACTTGAAGATGAAATGGTAATTAAAGGAAAAACTGAAGAACTACTAATTAAACAACTCAAGACCTGTGAAAAGAAAATGCAAGAACTCACCGACTCCATCAAAAGACCAAACTTGAGAATCATGGGCATCGAAGAAGGAGAAGAGGTGCAAGTGAAGGGAATGCGTAATATATTCAACAAAATAATAACGGAAAATTTCCCAAATCTAGAGAAAGATATTCCCATACAAATGCAAGAGGCCTCCAGGACACCAAACAGACCAGATCAAAATAGAACTACTCCACGACATATCATCATTAAAACAACAAGTTCAGAAACTAGGGAAAGAATATTGAAGGCTGCAAGAGAGAAAAAACAAGTAACATACAAAGGTAAACCCATCAAAATCACAGCAGACTTCTCAACAGAAACATTAAAAGCAAGAAGAGCGTGGGGTGAGATCTTCCGGGCACTGAATGAAAATAACTTCAACCCCAGGATACTCTACCCAGCAAAGCTATCATTCAAAATAGATGGAGCAATAAAAGTCTTCCATGATAAGCAGAAACTAAAACAATATGTGACCACAAAGCCACCATTACAAAAGATTCTGCAAGGGATCCTGCACACAGAAAGTGACACCCAACTTAACCATGAAAAGGCAGGCAGCACCAAACCACAGGATAAGAAAAAGCAAGACAGTAGAGAGTAACATCAAGTTAGGTACACACAATCAAACCTTCAAACAACTAAGATAACTAAATGGCAGGAATCACCACATACCTATCAGTACTAACACTTAATGTTAATGGACTTAATTCACCCATCAAAAGACACCGTTTGACAAAATGGATTAAAAAAGAAGATCCAACAATTTGTTGCTTACAGGAGACTCATCTCACCGACAGAAATAAGCATATGCTTAGGATGAAAGGCTGGAAGAAGATTTACCAAGCCAATGGCCCCCGAAAACAAGCAGGAGTAGCAATACTTATCTCTGACAAAGTAGACTTCAAACCTACATTGATCAAACGAGATAAAGAAGGACATTCCATACTAATAAAAGGGGAAATAGACCAAAAGGAAATAATAATCATCAATCTGTACGCACCCAACGTCAACGCACCCAATTTCATCAAACATACCCTGAAAGACCTAAAAGCATATATAAACGCCAACACAGTGGTTGTGGGAGACTTTAACACTCCATTATCATCAATAGATAGGTCATCCAAACAAAAACTCAATAAAGAAATCCAAGATCTAAAATATGCAATAGATCAAGTGGACCTAGTAGATGTCTACAGAACATTTCATCCAACCTCTACACAATATACATTCTTCTCAGCAGCCCATGGAACCTTCTCCAAAATAGATCATATCCTAGGGCACAAAGCAAGCCTCAGCAAATATAAGAAAATAGAAATAATACCATGCATACTATCTGACCACAATGCAGTAAAAGTAGAACTCAACAACAAAAGTAAAGACAAAAAACATGCAAACAGCTGGAAACTAAATAACTCATTACTTAATGAAGAATGGATCATCGATGCAATAAAAGAGGAAATTAAAAAGTTCCTGGAAGTCAATGAAAATGAAAACACAACCTACCGGAACCTATGGGACACAGCTAAGGCAGTCTTGAGAGGAAAGTTTATAGCCATGAGTGCATATATTAAAAAGATTGAAAGATCCCAAATCAATGACCTAATGATACATCTCAAACTCCTAGAAAAACAAGAACAAGCAAATCCCAAAACAAATAGAAGGAGAGAAATAATAAAAATAAGAGCTGAAATCAACGAAATAGAAACCAAAAAAACCATACAAAGAATTAATGAAACAAAAAGTTGGTTCTTTGAAAAAATAAACAAGATCGATAGACCCCTGGCAAACCTGACTAAAATGAGGAGAGAAAAAACCCAAATTAGTAGAATCAGGAATGCAAAAGGGGAGATAACAACAAACACCATGGAAGTCCAGGAAATCATCAGAGACTACTTTGAGAATCTTTATTCAAATAAATTTGAAAATTATAATGAAATGGACAGATTTCTAGATACATATGATCATCCAAAACTGAACCAAGAGGAAATTAATCACCTGAATAGACCTATAACACAAAATGAAATTGAAGCAGCAATCAAGAGGCTCCCCAAAAAGAAAAGTCCAGGACCTGATGGATTCTCTGCTGAATTCTATCAGACCTTTAAAGAAGAACTGATACCAACCCTCCTTAAACTGTTCCATGAAATAGAAAGGGAAGGAAAACTGCCAAACACATTTTATGAAGCCAGTATTACACTTATCCCAAAACCAGGCAAAGACACCTCCAAAAGGGAGAACTATAGGCCAATCTCCTTAATGAACATTGATGCAAAAATCCTCAACAAAATAATGGCAAATCGAATTCAGCAACACATCAAAAAGATTATTCACCACGACCAGGTAGGCTTCATCCCAGGGATGCAGGGGTGGTTCAACATACGAAAATCAGTAAACGTAATAAACCACATTAACAGAAGCAAAGACAAAAACCACTTGATCATCTCAATAGATGCAGAAAAAGCCTTTGATAAGATCCAACATCATTTCATGATAAAAGCTCTAAGAAAACTAGGAATAGAAGGAAAGTTCCTCAACATTATAAAAGCTATATATGACAAACCTACAGCCAGCATTATACTTAACGGAGAAAAATTAAAACCATTCCCTCTAAAATCAGGAACCAGACAAGGATGCCCACTATCTCCACTCCTATTCAACATAGTACTGGAATTCCTAGCCAGAGCAATTAGGCAAGAAGAAGGAATAAAAGGAATACAAATAGGTAAAGAAACTGTCAAAATATCCCTATTTGCAGACGACATGATCCTATACCTTAAAGACCCAAAAAACTCTACTCAGAAGCTTCTAGACATCATCAATAGCTATAGCAAGGTAGCAGGATATAAAATCAACATAAAAAATCATTAGCATTTCTATACACTAACAATGAGCAAACGGAAAAAGAATGTATGAAAACAATTCCATTTACAATAGCCTCAAAAAAAATCAAATACCTAGGTGTAAACCTAACAAAAGATGTGAAAGACCTCTACAAGGAAAACTATACACTTCTGAAGAAAGAGATTGAGGAAGACTATAGAAAGTGGAGAGATCTCCCATGCTCATGGATTGGTAGAATCAACATAGTAAAAATGTCTATACTCCCAAAAGTAATCTACATGTTTAATGCAATTCCCATCAAAATTCCAATGACATTCATCAAAGAGATTGAAAAATCTACTGTTAAATTTATATGGAAACACAAGAGGCCACGAATAGCCAAGGCAATACTCAGTCAAAAGAACAATGCAGGAGGTATCACAATACCTGACTTCAAACTATATTACAAAGCAATAATAATGAAAACAGCATGGTACTGGCACAAAAACAGACATGAAGACCAGTGGAACAGAATAGAGGATCCAGATATGAAGCCACACAACTATGAGCAACTTATCTTTGACAAAGGAGCTAAAAATATACGATGGAGAAATAGCAGCCTCTTCAACAAAAACTGCTGGGAAAACTGGTTAGCAGTCTGCAAAAAACTGAAACTAGATCCATGTATATCACCCTATACCAAGATTAACTCAAAATGGATCAAGGATCTTAATATCAGACCCTAAACTCTTAAGTTGATACAAGAAAGAGTAGGAAATACTCTGGAGTTAGTAGGTATAGGTAAGAACTTTCTCAATGAAACCCCAGCAGCACAGCAACTAAGAGATAGCATAGATAAATGGGACCTCATAAAACTAAAAAGCTTCTGTTCATCAAAAGAAATGGTCTCTAAACTGAAGAGAACACCCACAGAGTGGGAGAAAATATTTGCCAATTATACATCAGACAAAGGACTGATAACCAGAATATACAGGGAACTTAAAAAACTAAATTCTCCCAAAACTAATGAACCAATAAAGAAATGGGCATGTGAACTAAACAGAACTTTCTCAAAAGAAGAAATTCAAATGGCCAGAAAACACATGAAAAAATGCTCACCATCTCTAGCAATAAAGGAAATGCAAATTAAAACCACACTAAGATTCCACCTCACCCCTGTTAGAATATCCATCATCAGCAACACCACCAACAACAGGTGTTGGCGAGGATGCGGGGAAAAAGGAACCCTCTTACTCTGTTGGTGGGAATGTAGACTAGTACAACCACTCTGGAAAAAAATTTGGAGGCTACTTAAAAAGCTAGACATCGATCTACCATTTGATCCAGCAATACCACTCTTGGGGATATACCCAAAAGACTGTTACTCCAGAGGCACCTGCACATCCATGTTTATTGCGGCACTATTCACAATAGCCAAGTTATGGAAACAGCCAAGATGTCCCAGCACTGACGAATGGATTAAGAAAATGTGGTATCTATACACAATGGAATTTTATGCAGCCATGAAGAAGAACGAAATGTTATCATTCGCTGGTAAATGGATGGAATTGGAGAACTTCATTCTGAGTGAGGTTAGCCTGGCTCAAAAGACCAAAAATCGTATGTTCTCCCTCATATGTGGACATTAGAGCAAGGGCAAACACAACAAGGGGATTGGACTATGAGCACATGATAAAAGCGAGAGCACACAAGGGAGGGGTGAGGATAGGTAAGACACCTAAAAAACTAGCTAGCATTTGTTGCCCTTAATGCAGAGAAACTAAAGCAGATACCTTAAAGCAACTGAGGCCAATAGGAAAAGGGGACCAGGAACTAGAGAAAAGGTTAGATTAAAAAGAATTAACCTAGAAGGTAACACCCATGCACAGGAAATCAATGTGAGTCAATGCCCTGTATAGCTATCCTTATCTCAACCAGCAAAACCCCTTGTTCCTTCCTATTATTGCTTATACTCTCTCTACAACAAAATTAGAGATAAGGGCAAAATAGTTTCTGCTGGGTATTGAGGGGGGAGAGGGAGGGGGTGGAGTGGGTGGTAAGGGAGGGGGTGGGGGCAGGGGGGAGAAATAAACCAAGCCTTGTATGCACATATGAATAATAAAAGAAAAATGAAAAAAAAAAAAAAAAAAAAAAGAAAATGGGGACTTTGGTCACATAAGAACTTTCCTTGGTGGGCCTCTGGATGTGGCCAGCTGACACTTTGATTTCAGTCTTTGACTTCAGCCTTGAGCAGAGTATCCTGCTAAAATATGCTGAATTTCTGACCTATGGAAACCATGAGCTGATAGATTTTTGTGCTTTAAGTGACCAAGTTTGTTATAAAGTGATAGAAAATTAATACAGAATGATAGCTACACTTTCCCCAAAGTTTGTTTTGAGGCACTCATGTGACAACCCATGTTAATTATGTAGCACAGTGCCTGATACATCAAAAACACAGAAGTAGTAGTTACTGAACAGAAGAAATTTGACTTTGTGCAAGGTATTTAATCTAGCTAGACGTTGGTTTTTCTCATCCTTCATGTGATTACACTTGAGAGAAATTTTTACAGATTCTCAAACTTGTTCTGAAGTGTCCAGAAAAGCAAAGCCACTGTCAAGATCTGATCTTCAGAGGAGGAATTTGAGTGATGTTTTGGAAATGGGGAATTGCTAATATCAACATGGGCCCCCCAAATATGCCTTACAACATCTGGAACTTTGCAGGCAATTTAGACAATTTCTTTTTGGATATGTGTGATTGTTTTTAGAAGGAAAAAAAATCAGATTACCTCTTGTTTATAGGACAGTATAACTGTCTTTTTTTTTTTGCAGTTCTGGAGCTTGAACTCAGGGCCTACACCTTGAGCCACTCCACCAGCCTTTTTCTGTGAAGGGTTTTTTCGATATAGGGTCTTGCGAAACTATTTGCCCAGGTGCCTTCGAACCGTGATCCTCCTGATCTCTGCTTCCTGAGTAGCTAGGATTATAGACATGAGCCACTGGCACCTAGCAGGACAGTGAAAACTCTTAATACTGGCTTGTCATTTCTTTCAGAAAATAGGGCCGTATTAAAAAAGTGAATTCAAAAGACAGTCTTATTAGCCAATTAATGCTGAATAAAGACTATTCCAAATGAAACAAAAAGGTTATGGTATGTTTTAAAACTCTTTCAATCCATCGATTTACAAGAATAAATTGCCTGGATCCAGGCTGAAAGGAATGTGTGGGATTTCAACTGTTGAAAATAAAACTTAGTATATCAATAACTAGGTGCTAATATATTTTTATTAGAGTCTATAACATCAAAATTAAGTTTTCAGACCTGCTCAGATTGAATCTCATTAACCATTCTCCTCTTTTAGGATGAGATAGTAGAAGGCAGTGAATTCTCACAGTTGTTTAAAAGCAGAGTTCCTGGATTTCACAGTATTTGTTAACAATGTGCCAAGACTGGCTATAAAACCTTCTGAGTTGGGCTGGACATCCCAGCCACAGCGAATTTTTTTTTTTTTAAAACCATATGCTCATTATAGAACCACACATAAAGAAGCAATGACAAACTTTCCAGCAACTTGTCATGGATAACTCAGTCCTTTGATGCTTGTAGCCTTGGAGGAATGGCTTATTTCATTCCTTTGCTGGAGACTTTACGAAAGCTTTGATAATGAGAGAGAAAATAGGAAAAGAGGCCTTGTTAAAAACCTGGTAAGATTCTTCTGTTCTTAAATAGGTATCCCCATTCCAGATCCCAAAAGACCACCAGCAGACATACTTCCCATTTGCCTGTTAATTTAAATTGACTTACTAAGTGCATGTATCTGTTGTCCCATCTATCTTTCCCTTTAAAGATGACAGCCTGCTAAGCATTTACCTGTGCATTTCTGTTGCATTCTGTTGACCACCAGCACCTGAGAATTTTCAGAAGAATTACTAAACAGAGCTCCTCTTCATTTGGAATTGAGCTCTCCAGTAAGTAACCCTTGAGTCGGGAAGACTTGCCATGTTTAATGTTCTACTGGTACCCTATGTTCTAATTCATCCCCTCTATGGCAATTCTGATTTCAAATCAGATTTGTCTCCTGCTCAAGTTTACTGTTGCATATTGCTTGAAGACTCTTTCTCTACATAATTTGGTAAAATTTTCTTCCTTAATCCATTTTTATTCAATAAGTAGGCTGTTCACTTACCACCCCACACACTACATTTAACCTTTCGTTGCTCATAATGTAAAACTATGAAATCTGCATATAAAGACCACCCTAGTGGCTCTAAAGGTAAGTGGTTTTTCTGGCAGGTGGTCTTCAGTATAACAGTGCTCCAAACCAAATTTGATGCTTCTATCACAAGTAGGATGACTCTTATAATTACGTGAGAGTAAATGTAGTTGGCTGGAACATCCCCCAAATTATCTCAAGGATTTTCTGGAGTGATCTCGTGTGGAGCAGCCCCTACAGTTTACCCCAGGAAACCTGCAATACAGTTGGCCATGGTCTGTCCATGAACCATTAACCATTAAGCAGGGTCATTGCTAGGCATCAGTTCAGCTTCCAGAACAGCTGGAAGCCTGTCCTTTCAGTACTCATGGGTCTGAGAACTTAGCAAGGAAGCTTAAAACTTCCTGTGGGGTGGTTTTATGAGAAGCATTTCTTGTGGAGACAGGCAAATGTGAATTCAAAGCTGGCGAGGTTATAATTTTATATAACCCCTTTTGTAAAAGTATTTTTTTTTAAACAGCCTAATGCATTTGGTAAAGGGCCTACATTCATGTTAGGCAGGTGGTCTCTAAAGGCAGGTTCAAAACACATTACTCTGATGGGAAATAAACTACAGGTTTAGAGCCCTTAGCTATTTTGGATGGTGGTCTTTGGATATAGGTGGTCTCTTTAGTAATTTCCATTGTGTACATTTAATGTATGTATTTGATTAATACTGCCTCATTTAGCTGCATGTGCTACATCCATCTATAAATTTTGAATGGATAATATTAGAATTAGCTAGCATTTTTGTAGGTGGAATACAACTGCTATTTCTATGGCCATCTAAAAGATGTTTTTGATTATAAATTATACTGGTTATATTAAGCTTGTGGTTGGTGCTGGAGACCAGGGTCGATGTCTGGTTTGGGAAAGCCAAGTTCCCCAGCTAGAGCATGGGAGTAAGGAATTCAGATGGTTTGTCCACAGGAATGAGGGACAATCCCACATGAGCAGGAGGCTGAAATTCAGGAGCTGAATAAGGTTAAGGTCAAGGCTCTGTTGATCAGTATCCTCAACCGGAGTTTACAGCATTGTCTAGTCTCATGGTATAAGATGACCTTGACTTTCAAGAAACTAAGTGACTACATAAGACAGGAGGAATACAGGAGTAACGATTGGTCTCTTTTAAGGATTACACTTTACCTAAGTGCAAATATTGTATCTTATTCAATTTGTACAGTAGCTGGCACTGAGAAGTAATCAAACATAATTTGGTGAAAAAAATGAATAAATTTGTAGCCTACCTCATAGTCTCAGGTACAAGGCTGACTTAATGATAAATCTTTGGGCTAAAATTCCTTCTGCATTTTAGCAGTGATTTTCTTTCTATTACTAATATTTTTATATAGAAATGGGAAAAAATGATATCCCAAAGGGTTGAGTAAGTTGCCTTTACAAAATTAGTAGCAGCAGAAATTTTTTTTTAAGTTTAGATTTAGGGCTGTAGCCAAATACTAAATATCTTACCATCTCTGTTTTGAGTTCTTATCTGAAATTTGAATGTATTGGTCCTAGGTTGTGCTACATATCTACTTGCAGTTTTCATTTTTTGTTAAGTGTATGTTGTTATACACACTGAGGTAATAACTTGAATTTCATTTTTCTCCAAGCACATATTAACTTCATTTTCTTTTAGTATGTATTCTTTTATGGTATTTAGGAGTACAATGAGAAGATGAAAATGGGGGTCTATAATAATTCGTTTTTTTTAATGGATAGAGAAAGAAAGAAAGTTGGATAATATCTTTTTAGTGAAATGCCTTAATGCTTCATTTTTTCATACAGTTTTCCTTGAGTATCAGGATTTCATCTTGGCCTTTAAAGCATTTTAAAACAAAGCTCATGTAATAGTCCATTTTCTTTTGCTATTAAAAAATACCTGAGGCTAGATCCTTAATAATTAAGACTCATTTATTAATTAGTTCAAGGTTTTAAGGCTGAAAGTCCAAGATTAGGCAGTGTCATCTGTTTGACCTTTTCTGAGGATCCTTTCAGTTGGGTTACAACATGGCAAAGAAGTAGAAAGGAAACAGGGTTGCATGCAGAAGGGACCAAGACTGTAGGGCAGACTTGCTTTATAAAAACCAGCTCTCATGGGAGCTAACTCACTCCTTGAGACCAGCATTAATCCATGCCCTCCTGACACAATAACCTCCCATAGGCCCCACCTCTTAAAGGTTCTACCACCTCTACACCACCACAGTGGGCAAAGCTTCCAGCACACGAACCTTTAAGGGCCACACTCAAAACACACATATTGAAAGCATAGCAGCTTCCTTCCCCCAAGCTCAGTGCCACCCTATCATAAAATTCAGAAATGTTGAGTGATTTGTTATGAATACCAAGAATTCTCAGCAAATGCTCCACCTGTACATTTTATGTAAAGAAAAGAACATTGCAAATTTAGCACTCATTTTACCTTTAATCGATCATCTTGGACTTTAGGATCTGTTCAGAAAGCAATTATTTCAATTGGAATGAAGTTGAACAAAAATAATAGCCTATCATTATAATTATATCAATTGTAGCCATTATGGTGAAAAGAGTTTTCATATATTTAATTTGTTTGCGTCCCAGAAATTAAATGCTTTCAACTTTTAAACTCAGAGTGAGTTTATTTTTGTTCAAAATGGGTTTGAAAAAAAATTTTCTGCCAGACATTCTTTTTCCTGACTTTAGTAGGTATTTTTTCTGTTTTTCTCCTCACCTTTTCTCTTCTCCCCTTCACACTAAAAATCATTGTCCTTTGTCCTTTGTCTACAGCTAGAGAAAGCTCCCTTATATGGGAATCTAATGAAGAAATTGCCATAAGGACGTTGGTGGCAATCACACCCCTTTGCCACTGCAGGCCTCCTCCACTTGCTGACCAAAGCTGTGGGCTGTGCCTGCAGCACGTGTGATCTTCCTATGGCCTCATTTGGGATAACATTTAAATAAAGCTGGCTCTAGCAATGCCCAGTTGCACGACCCATAATTAGTCTGAATAACATTTTCCATTTTAAACCCTGATTTTACGGGGTTTACTACTTGGCCCATAAACTCTTGCTCCAAACTTAGAGTTGGCATGATTTTTAACATAAGCAAATTTACCATCACAATAAATCAAAGCCCAATTCTCGAGTGAATGGGACGAAGAGCAAAGTCACGGAATTGACAGGGAGGGGTCACTACAGGTTTCCTGAGGGCAGCTTTATCCATGTTGTGGTTGGTTCTGCACACTGTGTGACATCAGCAGCTGACATGGATTTAAGGAAGTCCAAAGATGTGATTCAGAAAGTGTACCTATAATGATGTTCTTATCCTCAAGGAGGTAAAGAAATGACTAAAGACTCCTCAGAGAAAAGAATGAGAGTGGCCTGAATTGGGCCAAAATCCCCTTTGGATTTGATAAACAAAGGCAAGAAGTACTCTGAAAAAAAAATCTTACACAGGACTTTTTTTTGCAATGAATATATCTGTTAGGAATTCCAGGACCTGTTTCTGTATCCCTCGGTCCCCTGTCGCCAGAAGGATATTGGCCACTATCCACTAAAATCAACCAACATTGCTGTTTCACACTACTGATCTGATGGGGACAAATGCTGTACTGCACTGCAGTGGTTCTCCAAGTGTGGTCCCTGAGCAGCATTTGCACTACCTGTGTGCTCATTAGGAATGGGAATTCTTGGGCCCCTTCCCACACCTGCTGAGCCAGACTGTGGCATGGCATTCAGAACTCTATTTAAATCTTTTTATTTTACAAAATAATGGATTTCATTATGACATTTTTTGTACATGTACACAACGTTCTTTGATCATATTTACCCCTCATCACCCTCTGTGGTCCTCCAGCCCTCACTTGTTCCCTCCACCAAATGGCAAATTATCCCCTTTGTAGGCTCATATCTTTTTGTTTGTTTGCTTTAGATTTAGATTCCAGGTATGAGAGAAAAATGTGATCCTTGTCTTCCTGAGTCTGACTTTTTTCTGCTTAACATGATGGTCTCCAGTTCCATTCATTGCCTGCAAATGACATAATTTTGTTCTTTAATACTCCATTGTGTGTATATACCACATTTCTTTGTCCATTCATTGGCTGATGAGCACCTGGGCTGACTCCATAGCTTGGCTATTGTGAATTGAGTTGTTATATGTATTCTATGGTGATTTGCATTCTTTTGGGTGTATGACCAAAAATGGTACAGCAAGATCATATGGTAACTCTATTTTTAGTAATTTGAGGAACTTCCACACTGATTTCCATAGTGGCTTCACTAATTTACATCCCACCGACAGTGTTGTTTGTTTCCTTGATGATAGCCATTATTTTGACAGGAGTGAGATGGAATCTCAATGTCATTTTGATTCGCATTTCCTTGATGGCTAAAGATGTTGAATATTTCTTCATATATTTATTGGCCATTTATGCTTCTTCTTTTTCAGAACTGCAGAAATCTGTTTTTATTATTGATTCTGATGCCTGTAAAAGTTTAAGAACCACTGGTGTAATGGTTATAGCTATGGGTTTTGTGATCAGATGGATCTGTGCTCTAGTTTGGAAATTGAATGTCCCCCAAAGGAGCATGTGCTGAAGGCGTGGTTCCTAGGCTGTGATGCTATTAGGAGGGTGTAGAAAGTTTACAAGGTGGGCCTAGTGGAAGGAAGTTAGGTCACTGGGGGCAGGCTCCAGAGGGGATCTTGAGTTCCCAGTCCTTCATCCTTTCTCATTTGCTTCGTAGCCACCATGAGGTAAGAAGGCTTCCTCTGCCCCATGCTCCTGCCATGCTTCTCTGCTCTGTGTTCCTCTGCCCCGTGATCCCTCCATGATGTACTCTGCTGTCACAGGCCCAAAGCAACAGGGGCCAAGCACCAGGGGCTGAAAACTCTGAAACCATGCACCAAAACAAACTTTTCTTTCTTTCCTTCTTCTTTTTTAAAAATTGATTGTCTTGGGTATTTTGGTATAATAACATCAAGCTGACTAAGGGTCTCTCTTGACTCTGATCTTATGCAAACTATTTGATCTCCCTGAGCCTCAATTTCTTTATGTGTGAAATGGATATATTAATTGTGATGCTGATGCTATCATAATAATGATAAAGGAAATAAAAGTACCTAATTCTTAGAGTTTTATATGTATTAAGTGAGCTAATGTATGCAGAGCCCTTAAAACATCACTAGGAAGCTAACAAATGATTGATAAATAATGATTACTACATTTAAACAAACAGAGAAGGGAGAAATGAGAGAGGGATTCCCATTTTGTTAGGATGTGATACTAAGACACCATTCCATCCTAATGCACACAGTCCATCTTGTGGGGATGTGAGGTGGGGAGTGGTTGACCTAGTAGCTTATGTTCCCTGTCATAGAAGCAAATTGCTTCTTACTTTGGCTGTTGAAATCTAATGTTCTTTCCTGAAACAACTCAACCCCAAACAATGAGGAGAATAAAGGAAGGGTCTGGATAATATACTTCCAAATAATAGTGGTGATTTAAGCAAACAATAATAAAGAAGGAAATTGATTTTGTTTTCAAGTTAGATAACTTCCTGGTTGTTTTCCAAGCTATTTACATAGAAGTTAATGAGTTAACGGAGCATGCATAAAGTGTTAATAAGTCTTGAGGAATTTTCTTGTTGATATAGTTTGTAGAGAATTTTTTTAGCACCAATTAGCTAATGTTTATATAACATTTGAAGATGAATGTTATATAGATGTTACAAAAATTATTATGTCAAAGATTATGAATCTGTCATTACCCACAACAATTAAAAGATGCAGTTCTGCTATTGTCTATAATCACACATATTTATTTCATAATTTAATAGCAAATGAAACAATGATTAAAGATTTGACTATAACTTCAACAAGGATAAATCATTCGAAATAAAAATACACCGAAATGGTCAATTCTTAAACAACTACTTATACCATTTGGCATGTCAAGGATTTTGTAATCACTACTCTGATTAAAGAACAAGTGGTTTTTCACTTTGAAATTTGGAATTTATATTCTTAAACTGTTTTACATCTTGATAGTAGCTTGAATTCTTTCCTCTCTCTCTCTATGCACACACACACACACACACACACACACACACACACACACACACACACAGATTTCAAAATTGAATCTATCTACTCATTTATCTATCTGTCTGTCTGTTGTCTATCTATCTATCTATCTATCTATCTATCTATCATCTAATCATCTACCTACCCATGTATCTTCTATCCATCTATCCTAGGTAATATTAAAGATATTTTTCAAAGTTACATGGATGCAATTCAAAAAGTTCAAAAGGTTCAAATGAAGCCTAATGGATACATAAATTATTTGACTTTGGGGTACATTATGAGGCAGAAATGACATGGTGATATGAAGTAATTTCTCAGATAACCCCCAGAAAGCATCATTACCTGTGTGAATGAAAGTGGGGAGGGTATTCAGGAAGGAGAGGCTGGTTACACTGTGAAGTACCACTGGGATAAAGGTGAAAGTTGAAAGCTGAGAAGTTTCCTCTTCTTGAGGGGCACAGTTGAAAAGGTGAAGAGGCAGCATCTCAGAGACGGGCCTCTCCTTCCCTTCTCCTCTTTATTTCTTGATCAAAAGAGAAGGTGTTAGCAGCATGACACACGTAATCATATGAACAGGATATAAAATCAGTTGGATCTGTATGTACCTTCCTCATTACTATCTAGTTGTGTGACCTTGAGTGAGTTATGTCTCCCAGCTTTAGTTATGTAAGTTATAAAACAAGCTTATACTGAGCTCCAATCAGATAACGTATGGACAGTGTATGTGAAAATGTGGCAGTGAGGCTAGTTACTTGTTATTATGTTACTATGTAGGTTGTGACCCAACCCTGTTTTCTCTTTTCCTGGAAAATAGATCAAGAACTCTCTTGTCTTCCTCTCTCACACTTAACACTCTAAAAATGGCAGACTCGAAGTGTTTTTCACCTCCTTGGTTATTTTATTCTAAGTATTTCATTCTTCTTGATACTCTTATAGTTGAGATTGTTTTCTTGGCTTCTTTTTTAGTTGTTACATGTATAGAAATGCTATTGATTTTTGTGTGTTGATTTTGTATCTTGCAATTTTACTATATCTTTTCATTAGTTTCAGCAGTGTTTTGGTTGAATCTTTAGGGTTTTCTATATATAAGATTATGTTGTGGGGCTGGGGTGTGACTCAAGTGGTAGGGTACCTGTTCTGTAAGCATGAGGTCCTGAGTTCAAATTCTAGTACCACCCACAAAAAAAAGAGATTATGCTGTCTGCAAACAGTGACAATTTCACTACTTCTTTTCCTATTTGAATGTCTTTTTTTCATCCTCAATTGTTGTGGCAGGAACTTTCAGTACTATGTTAAATAGAAATGGTCAATTAGGCATTCTTGCCTTACTCCCGATCGTAGAGGAAAAACTTTCAACTTTCCGCTGCGGAGTGTAATGTTAGCGGTGGGCTTGTCATATACAGCCTTATTATGTTGAGTTTATTCCTTCTACACTTAGTTTCTTGGGGTTTTAAACATGAGAGGAAGGTGAATTTCGTTAGCTATTTCTCTGCATCTAATGAGAGGGTCATGTGTCTTTTGTCTTTCAATCTGCTACTGCAATGAATCTCAGTCAGTGCTTATCATATGTCAAATATGTCAAAAGAAATCCCACTTGATCATTGTGAACGATCCTTTCAGTATGCTAATGAAATGGTTTGCTAAAATTTTTTTGAGGATTTTTATATCTTTGTTCATCTTTTCTTATACAGCCATTTTTCTGACTTTGGCATCAGGGCAACGCTGACCTTGTAAAGTAAATTTGGAAATGTTTCCTCCTCCTGTTTTCTGTAAAAGCTTGAGAACGATTGGCATTAAATCTTTTGAAAGTGTTTGATAGTTATTTTTCAGGTAAGATATCATGTTTTTGCCTGGGACTGACCCCAGACTATAATCCTCCAGTGTAGTTTGTATACACATATGTGCCTTCCCACCCAGCTTATTCTTTGAGATAGAGTCTTGCTTGTTTTTTTGCCTGGGTTGGCCTCAAACTGAGATCCTCTTACCTCTGCCTACCACACAGCTGGGATTATAGCTGTGAGCCACTGCATCCATCCTCCTTTAGAATTCTTACAGGGAAGTTTGAGAAAGTCATACAACTTTGGTTTGTTTCGGAATCTTTCTCTCCTTCATTTCTGTAGCACAGCTTTGCTGGGCAAAGTATATTCTTCATTGACTTTTGTGATTCCCTCTGAGCTTTGAATATATTACCTGTTCTCTTCTGGGCTGCAAGATTTCTGCTGAAAAATCTGCTCATCGTCTTATAGAGTTTCTCCTTTTTTTGCGATGAGTCACTTTTCTCTTGTTGCTTTTAAAATTCCTTTCTTATTTGTAACTTTTGACAATTTGATTATAATGTGTTCAGTAGACGTTCCAGTGTTCTTTGGGTATCATAGATCTTGATGTTCTCTTCCCTCCCTTATTTTCTGTCTGCATCTTCTGGAAGTACTGTGATGTATATATTGTTTCTCCCGGCAGTGTCTCATAAATCACATAGGCATTCATCACTCTTTTCCATTTTTTTTCCCTTTCAGATGATTTGTATTCAAGGCCACTGATCCTTCTTTTGTTTGAGCAAGTCTGCTGTTATAGTTTATGATAGAATTTTTTATTTTAGTCATTATATTGTTCAACTCTAGAATTTCTATTTGGGTCTTTTTTATGTATTCTATCTCTTTGTTGAATTTTAAATTTTGTTGTGTATTGTTTTCTCAATTTCATGTGCTTGTCTACCTAGGTTCTATTGTAGCTCACTAAGCTTCTTTAGAGTGATTATTTTGAATTACTCATTAGGTAGATCAAAGATCTTCATTTAATTGAAATTAGTCACTTGTGCTTTTGATATTGTTATATTTTCCTGAATCTTCATATTCCTTGAAGTCTTGCATTGATGTTGTTATGTTTATGTTAGTCTCTACTCACTAGCTTTAGGAGGGAAAGAGATTATGAGGTTCTCTCAGGTCTTTTGTATGGGTGTACCCTCCCTATTCATTTTTTTTCCCTTTCTTTCTTAAGGAAGAAGACTTGGGGCTGCGTGCTTTCTCTTGATCCTGTAAATTCAGGCTGAGAATTGAGATTCTCCTGTTTATCTTACTCATGGCAGTGCCCCAAATTGTTCAAGATTTTAGTTTTTCTCCCAGTCCTGCAAAGTGAGTTAGCTTCTGATGACTATATGGACTTTGTGGACTGGTAGACATATGTTGACCAGTTGTGGGGCTGTTGGTGAGAACATCAGTGGTGTTCATGGGCAGACCCGTTAGTGGAGATCGAGAGCTAGTTAGTAGCATTTATGACAAGTTTTGAGATCTATGCAATGGTTGCTGGGCTTTCCCCTGCTCTTATTTTCTTCCCTTTAAGACTTTTCAGCTGCACTGATCACCTTAATAATCTGGGTAAGGTAACCAAAGTTGACCTCTTGGGTGAATGTCCTGGAAGGCTGGAGATGCTGGACACTCATTTTGCTCTCAATTTCCCCCATGGAGAAATTTCAGGCTAAAGAGGCTTCTCTTGGCACTGACCTGTGCTGTTGTGGGGAAGAGGAAGGGCGATGCCAGTAAAGTGAAACTGTTTTTTTCCTACCTCTTTTGCTGCATATGATCTTGGATTTTTTTGCTCTAATAGAGAGCTGTGATCTCTTTGCTGGACTCTTAGGTTCCCACAGAGGTATTTTCATCCATAGATGGTTGTCAAAATTGATGTTCTGGTGGGAGTACGGGGTCTGGAATCCCCTATTTTTCCATCTCAATTTGCTATCCCTCTATTTTGATTATTCATTCATTTATTATTATACCAATAATAAAGTATTTTAGTAATTCAAAGTATGTTAAATTTCCTACTCAATATTCTTTTAAAAATTTTACCTTGGCTCTTGCCTAGTATTTTGTCTTCTGGGTGAACGATCTTTCAAGTATGAAGAATATCAGCTGGATTTTGACAAAATTATATTTAAATTACAGGAAAGTGATAGTTTTAAAATATAAAGTTTTTAAAAGCAGAAGCATGTTATCTCCATTTCTTCTGTATTTTTTCTTCACAAAGTTTTCTTCCAATTTGTATTGATGGTTTTTGTGATTATGAATTAGGTCTTTAAAAAACATATCTAAGCATAGAAATATTTTTGAGGGATGGGCATAGTGGCTCATGCCTGCAATTCTTTCTACTTGGGAGGTGGAAGTAGGAGCATTATTTTTGGAGGCCACCTGGGCTAAACTGTGAGACTGTATTTGAAAGAACAAGCTAAAGCAAAATGGGCTGAAGGCATGGCTCAAGTGGTAGAGTTGCTTGCCTAACAAGTGAAAGGCCCTGAATTCAAACTTCAGTACTGCCATATGTATGTTTATTCTAATGGATGTTGTTGATTTTGCATATTTTGATGTTGATCATGTTACTCATTTATTTCTCCTAACAGTTTCAGGTGATGCTTCTGGAGTGCCTTCTTTTTGAAAAAATGCTTTCTGATCTGATGTGGGGAATGAGGTAAAAAAAAAGCTACCAATGTTCACTGGGTTCTCAGCTTTTTAACAACAGGTGGTGTACCCATACATTACCCAGAGAGCATCAGCCTTTCTCATAGTTTCCCTCCGTGCCTGCAGTACTTCCTGCTTTACCCATATGATGACTCATTTTATCCACTTTTTTTAGGTAACCCACTTAATCCTATATTCCAGTTGCACCTTTGTACCCTCCTTTGGTTTAAATGTATCAGCAGATCCAAGGATGACATTATTCATCTACCTGCCTCAGCTCTTCAGAGTTCTATCTTTCCTTCCTGTCCCATCCTAAACTGGACTAGAATAGTGACAATAAACAGCCCCTTTTCATTCTATTTGTTTTGTTCCAAATACCTCCACAGAATTGCTTAACAATTGCAGTAACTTGATTCGAGGTCCAAGTCATTTTGTTAGGTTCCCAGGGAAGAGTGTGAAAATCATAGACATGACATCCATCCTCACTGAACCCAGCTTCTATGGGAATCTGATGTTGAAAGGATGTGTTCACATTTTCCTAGGGCTTCTCACTAGTGCTGGGTCCCCCAGGCCTTACTGTCCCTCCTTCCATCTTCCTTGCAGAATTTGCTTTGACTTCCACTATCAATGTTTGAGAGAATAGTTAAAGCCAAACAGAAGCAATGGCTGTTTTCATTAAAAAGGCATAATAAACTATGTAAAAGTTTACCCTCTGTACAACTTTGGTCACTATTTATGCACATGATTTGTTTTTATATACAGTCATTATTTCCTCTACTTCCTTTTAAGTAGTGTGGGAGCATGGGCTTAACTCATATACTGTTATTCTCCAGAGCAGGGCTAAGACTCTTGTACAATGAGCATTTATGGCATTTTTGGATGCAATAACTTGATAATATCCCTAAAACTCTTTTGTTGGTCTTATTTAGTTGCTTCCCTAAGGCACTTCAAGTGAAAACTTACTTCACCTTCCTTGTGGTTTGGAGTTTAAAATAGTATGCTAAAAAACGGGCATGTAAGTGAAGATGACAGCAATTGTGGCCTTGGGTGGCATATTTTGTTGTTTTAAATGAGAGAACTCACTCTCATCTGTGGTTTGCTAATTATTGTTTTTTTTTTTTCCTCATAGAACAAAGAAGTAAGAAAAAATTTCTTTTAAAGAAAAGCCAAAGAATTATTATAGATCTTTTCTTTTGACATTCCTAAACAAGAACAGACATAGGTGGTATCATTTTCAATTCTTGCCCTAACTAGTATTGTTTGATTTTTTTTCTCAGATTGCCCTGAATTTTTACCCAATTTTGTTTGTGTGTTGGGTGAACACCACCTCTATATAGAACAACTAAGATTTCTTAAGTGTCTACTCTACATACAATATAGTATTTGTCTTCTTCTGAGTTTGAGTAATAGCTAACTTTATGCATGATAGTAGTTATTCTTGGAGTTTTTCTTTTTCTGGGGATGAACTAACATCTTAGGCCCCCAGAGACAAAGAATCCATGGAGGTCATATTTGGAATCTTTTCCTATTACCCCCATATGGAAAACTTGCAACGAAAAAGACTACTGGATGTTGTACTATGTGATTCAGAGACTTGTACTTTTGTTGTAGATTTTGTATGGTTTCTTTGTAGATTCTCTTTCTATCCACCTGGCTTAAGAGCCCTTAGTTAGGTACTGAGGAAACTCATAGAGTAAGTTTCATAAGGAGCTTATGAAAAACTCTAAAATCATTTTTTCAAGCTTCAAAGACCGCTTCAGGGATTTATAAAAATGTGAGGGGGATTTGTTATTTCATTTGTCAATTCAAGTCAGAAACATACTGAAGTTCTACTAACTTAGTGTTGGACTGAAAGTTTCTCAGAGCAGATTTCAAATGGGGGTACAAATTAATTGTTTTGACTTTTTATTTTTTTTTAAAAAACAATTTCAACAAATTTTATTGTTATATCTTCATAAAATTAACAAATTAAATTTGCAAGTATCATTTAAAATTCTAATTTGTGTTGGTTACACGTGAGATTGGTGACAAGACACTGATCCTAGATCAGTCAGTAAGCAGCTTGAGTTAAACCCATTCATTTTTGTTTTGATTGGCTAACCATTTTAGCTCTGTTTCCTAGGGTACCAAATCCATTTAAAATTTAGAACATAAATGTCTAGCCAACAAATTAGATATTATTTATAATAAACAATTATATCTAACATTTGGCAAAGATTGATAAGGTGATGCTCTAAACCCATCCAAATGTATCTTAAGGAGCTCTTAGTTTTGAGAATTAACAAGCAGAATTTGGAAACAATGCCTGATTGAGTGTCTGGTATCTTACTTAAGGTGTAGCTAATTTTTAAAGCTGGGTTTATAGATTCCTGCTCACTTGTCTAAGCTTCTTTGCAAATGTGTTTGTGAGACGGATAAGGGAAGGCATAAGGATTTCGATTTAAAACATTTTCATAGGATGCAGTCACCAAATAAGTAAAGAATATGGTGAGAGAGAAGAATTATAAACCTAATATATTTGATTTTAAACCTATGACATTGCCCTTCTGTGTTTTCCACAGAGATGGCTAACTTATTATTGAATGTGTGCATGTTATTTTATTATTGCTAAATGTACTTTTCTGTTTCCTGAAATAGATGAAATGATTATGTGCCAAGGGTCAACCATGAACTTAAAAGTCAAGTGGTTGCTTGGGCTGATGTATTTTTATTTATACAATTAAACTGTGTTATCTTCCCTTACCCCTTCCAAACTTTTTTGGTGGCCTCACATTTGAGGTTTTGCTTTGTTTCATTTTTATGCAGTATGAAAAGGAGGATTTTTAGATCTTTTAGCCATTAAGAACTTATTTCTGGAGTGAGATTATGTTAATATCAATTGCTAATCTTTATTGATACCAAGTGCTAGTCAACTCAGTATTGTATATCATTTAATTTAATGTACATGGCTACCCTGTGGGTTAGGTGCTATTTTTGTTTTGATACTGTACACTTGTAGAAGTTTAGTCTCAAGAATGGTAAGTAATTTAGGCCTAAAGTGACCTAAGTAGCAGGGTTGGGATTTGAACCTAGGTACAATGACCACAGAGTTATGGTGTTACGTGCTGTGTCCAGAGTATCTTCTTTACTGCCTAGTAAAGCAGGAAATGGGAGGGCTGAATCAAAGCCAAAGCACTTGTATTTTCTCTGGTTTGATAGACATCTAGTAGCTTATCCAACAGCTATTTCTGCTTCCTGCCAATTTTGGCTGGGCAGCCAAGAACTTTCAGCATTCCATGGTCCCAGGAAGTTAAATAGTGTTAATCCAAACCCACGCTGGCAATTCTAAAATTTTTCGTTTAATTGGCTTAGGAATGGTTTTATGATGTAATTCTTATCAATAAGACAGAAAGAGAATTCTACATAATGGCTTCTAGAAAGGCATACTTTGCTCTGAAAAAGGGATAAAGAAAGAGATGCATTCTGGCCTCCTTTTTTGAACATCAATGGGTGGGATATGAAACTTGGAGCAGCTGCAGCCAGCTTGCAACCATGAGGACATACAAATGAGGGAAAAAAGAGACTGCCCACAGAGGAAGGCAGAATGAAAAGGTTGAAAAAACTCTTGTCCTTGAGGATGTTGTTAAAATGCTGGAACCATTGTACCTCTAAAGCTGTTACTTTGGGGAAAAAATAGTAAGTGTGGCCCATTTATTAAGGCTATTTGAGTTGAATGTCTCCTCTCCATACACACACACATTCAAATTAATACATCTGGGTTCCAGACTATGCCTCACTTCTGTGTCTTCCACACAAATTACTCCCTGTCAGCTGATATCACTCTGTGTGTGTTTTAAAAGTTTGTGTTATGTTAGAAACTTGCCCAAAGATTTTCTAAACAGATGTTTGAGACTTTCCCAAAGAGAGGTATTTTGAACAAAACTGGGTAGTTTTGACTTTAAGAACTAAATATTTATAATCTCTCCAAGCCTCTAAAGCTGCCCAGGAAGAAAATTGTAAGTGAATGCTCTATCACATACAGAGAGGAATAAACAGTACACACAAGGACCCTCTGGGGACTGTCAAACTACATGAAATTTTACATGTCTTTAAGCAATCTTACAGAGCCCAGTACAGCCTGAGCAGAAGGAGCAGAGAGAGTGTGAGATCCTCCCAGGGGAGTTTTCCTTCCTTTTGGGAACATGCCTCTGTGGTCAGTGATGCTCATCCACAAATATGTGACTATCATCGTCATGAGACGTCTTAAAAACCTGGAACTGAGTAGGTAGTGTTCTAGGCTGAAGTTCAGAAAATTCTTGACTGTGTCTCTAGCCTCACGTGTGATGAGGCCACCACTAAATGGAGCATGTTCGGAACAGTGAAGAGTTGGCTTTTATTTATTTTTGTTTTTGCATTTTTTCAGCATATGGGATGTTAAAGGCGTAAGACTAGGTCTCCTTAGCTGTGGTCTGTCATCCCCAGCTGTGACAAGTCTGTCATATTGACAGCTCACATGCTACAGTTCACAAAATGGACACAGAGTGCTTTCTTTTCCTGTATAAAAAGTTCCTGGGATGTCAAGGAACTTTTTAAATCATATTTTTTAATCATATGCACTTGGTTTTGTTAGGATGGGACCACTTAGATTCTATACTCATACATGGGCTTGGAGTTGTCTTTAAGTTGGCATCAGTTTACCTGAATTAGGATTTTTTTTTTAAACTGGATCCATGCAACCAAATACAGTATACCTCAGTGCTCTTCCCATGGGTCCTCGAAGTGTCCTCATTCCTTCAGATAAGTCATATTGCCATTTAATAAGTCTCCTGTAGTCTGCTCTGCCTCAGGTAGAAGCTAAGCAAGGCATGTTTATGCCTTTGTTTATAGGTGTGTTTTCTTTTGTAAATAGTGAATTCCTTGAGGACAAAGGCTGTTGTACTTTTGAATCACCAGAACATAGCGCAGTGCCTGGTGTGTGGTTTGTACTTTTTGTATTTTTTTTCTTATCATTACATGGGCCACTAAGAAAGATCTAAAGATAAAAATAGTGTTGTATCCTATCCTGATCTTTCATTTGAGTATTAGAAAGGGCTAAATAGACTCCATTCCATTTCATGTTCTGAATGTAGCCAAAGATTCTGAGACGATGGATGTTTTCCTGGAACTGATTTGTCCTGGACAAGGGCAAGAAGCCAGTTGTCTATTTGCAGGAAATTCATGGAGCTCTTGTTCCAACTCTAGAAAAAGATCCCTCCTTTCCCTTTTGGAATTGGCAGACACATTAATAGGGTATGTCCACAGTTACTAAAGAATGGAAAGTTGGAAAAACACTAACTCTAGGGTTGCAATTGTCTGATTATCCACAAATTGCATAAGAATTGAAAATTTAATAAGGGAGCTGGCATAGAAAGTGAGATTGAGACTTTCATAAAACTGATCAATGTAGTGAAACAGAAATGTATTAAGTGTGGCATTTGTGGCTTGACAGGATCAAATCCTTCCACTCCCAAATGTGCTGAATGCAATGCCACATTCATGTGGTGCCTGATGCTTGTCATAGTGATCAGAATTCAGGGTGCTGTTGCACAGGGCAATGACAGCTGCATGGGTAGCTACAAGCAGAATTGCTTTCTCAGAATATATTATTTGATGCTCATAAGATAGCCTTCTCAAAGAACCCTGGGAAGCATAAAAAAATATTAAAACACATTACATTGTGAAAGAAACACAAACAGAAGGGAAGAAAGTTGGCTCTGAAGGTGAAACTCAACTCCTGCTCTTTGAAAGAGGCCAGGCGAATCTGTAGTGTTTAAACAGGCCCAAAACCATCTTTCATTTTAAAATCAAAATTATTTTCCAGACCAGAATGACTTTGGTAAGCACTTAGCTTTGGGATGGTATCTGTTGACACATGTTTAGAGATTCTCAAGCAACTGGAACTCTGATGTTAAAAATAAGAACATCTTCAGTGTTATTGGTTTCTTCACTCCACCCCACCATTGCAGCAAGGCACTAATTTCTCAACATTACACTTCAATGAACAGAGATTGATGAACAGGAAGTTTAAAGATAAGACTGTACTCAGAAGTTGCTTTAATGGCTATTTCCTCAATATCCTCTCTCCTTTCCTTTCTACTTTTTCTTGTAATGCTTCCAGAAATGCTGGTATTTCCAATTCAGAGATAGAGGTCTAAGAAGAGATGAAGTGTAAATAAAACTCAAGGAGTATTTGAGAAATGTGGATGAGGCTGTTTATTATTTGTTGCAGAATTCACATGAAGAGATTAAGAGCCTCAAAGGCTGAGAATGTAGTCATGATGGCTACCATTGACCCTTGCTTTTGTGTCCACTCTGTTCTAAGAGCTTCACTTATATAATTTTATTTCTTCCTTACAACAAGCTTATTGTCTAGGTACCTCTCAGTATCCCTGTTTTTCATGAAAGTATTTTAGAGGTTCTGAGACAGTAACACCTTAAATTCAGTTTGCAGTGCAAGTGAGGGTGAGCCTTGGGTTTGGACTCCAGAAGTCAGAGCCAGCGCTGTACCACCTTCTCTTGGTAGAATAAGATCAAGCCATGACATGAGCACTGCATTTAGTTATTTGTTTCCTATTATGTAGGTTGGTGTTTTTCAAGACTTTCAATATTGTGGGATGCTTTTTAAGATGGTATTTCGCCACTATTCTCAATGGATAAAAGTGAAAGTGTTGATTGACTCCACAGGGAGAAACAATTTATTAACAGATCAAAAGGAACATGTTCTGGTTAGAGTGACAGTCCATGGCCCTCACCTACTTACTGGTCTCTCTCCTGTGGCCCCAGAGACATATCTGTGTCACTCCCAGGTTGAGTGCATGGGGAAATGAATTAAGTGGAGTTATTTAGAATGGAATGTTCTAGAATGGGTGCTTCAGCACTGATGTTCAGGTTGCAGGAAGAATGAAAGAGTAGGCAGATAATGACTGCTTCTAAGGTGACTGTGGAGGTTCAAGCCTGATTTGATGAATGCCTGCTTGAGGCAATGGAATCAGAGAAGATGCAGACATGAAGAAAGAATTCTGGAAAGGAAAATGGTTGAAAGTGAAGAGTTGTGAAAGGGGAGAGCTTAAATATTCAGACAAGAATAATTTTCATTAAAAAAAAATGAGATGCCAAGAGTCTAAGGGTTGGTCGGTTTCCTGAATTCTTTTTAATTAATTCATTCATTTAGTTCTTTTTCTTTTGGAGTACTTTTTTTTAGTTCAATTTTTTTTTGTTTGTTTAGGTTCTTTTGAGTCAGGGTCTCCCTGTACATCCCAGGCTGGCTCCTAACTCATGTTCCTCCTGCCTCTGCCTCCCAAGTGGATTATGGCCTTGCATCGCTCTGCTTAGCTTAGAACCGTCTTTTTTTGTTGTTTAAAAATGTATGACTTCTGTCTATATTTCATTTTAAAAGGCAGATTTAAGACACAGGCTATATTGAACATATTGTTATCCGTAAGCACTCAAGTCTTAACTGAAAAGCACACAATTCATTCAAATTTCAGAATGGTCTGTCACTACTCTTGATTCAAACAAATAAGAGATTGATGGAGCAGCTGTGGACCCACAGGGAGAAACCCCAAAGTGTGGAGTGAGCAGCAGGGTTGTGGTTCCAGAGATTGACAGCAAAGAATGTACTCCTGATTTTAAGAATCAATAGAACATTTATGTTGATTATATCAAACTCTTAAATCTCTTTCACCTCTTGTTGTCAACCAATCAGATTATGGAATTTTTGAAAAATTTTCAGTCCAAAGTCAGATGGAAATGCATGAACTCCTTCCAAAAGAACTACCATATAGACTCAGACCCATAAATCATTTTTAATTGGCTAAAGCTGGTCCCTGAAGGAGGGTGATCAAAACATACAGTGCCGGAGAACAAATCCACTGTGAAGGACAACTGGAGTACTTCCACTGGATGCCATTGTTGTATAACTCCACTAAATGTTTCAATTAATTCCATTTGGATTTATGAATAAACATCCATTCTCCTTTGTGCTTTTCTACTTGCCTTTGCCTTAGAAAACTCATCTCAGCTCCATTAATCTAAGGTGTTTTTTTCCCCAGTGATATGGCTTATATGCTAATGACTTTTAAATTTCTATTTTTCAAAAAGCCTATCTCAGGGGATATCATGGTCTTGGGTGGTTAAAGCAGTCTTTTGGCTAAAATATCTGAGGATAACTTAAGTAGAGGATATTCACACGATGAGAAATGGTGATTTACTGAGCTGTTTTTGCGAGTTAGAACATTCCATTGTTGGGACTGGGAACTCCTGCACTCCTGGCTTCAGGACTATTCCAAAATTGTAGGGAAGAATTTCTTTAAGCCACAAGAGTGTGAAATCTTTTTAAAGGTTCTCAGAAAGCAAAAGGAGGATACTAATGAACATGAACTATAATACAATTCCAATTTTACAGCACACTTAACATTGCTGATAGCATTATAGAGCATAATTAAATCAAATTGGAAGGGGATTCTGGTAAGAGAAATAGCCCTCTTGGCTGAGAAAGTGGATACTATTTAAGTATTATTTACCCTCAGTTGACAATGTGCAAGCAAGCACCGTGGAGTTTACAGAGTCAATTTCAAGAAGATGTTCAAACTGCTTTGAGTATTTTGTGATTTCCTTGATAGTTTAAAGAAACATCTACTTTGGGATAAGAGAAGAAAGGGGAAATTATGTTTGCACACTTAAATATCTCTCAATAGGAGACTTAAGAAAGGCAATGCTATCCTTCCAAAAATACAACATGGTTTTCAAATAACAAGTTACTTGAATTATCTTAGGGAGCATTCTTATCAAGGAAATCATTGACTTTAAAAACAAATTTCCCTTGAGTGCTTTACTAATTTTCTCTCCTCTTGAGCTTCATAAAATGGAAAATATAGCACATACTTTCTTCCAGTGACCTCTACATTAAAACTTAAAAATGCTGGTTAAAGAATGAATGGTAACATTATTAAGCTTTGGAAAGAAAAATCAGGAACTATAGCTTCAAATTAGCTGCTTTGAAGGTTCTTCTCAACTGTGATGCTCTCCCAGGAAGAAGACAGCTCTATTCTCATCCTGTTGATTACTGCTCTAGCTTTCAGCTATTGGGGATCCTTTCTACTGGTCTCACAGGAATCCCACTGAATTGGGCATCTTCCTCAATGCTACTTCCTGCCCCAAGTCTTGGCCAACTTCCAGCTCCTCCCAGTTGACCTGACTAGGCATCAGTTGAATGGAACATATCTTGTTGGGATAAGGGTTACGAAACTGCCTGGCTCTTAGCTATCTTTACTCAATCCATTATACGCAATTTTTTAAAGATTCTGATGCACTGATAAAGCATTGCAGTTAAGAACAAATATCAAATGAGTTCATGTCAATGAAAGGGTTAAAGGAGCCATTTTCTGGACATTTAGCCTCAAATTAGCACTCTGGAATGTGGGGAATGTTTTAAACAGAAAAGGGCTGAGTTGTATAATACATGGTAACTTTTTAAATGTTAGGGTTTCATATCACAGAACACACACACTGGAAATTAAAAGACCCATTGTTTGAAACTTCTGTGTTCTGATACTTACCTAAGCACTAGTTACAGCTGATTTAAAAACAGAGGAGAGGACCCTCAATATCTCGTGTGTGATTTGAGGTTCTGCTTCCATTACTTTTTATAAAATCTGGATGAGCAAGATTCCCTAGAGCCCACATTATGGGTGTTTAGTTTCTTGGAAGGGAGGAGAAAACGAAATACTAGAGCAAATAGTTTTACAAATTGGTTTTCAATTTGCCCTTTGTTGAAAAAGGTTTTTTTGATATATCAGATAGGTTTCAAAGACTAGGGTATTTCTACGGTGGAAAATTAGACTCTAAGTTCTTTGAGAGTATGAAATATATCTTAGGTCTCTCTTGCAGACCTCACATAGCTGTTTGGTTTGGCTAGAGGAGGTAGATAGCGACCTTTGAAGGGAGGCAGAGAGAGCCTTGCAATGGAAGAGCTGTCCAGTGAGTGGGCAGGCTGGCAGTACCTCAGAAGTGGTAACTTAGGCAGCTTCACAAAGCCTAACTGTCCCCCAAATGCCTCCTCACACTGCCATTACTCTCACCCAGCAAGGTCTCTTTCCCACCACTTGTGAAATTGCTCCCTCATGAACTGGAAAGTTCCTCTCTTGTTACTCCCTTAGTTACCTCCAGGAAGCTACAATGAGCTACATACTGTTCACAGGACTGGAAGAGGAATCATTTCTCTCTTCTTCCCTTCCTCCATGTCTCTTTACTTACTTTTTCTATTCTGCCTCCTTCAGAAAAGGATTTATGATGGTTATTCTTTTTTTAATTCCTGAACTTGGAATCTTTTATCAACTAGGTGATTTGGGGAGAGAAAGGAAACACCCAGAGCAATGACTTTTATTTTCTTCCTTCAACATGAGTAGACAGCATAGAATCTCTGTTCACACGAGCAGTTTTACTGGGTGTTTTCTTCCTCTCGGTAGCATGTGTTTTAGAACAAGTGAGTGAGAACAAGCCCATTGACGCTCCTTATTGTATCTGCCCTAAAACATGAAGCATTTGTGATTATAAGTTATTTTAGCTATTCTTACTAACAGATTTTTTTTTACACTTTCCAAAAGATCTGGATTTATCATGATTTCCCATATGAAAAATACAAGTTATCCAGAAACAACATGAAAGAACTGGCTTTTTTTTTCTTTTCTATTTTCTAGGAGGAGAAAACTTGACAAAAACCAGCAAGTATGAGCAGCATCACTGGGTGGAAACTTTGTTTACTTCAGAATAAATATGTGCTGTATGAATATGACATTTTTGGTTTGGGCAATACTAGTACCTTTCATGCTTACTAGGCAGTCACTCTACCACTTGAGACATGCCTCCAGCCTTTTATGCTGGGGATATAGGCCCCAGTCAGCCTGGACCACTATCCTATTTTACATTTCCCACCATAGCTGGGATGGAAGGTGAAGTCACTATGCCAAGCCTTTTTCTGTTGAGATGGGATCTTGAGAACTTTTTTGCCGGGGTTGGCCTAGAACCATGATCTTCCTGAGCTCCACCTTCCATGTAGCAAGGATGACAGGCATGAGCCACTGGTGTCCAGTTCAAATAACATGTTTTGCCTACAGTTTTCTTTGCAATAGTGAGGTAACCTCAGTTATCCCAGGATGTTGAGGCAGACAAGTAGTTTGGAAGAGTTAAGAAACCCACTACTGGAGCAAAAACAAAGATGCAGAATTAAGTGATAGCAAAGTTAAAGGAGAGTTTTACCAGATAAATGAGTTATCTCAGCACAATGGTGTCTTTCAGGCATCTGCCTATATCCTCAGGCAGAAACCTTATAAGTAATCCAGAACACCTCTTATACCATTTTGAAAGTTCATCTAAAAATATGCTTAAGCACATTTCCACTTCAAGAAAATAATAGGGCATGCCAGGAGATTTGAGAAGAAAACATAAATAGTGTGATCAGTTTTGTTGTCTTGCTCAAGATCTCTCTCTCACTCTCTCTATCATTATCTATCTATCTATCTACCTATCTATCAATCAGTCATCTATCATAATCTATCTACTATCTATCCATCCATCCCTCTGTCCATCTATGTATCCATCCATGTATTCATTTATCTATCAATTATCTATCTACTGTCTTTCTATCTACCTACTATCTATCTGTCCATCCCTCTATCCATCTATGTATCCATCCATTCATCCATGTATCCATCCATCTATTCATGTATCCATCCACATAGCCATGTATTCATCTATCAATTATCTATCAATCATCTATCTATCTATCTATCATCTATCTATCTCTGTCATCATCTATCCATTGATTCAATTTCCACTATGAAGTTAGAATACTTGAAGATTTCAAAGTTTTCCAGTGACTAGCATGACATTTCTCTAGGCTTGACTATATTAGGCCATATTTTATGTTTGGGCTTTAAGACACTTAAGAAAATTTCTCTTCCTTCCTAAAAAATGCCAGTAGTCATTTTAATCATTGTTCTAAAGCAAACACTCTCTGAGATAAAATTCATTATTCTTGCTGTAGTGTGAATGAATTTATCAAGAGCCTTCCAGAGAACAAGATTGAATATAAGAAAAGTAAACAGTTGTCTGAAGGAGATACTGGGTTTCAAGGGGTGATGGAGGCATAAATAAATGGAACATTGAGGTTTCGTAGCATTACACTTTAAAATTTTGCCAGTGGCTATCATGGTTAATCTTGACTGTCAACATGATTGGATTGAGAAGTGCCTAGATTAGTAAAGGCCACTCTGAGTGTTTTAAGAATGTTTCCAGAGACAGTCCACTAAAGGGGAAGCTCTGCTCTGAATGTAGGTAGCACCATCCCATAGACTGAGGGCCTTGATGACATAAAAAAGGATAAAGGAGAAAACCCATTAACAAAGGCATTCTGGCTCCCTGCTTCCTGGCCACCATGATGTGAGCTGCTCCATCCACTGTGTCATCCCTGTCATGATGGACTGAAACCTCTAAAACTGAGCCAAAATAAATCTTTGCTCCCTTAAGTTGTTTTGCTCAGGTAATTTGGTCACAGCAACAAATTTCTGACTAACACAATAGCTAAGGCTATGGTTATCCTACAGGAGGTTAAAGAAAGAAGCCGGGTGATGACTTATTTACGTACCTTATTCTGACTAATGTGTGAGTACTTACACTCAGTGGAACACACCATAAACTGATGTGGCTTCTGGAGAATTCTTTGATAAGATGAAGCTTGGTTTTGAGATAAGAAAGTGATTGTATTAAAGAATAATGTTCTATCTTTTGTTTCTATCACCATTACAGAGAATCAAGTGGATTATGTAGAGAGTGCAGGGGGCAGAGACCAAACTTAAAAACTTATGGGTACAAATAACAAAAACTTTCCCTATGCAGTCCCGGCACTAGAAAGAATGTCAGTGCGTAATAACTATAATAATAGGTCCCTGAATCATTTAATAGTATTCCTTTATTATTTCGTTCATTTACTTTGTTTTTTAAGATAGGGTCTTGCTGTGCAACCTAGTCTGGCCTCAAACTTGTGATCTTTCTGTTTCATCCTTCTGAGTGCTGGGTTTATAGGTATGTGCCTCCATGCCCAGCTCTCTTTTTAACTTATTTTTTGCTTTTAGTTATTTTTTATATAGGGTCTTGCTTTTATGCTTGTGCTAGCTTGGACCAGGATCTTTTTATTTATGCTTTCCACGTAGCTGTGATAACAAGCATGTGCTACCATACCCAGCCTTTTATTGCTTGAGATGGTATATCTCAAACTGTTTGCCTGGGCTGGCCTCAAACCATAATGATGCAGATCTCTGTCTTCCAAGTAGCTAGGATTGTAAGCATGAGTCACCACATCCGGCTTTTTGTTCTTGATATTAGTTTTTTTTCCCTAATTAAACATTTAACTATTCATAGGCGTAGACTTTATGGTTTAAATGCTAAGTGATCTCTGAGCAAATCCATCATTAAAATAAATGCATAAAATGAAATTGCTAGGAATTTTGATGCTTATTGGCAAGCTGTGTCCAGTAGGATTATATCTCTTTATATAATCACCAATAGGACTTTTTGCTCTCAAATATTTGCCAATAGTAGGTATTGCAATTCTTTTGGTATCTGTCAATTTGAGAAATGAAAGACTAGGTTTTAAAATTTTTTAGCTTTTATGTCAAATACTTTGCTTATTTTAATCATTCTCATTTATTAGCAAAGTTCTTAGGGCTAGCTAAAAATTTTCCTGTGAGGACAGCTTTTGCCATTTTTTATTGTTGTGCTAGGAGGGGGTATGTTGTGGCATTTATAAAAGTTCTTATAAAATATCAAATGTATCATATTTGAATTCACCCCCTCTATCATTCTCCTTTATCCATCCTTCCCACTATTCCTGGAATAGTTTCAACAGGTTTCATCTTTCCATTTACATGCATGTGTACACGCTATTTGCACCATATTCACCCTCCTACACCCTTTCCTCACCCCCACTGGTACCAATTTCCCCTAGGGAAGACCTGCTCTGCTCTCCTGTTTTCCAATTTTGTAAAAGAAAAAAAAATAGCATTATTGCTTGTTTAATATAGCTACACAGGGAGTTTCCTTGTGGTACTTCTAACGTTTATATGTATTATAGCCTGAATTGTTTCATTCCCTGTATTTTTCTTCTTTTTACCTTAGTCCCTTTCTTATAGTGGTTTCAACCAGTTTGAAAATTCTGTATTTCACTTTTTTCACTTCCTTTTTTTTTTTTTTCTTTTTGCAGTACTGGGGCTTGAACTCAGGGTCTATACTTTGAGCCACCCTTGTTGCTGTTTTTCTCTATTAACTCTTCTTTTACTTCTCTAGTCTTCAAGGCCTTACTTCTAAAGTCTTTCTTTAAAACCTTGCTTCTTAGTCAATGCCCTGTATAGCTATCCTTATCTCAACCAGCAAAAACCCTTGTTCCTTCCTATTATTGCTTATACTCTCTCTACAACAAAATTAGAAATAAGGGCAAAATAGTTTCTACAGGGTATTGAGGGGGTGAGGGGGAAAGGAAGAGGGTGGAATGGGTGATAAGGGAGAGGGTGGGGGCAGGGGGGTGAAATGACCCAAGCCTTGTATGCACATATGAATAATAAAAGAAAAAACAAAAAACAAAAAACAAAAAAACCTTGCTTTTTTTCTCTATCTTTAAAACCTTACTCCTAAAGTCTTCTCTTTTGTTCTTTACAGTCTCTTTCCTTAGGCTCTCACTGTCCCATATTCTGTCTTTAGCTTTCTTAAAGTCTCAGTGCTCAGACTTGCACTGTCCCATGTTTCCTCGAATCTCTAGCATAACTCACCTGCAGCAGCAGTGTCATTCTCACGAGCAGCGCATCATCAATCAACCCCCATCAAAAAAAAAAAAAAAAAAGCCTCCATCAATCCCCTATCAAAAAACCTTGGGTCTCCTTCAGCAAGTCTTTCATATCCAGTGGTAAACGAGGTGGAACAATAGTTCTCAGGGAGGGGTGTGACATTGTAACAACAGAAACCTGTGTTCCTCCTTTTTTCTCTGAATGTAAGCAACTTAGGAAAAGTAACTGTGCTGCATTTTGCCTTCTTGCTCTCTTCTGCGGCTGGGGCCATGCCAAACTCAGCCTGTAGATCATTGAGCACAACTGTGCTTATGTCAAGTTTTCATAGGCTTCTCATAATCCACTCCCCATAGGCCACTCCACCAGCCCTTTTTAGTGATGGGTTTTTTCGAGATAGGGTCTCAAACTATTTACCTGGGCTGTCTTCGACCTGTGATCCCTCTGATCTCCACTTTCTGAGTAGTTAGGATTATAGGGGTGAGTCTGGCACATTTAACTTCCTTCTTCACCCTCCTCCTCTCGTATGTGACCTCCTCTTAATGTGACCAGTTTTTCATAATATTACTGTATTTGTGTTAGGCCCATATTCCACGTATGTAGCAAATGTGACTTTTGGCTTTCTGGCTAACTTGATTAAAGATGACGTACTCCAATTCCTTCTTTTTACCTGCAAAAGACAAAATTTCATTCTTCTTCATGTCTGAGTATTCCATTGTATATAAATACCACATTTTCTTTTTTTTTTTCATTTTTCTTTTATTATTCATATGTGCATACAAGGCTTGGTTCATTTCTCCCCCCTGCCCCCACCCCCTCCCTTA
This sequence comes from Castor canadensis, assembly GCF_047511655.1. NCBI lineage: Eukaryota > Metazoa > Chordata > Mammalia > Rodentia > Castoridae > Castor > Castor canadensis. The sequence goes on from NC_133393.1 coordinate 80,181,396, forward strand.
CCACCCACTCCGCCCCCTCCCTCTCCCCACCCCCAATACCCAGCAGAAACTATTTTGCCCTTATCTCTAATTTTGTTGTAGAGAGAATATAAGCAATAATAGGAAGGACCAAGGGTTTTTGCTGATTGAGATAAGGATAGCTATACAGGGCATTGACTCACATTGATTTCCTGTGCGTGGGTGTTACCTTCTAGGTTAATTCTTTTTGATCTCACCTTTTCTCTAGTACTTGTTCCCCTTTTCCTATTGGCCTCAGTTGCTTTAAGGTATCTGCTTTAGTTTCTCTGCGTTAAGGGCAACAAATGCTAGCTAGTTTTTTGGGTGTCTTACCTATCCTCACCCCTTCCTTGTGTGCTCTCGCTTTTATCATGTGCTCATAGTCCAATCCCCTTGTTGTGTTTGCCCTTGATCTAATGTCCACATATGAGGGAGAACATATGATTTTTGGTCTTTTGGGCCAGGCTAACCTCACTCAGAATGATGTTCTCCAATTCCATCCATTTACCAGTGAATGACAACATTTCGTTCTTCTTCATGGCTGCATAGAATTCCATTGTGTATAAATACCACATTTTCTTAATCCATTCATCAGTGGTGGGGCATCTTGGCTGTTTCCATAACTTGGCTATTGTGAATAGTGCCGCAATAAACATGGATGTGCAGAATACCACATTTTCTTAATTCACCCATCAGTAGTGGAGCATCTTGGCTCTTTCCATAGCTTAGCTATTGTGAATAGTGCTGCAATAAACATGGGTGTGCAGGTGACTTTATTATAATCTGACTTACACTCCTTTGGGTGTATCTCTAGGAGTGGAATTGCTGAATGATATCACTATTTGTTTTGATAGGTAGTTCCTATTGGTATTTCCTAAATAGCTTATACAAATAATTTTGATTTTTTAAATTAAAATTATTTACAAGTATTTTTAAATTGCTATATGGTTGTTACTAATTACTTAAAATGTTTAAAGCATATTTTTACAAGGTCACATAATTAAGCCAATATTATGTCAGTTATTAGAATTTCCTGAGTTTTCTTTATAGCATTTTATTTTATGTGTTTTTGGTAAACACTCAAAAGAACATTTGAAAAGAGAGTGTGTTCTCATTTTCAGAGTTTTGCAAGCATCCAGTATTAACTTTTTATGTTGTCCAAGCTTCTAGATTTATATTTATTATGTATTTAATTTGCCAAAGATAATTTTCAGTTGCATTCTTAAAAGTTATTTGTTGTATCTGTAATAGCTTTTGCTTTATATAGTTTGATATTTATCACACCAGTATTTACTTCTGCAATATCTTCATTGTCAATTATGCCTTTGTTTGGCATAAAATAGCAGTTTTCTTTATTTAACACTTCTGACTTAAATTCTACTTAGTGTAATGCTAATATGATACTTCTTTTATTTTCTTTGAACATTTTAAAATTTAATTTAATAAATTAATGAATTTTTAAATTTAATTCAGTTGTGTCTCTTTTACACATTGTGGTTTGTTTTTGCTTTTATTTTAGAAAGAGAAGAGAGAGAGAGAGTGAGCGAGTGAAAGAGAGAAAGAGAGAGTGCAAGTGAGAGAGAGAGAGAGAGAGAGAATTTAGTCATTTACATTTCTCGTGATAACTGATAAATGCAACCTTATTTCTGCAATCTTATTTTTTATGTCTGTTCTCTTTTATCCTTTCTTTTTTATTAGTGGGTATTAACAGTTAAAAAAGGGATTTCATTGTGATAGTTCCATACATACATGTAGTGTACTTTGATCAAATCACCCCCTTTATGGCTCTTTCTTATTGCCTTTACCCTTTTTAAGCAATTTAAAGGGTTTCACTTTTCTATTTTCATACTTGTGAATGAAGTACTTTGATCGTATACATACCTGCTTCACATTGCCCCCTTTCCACTGGTCCACTGATTCCTTCTCCAAAAAGTCCCCTCATTTTATACTCATCATTTTTTTTTTTTTTAGGTCTAGATTCTGCATAGGAGAGAAATTGGTCTTTGTCTTTCTCAGTCTGGCTTATTTCACCGGCATGATGATTTCCAGTTCCACCCATTTTTCTGCAAATTTTTTCTTTATCTATTTATCAGTTGGTGGGGCACCTGGGCTGATTCCACAGTTTGGCTTATGTGAATAGTGCTGCTATAAACATGGCTGTGCTGGTATCTCTATTGTATATAGACTCACATTCCTTCTGATATTGGTCCAAGAGTGGTTTTGCTGGATCCTATGGCAGTTCTATTTTTAGTTTTTAAAAAAACCTCCATACTGATTTCCAAAGTGACTGTACTAATTTACATACCCACCAACAGTGTGTAAGGGTTCCTTTCCCCCACATCCTCACAAGCATTTGTTGCTGTTTGTTTCCTTGATAATAGCCATTCTGACTAGAGTGAGATGAAACCTCAATGTTGTTTTAACTCACACTTCCTTTATGGGTAAGGGTGTTGAACATTTCTTTATGTATTTATTTTGAGAACTGTCCAATTCATATGCCCATTTATTAGTTGGATTATTTTTTCTTTTGGTGTTTAATTTTTGGAGTGCTTTATATATTCTGGATATTAATCCTTTATCCAATGAATAGATTGGGTTTTTCTTTCATTATGTAGGTTGTCTCTTGATTTTAGTAATTGTGTCCTTTGCTGTGCAGAAGCTCTTCAATCTGAAACAATTCAATTTTCAACTCTTGCTCTCATTTTCTGAACAATTGGAGTCTTATTTAGAAAAGCACTATGTATGCCTTTATTTTCAAGGGTTTTTCCCTAATAGTTTCAGGCCATACATTTACATCTTTGGTCCTTATTTAGAAAAGCACTATGTATGCCTTTATTTTCAAGGGTTTTTCCCTAATAGTTTCAGGCCACACATTTATATCTTTGGTCCATTTTGAATTAATTCTTCATACTAGCTAAGAGAGAGGGGTCTAGCTTAAGTTTTCTGCATGTACGTAACTAGTTTTTCCAAGATCATTAGTTGAAGAGGCTGTCTTCTCCAATGGATGTTTTTGGTGCCTTTATTGAAAATCAGATGGTTATAGCTGTGTGGTTTTATTTCTGATCTTTTATTCTATTCTTTTGGCCTGCATGTCTGTTTTTGTGCCAATACTATGCTGTTTTTGTTACTCTGGCTCTGTAGTATAATTTGAAGTCAGATATTGTGATAACTCCAGCATTGTTCTTTTTGCTCAGGATTGCTTTGGTTATTTGGGATCTTTGATGGTTCTGTATGAGCTTTACAATTGGTTTTTCTATTTTTATGAAAAATGATTGTAATTTTTATGGAGATTGCATTGAATCTGTAGTTTGCTTTAGGTAGTATACTGATTTTTCCCAATATTAATTATGCTGGTCCATGAACATGGGAGGGCTTTCCATCTTCTAGTGTCTTTTTTCATTTTTTTTCTTCCCAGTTTTATAGTTTTTATTTTAGAGCTCTGTAACCTCCTTTGGTAGGTTTATTGTTATTTTTTGATGTTATTATAAATGATATTGTTTTCCTGATTTCTTTCTCAGCCAGTTCATTATTGGTATATAGAGAAACTACTGGTTTTTGTATGTTAATTTTGTATCCTTCCACTTTGCCAAAAGTATTTATCAGATCTAAGAGTTATTTGGTGGATTCTTTGGGAGTTTTAAATATAGGATCATATCATCTGCAAGTAAGGATCATTTGATTTTTTTTCCTTTCCTATTGGTATCCTTTTTATCTCTTTCTCTTATCTCATTGACCTAAAAATAATGCTAAAAATTCAATTCTATATTGAATAAGAGTGGAGAGGGTAGGCACCCTTGTCTCATTCTTGACTTTAGAGGAAATAATTTCAGTTTTTCCCCATTTAGTGTAATGTTGACTATAGGTTTATCATATAAAACTTTTATTATGTTGAAGTATGTCACTTCTATTCCTAGTTTGTTCATAGATTTTATCCTGAAGGGACACTGAATTTTGTCAATAGCTTTTTCTGCATCTATTGAGATGAACATGTGATTTTTTCTTTGATTCTATTTATGTGCTGTATTTATATCTATTGCTTTATATATGTTGAACCATCCTTGCATCCTTGTACTGAAACCAACTAGATCATAGTGTATAATTTTTTGCTTTGTTTTGAGGTACTGTCCTCTTTTTTTTGTTTTTGATAGTACTGGGGCTTGAACTCAGGGCTTCGGCCACTCCACCAACCCTTTTTTGTGCTGGTTTTTTTCTTTTGAGATAGGATCTCATAAACTACTGCCCAGGGCACAATAGTTCAAGCCACAATCTTCCTGATCTTTGCCTCCTGAGTAGCTAGGATTACAGGTGTGAGCCACTTGTGCCCAGCCTGGAGTTTGAACTGAGGGCCTCATACTTGTTAGGCAGATGCTTTCCCACTTGAGCCATATTCTTTTGGTTCTTAGCCCTTTAGCCAGTATTTAGTTATTTTTCAGATTAGGTCTAGTGTTTTTGCCTGGGACCAGTCTTAGACTCTGATTCTCCCTATTCCTTCTACACAGCTGGAATTATAGGCATGAGCCACCACACCTGCCTTGTTTATTGAATTCTTGCTAACATTTTGCCTGGACTAGCCTCCAGTCTTGATCTTCTGGATTTCCACCTCATGAGTAGCTTTGTATTATAGGCATTTGTTATCACACCTAAGCTCTATAGTATATGATCTTTTAAAATATGCCATTGAACTTGGTTTGCAAGTATTTTATTGAGAATTTTTGCCTCTGTATTCATCAAGGAAATTGCTTATAATTTTCTTTTTTTGTGTGTGTCCTTGTCAGGTTTTGGTATCAGGGTAATACTGACTTCATAGAATGAGTATGGTAGCATTCCTTCCCTTTCTACTTTATGAAATAGTTTGAGGAGCATTGGCGTTAGTTCTTCTTTAAAGATCTCATAGAATTCAGGAGTGAATCCATCTGGTCCTGGGTTCTTTGTTGGGGTAATTCACTATTGCTTCAATTTCATTGCTTTTTATACATATGTTTTTAGGTGAGTTATATTCTCCTGGTTCAAATTTGGTAGGTTGTATGAATCTAGAAATTTAACCATTTCTTCTAGGTTTTCCAGTTTACTGGAATAAAAGTGTTTGAAATATTCCCTCATGATACTCTGAATTTCATTGGTGTGTATTGTGATATCCCCTTTTCTTATATTCATTCATTTATTCGTATGTATCTTTTCCCTTTTTCTTTTGGTTAGTTTGGTTAAGGGTTTGTCAGTCTTGTTTATCTTTTCAAAGAACCAACATTTTCTTTCATTGATTCTTTAAACTGTTCCTTTAGTCTCCGTTTCATTATTTTTTACCCTGATCTTCATAATTTCCTCCCACCTACTGCTTCGGGATTTGGCTTGTTCTTATTTTTCTAAGAGTTTGCATCATTAGGTTATTTATTTGCAATCTCTCAAATTTTAATTGAAGGCACTTAGAGCTATAAACTTCCATTAGCACTGTCTTTCTGTGTATGAAAGTCTCCATTATGTTTTCATTTGATTCTAGGAATTTTTTTTTTGTCCCCCTTCCTGCCTTATTTCTTCAATGACTCACTGATCTTTCAACAATGAATTGTTCAGTCTTCATGTGTTTAGGTATTTTCTGTAGTTTCTCTTGTTATTGATTTCTAGTTTTATTCCATTGTGGTCTGATAAAGTACAGAAAATTATTCCAGTTTTCTTGAATTTGTTAAATTTTGCTTTATGTTCTAAGATATGACTCATTTTGGAGAAAGGTCTGTAGGCTGCTGAGAAGAATGCATATTCTACCATCTTATTTTATGTCTGCATGTTTCCCTCTATTTAGTTCTTTTCTACTGTATTAAGTAGATTTTCTTAATTCTTTTTTATTTACCAGTTTGGAAGTTATGGATTACATTTTAATGTAACTATGAGTTACCTTTTTATAATTTTTTTTGGTGGTACTGGGGTTTGAACTCAGGGCCTCACACTTGCTAAACAGGTACTCTATGACTTGAGCCACTCTGCCAACCTAAAGTTAAACCTAACTTTAATATGTTAAATAACATATGTCATCTTAGATTTTTGTATTAATATCAAGAATGAAGCAGTTCTTGCTTATTCTTGTTAACAATATAACAAATATAACAATATAACAAATATAACAATATAAAAAATTTTCAATTTTTTAAAAATATCACTTTTTCAGTTTTGCTGAGTTTTTTGGTTTATTGGTTCTTAAAGACCTCTATGTCAGGACATAATGAAGAAAGTCGTAAGAAGAAGTGATAGGAGGGTTACAGTTGTTTGCAAACAATGTAGAGATAGGAGTGAAACAATTCTATTAAGTAGCTGGAGCAGAGAGATTAATCTGAGGAATACTATTGGTGAATAAAGCCAAAGACTTCACTATGATTTCATATTGAAAAGGCTGTATATATTTTCACCAAATCTGAGTTCATTTCAGTTGGTCTTTTCTTTTGTGGTGCTGGAGATTGAACCTAGGCTTTCGTGCTAGAAAGGCACTCTACCACTGAGGCATTGGTCTTATTTAGTGTCCAGAATGGGGGCCTAGTAGGTTTGTAATTGAGGTGCCTGACAGAAGAAGGTCTTAGGAAAACCTAATCCAAGAGTAGGAATAAAGATTCATCTATTTCATGGTGCCTGATGGTGCCTATTAGCAATGCAGAATAACTCACAAGTAAGCATTAAATTGGTAGATTATAGGCACCAGAGAAGGGGCTCTACAGACACTAGGGTTAGAGTTTAGATTTAATCTGATTGGCTGAGAGTGCATTTCTGGTTCCTATTGCTGCATTCTGCCTCCATTAGGGATCTGGAATATCATAAGACCATTCACATATTTCCCACCTTTATGGTCACATTAGAAAACATCCTCTAATATAAGAGTTTTAGTCTGTTCAGGCAATATTACTCCCATAAAATTTATGGGAGTAAATTTATTTGTGTACCAGGATTTTAATTCCACACTAATGTATTTCTTCTGAGGTATACCACCTTCTAATGACAAAGTCATGGTTTGGGGCCATCTGTGGTTCGTTTATGTATGCCTTGTACAGCCTGCTCTCTATAACTACAGAAAATTTATACTCTTTCAGATTTTTTTATAGTCACCTCTTTAATCAGTTAATAAGATCTATGGTGAAACTATGACTTGCCTGACCATTTCTCTGTTTACTGAGAAGGTTAGAAAATGATCTAAGATCATTGTTTTGGAAACAAACCAACTCTTACCTCATCAGGAATAGAAGCCAAAAGAAGAATCCGGAAACATCAGTTAGTTGTAGTTAGTGGGTACCTGTGGGTGTAGGAAGAGGTGTAGGGTGGGGATATGTTTTTTAACTGATCACAAGAAAAGTAAGTGAATGAGAGTATCAGGTCATTGTGTTCAATTTCTGGAAAACTTCGCATGTTTAGTACCTGTAACAATTAGTAGCAGAAAACCACTTGTGATTACAGGCAAAGTGTGTGTGTGTCTATGTTGATAATTAAAACATCAGCATACAGTGGCTTGTCTCGTACTGTCTAACTATCCACATGCCATTAATTCTCATTGGTGAAGCCTTCTTCTAGTCCTCTAATTGAGGTTTCTTTTTTTCCCTGTCATTTCATTTAGCTTCTCACAATGTGTTGTTTTTGTATCCATTATAGCATTTTTTTCTGGAGTTGAACTTATATTCAATAAAATTCACTATTTAAAAGTGTACTGTTTGATGATTGACACCAAGTCATTTACTGAAAGTGAGGGATGGTTACAGTTTTAAGAAGTGTTTTGGACTGAAAAATACAAAAATTACAAGTCTGCATCTGCTGATGAAGAAGCTACTGCTGCATTTCTGGCAGAGGTAAGGAAGTCAGCTCTGGAGAGAGGGCACTGTCTACAGCAAGTCTTCACCTGAAGTCAGTATAGCTTACATTCATAAAGGTGCATAGGAGGAATTAGAACATAAAGCACAGAAGCACAGATGAACCCTGGTACTAAGCGGCACCGCCACTCCTTCTCAAGAACAAAACCCAAATTTATATTAGGAGAAGAGAGAGATTAGATTTTCACACACAGCTTTTATTGTAGTGGATTGCTATAGTGTGGAAGTTCATTATTAGTTGTTAATCTCTTACTGTACCTCATTTATGAATTATACTTGTCATAGGTATATAGTGATAGGGAGTAACATAACACATGCAGAGTTTGGTACTGTCTGAGGTTTCAGCACATTTACTTGTCTTTCTATTTTATTCCATCTTGGAATACATTATGGATCTGTCATAATTTTTTAGTTTTTTCCTTCATTACAAATAACTTCATTTCCTGTAAATATATGAACCTTACTATAAGCTAGGGAAGTTATGGGTGCTGGGGATTACAAAAACATTAGTTAAGACATAGTGTTGATACTTCTGGAATGCATATATAAACAGCTGATGTTAGTATAACATGGCTACACAAAGAATGAAGGTATGAACGAGGTTTAGAATAAGTTGAGCCTGTCAAGTGAATAAAACAGTATGAAGAAGAAAGTCTGGCAAAAGCAGGACAAGGAGAGGAAAGAGCAGGAGCAAAGGCATGAGGCCAGGTTATATCACAGAAAATCAACAGAACTTTACTACAACATTGGTTCCACCCTGGAGTGGCAGAGGATATTCAGCAGCCAGCTCCTTAACTATCATTAGCTCTGTTGCAGCCAGACCATGGGGGATTTAAATAGCATGGAAAGAGCTGCTTCTTTATTTTGTCATGTTAAGGAGTCATCCATGTGTTTTTAGATGGGAGAGACAATCAGATTTGCATTTTAAACTAGATTCTGTGTGACAAATGAAGTATGAGAGTATACTTTTTAGATGATTACTCTTCTATTGCAGGCCAGTGACAGTGATTGAATCAGCACAGATAGCATGGTAGAGAAGTGAGAATGAATTTGTTAAATACTTACAAAGAACAAAACCTTGGTGATGATAAGGTTGTACATGGTAAAGAAGAGAGAGACATAGGTGGATTTCATGTTTCTAGATGGAATGTTTGTGTATGCTTGGGGAAGGGAGATGAAGAGTTTAATTTTGGACATAGTGGGTTTGAGGTACTTATTGTGCATTCAAGAGGAAATATTAGTAAGCATTTGGGCTTCTGAATCTTGAGTTCAGTCCTGAAGATACGGCTCGGTTTTAGGAATAATTAGCATATGAATTAAAAATGAGGAAACTGAAGATATTTAAGTTCCTGGAGAGCAAGGCCAAAAATCTTACTGATGATTATACTCTTCACAGTTCACAGTCCAGAGCCTGAAATGTAGAAGAAGCACCAGAAATATCACCAGAAATATTTACTGAGCAGATGAGGGAACAGATACATGTTCCTTTTCAAATTAAAATTTATCATTTGTCTTGCACACTGGAATTCAGGGGAATTAGACATAGAGCTAAGGCATGGAATTGCATGACCTACTTAAAGATGGCTGGATCATCATTCAAGGCATTGAGCTTAGCACATTGAAGAAGTTGTTTTCTATGTCTGATTTGCTGAGGGAGAAAAAGAAGGCCACTGGGAACCTGGGGTTCACAAGTTGCCAAACCACTACCATGTCTACCATTCTGTTCTACCTGGATTAGGCCAGAACTAGATAAATGAATATTTCATCTTGTATGTTTTCACATAAACAGACATCCTCACCCACAAACAAATTTGGAAAACTGTGTGGTTTTAAAGAAAAGGGAGACTATCTACCTAGGAAAAAGGTGACTGCTGGTTATCCTTCTTTAAGACATGTTTATTTTTCCAAAGTCAGGTCTCAGGTTTCCCACAAAGCTTCCCCGAATCTCACCCACCAACAACTTTCATGTTTGTCTTGGAAGCTGCTGGTACACTGGAGAGAGAATGGATTTTGTAGCTGGGAAGTCATAGGTCCTAGCTTGGCAATGGTGGACTTTGGGTCTCACTCTCCTTATCAGTAAATTGCCTGTCATGATACATGCTGAGGTCAAGGGGGTGCCATTGGCCTCTTTCCCTTCTTCTAAGTTCTAAATCATGAGAAATGTGCAGAAGACAGATGAATAGAAAATGCTAGTTGTTTCTCCAGAATTTGTTGATCAGTTAAGGCCCTCCTTTTTTCAGCAGGAGGCTGGAGAGAAGTTGCTAGTGTTAGCCATAGACCTTTTTCTCTTGCTGGGTAAAGTAGAAATGGGGACTAAATATTCTTTCATTACAATATCTAACTTTATTTATCTTTAATCCAGGACACACAATTGTGGGACTGGATAGCATAGGGAAGGGGGAGAGAAAGACAGATTTTCTGTCTTTCTCTCCTTGGTAACAGGAAGTATAGTGTTTTAATACAATAGCTCATTTTAATATGATAGGTTACTTTAATATAATATAATAGGTTATATTTTGATATTTGTAGAATTGACTTAGAAACAAATCTCTCATTTTATTAACATTAGCTATAAGACTTCCTATTTCTTTCTAGAATTATTATGCCTCTTTTCCATATGACTTTTAGATGTTGAAGGTCAATATAATTGTGTTTTTATTTAAAATAGTCTTGACTATGAAGTATAAATATATGTACAGGAAATTACAAAAGTCATAAATAAATAGCTTGGAGAATTATAATAAATTGATACATGTATATAACTATGACTCAGAATCCTAGAATGACATTGCCAGAATCCTAGAATAAATTCTTAAGTCCCTTTCCATAGGTGTCCATTAGTTTTATTGCTAACAACTTATATTAATTTTGTCTGATATTTATTTGTTTATTTTTGGTTTTTTGAGACAGTGTCTCAAGGTCCAAACTTGCCTGGAACTTACTATGTAGCTCAGACTGGCCTCAAACTTGCACTACTTTTGCCTCAACCTGGTAGGATTATTGCCATGTAGAATTTTGCCTGTTTTTGAAATGTGTGCAAGGCTCTTATTTTCCTCAGCATTATGTGTACAAGATTATTTATGTGTTTTGTATAGAAGTAATGTGCTTATTTTTGTTTGCTATAACATTCTCTATTGTGTGTATACCACCATTTACTTTTTCATTCTATTGTTTGATGGCCATTTGGGTTATTTCCAGGGTTTTTTGCTATTATGAATATATCTGGTATGAAGATTCTCATATTTTTGTGGATTTCTTTTGGGCATATACCTTGGAGTAAGCTTGCTGGGTCACAGGGTCAGTGTATGTTCAGTTTTAGTAGGTAATGCAAAATAATTTTTCAAAGTACCAATTTACATTCTCATCAGCACTGTAACTGAATTCAATTGTGCCACTTCATCAACATTGGGTCATCTCAGTCTTCTTAATATTTGCTATTCTGCTGAATGTGTAGTGATATCTTATCATAGTTTAAATTTTCATTTACTTGATGATTAATAAAAAAATTAAGCAAATATTCATATAGGCTGTTTGACATTCTATCATATGAAATTCTGATTCATGTTTTTTTGAAGTTACCTGTGTTTTTCTTACTGATTTATAGTCTAATTTATAAGTCATTTCCTTAATTAATGTATTTTATCTTAGTTTAATAAGGTGTTGCCTACTTCAGGTAGATACACTATTATGTTTATATTCTGCAAGCTCCTCCTCCCCTGTTTACATCTATGTCCTTATTCCATTTATAATTGATTTTTTTGTAGATGATATAAGAGGTCCCAGGTACATATTTTGATATGTAGATACAATTGATCAGGACTTTTTGTTAAGAGCAGCATTTAAAAATTTCCTTATTTCTCATTAGTCTTTGTCATAGATCAGGGTCTATGTATGAAGCTTTGTTTCTTCTGTTCTTTACACTCTTTTACTTTTTTCTTTTCGGTGGTGTTGGAGTTTGAGTTCAAGGTCTTGTACTTGCTGGACATGTGCTCTACCACTTGAGCCATACCCCCAGACCTGTTCCTGGACTTTTCATTTCATTGTGTAGTTCTATTCTTGCATTAATACCATGATGTCTTAATAACCATGGCCTCACGATGTCTTGACATCTTGTAGCCCTTGTCTTCCAATTCTGTTTTTATTGAGTATTGTCTCAACTATTCTTGACCCCCTGCATTTCCATATAAACTTTGGAATTATCTTGCCGGTTTCTGTAAAACTTTCATTTGGGAATATAAACTTTCAATTTTGAATCATTTTTTCTTACAAAAAAGTTATAAAGAGAACACATAGAGTTCTCATATATTCCTTCTCTAGTTTCTCACATTGTTAACATCTTACGTTACGATAGTACATTTATCAAAATTAAGAAGCTGACATTGATGTATTACTATTAACTGAACTTTTGACTTTATTTGGGTTTCACTAATATTCCCATTGAATTCTTCTTTCTTTCCAGGATTCAATCCAACATACCAAAGTGCATCTAGTTGTCATGTCTCTCTAGTCTCCTCTGGTTTGTGACAGTTTTTCATCTTGTTTTTCATTATGACTTTGGCAACCTTAAGAAGTACTGTCTAGTTATCCTGGAATATGTCCCTCATCTAGGGTTTTCTTTTCTTTTTTTCTTATGATTATACTGGGGTTATAGGTTTTGGGAAAGAATATAGCAGAGCCAAATTGTTCTCATCACATCATACCAGGGGGTAAGATATCCACATGAAATTGCTGGTGATGTTAACCTTCTTCACTTGGTTGAAATAGTATTTGCCAGGTTTCTTCATTGTAAAGTTATTTTCCCCTCTTCTTACTCTACTCTTTGAAAGTGGACCATAAAGTCTGGCCTACCCTGGTAGGAGAGGGGTGGGTAATAAGCTCTACCTCTTGCAGTATGTAATGCTTTTACATATTATTTGAAATTCTTCTTTGAGAAAGATGTTTCTTTTGTTTCCTTTCATTTCATTTCTTTATTAGTATGGATTCATGCATGTTTTTATTGCTGAAATTGTCCTGGCTTTGACCATGGAAAAAATTTTCAGTTGTGACCTGTGTCTCCTTGACATATACCCATGATTCTATTTTTGGAGCCCTTCCTTGCTTTTGGGCACTGCTAAGATGCTCTAGGCACATTTTGTATATCCCCTGTCCCACTCTTTGAATCGATCATTCTCTAATGTCTTGTCCCTTTTATTAGAGAATAGTATTTGGAAACTAAGATCTAGGAATTGGGTGTGCTTATTACTGGGGTATCATTGCTTCTAGGCCTTCTTGTTGGGCAGTGCTAGGAGATACAGATCTATGTATATAATGCACATACCCGAGTATATGCATAAATATGCCTATGTATGTGATATGTGTATATATCACTTATAATAATTTGTTGAGTGTATATCAGCATGCAAGTGATTTTTAAGAATTTTGATTTTTATATCCAGCAACTTACTTAGTTTTGCATATTTTATGTTTCTTAGTTTCTAGTGTTCATCTGCAGTTTAAAAAGGCTTATTTGTTCCAATTGTTAGCCTTTTATTTAATGTTGGTCTATTGCATTGGCTAGAACCCCCAGTACAATTCTGAATAGCAGGCATCATTGTCTCAGGAGGAAAATATTTAAATATTGAAACATTTGATACAATGTTTGCTATGGATCTTGGAAAAGATAAAGTTTATCAGGTTAAGTAAATTCCTATCTATTCCCATTGTGCTAAGAGTTTTAAATCAAAATACATGTTGAATTTCCTTCATTTGTTGGGGGAAATCATATAATCTTTATCTTTTATTTTGTTAATATGGCAATTTACATTGGTTTTTGAGGGTGAAACTAACAGACTCTTCCTGGTCAAAATGCATTAGCTTTTAAATTTATTCCTGGATTTGATATGTTCATAGTGAAAAATTCCTGCATGGGCTTTCATGAGGGATATTGGTTCGTCCTTTTTTTCTTTCAATAACTCTGGTCTTGGCATGAGGGCAGTGCTTTTTTCAAAAAGTGAGTTGGGATTCAACATTTTTCCCTTCTTTATTGCTGTAAAAATTTGAGCAAGATGGGTGTAATTGCATCTTTAACTGTTTAGTGAAATTTATAGTGAGGCCATCTATACTTGGAGTTATTGTGTGTGTATATGATTTTTTATCAAATATTTGTTATAGATATTTTTCTGTTTTTAAAATAATTATCACCATAATGAACATGGTTATAATTTTTTTGTTAATTTCTATAGGATCTATAGGAGTGATTACATTTTAATTTATGATATATTAATTTGTAATGACTTCTATAGCATCCTGTTCTGTTGTTATGCTGGGTGGGGGTACGTTGTGGTATCTACAAAAGTTCTTATAATATATCAAATATATCATCCTTGAATTCACCCCCTCCACCATTCTTCTGTTTCCCCCCCTCAATTCATCTGTATTGTTCTTAAATTGTCTTACTAGCCATTTATTAATTTTATTAGTTTTTGGAACAAACTAAATTTGTTTTATATTTCACAATGCTTGTTTCTGTGCTGTTTTCCCCCTCTATTTAAGTTCACTATATATTTTTTTCTGAGCCTTTGATGGCTGTCTAGACAACTTTTTTCCACCTTTCATATTTCCTGATAAATGCCTTTAAAACTATAATTTTTGTCATACTCCATTAGCTGCATACTACAAATTTTGAGACATCATGGTTTTTGTTATCATGCTAAAAATATTTTCTTCATGTGTTTTCCCCTTGAAGTTTCAAGGTTTTAAGTCTTTCATTTAGGTCTTTGTTCCATTTGAATTGATTTTCGTACAGGGTGAGAGAGAAGGGTCTTGTTTTAGTCTTCATCTTCTTCTTCTTTTTTTTTTTTTTAGTAAAAACTCTTTCAGACTTTATTTTCATTTTAGAACCAATACACAATCAATTGAAAACAATAAGTATAGCCCTTCTTTCCTCTCTGATTTTTCTTCCTTATCTGCTTAGTTATAGTGCCAATACTGAACATCCTCTTTTTTTATTAAGATTTTTTTTCCTATTATTGTTGTACTGGGTGTACCTTGTGACATTTACAAAAGTTCTTACAATATATCATAGTTGAATTTCCCCCTCCCTAGTTTCAGTCTTCTATATGTGGATATAAAATTTACCCAGCACTATTCATTGAAGAGGCTGTCTTTTCTCGAATGTATGTTTTTAGGACTGTTGTCAAAACTCAGATACTGTGGCTGTGTGGGTTTCTTTCTGGGTCTTCTGTTCTCTTGCATTGGTCTGTGTGTCTGCTTTTCTGTCAGTACCATGCTGTGTAGTATAATTTGCCTTCAGTCTTGCTCTTTTAAGTCAGTATTGCTTTGGGTATGCAGGGTCTTTTTGCTTCCATATGAATTTTAGGATAGATTTTTTTCTGTTTTTATGAAGAATATCATTGGAATTTTGATGGGGATTGCATTGAATCTGTAGATTACTTTCAGTAATATTGTTAACAGCTTTCACAAGATTAATTCTGCCAATCCATGAATGCAAGAGAAGGTCTTTGCATCTTCTAATAACTTCTTCAATTTCTTGCTTCAGTGTTTCATAGTTTTTTTTTTTTTTCCTGTCAGTACTGGGGGTTGAACTGAGAGCCTCATGCTTGCTCAGCAGTCACTCTACTACTTGAGCCATGCCTCCTGCTCTTTTTGTGCTGTGTATTTTTCAGATAGGTTTTCACTTTATGTTTAGGATGACCTGGACATGATCCTCCAATTTGTAATTACCTATGTAACTGAGATGACAGGCGTGTACCACCACGTCCAGCCATTGGGCTCACAAACTTTTTGTGCAGGCTGGCCTCAAATCCCAATCTGTTGATCTCCATCTCCCAAAGAGCTAGGATTACAAGCTTGAGCCACCGTGTCTAGCTGATTTATGGTTTTCATTATAGAGGTTTTTCATCTCCTTGGGTAGTTTATTTTTAGGTGTTTATTATTTTTTGAGGATATTGTGGGCGGGATTGTTTTCTTGATTTCTTTCTCAGCCTATTCATTATTGGCGTTTAGAAAAGCTACTGATTTTTTAAAGTTGATTTTATATTTGGCTACTTTGCCGAAAGTGTTTATCAGAGCTAAGAGGTTTTTGATGGAGTCTTTAGAATCTTTTAAGTATAGGATCGTTTTATCTTCAAATATGGATAACTGGACTTCTTCCTTTCTTTTTGTATTTCTTTTCCTTGCCTTATTGCTGTGCCTAAGAATTCAAATGCTATTTTGAGTAAAAGTGGACATTTTTGTTTTGTTCCTTATTTTTGCGTCTATGTTTATCAGGGAAATTAACCCATTGTTTTCTTTTTATCTTGTGTCCTTATCTGGTTTTGGAATCAGGGAAATACTGGTTTTGTAAGATAAGTTTGGAAGCATTCCTTTCCTATTTTATAGAATAGTTTGAGTGACATTAGTGTTTGCTCTTCTTTAAAGGTCTTGTAACACTTGAAAATACAGGTGTAGACAGGGACTTTCTTTTCTCTTTTTCTTTTAGAAGTACTGGGGTTTGAGCTGAGGACTTAATGCCTTCAAGCCAGGTGCTCTACCCCTTGAGCATATCCTTGGTCCAAGAAAGGGCTTTTCTCCATAGGACTCCAATAGCTCAGGAAATAAGAGCAAGATCTGACAAATTGGGATTGCATTAAATTAAAAAGTTTCTGTACAGCAAAGGAAATAATTACCAGTGGGGAACAGACAGCCTATAAAATGGGAGAAAATCTTTGACAGCTATTGATCTGATAGGGGATTAATATCCAGAATATAAATGAACTCAAAAAGTTAAACACCAACAGAACAAAATAAATATATGGCACATGAATTAACAAAGAGTTCTCAAAAGAAGAAGTACAACTGGCCAATAAATACAAGAAAATATATTCAACATCTTTAGCCAGGAAAATGCAAATCAAAACTATATTGAGGTTCCATCTCACTTCAGTCAGAATAGCTGTCATCAAGAAAACAAACAACTAAAGCTTGCAAGGCTGTGGAGAAAAGGGAACCCCTTACATGTTGGTGAGAATGTAAATTAGTTTGGCCACAGTGGAAATCAGTATGCAAGTTCCTCAAAAAAATAAAAATGATGATCCAGCTATGTCACTTATGGGCATATACCCAAAGGAATCTAAGTCTGCAGGGAATAGAGAATCCTACACACCCATTTTTATCACAGCACTTTTCCCAGTCAAGTTATGAAACCATCGTTTTCTTCACATAAAGAAAATGTGGTCTACATGAACAATGCAGTATTATTAAGTCATAAAGAAGAACAAAATTATGTCATATGTAGGAAACTAAATGGAATTAGAATCATCACATTGAGCAAAATAAGCCAGACTCACACAAACATTGCATGCTTTCTCTCATATGTAGAATCTCAATTTTAAAAGGAGACTTGGAAGTAGAAGAGGGACCATTTGAGAAAAGGAAGGGAGCTAGTGGAGGGGCAACAATGAAGGGTAGTAGGGGGTGAATATGATCAAAGCACATTATATACCTGTATGAAAATATCATAATGAAACCCGTTTACAAAAATTATTGAAAAAAAGCAGACTATCCAAATTAGTGAGTACCAGTGTGCCCGCCTCTGATATGCATGCGTTCCCACGACTCCTTATGTAAGCCTTGCTCCCGGAACCTCTGGATAAGACGCTCTTTGTTGGTGATAGCCTTCATATCCTTTGGTTGAATGGCTTTCCAAATAAATCTTTTTCATTGCACTGAAAAAAAAAAGGGAATGAAATTGGAAGATGTATACCCTTGCAAAATGTACTTCAGAAATAAATATTTTCTGCTGTGCATAATTATTCTATGATAGTAAATATTTACAAGTGTTGTGCTAGAAAACGTTTTCTAATTCCTCCTATGATTTGCTATTTGATACATAGGTTGTTTTTGAAAATAAATTGCTTGATTTCCTATTACTTGAGTTTTAAAAATAATATTTTATTATGATTTCTCATTTATTCCACTATGTTACAGAATATGCTTTCTGTTTTTGTTTATTTATATTATTATTTTTTTGAGATAGCTTCTCATTGTTTAGCCCAGGCTGACCTTCAACTTGCAATCTTCCTGCCTCTGCCTCCCTAGTGCTGGGATTATAGATGCATGTCAACACACCTGGCTCATTCTGTTTATGTTCAAACTTTTGAGAATGATTAAACTTTTCTCTTTGGCTCTGCATGTGGGTGATTTTGTTATATTGTTCTATGTGTACTTGAAAAGAATCTGAGTGCTGCAATTTGCAGGTGTGGTGTTTTGTATCTGGTAATTCTGCTAAGCTTTTTATTTAAATTTCTGAAATCTATATGCTTAACAAGGTTTTATATGTGTGGTTTGCCAGTTACAGAGAACAATGTGTGAAGATCTATCACTATGATTTTGGGTTGATCTATTTCTCATTTTAGTTTTGTCAGTATCCTTCTCAAAGTTATGTAGTATGTGCATACGAATTAAAAACTAATGTATCTTCCTTGGAATATTTATTATTATGATTTGTTCTTTTAATTTTTTTATACTACTTCTTACTTTAAAATCTACTTTGCTATTAATATAGCTACACTAACTTGTTTTTTGTTAGAGGTTGTATTATTTATATCTATATCTAGATAGACAGATCATTCAAATTTGCTCTATTTTAATATTGAGTCTGTCTCATAAAACAGCTTGAAATTTTTTATTCAACCCAGGTATTTTACTCTTTTATTTAATTAGAGTACATAACTTATTGTCAATAGTTCACAGATATATTTGTATTTAAATTTGTATTTCGTATTCTATTTTTTTCCAACTCTTCTATGCTTCTTTATTTTTATTTATTTATTTTTAAATTTTTATTTTATTCATATGTGCATACAATGTTTGGGTCATTTCTCCCCCCTTCCCCCGCCCCCTCCTTTACCCCCCACTCCCTCCCTTGCCCCCCTTACCCCTCGCTACCCTGCAGAAACTATTCTGCCCTTATATCTAATTTTGTTGAAGAGAGAGTATAAGCAATGATAGGAAGGACCAAGAGTTTTTGCTAGTTGAGATAAGGGTAGCTATATAGGGAGTTGACTCACATTAATTTCCTGTGCGTGTGTTAATTCTAAGTTAATTCTTCTTGAACTAAACTTTTCTCTAGTTCCTGGTCCCCTTCTCCTATTGGCCTCAGTTGCTTTAAAGTATTTGCTTTAGTTTCTTTGCGTTGAGGGCAACAAATGCTATCTAGTTTTTTGGATGTCTTACCTATCCTCATACCTTCCTTGTGTGCTCTTGCTTTATCATGATATCAAAGTCCAATCTCCTTGTTGTGTTTGCCCTTGATCTATGAGGGAGAACATACGATTTTTGGTCTTTTGGGCCAGGCTAACCTCACTCAGAATGATGTTTTCCAATTCCATCCATTTACCTGCGAATGATAACATTTCGTTCTTCTTCATGGCTGCATAAAATTCCATTGTTATAAATACCACATTTTCTTAATCCATTTGTCACTGATGGGGCATCTTGGCTGTTTCCGTAACTTAGCTATTGTGAATAGTGCCACAATAAACATGGATGTGCAGGTGCCTCTGGAGTAACCTGTGTCACAGTCTTTTGGGTATATCCCCAAGAGTGGTATTGCTGGATCAAATGGTAGATCAATGTTTAGATTTTTAAGTAGCCTCCAAATTTTTTTCCAGAGTGGTTGTACTAGTTTACATTCCTACCCGCGGTGTAAAAGGGTTCCTTTTTCCCTCGCATCCTCAACAACACCTGTTGGTGGTGGTGTTGTTAATGATGGCTATTCTAACCGGGGTGAGGTGGAATCTTAGTGTGGTTTTAATTTGCATTTCCTTTATTGCTAGAGATGGTGAGCATTTTTTCATGTGTTTTTTGGCCATTTGAATTTCTTCTTTTGAGAACATTCTGTTTAGTTCACTTGCCCATTTCTTTATTGGTTCATTAATTTTGGGAGACTTTAGTTTTTTAAGTTCCCTGTATTTTCTGGTTACCAGTCCTTTGTCTGATGTGTAGCTGGTAAATATTTTCTCCCACTCTGTGCTTCTTTATTTTTAATCTTCTTTTGGGTTTATTTTTGGCTCTTGGGGCTTGAACTCAGGGCCTTGCCCTTGGTAGGCAAGTACCTGCTACTTAAGCCTCACCCCCAGCCCTTTTTTGCTTTAGTTATTTTTCATGTAGGATCTTGCACCTATTGCCTGGCCCAGTCTCAGACAACAATCTTCTTATCTCTACCTCCCTAGTACTTGGGATTATAGATGTGAGTCATTGCCCCCAGGGTTCGTCTTCTTTTGGATTAAATATTTTGTATCATTTCCCTTCTTCCTGTTGACTTGTCAGTTATATAAAATTTTATTCTTCTTTTACTAGTTACTAAAAGTTTTATTATATAGCCTTGATGTATTCATGTCTAATACAGTTACTTCTATATTTTCTAGATATTGAAATGACCTCAGAACATTTTGATTGTATTTACTCCTCCCCATTGTGTTATTATTGGCATGTGTTTTGATCCTATGTATTTGAAGCCCTAGGTAAAGTTATTATCATAACAATCATCATTGGTGGTACTGAGGTTTGACCTTATGACCTTGTACTTGTGAGGCAAGTGCTTTACCACTTGAGCCATGCCTCCATCTTTATTATTACTATTTTAGATTCACTTAGATTTATTTACATTTTTCTTGTATTACTCTTTAGTCCTTCCTGAATTCTCATGCCATTATCTTGTTCTTTCTTCCCAAAAGCACTTACTTTAATATTTGCCTTAAGGTGAGTTTATTTATCTGAAACTGTCTTTTTTGCCACTGTTTCTGCTGAATGTTTTGATGGAAATAAGCTGCAAATTGGCAGTTAGCAATTAGTTATTTTCTTTTAGCACTTGAAGTTTTGATTACTGTCACCTGGATCCCATTTTTCCTGCTAAGTAGTCAGCTGTCAATCTTACTGGCTCTGACTAAAAGAAATGTCCCTCTCTCCCATGATGCTTCAAAGTTCTCTTTGCCTTTGATTTTCAGTAATTGTACCGTAACTGTTTAGGTGTTGTTTTCCTTGAATTCATCTTCAATGGAATTGTTGGCATTTTTCAATTTTGTGTCTTTTTGTCTTCTTTCAGTGCTGGAGAATTTAAGGTCATTATTGCTTCATATTTTCTCCCGAACTTTCTACCACCTCCTTCAGGGACTGTAAACTCTCTCAAGGAATATTATGTGTCTTTTATATTCTCTGACCCTGCCACCAATCACTGCATGTTCCATCCCTTTGTCTCCTGGGTTCACAAATATTTTGATCTTTCCATCCATTACTCAATTCTTTGTGTCTTTTTCTTCTTCTGAAGCTTCTGTTACGGTTTTAATTTCAGCAAATGTGTTTCTCACTTCCTTCTAGAATTTCCATTTAATTCTCTCTTAAAAAATAAAATTCTCCATCTCTTCTTCTAAGTTTTTAACATTTCAAAGTGCACGTCTGGCAATCCATTTCTTTTATGGGTCTGTTTCTATTTTATTTATCTTGGCTATCGTCGGGTGGACTTCTCTTGTGGTTGCCTGGTATGTCCTATTTACCACAGGACATCAGGTATGAACAAGCGCAGAAATAAGCTAAAGCTCTGGGTGGTGCTTGTGTATCCCAGAGAACTTACTTTTGCATCAGGCAGTTAGAGTGTGGGGGATTCACCTTAGCCCAGTCAAGGATTGAGCTAATTCAAATACATGATTCAGTCTTTGCGAGGGCTGGTTTAATTTTTGTTTCTCTCTGTTTTGTTTTGTTTTATTCTTCATCTCTAGGAATCAAACTCAGGGCCTGGTACATGCTAAGCAAGTGCTCTGCCACACCCTAAACTCTCTCATTCTTATTTATTTACTTATTTTTAATTTTAAAATTTTTTTATTATTCATATGTGCATACAATGCTTGGGTCATTTCTTCCCCCTACCCTCTCATTCTTAGTGTGGAAGTAATTTGTAATCTGGTCCAAATGCCTCCAGTAGCTTAGTATCAATTTTTCTTTTTCAACAACTTTTGTACTTCAGTTTTACAAAACTGTAAGAAATTTTGCTCAGCTTTTTAGCCTCTTAGCTGCATTTTTTTTTATTACCTTCTTAGTATCTAGCAGTAAGAACCTACAAATGCCTTATGAGGAAAACCAACATCAAGTGCTCTGTGAGTTTCCTTTCTTTTCAGGGATCTTAGCCCCTTTATTCTCACAGCTTTGGAAACTCACAATTGCCTCCAAAGAAAGACTATGTATGAATACACACGGTTGCTTTTCTTCTTTTTTTTTTCACCATACGAAGATTGGTCTATAACATATTAGTCCTCATTACAGAAAGAAGTTACTAATCTATAGGATTCTTAATAAAGATATCACTGTATATGTGTAAAATGGGTACAATAATATCTCTAAGATAATTGTGATTATCATATTAGAACTTATATGGAAACTCAGCAGGCAAACTAGAATGTTCTCTTCAAACATATGGTGTCATGATTATCTGAATACAGAACATGACCTCTCTGAAATCTGTATCAGTATGACAGAGAAGTAGTTAGCAAATTATTGTTTTAAAAATATGAATCCTCTTAAAGTACCTGGATCAAACTAGTGGATATTCTACTCAATGTAGAAATCGGAATTACCAGGTTCTAACCTGGTAAAACTGTGAGTGGATGTTTCTCTAATGCAACCCAGAGGTAGAAACCATGGCCTCAAGGAGAAGTAAGATTGTCTTGGCTGTTAAATTCCAGCAGTGGGAAGAATGAGCAAAAGGTCATAGGATGTATAATAATGCCAGAAGCTAAGTGGGTCAAGGATAAGGGTGCAAAGAGTAGAATATTTATGGTAAGGGGTTTACATCATAGATGATGAGCAGTGAGGGGAGAGCAGAGTTTATCTTGTGCATTTAATGGGGCATGGCTGTGAGACTAAAAGAAATGGTATGGGCCTGATAATTTTTCATAGATTTTAAATTTTACAAGTCTTCAAAGTATCTAATAGAATTATTTCTCTTCCACTATTTTCTTTTCCTCAAATTAGAGTTTGGGATGTCTGCCAGCAGTATTAAGCTCTCGCTAAGCACATTGAATATTATTATGCATAAGAACACATGTTGACTGCTCCTTAACGCTCTGAATGTTAGTGGTGGGCAGGAGGAGAGATGTGAGTACACAAAGGAGGAAGTGTGAAAATGAACAGAAGGATGATATGCTAGTATTGAAGTGGTCTATCAGTCATCTTAATTTAAAAATGTCAACACAGTATACTTTCTGCTTCGTATTGAAGACATTTTTTTCATTACTGTAGTTACTATTATTGTTGATTTGTTGTTTTTGAATCCTTAGGGTCTACTGATAGAAATGGGATGTTATTCTGATAGATGTCTAAGATGGGTATCCCCAAAATATCATTTTCTTTTGTGCTTTCCCATCAAGATTCTCAGTCAGGAATGGTGCAAGACCATAACCCACTCACCCTGTCATCTTCTCCTTTCCAATCTTGCTCCGGGGTTTTATTGTTAGCAACCTTGACTTTCCTCTTTCTTCCCTAGTTTCTGTTAGCTCCTATCTTCTCTGTGAGCTGAAGCTTTTCAGTATTTTAGACCTTCTTAAAGGGAAAAGGATAGGAATTAGCACTCTTTTTCTGCCTCACACTCTATTTTGATGCACATTATCTAAAAAAGGAAGAAGATATTTCCAAATAAATCTTGCCTATTTTAAAATTGGATCTTATAAATAATTTCAATAAGTGTTTCATATTTGCTTAGGTTGAGTTAATACATGTTCTTATATAAGCTGTCAAGAAGAGCTCAGATTTCTTATTTAGATCTAAAGACCACCTCCAATGACCAATAAAAGAGCTATAAACAGTAATATAAAAGATGGAAATTCAATTTAGAGTGAATATGGGAGGTGAGTCCTAGTGTAAGTACATTACTTATTATAAAAGAGAGAAATAAATGTACTGTAGTTTTAAATTAAAAATGGTGATAAAAGCATTTATGAAAAGTAATAATAGAACACCTACAGAAGAACTAAAACTAGAAACCAGTGAGTGGTTATCTCAGAGGAAGGGGACTGGGAGTATTGAGGGGAGAGAGATTTCACTTTTAATTTAATGCTATTTCCTACTCTGACTTTTTAATTTGCTATGTTAAAATATCACGTATTATCAAAAGAAATTTAAAAATAAGCAAGTGCATTAGATAAATGGACATAACATAAAATAAAGCTAGGAAATATTAATAAGAGAAATTGCATATTAAAAAATTTCCAGTGTTGAAGACATCAAAATAAATACATTCATAGTCTCTTGGTTGGGAGGACCTCAGTATCAGATTTACAGTGCTTTTTAGGACTGACAAATATATGCCTGTGTAGGAAAACTGGATTGTACAGTCATTGGCTGTACTACACTATAACTAACTGTTCACCTAGTAATGGGCATTTATGTTGTTTTCAGGGTTTTGCTATAGCAAATGCTTACTGTATTATAAACATTTATTTATCTTAGTACAAGATGTATTTTTCCATGTAGATGTTTATAGCTTGCACATTCATATTTGTGACTGGTGTGATTTCCATTCTGCTCAGTGGATTTCAATAACATTTCTTACCCTAAGGGTCTACTAGTCACCAAATCCTTTCTTCCAGATTTTGTCTATCTGGAAAAAGTCACAATTAAACATTGCTTTTGAAAGTTGTTTTCAGAAGGCATGCAATGCAAACTTGACAGTTGCTTGCTTTCAGCATTGTAAAGATGTTTCTTAACTGTTTTTTTGACTTGCCTTGTTCCCAATATGTGATCTAATATGTAATTTCTTATCTGGGTTCTTCTATATATAATGTGCCTTTCTTTCCTCTGATCACTTTTAAGACATTCTCTTTATTCCCAGTTTTGGGCAATTTCATTATGATGTACTTTGCTGTAGATTTCTTTGTGTATACTCTCATATACCTGTAAATATCCTTGTTCAAGATTTCATTGAACGTCTTTGATCTATATTATATTTACAATATTTAGCAAATTTAGAAATTTCTTTCATACTATTTTCTTCAAACTCTTTTTCTCTGTCTTCTACCATCCTTATCGTAGACGTAATCTCGTTTCATTTATATCTAACTGTTTCTAAATTTCACAAGATCCTTGATAGCTCATTTTTAAAAGAAATCTATTTTCTCATTGTTTCATTTCAGATAGTTTCTATTACTACATATTCACATTCACTAATATCTTTTTCTGTAATGTTCAGCCTCCTAGTCATTCCTCCCAGTGTATTATTCACCGCAGACCCAATGTTTTTCATCTGTAGAAGTTTGATTTGTGCTTTCAAAGCCTCAACAGATCTTTTGACATGTGGAGAGTTGTAATAGGTAGTATTGTTTTTATTTGCTAACTCTACATTTCTGTCAACTATTGGTTGATATCAATTAATTAATTAATCTCTTTATTATGAGTTGTATTTTCCTGCTTGATAAATTTTTATTGGGTGAAAGACATTGCACAATTTACACTGTTGGATGCTGGACATTTTGGGAGTCCTATGTGTGTCTTTAAAATTTTTCTTATGTGTTTCTATTTAATATTTTGGAAGTAGTTCTTTTAATGCCTTTATGTACTGTTGTAACATGTGCATAAGTTCTCATTTTTTATTGATTGATTTCCCTTCCCAAATATGGGATATATTTTCCTCCTTTTTTGTATGCCTAATAATTTTTGATTGGATGCTAAACATTGTAAATTTTATCTTTTTGGGTGGTAGGATATTTTGTATTCCTATAAATATTGACCTCTATTCTAGTATGCAACTAGGTTACTTGGAATAAGTTTGTCATTTTAGGCCTTGCTTTTAAGATTTATTAGGTGGGACCAAAAGAGTGTTTAAACTAAGGCCAGTTATTCCCACTAGGGTACAAGTCCCTTCTGAGCACCTACTAAATGCTCTGTGAAAATGAAGTTTTTCAGCCTGACTAGGGGAAGTGAGCACTGTTTCTTGTCTGGATGTGCTGGATAATATACCCTCAAATCCTTTGGGTATTCCTTTCCCTGACTGCAAGTGGTTTTCCACACATATGCCCTGATTAGTAAGCTGTTGAATCAAGGTGGTATCTGGAGATCCGTGGGGTCCCTTTCTGTGCAACTTTCTCCTCTCCAAATCTCTATCCACTTTGGTCTCCATGGACTATCAACCCTCTCTCCTCAATTCATGTAATCTGCCAGGCTCCATATAGGACTTCTCATTTTCTGCCATTGCCTGGAAGGTGGGGCAGTAAGTTGGAGCCAGCATAACACTCAGCTCATTTGTCTTCCATTAAGCCTTATGTATGGTGTCTTAACAACTGCTTCTTTTTTATTCTTCTTTTCTGGTTGTTTCAGACAGAAGGGTAAGTTCCAGTACCTTTTGCTCCATCTTAAAATGCTAATTTTAGAAAATACTTTAAGAAGGACACCCCTAAACAATGAAATAGTAAAAGTGATTTGCAAGTTTGCAATTGGATACTAAATCATTCTAAGGTGGCTTTGTTGCTAGACACTTATTTTTTGTGAAGATGCAGATTCGTGCAGTATTAAAGCTTATCTGTACTCATCACAGTGACAGCAGAAGTCTGAGCAATGTGTGAAATTATCATAACTTGAGTATAGACTTCCTTTCATCACAACTTAAGAGTCAAAATAGCCAATTGAAAAAAGAAACCTGACCACCCTCCAGGCATCTTGTTTTAGAACAAAAAGATTTTTTTTCCTTTGAAACAAGCTCTTACAACGTAGCATAGGCTGGCCTTAAATTCACAATCTTCCTACCTCAGCCTTCAAGGGATGGTTACTATGGGAGAGGGAGAGTAAAAGAAGGAAGTTAAGAAGGTGAATATGATTGATGTCCTTTCTATACAAGAATGAATATAAACTTTTTAAGCCTGTTGACATCACCATAAGAAGGGGACCAAGGCAGAAAGAAGAAAAATAGAGGGAATGAATCAATTCAGGTTATAATACAGATATTCACGGAAATGTTACAAGGAAATTCCCTGTATAGCTATCTTAAACAAACAAAAATGAACAAGAGAACAAGAAAGTAAAACAGGTCTTGTCTGAAGGATGACACCAGTAATGGGGGGAGGATATAAGAAAAGGGTGTAGGAGGGTCAATGTGGTGGAAATATTACATACTCATGTATGAAAATGGAAAAATAAGACCTTTTAAAACTATTCTAGGAATGGGGGAGGCATAAAGGAGAATGATGGAATGGGTAAATTTGACTATAATATATTGTAAGAACTGTAAATGTCACAATGTACCCCCAAAACAACAATAATATGGTAATAAAAATAAATAAATAAATAAATAAATAAATAAGGGCTGGCTGAGTGACTTCAGCATAAGAGTGCCTGCTAATAAGTATGAGGTCCTGAGTTCAAATCCCGTGTTGCCAAAAAACCCAAATAAATAAAAAAAGAAAATGATAATTTGAAGCATATCCTGTTGATTCTTTATGTGTGTATATGGTGAGCCCATTTTTGAATTAAAATAGTTATTTTAATTTAGTTGTGAAACTTGCATTTTTCTTGTTATATGTAAAAGATATGGGTAAAGTTGTGAGAAATAAGATATCAATTAGGTGATTATTTGCCAATAAAGAGAAATTTTAGTTTAAAATCACTTTGGCTTTTGATTCTTCTATGTTAATACATGCAAAGTGTTTATAGCAGGATCCATAAGGTAATGAGTCAATAAGTGTTAAAAAATTAAATAATTTCTCTGTTTGAATTATTTTTTGAAATGAACATTACTGAGGGATAATTAGAATAATGATACTGGTTCTGTAACTGGATCCTTGTATTGAAGACACAATGAAATTCATTTATTGTCAGTCAAAACTTACATTGAGCTGGGCACTGGTTACTCATGCCTGTAATCCTAGCTACTCAGGAGACAGAGATCAAGAGGATCATGGTTCAAAGGGGCAAATAGTTCATGAGAACCTATCTCAAAAAAAAAAAAATCACAGAAATAAGGTTGGTTGAGTGGCTCAAGGTGAAGGCCCTGAGTTTAAGCCCCAGTACTGCCAAAAATAAAAAATAAATTAAAAAAAAGTAAACTTACGTTGAGATAAAAGTGAGCTTCGTGGCAATGTACAGGCACTTGCCTCTCCCACTTTGTTGATAATTTTTCATCTTAATTCCTGATTCTGTGGTAGAGCTGTCATTCTAATCTGGCACTGGGTGAGAAAGTATGAAGATAAGGAGGCATGTGCAAAGAGAATGATATGAAATGGACTGGGTATTGGGAAACAAACATGGAATGCAGGAAGATAATTTGTATGGAGGAGGCCACTCAGTATTCATTTTTTGTATAACAGCTTTACTGGAGACAAATAAAAATGCTTTTCCTAGAGAAAAAGAGAGAGAGAGAGAGAGAGAAAAGAGAGAACCCAATAGACTCTTGAATCTGGAAGGAATCTTGAAGCCTGACAGATAAAAGTAATTTAAATACATGAGAGTAGTTTGATAAGGAGTATAGTATGAAAATTAGTAAACAAAAGCTAGAAATTTAACAACAGCTACATTTATTGAGCCCAAAGTATATGAAAGTCACTCTGTTATATTTGAAAATTATAACTAAAATACAGTATTTCCCTAAGTAAATCTGCTTATTTTCTTATTGCTAAAACAGATAACATAAGGTTAGTAATGCAGTCATTACTGATGTGAATAATTTTCTATTTCTTTCTATCTACTCAGTTACATTGTCAAAAGGCAATCATTGAAAACTCAGAACCTCTATTCCGTTTTGGGACAGCAAGGCTACAAGTTTCTCTCTATGTTGAACTAATTATCTCTCTAGTACATTCATCCATCGTAGTCCAGTTCTTTGGAGTGAAGCAGAATAAATATTACCATTTTAAGTACTTTAGGACAGCTGTGCAATCCCAGGTCTCATTTAAGGCTTCATAATATGACATATGCCCTGTTTTCCCTCAGGATCCTGATTATCTCTCTAGACCCAGAACTGATTGCCAAGGTCTATCGTGAGAGTAGAGTTAAAAAAAAAAAAAGAGAGAGATGTAAAATGTGCTTTCTACCATTAAAGCACTTATGAAATATTGATTTTTCAGTGTTTGTCAGGTATCTTTATACCTAACAGACATGACAGGTTAATAGCTGTGAAAGAGGAATTTTAACAGGTGAAATCATTGTGAGAGACCTATCGAGTTGTAAGTGGCAGTGAAAAAGTTTGGCTACAGCCTATGTTGTCCAGTCCTATACAACCCACTACAAAAAGACATGCCAATGAATTCATTCAAAAACCATTTTATTCATCTACCCATTTTTGTAACATTTCTCAAAGTGTGTTCTGGGGATCACCCTACTGCAAAAAGTCTTCTGTGGTTAAGTGAATGCAGTGTGCTGTATTGCCCACTGGAGATGTAATAATTATCCACATAAAGGGTTTTGATTTATTCTGCAATAAACTCCTCTAACATTGTTTCAACCCACTTTTCTTTTTTTTAAAAATTTTTTATTATTCATATTCAACCCACTTTTCTAAATTCTTGTTTGTTATGGCAAATTTTGTCTATATATTTATTAATTTCTTGGAACATATTTTGGAAAATGCTGTCTTAAAACATTCAATCTGAGAACTGTCTGGACTTTTAATTCAACATATTTCAATGCAAGTATAACCCTTTTCATGAAAAATGGCTTTCCTAGGAAGACTCGGTGGCATCTGAACTTGGCTTCAATGTCTACTGAAGGTGTGCCACAAATCTCTGGAAAGGGGAGCAGAGGAAATCTGCTAAGCGTATTGGCATGTGATTTTTGGGGAAAAGTTGTGAAGGATCTGGAAGGTAAGGATATCATGAAACTGGAAGAAACTTTGAGAATTTTTGTCTCTATTCTATGTCTTCTTTTCTTTAATTAGGACAGTATTTATTAGACAGTCATCCATCCTGAATTCATTCTGATTGAATCAGAGTATTTACAGACCACTAACTAGAAGGTGATATAAATAGAGACAGGATTGTTGTGCCAGAGCTTATAATTTAACCACAGAGACAACGATATAGTCACAAAATAATCAGATAACATAGGACAGGATGAAATTAGTTGTTGAGTAGCTAAAGTTACAAATACTCTGAAGTAGAGAGAAGAGAGCTACTCTGTGAATGGAGTTGGAGAAGGTTTTGTAATTTGAAGGTTTCCTACAAAAGGAGAGTTTTGTTTTGTCTTTACAACCACTGTTGCAAAGCAATAACTGCTCAAAGAGTTTTATGTTTAACAGGGTTGTGTATTACTATAGGTCATACAAATTTCTCTTGGCTAGTCTTGAGTGGGAATGAAGAAAGAACATCTCCCAATATATTAGTAACCTTGCTGCTAGGAGAATAGCTCATGAAGACATCATTCCAGTTCATCTCAGTTGCCAGGGAGTTTTACAGAACATTTAGGTAAACAAAATACAGGTCTGCAATTGAACAATTGCATTTGAAAGGTGAGGTGACTTCAGAGGCAGTTGGGAAGACTAGTGAGTTATGATAAGAAATAAATAGAAGATAGAATACAATCTAACAAAATCAATTAATGCACACATCTGAAGGAAAAGAGTTAATATGGAATATGTATTTAACTAATAGAAGAAGTCAGAAGAAGGATACAAACAGGAAGCAGATTTATAGGATAAGTGAAATTGCTGAGATTAACATGTGGAAACCAGACAGCAAGCATGGATCAGAAGAGAGAAACAGCCACCTGGGGATAAATAGAGCAGCAGATAAGAAGAAATGGAAATAGAAGATGGGGTTTTCTTCCAATCTTGGAAAGATCCAGGGGAAAGAACAACTAGCCACTTTAAACAGTTTAAGAATTATGTACTTTCCCCTTTCTTGAAAGGGTTATGTAATTTGAAAATGCTAAAATAGACCTTTAAAAGCAGTAACATCATTCTCCATGTTATTTTTAAACACTTTTTCATTCATTAAGCACAATCAAGTTATCAAGTCCTCTGTTTTAACTATGCAAAGCACAGTCCCCACAGCCAGAAGCACAGCTATCAGAAACATCAAGAACAATTCTGAACTTGCACAAAATATAATTGACCAATTTGGAGACATTGTTTTGCACAGTATGATGTGTCTCATACATTTTTCATATAGAGCAGTGCATTTTATGAGACACACAATAAGCATATGGAAATACATGCATTCTCCTGAGGCTGAGAAGAACAGTCAGGGGGATGGGAGCTGAGCTGAACTGCACGATAAGGTTTGTGAGCTCTGCAACTTGACAAGCTTGGAAAAAACTATTCTAGGCAGGCTTTTCAAGGCACTTGCAATTCTATTTATATCTGATGCACTCCATTTTTTCCTTGTAATAATGCCTTTCCTGGCTTAATTAAGTGCTTTTAATGTCTATTAGGAAGGTGGAGGTACAAGGATGGAGTGAATGTGTCTCCCAGACATGCTTAGCCTTGCCCTCACTAATCTTATGCCCTACTCAACTTTTGCCTCTGCTAATATTTTATATTATTACCGACATTTCCAATAATTGATGCTTTTTTTATTCCCTACTTTTGCTAATTCTACAAATTAATGTTCTATTTAAATGTTGTCAAGTTCAATCAGTATCCTGTTTTGAGTCATAGTATTAGGGTAAATGGATAATAATTTTTTGTTGATTGACATGTGATAAAATTAAAAATTACAGATGCAGCTTTGAAGTATCATTGTAGAGAATACTGAAGAATGTGTGTGTGTGTGTGGGTGGAGGGAAGCCTCCAGTGGAGGAGAGCTCATATTTGTGTAGACAGACGTGGGTCTGGGATGTAAGAGCACACTGTTCTATTCACTCTGCCTAAGCTGAGTTTGCACTTGCTGACCCCAGTGTTGATACAAAGCACATTTGTAGGAACTACAGGATAACTTCTGAAAACTTAAAGCTGAACATACAGGCATAGCATTTAATTTGAGCAATCCATTCTATTTAAAAACAAGGAAGAAAGCCCTTACTATAGTTTGAATCAGGAATGTCCCTCAAATGCTCATGCATTAACAGTTCTGTTCCTAGCTCATATGCTATTTGGGAGGTGGTGGAAACTTTAAGAAGTAGGGCACATTGGGAAGTCAGAGTGGGACCCTACTTGCTTCTTCTTTTGCTTCCCAGACATTAAGGTAAATGGCTTTGATCCACCATGTACTCAGCACCAGAATGTACAGCTTTGCCACAGGCCTGAAAGCAACAAGCCAACTGACCATGGACTGGAACCACTGAAATCCTAGGCCGAAATTAACATCTTTCTTAAAAGTTGATTATCTCAGGTATTTTGTTGCAGTAATGGAAAATTGATGACATTGGTCCTCTTTATTCATTGTCTGTTTTTATTTAATATATTTTATTCAACATATATAGGACACCTTCTGTATGTAAAGCACAAGAACTGAGTGTAGAAATGAATGGAACAAAAGTTCCCCAAAAACTTGACATTCTAATAGGTGAAAAGAACATGTATAGAAACGAACAAACAAAACAACATTCCAGGTATTCATTTTTTATCATTAAACATTTGTTAACTAACTATACTGTGGCAGGAACTATGTTAGGGGATGAAGAACACAGAGTGTTCTTCTCAAAGGATTTAGTAAATAGGACAGGGGCACAGATATCTAAATGAGCAATGGTTGCAACAAAGCAATTGCTATTATATAGTTATATTCAGAAGTTCTCTGAACTCCCAGAAAAACCTCTAAGCAGAGGAGTGGAGTATGGCTTCCTGGAAGGACAGTTGTGGTAGCATCTTGGAGTGTCTGATTCCAGTTACTTTTTATTTGCTGGTGCTAAATTATGAAAGCAAATAAATAATCCCTTTTTCCCCCTTCCTTTTTTGCCTAAACAAGTTTGAGTTGGATTTCTGTCATTACAGTCCAAAGCATTCTGCCAAACTCAGAACTGTATGGAGCCTTGTATACATAGTAGCAAGTGTTTGAAGAGATAAAAAGGAACTGTGGCAGGACCTTTCTTTTGTTTTAAACAAGAAAGATTACTTCATTTACATTTAAATGATCCTTATACATTCTTTATTTATATATTTGAATTTATTTCTACCACCTGTGTTTTATATTTATAATGATATAAATATATTTATCATATTATATTTTTCTCATTTTTTTCTGTATTTTACTGAATTGATGCACATTTTGTTATTTTCTACTTTCACTTTACTTATTTGGAACTTCAGAATTCTATTTCTATGCATTTTGTGATTTTAGTTAAATTTTTTAACAGTAAGGGCAAAATAAAATTTTATCAATATCTCTCTTCTTCTAACCAATACAGACATTATAATTCATTCATCATTCTCTTCCCTATTCAAGATCATCATTCTCATTTATCTTTATTTCTTCATCTCACTAGTCATTATTAATCTTATTGTACTTACAGTTTACACTTGTGTATGTTTACTATGTGTTTACAAATTTTATTTATGTGTTTACAAATTTTATTGCTTGACAAATTGTCTCTTCTTTTAACGGAGGAAAGTTTTATCTTGATTCATAGTTTCAGAGATTTCAGTCCATGATCAGCTGGATCCATTGCTATTAGGCTTGTGGCAAGGCAGAAGTATCATGGTGGAAGGGCATGGAGGTGGAAGGGCATGGAGGTGGAAGGGCATGGAGGTGGAAGGGCATGGAGGTGGAAGGGCATGGAGGAGGAAAGCTGCTCACCTCTTGACATCCAGGAAACAAAGAGAGAGAGAGAGAGAGGAAGGAGCCAGGGACAAGGTAACCCTTCAGAGGCACATTCCCAGTGACCTGCTTCCTCCAACTGGGTCCACTTCCTAGTATCTCATTCAGCTGTGTCCTACAGTGTCCTTAAGGTTTATTCATATTGTAGCTGGTTGAAAAATTGCTTTTAACTGATTGTTTCTTTTTAGATTTATGCATTTAAGTTGTTCTAACATGTAGGTATTTAATTAGTATATCTATTAATTACTTATAATCCACATATTCACTAGTTGGACTTATTTTTTTAATTTTAAATTATGTCTATTCCTTAACAGTTATTTCAGCTGTCTGGTGTAGTAAAATCTCCTAGTCTGGAAAAATCTTTACTTGGACCTGAGACTTGAAGGATAGGTCTGTTTGTGCATAAGTCTATGATGATACCTGTACTGGGATGATACATGATATTAGTTTTGTGCCTATCTGGACTCATTCTTTGCCTTTTGCATCCTATACACTGTCCAGGAAGCTGATCTCTGCGGGTTGAATCTACATCTCTTGGGACAAAGTATCGGGACCGTCTGGCAGGAATAGACTGTAAGGAGGTGATTGAGGATAGGTACTATTTCCTCTGCTCTGCTCTGCTGGATTACTGCAGATTGGCTGCTTCCCTTGACCAAAGGTCAACATTACCGGTTGGTAGTCTTTTCCATCAGCTTTCCACAGGTTCCAGTAATTGTTCCTCCTTCTTGTTTTTTTAGGTAGGAGTTGTGCTAGACACAGCTGTTAGTCACCCTGGGGTACCATACTGTTTCTTGTTGCTCTGTCTGAATCCTGCCCTTACCTTGGGAGCTAGACCTTTTATTGAACTCACCTCAGTCATCAGGCTTGAGTGTGCCAATTTTTTTCCTGTTGCCTGTAATCATTACTTTTCCCTTGGCATTTAAAAAACCTTTGTCTTCTGTCTTCTATTATTATTGGTAAGAAGCATGCTAAGAGTACAACTATTGCTTCTTTTTTAGGTTATCTGTCTTTTCTCTGTGTTTTTTATTTAGATTTCTTTTGCATGCATCATTGGGGCTCTGGAGTGTCATTATTATGATTACCTGTCTTTAATTCTTCTTATTCTCTTCTGTTGTAATTTATCTCAGATACACATTGGATTTTCTCATTCTGTTCTCCAGATATACCTTACTTTAACCTTTCTTTTCTGTTTTCCTTGTCTTCATTTCCCTGTGTTCCTTCATGAATAATTTTCTCAGAGTCATATTTTATTTCACTAATTACTTCTTCAGCCAAGTTTAACATGCAGTTTCTCCAGTTCATTGAGTTTTTAACTTCAAATCTTTCATCTTGATGCTATAATTGCTTTTTATAATTGCCTGTTACTTTCATATCGCCCTTTCCTTCTTTCCATGTATTTTCCTTCCTTGGTCTCCTTAATAGTTTTGAAGAGATAATTTTATGTTGTAGCCACTTTCAGATTGTTTATGTCTTGTTCTTGGTAGTGCTAATCTCTGTTTTCTTTTCCCATGCTCTCAGCAAATCGCTTCCTCTGTGAGCTTATCTTCATCATATAGTGCTTATTTTTGATGTCACATGCATGCTGAGTTCCTCACTGATATTCCTCACATATGAAAGGCCAGCTAGTCAATCAAGGGAGAAGATGGACAATAAAGACCAAGTAAGTTAAGATTTAAAAATGGAGGATGGTCAATGTTGCTGATATATCAGTAAGGAAAAGAAGTCAAAACATGCTAATTCTGAGGGGAGGTGAGCACACACAGGAATTTAAAGAAGGGAAAATTAGTAGCCCTATGTCACAAATCACTCCTGGGACAACGAGCACTCAGAAGACCAGAAAGAAGGCTGTTTTGGACAAAAGGGCCCAGAGCCAACCTCAGCTGAAGGAAAGGCAGCTATTTCCCATGCCCTCCTGCTGAGTCACAAGGCTGTTCCATCATAAGGTACTTCTCATTACAAGCAGGAATGCTCAGCTTCCTTATGTACCTCAAAAATCAGTTGTGGTGTGGGGTGCTCCTACACTGAGCCACCATGGAGGCCTAGCCCAAATCAGAAGGGAGCATGCATAGTGGACACAGGACAAGTGACAGCTCACCCCCAATATGGCCTTTTCCCTAGCTTTGCCCAGTCAAGAGCCTGTGAGAGGCTCACTTAACAACCACCGAAGGATGAAGAACCCGCAGCACAGAACAAGACTGCCTCACATTTGAAATGCAAATTCTGTAACTGGGTCATTTAAATCCTCTCCACTGACATTAGGCCCCAGCTATTGGTTGAGATACTTCTGAACGTTAGGTTCAAAAAACAGCTGCCCAAGCCTCCCTTACCCACCCCAGTGCCTGGTGTGTTTGGAGGATCTGTGTGATCCCACAGTGCCACACCCCTTGTCCTTCCTCTTTCTCAGTGAACACTGAGACCTGGTTCATCAACCATTCCTTGATGGGGACTTTGCCATTCCTCCACTCAGTAAAAGAGAATTTCCTCTGTGTTGCAACTCTATATTTGGCGAGAGGATAGGAGGTTTGGCACGACCAGAGCTGGCTACTAAAAGCAAGCACAGTTAAACCCCACAATGATTTGCCTCTTTTTCAGCTTGGCACTTCATGTTAGAAGCTGGAATAGAGAAATGTTTGTAATCAATTGCCATTAGGAGGAGGGGGATGGCTTTCAGGAGAAGTTTTGGGCTCCTCCTGCGCCCCTTTTGTGGCACTGTCAGTAGCCTCCCTTTTGTTTTTCATATTTTAAATCCAGCCTGTACTGAACTTGCCACAGAAATAGATCTGCACTGACACGCCCACTCTCAAACTGCTGGTGCTGCAGCTTTGGGTTTTGACATTGCTTAAGCCAACCTAGAAACTAGAATATGGAAGCAAAATTAAAGAGGTAGCTACATAAATCAACCCACTCTGGGTTGAAAAGCCTGCATCATTTATTATTGCCATCTCTGACATTCCTATAAATCTTTAACATCAACACTATGCTTGTTACCTAGTGATTGCCTGCATGCATCAGGCCTAGCTAGAAAAGGGAACTGTTAAATGGAATGGGCATGTTTTTGTGTAAGTAAAAAGGCACAGCAGGGATTGGACCATGTCTACTGTGGCTGCCTGGGCTCTGGAAGTCAGATTGATGGAACCACTGGGTCACAGCCAGCAATCAGGGTGGGAGGTCTGCATCAAGGTGGCCTAGCAGGAAGTACCAGGAGGTCCTGGCAGGCAAGTAAGGCAGAGCATCAAACGTGGAGATCTGGGAAAGCAGTCCAAGGTGTCAGAGAGAGCTTGTAAGAGGGCTTCACATTGGACCTGAAAACCATAGCAGGCCTTTGGTATTTGGGGGAAAGTACTTTGAAATACAGGGGAGGAGAGATCCAGATCTTTTCCACAGAGACTAATAATATTAGCTAACATCTCTTGAGCAACTGTCATTAGCAGGCACTGGGCTAGCACTGTTTTCTCCATCAATCACAATCTTTATGACCATGCATTTCATCTGTTTGCTTACTCCTTTGTGTCTCTCACCCAATTGTTTCCTTGATGGAAGGGCCTAAGTCTTGGTCACTGTCAGCTGGGAACTTAGCTGGGAATGTGGCACATAGAAAGTGTTGGTTAGCCAACTACACACCTTTCAACAACCCCACCAGGTGTTATTACTCTCATGTTGTTTTGGTGAAACCAAGTCTCTAAGATACTTACCCATGGTAAATTTTGAATGCTCTTTCCATCAAGGCACACTATTCAGGGGGCCAAATTGGAATTTAGAAATGAGGCAAGAGCCATCCTAGATTCTGCATATGGAGTTAAGTGTGAGAAATTTATCAAGAAGGACTATTGTGTTGCAGTGCTATGTATGATGAAATTGACTTGCTTTAGAATTCCTATTGCTATTACTCTAACATACTCTGTACCCCATGTGTCCCATCTATCCCTGCTTCTGCCTGTTGCCCTTCCTTTCTATCCCTGCTCATCAAATTCTGGTAAGGATATTGGATAAAATCTAGGACACCTAGTTAATGTTGATTTATACTGAGTTAAGCTAGGTTTGTACCATGTAATAGCTGGGATTTACTTATACTAAAGCTAAACACTATTTATCTTGTATTCAAACATAATTGGCATCCTACATTTTTATTTGCTATGTTTTGCAAGTATAGGTGGGAGTTGGTTTTAAGGATGCATGTGGGAATCAAGAGGCAGGTTGACCATCTTGGCAGTCACAAAACTAGTTACAGGATTCCAGTATTTCCATGACTAAGATGTTCAGTGGTGATATTCTAGAATGATAGACCACTGGGTTCTGGATAAAATAACAGTCCTAGTAAGCCCTTGTTACTTCTCAGAAGTGGAGTCCATTATCTGCAGTGCCGCTTCTTCCTCATTCTTCTATGTCCAAAGACAGCATATGGTTGGTCTAGCTCGTCACCATTCAGCATGAAGGGCCTGGCACAGAATAGGTGCATAGTAAATATTTCTCGAATAGATGAACAAATCAGTTTAATATTGTGTCACCTCAGGAGTGGTCAGTCTCCCACAGATTATCTGTGTTAGTCAGCTTTTGGTCACTATAACAGGTCCCTGAGATAATCAACTTAAAGAGAAAAGGTGCACTTTGGTTCACAGTTTTGGAGGTTACAATCCATGATCAGGCCAACTCATTGCTTCTGGGCCTCTGGTGGGGGTTCTGGATGGAAGGCAGTGCATAGAAGAACAAAATCGCTCACTTCATTGCTGGAAAGTGGAAAAGGAGGAAGAGAAAAGGGCTGAGGGTACCTCTATCCCCCTCAAGAGCATGTCCCTAAGGAGCTAAAGACTTCGCACTATGACTACTTCTCAAAGGTTCCACCACCTCTCAGTAGTGCCTGGGATAGGGACTAAGCCTTTAAACAGGGATCTTTGGGGAACACTAACCCAAACCATAACATTGTTCATGGTCAGCCTTGTGTATTCTT
This sequence comes from Castor canadensis, assembly GCF_047511655.1. Lineage (NCBI taxonomy): Eukaryota > Metazoa > Chordata > Mammalia > Rodentia > Castoridae > Castor > Castor canadensis. Next base: position 80,219,876 of record NC_133393.1, read on the forward strand.
AGATCTAATCAGTTATGGCTATAGTATCAGGTCCAATGAGGGACACAATGCAAAAGTATAGTAGTTTTATTCTGAAAGAACCCTTTGGACTGCTTTCTTATTAGGGAGCTATGGTTGTGACCTCCCTAAGACACATGACCTGACTAGCACACTCTGCCTGTCTGATAACCATGGCTGGTCCAGTATGCCATCTGTGCATAGACTCTTAGTATATTAGTAGCCAATAGGCTCCATACACATTATTGTTTGGGTGGTTATATGATTTATCATTTAAAGTGGGCTATTTTGATGCATGAAAGGAGAGCACTAGGGCAGCCAATAAAACTTGAACTATTCTGGAAAAGCTGGTACTTATGACATCTTAATGTTAATCTTTTGTGACTAACAAATACCCCTAAAAATCCCCTGGATGCTATAATCTCCAAATGCTACTCTTTGGACATGGTCACTACATTATCCAATCAGTTAGAGTATGCTCTGCTGCTTTTGTGCCAGGTGTTTATCAGGAGAGAATCTGACGTTTCTCACAAATGTGGCTCATATAATCTTTTGCTGAGTACATTCTGTCCCTATCACTCAATTGGAATCTCTCAAGGTCAGGTCTATGCCATTAACCTTTGCATTCCTAGCACCTAGCATAGTTCCCTACACTTAGAAAATATGCTTGTATCAACTACAATAGGCTGTGCTATGCTGCAGTAACAAATTACTTTCAATTTTTGGCCTCTTATGAGACAGCTGTTGATCAGTTTGAGATGTGCTCCACAGCCTATTTAATCTGCGACCTAGGCTGATTGAACAGTTTTTACTATTATTATTATTATTATTATTTAATACTGGAGTTGAACTCAAGGCCTTCTTGCACACTCTACCACTTGAGTCTTACCCCCAGACATTTTCTCTTTAGTCATTTTTCACATAGGCTCTCACATTTATGCCCAGATAGACCTGCACCACGATCCTTCTATTTATGCTTCCCACATAGCTGTGATAACAAAGCACACACCACCATGTTTACCCTTTATTGCTTGACATGGAGTCTTGCAAACTTTTTGCCTGGGATAGCCTCAAACCTTGATCCTCCTGAGTAGCTAGGATATAGACTTGGGCCATCACGCCTGACCTTAGAGCAGTTTTTACATGGAATGTTCCAAATCTCAGGGCAAAGGGAAAGAAGGACAGTACTGAACCATGGGCTGGCTTCCAAATCACCAAAGCAAATCATGCAGCCAAGTCTGCCTCCTGTGAGGAAAGGAAATATCATTCTCCCACAAGGAAGAAAGAGAAAATGTTTTTGAACAAGAGTACAAAATCTACTACAGTACCCAGTGAATGTGAATGTAATTAAACTTAACATTGTTATTAAACTCTGTACCACAGGCTTTTCTGCCATGAAGTAGGGGTGGGGTAAATTGAGATGGGTACTGGGTGAGGCAAAGAACACACTCTCATGCACAGTAACTGAGGACCCAGTATGTATGTTTGTCTTTCTGTTTTCTGTTTAGGAGCATTTACACCTGGGAGAGAAGAGAAAAGCTTCAAAGCTGATCATTTCCTTCCTCATCTGTAAGGATCATGAATGAGAACAGCCTAGCTATCCTAGCAGGAGCAATGAATAGAAGTGCTCTGATTCTGAGCCATATGCAACTGATGCTATAATATGAATTGTGCCTTTCGTTGATACCTACCAAGTGCCAGGCACTGTGTTGGAGGCCATGAAGACATAAAAATGCCAGTGCTCCTGTCCTCAAGCAGCTTTTACTTTAGCAAAGTAGAAAGACATGCGCATTTAATTCTAGATAAAGAGGAAGATCCTAACTCCTCACCACTTGGGATTCTTGTATTGAAGTCCACTGGAATCTCTGATTTCACGTGCTGACAGATGCAGCTACAGCCAATGGAACCCCAGTGGTTATTACCGTGCCACCTGCTTTCTCCAGGAAGCCTTTCCTAACTCAGGCAGAGGAGATGTGAATTCCTACCAGACTTGGTCACACCCCTTCATTCTTTCTTCTTTGTTGTATGCTTTGACTGTAATTGTGAAGACATTTTTCTGAATTATGTATCTACTCTGGGTATTTCATGATCCATGTGATCAAATCCCCTGAAATGCAATTACATCAGCCCTCCACATTCACAAATTCTGCATCCATGGGTTCAACCATCTGAAAATCAAAACTATTAAAACAAACCTATATTTCACTGAGTATGTGCAGAATTTTTCCTTTTTGATTCCCTATACAACACAGGTAACCATGATTTACATAACATTTACATAGTATTAGGTATTATAAGTGATCCAGAGATGATTTTAAGTATATGGGGAGATGTATGTAGGTTATTGTGCAATTTTATATAAGTGTCTTGGAGCATCTGCAAATTTTAGAATTTGAGGGGGCATCCTGGAGCCAATCCCCTGTGGTTACTAAGGGATGAATGTCTACAAATTCTGCTGTGTTTTTCTTGGTAATCCTATATTAGGATGCAAGGAAACCCAATCACAGTCCATGGAAGACCATTTCTATCCAGAGGAGTTAATCAGACAAGGTAGACATGAGCAGGAAGTCTTTAAGATTCATCTAAGAGGCCACCCTGGTGGCAAATGCTTGTAATCTGAGCTATGCAGAGGGCAGAAGGAGGAGAGTCATGATCCAAGGCTGGCCCTGGCAAAAGATGTGAGACTCTGAGACAACTACAATAAAAAAGGCTGGTGGTGTGGCTCAAGTGGTGAAGCACCTATCTAGCAAGTATAAGGCCCTGAGTTCAAACTTTAGGAAAATAAAAATCTATGTACTGAGTGGTGACAGTCTCCTTACCCATGCTATCCTAAAGACCATGACACCACCTCACAGAGCATTATTTAGCTCCTCGGGGAGCCTTTCCTAGCATTCATATCTCACTTTATGGTCCTAGGAAATCTGAAAATTTTCTAAGGTATCCAGACATATCTTGTAAAATGATCATGATTCAACTATACCTTTCAGCAGGTTCTAGAACTCTGATCTTTTAATATACTGGTTCCATGTTGACATTTTAGACTGACCTATGAAAAGCTGAAGTTTAGAGAGATATAAAACAGTTTGCTTAAAGTTACATATTTGGTTGATTGAAATATCCTCTGACTTTAAAAGGTTGAACCTATGTATGAATTGGAATTGTCAGGCATGGTTGATGGCAAGAATGACAAAGCAAATTTTCTTGAGTTCAGTGTTTGTGAAGACATCTCTTTTAGATTTTTCAGTTTATAAGTTAAATAAAGTAACCGTTGAGCATGTACTGCCTGTTTCACAATAGCGCTAGTTCTTTAAAAGTCAGATTTCTGAGTCATGTTGACTTATTCCCACAAACAAATGGTGAAGCTGGCAAATGGAACAGCAGACACAAGCACAGTGATATCACATGTCTCTGCTATAAAAGGCTGAAGGGGCCCAGAAAGGGTTCTTCAGGAATCATAGCAGACTTGAATGCTGACCATCACAGAATTACTCTGATGGATGAGTAAGAATTGTATCTAGGGAACATCACAAAACTGAGATTAATAGGACACTTAAATAGGCTTGATACCTTTAATTGGTGCTGTTGATGTGAAATTTAACTACTTAGTTAAATTTAGTTAGCTACTTAGTTAAATTTAGTTAACTACTTAGTTAAATTAAACTACTTGGAACTAAACTGGATCATGAACTTTACTGCTTCCATGAATATCTTCACACTTTTTTGAGTCTCTCCTTAGGACCTTTCTAGCAGTTAGAATACTACTAATTTTTTCAGGTTTGACATTTCTCTTGAGTTTTTGAATTCTTCTGATTGGAATTAATTTCTCTCTCTTTGGTACTTTTATGAAACTTTGATTCAGTGTCCTTTATAGTCTTGTCATATTCCAGGCAAGAACACATAAAATCATCTTACTGTTTCATTTTCTCTGCTATAGAATAAGCCACCTGAAGGCAGGGATTATAGATTTCTTCCTTTGTGATCTTGGAAGGTGTGGAAATACATCCAACATTCTTTAAATGTTGGTGCAATTAAAAGAAATGGAATTGTATAGGAATAGATAAGGCCAGAGCTGTGACAAAGCCTGAAAAACATTGACTATTGACATAAAATAAGAAAATTTTGAGACTTTTAAACCAACTGAGTTAAGACAGGAAACATGAATTTTTTCAACTTGTAAATATTTTCTCCTTTGTTTGGGTGTATTTTGTATGATATGACTAATATATTATCAAAAGTAAGCTAATTATACCATATTATATTTTGTGTTTATAACAAAGTATGTTTCCTTAGAAAATAGGGAAAAAGACTATGAAATATTACCTTCCTCCTTTTCTGTGCTTACATCATTCTGAATAATGCAGAGGTCACATTTATGACCTGTGCTAGAAAGTTGTATTTAAAAAAATAGGATGTTATTTTTTATATAAGTTTCATAAAAAAGCTGGAGAGTACATTAATCCTACTTCCCTTTTTTACCCTTCTTATTCAGTGGGGGAAGAGGCCACAACCATGTGCAAATACAAAATTTTATGTCTAGATAAGGCTGGATCTAGTTCAATCTAGGAGAAGGAAAAGATTAAAGGGATAAAAGCCAACCAATGACACACTGTAAACCTTTGGGTCAAGTTGGGATAACCACTTGCAGAATGTGGTGCATACCTCTTCACAGAGCTCTTTGAGTAGAAGCCTGGCTCTGGTCTAGGGCGACATTTTTGCATAGTTGTGTATGCTTATCTTAAAGAGTTTATGGAGACTTTTGAGATCTATTGGCATTTTGGGTAATTATATTTGTGCTATAAGAACCAATGCTATACAGAGAGAATGAATAAAGTAATCAATACTGGTGAAGAACCTGACATTTACTAGGTAATGCTCTTTTAACTAACAATAATAATGACAGTAAAAAATGATAACAATTATTCTTAGTGAATGCTCATGTAGTCCACACGTTAAGCCATTATATCCCTTCAGCAAACCTTCCAATGTATCCTCTCCATTTTATAGAGGGGTAAAGATGTTTGGTGATTATAAATAACTTGCTTGAAGTTACTGTACCGAGTTACTGTTGGAGCCACCAGATTTAGCTAGGAATGGTTTGGTGGCATGGTCAGAACTTGTGTAAGCCTAGCTTGAGAAAAAACATTTTTTTGAATAAAATTTTTATTTTAGGACAGGTTTAGATTTATAGAAAAGTTGTGGAAACATACCCAGATACTGGTAACATATTAAATTAGTATAGCTCATTTGTTATAATTAGTAAACCAATATTATATCTCAAAATTGAGATATTATTAAGTGAAGTCCATAACTTTTGCCCAAAGTCCTTTGTTCTAGGATCCTACCTGAGATACCACATTAAATTTAGTCTGCATGTCTCCTTGGGCTAATTCTTGGTTGTGATAGTTTCTCAAAGAAAATTTTTTTTTGTTTGTGATGACCTTGACAGTTTTGAGGAGCACTGATCTCATATATTGTAGAAAGTCCTCAATTGAGGTTGGTCTGCTGTTTTCCCATTATCAGACTGATGTAATATGTTTTAGGAGGAGCATCACAGAGATAAAGTACTATTGTCATTACGTTATATCAAAGTTGCATACTATCAACATGACTTATCACTTCTAATGTTGACTTTATCCCTTGGTAGAGGTACCACTTATCATGTTTGGCCACTGAAAACTGTTCACAAATTTTTTTGTGGTAATAATGCCGAGAATCACACGCAAGTTGATTATAGCACTTTCCACAGGAATTAAAAGTCATTAGGAAGCCACTGTTTCCAACAGTCTGTCTTTGGAACTGTGTGGTCTCTCGTTTCCTTTATTTGGGGTATTTTCTTCATCATCTCTTCTTATTTTTCACTAACTGATGATAAATTCCTGGCTCTTGGTAACTCTGTTTCCTGATTTCCTTATTCTCCTCTCTCATTGCTTTATAATTTGGCTGCCAATACCCTGCTGCAGATTCCTCTCACTTTTTCCAGCTCAAGGACCTGGTTGGCACACACTGCATTTTCTCCTACTTTCTTTTCTCCATCACTGTTGCTACTTCCTCCCCACTAGTACCAGTCACTAGGCCAAACACTTATCCCTGAATTAATTTGATCTTCTGTGAGGTAGGTATGATTATCTCCATTTTATAAATGATGAACCTGGGATCCTGAAACAGTTAATAAACTTCCTTACGGTTTTATAAATGGTAGAAGTGGCCTTGAAGCCAGGTTTTAAGACTTTTCCAAGCTAATGCTCTAAGGTCTAAAATCACAGCAGCATCTTAGTTACCATTCTGTATTATCTCAATCAAAACTCCCAACAGTCCTCAGAGGCTAAATAGTTTTCCCCAGATTAGCCAGCTAATAAATGGTGGAGATGGTTTTCCACAGCCCAAAGTCCACAAAACCAGCTTGCCTTTCAAAATACTGTCACATAAAAGTTAACCTGATGAATGTCCTTGTTTTAGATTCCTTCTGAACAGGTGAAAATAAGAACTTGAACTCTACAATACCTCACTATCAAGTAAATCTGCTCAGATCCTGGCCTTAGCACTTATTAGCACTCAACTTGAGCAAGCACTCAATAAAAATCCCAACATGTAAGAGTTATAGATAATGATCTTGTGACTAAAATTTGTACTGGGAAGTATGCAAGGACAGATAGATGGGAAGATCAGAAAAATAAACACACAGTAAAGAATACTGCACCTGACACAGGTGAAAAATATATTACTGTGTGACCCTGTATGTGTATGCATTTGTGAAAGTTGGCCCATGTGTGGGAGTAACACAAGTTGAGAATGTTTCCTAATACCCTGATGTCCCAGGATACTGAATGATTGTAAATAGCCCCACTTTATCTTGATTTTTCTTAATATGGCAGTGGATATAGTAAAGACAAAGTAATAGCAAGTATACAACCTGATGGCATCTTAGACTAGGTTGTACCAGAAAAGAAAAAGAAAAAAATGAGTGTTTTCCATATTGAATGCAAAGGTGAAGATGTGGAAGTTGCCAAGGATGATGAGTGGATGGCATTTACTGAGATAGGGAACATTGGAAGAAGGCCATGTCTGGTTGGGGTACCATGACAATGAAGTCTTTATGAGATCCAAATGGAGATGTGAAAGTGTAAACCGTTGGATATACAACTAAAACTCAGGGAGGAGTCTGTGCTAGAGATATGCCTTTGTGAATCTTCTGCACAGGTAAGTAACACTATTGTGTCCAAAGCTCCTAGGGAAAGCATAAAGTGAAAACACATGAGACTACTGATTAAATAATGAGTAATGTGTAAAGAAGAAAAAGAAGGAAACAGCTAATAAATAGTAGACATACTGAAAAAAAATCTATGTGTGTGATCGGGAAGAGACTATTTGATAAAAGAAAAATTATAGAAGACAAATTATGGATTAACAGGTCATATAGCAATTATTAATTAAACAAACAGTGGAAGTGTTTCTGTGGCAAATAACATTTTCAAATGGTGAATATAAAGATTATTAATGCTCCAATAAGCTTGTCTCTTTGAAATGACTGTAGGAACTGGTGTGGATTATCCATGTTGGCTGCTTTCTTACTGATTTCTTTTACTCTTTTATTTTTGTCACTTCTCTATTTCTTAGCACTTCTATTAGAGACTAGATAGGAATAAGGAAGGAAATTATGGTAAAAAACTGGTTGTTCCTTGGAGCTGACAAATACTTGGTATAAGAATAAAATGCTGGTGAACCTCACTGGCTTTAAAATTCCTCTCTCTCTCTCTCTCTCTCATGCACACAGTGAATATTAGAAGTTGGTGTTACTGTTTACTCATATGGATTCAGTTTCCAGGGTAAGATGGCATAATAGAAGCTTTTTCTTCTGGGTGACTCCTTGAAGGAGAAAAGTCAGGATAACAAAATTCCACAAAGACAGAGAGGAAGGGCATTAGTAACTCAGAAAGAGGAAAGAGGACAGCTGAAAAGCTACAGATAAATAGAAATGTGACATAGTGAGAACTAGGAAACCATCCATAGTACCAACCTTAGCTCCCTGGGGGAAAAGGAGAAGCTGATGCAACAACAACCCCAAGGCAAACCAGGTAGCCCTGGAAATAGACTGGCAGTCCTAGCCCTAGAGCAAACTGACAGTTCTCACAAATATTAAATCAAGTGCACAAATTTGGTGAGATAGTGAAACTCCCTGTGTCACTGTCTGGCTTGGGGAAGAAATCTATTTTGTCATTCTCCATATCCTGCAGTTATAGCCTGGCACCATCTTGAAAGAGGGCTTATTATCTGAGCTACTCTAGGAACCTGAAAACAAGGAATAATCATAACTCAGAGTGCCTGGGGAGTCCTCCCTCACAGTATTTGGGTAGGACACAGCCAAGAGAGAAGGTCATGGGGGAGAGAGAGAGAGAGAGAGAGAGAGAGAGAGTTGGACTTAAGCCAAAGCTGAGGTGGCCCTGCCCTCTCTGGTGAAGTTCACATTCTGTCTCCTGTATATTACTTCAGAGACTGAGAGATCCAACCTTGAGCACTTTAGCACTGTGGAGTTACCCTCCTAATGAGTGTGGTTGCAGCTGGGCAGGACCCAGAGCTCTGAGCCCAGGTGTGGCAGGCTGCTCTATTTTCCCAGTTTCTTCTTTCCTGCAGGGTGATTTACTGCTGAACAGGAGCAGAAAGCTCTAAGACCACAAAGCAGATAGATATGTGGTCTTCCCCTCCAGGGCAGATCTCAGGACTCTGTTTCCTCCCCTCTCCTGTGCACTGGTGTGTGTGTGTGTGTGTGTGTGTGTGTGTGTGTGTGTGTGTGTAGGTAGGGGGATCCCTGGCTGGGATGTGTACTACCCTTGAGAGTGCAAACTGGTCTGGAGCAGGAGGGAAGGTGCCTAGCACATGGGTGGGAAAGCTTGTTGGGTCCAGTAGCAACACCAGGTTTGTAAAGAAAGGACACTTTTAAAAAGGACACAGCCTGGACACCTACAACTGACCCTTGATTAGCCAGGATCTCAGCCTACATATAGTACCAGAATGACACAGCTGTTGCTTACAGTACTAGAGACTGAAACTTGAAGAGAAGACTCACTATAAAGCCAACCAAAAAAAGTTGGAAGTGATATCCATTCCAACAGATGTGCAAATCACAACCTAGAAGTACAAGAAATATGAAAAAGCAAGGCAATGAATGTGATTCCTCTATAAGCCCATAACTCTTCAATAAGTGAATCCAAAGATACTGAAATGGTTGAGATGTCAGACAAAAAAAAATTCAAAAATCTACTTATAAAAATAATCAGTGGCCCCTAAGAAGAGATGGATAAGAACATCAGCAATGTCTATGAGAAGTCCAGCAAGGGTATTGATATTCTGAAAAAAAATCAGAAATATTAGAATTGAAAAACTCAATATATCAAGTAAAAGGCATCACTAATAGATTAGAAAAATGGAAGAAAGAATATCAGAGACTGAAGACAAAAGTCAAAGAAATATATGGATAGGAATAAACAACAACAAAAAAATAGACATGCATGACCATATTTTCAAGAACTCTGAGACATGATCAAGAGATCAAACCTAAGACTCCATGGTGTAGCAGAAGGAGTTGACATACAAACTAAAAGCATATAAAACCTGTTCAAGAATATTATAGCAGAAAATTCCCCAAATCTAGGAAAAGATATGAACATCCAAAATGTATATAGAACCCCAAATAGATATGATCAGAAAAGCACATTTTATATATATATATATATATATATATATATATATATATATATGTATATATGTATATATATACATAGTAGATACATTATATATATATATGCATAGTAGATACATAATATATATTGTATTATAATTATTATGTCACATTATAATCAAACTGGTTAGACTATAAGAACAAAGAAAGAATATTGAAAGTTGTAAAAGGCAACTGCTAACTTATTTATAAAGGCAAAAACCCATCAGTATTCTATACCAGATTTGTCAGCAGAAACCTTAAAAACCAGGAAAGCATACAATAATAGATTTCAAGCTCTGAAAGTAAATAACTGCTGACTAAAATTACTATATCCAGCAAACTTATTCTTTAAAAACAATGGAGAAATAAGGACCTTCTAAGATAAGTACATGTTAAAGCAATTCATGGCTACTAAGCCACCACTCCACAAGACAGTTAAAAGAATCCTATGTAGGATGAGGAAGAAAGACAGTCACAAGTATGAGAGGTGATAAAGGAATAAATTTCAGGAGAGAAATAGATAAATAAATGGGAAGAAAGAATAAATCAATCATGTTCAATTCAATAAATGAGCAGACTCCTAAGAAGAACAAGGGAGAAAGAAAAGAACAAACAGCACTTGAATCAACAAGGAAAAATAAAAACAAAACAGCAAAATCACAAGAATCAGAAAATACCTCTCATGAATAACCCTAAATGTAAATGGTCGTAACTCTCCAATTAAAAGATGTAGCTTGCTTGCTTAGATTAAAAAAATAAGCTCTAACTTTGTTTTCTGCAAGAAACACCCTTCCCTGGCAAAGACACAGATTGAAAGTGAAAGGATGGAAAATGATATCCCAAGTTTGAGGAAACTGAAAAGAAGTGGGAGTAGCTACACTCATATCTAGCAAGGCAGACTCAATCCAAAGTTCATTAGAAGAGATAAACAACATCACTATATATTAACAAAGGTAATAATCCCATCAAGGAAATATAACAGCCAGGTACTGATAGCTCAGGCCTGTAATCCTAGCTACTCAGGAGGCAGAGATCAGGAGGATTGTGGTTTGAAGCCAGCATGGGCAAATCATTCGTGAGACCCTATCTTTAAAAAAAACCCTTCACACACACACAAAAGGGCTAGTGGAGTGGCTCAAGGTGTAGGCCCTGACTTCAAATGCCAGTACTGAATAAAAAAAAAAGAGAGAAAGAAAATATAACAATTGTAAACTTACATACATCAAATGTTGGTGCACCTAATTTCACAAAACAAATACTACTGCACATGAAGGGACAAACAGGTCCAGGTACAAGAGTGAGGAGCCTTAATACCTCACTCTCATCAATACATACAGCATCCACACACAAGAAAATCAACAAAGAAACTTCAGCATTAAACAGAACCATAGATGAAACAGACTTAAGAGACATCTAAAGAATGTTTCATCCAACAGATGCAGAATACACATTATTCTCAGCAGCCCACAGAATAAAGCAAGTCTTAATAAGTACAAGAAAATTGAAATTGAAATATTCATTTATCTTATCATGTCAGAATGGAGTAAAATTAGATATCAATAGCAAGAGAAATTATAGAAACTCTACAAACACATGGAGATTTAATAATAAGTGGATCATTGAAGAAATAGAGAAAATTTAAAAATTAGCAGAATCAAATGAAAATGCAAAAAACTAGACACTCTGGGTTGCAGCAAAAGATGTTCTATGAAGGAAGTTCATAGCTAGAAGTGCCTGCATAAAAAAAATCAGAGAGAACTCAAATAAATAACCCAATGATGCACTTTGAACTCTTAGAAAAACAAGAACAAGCCAAACCCAAAATTAGTAGAATGAAAGAAATAATAAAGATCAGAGTGGAAATTAATTAGATGGAGACTAAAAGAATTAACAAAACAAAGAGTTGGTTCTTTGAAAAGATAAGTAAGATTGACAAATCTTTAGCCAAAATAACCAAAAGAAAAATAGAGAAGACACAAATTAATAAAATTAGAAATGAAAAAGGAGATATTATAACAATTATCAGTGAAATTTTGAGGGTCATAAGGGAATATTTTGAAGATTTATATTCCATTAGACTGGAAAATCTAGAAGAAATAGACAAATCTAGATACATATGAGCTATCAAAATTGAACCAAGAAGATATAAATGATTTAGGAAGATCTATAATGAATTAAGGAGCTTGAAGCACTAAGTCTCCCAAGAAAGATGAGCTCAGGACTGGATGGATTCACTGCTGAATTCTACTATGCCTTTAAAGAACTAACACCAATGCTCCTATTTAATAAAATAGTAAAGGAGGGAACTCTACCAAACTCATTTATGAAGGTAGTAGTATTACCCTGATACTAAAACAGGATAAAAACACAAGAAAAGGAAATTATAGATCAATTTCATTGATGCAAAAATTCTCAATAAAATATTTGTAAACTGAAATCAACAACACATTCAAAAGATCATGCACTCTGACTAAACTGATTTCATTGTAAGGATGCAAAAATGGTTCAACATATGCAAATGAATAAGTAATACAGCACATAAACAGAATCAAGGATTAAAAAAAAATCACACGATCATCTCAATAGATGCAGGAAAAGTCTCTGACAAAATTCAGCATCCCTTCATGATAAAAGCCTTGAAGGAACTAGGAACAGAAAGATCATACCGTAACATAATACAGGTTATGTACTACAAACCTATAATCAACATTGTATTAAATAGGAAGAACTGAAAACATTTTCTTTAAAATGAGGAACAAGACAAGAGTGTCTAGTCTTTTTGCTCTTATTGAACATAGTGTTCAAATCATTAGAGAAATGAAGGAAAAGAAATAGGAGGACCAGAAATATAAAGAAAGAAGTCAAATTATCTATATTTGCAGAAAATATGATCCTATACTTGAAAGATCCTAGAGACTCCACAAGAAAAACTCTTTTTTTAAAAAAAAAAAGTTTTTTTTTTATTGTTGTGCTGGGTGAGGGTACACTGAGGCATTTACGAAAGTTCTTACAATGTATCAAATATATCATACTTGAATTCACCACCTCCATGGTTTTCCCTTATCCCCTCACCAACCTCCCTGAAAAACTCTTAAATCTGATAACACTTTCAGCAAAGTAGCAGGATACAAAAATCAACATAAAAAGTCAGCATTTTTTTCTGTTTACCAATAACAAATACCCTGTGAAAGAAGTCAGGAAAGCAATCTCATTCACAGTATTCCCACCCACCCAAAAAGTCTTAGGAATAAACTTAAACAAAGGCATGAAAGATCTCTATAATGAGACCTATAAAACACTGAAGAAGGAAATTAAAGAAGATATTACAAGATGGAAAAACCTCCCATGTTCATGGATTAACAGAATGAATATTGTGAAGACAGCTGTATTACCAAAAGCAATCTACAGATTCAATACAATCTCCATCAAAATTCCAGTGACACTCTTCACAGAAATAGAAAAAAGATCCAAAAATTCACATAGAAACACAAATGACCCCAAATAACCAAAGCAATCCTGAGCAAAAAAGAGTAATGCTGGAGGTGTCGCAATCCCTGATTTCAAGTTATACTAGAGATATCACAATACCTCATGTCAAATTATAGTAACAAAACCAGCATGTTACTGGCACAAAAACAGGCATTAGGAGGAGGGAAAACCCATAATAATCCCACAAAATTACAGCCTTCTGATTTTTGACAAAGGGAGCCAAAAGTATAGATTGGAGAAAAGATAGCATCTTTAACAAATGGTGATGGGAAAACTGGACAGACACATGTAGAAGACTGAAACTAGACTCCTATTTCTCATCTTGTACAAAAATCATTTTGAATGGACCTCAAAAGACCTCAAAAGACCTCAAAGTAAGTCCTGAAACTTTGAAATTACTAAAACAAGGAAATTAAAAACATAAGGAAAAACACATCAAGATATAGGTATAGCTAGGACTTTCTGAATGGAACCCCAATAGTTTAGGAAAAAATTTAGAGCAAAAATTGACAAATGGGATTTCATGAAGTTGAAAAGCTTCTGTACAGCAAAGGAAATAATTATTTGAGTAAAGAGACAGCTTACAGAATAGGAAAAAGGCTTTGACAGCTATTCATCTGATAAGGGATTAATATTCAGAATTTATTAAGAACTCAATAAGTAAAGTACCTAAAGAACAAATAATCCTATCAGTGAATTGGGCAAATGATTGAGCAGACAGTTTTCAAAAGAAGTACAGGTAGCCAAAAAGCACAAGAAAAAATGTTCAACAACATCCTTTGCCTTAAAGGAAATGCAAATCAAAATGAGATTGAGATTCCATCTCACATTAGTCAGAATGGCTATCCTCGAGAAAACAAATAGCAAATGCTGGCAAGGATGTGGGGGAAAAGGAACCCTCATATGCTATTGATGGAATGTAAACCAGTGCAGCCACTGTGGAAATAAGTATGGAGGTTTCTCACAAGTCTAAAGTAGAATGAGCATATGACCCTGCTACGACTTTATATAAGTCATCATAAAATAGAGATAGCGGCATACCCATTTTTAGAGTCAAAGTACGGAATCAGCCCATCAGCAGATGTATGGATAAAGAAAATGTGGTATATATACACTGGAATACTATTCACCTACAAAGAAGAAGAAAACTATGTCATTTTCAGGAGAATGGATGGACCTGGAGATCATTATGCTAAGTAAAATAAGCAAGACTCAGAGAGATGAATACCACGTTTTCTCTCATATGCAGAATCTAGGTCTACAGGAAAAAACAGGACATGAACATAAAAGAGGGACTCTTTGTGTGTGGGGGAGGGGAACCAACAAGAAGTGAGGCAGGGAAAGGGAGTGTGAGGGAGGAGAATATGACCAATGTACATTGTTTGCATTTGTGAAAAGTCATAATGAAGCCCATCTGAAAGAACTGCAAGCAAGATTGTAAAAAGGAGGATGGTGGGGGCATAGGAAAGAGCAATGGGGGGGATATGATCAATATATATTTATATGCATGTATGGAAATACCAAGATGATAACTCATAAATATATACTAATAAAAATAAATACAAAAAAGTTGGCATTACCGGATTGACTAAAAAACATCTTGCTACATATATTTTTCTGATTTGTCATATAATATTTTGAAATAATTCAAACAAGTAGACTGCATCACAAAAAAAGTAAAGAAGCTAATATTTTTGAGGAGGCAACATATACTCACCAAACATTTCATGTTTAAGTTAAGTAAACATTTCATGTTTACATTCAAAACCACTGAAGCATTAAGGAGGTAACCACAGTGTTAAATGGGATAGTTCAAAACAGTGTCCTATTAACAAGAGTAATTATTTGTGGTCCTCAAATAATCGTTGCTCAAGAAGAGCCTTAGTGTATTATAAATCTACTGTTTTTACACTGGAATGATGCAAAAATCCAGATTAATTTGAAAATGTTTGTTTTTAGAGAGGAAACAGGTTTCATGTTGTGGAAGGATTTTCTTTTTGAGATAAGTTCCTGTTATTTAGACCAGGATGGCCTCAAACTCACAATCCTCCTGCTTCTACCTCTGGAGTGCTGGGACTACAGGCGTGCACTGTCATGCCTGGCTTGTGTAAATTCTTTATTGTGGAGAAACAACTTATATTCTCAATGCATCCTGAGTAACGCCACTAAACATTGTTTAGAATCATGGCTTTTTAGACTATCTATTGTATCTTTTGGTATGAAATGACACTATTTCATAGAAAAACTGGAAAACATATGATTCAAATCAAATGCATTGTTTTGGTATCCTATACCAGGAACAGAGCCAGGTCCAGCATTAGGTGGTAGGGAAGTGTCAAAAGCCTCTCTTCTGGGATTGATGGCTTAGCCAAATGCTCTGTGCTCCAAAATATCTCCATGCTTGACTCTTACCCTCACCAGACATTATATTCAACATTTTCCATTACTCCATTGACTAGAAGTACTAATGTATAATAAATATTATCATGGGGTGATAATATTTAATAAACACACAACTAATGTTTATTAAAGACAAGGCACTTCATTGTTTCTTGGGAGGCATTTGGATATGAGAAGTAGCCAATTAAACACTCAGCACTATGTTTAGCCTTCTTGGATGAAACAAAAGTAGTGTATTGTTCCATTTCCTCAGGTAACTTTTTTGGTTTTCTTGGTGGTACTAGTTGTTGAACTCAGGGCCCTATGTTTGCTAGGCAGGCACTCTACCACTTGAACCACATCCCAAGCCCTTTTGCTTCGATTATTTTTTAGATAGGTTCTCACTTTTTGCTTTGGCCAGCCTGGGCTGTGATCCTCCTATTTACACTTTCCACATAGTGGGGATGACAGGCATTCTCCACCACACCTTGCTTTTACTGGTTGAGATGAGAGTCTTGTGAACTTTTTGCCCAGGCTGGCCTTGAATGGTGATCCTCCTGATCTCTACCTCCCAAGTAACTAGGATTGTAGGTGTTCCACAGTGCTCACCTTGGCAACTTTTATTCTTATTATAAATTGTACAAAATAAATAGGAAAAGAGCTTGGTATTTATTTTAAAATTATGAAGACATAAGAAAAAAGTAAAACCCAGAAAAAACAGTTTGTTCTAAACAAAGAGAAAAATGACCAAAAGGTGTCTTAAAATTTAGCTAGGTCTTGTAGTGGCCTTTTAAGAAGGAGAGGGGTTTCAAAAAATCAAAAGAGAAAAGAAAAAAAAAAGAATGGATGCCAAGTACCCAAGGCAGGAACTTCTAAATCCCACTGTAATGGCTCACAGATTAACAGTTTCTTGTTTTTAGTTATATTATTACTTTTTCCCTCAGCACTAATAATTTGTTTTTCACATTTTACTTATTTACATCTATAACTTGTCTACCTCAAAAGTTGACATCCATGTGGAATATATTGTGGAACTTTGCTGATCTTGCTGCTTGTCACAGCTCAGCAAACTGTCCCACCAAGAGTGTCATTGACCACAACTGAAGTTCTGGGAGTTGCCCCTATGTTACTTTCCCCTACACTCTTAGTTGCTGAGACCTTACTTCAGTCAACCTGAAGTCAAGAGTGATGGGCTCTGAGTAATGCAGAAGTTCTTTTTTTCATTTTCCATCATTTTCCTCTCCTGAGCTTTGTCACCTGGCACACCTAATCATCAGTCTTTAGCTCATTATCCTGCTGGTCCCACTGTCCTCTCATGGGTCATACACTTACCTATATGACTAATCCCTAAACAGTTAGCACAGCATCATTCTGGGTAACTGTGGTTACAAACCAAATGTTAGGCAGTCAGCAAGTCAGAATAAATCAGAATATATCAAGAATGCTTGGAGAAAAACAGTTAAAGAAAAAAAGACTTGAGTGGAAGATAGACATCCAATATGTTTTGATTTGATTTGGCTAAGATAATATGGTATTAAATTATCCAGTCCTCCATATTTATAGCCATAAAGTCATTTTTGTGGTGGCTTAATGTAAAAGAAATCTGTAATAAATAGACATCCTTAAATAAAAATCAGCTGCCTTATAATTTTTATTGGCTTCAATGATAGGATAACATAAATAGTATTTTGTTTCTATAATAACACAGTTATTGAGGCAAAATAGTCAAACATTATTATAGTTCCTCCTAATTATATAATTGTCATTCTATAAACCAATTTCCTTTCTGATGGTTAAAGAAGAGACTGTCTATTTTATAGCAGTTCAACAATGTCACTTGTGTGTTAATAAAGCACTGTTTGTACCACTCAAGATACAAATCACAAATTTTAATCAGCATCATTATTACCTTTGTATGGAAGGCAAGAATTTGACCCCAGAAGAAATACACACAAATGTTCCTTATTTAAGTAAGAATTTATTTGCACATTCAAAATAATTGATGAATATTCTTTCCAGTTAGGAAAGACACTGGAATGTATAGTGGGTTTTTTCTTTAAGGATTAGTTGTTTATAGCCTCATTCCTTGAATTGATTTAGAAATCTTTGCTTGAAGCTTTAATAGGTCTATTTTCTTGAATTTTGGTAAGTTTGAGATGTGCTCAGGCCATCTATAATCAAATAGGTGGAACTGGTCATCTATTTAAAAATAGCATTTCTCTGATTTTTCATAGTGCTCCACAGTTAAGACGGCATACTTCCTTCTCTTTACTTCTTGGACATGACTGGGAAAGTAAGCTTGCTTTGTGGAGTCAGAATCCTGGCTCTGGGACATTGGGAAAGACATTTGACTGATGTGGGCCTCATTTCTTACTCTGCAAAGTGAGAGGTTGAAAGGGATGTTCTTTGGGTTCTCTTTAAATTATATAGAAATTGTAAAAAGCTGGTTAAGCTGACTTTGAATGTTATTTATGAGGGTTCTTTGAAACATATGACAGAGAAAAAGCAGTAAATTAGTGGAAGAAGAGAAATTGCAAAGAAGAGAATGTGTGGGAAGACCTGGGGGTGGCTCATCATGGCCAACAGCCTGGCTGTTGCTCCCCACTCAACTTCCAATAACTTTCTCCACAATCTACTCTGAATGATCTCACACCACGGGGGAAATCTGGGTGTGGGTTGAAAAGGAAGGGGATGAATTGTGCTGGTAAAGCATGCCAGGCTTAGTCTAAAATTCATTAGTTCTTAAGTGATAGTGAAAACGATGGAACATTTGATCAGTGGGGCAGTAGTTAAAGATGGAAAAATGACTGCTAAGCTAGTTTTCCTGCAAGGTCATTTGAGGCAAAAATTTACCAGAATTTTTAAAAAGTGAGGTTTAACTATATCATTTATATGGTCAACATATGTCGCACCCCTAAAACATATGCTGCTCCCTAAAAAAAGTAGCTCAGAGCATTTTTTTCTGCTCTAAATTTATATCTTAATCTCCTCCCAACCCCTTTCTCTGTAGTTCATAAAATCACTTGGGAATCTATGATAGTCTCCATCAGTCTACCTGCCAGCTTGGTCACATCTCCTTTGTGGCCCAACTTCTCCTTAAGCTGTGTGTTTGCCACCATATGTTATAGCAGTTTGTCTTCATTTCACTGTCCCTCAACAAGATAAGATCCTCAAGGACACAAATCATACCTTATTTATTATGTTTTCCAGAACTACCACTACTGTTGGCTCAGCATGGGCCAAGAAGGAACCAAGGAGCGCTAAGAGAAGAAGGAGATTGGAGGAGAAGACTGGTAGGGAACTCAGGAGACAAAAAAAAATATGATGTTAATAGACTGCAATGAATACCCTGATAGATGACTCAGAAGACAACAAAGAGTCAAAAACTACTAGACTGTGAGGACTGAATGGGAGAGAGTGGTCATAGAGTAGTTTGCTTTATAATCAGTGAACATTAGACTTTCCAATCACCATAAGATACATCATCTCCAGGCTGGAAATGCTGAATTTGAGGCTCAGTTTTATGACCCCCAAGAATCACAGGTCTGCACATATACAACATGAAATAATGATTTAAAAAGTTGAATAGGCACTAAATAGCCCTATCTCTTCCCTCTTTCACCTAAGCTGGAAAGAGGAATGCTGGGTTCACCTCTGGCCTCTGTCCACACGGTCTGTTCTCTTTGTAAATGTTTTCACTTCTCTGTCTGGTATTTCCCATATATCTGTGATAGATAAAAGATGGATGCAAATCTTCACTATCCCTCTCATTGAGAGATTGGGTCTATATCCCCTCTCTTTAAATCAGGCTAGGCTTTCTGATTGTTTGACTGATAGAAAATGACCAACCCAGGCCCCAGAATGGCAGCTTCCACTCTTTTTATCTTGGAATGCAAGCTCTGGAGGAAATTAGTTGTCATGGAATAGGTCTGCTGCCACACTTGTGAGAAGCCCATGGCACCCTTAGAAGTCTGGAGGATAGGGTGTTGTGGGAAGAGATGAGAGTCCCAGGAACACTAAGATACCAGGCACACACATGTGGGATCTTCTAGGAAGTAGGTGCTTCAGCCTCAGCTGCCTCATCTGATACCATAAAGATCAGAGATAAATCACAAAGCCAAGTTCTTCCTGAAATCCCAACCAATACAATCAGGAGCAAAAGAAGATAGGCATTGAAGGCAGGGGGTATTAATGTGGTTTCTGACACAAAAATAAGTATGTGAAGCAATATCCTTCAAGACCTGGTTCCCATATTAATTCTCCCATGCACTACTTGTCCTGTTCTGGGGGCAGGGTTAATCCTTCTTTGATCACCAAAGCCTTGCAGCTGCAGAAGAAGCTACCTTTTGTGGAATGCTCCTACATTGTGGGCGTGACAGCGTCTTACAAACAGTTTCTCAGTAGACTCTGAAAACAAATCTATAAAGAAGATATTTGAAGTTGGGCATGGTGGCTCATATATGTAATCCCAGCTACTTGGGAAGCAGAGATTGGGAGGATTGAGGTTTAAGGCCAGCCTGCACAAAGTTAACGAGACCTTATCTCAACAAATAAGGCAGTCATGGTGGCACACATCTGTAATCTCAGCTATGTGGGAGGCATAAATAGGATTGTGGTCTAGGCCAAACTGGGCAAAAATGTGAGATACTGTCTGAAAAACAACTAAGGCAAAAAAAGGGATAGGGGTGTGGCTCAAGTGGTAGAGGACCTGCCTGACAAATGGAGAGCCTTGAGTTCACATCTCAGGTTTGCCACAGGAAAAAAAAAAAGGTCAGGTGTCTGTGACTCACCCTGCTATTTGGGAGGGTGACATCAGGAGGATTGCAGTTCCTGGCCTGCTTAGGCTAGAAAATCTCATATGACCCCATCTCAACAGAAAAAAGCTGGGGTGGTAGTGCATGCCTGTCATCCCAGTTGCAGTAGAATGTCTAAAATAGGAGGATCATGGTCTAGGCTGACCTGGGCAAAAAGCAAGATTCTATCTTCAAAATAATCGAGGAAAAAAGGGCTGGGGGCATGACTCAAGCTGTAAAGCAACTGTCTGTGCAAGGTCCTGAGTTCAAACCCCAGTACTGCCAAGAAAAAAAATGTATGCATATATGTATGTATGTATTTATATATGCGATATGTATATATGTATATTTGTATTACTTTGCTCAGGAAGTTGGGACTCAGAATTATTCAAGATGACTGAAGGTCACACAGTGGTGAGCTGTGGACTGGGACATGGATCCAGTCCCATCTGACTCTTTCCACAGACTGCGCTGTGTTCATTTCAGCTTCTATTGTCCTGGATTATGACAGTCTGCTTGCTAATCTTTTTCCCACACCACATTGGGCAAGGCAGAATTTCTATTCACTGTGATGCTCTCCAGCGTCTGACACCATGTCTCATGCTCAATAAATGCTCATTGAATGAGTGAGCTGCCTGCAGAACAACTTCTACAAAATCAAATACAAGGCCCCATTCATATAGAAATAGAATTTCTCTCCAGTGAAAAGTTAATAAGTTTTAGCAGTCCTGTGAAACCCACATTTTGCAACCCCTACCTACTCTGTCTTGAGAATGTTAGCCATGGTAACATTTGGGTGTTTGGCCAAGGGCCTGGCCTATCTTTGCAGAATCTTGAGCAGACAATACCTCAGCAGGTTCACAGAGAGCTAATATTGTTATCTGCAGTGGCTGTGAGGCAACACCTTCCTAATAAGTGAACTGATTTGTAAACAATAGTGAACTCAGTCACCTTTATAGAGGGTATCCTTCCATCTTTTATTGGTAAAGCCATGAGGATCAAGAATGCAGAGCTGTTTCTTACATAAAAGGAGGGAGAGATAAAGCAGTGTTAGATAATGCAGCACAGGCCAGAGAGAGAAAGATAAGATGTTCCAGAGGTTGGACTTTCCAATTTACTGGTATTCTCATTCTTATTTATTCTGGACAAGAATTTTCCCTGGATCCTTTCAATCTTGGTGTTGCTGACATTGTGCTCTTTTTGACACTTTATTGGCTGTACTCCATCTGCATTTGCCTACCAGGATTCAGTAAAGAATATTTCAGAGAAAACAGCACAGCCTGACTCCTTTGTGCAAGCAGAACTGATGTAAGGGATTTCCCAGTAGAACAAGCCAAATAAAGTGCCAGATAATAGCTTATAGCTTAAATCTTGCCAGATGATCTGAGATAGCTTATAAAATGTGCCCTTTTCACCAGAAGGTTTGCCTGGAGGAATGACTACAGTCAAGAATGAGAAACTGTCTGGGAGAGAGATTTAATTTTGGGGTGTTAGTGTTATGGTGTGTGGATACCCCTCAGTGCTCATGTACATCATGGTGGGGACTTAGTTAATTTTATCCTATTTACATTTGTTAATGTATTAAGTAAATTTTTGTGATGGATTTATTTTTAATTGTCTTTCTGTATCATATTCTGAAGCACATCGAAGTTTAATTTTTTTAAATGCAATAGTCATATTCAGGTTAAGTGGCTGTAATGTTGTAGGTCAATGTTGTGCAGACAACTTTTGCTGGCCATCTGAGGATCTGTACTCTTGTCAATAACATGTCAGTATTGTCCATTGTCTGAGGAATTTGTTTGAAACTCAAGGGGGAAAAACACGGATCATCCACTGCTTGTATTATATTTCTTTCTTTGCATGTCTGTCATTTTCATTGGAACATTCAGTGGAATTAGGTCAGTTATGGTTTTAGTTAGCAATGCAGTCTTTTGTGTTGTACACAAATCATATGATGTTTTTAATTATCTCTGCTTTTTAACATTGATCTGAAACCAAATCCTTAACTATGCATGGCTTAGAGGTGTTTCTCTCTCTCCCTCTCCTTTTTGTTTTGACTTCTTTCTGGGACTGAAATGAAACTTAATCTTGCAGCAGCAAGATAGAATAATATTTTTGGCTTTATAGGCAGCTTGAAAGCCAAGGTTTAAAAGGGAAAGATACGGATAATTACTGGATATACAGTTGTAAATGGAAATTTTTAGAGAATTAATAGGGTGATCCACTACTTTTCTTCTGAGAGTTAGAGTGATGCTTATCTTTGAATTTTATAGCTACACAGAGCAGCCTTTTGCAAATCTCAGTGGCCTGCCTTAGGCCAAGAGATGTAGATTTTCTGACTCCTTGAGCTGTGTTCAGTTTCCAAAACAAAGGAGGAAATTGGAGAGGATTTCCTAGGGTCTCAAAATTTGGGTCTTGTGTGGTTGGCAGAGGTGGTGGTGGACCTGGGAAATATATTATGTGTAGGGAGAAATTGGGATTTTTTTTTTTAAATGATATTGGTGGGAGTGGCATTCCCCCAAGAAACTGTAAAGAGCATGCCTCTGTTGGCCTTTAAAAGCAGGATTGATCCAGTTCAGCTTACTTTATTAGATGTTAGGTCAACATAACTGTTCAGATGTGCCTCAAGTCAGGCGCTGAATGACTTCTGAAGGCTTTCTGATCTACAATTCACTGGAAAGAGGGAAAACCTTTAGTGCAACTCTCAGTGGCTCTTAGGGACTTCTCTTTGGTGGCGTTCTTGTTAAGGGTATTAGACTTGGAAGGTTCTTGGAAGCCTGAGGACAAAGGGGAGTCCATGGGAAGAAACTAGCCAATTTTTCTTATAACTCACTCACTTTTCCTTTTCTTCTTCACAGATGTATTTCTTGACTACTTACTAGGTACTGAGAGCTATTGTATACTGTGGGAATTAGGTAAGAAGAAAGGGTAGGAGATGGTTCTGCCCTCAGGAGCCTACAGTCTAGTGAAAGCGACATACATGTGAACAACTGACTTAGATACAGTCTGCTGGAAATATTTCAATGGGCTAAATTACATCCATCAAAAAGATATATGGAAGCCCTAATTTCCAGGGCCTATGAATGGAAACATATTTGGAGAGGGGACCATTGTAGAGATAACCAAATTAAGCGTTCAATTATTGACTATATCCTTATAAGAGAAGAAATGGAGATTTGAGACACATGTACCCAGAAAATAAAAGACATGTGATGATGAGGTCAGTGATTGGAGCTGTGTAGCCTCAAGCCAAAAAATCCTAAAGTTACCAGTGGTCATAAGGAGCCAAGAATTAACAGGCACAGTGGTATACATCTGTAATCCCAACAGTCAGAAGGCTGAGGCAAGAGGATCATGAGTTCAAGGCCATCCTTGACTGCATAGTGAATCTGTCTCAAACAAAACAAAACAAGCCTAC
Organism: Castor canadensis; assembly: GCF_047511655.1. Classification (NCBI taxonomy): domain Eukaryota; kingdom Metazoa; phylum Chordata; class Mammalia; order Rodentia; family Castoridae; genus Castor; species Castor canadensis. The sequence goes on from NC_133393.1 coordinate 80,243,667, forward strand.
CAACCCTTTGGTTTTGGACATCTGGTCTCTAAACCATGAAATCACACTTTTCAGTGGTATTAAGCCACCTGATTTGGTGACAAGAGTCCTAGTAAACTATTAAAGGTATGTATGAAATACTGTACAGGGTGCAACAGTAAGCCACGAGTCTTAGGGTCAGGAAAATCTTCTTTGATAAGGTTCTGGTTAAGTAGAGTGCTAAATAAAAGAGAAAAGTTTGCCAGTTGCAGAAAGAACATAATGGCAAATTCTAAGTTAATAAGCACGATGTCCTCAGGAAATGTTGTACTTTGTATCCTTGGAGTATGAGAGACAATAAAACAAAATTAGAGCCAAGTTGTGAAGGCTTTGTATAAGATACTAAGGAAAATTGGACTTTTCTTTAGGTCATTTGTCCTTAACTTCTATGCCACAATGCAGTGTGCCTGTGAGGTATACAGTAATTTATTGTAAATAATAAAATGCTAACATTTTCTAAAATGATTAATCCTATTCTTAAGTAGAGAAGACTTGAGGTTTTCTGGTAAGTTATCCTTATTCACTTGTATTTTTATGTGTTTCTTCACTGAGAAAGAAAAGGGCAAGGCTATCAAAAACATTCGGTGGATTGTGTAGGACTATGACCCATGGGTGCAGACGAGCATCTGTTTTAAGTGTGGGAGGAAAGTGGTTGAGAATCGGTGCTTTGAGCAATAAACCTTCAATAGAAACTTTGGAATTGAGAAGATGGTTTTCAATTTTCAGGATGATGACTTTGGAGGCAATGTTGAGATGTACAGGGCAGAAATGCAATTGTTTGTCCCAAAATGCTGGTGGCAGTAGTTGTGCCAGATTCAGTGGCAATTGTGTTCTCAGATTATGGGATGGAAAAGTGATGGGCACTCAAGAAACCCTCCTGAACCCTCATTCATGTTGGTAGGGATGAAAACTAGTGCAACCATTAGGGAAATTGGTATGGAGGTTTATCAAAAAACTAAAAATAGTCTTACCTTATGATCCTGTTATATCACTCTTGGCCATATATCTGAAGGAGCATAAATCAACATAAAAGAAAGATACCTGCACACCCACGTTTACTGCAGCCCTATTTACAATAGACAAACTGTGGAATCAGCCTAGGTGCCAAAACAACTGATGAATGGATAAAGAAAATGTGGCACATGTACAGAATGGAATATTATTCCTTATCATTATAAAGAAGAATGATGATAATAATGGGACATGAGTGCAAAAGGGACTGTTTGGGGGACAGAATGGGAGAGGGAAGGGAAAAGAGAAATTTAAGGGATTATAATAGAGGGGTAAACTTGCTCAAAGCATACTGTACACATCTATGGAATTATTGCAATGAAATTTCCTTGTACTTTCAATGATGCTAATAAAAATCAATTATCAATAAAAAAAGAAACCTTCTTGAGATAAATGATGAGTGTAAATGATAAAGGATGATTCCTTCAAAACTTGGATAGGTAGATGGTGGTTCCATTGACTGATTTCAAGAACAGGACAGGTAGAATAAGATTTTTGATATCCAGGAAGAGGTGCCTAGTTTCTTGTCGAGGATAAAGTACTGGATATTATCAACCATTATGGGGTCTTATACCATTGTGAAGAGTCACTCCATTTAGGAAAACTGTCTAAGTTGTATAGCTTGACTTGTGGCAGCACAATGCCAAGTTCTGCCTCCATTTTCACATGGCCTTCTCTTTGTATTGCAGAAAAATCTCAGGCACAGGCAAACAAGAGCGTCTGCATTTTTTTCTTTTCCTTTGTGAGAAGTATCAGTCACTGGATTTAGAGACCACACTAAATCTAACACGATCTCATGACACTCTTCATTACATACGCAAAGATCCTATTTCCAAATAAGGTTGCATTTACAAGTACCAAGGCTTAGGATGTGGACATTTTGTTTGTGGATAACAATTCAAGTCACTACAGTAAGTCATAGCAAATACCAAGGAAATGACTGGATATAAAATTGGGTTTAAAAATCAAGAAGGATATTATTGATGATTTTGATCAGAAAGGTTTCAGATAGTAGTGTGTTGGAAACCAAACTAAGGGATCAAACAATAAATACAGGAATTGTTACTCTTTCAAGGTATTTCTTCAACTCATGACTTGAGAGACCTGCAAGTTTTGTGTGGTCTAATGCTCCTAGAGGAAGACAGCGTTCAGAGAACAGCAAAATCAACTAGTCTACAAATAACCTGGCAGAGGACCAGAAAGGGAAAGTAGCTTGCCCAAGGTTGTATAGTTCTATGCCTATAACTCATGGTTTCCACTTTCCAAAGCTCTTCTCAGATGTATATATCTAATTTGAAAAAATACAGAAAAACTAAAGATTCATAACCCCATTGTTTTAGAAACTGATCTGACTGAGGCCTACAAAAGTCGGTGGTTGTATGTTGCCTAGAGACTGAAGAAAGAAGTGCAGTAGAGTGACCAACTATTCCTGTTTGCCTGGGCCTGAGACATATTCTGGGAAATGGGATTTGGGTGCTAAAACTGAGAAACTCCTGTGTAACCTGGCTTCTATAATTAGGGAGAGAGTTCTCACTGAGACCCAATAAGAACTGTGGCCTAGGTCAGTCATGGCAAGATGGAAGCAGAATGCAGACACTGATAAACCAAGACCTGACAGAGAGGGATGTAGGGCTGGAGAGGGGGGCAGAAATATGGATTTGGGGAGTAATATCCCATCTTCTTTTTTCCATCCAACTCTAAATTTGCTGGCTTAATGAGAGGATCAAGGAGCCTTGGTTTGCAATACATTGAGGTCATTCTTCAGGGTGCAGAGAAAAGCTGAGAGTGGATCTGGAGGTGGATAAAAACTTCAGAGGCATCTGCTATGTACTACATGTGTGCTGGGTATTTAATAGAAGTTATTTCATTTATTCCTCAGAACCACTTGTAAGATGGAGATCAATAATCCTAGAACTTGCAGGTGACAGGCTCCAGCCTCAAAGATGATAAGTAACTTCATCATTTTTTTGAACTAAGAAACCTTTAATGACTGATTTATATGTCCATACGTCTCTGGTTGCTGAGAATATAGAAGTAAAGACCTCAGTTTTTGCCTTCAAGGCAAACCAAGTCTAGAGTGCACCAAGTCTTACTGTCATTAATTTACACTATTCGTTAAAGAGAGCATTTATTCAGAATCTGTTGTATACCAGGAATCTTCTAAGATCTGGGTATGAATTAGTGAATGAGACAGATAAAAATTCTTGCTTTCATGGAACATATATTTCAGAGGGGATAATTAGAAATATATAAATACATATATTAGTGTTCTCCTGGGTGATAAGTGTTTTGGGGAAAATTAAAACAAGATATGGGGGATGAATGAGCCAGTTAAGAGTTTGACTGGGCCTCTGACGCTTCTTGAAATTGAGAAGAACATGGTAATATCTCATCAGGGCCAGAATCATTGAGCTAGAATGCCCTGTGCCAGGTGCTTTTCTGTGCACCCTCCTATTGTTTAATCTTCCTGTGAAGCAGATTCCCAAGGAACCCTCTATCTTGAAATCCTCTGACATGTGGTCTATGGCTGACCTCACGGACTCTCATGCAACAATTGCTAAAGGAAATCACCCCTGAATTAGCATCTGGCCACTGTTCAGCCAAATACAAAAACACCACCACCAACAACAAAACTTTCTAACCTTGTTATTTATTCTTGTCACTGTTAATTTCTTGTCAAACTGTTTGTACCTGGGTTCTCTTACACGTTTACTAAGGCTACTCTTACACGTTTACTAAGGCTACTCTTACATATATCATCAATAATTTTCTTGTTGAAAGAAATTTGGCTGATCCCAGGTTATATTTATTTTATGAAGTAGGAACCTAATAATAATTGTACATATTTATAAGCTACAATGTGATGTTTTGATTCATATATACATTGCATAATGTCTAACAATAACGCATGGTATGTTCAAAATAGCTAGAAGACAGGATTTTAAATGTACTAACTATACAGAAATGAAAAAGGTTAAGGTGATGGGCATGCTAATGAGCTTGATTAAATCATCATCATATGTGTCTTTAATTGTTAGAAAGTCTGTGGTGGCAAGATGTTTGGAACTAAGTGGAGTTAGTTACATTTAAGTCAGGACTGAGACCAAAATACTCACATTGCTGAAATAGCATTTTTCTTTTAATTTTTAATTTCAAAATTTGGGGACCTCCTGCACAAGTTGTCCTCAAGTGCATTAACCCTACTTGATTCTATGTAGCCTGCAGATTCTTGAGGAAATTATTTATCACTGAGGGAGCAATCTGCAAAAGCTCCTCTCATCATAGAATGGTGGGGATAGTTGTGTGGATGTGGAAGCTGTATTTACTCGTTTAACCATCAAAGGCTTTGGTGATTTTAGTGTCATCTGTGACCCTAATGGAGATGATATTTGCTGGCTGACCTGTGCTCCTCAGCATCTGCAACACGAACTTGATGATGTCAACCAAGTTCCTGCTCCTCAGCAGAGTCCAGAGCCCTAACAAGAAGCAGAGATGGGAGGGAACTGGGGAAATGAAACCAATGGCAGAGGATGGTAGTGTTTTTCTATACTGACAGTATACTCACTCACACTTCTGATAGCTCCCCAATGTCTCCAAAAAGATGTCTGTGACTTTTGTCATCTCAGTCGTCTAGTCCTCCGTTCACATATTGTCTAACTCTACAGCATCGACCTTGCCCACAAGGTTACTACTGTGTGCATGAAGCATGTCACTCAACTCTTCTGATGCGTCCACCACCCACCCACTGAGGGAATAGTTTCTAGTACAAAATTTTGAAGATTGATTATTCTTATTTTTTAGTAGGTTTCTGAATTGATGTTAGTATGGACACTGTTCCAGGGTTTATTCTCAGCTTTGCAATTTTAACAGCTCAGTTTTCCACCCATGTTTACTATGTTTATCAGATTTTCAGAGAATCACACTTATGATGACAACCACATTTACAAAAGACTGGTACACAAAATGACTGCCCTAGATGTACTGAGAATAGGAAAAATCATTATTAGATTCTCTTGTCTAGGAAGACTACCCCTGCTTGATTAATAAGTGTTTTTTCTTATGACAGGTCAGAATACAGTGCCCAATTTTCCTCTTTTAAGGGGACTATTTGGAGGTAGGAACCAGTGGGAGAGTGAAAGGAGAGGGTAACGGAAAGTTTGTTATATGCATGTATGAAACTAGAATATGAAACCAACTAAAGTTGTAAAAAAAAAAGAGTGGCATAAGAAAGAATAATAGGGGCTAAATTTGATTAAAGCACATTATATGCATGTATGGACGTGTCACAGTGAAACCCTTAGTACAATTAATATATACTAATAAAAATGAAATAAATTTCCCTTTTTGTATTATATAATCCCCACAATCACTTAGATCATCTTAGGTGTTCCCACATCTACACATTTGTAGCTAAAAGTTTATAATTTTAGGGATACTTTTATATATTTTCTCTCAATTCTTACACAAATAATTTAAATTGTGTGATCAAAATATTTGCAATTCAATAATTAAAGTCAAAACCAGGAAAAATGTACATCTGAACAAAGTCAGACTGAGAAAAACAAATAGAACGTAGATATCTAGGTTGAAAAATGTTATTAGTTACTATAATGAAACTGAAAATTTGACTTAAACTTTCTAATAGTCAAAATGACCTTCTTGTATATGGTAGATGGACTTTATATACCTATACGAAATGGAGTAAAGAAACCTCTTGCCATTGCTTTAAGTGGGGCAGGGAGGGGCTGAGGGGGAGAGACAATGGGGCAATATAACTAATGTACAATATAAGCCTAATTGGAATTGTCACTATGAACCCCCCCTGTATAACAAATATATAGTAATAAAAATGTATAAAATAATAAAAAAAATGACCTGCTTCTTTTTCAATACTGGGGTTTTGAACTTGGGATCTTATGCTTACTAGCCACTTGCTCTACCACTTGAGTCACTCCCCAGTAGTCAAAATAAGAGGTGAATGTGGACAATTGCAGAGTTCTTACTGCTCACAAATAATGTAAACAAACACTTATTATGAGATAGATGTTGGTATATATAAAAAGAAACCCAAATGTCTTGCCTTATCCCATAAACTAGGCTTTCTGGAGGATATGTCTGTGGCTGAGAGCAACACATGCTTTCCAAGAGTTTAGTCCTATGTTCTTCCAGTTGGATCAGTACATAGAGAAACCTGAAAGAAGTAACAAGCCAAGTTCTTAACAATCTTTCTTTGTTGAAAGTTAAAGATTTAATATAAAAATGTGAGTCAGTAAACACAATCCCTTAGGAAACCCAGACAATATGGTCTACACTTGGCTGATAGTGTCTATGTATTAATCTTTGCTAGTTTTACTGTTGCTATGTTTATGAAATATCTTGTTTTATTCTTATATATAATACAAAATAGAACCCATGTGTGCATATCTGGGCACACACACATGTGCATATGTTTTAATGCTAGTGTGGAGGATAAAGGGAGAATGAAAGGAAAGACTGATTCTTCATAAAAATGCACACTAACACAAGGAAATTAAATGACCATAGTCTAAGGAAGGGATTTAATGTTATGGACCCAAAAATTTTGGTGGTGGTAGTCAACTGAAAGTCAATTGGCCTGGAGCTAGGGAATGAATATATTACTCTTAATAATACTTTGTCATTATTTATTTGATGCTGTGTTGAAAAAGTCCTTGTACCATGATAAATGTTCCATCCCAATGAATTTCTTAGGATTTTAATCAAAATGACCAAATGCAGAGAAGCATACATTTTGACCAATATACTTTTCAGGTCAGATGCATAGGATTTAGAAACTTCTAGGTCTGTTCACACTTGCTTAGTCTACAAGTGGCTTGTAAACATATAAAACATTTTATAATGGAGTTCACATTATATAGATTGAATTTTGAAAAAAAAATCAAGCATTGAAAATTTTTCTTTCTTATTTTTTTTTTTTTGCTGCTTGTTTGGGGACCCATGGTTCAAACTTCTATATGATTATATTCAACTAATAGTAGGCTTTTATTTCTGACATGAGTCAAGATCGTTACAGTTTTGATTTACTTATTTTTGTTGGATCATTTCAGTAATGAAGAGACCTGTCATCCCATGCTCACTGTGTATATGTCTGATATATATCTCCAATCTTAGAAGGTAGAAGACCGGGGACAGTTGAATTCTTTGGTAGAAGGGGCTGTCACAGGCAGAAGTTGTTAACTGCAGGGAATAGTTAAGCTAAAAATATGAGGCACAAGCACAGATATGGCTGTGCTTCATTTTTTAATGGACTTATTCTTTTGGCTTTGGTTTTGTTACTAAATTTAAATGTGGGAGGATCTTGTGGGTGTGTGCATATTCTTCATGAAAAATTGTTTGATGATGTTATGAAATTTTTCTTTCTTCAGTCAGGTACACGGAAATTCACATGGTCTTAAGCCATAAACATTACCTCATAAATGGCAGCATGGAAATGTGTCAACAAAATTCGACCCACTCAGATTAGCTCTTAGAATAACAGCTGCTGGTGCTCTGGCTCAAGAAGCAGGTGTGAGACCACCTACGTTACCAGCTCAGAAAGCTTCTTGTCAGTACAGAATGGGCATAAGCTTCCTCTAAGGTGCCAAGTAAGGCAGCTGATAGGGTGGCAATATGGAGATAGAATGTTAATATGGTTTACTTTTTTGCAAGCAGTTGGGTTAGTGCCAGAGAAAGAGGAAAAAAAAAAAAAACAGTCCAAACCAAAGCATTCAGCATATAACTAATAATATACCAGGCCCTGTTTCTGAAGAAACTTTATAGTTTTGTTATTGCCACACTATGAAAATCCCTGTGGATGGAGACAGAGAGGAGACAGGGCTGATTTAAGCCATTGTAGGATAATACTTTGCATTAGTTTTTCAGGAAAGAGCATGTAATATATTCTCTCTCTCTCTCTCTCTCTCTCTCTCTCTCTCTCTCTCTCCCTCTCTCTCTCCCCCACCCCTCTCCTTAAGAGTGGAAAACTCCATCAAACATGGAGGGAGCACCTCAGTCAGGGTGGTCCAAGTTTTATTGCCTGAGAGCCACGTAAGCTACTGCCAAAAGGGAAATGGGCTCCACCCTACCTGCTCAAATGAAAGCTACAAAAGCAAAGGACAAATGGAGAAATAATTAGGAAATCTTTGCCCAACATGTAAAAACAGCATGAATGCTCTCTGCTGTCTTTCATGGGAGAGTCCCTATTCTCAGTTCTGAGAGACAGGCAACATCAAGTTCACACTGCTTGGAAAGACATTATGCACACCCTTATAAAAATCTTGAAAACTTGGCTTGCATTTTCTTAGACTCAGATCTATTTGGAAGATATTTTAAAAATCACTGCATGCAATAGCAATGCATCTTAAATTTTATAGTTTATCAAAATAAGGTTTTATGCTTCAACAGAGTGTAGGCCAGGAAGAAGTGTTGGAGAAAGGAGTAAGCTGGCTGGGTGCTGCAGGGAGCTAGAGGCAGGGGGATAAAAAGAAACTCCTTTGCCCTTATGAACTTCATCTTGATATGAAGGGTGTCTGGGTCTGTGATAGGCACATATACTCTGAGTAAGGTTGTGTGTAGCAAGCAATAGCTTGGTGTGTGGCAGACTAGGAGAGTTTTTATTATGTGGTTCTAAGACATTTTTACTCATTGCAATTTATTTTCCATGAAACAGTTATCAATTCAATAGTTCAGTACCAAGGGCACAACAATTACACTGATTGAAATTGAATCCCATTATGTTTATTCTCTTTGGAGAAGCAAGGTATGAATCTGAACTATTCTTAGTTCAGCCTTCACTCTTATATTTGGACTGCGTGGGACCAGGTATGAGATAGATTCTTACAATTAAAAAATAGAGACATAATGAGATATTCTAAGACTCTTCTACATAGGAAAGGCTTTGGAATGGTTCAATAAATTGCACAAGATATCCTTCTGTACAAGCAGCTGGTGAACTTTCTTCACCTGGTGTTTAATTTTTTAAATTAATGAACTTAAGTTTTTAGAGGAGTTTTAAGTTCACAGCAAAATAGAGCAGAAGGTCACAGATTTCCTATATACCTCTAGTCCGCACACATGCACAACCATAACCATTGTTAACATCCTTCACTAGCTGAGTATGGTGGTACATACCTGCAATCCTAGCACTTGGGGGGCAAAGAAGATCATGAGTTCAAGGTCAATCTGAGCTGCATTGCAAGACTCTGTTGCAAAATAAATAAATAAATAAATAAATAAATAAGCCAGTAGGTTAAAAAAAAAATTAAAGGGCTGTGGATATAGCACAAGGCCCTGGGTTCAATCCCTGTACTGTTAAAAAAATTCTTCCACCAGAATGATACATTAAGGGTCACTTTTGGTATTGAATATTTTGTGGGTTTTGACAAATGTATAAAGCACATATTCATAATTATACTACTATACATAGATTTTCATGGTGCTTAAGTTCCTCTGTGCTTCATCTTCCCCCCCCCCAACCAATCTTTCACTGTTTCTATAGCCTAGCCTTTTCTAGAAAGTCATATAGATGGAATCAAACAGCATCATCCTCAGCGAAAGACGAAATGCACTTCTTTTGCTTAGCAGTGCATTTATGTGTCCTCCATGTCTTTTAATGGCTTGATAGTTCATTTCTTTTCAGTGGTAAGTAATACTCCACTGTCTGGATACAGATATTTAACTTCAAATAAAGAATTTTGTTAAAGTAGAAAGGTGGTTTGTGCAATATGAGGCAGAAAATGGACTAAATAAATCAGTGTCTGCACTAATGAAAGCAGAGTGAATGAAGCTGCACTATTTTTCCTGGAAGAACAGAGTCAAATTTTCTTTATGGGATATTATCTCCATTTTGGGAGTTTCCTCGTTATTACGGGTTATCCGATTTGATTGAATTCTCTAAATGTTGGACTGTATTTGTTAGTGAAAACAGATCTATGTATTCAACCATAGCATGCTGGGCTTGCTGTACTGTAGGACTGAATTTTTCAGTAGAAAGAGAACTTTCCTTCAAAGCAATGTCCATAAGCCAAGCTCCATCCAGTGAATTTGCATGTCATGAATATGGCATATATTCAAGTGTCAGGAATGTGGCCATAAATGATAGCTCCATGCTGGCAAATTTATGTTTCTTTGTTTTTCTTGGTAAACTTACAGAGAAACCTTTATCTTCTTTAGAAGATTTAGATTTGTGAGATAATCAAAGAAGTTTCACATAAAAGGCAAAGCAAGGCAGAAGAGATGTTTCAAGCTGGTGTGAGGAAGTGGTGGGACTGTGAAGAGAATCAATTAATCACATAACCATAGAGGATAATACAGGAGATTAAGTTGCTGACTGTGGCCTTTCCAAACGTGTTGGGTTTAGGAGAATTGCCTTTAAACATTTTCTAGTCTAAGGCTGACTGTCACGAGGAGACACATGGGCTTTGCTGTTTGCTAATGATGTGTTTTTAGCATTTAGTTGAGTACTGACATGGAAGAGCTGGTGCTGCTGACTCAGTGTGGTAAACATTTGACTCATCATGACAGAGCCTCTTTTCATGATGAAGGGCACCACCTGCCAGAGGGAGAGCCAAAGATTGATTTATACTCCCTAGAGCATCAACACCACTGAGTCCTGGGTTCCTTCAAATTGCTGCAACCTTTACAATGCTAGAATAAGCATCTGTCCTATTTCCTGATACTCAGTGCTAGAATGTCTTCATCTTGATGTTAACTCCATCCTCTATCAATGTAGCCTCTTCTGGTTGGAGCCAAAGAGGATGTTTTGTTTCAAAGTTGGTTTCTGTTAGGTATTGTCACCAGGATTATGTGGAAATTCCCAGAATAGATCCTGAAAAATATTATCTGTATTAACATGAAGAGAATCAAAGTGATTTAGCAGTCACATTGGATTAAAAGATGGATTAAGCTCTTACCATATGCCAGGTCCTGCATTAGGTAATGAGGGTACATGATGAATAAGACTCAATTCCTAAACTTGAGAATTTGACAGCTGAATATGCTAGATAATCATAAACAAATGCTTACAGGACAGTCTAACATGGGCAACAATATAGCTGTAATTAGCAGTAATTACCTCTGTGGGGCCCAATGTGGGTATGTGTCACAGAAACTGATTGAGTTCACTAGGTGACAAGATGAGGTGGGAAGAGGCATTCTCGACAGAAAGAATTGCATGTCCAAAGAACAAAAATAAGTGTATTGTAGTTACCAGAAATTAATTATTACTGAAACGTAAAGATGGGAAGGTGAGGCTAGGGCAGCTGAGTGGCTGCAGATCCAAATAGAAGCCACATCAGGAGGCAGTTTTCATGCCATTGTTATGGAGCTTGTGTTTATCCTATAAATATTGGCAGAGGCACTAAAAGATTAAATCAACACAGTGACTTTGTTGCCTTTATAATTTAGAGGTATTAGTCAGTATCAAGGAAGGTGATTTGGAAGAGAACAAAGATGGGATCAAGAGGACCAGTTAAGAAGCTATTGTCAGATTTCAGGAGTGAGAGGGTCACTTCAGAACGAAGAAGACTGAGACATAGTGAAACAGAACAGAGAAGGCAGAGTCACAGTGTGACAGTGACTACTTCCCCATAATAGAAAGCTGACCAACCAGATCTGTCTGTCAACCCCATGTTCCCATGTCACTTTTGCCACATTTCCAGACAACCACTAAACTGTTTTTTGCCATCATAGAGTAGATAGAACTTTCTATTTGGCATAAATGGAGTCATACAGTATGTACTCTTATTTCATGTTTTGCTTCTTTCACTCAGCATGATCATTTTGAGATTCATTCAAGTTGTAGGGACAATCAGTAGCTTTTTCCTTTTTACTGTCGAGCGGTACATCATTGTATGTATACGCCATAATTTGTTTATCCATTCATCAGTTGGTGGATATCTTGGATATTTCTAGTTTTTGACTATTCAGATTGCTATAAACAGCAATGCACCAGCTTTGTATAGACTTTCTTTGTATGCTTTCTTTGCTTTTGGGTAAAGACCTAGAAGTGGAATGTCTGGGTCATATGGTTGGCATATGTTTAGCTTTCTATGAAACTGCCAAATTCTTTTACAAAGTGATGGTACAATTTTACGTTTCTACTGGCAATATGTGAGGGTTGCAGTTTTTATGTATCCTTTCCAGCACTTGCTATTGTCAGTCTTGTTAACTTCAGTCATCCAGCCAGATGTACAGAGCTATCTCATCATGGCTTTATATTTCCCTAATGACTGAGGATGTGGAACACCTCTTCATGAGCTTATCCACCATCTGGGTAACTGTTCTGGTGAAGAGTCCAGTCAAATAATGATCATTTAAAAATTTGGGTTGCTTTCTTATTATTGTGTTAAAAAGAGTTATTTATTCTTGGTTCAAATTCTTTGTTAGATATATAATTTGCAAATACTTTCTCTGGATCTGTGGCTTTCTTGTCTTTTCATTCTCTTAATAAGTATTTTTAGAAGGGCTGAAATTTTTAATTGTGATGAAGCTGAATTTGTCAGTATTTTCTTTTATGGAGATGCTTTGATCATTTATATAACTTACACATTTGATGCTATAAATGTCCCTTTAATACTGCTTCAGTGACATCCCACAAGTATTGATATGTTAGGTCCTCATATTCATTCATTTGCAAATATTCCCTGATTTCTTTTTTAATTTCCTCTACAACCCATGGGCTAGTTGGAGGAGTGCTACTGAATTTTCCTGATGCATAGTTGGGTATTTTCCACATAATTTCCTGATATTGATTCCTTATTTAATTGCACTATGGTCAAGTATACTTTACATGCATTAAAACCTTTTGAATTTATTGAGACTTGTTTTGTGGCCTGCATTATGGATCTACTTTGGAGAAACACTCTTGGAGTGTACTTGAAAAGAATGTATGTTCTGCTGTTGTTGGGTAATCATCAATCTGTCTATTTTTCTTTGCAGTTCTGTGAGGTTTTGTTCCATGCTGAAGTTCTGTTATTGGTGCATGTTAATTCATCACTTGATAGACTCCTGCATTTGTTATTATAAAGCAACTTTTTTTTATCCCTAATAGTATTCTTTTCTCTGAAGTCTGCTTTGTTTGGTATTATTATAGCCACTTGAATTTTTTTTGATTTGTGACAGCATTTTCCAATTCTTTACATTTAAAGTGCATTTCTTGCTGTCACATGAAATTGGGACTTGTTTCTTAAATCTAATCTGACAACCTCTTATCTTTAATTGGGAGTATTTAGACCACTTACATTTAATGTGATTATTGATACAATAGGTTTAGATACATTTTCTTGCTATTTGTCTTATCTATGCTCTTTGCACTCTTTTCTGATATTGTTCAAATAAATTAAATATGTAAAAGATTTAGCTTTATCTCAGTTATTGGCTTATTAGCTATAATTCTTTGTTCTGTTATTTCAGTGTTTTTTAAATTTATGGTTGTCAACCTAAATAACAAATGTAGTGATCCCCTCCAAAGATAATAAGTTTATTCAAGAATAGCAGAGCATTGCTGTGGGAATATGTGACTTAGTAAGTTATGAGTGTATGCAAAAAGAGGAAGTTTTTCAAGGTGAAATGAGGATAACTACATAAACTGTTTTGAATCAGTTATCTAGTGTGTGGGAGGTCTGCATAGATCAATAACTAGTGTGGAGTTATTCAAGGTTTAATACGTAGTTGTTGGACAGACATCCTTGCAGAATTATTTTTGGTGTGAGGTTGCAGTCACTTTCTTCAACTTTGTTTTTGAAAGCTATTTTCAGAATTCCCACTGGACAGTTTTTGTTTTATTTCAGTACTTTGCAGATGTTGGTATATTTCTTTCTTACTTGCGTTAATTCTCATGAGAAATTTGCTATCATTCTTACCTTTGTTCTTTCTTAAGTATCTTGTCTTTGTGTGTGTATGTGTGTGTTTGTGTGTGTGCACATGTTTTAGCTTCTTTTAAGATTTTCTCTTTATCACTGATGCTTAGTTGTTAAGCATTCTGGGACCTTAGTGTACTGGCCACTTTAGATAAAGGAAACTTGTGATAGGACTTTATATTGAGATATGGGTTGTAGAATCTGTACTACTCTGGAATGTGGCTGGATAGAATCTTCTTAGGAGGACAGGGACCTCCATTCAGGAGACAAGTGGTATAGGGCGGACCATATGACTGATGGTAGGGGAAAACTTACCATTCCACGACATCCTTGTGATTCCGGCATTGACTCATTCCAAACTTCCTTGGTATTGGGTATAAGCTTGAGGTGTAAGGTGGGAAGAGATTATGGTTGAACTCTCATGGGGAGGCATCAGAGTCATTCTGAAAGGTCTGGAGGATGGCAGACCTCAAAATAATTCAAAGTAAAGGCAGTATTCCTCTGTGTGTTTGTGTACATGTGTGTAGATTTGCCTGGTAGAATTTTATTACAGTTTCAAAATGTCCCTTTCCAAATGGGCAAAAAAGTAAGCAGCACTTTGTACAAAATAACTAACTTATGGACTCTTTTTAGAAGATGTTCTTTCATTTCACAGACTATTAATAGCATTTACAAACAGTTTTAGATTATAGATTTTGGAATAGTATTAGCAAAAATATCTATAAACTCTTTTATTTTTCCTTGCAATCAATTGCATTTTTAATTGCATTTGATGTAATTTTTGTTTGATTTCCCATTGTTGCCTCTTGCTCTGTAAAAATTTCTGTTGCTTACAGTTATCTTTACAAACAGGGCAGTCCTCTAAAAGCTTTTATTTAATTTGGTTAAATAAATTGCTAATCATCTTTAAGCAGGGACAAATCCAAAGTCACCACATAAAGGATAATTCATAATGTTTTTTTAAGCAACAACTTTCTCTTTTTTTTGTCAAGCTAGTCAGCAGTCTGGCAGTTAGGTCTTTGTGATGAATCAGAATATACGTGCCAGCCCATTTGCACCATCTGCTACAGGAGTGTCACTGGAGAGAGGACTGTGGACACCTGGTGGGTTGACGTAGAAATGTTAGCTTCTGGGTAGACATCAGCTCCATGATGAAAGCCAAGGGAGCAAAAAAGCCTGGGAGGAGAAGATTTTGCTGGTAGCAGCAAAAGAGGTACACCTGTTCCTGAACTTGAACTTGGGAGGATGTGTGCTTACATGTATGAAGGATGTACACATGCATGTATTTTTAGCATCTGTGACCTTTCAGAATCTCAGTGACAGGATGGTCTTAAATTCTTGGGAAAGGTAAAGGACCATGAGGTAGTACTTATGTGCAAGTCCTGGTAAAGACAATTGATGTTATTTGTAGAAGGAAAAATTTGTAAATTTTTGTTGTGTTTGGGTGACTTGGAATGAGATTTCCAAGTGCATCATTGGGGAATAAAGCTTTAACTATGGGCTCAAAGAACCTCTTTTAATTCACTTAGTGGCTTATGTCATCCAATAGTTCTGATTGCTTTTTGTTGTTGTTGTTGTTAAGGAACTACCTGTTAAGAAACTATTCATATCCTCCCAATTTTTAAGGCAACTGAAATGTCCACTAGTTGAAACCAGCCTGGGAGTGTTTATGAGTGCTGATTTTGAGGAGCACAAAATACCTTGGTGTGATGAACAAGATGTTGTGAGCTATTTCCCAGTTGTGGATTCTGGGAGCTGGTTTACAGTCTCCTATAAAAATAAAAAGTCTTTTCTGTGGTGTTATCCAGCTTCTGGGTACACATACACAAGGCACACCCACAGCCCCCATCCTTTCCTCCTCACTGGAGGCTCATAAGGAATAAAGATTATTATCACCATCACGTTTAATTATGACCTTGTTTGAGGTCAAAGTCGTATAGTCAGTAGCGGAGCCAATTTTCATGCCCAAGTCCTCCTAGCCCATGGATCATGCACACTTTATGTCATCATGCTGCACTGTTAGCTCTTTGTTCCTTAGTCCTGCTTGCCCCATCACTGGGACAATTTCCAGAAGTCAGACCCCATCTGAAGCATTTCTAACTAAACATTTGTGATGAACATAAAGCAAATCGTGTTTCCTGGCTTAAGAGCAGTTTTAATGTTGGCACACATCTTAAAAACTGACCCCTACTTTCTCCATTTCTACTCTCTCATCTTTCTCAAATCTGCAGCCATTTTTTCTATGCCCCTCTCAGCTCAAGCTCTTACTGTTTCCCAGGGAATCTTGCAACTTTCCAACAGGCTTTTCTCATTCTGCTCTTTACTATGACATACAGGACAGTTTTTGATGTCTTGCTTTCTCCCAGGCGTACTGAACTCCCTGCTGTTCCCTGAATGTAAAATGTACAACATTGTTTTGTGTTCTGGGATGCTTCTCTCTCATGGCTCCAAGAATCTTACCTATTTGTTCATAAATTCACCCCTAATACTGAGCTCAAAGGCCTCTACTTCCACAAAGCTTTCCTTGATTGTTTGAGGTTTCTCCTCTTTGCTGTGTTGTTTCTTCTAATTGCATTGCTCTAATTATTTAATTGCCTTTGGACACTGTTGCATGTGAGCACTTTGAAGGCAGGCCCTGAGTGATATTCATATCTGTAGCTCAGAATCCAGCTCAGTGCTTGGCAAATAAAAGGTGCTTAATGAGAATTTTTTTTTTTGAGTTCATTGTTCTGAGGCCTTCTGAGAGCTTCAGGAAATATTGTTGGTATTTATTATTGGTATTACTGAGTATCTGTGGTATGTCTTTAGGGTGATATTTGAATGCAACTGGGAGCTACTGAAAGGAATTTGACAAATTGTCTACTTTGTAAACATAACTAAATGCCTTGAAATTGGCACAGTTCTGCATTCTGATTCTCCGTGGATCAGAGGCTTAAATTGCCATATACGTGTGAATGATTTCAGTCTTTAACTGCTGCTCAGAAAGCCCTGTGGATGGAGTGCCAGACAGGATCAAGATTACCTACTAGACATACCTGCTTGCAAACCTTTCCATAACCCCAAGTCCCTCGCCTCACACCCACCAGAAAGAAGATAAATGGCTTCTAGATGCCCAAACAACCACCTGGGAATTATTCTTGAATAGCTGCCCTTCCTCATTCTCCCACATTTTGTGATCACCGAGTCCAGCTAACTCTCCCTCCTCAATAATAGTGTAAATCTCTTTTCTTTGCTCCAGTTTCATAGCCACTCTTCCCACACAGGGCTCCATTTTTTTTTTCTCTCTCTCTTGAGAACTGGGAAATGCTCTGGTTTATTTGTCTCCTCCCATCATCTGTCCTTACAATGTAGGTGGCTATCCACCATCTTTAGAATTCTAAGGCCCTTCCTTTTCTGCTAGAGCTTGACTTATTGCCCTCCTCACCCCCATGTTTTAGTCATAGTGAATTAATTGTATTTTCCCAAAAATGGCATTTTTTTTCATCCAGGATTTTGAACATGGCATTCCCTTTTCCTAGAACTTTCCTCCTATTTCCCCATTTCCCTCTCATCTTTCAGTCCTTTACTTAAACATTCTCTCTTCTGGAAGAATTTCTTTATTCTCCAAACTGGGTTAACTGTTCCTCCTAAGTGTCCCATAAATACATCTACTGTGACTCTTAGGACACACATGGTGGTGATCTACCTCCAGTTTATCTCCCTCACTAACTACACTGTGAGTTTTATAGGGACCAAGCTACATCATATTAATTATTATAAACCTACTTTCTAACACAGTGTCTGGAGATAGAAGTTGCTCAAGAAGTATCTGTTGACTGGACAAACAGTTGTCAATACCTAGCCCCATAACTGTATTGGGCAATTTGTGAATACATTGGAGATCTGCTCAGGCAAAACTCTCCATAACCAATATGGACTTGACATCTGTTTCAACCCAGTATTGAGATATTTAAAAATACTCACCTGCTTCCCATTCAGATCTTTATCTATTCATTTATGAAGGGTCAAAGAGTCAGTTCTGTCTAATTAGGAGGAAAGGGTCTGTGGTGTGCAGTCAGCCCAAGGACATGTATGAAGGGTACAGATTGCCCAAGATTCTGCCAATTAAAATAGTGGTAAAAGGGAACTAGAACTAAGAGAGAATTCATTTATCTTCTTAAAGCACAAGCAAGTTATAATTTGAAGACAAGTTATTTAAGTAGAAAATATTATAACCTTGAATAATAAAAAGCCAGAGAAAACTGTGAAGACAGAGAAATAATGTTCGCCTTTCTACCCTTGGTAACTGTTGAGGGCAAATTTTACATGATTCTAGACCATAGATGGATGATGTCACACAATGGTTGTTGAAAGTCAGACTTTACTATATACACTTGACCTCTTTCAGGTCTAGGAGCAGTGGTGCAATTCATGAAATTTCTCTGGAAGCATGAGTAGGACTAGGAACACACACACACACACACACTCACCCCCCACAATTAATCTGTTGCATAGATAAGTTTTTATGTTCTAAAAATGAAAATAAACTCTTTAACAAAAACTTGTATCCACATAGACTTAGAGAGAAAAATCAATCTCTAAAAATGAAGGAAAATGTTTATAATCTCAGAATTTGTTGAAATTTTGATAGTTGATGAAATAGACTGTGACGGTCATAAATCTTTTGAGAAACATTACTGCTCTGTGTGAGGATGGTTGTCACCAGTCAACTTGGTGATTTGTTGTTATTTATGGTGTTTTTGTTACTTTATCTGTATCGTGACTTCCTGGTTCATTCATCCAATACTTATTAACACTGTACATAATATAATGCGCTGTAGCTCCTGTGTGTAAGTAGCTTCCCATGCTGGAGATGCTGCCTGTGATGAACCCAGGAGTTTAGGAGGTACAAGCACATAAAGATAATTGCAACACAATAGGACAGGTGAAGTGACCAGGATGGAAATGCAGTGGGGAACAAGATGGGATTTGTTGAGAAGATTCCTGCTAGAAGGATTGGGATGGGTAGAGTAGAAAAATATAAGGGTACTTGAGATGTTGGGGGAAAGGGTGACTATTTTATAATGGGAATTAAATCTGATATATGGAGAGGGGGTGACTGAAGATGGAACTACAAAGGTGGACTCTTTCAGGTCATGGAAAACATGGTAAAGTAACTTCAAGCCATTATGACCATATTTTATTTATGTAATACTTTAATAAAGATTAACATCATAATTCAATCAACATTTTATGTGTAAATATGTACACGTTTGCCTAAATTAACGATAGAGTTCTGTCAGACTTACTACAAAATTTCATTCATTCATTCATCAGGCATTCATTCATTCATCAGTTTGTTCTTCCTATGTGCCAAATTCTCTACTAAATACTTAACCAATATTATTAGCTCATTTTAAACAAAATACAGCTGCCTCTTTATATGACATATTGTTTTCTTTTTCCAAAGGGACAATTTAAAATTATTTGAATTGCTTTTTTTTATTTTATTTTGTGTTTCTAAGTAGATCATGCCATTTATTGATACTTTCTTTTGAATTCCTCCTATGATCCAGTTATATCATTATTTTTGGTAATATTCAGTATTTATTATGATCGTGCAAATGTAACTCATGGATGGGTCATAGAATTCTATGCTTAAGTTTATTTATTTTTTTTGAAAAGATTTTTTTTTTCACTTTGCTGGGCATTCTAATTGTCCTGTTACTTGATTCCGTTTTCTATGTGCTCATCACTAACTGTTCCTGAGAACCTTTGTCAGAAGTGTTAATGTTCTCCAAATACATCAGAAATCCTATCAGTCTCTCCCTTTTGAACATGTCACTCCTAGACTCCCTCCTCTGCTCTCATCTGAGTGTCTTGCTCTCTGCTGCCCAATTGCTGCTGTAAAATTGTTTCCTGGGCCATCTTTCCAGGGGTTTCTTTCTTTTTCTTCCTGAATTGATGGGTTCAGTCTCTGTTTTCTTGGATTCAATGTAGTCCTTTCTTGCTTTCCTCTCTTATTTTTGGTGGAAAATTTGCTCCAGGACCTTCCTTAGTAATTGCATACCTGAAGCTTTTGTAGAATTTTTATGTCTAAAAATATCTTTCTTCTATTTTGATTTTGGTTGAGGTAGAATGTTGGAGGTGCTGTTCATTTTCTTTTTAATAACGTTTGGATTCTTGATGCTTTGTAGGAAACTCATTTTTGCTCCCTTTCCCAGCTTGTAAGATCTCTTTGCCCAGTCTTTTAAAATTTCCTCATAATGTGTGTAGGAAATGTAGCTACAGACTTCTAGCTTTTTAGAACATTCTAGAACCTCACAAAACTGGCTTCACATGATTTAGGTGTTTATATAATAAAAATCTCAGGTTAGAGATAAAAATTGCTTCTGCTCTTTCGTATTTCCTGTCTCTGCTTCGTTTGTCTATTCATCAGCTTGTATATCTTTATTAGTGTGGTTATCCGTCTACCCCTTTGAAATGCAAGCTTCATGACAACAGGGACATTGCTTTGTTCATAGGCTGAAAGTGCCTAGGACAGATTATGGCACATGGTGGTCTCAGTATGGAGCTATTTATTTATTTATTTTGGTAGTACTGAGGTTTGAACTCAGAATCTCATGGTTTTGCTAAGCAGGCACTCTATCTACCATTTGAGCCATGCCCCCTTAAGGTGAGAAAAATTTAAAAAGTAAAATAAAAAGGGACAGTTGACTAAGTGGAAGTTAAAATTTAAAAGGAAGGAATAAGGTAAGCTAAAAAGGAATAAAATGGAAACTAAAATGAGAGATTTAAAATCTCCATTAAGGTAAAAGGTCAAGAGTTTAAAAATACAAAGCAGATGAGATTTAAAAATAAAAGATATAATGCTATAAGTCAATGAGATAAAAGGTTAAAACATGAGTAAAAGCTGTAATGGTTTAGGCTAAAAGGTTAATGCCTGTGAGATGAAAAGCTAAAAACAGACCATTCCTTAGGATTAAGGCTTTAGAGCAGGAAGTCAAGACTAAAAAAGGCAACAGAAGGAAAATAAAAATTAAATTAAAACATTAAGAATAAAGTGGATTAGATGAACTATTATTTTTGTTAAAAGTATGTAACAAAAACAAAAGAGAACTGTTCCAAGGAGGTGGAGTATGGTGAAGTTGTGGGGTACCATAGCTTCCATGTGGGAAGGGTGGGTGGAGGCCATGTTGACTGTGCCTTCTGCGTGTGGAGTCCACTGGAAGAGGGCAGGGACTGTCATCCCAGGCAGCTGCAGGACTTGCCCTGGTTTGAGCTGTCAGAGGGAAATACCTCCTGCTCCCATTTAAAAACAATTATTAAAAATGAAATCTCACTGGCTCTCCTGTCATCATTGCCTTGCAGCCTTCGGGATCTCTCTGATCTTTGAGTTGGCCGCGTCCCCACGTCTGCTTCCTTCCAATCTCTCCCCACAGTGCAACCAGATTAATCTTCTCAAAACACTATTTTGGTCATGTGATTATATTGTATGAAAACCTTCTGTGCTTATCATGTTAAAGACCCAAGTTCTAAAAGGCCTCACAAAGTCTGGTTTTCATGGACGCTTTCAAATAAGTTAGAGGTCTTTTAGGTTTGTCTCTAAATTGAGGCTTGTGTACTGCATTATATATGTTAACCCCCAAGACACCTGGGGATTAAGTAGTTTGAAGTTGGGAATATGACCATGAGTTTTAGAATTATTTCAGAAAAAAAGGAATTCCTAGTTCCATCTTGAAAAAGCCAACGTAAATATATTGATATTGATTTTGTTTTAGCTTTTCATTCTCAGAGAAAAATTTGAGAGCAAGAGAGAATGAACTAGAGATAGAACTCATGTGTGTGTGCTTCTGGGAAAATTAGATTTTTATTTTTAAAGACTCAGTGCTGGCGCTCACTTCTTAGCTATTTCCCAGAATGGCTTTCTTTCCTGAAAGAAAGATATTAAGGAGATATTATCTTTAGAAATGCTTTTAAACATTCCTTATAATGAAAATCCAGCTTCTCTCAAGTGTTTGAAGGGAAAAAAAAAAAGAGCTGGGAAAGAAAACTAACCATATTTAAGATTATCCCAATGAGTTTTCTGCCAAAATACCAGATGCTACTGGAAAAATTATATCTGCCACAATTTGCTGTCTGGGAACTTTGCCTGCCTCTTTAACAGGGGTAAGGAGAGAAGTGTAGAATGAGGTAAATGGCAGACCTACTGCAGATAAACAGTGCTCTTATGTAAAAAGGCTAAGCTTGTGAGGATGACAGCATTCATTCACTTAAAATTCTAATACTTGCCAGGAAATACAAGGGCACCTTAGAGCCATTCACGGTGAAGGCTGGTCACTATCACACTTGATCATCCCAAGCACTATTTTATATGTCCACAATGAAACTTTCTGGCACTACTTCTATTTCATCATAGGAGCATTTGCGAGTCAGAGGTAAGCTCTACATTTCAATTTTCTTGTGTTGGCTTTTGATTTTCTTTTCAGTTTTAAATGGATTTGGGATAGGTCAAAAACTTTTCTAAGCCAAATCCATTTGTATTTGCCATCCCTAGATTTAGGTCGTTTTCCTCTACTCTCAGGGAATGAAAGAGGTGTTAGAAAAAAAGAGTTGAATTCTGAGAGATGGGATGTGTGCTTAGCTTAAAATGAGGTAATTAAAGCAAATCTCACATTAGAAGATAGTTCCAATTTAATATTATATCGAACATAAGATGCTTAGATGACTTGTCTCCTATTTTTTAACAGTTGTGTGCTATCTGGGTCTAGCCTCTAGCAGAAGCAGAAGCTGCGTGAAAAGCAGACTTTGGTATAACAAAATCTTGACACTCCAGGGTGTATAAGAAACCCACAAGGAAGATGGTATCTAAAATTTCCTGCCCTCTGCTTTTCAAGTTATCCAAGTCTTACTCAGTCTGAGGTTTGAATTGTAACAGTTTATCTTTTTTTTTCTTTTTCATGTTTGTTATGGACAGATTCATATGTTCCCTCCAGATTCACATGTTGAAGCCCTGTCACCCAGTATAGCTGGATTTAGAATAACAAAGTCTAAGGTCACATGGGTCATAAGTCTGAGGTCATTAGGGTGGGGCTCTGACCTGAGAAGATTAGTGTCCTTGTAAGAAGAGACACTAGAGAGCTCACTCTCTATGCATAGACTGAAGAAAGGACATTTGAGGACATGGTGAGAAGGTGGTTGTCAGTAAGTCAGGAAGAGAGCCCTGGGACTGTCGTCTTGAATAACTTCCTAGTTTCTAAAACTCTATATAAAAAAAATTTCTGTTGTTTAAGCCACTCACTCTATGATCTTTTGTATGGCTCCCAACTAGAATAAACAGTATTCCTGTTGGTACTAGTGAAAATAAAAGATGAGAAACTGGCTCCAAAAAAGGAGTTGGGTTATAGAAGGAGGGTGGGCATCTGATTTGTCTTGTTTAATAATGACTGCATTTCTAACACCCAGAGAAAGAGCTGGCTCACAGCAGGTGTTCAGTGTTTATTTTGCTAAGTGAATAAATTAATGAGGGAGTGAATCAACGAATGGCTAAAACATCTAACCTTCTTGTGATAATTAAAATTAAGTGCAATACCAAAGGGACCATTGCATTTCCTCCCTTAAAGGGTTTTTTTTTTTGGGGGGGGTTTGAACTCAGAGCATCCCACACTTGCCAGGGACTCCACCACTTGAGCCACATACCCAGTCCTTTTTGCTTCAGTTATTTTCCAAATAAGGTCTCAGGTTTTTGCCTGGGCTAGCCTGGTCCTCTATTCTCCTATTTCTACATCCTTTGTTACTGGGAGACAGGTGCACACCACCATGCCCAGCTTCTTGAGATGGAATTTTGCTAACTTTTTTTATAGGGGCTGGTCTTCAACTGTGATCCAACTGATCTCTGCCTCCTAAGTACCTGGCATTATAGACGTGAGCCACTGTGCCTGACATGATTAAGTTATTATTTATTTACTTCGTCTGCACTGGGCTTTGAATTTAGGGGGCCTTGAGTTTGCTAGGCAAGTGCTGTATCATTTGAGCCACACCTCCAGCCCTCCTCCCTTACATGCATCTTGTTTCTTTCTGATTGTTTTGAGACAGCCTTATCTTAAAGACCATCCTGATACTCTTTTTTAAAAATCTCCAGCTTTCACCAATGTTTCTATTAATATTCTCTATTATTTTCCAGGATTCACTTCAGTATACTACACAGAATTTAGTTGTCATGTCTCTCCAGTTTCCTATGGTCTGTGACATTTTCTAGTCTTTCCTTGTATTTCATGACCTTGAGGATTACTGGCCAACTCTTCTGTATAATGTTCCCCAGTCTAGGTTTGTCTGGTGTTTTCTCATGATTGGACATGAGTTGCAGGTTTGGGGGAAGAACACCCTCAAAATCCAAAAGGAATAAAGAGGGTTACTGTAGGTGTAATGCTGTCTTCATCACATGCCAGGAGAAGGTCCATGGGATTCACATGAAATGTTAAACTGAAGTTATTTGGACCCAAATTATTATGATTACTTTCATACCTCTATAGTACACACAATGCTATGGTCTGATGTATGTGTCCTCCAAAAATTCTTATGTAAAGCCTGACTATCAGAGTGATAGTAAGAGCTGGAGGCTTTGGGAGATGATTAGGTCATGAGGACATGAGGACAAAACCCTCAGGAATGAGATTAGTGCCTTATAAAGGAGGCCCCATTTTGAGCTACAAAGCAAGATCCTGTCTCAAATTATATAGATATATATCCCTAGAGAGCTGCCCTGCTCTTTCTACCGTGTGAAAACACAACTAGAAGGCTCAATCTATGAACCAGATGTGAGCTCTTACCAGAAACCTAACCTACTGGTTGATGCCTTGATCTTGGACTTCCCAGCCTCTAGAACTTGAAAAATAAACTTCTGGTTTATATCCACCCAGGCTAAGGTAATTTGTCATAGCAGTCCAATGGACTGAGACATGCAATAATGCATCTTTGCATATTCTGAGTGGACATAGAAAGTCTTGATTTCACCTCCCTAAATTCATAAATGAAAATTTTTCCTTTCCCACTATCTTCTAGGAAGTAAGACTGTGTGTGTATTTTTGTGTGTGGTCTTATACACAATGGATTTTATTTACAGCCCAATCATTTTCTTTTTGTCCAAAGAGCTGTAATGAAATATGTACAGCAAATTAATAAGGAGGGATTTTTCTTGAAGGTTCTTGGTTCCTTTCTGAGATCCAGATAGAAACTTTGATGACATAGATCTCAACTCAGCCCTCCCAGTATTAGTACATTAGGCACCTTATAAAATATAACTTATTCAAGGTCCCACCAGCCATACCACCCTCAAGTGTGATGTCATCAACAAATTAATTGAGGACATTTGGGACCTTCAAGAAAACAAGAAGTGAGTTTTGGCAAGTAACCCAGAAGGTAGCATGGAAGTAATAGTGGGATATCCCCTCACTTATACCTGAATAATGTCCTGTGAATAATGCTGTGTGAGGATGGACAAGAAGAAAGGCATAAAACTGAGTCAGACCACTTTATTGTAAAAAAGATTGAGATGCTTCCCTCTGCTTAACATTTTATGGGAATATTTACATTGGAACTTGTCCAAAGTTGAGTCAAGTTGGGGTGAGTAAAATAGCCTCTGGGGAATAGAGTGCTTGTCCAGAAGAGGTAATTACCTTGGCCAGAATTTGGCATATGAATGAACACTTTGCTCCCAACAAGGTCTTTAACTTGCTCAGCCCCACTCATGAATTGGGCCCATTGTGCCTTCTTAAACCCTTGAAATTTTACTTGTTATTCATATTTTACTTTCTGTCTTGGGATATAATTTAATGTAACCACTGTCACAATGCAATCAAGAAGTGCCTTTGACTCAAAAAGTGAGAGGTAAACTGTGGATAGTTAGTAAAGAAAATTTCTGGGCTAAACATGAATGTTGACTCAAATTATGATTTCATGTAGAGAATTTTAGTGTTTTTTTTCTAGTGCAGCAGCTCTTTTTAAATACCTTTAATGGACAAGGAAGTATATTAGACTTAAAAATGTACAAAGAATAATAATAAATGGCTTTGCTTTCATGTAATATATTGCTAGATGAAGATCAAATCCATAGTTAATAATCAAATCCAGAATATTAAATGTAATAAAATAGAATGGAATATGGTAGATTTTGTGAAGGTATTTATTTACATTGTTAAAATGCATAGAGGAATGTAGTAGATGAACATTTCACTTAAGTGGTAAAGGAGGCATGGATGAAGTGGCTTGTATTTGGTTGCCCATCAGTATTTCTGAGCCTCACAGGTAAAACATCCTAACATTTGGTTTTGGGATTTTGTTAGGGGGATATTACCCTACTAAACTAAAAGTCAACCTTAAACCTCTCAGCTGCATAACATGAAGTTCCAAATACTGCACTCACAGTCCTTGGAGAAAGAGGTTCCCAGGAATTCTGAGTTCTTTGATTCTAAGTTTTCTTGGTGTTTTGTCATCAACCACACCTGGAGTCTGCCTCTTCATTCCTTTAGTATGCTACAAGCTTGTTGATACAGTTAATCTAACCAACATACATTTTTGCCTTTCAGAGTATTAGATGATGCAATTAATATCAGGAGGTATTTATGAACTCTGACATACCTTTCATGATCTGTGTATTTTCTAAGTAGATCTTATTTTTGAGAGGCAATAGTCTCCCATTTCTGATTCTAGGGATGACATTTTATCCTAGGCTAGTCACATCTTTTTTTTCTTTGTTTCTTTACTATTTTGAGTGTGGAAAGATTGGGAGCTTGGACATTTTTCTTATTTTCATGTATTCTCAGCAATACATTTAAAATAAATTTTTGTATTTTATTCAACATTTAGGTTTATGGTATTGAAAATCTTTTCAAAATATTTAGTTTACCATACTCCTCAAGGTGGAAATTTTCTCTAGAAATTCAAAGGAAATAGAATAAATGAGTATGATTTTATCTCATTCTTTTCAGCTATGTCTCATGCTCTACTCATAAAACACTCATTCTTATGAATAAATGAAGTACCGTAGCAAGTTTACTGATATTATTAGAAAACACATAAAATTCTCTTATGTTTTCTTCTGTACTTTCCATAATACCATCTTCTCTCCACTGTGCCATAACCTGTCCTGTCTACAACTTTGAACAGGTAGGACTTTTTTTTTTTTTTTTTCATCTACTGGAGCTGTAACTCAGATTCTTATGCTTGCTAGGCAGTACTTTATGTCTTGAGCCATGTTCTCAGCTCTTTCTGCTTTAGTTTATTTTTCAGAATATATGCCTGGGGCTAGCCTTGGATCATGATTTGATCCTCCTATCTCTGCTTCCCATGTAGCTGGTATTATAGGCATAAATAACCATGACTTGTTTATTGAGATAGGGTCTTAACAATTTTGTTTTTGCTCAGTTTGTCCTCCCCATTTCAGCCTGTTGTATAGCTAGCTGTGGAAATAGGAGATGTGACCTGATCCTCTTCTACTTATAAATCAGGCCTTCTCTGTTTATTCTCTAGGTCACTTCATCTGGTCACATGAAGGAACTTGGAAGATAATTTTACCATGGAACATAAGTTGTTATATGATTGCTAAGGCTCAAGATAAAAGTAGGATATGATCTGAATACTTAGAAGGACCAGTTAAAGATAGAGAGGTACAATAACTCCCCCTTACCCATGGTTTTGTTTTCTGTAATTTCAGTTACCTGTCATCAATTGTGGTCCCAAAATATTAGTAAATGGAAAATCCCAGGAATAAATCATTCATGTTTTCAATAGCTTTTATTACACATAGTTATTCTATTTTATGTTTAAGTATTGTTAATCCCTTATAGTACCTAATGTATGAGTTAAAATTTATCATAACTCTGTATGTATAGGAAAAAGCATAGCATGTATTGGGTTTGGTATTTTCTGTGGTTTTAAGCATCCACTGTGTGTGTTAGAATGTATCCCCTACAGATAAGGGAGGATATTATAATAATGATGAAGATGGTAATGAAAATAAACACATCTCAGTGCTGACTTTCAAACAGGTGATGTTTTAAGCATTATGTGTATTTAAACCATTCTAACCTTATGAGATAGGAACTATTGTTACTTCTGTCTTACTTTGTTTATGTAACTTGTCCAAAGTCATCCAGATAGTCAGACCTCAAGTTCATGTTCTGGATCTTCTTGCTGCAGCAAACTGAATCACTAAGAGACAGCCAACTCTATGGCCGCACAATCATCTATTCAACTATTTAAAAGGAGATAAATTCTGGTTTTGCTTTGCATTAGCAACAGGTAATTAGTTACATCTAGACATTTTAATACATTTACTTTGCAAATTAACAGCTTTATGTTTCTGTTTCAGAAGTAGGTAGTAAGGGCACAAATAAGTTTTGTCATTTTTGTGTTTAGGATAAATATTGGGAAACATAATAGGTATGGATTTAACTAAATCTGGTCATGCTGTAATCCTTCAAGTCCTTTTCATCATTTGTCTTCAACTGGTGTCTGTCACTTGGTAGATGAAGAAAATGAATTTACACCATGCTTTTGTACCTAGCCATGTTCAACTACCATGTTCAACAAACATTTCTTTTTCTTTTAAGTGTCCCCTATGGCCAGTTGTTTTATTAGGATCTGTGCTAACAATGTTGAAAGGGCAAAAAGTCACTGGGCAATGAAATTGTAACATCTGGTAGAAGTTACAAACATGCAAAGAAGAAATTTAAATCTAGTTGAATAAAATAAAAGAGGTATTTTAGTCTCTTCTATCCAGAGATCCTCTCTACTTGGTAATTTTGCTATTAAAGTCAAATTATTAAACAAAAAAGTTCACCAATACAAATATTAAAAAAAATCTTAAGGAAATTGTGGCTGTTGATCTACAAAATTCTATACTGATGATGCATTGGCTTAGTGAAATTTTACATAGTAAAAAGCATTAATGGGGAAAAACAGTAGTTGTAACAGTCTCAGATCTTTAATTTAAGAAGATGGAAACAGGTTGGAATAGTACCACATGAACTGAGAAAAAAAATTGTTGAATGGATGAACAAAGAAAAGTCAAACTGACTAAAGAGCTCCTTGTCTTTCTCAGTGGAGAAACGTGAACTAGTCTTTGTCTGTGTCTTGCTTAATTTCATTCCTCATGTTAACGATGGCCTTTCTTGACCTCAATTCCTTTTTCAGGTTTTATTTTTCTTTGCAAAGAATTTAGCACTTTTCTTCTTTAGGAACATCTGTTGCGAATCTAGTGTTGAGTTTATTTGAATCTAACAGCTGCCCAGTAGCACATTAAAAGAAACGGTCTAGGTGAGGTTATCCTGTAGACTTCTTTTTAAAAGGACTAATTTCAAAAAAGTTACCTTTATAGACATTTAAACTATGTAATATGGGAGATACAGAAATGTAAACAATTCCCCTTGTTTAGCAAATGGATCAGTGTTGTGTGTTTATGATAATTCTGATGTATTCAATCCAAATATTTAGATATTTAAACACTAATAAGAGAAAAAAAGTTACAGTTTGAACTTGAGGCCAGCTGGCTTATCTGGCTGCTGGCTAATGCTTTCCAAGTGAAGTGCCACTGCCCAGACTGCAAGCTTCTTGACACACTCCCAGCTTATATCTTCCTACAAATCTCATTAAAATGAATTTGTATGGTGTAACAGTCTGAGTCTTTGAGTGGAGTTACTTTTCAGAACTAAGCAAACAACAAGTTACTACTAAAATAACCATTAAGAAGAAAACCACAAAAC
Organism: Castor canadensis; assembly: GCF_047511655.1. NCBI lineage: Eukaryota > Metazoa > Chordata > Mammalia > Rodentia > Castoridae > Castor > Castor canadensis. Next base: position 80,273,311 of record NC_133393.1, read on the forward strand.
TACCACCAGACTAGACTCTACAAATTTTGGAGCCTCTGATGCCTGGCCCAGAAGTTTTAGGTAATTCAGCAAGGGGCATTTATGAAATGTTAGCAAAGACTCCTCTGACCACATAAAATACAACAGCAAAAATACACTCTTTTAACCTTGAATTTATAGACTTGCTCAACACCCAAATGGGACTTAAGTTCATATAGCTGAGCTTTTGTATAGAGTCTACTGTGAGCCTAGTAGTGTTCTAAGCTTCTATGTACACCATCTCTTAATGCTGACAACAGTGAGAGGTGAAGACTATTGTTGACCACAAGTTGTAAATGAGGGGTGGAAGGTGAGTGATTTATTTAAAAAGTCCTGTAGCAAACAGATAGGTAAAGTCTAAGGTCACTGAACTAAACAAAACAGGACTGGAGCCAAGACCAGAAGTTCAAAATTCCACCTGTGCTAGTGCACATAGGGCTCATTTTTTGGTATCTTCCTGGGGATGGAGCAAGAATAATAAGGAAGATATCAGGGATGCAACTCAAGATATAGAAAGAGCAATTCTTTACTAATATGCTGGTTCTTTCTTTTTACCACTTGTCCTAAAAGTGAAGCCTTGTCTATATTCTCTTTCTCTAGTTCCTCTTTTTGCTTCTCTACACGTTATTTCCTTTGGTCTCTATATTGATGTGTACTAATGTGGGAATTCTTTCTAAATTCTCATCAAACTCTGCAAAGCTTTCTTCTTTTAACAAGACAAAGGTGGGGGGGTGGGCAGAACTTTAAAATAACTAGATATAGAGAATGTGTACAGAACAAAATGTATCATTCAAACCTCAAAGTCAGGTTGTGTTTTTCTCTACTACTCCAATAAGGTGGCCGTAGAGAATCATTAACTGATTTCATTTTAGAATTGGAAAGAACCAGATATGCAAAAGAATCAACCTGTCCATTGTGTAAGACAAAAGCAAGGTGTATATATATATATATGTATATATACATATATTCCTTAGGACACCTATATATATATATAATATATTATATACATAATTTTTTGGTGGACTGGGGGTTTGAACTCAGGACTTGGTGCTTGCAAAGCAGGAGCTCTACTGCTTGAGCCACACCTCCAGTCCATCTGTAACAAGTCATAATACTCCATGCCTTCTGTGATTATTGAGAAGATTAAAGAAAGTGTATTGTAGTTGATGTTTATAGACTGCTTGCCCTGTGTCATGTTCTATGATAAATGTCTTACATTGATTTTTTTTCAGGGAATACTTAATAAAACATGCAAAGTTCTTAGACCATAGTAAGAATGTATATGTGAGTGTGTGTGTACATAAACAGAGACATACTTATACACATATTTGTTAGAAATGCCATACACATTCATATTAGTTAGGAATTTCATTTAAGCCTGACTATGTTGGCTTACATTACTGTTAGTCCTGTGACAAACAGCCTTGTCTCTTGACAAGATGTTATCAAGACTCGTGCTTTGACTTTCTGCCCGACCAGAATCTTATAGAAGACTTATACCCTCAAGGGCACAGGATGGATGTTCAGTCATGCCCTCTGTGCTTCAGGTGGGTGAATAGCAGGAAGGAAGAAGATAAGGAACAGAAGGGCAAAGCATGCTATCCTGGAAGAGCTGCCCGGTGATATGTAAGTGCTGCTTTTTCCTTAACACCTCTGTCTATAGGGAAGACTATCAAAGATAGTTTTTAATCTGAGCAAACCTATCACCAACTAATGAAATGAGGAGGTAATTGACAGTTTCTGTCATGTATTTATGAAGAACATAGTTATAGAGTACAACTCTCTCCACTTTGTTTAGGAGGTTACTATATACATATATGTATGTATATATGTTTCATTGTAAAACAAAACAAAACACGTAGAGGTAGAGTCTTAGTACATGCAGAGGTTAAGACTATAAATATGCTTTTCACATAACCCCAGTGAATTGGTGATTGGGATTTGGAACAGTAATTCAGCCAAAGAAAATTACCAGATAAACAAATTGATTTGTTTTGTGCAGAATTCAGAAAGGGGTACAATAGCAGAGCAGAGACAAAGCAGGGAGTAGGTATGAAATGAAATGAACCTGAGTAGAGACACATGGTCTAGGAAAAGGAGCCACATCTACACTTAGAGGAGACTAAAGCTCTGGAGAACAGCTCAAGTTCAGGAACCTGGAGCTGTTCCAGGGATAGCGTGACCTAACCTTGAGGTCAGCACAGGGGAAATCTGGAAATTTCCTAAAGGTAAGCTGGCCTCCTCTGTGATAGGAAAGGGAAGAAAGAATGAGGGGAGAGAGAAAGGGAGAGAGAGAGAGAGAGAGAGAGAGAGAGAGAGAGAGAGAGAGGGAGAGAGAAACTATTTCCGGTTCATTTTTGGGACATGAAGTTGGTTAGGAACAGAGGGAAAATGTAATACTTGGTAATAAATTGCTCCAATTTTGCTTGAGTAATGAATTGGTGTACTGTGCTTCTATTTCATAACAAATAAAAGAATAAAATTTCTACCCTTACTGCCTCCCTGGGCTTGGATGTCTTTCAATACTCCTCACTAAGCAGGGCCACTGAGGAGGACAAACAGGAAAGGGCCACAGAGCCAAGTTTGAAGTCTTAGAAGGGAATCTCCTGAGACACTGCCTGAGGACCAGAGGAAGTTATTTGTGGCAGAATCTTTATGGAATATTTCTGTTGCAGGACACTCTGAGCTTATTTTGTCATAGGTCATCATGGTTTGACAAATGAATGTCAGGCTGACTAGTTTCTGTTGCTTAATTCAATCCCTTGCTGAAAGAAAGCATGAAATCTGAGTAAATCAACTCCTTGTTAACTGTGGTTGAGGCTGAATTCCTGGCATGTAGTAAGCACTTAATAAAAATTAAAGTAACCAGGTGCTGGTGGCTCACACCTACAATCTTAGCTACCTGGAGGCTGAGATTGGGAGGACCAAGGTTTGAGGCCAGCCGGGGCAAAAAGTTTGTGAGAGCCCATCTCAATCAATAGCCGGGTGTAGTGCATGTGCCTGTCATCCCAAGCTATGCTTGGAGGCTGAGATTGGGAGGATGGCAGTTTCAAGCCAGTGAGACCCCATCTCAATGGGAAAAACTGGGGTGTAGTGGCACACGTCCATCATCTCAGTTATGGTGGGGAGAGTAAAATAGGAATGTCACCATCCAGGCTGACCTGGGCAAAAAGTGAGATCTCATCTCTAAAATAACCAGAGCAAAAGTGCTGGAAGCTTGGATCAAGGGAGCATGGTCACTACCTAACAAGCACAAAGTTCAAGCCCCAATACCACCAAAAAGTTTTTAATTAATTAAATGAATGATAACAATTTTTTAACATAATATTTAATATGGCTTTGGTAAATAGCAATGTGTTCATGTTTTCTTGTTCTTTGGCTATCAACAGTGCTGGCAAAAGCTGGCTTGCATAAAGTACATTTGAATTTTTAAATTCTAGTATTTGATTGAAACCACTGTAGATGGACAACTTCCATGGGGTGTAAAAGTGCTTTGAAGAAATAACAATTACCTTAAAAAATATTGGTTTCCTATTAAAATACCTTGAAGTCATAGCGCTTTTCTCAAATATGCTACTGATGAGAATGAGAAACTCATTTCTTGTGTTCCAACCCTTCAAAAGCAAAGAACATATTAAATTATATCTAATACTTTATTGACATTTATAATAGATTGGCTGAACATTCTTTCCTAACATAGGCTGACTTCTTTGTTCCACAAACATTTTTTTGAAGGACAAACCTTAGATACCTGGGCTCAATTAGCTTAGTCTTTCTGCTTTGCCTGAGCACTGCTCTACCTGAGCACTGATTATTTCAGTAACACTGTGGTCCTATTATGTGCAAAGCAGTGTCAAATCCAATCTGATTCCTTCTCTCAAGGAGAATCCAGTCTTTCAGAAGATTACTATGAACAATCAGTTACAGTGTAGCACGACTGGGTGACGTCAGTGCTCAAATACGGTGTGTCCTTGTTATAATAGTGATTTGCATAGGGTCCTCTGGCAACGTAGGAGTCATTTCAGTGTTATTTTTTTTAAGAGTTTAAACTTATACTTTTGAAGTCTGCTGTCTCATATTGCCTATACCCTTCACTAGCTCTGTGATGTTGGAAAAATTACTTTGCCTTTTGGAGCTTCAGTTTGTTTTTCTGTAAAATCAAGATAAATGTAGTACAGAAAACCCATGGGTCTATAGCTCCAAGATGACTGTGGAAGAAAAAAACCTCACATGCTCAGAATGCATACAGTTCAGTGCTATACTGCAGATGCTTGATTCATTTTTCCTGTAACACTGCCCAACTTCTGCTAAAGACACGCTGCCTTCCAACAAATCTCCAATTTTCACTTGATCACTTTGATTAAGCACATTTACTTTTATCTTGCTCTGTTGGCATCATTTGCTTTTGGGGAAGCAGATTTTCACAAAATGAAGGTCCGGGAGACGGCAGATCATGTAACGATTTCAACACAACTGATGATAAACACAGGACTGACCCCTGCACACCCACTGACCTGTAGAATGTGCAGGCAGGGATTTAAACTTTTTGTTTTTCAAATTTCTTTTGATTTTTACAATTTATTTATTTTTTGATTGCATTTGATCAAAACCACATGTCATAAATCCACAAACAAGATGAGCAGATTGTATTCATCTCAAAAGGTGACTTGAGAATTTAATGAGTTATGCTTATTATTAGACTAAAATAAAAACCACTTAGCATCATGCTTAGTTCTAGACTTTGTTTCTCTCATCAACCTCATCTTTCCTGCCCTCTTTCTTACTTGCTACACCATCTATACTTCCTCCAGATCCTGCAGTGTACCAAATGCTCCCTGCTTTCCAGTCTAGCTCATGCCATGCTGGATCCTTGTCTGAAATGTCTCAATGCCTCAATTCATGCTATGATGGATGACTAATCTCTGAGGGTGCATCCCAATGTCTTTTACCAGTACACCTCAAGTATCTTTGTCCTGATCCCAAAGTAAAAATCACTTCTGTTTACTTTGCTGTATTCTTTCCTAGTTGCTTTGTTTTCTTAGTTCTTATATCCTGCTGTATTTATACAATATGCACCTTCCTCACTAAGACTATGGTTCAGGGAAGGTAAAAATTATACCTTTTTTGGTCCATCACCATAAACTCATTTAGCACAATGATTGCCACATGGGACAAATATTTGATATTTAGTGGGGCAAATAAATGAATGGAAACACAACTTTGCATTTAAAACATTAACACTGTGACTGGTTTATGGTGTGTTCTACAAATGCAAACACTTACTTCAAAGAGCATGTATCAGACTTAAATGGGAGGAGTGGTCAGAAAATTTTCCGAGAAGAGTTGACATGAGAGCTAAATTTTAAGTTGTGAAATCTTCCACATTCTTGGCTTTACAGATCATAGGCTTTTTTTGCTTGTTTGTTTTTTAATCTATATCACTATGTTTTATGGCAAATCATAAGATACTAGGGAAAAAAATGACCACTTACTTCACTTTTGAAATTATTTGTCATTGCTTCTTCAAAAGTGTTCATAGCATAGCAGCATATTATATCTTTGAGGTAGGTCAGAGGGAGGGTGATTATTTCTATTTCAGATAGAGAATAACAGAACAAAGAATGAAAGTTAAGTCAAGTTATGTGATAGAACTTTTGGAAGAGATGAAAGAAGAGTAAAAGGCAAAGGGTACCAAAGCAAACTTTAAAGTCAACAGGTCAAAGAAAGTATTATGAATTCCCAGCAAGCTACATGTTTGGCAGCCACAGGCTGCATGCTGGAGCTAATCTGCCCAGGGAGCACAGCAGGAAAAGGGAGTGGTCTGCTTTCCAGCAGGCTGGACCCCCCAAGTACAACTCAGGGTACCTCATTAGCATTCAGCAGGGCTCCATCACAACACACCCTTGCCAGGAAGGCTTGGACTGAAATGACCTCCTGTAAGTTAAAACAAGATCTGATGAAGTCTGAGGAGTTGCAAGGTGCTCACACTCTTAATTGAAAAACATTTTCCAGAAAATACTGAATATTTTAGATTAGAATGCCTATTTATGGAATTTGTAGGAAACTATCATTCTACCACATACTCTCCTATTTCAACTTTGCTAATCTAAGCTCATTTAAAGAGCTTAAAATAACCAAAGATGCTAAAGTATTTAACATCTGTTTTCCTTAAAATAAATGGATGGCAGAAGGATTAGATTTTCCTTTTGGGTAACTCATCAGAGTCTACAGAAGGAAGAAAATGGTTCTGATTTCTGTGTAAGGAAAAAAACCAACTTTTTTTTCATTCTCCCTTGTTCTTTGACTCTTAAAGTAATGATGCTCAGAAAAGATGGAAAAAGACTACTTATCAAATCTGACTCTTCAGTTTTCTCTGGTTAACTTAGGCAGGAATTCCTAGGCCATCTGGATCACTGGATTCAGTGTCATTCTTCAAATGAATATGACTGCTTTCTCCTGCCTGACAGTCCAGTCTCAAATGTAGAGGCTCAGACTCCCCAGAGTCAACATTTATTTATTGTTTGTTTCAGTTCAAACTCTGATCTAAGCTCTAAGAATGCGTAGATAGTAAAACAAGGTGACTACCTACTGAGAAGAAGGACCAATAATTTGTTGCAGGGCATTAAGTACTCCATTATAGACATACATACTTTTTGTGGAAGCCCAGGGAAAAGCATTAAGATCATTAAATCATTCATTTCTGGAGCATCTTCTCAAGGCAAAGTCTTGTCTTACAGCAAAAGGAGATAAATACTGAAAAAGAACATTTCTTTTCTTCTAGGAACTCAACATACTCTTACCAGAAGCAAGCACAGAGAGATATAACTCAAATAATATGTAATGAAATCCGTTATAGTTTCTTTAAAATAGCTGTGAAAAAGTAGTTTGTGCTCTGGGAGGATTTATCATTTCAAGTATTATAGCAGACTAAAAATCCTAAAACCCTCCCATTCCTAAAAATGCTTAGTAAAATATTTCAATATATATCTTAAAATGCATTGCTGAGCTGGGAACAAAGTAAAGTCAAATCCTAAGAGACCAAAAAAAAAAAAAAAAAAAAAGTAAAGGAAAAGTACAAATCCATAGCAGTAAGTCAGTGTTGAGAACCAGCTTTTCCCCTAAGATCTCCTGCCATTTCCCTATGACTTAGAGCTCTGATTTGTGGTTTGATTGAGGTCAGGAAGCAAAAACTAAGACCATATTAAAAGGGACATTTGGTTAGAAATTAAAAGCTTACATTACACTGTTGGTGAAATGGTGACTAAGAAATACCCCTGCCTTGACTTTGACTCTGAGTAGAAAAGAAAAATTCTATACTGAGTTGGACATTATAGGGGTTTGAGGCCCAAATTTGTACTACTCTTATGTTTGAGATATGTAAGCTGAAAATGTGTTCTAAAGTTACTTCAGGTTGGCAGTGTTTCAAGATGCCTAGAAGAAGCAAATATAAATCCTTCTTGAGGAATGAACCTTTAACAGAAGTAGTCCTTAAAAATTCTCACAGGTGAATTTTATCAAATATGTGCATATGATAACAAAATCATAAGATGCAAAGACAGAAGCAACCAAGAGAACAAATCAACAAAAAATAAAACTAAAGCAGCCCAAAATAGCCAACAAATGAGCATAAAAAAACCAAAAACACTAGCTTCATATCCACAGATGTTAGAATTGTAATTATTGAATTAATATATTTAATGCATATAAAGAAATAAAAAAAGAGTATTTGAAGTATGAGTATAAGACAGATCTTAAAAAGTGAACACACAGACTTAAAAAGACTCAAATAGAAATTGTAGGTATAAAAATACAATAACTGAAATAAAAAACATAATATACAGCAGATTAGATACAGCTGAAGAGAGGATTAATGAACAAGAAGGTAGCTGGAGAGATCTAGAATGTAGAAAGAGAAACAAAGAATTGAGATATTGTAAAAGAGAAAGAAGCATGACAGATACAATATAACACATGCTTAATTGTACTTCTAAATGAAAAGCAGAGATAATTCACAGAGTCAATATTTAAAGTGGTAAGGTCCAAGATACATCCTAAAATGCAATAAGAACATGAATCCCCTAGCATCCTTGGAAACAAGAAGTCCAAAAAGATCCAAGAAAGGCAAATAAAAAACAATCTAATTTGATAAAAATCAAAATTGCTACTTTGTAGCAAAATTGTATACTAAAGTCTTCTCTCCCCAACAGCTCCCTAGAGAGAAAAAGACAGGTTGTCTGTCATGTCTTTGTGGGAGAATAACAGTTAATAGTTAAATTACAACAGTGTAAACAAAAATAACATAGAAAACTATTTTCAGATTACAGAGTAAATACTTTTCAACCTAGTGTTGCATACCCAGAAAAAATATCTTTTAAGCTTTAGAATAACAACACTGATGTATATTGATCAATAACACACAATAAATATGTAAGAACAGATTTGAACAAGAGCAATTTGTATAAACAATTATAACAATGTCTAATTCTGTGGATATAATAATGACATAAACAAAATATTATGGTAAATGTATTTTACTAGGTTTATTTTGACTTCATTAAATTAAATACACATTATAAAATTTCTAGGTTAATGATTAAAATAATAAAGGAGGAATTTATATATCTAAGCTATATATGCAACTAGCTTTAGATTTCAATTAAATACATATGTTTATTAGATTAAATACATGTGCTAAAAGAAACAGAAAAGTTAGAAAATTTAGAAAACACAAAGAAAGTAGAGATGAATCAAAATATTATCGACTAATATTTTTAGTTAAAAGACAAAATTGCTAAATTGGTTAAGAAACATAATTCAGCTATGTGTTGAGTTTAAGTGGTATGCCTAAAAACAAAAAGAATGGAGTAAGGGCATATAAAAAGGTACTCAAACTGTAATCACCAAGGAAATGTAAATAATGATTTCACTAACACACCTTCCAGATACCAAAAATTTTTAAAGTCCATATTTGTTTGAAAAATAGGAATTTTTATCTCTTGCTCATGGCAATGTAAATTGGTGCCATCATCTTGCAAAAGGCTTTGACAGTGTTCAGTAAGTACATAAACACATTCACTGTGTAATAGGATGCCTATCTAAGAATATTCACAGCAGTGCTATTTGTAGTAGCCCAGGTTAGAAACAATTGAGATGTCTACCACCAAAGCAATGGATAACAATGGAATGCAATGCTGGAATATCCAAGAAAAGGAATGCAAATGCAGATAATGTGTGTGGGGAAAGTTGATTGAGTGGGACATATAACTTCATAGTATAGGTGGGGCAGAAATGCTTAGAGGTCTGTTGTGGATTCTGGAAATGTGGACTGGACTCAAGCAACATCAGGGCTTGAGCATCCACCCCTGTGAGGATGACAAATTGTCAGTAGCTTCTTGAAGAAATTTCTTTAAAGCAACATAACCTCACCCCATATGGTCAAGGTGATAGGCAGAAGGATGGGAACGTGTGGATATCAGTATCTCTTCATTTTTTAAGAGGTTGGGTGGTAAAAAGGTGAAGGAGCAAATGGTAGGCCAGAGATGTCAATCTAGTCATTGTTGCTGACATTTAGTGTTGATTAAAAGTTTTATATAGATTATCTATATTCATCCATACAACTCTGCAATGCATCTAATGTTTAAATTTAGATTTCATCATGGGGAAAACAGACACAGACAGCTTAAGATTACACAAAGTAGTGGTAAAGTCTGAATTTACATGTAGGCAGTCTGACTAGAATATACAATTTAGACATTATATTAAGTGCATAGGGGTTCTTGGCAGTAAGTGAGATTTCAGCATGATGGTGGTATAAAAGAAGTGAAATTAGCATAGAGGTTAAGAAGAATAAGGGCAAGATATAACAGAGCATAGGAGGTGCTAGGAGCAGCCAGAGGGAAAGGTGGGAAAAGAGAAAATGTCTTCCTTTGGGATTAGAGAAAAAGAAGGGGTGATGGAGGAAATTTCAGGTGTGAGTAGTAGGGTATATCAATATTTGTTTGGGTGATTCATTTCTGAGGTTTGATTATGGTGAGATCATCTGTTGAGGTAAAGAGAGACCAGGGTGGCTTTGGGAACTAAGTGATAGCTATGGTTTGAAACAGCTGGGACACTGGAGGCTGAAATAGAAGCTGTGTGGTTCAGTAGCACACACTTGGCTGGGTTCTCATGTTAGCACACCAAGTAAAACTCACATGTAATCAAAGTTACCCTTGAAATTTCCTCTAAGTCTTTCATGAAGTCTAGTACATATGGTTTGCTTTGTACCATCCTGTCTCTCAGTTTGTCACAGTCAGCTTTTCCTCCAGCAGTGAAACAGTGGGCTGTTTCTTTGCTTGAGTACCGGATGAATAAATTGGTTTGCATTGGCCTCTCTATATGAAAAAAACCACACACAATGGAACTCCACTGTACAAGGCCATGTTACACATATGACCTGTGCAAACAGATTGGAATGGAATCCTGGCCTCACTGCATTAGCTGTGTGATGGTGGGCACGACTACCAAATCTCTCAGAGTTTCAATTCTTCTTTCTGTAAAAGTAATTAGTAGATTAGATACTCATTTGATAACAGAAAATAAGACAACATAAAACCAAACAGTACAATCAGCTACCGTGGGCAAGTCAGAGGAAGATGAACTCGATCTGGCCACGGCTGTGAAGCCTAAAGCAGTCTTGCATTATTTGTCCAGCGTACGAAAAATATGGGGCCAAAAGTAAGAACTCTAACATCAATGTTAATTCTGTAAAGGGTATAGCATAGAGTCAAGTGCAATAGCGCACAGGACTCTCAGAGGAAAATCTGTTGAAGGTGGTTACCCTGGGAGATTGTATTGGACATTAACAGAAGGGTGGGAGGAGAAAATATGCCAAGAGAATAAGGGAGAGCCGAGGAACTAAAACTCACATTGAGTGTGAAGAGGAAGATGAGTTGGGATAAGGGAACAAAGGAAGGAGTTTGAGAGATGATGGTATAGGGGAGGAAAGGCTTTTCCTTTACCCTTTCAGGTTCCATGGCTGGGGCCTACAAACTGACAAAAGACAGATTAACAGGTAAAAAGTGTATAAATTTTATTTGATATTTATATGTTTTTCTGACATGAGTGGTGTCACAGGAAGAAGTGATATCCCTAACGGAGCACTTATACCCAGTCTTAGATACCATTTTAACAAAGAGTGAGAGATGGTGGAGATGTGATAAGACTAAGGGAACAGGGGGTTGAACCAGTAGCAGCATACCGTGGGACAGTGACTAGGAAGTATATGCAGGGAAATGAGTGGGAGGTATGACTGCTTTATTAGTACAGACTCATCTTTGCATTTTAAGCCTCCATCTCTGGTGATAAGAATGCTCTCTTCCTACTTTTCACATGGTAAATTAATGCTCTGATTTTAGATAGAAAGGGGGAGAGCATCTGTATCTGCTGCTTTTATCAACTGTTTTCAGGTTAAAATAGTCAACATGCCAAAGTGGCATAGTTTGGGGTCTTATGTTCTAATCTCATCAGGAGAGGTCCCAAGACAGCGTGTGGAGGTTATTCTCACAGATTTGGAGTCTTCCTCTCACAGTTCATGGACTCCAGGTAGTCAGAGCTAAAACTCTTTCTAAACTCAGATTTCAATAGTATGTCACAGCACATTTCTTCAAGGAATTATTAGAGCCTTTTTTGTAAAAAAGTCATTTGTTTATTTTGGTGGTACTGAGGTTTAAACTCAGGGCCTTGCACTTGCCAGGCAAGTGCACAACCACTTGAGCCATGCCACCAGCACTTTTTGCTTTAGTTATTTTTCAGATAGAGTCTTGCATTTTTGCCTGGGGCTGGCCTTGGACCATGAGCCTTCTACATTCTCCTCCCTCATAGCTAGGAGGAGCTTTCTTATTTTTAAAGATGATAGTGCTGTGGACTGTTGGGATCAACCATGCTATCTAAGCTCAAATGCTGGTTTTTCTACTGACCAGCTGAGTAACTTACAGCCATGGGGCTAACTTTTCTGTTCCTGTTTTCTCATATATAAAAAAGAGAAAGTGATTGTTGAAGATTTAAATGTGTAATATACTTGGAACTGTGATGAGCCCTTAGGAAGTACATGGTAAGAGAACTGTTATTGATAAGAAAATGGAAATAAAAACCCTCATTTACTGATGAGCACTTGGATCTTTTCTGGGCTGGTTCTAATTCCTTTGTCCAGCTTTTTCCTTTAATCAGTTGCACATACTTTTGAGCTTGCTGACTTGGACTAAAAGGGCCAAATGTGGCCATAAGAGGCACCATGATCAATGTCAAGGGTGTAGCCTGAGTGGGATGGAGGGTAACTTCAGGAGTACTGTGATCAGAGTAACTGAGAAATGTCCCTATGTGTGGTACCTTTTTTAGCCACAACAGAGATCTTTTTTTTTTTGTTTTAATCTAGAAGTATTTTCAGTCTTTAATGGGAAATCTATCTATCTCCAGCTCCTGGGTTACCCTTACAGAGGGACCTGTACAGTCATGTTTATTGTGGGTTTTTTTTGTCACAATTTTAACTTTTTAAAAAACCTGTGCGGTTTGTAACCTAATGACTATTTCTTTAACATCCATCACTCTGACAGAAATAATATCACTCAAGTAGAATAAGGAATGAATAATTTAACAGGAAAAATTAGATTCTCAGTATAATCTTCTTCAAAGAGATTTTCTGAATTAAAGGTGAGGTAATTTGTTTGGTATAAAATAAATTAACCCTTTTATGTTCAAAGCCTCTTGGAAGATTGTTCATATATGGATGGAGTGGAAGCAATTAGGTGTTATATGGCATTTAAAGGCATCAGTATAAGACACTTTGCTCTTATAATATAAAAAGTCCTTCGAAAGGTTGCTACAACAATCTGCCTCTCTAGACCACAGGTCTCTGTATAGCCTTTCAAAATGTCTTTTGCAGTGTAGGACCTGAAGCCACAGGATCTCTAAACTCATATTGCCTGCAATTCTTATTCATTGGAAAACCAACTGCTTTGATTTCTCCAACAAAGTTTAGAAACTGACTGGGATGAGACCTCAGCATGGTCTGCTGTTGGTGTCAGGATGGAGCAGAAACCAGTTTTGTGACCCACGGTGTTGCTAATAGAAAATGAGACATGATAAGTCATTGAAAGATACTGGTATTGCCCAGCTCCATAGGGGCCAAGGAAAGGATGAGGAAATGCAGATTAAAACAAAGATGAAAGATGATTTATAGTTTAATAAACCATTATAACTTTTGACTTTAGAATTTGTGGAACTAGAAATCTGGAGGGTGGTAGCCAGGTAATGCTAGTAAGGAGCTTAAAGAAGAAAATATGTTTTCTTCTTTTTTCAGTCATGCTTGGAATAGGAATGGATGCTTAAGTCTGCAACTGGGAGGTTGAAAGGCCGAAGAAGTGTTTTTTTTTTTTTACTGTAAACATATAAATTAACCCTGACTCAAAAATGGAATCAGTAGAATATCTTCAACTGGAAGGGGAAAGAAAAGAAGAAAACACCTTTTTTCAAATGAATTTATTTGCATGCACACGTACATGTGTATGTACACGTGGTATAAATCTGTACTTGGATATAGTTCTTGAACCGTGCGAGTATAGTGCAGAAGTAATGCCAACTAACACTTGGGAAGAAACACTGCATATGTACTTCCACCTGGGCTCCTTTCACCTAGAATTTGTGTTTCACCTGGAGCTCCATTCACATAGAATTTGTGTTTCACCTGGGGCTTCATTCACCTAGAATTTGTGTTTCAGCAGGAGTCTTCTTTGTAGATTTTAATAAAAAAGGTTTTCCTTACTCCTATTTGCAGCCCAAATGTGGTAAGTTTTAAAAAGCAAAAATTAAGTTAAATGCTGTGTGAGTTGTTACATGACAGAGCTTCAGAATTGCACAGTGGACAAATAGTTCCAGAAGGACAGATAACTGGGAGGAGGTCAGCCCTGCAGAGAACCAGGCTGTTCCTTGCTCCTTTGAAGTTTTTATTTTTAAATTTTTATTTATCTATCATCCATCTATCTGTCTCTCTATCTACATACCTATCTTTGTCACAGAACAATGTACAAAGACACAGGACTTTTATTTCTACATACTTTGCTCTTTTTCTTTCTTTCTTTTCTTTCCTCCCAATTTGACTTTCAGAATTTACAACCCAGAATACTGGCTCTAGTCAATGTGGTCTTGGGTTAGTTCTCCCTCACAATTACTGGCTACTCCAGAGGGCTGGGGTCAGAGGCTTGATTAAATAAATTACAGCTTCAGGTCCCCTCCAATAAACCATGTCAGGCTTTAGGGCAACCCAAAACAATGCTCCCTGTTTTAACCCATAATGGGCAGTTGAGTTCAGTAAATAGTCTAATCACTTCAGCATAAATATTTATGGGAGAATTTTTCCAATTAAGGTAGGGGCTTGTTTAGATGCTATCGATATAGAGAGGGCTTTTCCAACAAGAAAATTACTGTTAAAAGACATCAGGAAGTGGTTAAACTCCAGAAGGCTAAAAGGTCAGCGAGTCCGCTATGTGCAAAGCCTGCATTCATAGTCATGCTGTCTATATGCATTAAATCCTCCCCCTACCCTTTTAAAGGGGGATTAAAAATAGTCCTTTGTACCTAGGGAAAAAATGTTGGTTCATTCATATAAAAAATATTTATGTTGAGAAATAAAAATGTGGGGCAATGGCTCCATCAGATTTGGTATTATCCCAAGTTTTACAACAAACTGTATATAGGTCTTGCTTGTTTGCTGGACCCAGAGTGTGGAGGGTGGCGCCAATAATGGCATCAAATGATTTCCATAGTAGGTGCTGTCAGCTCAGACTCCAAGGTTTCCTGTTGCATACCCCTAGAAAGAGATGTAAATATGCAGTTTGGAAGGCCTGTGACTAAGAAAGAGCTGTATAAAATCCAAAATGTGGTACATAGGCAGAAAAACTCCCAGAGGAGGACAGTATGTGATCTCAGTGGGAATTCATTAATCTACAAAACAGTGTACATGTGTGTCTGCCATATGGTATTCTACTCTAAAGGAAAACATAAAAAAGAAAAAGAGAAAGTGGGAAAAAACAATCCCTGTAGAATGTGTACATGAAGTACCTTTGCCTGAAAATCAACTTAACTAAGTTTATAGCACAAGAAACCCAGTGGAGTATCCTGAATCATGCTGCGAGGGCTGAAAAGGCTTTAGACGCATTACCATGTGATTTTGATTCTCCTAGGAAAATAGGATAAAGTATTAAAGATTAAGGTTAGTTAGCAGCAATTTCAGCAGTTAGCCGTGATGTAAAATACAGCTTAAACCACACAAGGGGAGGGGTGGGGAAGGTTGGTCTTCTCTGTCAGGAGAGCTTAGGTTTATTTAAGCCAAAAGTACTAACAATCCTTTGCAAGGCACAGCTGTGGCAAAACCAGAAGGCACAGGGACACCTGAAAAAATATGAGACTATAAAAAGAAGCATTTGCCATCAGCTTTGAGTCCCTATCCAAGTCCTACCTCCACCCCCATCCTCAACGTGAAATTCTTCAGAAGCTAAAAATAAAAATGTCTCAGAGCTCAGCACCCCAGCAGCGACACTTGGCTTTGACCTAGGTGCCCTTTTCCTCTTAAGACAGTGAGTTAATCAAATCCTGGATGAGCACAGGGAACAAAGCATGTTGTCTCTCTGGAGCTCTTTTCACCTAGGGGCAGTGCCTACCTGGGGATGCATAGTGTGTCTTTGAGATCAAGCCACTTTGCAACCTCAGTGACTCTTGTCAGGACTGGCACAGGCTCTGCATAGGAAGCATTTGGGGCTTGGGAGAATTCAAGCCAAGTTGTCTTTTCAACACTTATCCTACTGGAGTTGTCTTAGGGACAAGAAAATTGAAATTTAAAAGATTGGTAATACCTATTATTTCAAGCCTTCTTATGCCATGATTTTGAAATACCCGTGTTCTTCCATTTCCACTTTTATATCCTCAAATTTGTGGTATTAGTTGCTTCAGAACTAAATTTCACTGGAGAGGGAAGCTACAGCACTCACTTACAGGTAGAAATCTACCTAATAGACCCCATGCATGGGAAGGAACTGTTCTACCTAATAGACCCCAATAGACCCCATGCATGGGAAGGAGCTGGTTGCCCAAATATAAGCAGATTCTGATTCTATTTAGACTCTTATCCTATCACTAAAGCTATGTTTGTAGCTAGAGCACACTCTATTTTGTATTTAAAACAGGCAATGTTGCTCAGTATGGAAAGCAGGAGTCAGCTCATATCCCTTTTCTCAGAAGTGCTGGTGGACCACGCCTGAGGGGAGGTCACACTTTTTACGCTGTGTTTGACTCAGCAACCAGCAGCAGGGATGCACTGGCCCTCAGAAGTCTCTCCTTCTAGGCTATGTCCCTACAGCACCTGGAGACTTGAGATTTGGGCAATCTTGATCTGGTTTTCTGATTTCCCATCTAGGAGTGATTTAGAGACCAACAAAGTGATGTTGATGACTGCTTAAGGAAAAAGCTATATAAGTCTATAGGTTGAAAATTCATTACCAATTGAGAAAAGGAAGTTAATCTTTCTTCAATACCATCCCAAGTCTGTATAAAGAAAGCACACTGACAATTTAACAGTTTTGGCAGGAGTGCTAGAAGATCACGATTATTGCCCTGGGACTTTTTGTGAAAGGGATTTCCTCCCGGGTCTCTAGCTAATGCATCTTGCAGTCTTGATCATCTGTAACATGTGTAATACTTCCTTTTCCTGACATAAAGTCTTCAGCATGAGCACTCATTCAGGAACTATTCAAAAATGGGTATTTTTCAATGTAAAAACTATAATCCATCATTTTAAGATCACAGATTACAAGAGCATCCAGAATGTTCATCAGGGTTAGCAAATAGCATGTAGCAACACTTCTCCATTCAGTTGTTGTCACATGCTTAAGAGAAGGGATGACAGAGTGCATGGTGGGTTTAATTTTGATTTGTTCTCTGACTCCCAATGCTGAAAAGAGAGTTATTCTTGGTGATATCAGTGTGGTTTGAATTGGACTGTTTGTCATGTTTTATTTTCATGCAGTGACTGTGACTAGCCCAAACTAAATAGCTAACCCCCAAATCATAAACAAAGTAACAACACCAGAACATGTAGGAGAGATCACAGGAAGCCTTCTGTTTTTGTGTGAATAAGTAAACCTGTCTGAGACTAACACCATCTCAACACAGTAAACGCCAGGCTATGGCAAACCACATTGGCAAAAATGGTTTTGAACAAACTGTTTACTTCAGGATCAAAATTAATTATTTCCTACAGCTTTGGCACATCATATAGTGCAGTTATGAGAATAAGCAGTGTTTTGCACACCCAGAAAAATTAGGACCAGATTAGAGAAACTTAGGTTAGAGATAGTGATTTGATATATTCCTTCTCTTTTTGCTTTGCTCCTTTTGTTTTGTTCTCATGGAAACCACCATTTAAGAGAGAAGTCTGAATTTGTTTGCTGTTAACATAAGTTTCTGGTATATTTGTCAAAGGGTACAATAGAAGGAGTAGTTTTCATACAATCAATTGAATTAAATGCAAATTTTAGGGTACTCTTGAATTACTTATGGTTTGATGAATAGGTTTAACATCTTTTAAGACTTAATATCTCATTTTTTAGTCATTTCCTATTTTATTCCATGGGTGCATTTATATTCTTTGGCTTGTGTTGCATCATTTTTAACCAAATTTAATTATATCCACCACTAAAAATATATATAACATAAAAGAACGCTGTAGTGAAAAGTATCAATCATGATGTGATAGCATGTTGCATTACTAAAATACCAATAAAAAATCTCCAAATTTACCTGCCTTTGCTTGCAACATACCACTTTAAAAAAACAAGCTCATAATGCACAAGACTAATTGCTATAGTTTGGACGTTGAGTGGCCCTCAAAGTTCCATGCGTTAAAGAGTTGTTCCCCAAGGTGGGACTATTGAAAGTCAGTGGCACCTTTAAGAGGTGGGGCCTAGTGGGAAGTCTTCAGGTCATTGGGGGTGTGCTCTTGAAGGAAGGGGATTGTGGGAACTTACTTCTCCTCATTTTCTTTTTCTGTCTGGCCGTGAAGTAAATGGTTTTGCTTCTCTATGAGCTCCTGCCCTGACCCAGGCCCAGAGAACAGGGCCAAGTGATCATGAACCTAAGCACCAAACTATGAGCCCAAACAAAACCTTTCTTTTTATCAATTATAAATTGATTATATCAGGTACTTGTTAACACTGTTGGAAAGCTGAGTAGTACGTTAATTGAATACCAAATTTTTACAGTATTTCAAAAGTTTTTGAAATTGTTTTATATCTATTACTTAAAAATATCTTCCAAAACCAGTATAAAATGGACTAAACAATTTTATTAATGTTTTGGGGGTAATATACACCTGGCTGTCTGTACTAGGGTCTCTGATGGTTAATGATGGCAACCACTTTTTAAGTAGATCACTTAAGTATTACAGTAACTTGGCCAGAGTTAGATTTCTGGTGATTACTGTGCTAAAACAAAGTGGCTAGATTATCAAAATGTCTCTCCATAAAGGAAATCTGTGCTTTTCCCTTCTATATAAATAACATATAAATGACATGTGTGAAGTTGGAAATTCTAGATTATCTGTTGATCTTTAAGATGGACTGCATGATGATCTAAGGAATAGAAACAGTCAAGATTTTGGCTCAGTCTATGAACCCAAGCAGTCAATTTTAATCATTTTCTGAAAGTCGGGGTTGAGAGACTCATTTTAGAATCTTTTTTGTTGCTGCTTTTGTTTTTTGGTGGTACTGGGTTTGAACTCAGGGCCTCATGCTTGCTAGGCAGGTGCCCCTTGTGCCACTTTCCCAACTCACTTTAGAATTTTTGACACAAATTTACAATCCAAAAGTTGGCACATTGGCTAACTGTGGCACTGGTGACATTGCTATAATTCAAATACTTCATGACTAAGGAATGCATGTCTGGAAATTTCCTTCTAAAGTGAATTTCTCCTCATGCTGATAAACTCAGTGCTGAGAGCACACCCTGCCTCATAACTTCCCTTGCTCTGTGGCTAGCCGATTGCCTCTGAGAAGCCATGAATTCAGACAGCTGGAGCCTCCTTAGCTAAGACCCTTTTAAAGCATCCATCTTTCACTTCTTTGTACACCTGCTGACAGTTTCTTAAATGCATCAACGGTTTCCTTACCATGCAACAGAGCCGATGACAGTTTTCAAGGGGGTATGAAAAATATCCCGGCCTTGAAGTTGTTTACACCCATATTCACAGTTGATAAATTGGGTTGTCATTCCAATCCTGCCATAGAGGGCAAAAAGGGGATTTAGTAGTGGTGTTGATCACAGCGATACAAGGCATAAACTGATCCTACATCCATTATCCAATTTCTGGGTTTGCCACCATCTGTTGGTCTCCATCTCTGTTGATGGTAGGAGAAAAAAAGGCCTAACCTGCCACAGGAAGGATGTAAGTTATAATAGAGGGAAGTATATCTGGGAAGCAGAGGCAGTTAAATCCTGAACTAGACACCTGACAGAGTTTATGGACCCTCCTTACACTAAAGGGTTTTTAATAAAAGCTGGAAGCTGTATTATCTGGGGACTGATTTGCTAAACCTTCTTATTTGAAGACAGATGAAGAAACCAAATGGCCTCTTGCTGGTTGTTTCATGATTTTGGTTCTTCATTGTCTTTATTGCCAAATAACTCTGGTGTATGGAGAGGCAGGCTAGATGACAGAGTAGAAAAATATGTAATGCTGTATTTAGGAAAGAATTACTTCTGATTAAATCTCTATATCCCTGATTCCCAATAGGTAATGCCTATCAGAATTGCTTGGATAATTTTGCAAGCTGTGCAGGCCTGGATTTCAAAACCTCAGTGTTGCTTCATGAGGGTCAAGGGACTAGAGCAGGTGGCTTGGTGGTCAGGGCAGTGTGTCTTGAGATCCCAGTCCACAGGATGACCTGGAGAACTTTTATGAAAAGTAAATATACAGGCTCCCTCCAGCCTTAAACAATAAACCTTGAGGGAGTAGGGTGAAGACCTCAAAAATTTTGAAAATTCTCTTCAGAGGTGATTTGGATGCCCTAGCAAATTTGAAGGCCATCCCCTTAAGAAATTAATGGAAGGACAGCAGCATTTTTACTGGTGGAAATATCACCTGGCAGTGAGGGAGAGACTCGTGGTGGTTTCAAAGCTCAGATCTGTCCAGGATTATTTTCCTTAGATCAATATGACTGTACTACTCAGTTTATCTGAGTTAACGTATTTTTTTCCAGTTAGAAATATTTATAGTGTTCATAAATGGCCTTTAATTTAGAAATGAGTCTAAGGCATAAGGCTTCTGGAATAAAAATGGAGCTAGTAAAATGTGGCTTATCTAACATGGAGTCTGTTGTGTGAACGACCAAGGGGGACAAAGGGATCCAGCTGCTACCCAGCATCCTTGCACTGTACGCTTTGTGAATTTGTCTTGAGGAAGATTGAAATAAGAATGCCAACTATATAAAAATAGGGGCAGTCACCTCATTTGCCTGAGACTGGCAGAGTGCTCTGCTAGTGGTGGGTGGTAGTGCTGGGGGTAAGGGAACGAGTAGGAAGAAGCTGAAAGACTTGAGAAGAAACAGGGCTAGAAACCCCTACGTGGTCTGATCAGGGTTGAGAATAGATTTTTATATACTACACTGTCTTTTCAGCATGTCAGAATGATAATTTCGCATCTCTAGTTGTCTTAGAATGACATCTATAAACCAAATGAATATTAGGATATAAAATTTTCATTTCAGAATGTGTATGTATACGAATATGGATTCCTTGGTTACAAAAATCTTTTTTGGGACTGAAAACTGGCAGAAAAGGATACAGCTTTTATTAAGTCAAGTCATCTCTGTTATAAGTGTCCCTTAACTTAAAACTGGAGTGGCGGGAGTGGTTACAGCTTTAGTAGGACCTGTATAAGAAGTAACAGAAGCTGATTTTCCAAATGGCAAGTATCAAACCATTTGGAAACTACAGATTTCAGGAAGAAAAGGAACTGGAGTCCTGCTCTGTGAGCCTCTCTCTAAGTCTCTCTATAGTTATGTCACTAAGGAGATGAGTGGTAAGAGACAGGTAGTCAGCAGCAGGGCATGGCCTGTTGTCTTTCTGGCCAACGGCCCTAATTGAGGCTTATCCACTCCCACCGCTTCTCATATTCACCAAATTATAGCTGGCTCTTTGTTTTGTAATACCTTTCAAGTATAATATCCTAAAGGAACAAGGATTGTTTCTTTGGAATGTTTTAATGCATGTTTCCCAACACAGTGGGAACTTTTAATAAATACTAAGTAACTCAAAAATTCATATTCACTTTCCTAAATGTGTGCTCTAAGAAACAGCTGAATAAAACAGATGACATAGAGGAGAATAAGATGTTTTAGAAGAAGATTTAGGGCTCAGAGAAACCTTTCACATACTTTAGTACCAGACTGGAAAAAAAAAAGAAATAAAAAAGAACAAAAAACATTTGCTAGACAATCCAGGCTTCATTATAGTGAGCATTCATGGGGAATTAATATGCAAAATGACCAATGACCAATATCATATTGATGAAGACCATTAATACCATTTAAATTCTCCTTGAAAATATTTATGAGCTATGGCACAGGGCAAAAATCTAAATCATATGGATTTTTATTCATTACCACAATGCTGTTCCATTTAGTTGACAAGGATTTGAGGCCATACTGAGAAGCTGACTAAGTTTCAATGTCTTAGAACATTCTCGGAAGACCTAATTGCTTTGTGCAGTTCGTCACTCCCTGACCTGAGGGGAAAGGCCTTGGCTTCTAGGACCTGGGCTACATGGATACCCTGTAGCACAATACCCTAATGAATAATGGGATGTGAATGAAAATAAATGTCAGAAGGAACTTAACAATCGTGCCTTACAAGCAATAATCTGATTTAGAAAAATATTAAATTAGGCCCTAAATGGCAAGTGGTGTTTAAACAGTTCCATTTGAGGGACCCAGACTGGGCTCTGCTTAAGTGGGCTTGGTGGGCAAAGGGCGTTTGTTTCTGCTGTGGCAGTCGCGTGATTGATGCAGCTGTCTCACAAGCCTGGTAACCAACTTATTATTACAGCAGCTCTGAGGTTTGTCGCTGGGCTGTGCAAACAAATGATCGACATCATGTGGGAATGGCAGTAAGTGGAAGGGCCTTGGTGGAAAACACCATTTGTGAAATAAGCTTTTCAGCCCAGAAGTTAGCTACTGAGAGTGCAAAAACAAAGGTCTTTGCAAGAGGGACAGTGAGCAAAGCATGATGGATAATCTCCACCATGCGCCTAATTGCTTCCAGGTGCCTGGCCACTTTATTACCCTGGGGGTTAGGCTACCACCCTGACAATGTTTTCTTTCTCAAACACGATAACTCCTTAGAAGGCTGGTGCCAGCGGTTACTGTTACCTACATCACTCTAGCTTGACTTGGTTATGGCCCTGTCTCCAGACAACTGCCACATTAGGGAGATTTAATAAGGTGAGCTTATAAAATGGAGTTGAGGGAAACCCCAGGAAAAGTCAGCCCCGCGCTGGAAGTTTGTTTTCTCCATCTGAGTGAAGTTGTCAACTTCTCAAGTTATTGATAATTTTTTTCAAAGACAGTTTTTTTCTCCTCTGCATGACATTTTTAGATGAAGTACATAGCTTTCTTTTCATTTAACTGATTGGATTTCTAATGCCATTTTCAAAGATGTTTGGTATCCACAATTTAGTGGTTAATAATTTAATTCTAATGCAGAGAGAAAATATGGTGTGTTCTTGCCTGGATGTCAACACCTAGAAATAAGAAAGTTGAAGCAGTTTTTTTAACCACCTGTTTTTCTAGGCCAGGGAAAATAATTGCAAAAAGCTTAAAGACAATATATCACGTTTCATTTCTAAAAAGCTTGTCACAAGAATAACCAATAGTCATTCTTAAGTCCTTTAAATTCCTCCATATAGACAGATTTAGGAGTTGTTGACAGTCCAAGATCTGGTTTTAGAAAATTGCTATAAAAAGACCAAGACTTTGTAAATGAAAATAAACACCATGGACATTTTGTACCTACTCATACTCTTTTCCTCCAAAGATCACTGTAATCAACTGAAAGGGAGAGGATATCTTTTTAAAGTCAGAAATCAATGATAAACAATGATTAAACATTACAGTATATGGTAAATAAGGACAACAACTCATCTAATTTGCCTATATGTAGTATTTATTTGACATGGAACACCCTCAGAAGAAACACGTATGAATCTATAAGCATTTGTATGGTATTATTTTATATGCCTATAAGAACGT
This sequence comes from Castor canadensis, assembly GCF_047511655.1. Classification (NCBI taxonomy): domain Eukaryota; kingdom Metazoa; phylum Chordata; class Mammalia; order Rodentia; family Castoridae; genus Castor; species Castor canadensis. The sequence continues at coordinate 80,296,659 of NC_133393.1, forward strand.
TTTTATATTTTTACTTTAAATTTGAAGAACAGCATCATCATCTATGAGAGTGATTTTACTTTACTAAAATTGCATGACTCTATTGTTTTAAACAAATGGATCATCCTCACCTTCAGGGAGAGCCTATCATCCTGTATGCTGGTAGCATCTGTGAGGTGAGGTCCTGCCCTTGGGCACAGGAGGACACTGAGTTTCAGCACACCTCAGCTTGAACCATTAATCATCCATCTTTTTCACATGTATTTGGGAGCTTGCTTTCTTTTTGACCTTATTTAATATATTTGCAATTCAGTGGTGTGTTCAAAGGTTGGCTCTTCCATGTAAAAATTCAAATTCCTTTTACTCACGTGACTCAATCAAATTTTACTCTATAAATGAATTGTTCTGGAATACAGACCTAATCTGAGGATGCATTGAACCGTCACTCTTGACTTAAGTGAGGCCCAGTTGCATTTGTACCTTGACAGAGAACACAGCAGAAGAGAGACAGTTATTAAAAAATATAATGGCATGAAAATTGCAATGAATTTTAATAAACTCATTTCTCTACAATTTAAGTCCACCTCTTCTATAAGAACACACATCTATATATACATATGTGTAAAGTGCCCCACCTTCTTCTTAAAAAGATAATAACAATAACCTTCCATTGTTAAGCATGCGAGAGGTTTTTTTTTTTCCCATAAAGCAATTTAATTGGGGGCCTCTAGTAAACCATTTCCCGTGGTTTTTGCAACTGTGACAATTGTAATGCTTTGCCTCGATTTATTCTCTTTGGCTGAAGTGGTAGGTCCAGAATATAGAATGGTCTGTACGTGAACGCTTAATAGATATCTGTTTTTGCCAGGGCTCTGTTCTGTTGGCCTTTCTGTAATGGGTCCATTCTTAACTGTGAAGATCTCTTCCTCCACAGCCAGTTATATGATTGATTCTGTTTCTCTTTGACCTCTTGGTTCTTCCACACCACTCCCCCTTTCTTTTAGTGATTGGAAGGAAAATATAATATCCTTGTACCTTCCCTGGCGGCTTCTAGAACCTTCAGACAAAAGACCTGCATCTGGGATTTGTAGTATGAACCCAACTTAGCTTTCCTTTGAGAACCTGGCCTGAAAAAGTGAGAAAAGTGAAAAAGGAGCAGTAAGTAGCTCTGGAGGGAGACAACCCAGGAAAATGACTCCTCTTCATCTAGGGCCCAGAAAGATTTTCTGCAAAGAGCCTGTCATATGGCTATTATTTTTTCTCTCAAAGGTGTCAAATGTTGTAGCAAAAGGTCACCAGAAAACAGGTGAGAAGAGAGATTTATTGCTCATAGTAGAAGCATCAGTCCAAGAGTAGGACTGCCCTGTCCTCTGACAGCTAGCAGAAGTCTTAAAGGCCATGCAGACATTTGGGTTGATCACCAAGAGAAAGACACAATAAATAAGAATGCAAAAAGGGTGGGGAGGCAGATATAACTTAATTGCTCTGTTTTTAGAAGCACAAAGGTTGGACCAGCCCAGGAGAAGAACATTCCTGGTTTTTTTGAGCCATGATTCATCCAGAAAATGGCAATGTGAGCTTGAGTCTTTTTACCTTTGGGTGAAAAGATCTACAGCTGTTACAGTGGCACTTATTTCTGTCCTATGATCATGTCACATGCCCAGGACAGGTCCTCTCTGGCAGGTAGTGCTCTCCCTTGCTGTGTCCTACCTCTGAAATTTGGATCTTGAGTTTTCTACATCTGGAATGTCTTCTCTAAATCCCACCTACTCCAACTTTAACCATTCTATATGGCTTAGCCTGATATCATTTCCTGAAATTTTCCCCATCTCCTTGGCAAGACTAATCTCTCCCTTTGAGGTCCACTTGGATTGACTATAATGCTGTGATGGCATTTCCTTCTTTTTTTTAAATGATTTTTAAATTTCTTTTATTCATATGTGCATACAATGTTTAGGTCATTTCTCTCCCCTTCCCCCTGCCCCCTCCTTTTCCCCCATCCCCTCCCTCTCCCCCCCATCCCTTCGCTACCAGGCAGAAACTATTTTGGCATATCCTTCTTATGGCCTTCTCTAGCAGGTATTTTTGTATTAATTCTAGTCTTTGTATCAGATTTATAATCACTTATTGAAAAAAAAATGTCTATGTACCCTATCTTGAAAATATCCAACACAAAAAAGTGCTGGTGGAGTGACTCAAGTGGTAGAGCACCTGTCTAGCAAGCAGGAGGCCTGAGTTCAAACCCCAGTGCTGCCAAAAAAAAAGAAACAAAATCTTGGTTTCCACCCTGTGGTGCTACTGGCAGGTGGTGTAGCATTTAGCAGGTGGGGCTTAATGGAAGGAAACAAGGTCATTGGGGATACACGCTTAGCAAGAGGACAGTGAAACGCTGGTCTCTTCTTCTCTCTCTTGCTGCTTCCCAGCCACCATGAGGTGAGCAGCTTTCCTTCACCATGATGTCTCTACTTTGATGTTTCACCTCATCACAGGCCCAAAAGCAATGTGGCCAAGTGATTATGGACTGAAACTTCTGAAAACTATAAGCCAAAATAAACCTTTCCTCCTTATAAGTTGTTCATCACAGTGAAAACTTATTAACATACTATTTTCTAATTGCACTTTTAATATGGATATAAAATTGAATTTGGGGAGTGATTATCTAAAATATCTATCACAAGCAAGGCATTCCTTGTCTTCTGATTTTCTTGATCTTTTTCATAACAGACTAACAGATACTGAGCTCCAGCTCATTCTGAAAGCAGAGAATGTATACGCACTTGGTCTGGAGTCACTGTTTCTAGGAAGACAGAGTTTTCAGTGCAGTTTTTAATGCAATGGTCCTGGAATTGGCTAGTGATCCTTTCAGGGGAACCTGAGCCAAGTTAAAATAAATAGCCCCAATGTAAATATGTCTCCAGGTAGGGGGTGGGCTGTTCCTTACAAGCTGCAGAGATTGTTGGGGCAAAGTAACAGAGGAATCATGTGGCTTTGGCAGCCAGGGAGGGAGATTAGCAGCAAGGTCAAGGCTGCAAACTCAAGGGGAGAGACAAGTCTCTCTTGCTCACTGTTTGCATTGTTAGTATTCAGAAATTTTCTTGACCCATATGCTCAAAAGCAGTTGTGGAGCCAAGTGTGGTGGGCATATCTATAATCCCAGCACTCAGAAGCCTGAGGTGGGAGGATATGAGTTCAAGGCCAGCCTCAGCTACCTAGTGAGTTCCAAGCCAGCCTGGACTACTTAGTCTCCCAAAACAAACAAAACAAAATAAAAACAGTTGTTAAAGGAAGGGTTTTTAGAAGCTTCCATGGAACAATGCTTTTGTCAAAATGCAAATTGTTATGTAATATGTTAATTTTATATGTTACTTATGTGAGACCAAAAGACCCATTGTTTGTGAACACTTGTGAGACATTCTCAGAATTACCCTGAGTTAGGTAGGAGGGATTTGGAGGTTGATGGAAGGATTTTCCATAATAGGAGATTAATAACTAAAGGTAAATATTTCTCTTCCTCTGGTACCATTACAGCCTAGGTAGATATGGCCTGAGACAAGGTAACATGCTTTTATATTTGCAGTGAGATTTATGCCATGGGAGCTAGCTCCTAGGATCACAAGATAATTATTCTGGGAAGCCGCATTGCTATTTTCAGGTTAAGCCAGGGACCATTTAATACATTATTTTTCCTAATTATTAAATAGGTCTCAATATAGCCAGAAAGAGTTAATATAACTTCCAAAAGTTCTTTACATCATCCTGAAAAAGTCCCAGGAGAAGCAATTTCCAAATTTAGTTTGCAAACACAAGATGATGTATATGGTAAAGGGTTTGAAAATACAAAATTATTTAATTCAGTTATGATTTTAACTCCAGTTTAATTTACCATGTGTAGCTTAGTATAGTACTTCTAAGATTGCTGACTTTGAGTTTCATTTTTGAGCTTGCAGGCCTTAAAAAAAACAAACAGACAAAACTTCTTTTCCTTAAAAGGAACAAGAAGCCCTGTTTTTGTCCCTCACAGAGGAATTTGTGCAGGAAACAAGAAGGTAACAGGGTTAGTTATTTGAGGCAGATTCCTGCTGTGTGCTGCATCTTTGAGTAAATTGCATCAGAAGCTGGAAAGACAGTTTACTCAAAATAGATAGAAAAGCTTTCTGTTGATCCTAGAGAACAAATGAAATCAAGCCCATGCCATACATCTTCTACATGCCAGAATTCCTAGAAGATGCTTCTGCTTTTTTAAAAAAAAACCAAAAAAAAAAAAAAACCCAACTGGGATGTGATGTAAAAAAATTTATGGTGAAAGGCAGATGTTCTTAATTAGCACCTTGAAATATTGCTGATAGCATGTAAATCCATATATTTTGTCCTAAGTCCCTAAATGAACTTCAGAAGCAAAGAAATATTTTAAGGAAAGAGGGATGGAAGGTCTGAGAAAATGGAACTCTGTTAGACTGGAGAATGACTGCAGTTCTCAGTTGATGAATAAGGTTCTGTTTCCAAGGAAGTGACATTTATTCAGAGGAAAGAAGCAAAGAGAACAAACCTCAAATTGGAGACATGACGTCCTTGGCTTACAAGGCTTATGGCAGCAACCAGAACCCAGCACATGGTGATATCCTGAGGATTTTCAGACAATGTTACCACATTGCACTCAGCAATGCAGACTTTCAAAGAAATGTGTTTGACATTGTCGCTTAAGTCAATATGACAATAGATGTCTGAGGTCTCTGACCAGATGGTTACAGAATTGTCCTCCATGTGACCTTGGTTCACTAGGGTCATCCTTTTATCCGTTGCTAAAAACAAAACATAATCAAGTTTGTAAAATGGTTAGGATTCCTATCAAGTCCAGATAAACAGCCTAAGCTATGAGGGAAGAAGGTCAAGGCTATAAGAACAAGTCCAGGCCTTGGTATAGTGCTGGGTTAGGTGTGGCAAGAGGCAAGGCAGGACTAGAATTAAAAATAGAAATATCAAGGTCAGAGTTAGTAGAGAAAGTAGGAGGGGGTTGCAGAGTTAATGCCAGAGAAGTCACATAAAATTTTTTCTTCTCTATAACTTGAGAAGCTGGCTTGCACTTTCTGTGGTAGAATAATTTTGCTTTGTATTTACATAGAACCTTTATTCCATAAATCATTGATAATTAGGAGAACTGCATACTGTCTTTAAGTAAGTTATACCTGACTTTTTGTTAATGTAATAAACATTTCATTGAAATCTAAAATGTGACCCCCACATAAAAGCAAGGACAATGTGACATTCACCACAGAATTCTCAATGCACAGGACAATGGCCAATGAATGCATTTTAAGTGAATAGAATAGACATGAAACCTTCGTTCCAGGCACTATGCTTGATGCTATGAAGACACACACAGCTCTGGCTTTCAGGGCTTACTAGGGGACTTGGCACATATTCATAAATAACAGAGAATGTAGAAAGTGGGATCAGAGGAGATTACACTCAGTGCATTTACTGCAAAGGTGGTAAGTGGGGTATAGAGGTAAGACTGTGTGGTGAGTTATAGAAAACCTGGACTTTGTAGATGGGACAGGGATGCTTGGGTGTGTTGCATGCCTGTCATTCTAGCTACTCAGGAAGCAGAGATTGGGAAGAACAAAGTTTGAAGCCAGCCAAGGCAAAAAGTTAGTGAGATCCCTATCTCAACAAATAATTTGGGCATGGTGGTACCCACTTCTAATCCCAGCTACATGGGAGGTATAGGTAGAAAGATTGAGGTCTGAGGTTAGCCTGAAGCAAAAGCCATGAGATACCATCTGGAGAATAACTAAAACAAGAAAGGG